>NC_138985.1:81709004-83014279 GCF_964341445.2 Mesoplodon mirus | reverse complement strand
CATTAACCTCACACTATATATTCTGGGCGAACCTCACAAAACTGAGTGGGGGTGGGGGTGCGGAGGAGTACGGAAAGCCAGCAATTCCAATGCCCAGGGTTTCCTCATCTACAAAATATTATGAAAACGTTGTAAGCACTAATTCAATACAGCTCACCTGATGGTGATAACGCAAACCTGGATTGAAATGCTTCCCCAAGAAGCAAACGTGGACTGACTTGTTGGATCGTGTCACAGATGCACAAATATGAAAGGCATTCTAGCATGTCTATTTTAAAAATATGTCTAGGTGGATTAGAATTCCAACCAAGATAGATGAAAACAAGAACCTAAAAATGCATGACTTGGGAGGTATTTCTAAACTTTATGAAACTTTTAAATCTTCAACATCATGTGGGGAAAAAATGGATCTGGAGAGATTATCTGTATTTTGATGATATCAGGCCATGTAAGTTCTGGTTTTGTGGCATCAGATAACATTAGGTCTCACACTGAATTATGACTTTCCAATCAATCCATCTCGTCCCGTTATCACGTGTGTTACTCTCCCTGTTACGAGGTCATGAGCACGTTAGTCTCACTGTTTCTGTGAACAGTACTCGAGGTAATTTTTCTTCAACAGATGTCCGGTAACTACAGCATGCTGTAGCTATAAAATATAAAAACTAAACCCTACACTGGGAACGTCAGATTACAGTCCTTGCCTTCATGTGTGTCAAAAAGGGATGGTGGCAACACAGCAGCCTTTTCAGTCTTGAATGCCACATTTCAAGGACTCCTAGCTACATCCTCAGCTGTGTAATTACCTGAGCCTTCTCAAAATGCTGTCAATGTACATATTTATCTTTTGCATACTTATTTCAAACAGAAATCAGAAACAAAGAATGTTCTCCCTCACAAGAAATGACAAGGTTCCATTGTAACCAGCATCAGTGCACATATGGTATTTATTCTGGTGTCTGAATATTATTTAAAAGTAAAAACATTATGTATGTGATTCCAGCATTTGGAATGCAGTCAATCCACACCACAGTGGTATCACTCTGAGGTTACAGCACATCGCCACGGAGAATATAAATCACTATAAACGTGGGATTAGAGCAGAGCCAGTTTGCTGGCAGTTGGCTGAGGTAAAAATGTTATCAATTTTCCTCTCATAACAGAAACCTCTTAAACAGAGATTAAAACATTAAAAACACCCCAGACTTTAACTCTTCTTAAAATGAAAGGCTCACCCTAGTTCAATCAGACCTTTTCTTTCGTGCAAACCAAGATGAATTTTGCCCATTACAATGAGCAAGAGAGGAGGTCCCCGTACAGGTTGTTAACACACAAAGATTACTCAAAGGGACCAGCATCTCTCTCAGTAGAATTAGGCTTGCAAGAGAAGGGAAAAATTACAAAACCAAAAAATCCATTTAGTGCCTTTATAGGATACACTAAACTCTCTACTGGGAAGCAGTGCGTTGAAATTTAAACTGCAATATGGCAGGATTTTAATACTATTTCCCATGATTGATGGCTGCTATGAAAGCATCCCAAAAATGTAGAAAAACCTATGTGGAAGTTGTTGTTTTTTTTTTTTTCTTTTGAAATCCAGATTCTCCATGTGCACTAGGGCTGCTGTAATTAAGAGTCTGTCCAGGTTCATATGATATAAATAAACCCTCAGTTTTCAAAGTGGCTATCAATTTGAATGCTAAATTTTGTTCAAAATTGAAGTCAGTTTGCACTTCAGGGAGCAATTTTTTAAATGAAATATAGGAGTGCAAGATCTTGAGAGTGTTCAACCATAGACATCAAATGGTTGCTTGGTGTCTTTTCAGTCAGATGCCAAATAGTTTTTACTCCAGTACTTGGCATGCATACAAATTTTGTGCATCAAGTTAGTCTTTTCCTTCTTCTAATCAGTTCTGGTCTTTTTGGAGAGGGTGAAGGCACTGATTATATACGACTCAAAAAAGAATACACACACAAACACACACACACACTTTTTGTACTGTCCTCTGCCCCCAACCCCTGGGATTGTAAAGACGCTTATGTGCTCTTAAAATTTCTCATTCTCATGTCAGTTGTCATTTACATCAAGTTCATAAAATAATATTAAGACTTTTGGCTTCACTAAACAAAAGCAAGCACAATTTCTGTTTGCAATTCTATCCTTGGTCCACCCTGCTGTGCGGGGCCCAGCAAAGTGTGCGATAAGCAGTGGGGGTCTGCAAAGGGCGGAGGAGGCACTGCACGAGCGGGGCCAGCTTCACCTCCCACCGCCTGGTCCCTTTCACTGCAAAGACACGACACTGCTCCACAAGAACCTCGTGGCTTTATCCGAATGTCCAGAACTTTTGCAAGTGCAGATAGTAACACACTGATTTAGCAGGGCAAGTAAGAATGGAAAAAAGGTCATTTGAACTACTTTATGAATTTGATCTACTTCATGAGTGACTAAAAACCTCCTAAAAAATCTCCGTCCGGAAAAACATACACTTCAGAGGAATTAAAAATGTACATGTATTTGGTTAAAAACGAAACCAAAACCCTGGACCACTCAGAGTTAATACATGGGACACGAGTGGCATTGTTGCATTTTCCTTTTGTGCCATCCCCTCCCCTACCTTGGTTTCTATTGTGCCTTTGTGGGAGAGGCAAAGTGAAACTGGGAACTACTTAATGAACACAGCAGGCTCTCCACAATGATGTGCGAGGCATTACACAGCTGCCTTCCACTCCTGCCCAGACACGTTTTCTAGGCACCAAGCCTAGCAGTGCTGTGCCGATCAGAGACTCGACCAATACTGGAGAAAGAATCAACAGAACCAAAGGATGAACAGAAGGATGGATACCTGAACAAATTAATTCCTGATTTCCCCAGTGACTTCTAATGAGCTCTCATCCTGTCCACAATGTAGACAAGGATAGAAGCTAATGTTTGATACTTTGTCTATGTTGCCTTTGCAAAGAGGATCTCAGAGAACTTTATACAGACCCCTTGCAATAGCAAGAACTGAGTTTGAATCCCAGCTCTACGTGGTCAAAACGTTGACTGCCTTCCTCATGCAGCAGCGATAGAAAGGTGAGCCAAGTACGCACTGGCCCTGCACTGATGGAGCTGACCACCCAGGGTGGGAAACAGATGAGCCAATAATCATGAAAACAAGAGTGAAAGTCCCCCTGTGATAGCCCATACCTAATGGGGGAGTGGTGGAGGTGACAGCTCAGGATGAGTCAAACTTGACCAGGCTGACAACTGTATGACTTTGGGTGGGTCATTAATCTGTGTCCAGTCTCTTTGGCCGTAAAAATGAGAACACCAAGGACCTCGAGAGGCTGTTAAAGGGACTAAGTGTGACAGCGAAGGTCAACGTGTCCACACATAATGACTGACTGCTCAGTGAAAGTTAGTTTTCTCTTTACCGTGCCTTTCCACTAACCCCAAGTTCCTACTTTCTCTAACAGGTCATACGCTAGCTTATAAGTAAAAATGCCGCTTGTTTGTGAACGATTAGAAATGCAAATGATAGAACAGAAAACTTTCATCAAAATACACATTTTATGTTCTCACTTTTGACTGCAATGCAGGCAACTGGCCATAAAGGCTCTTTGTCTTTTGTGAGGCTTTGGGCACAAGAAGGAAAATTCAGAAGTCAAAAGCTTGGGTTCTGATCCATGTTTTTTCACTATCTACTTATATGGCCTTGGGAAAACCACTTTCCTTTGGTTAGATTACATGACGTTACATTCCAATTCTGAAGAAAACTTCTAGAATTTTATAGCAGATTCACTAATTTGTTAGTGACCTGCAACACTCTATAACACTCTGTTCCTGCTTCCACTGCTTGTGTCCACACTATATATTATATATGTGTGTGTATGTATCTGTGAGAATATGTGTATACACACACACACACATTAATGTTTCTCTCAAAGCGTTTCAGAGTCTGACTCATCTTGGTATCCCCAAAAGAATGCCTGGCACAAAGGAGGGACTCAATAAATGTTAATTGAATAAAGGAATGAATAAGTTAATGCACAATAGGGCAGAGACAGAATTTTTCCCTTTAAAAACCCCAGTGGATCCAAATTACGGTCAGCGGCTCAAAAGTGAATAACTGAAAGGAGCAAGCTGGTCCTACTGGGCAGTAGGTGGGGAAGCGCTGAATAATATTTGGAGTCCGGCTACTAGTGTTAAGTTGGCTATGGCCAGGGACTTTAGCTGGCCATTGTTTTCTCCTAAATTATAAAATTTAGCCTTAGATCTATGGGGTGAGGGGTGGAAGAATTTCTCTTTAGCAGTCCCAAAGGTGCCAGGCTTTTGGAGGAAAGGTTTGGTTAGAGGAAATGCCCTAAGGACCACATCTTACAGCAAGTAGCATTTACCATCAGGTTCAAAGAGAATAAATTAGAATCAGAATCTCATCCTTTGCTTCAACAATGGACCATTTTCTCCTCTCAAAGGAAATACTTTGCCTAGTCCCCCTAAAAAACACCACCTTCAAATCTTATACATTATTTAGTGAATTCTTTGGAAAAAAAAATCTCCAAAAAGAAAATAAAGTCTTACTTGATCAAGTGGAAAAAATGGAAACAAAGAAAAGCTAAGCGATTTACCCCACGGCATTCTAGCCTTCTGATATATAGAACCTGAAAATTAAATCTTAAAGTTCACAGTTGTGGTCAGCAGTCTATTCTGCTTTATAAAATAAATACAGCCAAAACAGAGCCCTGAAAAGATCACGGTAGAAGGGAGATAAGGCCACATCAGTATTTAATACAGGTAAAACAGAAGATGTACCATTTAAAATAGGGCCCCATCAGGCGCGATACCATCGTAAATAAGACACAATTCAAACGAGATCCCTCATTCATATGTTTTTTACATTCAACACATACTTGCAGTCGTGTGTGTGCACATGTGTGAGCGTAACCAGAACCTACAGTGTTTGAAATAAATATAATTCAGATAATGTGGCAGCTGTGTAATGAACTAAGAAACATGTTTTTAAATCTTATAAATTAAAACTTTCCCCATTTCTTCATTATCTTGACTTTGAGGAACATATTGTGTAATTTCAGGGGCTGGGACAGTGATGAATCAAATATTTTACAAACCTTTGAAATGCTGATGTATTTGTGGTTGAGGACTCCGTTTTTTTTTTGTTTTGTTTTGTTTTGTTTTAAACCACCATATGTTTCAAACCCAAACAATCTCTGCCATGCATCAGCTGGACTTTGGGGTTTTAACAAAAATGTGAGTTATTTCAGCCTGATTGGTGGGAAACTCACTTAATTCCACAAGATGACTAATGCTCCAACATAATAAACTCATTAAAAAGCAAAGAAAAATATACCTCATCCCTACCCCTAACACTTTTGACATGTCAGGCTTTTAAAATTTTTTCTAAAAGATAAACTGACTTCTTAAAAGAATACTCACTTTTAACATGGAACCTGGTGAAATGAGGCACTGTTACCTTCCTCCCTGAATTATCTTTCTAATGAAAAGGGGAAACTGGAAGGGAGTTGGGGAATGGCCTTAAATTTCAGAATGAAGAAAAAAATGATTTAAAGGCGAAAACTTAGACCCTGAGGCTGGAGATGTCAAAATGCGGCACCCAGTGGTGAACTGGAGGAAGTGCAGCCTCCTGCGCTCAGGCACAGGCCGTCTAGGGGAGCCCCACTGACCTCAGAGGGAGAGGGAGCGGTTCTGGTACTGTAGCCGCCCTGAGGGCAACGGCCCTGAAGCCCACCAATTTGGGATGGGGTGATGGCATTCAGTATCTTCAGCGCTTCACAGTTTTCAAAAAAATGGGTAAGTTAATACCAGTTAATAGGTAGCTAAGTCAGAATTCTAATCCAAGTCCTTTTGATTTAAAATCCAGAGCCCTGATGCCTCCATTTAACTTAGAATGGACACAGATCTAGAAGTTTTGTCAACCAATTACACACAATGGTCTAAAGTTGGGGTGGTCATTCTTTCTTCTAAATTGCAAGACAGATTTATAGCTTCGTTTTTGAAAAAAGACCAAAACTGTTTGTAATGAAAGATTATTTTTCTAAGTACATGCATATACATATATACACACACACATATATACACATGCATATTTATGCTTGTAGAAAATATATATGCCTGTTGTAGAAAGTTTGAAAAATACAAATAGGAAGAAAAAAACAAATCACTTTAAATCTACTTAAAGATGTATTTATTTCCAGTCTCTTACCTTTGTTTATATACAGAATGTATTTTTTTTATAGAATTGGGCTCATTCTATAGTTAAAATGTTTATGTCAATATTTGACAACAAAAATATAATTTTACGTACAATGATTAACTTTCAAAACACTAGAAAGGGCATAGGTATACACCAGTCTGTAAGCAGTGGTGTAAATTGAGGGCTTCTAAACAAATGTTTCAGAGATGGCTGACCCTCTTATCCTTAATCTATTCAGGAAAGGCCTAAATAGCTGGTATTATAGAAAAGAGCAGCGAAGAAAAAGTGAACCTGGCTCTACCAACAGTGCTGGCAGGACGTTCAACAAGGTGCTCACCTCAGTGAACCTGTTCCTCTCTTGATCAACTAAGATGGCCACCTCTGTCCTGCCTAACTCAGAAATTTATCAGGAGTCCATGAAATGATGGAAATACAAACCCTCTGCGAATTACACTGTTACACAAACACTCTTCAAGGTTCTTGAGATCCTCCAAGGTAGTTAGCACCTGGTAAGCACTCTCATGGTTCTCTTTTCTTTCTAAAACTGAATGGTATGGCTCTCTTTTTGAAAACTGAACAGCAGCGTAACTTCCTGGTTCTTAATTATCTATAAGGATCAGATGTTGAATTTGTCTTCCCTACAGGCCCCTGACTACCTTGCCACACTGTTTTATGACTAAAAACTCACCCCTACCTACTAAACCGAATTGAGGATACGGGGAGGGGGAAGGGTAAGCTGGGACAAAGTGAGAGAGTGGCGTGGACATATATACACTACCAAATGTAAAGTTGATAGCTAGTGGGAAGCAGCCGCATAGCACAGGGAGATCAGCTCGGTGCTTTGTGACCACCTAGAGGGGTGGGACAGGGAGGGTGGGAGGGAGGGAGACGCAAGAGGGAAGAGATATGGGAACATATGTATATGTATAACTGATTCACTTGTTATAAAGCAGAAACTGACACACCATTGTAAAGCAATTATACTCTAATAAAGATGTTAAAAAAACCAAACCAAACAAAAACAAAAAACTCACCCCTTCTTTTTATTCTAATAAAGTGTTCCACCCATCTAATTTGAGGTAATTACATCCCCCCAGAGGTACTACACTGCTTGATGTGGGGTTCACTATGTCACTTCCCATTTCTCACAATCTCCCTGTCCTTCCCAGTTGTTCCAGAGCATCTCCCTATTGTTATACGATTATATGGGTAACTAATTCCCAAACAGAATTTCCTCATGGTTTTTTTTTTTAATAGTTATGCCATTCCTAACACTGTGTCTTCATCACTTCTGGCCACCCGCTTTTGACCTTTTCTATAGGACTGGTAACTTTCTTATCAATTAGATCCAATCAATAAGCTTCTATTACTATGTTTCCAAGGTACCGATCTATAAATACGTTCTTATTTGGTTAAGTCAGTTTATCCATGTAATTTTACCACGACTAACCCTAGGTGAGGCCTCCCATGTTTAATCTTGCTGGGCTTTTTCTGTCTCTTTCTCATGTTTAAATAAAAATTCCTTTTGTCTCATCTGGATAGAACACTTTAAATGCAACAAGAAGCCCAAGCCACAGGGGACTGCATACATGTCCACACACACCCTGAGCAGAGTGTGCTGTCTTAACATATCCAAATAGCAGGACCAGGACACCTGGAGTATGTTACCACACTTACAGAGTAGGGGTAGAAACATCGATCAAGTCGATATCCCTCCAGTTATAAATAGTAAACGATTTAACTTGACCCGCTATCAATTCTCTAAAGAAATATTTTCAAAACAACTAAACAAAAACCTTTCAGTCCACCTGAGTCCCTGTCAGGTTACTTTTACTCCATCTCATCTGGCTGCACCCCCCACACACACACTTCCTGCACCAGTTTAGATTCCTGCTGGGTTAGGGAAGGGCAGGAAAAGGGAAGAGCAGAAGATTAGCAAAATGAAAATGGAAGGAGCAAAGATAAACAGCGAAAGGGATTAAAAAGACATTCATTTGTGAGGCTGATCAGAGTAGGAGTGAACTAAGGAAACATTATCAGAAGATTCTAGTATTTCTTTTCCCCGTGAGAGGGGGGAAAAAACAACCCATGCTACATCTTGTGTTTGTTTTGCTTAAATTAATGATAACCGAGTGTCAATATACATGTGGTCCAATAATCCACAATCTTGAGCCTTTTCCCCTAATTTTCATTCTCCCCAACAGCCCCACTGCTTAGCATTTGTTCACAGTGTCCTTGCTTATAATACCGTCCCAGTTCTTCAAGGCTTGGTTCAAATCTCATATGACCCATAAGGTTAACCATGACTGCTCCACCCCATAGGCCTCTCCTGTCTGAAGAATCACAGGGCAGCTGCTACATGCTGCTGATGACTCCTCCCAACTGGATGAAATGCTTCTCCAGGGCAGGGAGCATGTCTCACCCACCGTTGGAGCCACTTCTCCTTACACGGAATGACGGTGCCCAGCTCGTGCTCAGATCAGTTTATCCCCACATCCATCTAACAGGCATTTATCCCTTAACGCACAATGCTACACCTGCCACCATACTGGAGTCCAGCAGCCACTGCTCTTGTGCTGAAGCGAGCATAACCACTGCCCGTTTGTGTTTGGCTAACCCAGCTCTCCTGGAGGATAACTGTGGCTCTTCAGCCAACCCTCCCAGAAAGGCCATCCAGAAGTGGTCATCAGAGCCCAGCACGAGGCCTAACCTCACGCCAAAGGTTCCCATGTTGCCGAGGGGCTGTCCAGGTCTCCAAAGAGGGTTTTCCAGCTGTAAAATGCTCCTCTGCCGGGACAGCCCAGACTCACCCCATCCACTGTATAAACTTGCCTTTTTGAGCTACAGAGATGGGATCACCACAGTAACACCCGCCACCACTGGGAAACTAGAGAGCCTGAGTAATTAACCATCTCTCGGTGATGGAATATCACAGAGAAGGAGAGCTATAGATATGCAAATCTTCATCTCTCACCATGAACACTCAGGGTAAAAACAGTTTTAGCATCTTTTCATGCTTTAAAAACATTTCAAAGAAAGAAAATTACTTACTGCCTTCCCATGTACAATGCAGAAGATTCAAAGCCCCTTCTACCCTCTTCCAATGTGCCAGATGGAAGAAGGCATATGCTATCGCTTCACTGTCCCCTCTCTTCAGGATATGTTCTGGGGGCAGGATTAAGCTTTTCATTTCTAGGAGGTACTGAAATAAAAAATGGCAGGAGACAGGTGTGTTAATACACAGTAATTTGGAATTCAGTATTGAAAATGGAGAGGTTGATTGCCCTAAAGCTGCCGCTCGTAAGCATTTCATCAAACCTGCAACCTCGTTACTACATTTGAAGGCAATTACTGAAACATCCAGCAATCCAAAGTTTGTTGGCAGATAATTAGCCTTGTACTAGTTTCCTACAGTGAACATCAGAGGCTTTCAGGCTAAGATAGTCTAATCAAAGAAATATATATATATACAGACTCAAACAGCAAGAAGGAAAATTTAGAAGACACAATAATTTGGTATAATCTTGTAACCAGAATGAAAATACATGAAACAAACACATGAAGGTTAAGAAGTCATATGACTAAACCAACCACACTGGAGAGACTTGAGGATGACTAGCACTGCCCATTAGTTTTTCCTCACAGATCTATCAAGGAGAAGCCCTTAGTCCTGCGGAAAGGGTCACCCGTAGCTGCTCAGGTGCTGGAGGAAGAGGGGTGGCAGCCTGGGCACAGGAAGACCCAAGGGAGCGGAGCAGTACAGACCCCAAACCACACTGTTCTTTCGGCTCCTTTCCGAAACACTTCAGGGGTCTCAGGAGCGCAGGGCAAGAATGGATATTCTTCCTGGGGTCTCACAGCAGACTAAGTTTCCGCTTGTACTCTTTTGTGTTTACTATAGAATAGAAAGGGAAGCAAATTCAGGCCGGTATTTTATATTTGCAGATGCTCACTTGTCTTTGCCAGCTGGCGTTCCCCGTGCTCCACTCCTCACCACCTCTCCTCCGGATTCGTCCCCAACACACACACACACACACACACACACACACACACACACACACACACACACACACACGCCCGACCACCACCAACCACCGTCACAACAACCCAGTCATCTCCTATAAAATGGAGATTAGCAGACCACAGAGGTATGTGTTTCATAAAAACAGCACAAATACAGCGAAAGGAGGTGCTATGAGATGTCCAACAATTTTAACGTCAGAAACAACTGTGGATTCATCTGTCAGAGGAAATTTATGAAAGAGGGTGAAGAGTGGAAGAATCCGGATCCACAGAATGGAGGTTACAAGACACCCATCAATGTTTCGCTCTCATCTTGCTGTGGGTTCATACGCTGGGCATGTGGGGTGCAGTGGCCTTTAAGCTTCCTCTCCTGTTGGCATGCTCGGCGTCGGGGTGCACCGCCCAGCAGGAGCCAGGTGGACACATTCTGGCCTCTTGGTTCAGCAAATGAAACTTTCCTTGCTCTGGGTCTGATATCTGAAGAAAGCTCCAAGCCTTAGGCCTCAAAGAAGGAAGAGCAGGAAGTGAGAGCCCACCCCGAGAGCAGCGGAGAGCAGCCGTGCAGCCCTCACACTTGCGGAGCGGGCGGGCTTGAAGGCCCTCCTTGATAGTAAGACCTCTTCCCAGGCTGGTCCATGAAAGGTGTTCATTATTTTGATGGGAGGTCCTCAAGCATGAGTGCATGTGCTTTTCTGAATTCTACATGTTACTGCCTTCTTCCTTCATCTTGTTTTAAAACAGTGAACAACAAAAATCTTTTGGGAAAAATAACAATTTTGAATTACCTAGTAATCCAACTAGCACCGCATCTATTGATATAATAAATATATAAATATAAAGGAGAATTTTATGTTCAGAGATATATCGTCTCGTGATTTTACCTTAATAGAAGCCATTATGTCATGGCTTCTGCTACTGCCCATGATGATTTTAGAATGCCCCAAGAGTCATAACTTGTAAAATGCTATGAACTCTATTATTTTTTTTAATAATCATCAGAACAAAGGAAAGGGAAAATTTCTTGCTTAATGAGTGCCCTAGAATAAGATTTTGACTTCTGAGTTTCTAATAATTATTTATAGCCTATCAAATAGTCAACTTTTTTTTTATATATCTTTATTGGAGTATAATTGCTTTACAATGTTGTCTTAGTTTCTGCTATACAAGAAAGTGAATCAGCTATATGTATACATATATCCCCATATCCCCGTCCTCTTGCGTCTCCCTCCCACCCTCCCTATCCCACCCTTCTAGGCCATCACAGAGCACCGAGCTGATCTCCCTGTGCTATGCGGCTGCTTCCCACTAGCTATCTATTTTACATTTGGTAGTGTATATATGTCAATGCCACTCTCTCACTTTGTCCTAGCTTCCCCATCCCCCGCTGTGTCCTCAAGCCCGTTCTCTTCACCTGTGTCTTTATTCCTGCCCTGCCATTAGGTTCATCAGTA
Source organism: Mesoplodon mirus (assembly GCF_964341445.2). Lineage (NCBI taxonomy): Eukaryota > Metazoa > Chordata > Mammalia > Artiodactyla > Ziphiidae > Mesoplodon > Mesoplodon mirus. The sequence goes on along the minus strand of NC_138985.1, from coordinate 83,002,593 downwards.
CCGTTTTTCTTAGATTCCATATATGTGCGTTAGCATACAGTATTTGTTTTTCTCTTTCTGACTTACTTCACTCTGTATGACAGACTCTAGGTCCATCCACCTCACTACAAATAACTCAATTTCGTTCCTTTTTATGGCTAAGTACTATTCCATTGTATACATGTGCCACATCTTCTTTATCCATTCATCTGCCGATGGACACTTAGGTTGCTTCCATGTCCTGGCTATTGTAAATAGAGCTGAAATGAACATTGTGGTAATGACCCTTTATGAATTATGGTTTTCTCAGGGTATATGTCCAGTAGTGGGACTGCTGGGTCATATGGTAGTTCTATTTTTAGTTTTTTAAGGAACCTCCATACTGTTCTCCATAGTGGCTGTATCAATTTACATTCCCATCGACAGTGCAAGAGGGTTCCCTTTTCTTCACGCCCTCAAAAATATGGAATGGTCCACGAATTTGCATTTCATCCTTGTGCAGGGGCCATGCTAATCTTCTCTGTATCATTCCAATTTTAGTATATGTGCTGCCGAAGCAAGCACACTGTTCCTTTTCATTCCTATGATTTAGGAAAGGCTTTCAAAGTCACATCTGTGAGAGATCTCTTCTCTTGGGCTAAGGAACGTTCAGGAATCGGAGCACCTGAGAAGAAGTGGGCCTGGCAGCCACCCACATGTGGGTAGAAGTCTAAACAAACTAGGAAGGGGTGTGGCAGAGGAAACTTGGGGAAAGAGGGAGGATTTTTAGAAAATTATCTACAAAGGGATATGTTAGATCTGTGTTGTCCAATATGGTAGCCTCTATTTAATGTGTGTCTATTTAAGTTTAAATCAATTAAAATCAAATAAAATTTAAAATTCAGTTCCTCAGTCCCACTAGTCATACTTCAAGTCCTCACGTGCTATATGGAGTTAATGACTACCCTACTGGACAATGCAGAGACATTTCCATGATCACAGAAGGTCCTAGTGGACAGCACTGCTTCAGACAATGGAAGTTTCTAACCCTGAAGTAACGGAAACAATTTTTAACATGAAAAAATTTCACAGATGCCCATGATAGAAACTGTAAGTGTAGAATCTATTGATCAAAAATACACAGTATGGCAAATAGTTATACAATAAATAGTAATGATACAAGAATTCGTTTAAAAGTATTGTCGGCCACAGGGCATCTACATAATATTTGGAAAGCAACAGTGCACATGTGTGTGAGACAGATGGTTTACTCAGCCTGCAGACTGAACTTGGTGCATATGGCTTCAAGGACATCGTCCACAGCCACCCAATGTGAGCTGTGAGGTAATGCTCTGTTTCTCCCCTAAGCTCCCTCTGATCTTTGTGTATGTGTACTTTTCACAAACCACCTTAGATTAGCTATCCATGTGTCCTTCTCCTCAGCTCAATTATAAGTCCTCAAGAACATGCATCTCATTTCCCAAGAAGTCTCTCGAAATGAGCATCCCTGGCCTCATCAGCCTCGTGAGACTAACTAGAGCAACTCACCAAGGAAACTCAGCTGCCTTCTCATTGCATCTACTTTATGGCAGAAATAGGTTATGTCTATAAAGGAGATTTATACTGCAGCATAGTTCCAAACAAAATGTTGGCTCTAACCAAATAATGAAGGCTAATAACAACAATGTGTTAGGTTTCTGGCCAGGCTTAAAATGGCTGGCAAGATCGGTTCTCAACATGTGCAACATTTAAATTAGAAAGGCATGGAGCAACATTTCACATCTTACTTGTTGAGAGAAAAATAAATGGAAGAGGGCAGATCCCTATCCACAAGTATGCAGAAATCAATTAGAATAACTGTAGCTTGCAAATCAGAGAACACTCCCTGCCTGTCTGCAATAGTTACTTGGCTTCTATTAGCTAAGCCAGCATCCTGTGCTATCTTGCTTGCCATCCTGCCTCTAACTTCCTTCCCAGATTCTCAAATCACATTGATCTTGAAGCAAGGCTTCTAAAGGTTTCGGAAGGAACTTTTCAAAATCTATTTGTGTCAGAATCTAGTTCCTATGCCCAAGATAGGAACATATAGTATTAGAACAGGCAAAGAGGAGCTGAGTAGTGCCTACTTATGGAGGTCTGTGAGCAGAGGCTGGCTCACCTGTCAGGAGAGATGTGCCCTGTCACAGGCTACCGCACGTGACTGCTCAAGTCTCTTCTGTTAACATCTTAAAACTCTATAATAATTAGAGTGAACATGATCCCAAAGTTATCCTTCACACAGACATTAATGCCAAAAAAATCCATACCCCCTTTTAGGATTTCAATACTGACAACAGCAGATGTCATATGAAAATCTCTGGCAAAAATACAGGAATAAACAAAACGAGAAAGAACAGATTAATTAAACAACAGTACATTTAGATGATGGCTATCAAATTGCTCCCCAAAATCAGGTAGTAGAAGAATATTTACTAGCATGAGGAAATGTTCACGACATATCATGAAGGAAAAGACCAAGTGTATCATACAGATTATGATTTTGGTAATACAAATGTACATGTAGGCATTAAAAGCATTGGAAGGTCACAGATTGAATGTTAATGGTGGCAAGATATTTGATTTTATGGAAGATTAATTTCTTTTGTGCTTTTTCTATGCTTTCCAAGTTTTCTATAATAAGCATTTTAATATTTTTTCTGTCTCTATATATATATGTGCGCGTGTGTGTGTGTGTGTGTATATATATAATACAAAACTATTTTCTAGACTTGCATCAAGAACATAAACAGCAAACCACACAAACAAACAAGATAACCAGAGAGAGTAATTTTTTGTATGTGTACAGTGCTTCGGTGCAACTGGCTCTGAAAGAGGCTGTGAGCCCAGAAAAAATGTTTTTAAAACATCAGTAAAGGGTTCAGAGAATACAGCTAGTGCTACTTGGAAGACGTGCTACATATTCTGAGTTTCAATGCTGTCCACACCCTGGACTCAGTAAGACGCACGCTGGAATAGGACAAAAATGACGCAGGAACCTCGGCTCGTTCAGGCCACGCTGTGATGAAGCCTGAGATGCACAGTTCCCCGGCCCTTGCCCCCTGTCCTCATCTGCCCTCTGCCCCTTTGCATCACTGTTTGAATCCTGTCTCTACTATTCCGCTAAGAGACCTTGGACAAGTTATTTAATTTCTTTCAACCTCAGGTTGCTCATCTGTTAAAACAGAATAATAAAAGTACCCATCTTGCTGTTTTAACTTTTGAATATTACATAGGATAATATGTGTAAAGCATTCACACAGTTCCTGGCACATAAGTATTCACTAAACAGTAGCTATTTTTGTTAACAAACAAACAAAAAAATGAAGTATTTAAATTACTGTGGAGGTAAGTTATATTTCTTGTGTATGTGTGTCCCACAGATGATTGAGTCTGTTTCTAGGTAAAATACTTCAGCAATTTTATAGTAGTAGCAGTTCAGCTGAAGAGAACTGGCTGCCAGCAGTCACCAACTGACCAATATGGAGACAAACCCAAAGCAAAGCTGAAATGCCAAATTCAGCCTGGTGATCTGTAGTACCACTCAGGGGTCCTCTTCTCAAGGTAACTGTTTCCTGCTGGTTCACTTACCTATTCATCAGTTACTTTGCTTCATTCAAAAAATATGGGTGTTGGGCTTCCCTGGTGGCGTAGTGGTTGAGTCTGCCTGCCGACGCAGGGGACGCAGGTTCGTGCCCCGGTCCGGGAAGATCCCACACGCCGCGGAGCAGCTGGGCCCGTGAGCCATGGCCGCTGAGCCTGTGCGTCCGGAGCCTGTGCTCCGCAATGGGAGAGGCCACAACAGTGAGAGGCCCGCATACCACAAAAAAAAAAAAAAAAAAAAAAAAAAAAGGGTGTGTTCACAGTATATCCCAAAGAAAGATATGGGAGTGCCATAGTGTCCCCCCAAGGGCACAGATATGGTGCATTCACAATTCACCTCAAGGGCATGGACATGATCAGGTCAGGTCACTACCTTGCTAATCCCTAATCTTTGCAAGAGTGTGTGTGTGCGCACGCATACGTGTACAAAGAAACGATAAAATTCAACATGATGACTGCCTTAGTAAGAGGTCTATACTTAGTACTCAGGAAGCAAATGGGGAGCATTATCTCTGGGACAGCTTCACAGAAAAAGGAAAATATGAGTCAGTCTCACTAAATAAACAAAGGTTTACCTGTAAAGATGAGGGGAGGCAGAAGCCACTGCAAGGCTGGGCACCAAAGCACCAGAGGACACACTGGGCTTGCAATCTTGAGGTGCTTGAGTACTAACATGACAGGAATTGCCAACAATGATGAAGCACTAATGTGCGTCAAGCTTCTTATTTCAGAAACTCCTTACAACTCTGTGAGGGAGCTGATGGTATTATCCCTAGTTTATGGATGGAAAAATGGACGCTTTGGGAAGTTAAATAGCTCATCCTGGGTTGCACGCATTGTATATGATGGAACCTGCACCGGAACTCAGGTGTTATGCTACTCTCTGAGGGAGTGAAGCAGGAAAAGCGGTTATAAAAGGCCTTGCATGCTATGCTCCAGAGTGTGACCTTCACCCGGAGTTATTCCGTGGTTTTCAAACTTTGAGACACCAAAAAATTTGTTCAAAGGAAAAAAAAAGAAATATCAAACAGAATGTGCAAGTGACATAAAACAAAACTGTGGGGATCTTGGGGGAGGGGCCCACAAGAAGACTGAAGACCTTTATGGCTCCTAGGGAGACAGTTTGAAAACCTCTGCAGTAGGCAATTGGGAAGTGAGTTGGTACAGTTTGTGGTTTTGAAAGGAATGGGTAAGTCATGTGTAGGAGCACCCGACAGGAAGAGATTAAAGTTAGCAAAGTCAAAAAGTTCCTGTCATGGTCTGAGTGAGGGGTGATGAAACCGAGGAGGGGGACTTCCCTTGGACGTGGTGCCTGGCTGAATCTGAGGACAAGAGAAGGAATCAAAGGTCACTGTGACACTTCTAGTTTAGGAAACTAGAATAATGTGAGATCATTAGCTAAGATGAAGACACCACAGGAGGAAAAGGCTTAGCAGTGGGAAGGTAACAAAAACAGCTGTCGTGCCTGCCGAACTTCTCTGCCTGCAGTGAGGAGTGAAGGTGTGCAGGTCTGGAGCCTGGAACAGCAGCTGGAGACAGGGGTCTGGGTGTGCAGGGAGAGGCTGAGGCAGTGGGAGCACATGAGGTCGCCCAGGAGGGCTGCAAGCAGGAAAGGAGAACCAACCTGAGGGTGAGCAGGGAGGAAGAGCTGCAGGCAACGAGTGCTCAGAGAGGCACAGGAGAAAGTGGCAAGGAGCCAAGATGACCTCAGATAGAAAAAAGTGGTCAGTGGGACCAAATGCCCAGGAGACATGAGATAGGATGAGCTGGGGAGGCCGTGGCGGGAGTGACCTTGGTGGGAGCAGCTGCAGTGGTTTTTGTTAAAGAAAGAGACCTCTTAGAAACTTTCTATTCCTGAGATACATTGCTAAAAACTGGTTTCTGCTCATTTTTCTCCGGGTCATATTTCCACAATACATTCTCCTTCCTCTAATGCAAAAAAGCTTTGGAACAAAACATGACTTAATTCAAAAAAAACTTATATTGAAATAATATTTCTGAAATATACCATTGATATACAATATCACAGACAATCTGCCAGGGTATTCTGAGTTTCTGCTTCCACGCTTCAAGCATTTTTAAATGTTAAAACCCACTACACATTTTGTTTCCTAAATTGGATTAAAAAGCAATTTTATACTCTGTCAATCAGCTTTACCAAGATATAAAGGGAGGCCTGCATTAGTGTTTGCAAGAAATAGAATTGCCATCATTATAACAAGGTCCTGTGGACACTCCATTGGCATATACATTTACCAGGATGTTTTCCCCCACGAGCCTTTCGAAATCCCCGTGAAATTTTAGATTAACATGATATGAGCTTTTTAAAAAAAAATGCAAATTTTTAATGGGAATGCATTTCTGTCATAACATTCTTCATTCTTTGCTCTCCATTTTTCTCACGACTTTCTTTCCATACTCCGATATAATTTAAAAACTAGATCTTCACCTCAATATTCTGTCAAGCTCAGGCTGCTCTGCTGGTAAATAAGCTTTAGGAGCATGGTGAGCCCCCTTCCGCCAGCACCCTCAGGGTGCCAACTGCACCCCCTGCTGGTCCCTGGGTGGGCCCAGTAAGATGAGCCCGAGGTTTAATAGTGCCGGGATTTTAGGCAAGATGAAGAAGAAAGCTTTCCCCCCATCGGTGCTGGTGATTTTTCTTGATTTTTCTCCCTTGATAGTTCCACCCACAACACCCAAGCATCACAAGTAGCTGGGGCTCAGCATGGGTGTAGGGCCTCCTGTTCTATGCGTGGGACCTCTCAAGCTGGGGGTTTTCCTGTGGTGGTGGTGAGGGCTCACAGGCTTCTCTCTGTATGCAGAGGTGCCTTGGGGTTGCAGGGCTACCAGCCTTCTCATTCCAGTTTCATCACAGTGGTTCTACTTTTAATTACTTTGTTCATTCAGGTTTCACATAAGATTGCGTTAGGAGGGAAAAACTGTTTATTGCTTTAAAAATAATAAATCATTATTAATTAGTTTGTCATTCCTGTTTTGTTTGGGGTTTTTTTTTTTTTTTTTGGTGGCGGAAGCAGGAATGGCTATGCTAGAACAAGAATACAAGGCAGAGGTCAGAAATGGGTACCTCTTAATCAGCAAAGGACTTAGCCAGCAGTTTCAAACTGGAAATCCCTGAAGACAACAGCTGCAGCCAGAACGTGCTAGAGACTCCTCTCACATCTGGAGGCCTGAGGAGAACCTGTGGGTACTCCAGGTCGGGGCACTGTAGGGCCACTGTTACACTCTATGGTTATCCTTCTTCAGACTAGGGTGGTCCAAGGAGTACCATGAATGCATGTTTCTAGGCAGCCTCTACTTCCACCCAGCATGCAAGTGCAGAAATAGAGCTGAAGGTACAAGGGAAGCGGCGATGAAAGGGCCAGCACGTATCACGCACCTACTATGCACTGAACGAGTTACACAGTGTAATTCCACTTACTTTTCAACAACCTTATGAAGACTTCACTCTTATCCCCATTTTGTCAAAATGGAAACAGGCAGGGAGCTAATTAACTCATACTTCCCTCTGGTCCCATGGACAGGAAGTGGGTGTCCTTGTTTTGAACACTTTTGAACTCTTTCAATAATACTTGATAGGTCTGCCTACCTTTATGTTGGTACCCTTTGCACCATCATTGTAATTAATGCTTTCTCAGTAATAACAGCAACTCTACATACTTGGCCTGACAATTCGGACACGCACATGGCTGAAAATGTTCCACATTACTAGTAGTGGCAAAGGAATGCAAAGTAAAAGGAGAGAATTCCATCTGTACTTAATAAAATCATAATTTTTTTTTCCTTCTCTCACTCTCTCTGTTTCGTTTTTGTTTTTAGACAAACTGCTAAATGCTGGCGAAGGTGTGATGAAATGGAAAAGTAGGAGTCACCAGCTGATGGGAGTGTAAACTGCTACAATTTTTTTGGTAAGCAACTTGGCAATAAATATCAAGAACCCTGAAGTGCTTCTACATGTTACTCAGTCATTCTCATTCTGTAAATTTATCCTAAGAAAATAATCTTAAAGACCAAAAAATCTTTATGCCCAAAGAGGTTCACTATTGGAGTTGACCGCAACCTGATGTCTACAATTAGAGGATGCAAGAACCAAATCATTCTCTTCAACAAATGTTGCTGGAAAAACTGGGTATCCACACAAAAGAATAAAACTGGACCCATCTCTTACCCCACAGGCAAAAATCAACTCAAAATGCATTAAGAGTTAAACATAGGGGAAAAAAATTCCCAACACTGGTCTTGGCAATGATTGCTTGGATATGATACCAAAAGCACTGGCAACAAAAGCCAAAGTAGACAAGTGGGACTACATCGAAATAAAAAGCTTCTGCACAGCGAAGGAAACAATCAACAGAGTGAAAAGGCAACCTATGAAATGGGAGAAAATACCTGTAAACCGTAGCTGAAAAGGAGTTAATATCCAAGTAAATAAGGAACTCTTCCAACTCAGTGTTTAAAAATAACCTGATTTAAGAGTGAGCAAAGGACTTGAAATGCCATTTCTCCAAAGAAGACATACAATGATCAACAGGTACATGAAAAGGTAACATCACAGATCATCAGGGAAATGTAAATCAAAACCACAATAAGATATCACCTCACACATGTTAGGATGGCCACTATCAAAAAAATAGAATATGACAAGTGTTAGCAAGGAAGTGGAGAAACTAGAACTTCTGTGCACTGTTGGGGGAATGTAAAATGGTGCAGCCGATATGAAGAACCCTCAAAAAATTAAAAACATGATCCAGCAATCACACTTCTGGGGATTCATCTTAAAGAACTGAAAACAGAATCCTGAAGAGATACTTACACTCCCATGTTCACTGCAGCATTATTCACAATGGCTGAGAAGTGGAAACAACCTAAATTTCCATCAGCGAATGCACGAATAAAGAAAATGTGATATATATATATATATATATATATATATATATATATATATATGCACACACACACACACACAATGGAATATTATTTAGTCTGAAAAAAGAAAGAAATCCTGCCTTATGCTACAATATGGATGAACTTGGAGGACATCATGCTAAGTGAAATAAGCCAGTAACAGAAGGACAAATACTGCATGATTCCACCTATATGAGGTAGTGAAAGGAGTAAAATGCATAGAAGCAGAAAGTAGAATGGTGGCTACCAGGGCCTGGGAGGAGGGAGAAATGCACAGTTGCTGTTCGACTGGTATAAAATGTCCGTCACGAAGATGAAAAGGTTCTAGAGATCTGCTGTACAACGACGGGCTTACAGTTAACAACGCCGTGCTGTATACTTAAAATTTTGTTAAGAGCATAGATTTTATGTTATGTGCTTTTTATAACAAAAAAAGGAAGTAAATCATCCAGAGAATATTTTAAAATGTTTGAAGGCACATGGCTAAAAGACTTGCATTTTACTGTTAAGTTAGAGGATAACCATTTTAAGGTCAAAGAACTCTGAAAATCTGATGATCCTCCCCCAGAAGGAATAAATTTACCCCCAATTCCCAACCATAAAGTCCAACTGAAGCGTCCCATGTTAATTTTTTAAAATATGAATATGCTATGTGATTATGATTCCTAAGTATGAAAAATGCATAGAAAAAAGGCTAGAAAAAATAGTCTTAAATATGACTAGATATGATGGGATTATGAATGACTTTATTCTTTTCTCAAATATAAAAATTATTATTATAATACCACTACAGAGGGAAAAACCATATCTAATACTGCTTGTAACAAACCAATAATTTAGTCTTTTTTTGGAAATTTGCCAAAATGAAATTTATCTTTAGCACCCTGAAGGAGTGAATGTAACATCCTGCAAACCAAAAATGTGTCTCTTTACAGGGAGAGCCTTGCGGTGGGATGTAGCATACTAAGAGCACATAAGCACTAATTAACTTAGGTCTGTGTAAAGTAATGGATCACTGATAGAAATGTGTCCCTCCCACATAAACCTTGTCCAGCTGAGTAAGAGCAGGGCAGGTGAGGGAGCACATTTTCCGGGAAAGTGGAAGAAAAAAATTGAAGCTAAAAATCCATTAAACAGTATATAGCAATACAACATAACAATACATAAAGATATAGAACAGAGCTGAACTTACCCTTCATTTGTCCAGCATTACATGAGTGAAATTTTCTTTAAAAAAATGGAGAAACTCTCTTTAAACTCAAAACTCCTATTTTAATCACATTAAATGGGAAAGTCCTCTAATGGTTTAAAGATTTGTCTACTTCAACTGTGTACCCAGTTCTTGAAAATCACCAGCATGATTAAGATCCTAATACCCCTAGTCATTCTCAAAAAGAGGTGAACAGTAAGCACATAATCAATGCACTGTAGTGAGAGACCAGAGGGGGAAGACTGACTCTGGGACAAGGAGAGTACAGGCTTCCTGGTGGTGACTTGTAATGGTGGGGGTGAAGGATGAGGAGGACTGCCTCCGAAGAAACAAAGAGGGAAGAGGAGAAGAATGTTTCTGGAACAGTAAGAGGACTGTTGGAAGGATCTAGAAAAAAATGAAAAACAAGTTGGGTTAGATGATGAGGGGTCCTGAAGAACTATCCAAGGAGTTGGTACCTTCCATAGGGTTGGGGACACTGCTGCACTTCCTTGGGAGGGGAGTAACACAATTCGATTTGTAGTATGAGCCTATGGGCTGCTTCCTCCTTATAATCTGCTGCAATCTAAAGCTTCAGAAATCCTCATGTTTAGAATCTAACGGCTTCAGAGGCTTCGCTTCAGAACAGAGATCCATGGCTTTTTACTACTGTTATTTATTTCCCAGTCCTGCGATGTGGTTAGGAGCTATACTCCCTACTCCTCATGTTTGCAGGTAAAGAGTTCCTAAGAATAACCCTCCTGGGGTAAATAACTAATATTTATCACTGGATGTTGAAATATTAACTATGCTTACTGGGATACCAGTTGGAACTAAGATGGAAATTTATGGAAGGCAGTTCACAGTTATCATATTTGGTATTTTTTTCTCCTTCCAAGCAGACTATAATTGGGTAAAATAGCATGTATATACTGAAAATTCCTGTGGTGGGCCACTGACAACTTCCTGTGAAAGAGAAAAAGAAGCTGTGGCAGTGTTTAAGACATGATAATATCCTGAAGAAATCTGAATTGTCTACAGGGAATTGAGTGCCTTGGGAAGGGATGTGGCCACCATCATTTGAGGGTTCAAGCCTAGGCTGGTCTGCCACCTGGTGGGATCTGGGGGTCGGTGGAGGGAGATGTTTAAGAGCTGGATAACTCAGAATCAGTTCAGGCTCTGTCATGTACTTCCTGTGTGACCAAGAGCAGATTACTTAACCTCTCCAAACCTGCAGTGCCCTCATCTATGTAGCAGGGATAATAATATGACACACCTCACAATGTTGTTATAAAAAATAAATGAGATGGCATATGTAGTTGTTAGCACTGTGCTTGCCAAATAGTAAACATTAATAGAAACCAAAAATAAACATAATTATCATAGTATCATTATGAGGAGAGATTTAAGCTTAAAATGGGAAGGTGTCCTACATGACAAATAAGATCCCTTCTTACAACAAGAATCTATGTGTTTATATCCTCCACTGATGTTTCATTAGAATTAAGGCTATTCTCTGCCTGAAAAGCCATATACATATATATACACACACACATACATGCACGTGCACATGTATGTGCATTCGTGGTCATGTGGATGTGTGCACGTATGCACGTGTGTGTGCATGTCTACTAAAGTATTAGCAAGCAGTCCAACAAACAGAACACGTACAAAAGATGTTTATAGCAGCCTGCATATGGTACACGAGTACCAGAGGCTTGTGATTAATTCTGAACATATGAGGTCAGTGGCTCACAGGGCCTTTTCCCCACAGAAATGTCAATAATGAGGAGGATCTGGAAACAAGCTTCCCCCTCAGCACAATCACCAACAAAGCAAAGTGATGGAGAATCAGTTTACTTACATGCCCTATCTTCTCTCAGTTTAATGATTAGAAGGTAAAGTGAAATCAAATTATTTCAACTTTTTCAAATTAGTTCCACTTTTAGAAGACTTCTATTTTGCAAGTAGAATGCAGTTGACCGAGGTTAAATTCTTCCATGGCAGCTTTAAACTATTTCTTAGGGCTTTTACTACTCTTCTGCAGGCTCAACCATTTAAGACCATTATCTAGAATTAAACGACAGCTTCAATTAAAATACCTAACCAACAAGTATTGTTCCAGTTTTCTATCTTGTGTCCCAGGATTACAAGGCTCAGGTTGGTATAAATGGAAAAATTAAGATTCAGGTCCCATACTTGAGGAGCTGCCAACAAGCCAAATATTAATAATTTTAATAATTTACAAACATATAGTACTAAGTATTTTCAAAGAACTTCGAACATATTATCTCACTTGATCTTTATCACAGAAGATAGGTGAGGCGTATATTTTTATCTTCATTTGGAAGATGAGGGAAAACTTTTGAGTTCAGAGATGCTAAACCCAAGATCCCATGGCTAATAAATGACAGAGCCAGATTTGGAACCCAAGTGTTTGTCTCAGAATCTAGGACTCTATTGCCCAATACTACTTTTAAAAGAGCCTTATTTATTTTAAGGCTATTTTATGAGCTACAGAGCTCATAAAATAGCTCTGTAGTTAGAGAATGGTATTCAATAAATATTAATTGGTGACCTAAGTTTACTGTAATTCAGGACAATATTTTCATGATTAGTTTTACATTTTAATCAAATTTGAATAAACATTTTTTAACTTAGCTGAAAAAATATTAAATAGATATATTTTATACCACCCTATATACAATACCTAAGTCTACAAATACTATGTTGGTCACTATCCACTGAAACTAGAGTGGATAAATACAGCCTTCTGCAAATATGGCACTGTGCACCACTCTTCAATTTCCTGTTTTGTGAAAAGATGACCGCGACCTGAGTAAAACCTCAGGAATGATATTAGATCACTTATCTTTGTCACTCTGGATATCAACAAATTAAAGTAGGCAACTCCATAAATCATCACACAGGCACACATACACGCACCCAACCCCACCCTTTTGCTACAGTACTGCAACAAAATAAGAAAACAGCCTTCCTTTGTCATTTTTCACCAGTGAAAGTCTTCATCAGACATTTTCCCAAGAAAACTGTCTTGTAGTACCTGATGTGAACTGCAGGAGGTTTCCCAGAGGTCAAAGTGTGCTTTATAATATCAAGGAACTGAAAATGGCCCTCAGCAATGTGCCTATCACGTAGTAGGTACTCAAATACAGGTAAGTCATGAACACACACTCCTCTTCTGAATAAAAGATTACAGAAATATCCTCTGCCATGATTTGACTCCCTTAAAATCAAATCCTTAAAAAAATATATGGGAAATATTGCATATTTATAAATAGGTCAGTCATGTGGTTAACAAGACAAATATTTCCTACTATATATATACCTATTAAAATGGCACTCACAAGTCAAAAGAAAACTACTTCTTCATACTTTGAGGTTTTACTCATTATTTGCTGGCCAATACTGATTAACTGTCATTTACTTATGGAGATACAGAATGTCATATTAGTATTTTTTACCACTTTTATTCACAACAAGGTTCATTTCTCGAGTTGGTTCTAAGTAAGACTATAACTGGCGTGCAATTCCTATCAAATGCATCAACACCTTTGGGATCTCCATATGTTGTCACTTTCAGGCTTCCTGACCTGGCCTGCCTAAGCTAGGTCTATCAATTTACCCTTACTGTATGAAGCCCGAAAATGGGCCCCAAAGCCTCTTAAATGTAGCTTTTACTTAAAAACAAGGCTAATAAGCAAAGGCTCTACAGGGCCTCAGCATTCATTGATTGCAATTCATTTTTTTATAACCGCTGCATTCTAGACATGACATTGTGGTCACTGAACACTCTGCTATCATAACGAGTTCCTATGGGGATTCCACAGACTCACTTTTGGCACATGAGGATTAAATTCCACAGCTCTATGAATGGCCTCTACTGCATTCATCTCTGCTGTGCTCAGCCCCCGCCGAGATGCAGCCTCGGGAGAGAATCTGAAAAGCAGAAAGACAAACACCATCCAGTTGGGACCACTGCTTGGGCATTACCCTGGAAAGGCATCTACACATCAAGGGCCCAGAAAACCACAGCGAGGCAAAGGCATGAGCTCTGCAAACCTCCACTACACAGAACCTCTGAGTGACCCCTCAGACAGAGGCCAACAAAAACCCCAGCAGAAGCAGAAAGCGTGCTTGCATCTAATCGCGGCAGGAATTAAATTCAGCTGTGAAGTCTCTCTGTCTAAATAGCTAATCTAAGTTTTCTAGGAGGTACCTGCTTAGGTCAGGGGAGGGGGTAGGACTGACAAGGGCAGACAGTGTAGGAAAAAGAGAAAACTAGGTTACAGAAGAGCGCACTTGGTTAAAAACAGAACTGGGGAGAATTTTAAAGGAGGCTCCCAACCCAATGTCAGTGCTGCGATGGAGGGTTAAGTCTTGCAGCTTCAGCAGCAGGCGAGCCTGCTTGGGGCTGTTCCGGCAGGGGGAGTGTGCATGCCCAAACTGCGGGCGAGACACCTGCCCAAGTGAATGAAAAAAACCAGACCATGCAATCTCTTTCTCACCTCACACCCAGGGCTAACTCCAGAGCTGTGCTTGGCAGGCAGACACCACAGGGGAAGCTGTGACAACCCTGGCCCTGCCCTCCCAAGCTGGAGTCGCTGTGTAGGGAGAAAAGATGTTGCAGTAGGTACTGGCGATCTACAGGATAAAAAAGAATGAAAGAAAATTACTTCGGTCTTGAAGTGCACACACACTTAACAGCAAACCTGTCTGACACAGCAGAGGCTGTTTTCTTTTCCTGTTATCTGCTTTTCAGTGCTACCGAGGGAGTGTATCGGGAAGTGTAAGCGTTTATGAACTCAAAACCAGTTAAGCCATCTGTTTTCTTTCACCTGCCAGTCATCTTGGGTGTTTATGGAAATTCTCTATACCAGTCACCTGCCTGAACAAAACGGGCAAATGTCCCACTGTGATGGTGACTCAAGGTAAACGGATCCTGGGTGGGGAGTTAGTTTGGAATTGATGAGATTAAGGAAAGGGAGATGACCATCCCCTTTTGCCATATTAATATGTTTGTTATGACTACTACCCCGACCTGGACTGCTGGAGGAAGAGGAATATGCAAAAAAATGAATCAAAGAAGGTATTTTGTGTAAGTCCCAAGCAGGCCTTTTGGTATCTACTGTCTGGCAAAAAAAAAATAAAAATAAAAATAAAAGTCACCTCAGAGGCATGGAGTTTCATATAAATCCCTCTTTAGGAACCCACACACCATTACAATACCTGGCGATATACATTCCCTCCTTCTAGTAGTGAAAGAAAAGAAAATGCAGGTTTTGGAAAATGCATGCTCATAAGCAGGGGTCTCATAGACTAAGAAAAACTTGCAGAGAAAGCCCTCAGAGACAACACATCTCCTTCGGTCCAGACCAGCATCTGTACTGCACAGGCTACTATCCACTTACTTGTCAGAGACAGCTCTTGCTTTGAGCAAGGCCGCTGTGTAGCATATTGTTGCCGACTTTGGTAAGCTTATATCTGTTAGAGAGAAAAAAAGTAGGAACTGTTATAAGTCTGTACAAACAAAGAGCAATGATTTTTTTAATACACTAGCATTTTAATCATGTAAGCCTAAAGAGCATAAATTAAGAATATTTTAACTGTTCCTTATGTATCCAAGTGGTACATGAAACTAAGGGTAATTCATACTTTTGTGAATAATTCAAATTTCAAATCCACCACACTGTTCAGCAATCATCTTTTATTTAAAATAAGGATTTTTCATATGTTGAGTTTATTTAAGCAGAGAATAGTTATAAATACATAAATCTAAATATTACATGAATAGTCTTGATATCAAGAAAGGCAAATAGGACTTCTTTGTTAACTTATAAAATTTCTCAAGAGGCATATGAAATATTAAAGTGAAAAAAATATTACCTGGATTTTTTTAATATAAGGTTTTTTAGTGATAAATAAATTTATTTAAAAATTATTCTTTAGTGGTCAGATTTAAACCAGATTTCATGAAATTTATATTCAGTTTTTTTGTTAAAATTGGAAAGAGAAATCTTTATGAGGATATATATGAAATCTTTATAAAACTATACAATTTTTGTTCATTCAAACCCATGATAAAGCCCCTTTCATATGAAGCCTAATTTGTTGCCCAGAAAAACAGTTCCTTTCAGTTTGTATAGAAAATTTCAGATGGAGGGGTGGGAACGGGTACCAGATTCAGATAGAGTTTACAGGCAAATAAAAGCACAGAGTACAACTAAGAGGAGATAAATGCAAAGAGGGTAGTCCCTCTGGGGGCAGGGGGTAGGACTTGTTTTTAAATAATGATCCTATTTCGCACCAGAACTGTCTTTCTTTAACACTAAGACTAGGTAAAAATATGCCATTCCCAGGTGCTACAAAGTTCACCCGAGGTTAGAAGAACCCTTAACACCTGGAATGCCCTCCAAGTTTCTTTCTGGCTATTTTCAACTTTAGAAGAATTACATTATGGTAGGGATGAAAAGGAAAGTCCATAACTAGACAAAAGACAACAGCAGAAGAAAATAATTTCATAAAAGAAAAACAATCTTTCATTCAATAATGAGTATTTACCACCAATTCCAGCATGAGGAATTTCTCTTTGAGGGAAATTTCAATGACATTGATAAAATACAAATAATCAGAGAAAATACCAACACAGAATTGAAAGGGAGAGAGGTCTTTGTAACCCTGATCTCATAAATTATATTCAAACAAAATTTCAGCACCATATGCATACTGTAAAATGGTGTGCTTATGACTAAGAAGGAAAAAAAATGTCAGACACTCATGGATTTGTCTTGCTGCTTCTCCAACATATAAACATTTAACCACTTCCCAGTATGTGAAATCAATCCAGGAATCAATTATCTTGTTTGCTAGGGTCCACTTATTGATTGCTACTGGAAGATAATAAAAAAAATTGCAGATAATACACATTCTACTTAAAAGTTCAGACCTTTTTTTAAACTTCAGACCTTTCAGTTAAAAATTATCCAAGTCCTGCTTCCACCCTTCCTGGTGTGATCTGTGTTCCTTCTGTGACCATCTAGCACCTTTCTATGAAGTGGGAACAAAGGATTAGTCCTAGAAAGGAGTTGAAACTGAAAATAATGGTCAAAATTATTCGAGGGTGGCAGCACAGATGGAACCTCACTTGATAAACTAAAGAAAACCTGTTGTTAAGGATTTAGCTTCTCAATGAGAACGATCATGTTGTTCTGAAGGTTACCTAATCAAGCAAATGAACACATTTACCCAGCTGGAAATGCAGAAAGAGATACGATTGATGTGTTCCAGCAGAATATTAGAGATGCCTAATCAAACGTGATCTTTAACCCCCTCACACCCATAGACAGGACATTCACAACTCTGCAACGTTACAACTACTATGGTACATTTTCCCCATTTAAAAAAATTTTACCCTTTCTCCTTCATTGTATGTAAAGATACTGGTATATGTGCACAGTCATAATGCTTAAAAAATAAAGAAAAAAATATTTTAATCAGTATCAAATGGGAAAAGGAAGAAATATAAATACCCCATTCCCCACTAGTGGCAAGTTCATTCCATTTGTTATCTCTTTAGTATATTATTTTGCTCTATTAAACAAAAATTAAAAACAGCCAAAAAAAAAGCAAACAATTCTTGCATAACTTATTTATATATTTTCAATATTTTTCTTTTAATTCTTCAAAGCAATACGTCTATTTGGTAATGGCAATTTGTCTGTAAGGAGGGATGAATCATTATAAAGAAACTGATCCTAAATTACCTTTCAGGTAAAGCATCTTGTTCAAATAAGGTTTTTGCGTACAACACTTTTTTTTAAATGTGGCAATATAAATCAAATGCTTTAACATTTTGCCTACCCAGCAATTCTACTTCTGAGACTTTATCCTAAGGGAAATTGTCACAACTGTGCATGAAGACTTAGCTTTAAGGATGTTGATCACGACATTGTTTCTAATGGTAGAAAACTGGAAACGGCCCAAATGTCAATCATAGGAGAATGGCTAAGGTGCTGCACATCCACAGGGTGCAGTTTGATGCAGTCGTTAAACCATGTGGTGGAGGGCTTCCCTGGTGGCGCAGTGGTTGGGAGTCCGCCTGCTGATGCAGGGGACACGGGTTCGTGCCCCGGTCCGGGAAGATCCCACATGCCACGGAGCGGCTAGGCCTGTGAGCCATGGCCGCTGAGCCTGCGCGTCCGGAGCCTGTGCTCCGCAATGGGAGAGGCCACAACAGGGAGAGGCCAGCGTACCGCAAAAAAAGGGGGAAAAAAAAATCATGTGGTGGAAAGTATTTAATGACCTGGGGAAATGTTGCATTGTTGTGTACACATCAATAAGTAAAACAAGTTTACAAAAATTATGATTTCACATATTTTTTAAAAAGCATTTTTATGCACAGAGATAAAAAGGCTGGAACTATATATACCAAATAACAACAGTTTTTATTTCTGGGTGCTGGGATTATAGACAATTTTTTTCTATGTTTACCTGCATTTCCAAAGCTTCCTGCAATGTACACATAATAAGTGAATTTTTAAAAGATAACAATGATGCTAAGTGGAAGAATTCTTTCTACAAATTGTCTGCAGCAAGTTCATGGGCAAATATGATACACTGGTGGAGCCAGACACAGACAGCATAAACAGACGAAGGCAGAACTTACACGAAGTGCTGTTAGCCTGCAGATGTAGAAAATTATTTATATACCTTCATGAAAGTTAGTGTACTCCTTCTGTGGTGTGCAATTGTTAACTGTGTTTGAATCTAATAAATGCCTAATATCTAAATCAGAGGCAGGACCTGCATGTTTTGGCTCATTTTTAAGAAAAAACCATATACATTACCTTTAGGAGAAAGCTTATTATTATGGACTGCTTGCCCCATGAGCCTTTTTCATTTCTTTAGGGGAAAAAAAAAAAGACTGAGACTTGGTTGTTGTTGCCTATTATAATTATGAAACTTATTATTTTGAAATAATTATGGGGTCATAGGAAGTTGTGAATATAGTACACAGAGTTCTGTGAAGCTTCCTTCAGCTTCCCTCAAATGGTGACAACTCACATAACTGCATTATAACATAAAAAACCTAAGAAATTGATGTTGGTACAGTACTATTAATTACAGACCTTATTCAGTTTTCAACATTTTTTACATGCATTCCTGTGTGTGTGGTTCTATGCAATTTTATCCCAAGGCTAGACTCATGTAACTACCATCAAAATACACAACTTTTCCAAAGGAACTTTCTCACGCTACCCCTTTATTTGTACCCTCCCCACCAATACCTGTCCCCAGTGACCACTAATCTGTTCTCTACCTCCATAGACTTGTCTGCCTACTTTGATTTTATGCTGTCGCCACCAGGGAAATGGGTAGAATGGTAAGGGGAACAGGGTGACTAACCGTACTGATGAAAATGGTAGTATCAGAGGTTTTAAGCAGGAAATAACAACAAATAAGCTGTTTTCCAATATTGCTTGTAATTCAGAAATTTTATTTTGAGGAAGAAACTCAAAATCATTCTAAGTCCAATTTTGTATGAGCAGACTTTGTGCAGTGCTTTTCTGTCTTTTGAAAGTGGTGTGTAGCTACCATTATTGCCAGAAAGTCCCCTTAAGAATTAGAATCCAAGGAGGAAATGAAAGTAAATGAGACATCACACACTCATTGTAGAAACAAGGAATGCTGAATAAATGTTTCTCACTTCGGCAAAGCTGAACTGTTGGCGTTAATTTTCCTTCCATTTCTTTCCATCTTGTGTTTCATACAGATCCTTTTATGAAAGAAGGACTTTCTCCAAGCATCTTAGGCGTACAAAATCAAATTGCTGTGAAAGTCTTTCCTTAAAATCTACAATCTTGAATTTCATACAACTGGAATCATAGCACGTGTACTTTTGTGTCTGGCTTCTCTCTCTCCAAATGATGCTTCTGAGGTTCATCCATGTTGTAGCATGTATCAGTACTTTGTTCCTTTTTATTGCCGAGTAGTATTTCATTGTGTGGATATACAATATGTTTATTCTCTTGCTAATGGCTATTTGGATTGTTGCCAGTTTTGGACTACTATGAAGAAAGCTGTTGTGACTATTCTTGTGTACTTTTTGGTTAAAAAAAAACCCTCATTTTTTCTTGGATATGTAACTGGAAATGGAATTGAGTCAGAAGGTAGATGAATGTTTAAACTGGTAGACAGTGCTCCAAAGTGGTTGTATGAAGTTTGCAAAGCTATTATATGATGAGAGAGGTCAGAAAAAGGGTGACTTCTGGGTTAGAGGGGCAATTTTCTGAGATGATGGAAAGTTCTATGATTCTGGGCAGTGATCACAGAGGTATATACATAGGTGAAAAGTCATCCAGCTCTACATTTAAGATTTGTGCATGTTACAATATGTAATTTATACCACAATAAAAAAGATGAAAAAAAAAAAAAAGCCAAACCTACAATACTGTGTCACCTGAAGCTGCCTTCTCTTACTTGCCTTTCGTCATTCTGGCCCCTCCATTCTCTCTATGCATCCTTATCTAAAAATTACTTCCTAGTTTAATAAACAGAATCCGATTGTGTTTCAGGTTGGCCTTTCAAATACTAAGATGGTTAAATTATCTCCTCTAAACCTAATCTTTTCCAGAATAAATACTTCCAGCCCCTCAACTGACACAGTCTTCAGAACTTCTCACTTATTTTTGTTACGGAGCCATGGGTGATTTCAAAATATGAGAATTAGAAGTGGAAATATTCATCTGAATCCCTGAAACCCGACAGTACAGAGGTCAGGGGAAACGTGCAGTCTGAGTAGCCCTGGCCACGAGCATTCTCTGAGTACTAGCTGGGCTGGCCCTGAAGCTGAGCACCTGGAGCGGTTTGTTCCTATGGTTGTGTGGTCAACAAACCCCTCTGATTCTATTCAAACCAATTTCAGCCAAAGCCAGGTCTTTTCTCTTTTACTTCAGCCATGAGAATTTTTGAACCTATGAGCAGGATTTCACATTTGACTCCATTAAATTTTAAATCTTAAAATAAAATCTAGGACTTCCCTTGGGGCACAGTGGTTAAGAATCCACCTCCCAATGCAGGGGACACGATCCCTGGTCCAGGAAGGTCCCACATGCTGTGGAACAACTAAGCCTGTGCACCACAACTACTGAGCCTGAGCTCTAGAGCCTGCAAGCCACAACTACTGAGCCCACGTGCCACGACTACTGAAGCCCGTGTGCCTAGAGTCCATGCTCCACAACAAAAGAAGCCACCGCACGCTGCAACTACAGAAAGCCCGCGCCACGTGCAGCAACAAAGACCCAATGCAGTCAAAAATAAAATAAATACATTTATAAAAAAATAAAATCGAAACCATTAAATATTAATGGTTTCAGCATATTAGTCCAGGCTACCAGTCATTGTTGTAACTCAACCTACCACTCACAGCTTTGTTCCATATACCTCGTAAGTACACCTTCCTCCCCATATGATTATTATCATCATCAAAATTACTGCTAACATTTATCAAGGGCTTATTAAGTGCCAGGCCCTGGTGTTAATCACTTACACACATTAATCCTCAGAGCAACCCTATGAGATAGGACCTACTGCTAGCCCTGTTTTATAGATGGGGAAAGTGAGGCATAGAACAGTTAAGAAATATGCCACCACCACACACTTAGAACAAATATGAGCTTCCCCCAGAACACACGCTTTTTAACTGTGCTATGCTGTTGACAAGGTCTGATTTAAAAACATACTGACCATGGCAATACCAAGGAGAGAATCCAAAAATGGTATTCTAGAGATCACCCTAAATTTGCAACAGTCTGCAATGATCTATGTGCAACCATTTATTAACAGTTATGATAGGTATTACATTATACCATTAAATTATACCATTCATTTATTAATGGTGTAATAGGTATCATGACCACATTGCTCCACGTTACCTAAAAAGACAGCATTAAAAACATTATCAGGGGCTTCCCTGGTGGCGCAGTGGTTGACAGTCCGCCTGCCGATGCAGGGGACACAGGTTCGTGCCCCGGTCCGGGAAGATCCCACATGCCGCGGAGCGGTTGGGCCCGTGAGCCATGGCCGCTGAGCCTGTGCGTCCGGAGCCTGTGCTCCGCAACGGGAGAGGCCACAACAGTGAGAGGCCCGCATACCGCAAAAAAAAAAAAAAAAAAATTATCAAAATTCACTTTGTTATAAAGCAGAAACTAACACACCATTGTAAAGCAATTATACTCCAATAAAGATGTTAAAAAAATTATCAAATGTTTTATTTAGATAAAGATACAAATGCTTCCATAGCATTTCTCTAATTCAGAAATATAAAGAAAAATGGCCTTAATAAGAAACATTTAAATATTATTGTATAGACTACAAATATTTTCACATGTACTATCTCATCTGTTTTTTTTTTTTTTTTTTTTTTTTTTTTTTTTTGCGGTATGCGGGCTTCTCACTGTTGTGGCCTCTCCCGTTGCGGCGCACAGGCTCCGGACGCGCAGGCTCAGCGGCCATGGCTCACGGGCGTAGCCGCTCTGCGGCATGTGGGATCCTCCCAGACTGGGGCACGAACCCGTGTCCCCTGCATCGGCAGGCGGACTCTCAACCACTTGCGCCACCAGGGAAGCCCTCATCTGTTTTTTATGTCACACAACTTCCTCAGTAAATCCATGCTAGATCTTCAATCAGCTCTTTCCTAAGTGTTCATAAACCACATATTTCTCTCCTATAGAATTTTTCTGGGATTGATTTATTTGTTGAAATTCTTTAAAAAAAAAAGAATCAAAAGTATTGAGGGGAAATAGAAAATAGGAGTGAATAGTTGTATATTTTTATTAACTTATTAACACATTACTTTCTTATCCAGATAGTAGTACTACAAGATAAATCAAAGAATTGGACAACAGCACACGACTGTGAAGGTCAGCCCTCAAAAATCTTTCATTTTACAGATAAAAACTACAGGCCCAGGGAAGCTAAATGATATGCTTAAGAGCTGCCTAACTAATTAGTGACAGAGATGGTCTTGCAATAGCATGTCTTTGTCACCATCCCATACTGCCAATGTGGTACTTGCTTTTATTTTCCTTATCATCATTCTCTTATACTTTATCATTTTCCTTGGAAAATGGCTTCACAATTAGTCTTGAGACTTTTGCCTCCTCTGAACTTTAGCCACCCAGAACACCTGCTGACAGATTTCTACCTCACTTGTATATACCTATTTAGCTATCTGTCATTCTGATATTTTCATAAACTTTAATCATTTGTGTTTAATTTTACATTTTTTTCCCAGTGGGAATAACTATAGTCCCATCTTTTAGAATCTCTCATCCTTCTTCAACCAATTTCCACTTTAAAAATCTCTGTATCTCCTATGCCACATAGTGTCCACACAAAGTATTTATTGAATCTCCATTTATGGGTTTATATTTATCTTTCCTTTGAATTAAAAAAAAAGGTGTGACTTCTTGTTGTTGCTATTATAAGCTATAGGATAACATGCTCTCCTTTAAGGTGTTTCCTTTTTGGTAAGAATTAAATCCAAGGTATTAACTACTCTCAGGCTTTGTCTACTTTGGTTGTAATTAAAGTATAAGACAAGACTTTGTCAGATGCTTTGCTTTTAGCAAATGAGACTCGTAGATTGACAGGTGCAGGCCTTCCCATCGCCTGCTCCAAATTCACAACCTCTAAAGACTAGGTGGACCTTCCACCTGTTCCCCACATTCCACTTTTTTTCCTTCCTCATGTCGTTTTTATGACTCAGCAGAAGTAGGTGGGTGTTGGTGGGCTACATGAATCCTGGCAGGCTCTTGATAACGTCTTAGTTACATGCCCCCAAAAGACAGATTATCTAAGGGTTATACTGGGTCTACACAGTTAAGAAAGAGATCCCCAGAGAGCAAATGAAACGAAGTAGTTACAGTTTAAAATAGAAAGTTTTGATCACCCAGGAAGTAAAAAAAGTTTCTGCACTGGGATTCCCATTTGTTGTATAAAGAAGAAAAGCCAGGGCAAGCCAGGGCTTCCCTGGTGGCGCAGTGGTTGAGAATCTGCCTGCTAATGCAGGGGACACGGGTTCGAGCCCTGGTCTGGGAAGGTCCCACATGCCGCGGAGCGACTTGGCCCGTGAGCCACAGCTACTGAGCCTGCGCGTCTGGAGCCTGTGCTCCGCAACAAGAGAGGCCGCGATAGTGAAAGGCCCACGCACCACGATAAAGAGTGGCCCCCACTTGCCACAACTAGAGAAAGCCCTCGCACAGAAACAAAGACCCAACACAGCAAAAATAAATAAATAAATTTAAAAGAAAAGAAGAAAAGCCAAATTCTAAAAACTCTTTTATACTTATTGGTTGGAAAACCCTGCATGTGTTTCCCTGAAGGATAGAATTCTGTTTCTTCGCAGAGTCTGAAATCACCTCCCCAGTCCTCTCCAGTGGCATTCCACTCCTTCACATCTTAGGGCTTTCTCAGCGTTCATTTCTCAACCACCTCAAGTCAAAAAAGGGCAGAGTGTGAACCCACTGTGCCATTCCCTTCACTCTGGGGGCAGGCTGAAGCCCCTCCTCTGCTGACATTGCCTCCAAGTCTCTCCATGGTCTCCAGAACAAAATCCAAACTAGACCCAAAGCTCTTTTGAGGCCTGGCCCCTGCTTAACTCACCCAGTGCAAGTTCAGCCCTTTGCTACAGCCTCTGTCTTCCCTCTGCTCTGTGGGAAACAGAGTTCTCCTCACAAGCTGTGTCAATCCTGCCCTGAACCTCTGGACATATTCTCTTTGCCTCCAGCACCTGCGCTGTCTGGCTCAGCACAGATCCCACCTCCACGGGGGTGGCTTCCCTCATTACCCTGGATGAGGTGTCCCTTCCATCTTGGGTTAAACTCTATCAGTCTTCACACTTTACAGCGATTGTCCATTCTCTTATTTCCCTCTCCTACTTACGTGGTGTGCTTTAGGGGTAAAAGCTGTGTTTCTTCATCACTTTGTACCCACAACACAAAACAATGTTTGAAACATAGTTGGTGGTCAGTGTTTGCTGAATAAAATCTTAAGTTAATGTACTAACATATCAAATCACTTGATATTACCTTCCTTCAACATGCAAACATTTACTTCTAATTTAGCTTCTGGGAGCCAAAAGTGATCAGTGTTGATGGGTGCTTTAAGAGGGAGTCATAAACTTGTTATTTCTCAACACGTATACTTCCTTTATCTTTGCTTACAGCATTCTGGCAGAAGGCATGACATTGGACTGTGCTCTAAATCTAGATGTCTATTTGAAAAGGCAGTGGAATGAAAAAGTGGGGCAGGAAGAAAGCAAGAGTAAAAGCTGAAACAAGGTTGAAGAAAAGTAGAATTTTTGTCCAGAAACAAGGAAGGCAAACCACACATCTTCTGGCTCCCAAGGACCCTTTACGAGAATGATGCTGCTGAAAAAAAAAAAAGTCATCTCAGGGAGGATGACTGTTAAGTTTTCAAAAGTCATAAATGGCTCATAAGATCAAATCTGAAATTCGATGAAATAATCTTAGGACAAATTTATGTAATTATGAGTAAAACTGTCAATTTGATGTGTCTCAGAAAACCCATGGGGCAAAACTTTAGATAGGACAGAATTTTTCCGGTGATAATCTTTTTGCCTAGTTTCCTTTTGTTCATCTGCAATAATAATAACAATCAAGACGTAATTTTAAAAGGATCATTACTTTCCCTGTGCATGAGATTAGTCAACTGAGGGTCAATTTTACATCTATACTTCTAAAAGAATGTTTTCAAGGGTAGCAACTAGCAGATAAGTAAGTCCCAAAGCACCTCACAAGTAAGGACACTATGTCATAGTGCATCTCCATCTAACAAGTTGTTTGTTCACCATCGATGCTCTGAACACCTACTGTAGTACCTAAGTGTCCAAGAAGAAGAGGACACAGGGCTTGCTCTCAAAGAGTTTCTTTCTCTGTACTTCCCACAGCACGTTTCAAACTGATTCACTGAGCACGGATTCATCCCACCTCCACTCACCATGGGTTGTTTTTTGTTTTTACCATCTTTCTTCAATAGACTGAAAGCTTCTTGGCGACACAGAGTAAATCATATTCATCTCTGAATGTGGAAGCACCTAAAAGTTAGTATCTTCAACATAAAGGTTTGATAGATCCTTGCTGAATTAATTTGAAAAAATTAACCTAATTACTTTTATAACCATTTAAGATTACATAGTATCAAGCATCACTTTTCTTGGTTGCCCAGCGAATTGATATGCTTGAAGTTTGTGTAGCCTTGACAGACGCTTTTGGAGCCACGAACTGACTAACCAAACAAACAAAATTGAAAAACAAACTAATGAAAATGCAGCCCACCTCTCCTTCCTGTTTGTGGACTGTAATGTCTTATTACTGTACCATTATGTGACGCTGTCCTCCATGTGACTGTCTTCAATAAAATTTCTCAGTTTACTCCTGTTCATGATATGATGCAATGAAAACAATAGGTATGTAAAATTCTGTCATTAGATTTTTTGTTTTTGGTTCCAGACAGTATTAAGTCTTTTTGTCCCACCTTCAAAAAGCCAATCTAAGGTCCCCTTTCAACCAAAGGTGAAAACTTCACTGAAGAAATAAAAAGGACTGATATACTAGAACCTCAAAACGATGTGCCACCTGGGATGGGGAAATACTATATGATCTTGGTAATCTGGAGAAAGGGGAGAGGCAGGCAACACGGATTCAACTATCATGCTACAAAGCCAAACAACAGATCTTATTTGCAACTTTTGAATTGGATTACCCCAAAAGGTCTGTGTCAGGAGGGCCTTCTGTGGCTGGTGCTCTGGAGCCAAATATGGCAGTTTATGTGATGGTGATGGCCAGCTAAGGAGGGATGTTACCTTGGTAAATTATGATAACTGGGCAGTAAGGATTACTAAAGCCAGCATAAATTTAGAGGGTTTGTTCATGTGCCAACTCTGTGAGTTACAGATGTATGCATTCATAAAATGTCTTCCATCATCAGAGACTGTAGAAGGTTTTCACGCATACAGTCTTCACTGAAATAGCATCTGTTATCAGAACTCCCGCTCATTGCATGTATAGTATATAGATGCACTTTGTAACCTCAAAGGCCTAGTCCTCTTGACAGATCTACCTCTTAGTTTCCAAGTCAGCAGGGCACCCACTGCAAAGCTATACAGGGCCATCACTTCTCAGTCGCTCGTGCTTACTAGCCTGAAGCCGTAGCCCATGGTGTCAGTGCTGATAATTATTTTCTTCTTTGAAGCAGCAATGGGATTATCTGCCTATCTTTTACGCAAGGATTCTCTTCAGCATTTGCCCGGGTATCCTTGATCTTCTCCGTAAGAGCCAGGCCAGGGAAGGGAGCTGGACTAGGCTTCGAGTCTGTCACTAGGGACTGATAGCACTTCTTCTTTCTTGAATGCAGCCTCCTTCTGTAGTGGATGTGTCTCAGAAGCTGCCTGTGCCTATGGCATCAGAACTCACATCTATACATACACTTGACTGAAAAGCACCATTTTGGAGGTCTGGACAGCCTGACGCTGACTGCTTCAATACAGATTTTTTAAAAAATATTTATTTATTTTATTTGGTTGTGCCAGGTCTTAGTTGCAGCTCGAGGGCTCCTTAGTTGTGGCATGTGAATGCTTAGTTATGGCATGCATGTGGGATCTAGTTCCCGGACCAGGGATCGAACCCGGGCCTCCTGCACTGGGAGCGTGGAGTCTTAACCACTGCGCCACCAGGGAAGTCCCGTCAATAGAGATTTTATTCACTGGTCCTTCTGGCATCTCAAATCCCTCTTATTCCATAAACATAAATGGAAAACAGCCTAACCAAAAGACAGGGTATCCAGTGACCATTTCAGAGGAATGGAGATGATAGTTGAGTAACTTGTACTAGTTATAAGGCCCTGGGCAATGAACAAAGTGTACAAATTTTTTACTTATAACTACATGCTGACTCTGCAAACCAATGATTAGCAAAAAGCTTATTCTCTGAATAGTCTCAACATAGAGTGATTCCCTCATGCTTTCTTTAGAATTTCTGTTTTCAATCTACTGAGATGAAAGTATTTCCCCCAATGTTACAAACATGTCTTGTTCTTGAAAGTATACCCTTTGCACATTGCCAGATGGTAGATAATAATGCTAATTTAGGATGGGCTAGATGGCACCAGTAAAAATGGTCTTGATATAGTTGTTGCATTTATATAGTATTCGTGACTATAAAAAAGACCAGCTGTCCCTCACAGGGAAGTTCCTGCCCCCAAATTTAGGGCAATCACTAAACGACCTAATGGAGTAAATATCGAAAAGAGCTTGGATTTGTATTTCTATTGGTACAAATAGCCCCAAGGCTGAAACAATTTGTCTTTTGATCAGGAGTGAAAATGTTCGGCATTTTTTATTTTTCAGCTTTCCAAATGTTAGAGTTGTTCATAGATAAAACTAAGCATTTCCATTCTTATCAAATATCTACATATATGTCCTATGAGATCTAAAATTAATCTTAATAACAGGCCATAACACTTTTGGGGAGGGCAAAAGACTGGGCTTTTATGCTCTCATTTTAACTGACATTTTATGTATGGTTTTCCATTTGAACAAAATGGATTGAGAACAGAGGTGAAGTTCAGGAGTGGTCACCTTAGCTCTTTATAAGGGTTAATAGTTACTGAATTCTTACTGTAGGGCCCACACTGTTCTAAACATTTACCATGGATTAACTGCTTTAATCCTCACAACAAATTCCCAGCTGTGTGATCCTGGGCAAGTTACTTAGGCTTTCTAAGCCATTTCCAGAGAAAGAAATGGAAGCTTAGAAGGTTAAGTGATGTGCTGAAGTTCACTCAGCCAGTGAAAGGCAGTGCTGGGACTTGATCTCAGCAGGCTGGCACCAGGGCTAGTCCTCTTCCCCACCAACAGGACTGCCTTTGGCATCCTCAGGGATCGCTAACTAGAGACAGAACTAGACACTCCCAAAGGAAATGCTCACAAAATTAGCACTCACATTCCTATTCACTTGCTCTGTGAGATTCTTCTAAAATTGAAATGGGCAAATGATAATGAATAAGAAACGCATGAATTCTTTTCCCCATTCCCACCCTAATCTTTGAGGCTTAAGCTTTCAACCTAGGTGGCCTATAAACTTCTTTGAAAGGCAATCCAAAGCTTGTAACAACTTTCTCAATGGCTTTGAAAAGAAGGTTCTCATGACTTAATGAGCTTAAAAAACATTTCTGTCTTTATAGCTAATGTATGACTGAAAAAAAAAAGATAAACCTCAAATTAAATGAACACCATGCATCAAATCCCCTTTGTGACTAAAGAAATCAGGTACACGTTGAAGATGGAAAGCCATATTTTGAAGATGGTTTCAGAAAGATAAGCAAAAATAGATATGCCCAGTTCTTAAGGAATAATTTTAAAAGAATCTTAAAAGACAATTTGGCATTACTGAAATTCTGCACCATGGCTCCAGCCCGCCTAATTCGTGCCTTTGTTAAGAGGAGTGAGAGAGGGAGAGAAAGTCACTTCAGCAAAGCTTACGTTTATGAAAAACACATGGGCTTTTAAAGCCAGCTAAACCTGAATTTGCATCTCAGTTCTACAGTTTTCAAGGAATGTGGTCTTGAAAGTTACTTAAATTCACAAGCCTCAGTTTCTGCATCTGCTAAAATGGAATAACTACCTCCTTGCAAAGACACTGTAAGAGTTATAGGTAATGTGTGCAATGTGCTTGGCACATGGTAGGTTCTCGACAAACTGTAGCTGATAATAACAAGAACAGTGTTAATAAAAACAATACAGAATACTGCCAACAGCAGAGACCAGTGGAAGTATGATGATGGTTAAGAGCACAGGCCAGGGGTCAGACCACCTCAGCTTTTATCCTGGCTTTCCTTTCCTCCTAGAATTCACATCTTATTGAACCAAGACTGTTCTCAGTTTATCTCTGCTCTCATAACATAACATCTCCATGGCTTTACTTGACATCTTAGGCTCTCCACTTCAGCAAATGACTTAACTCTTCTCTGTACCATTACCACAGCTGTAAAATGGGGCTAATAATCCTATCTACCTCATACGCTTGTGGTGAGAATAAATGAGTCCAACCACATAGAGCTTAGAATCACATCTGACCCTGACACATCATAAGAACTCAATGCTAGCTGTTGCTGCTGCTGTTTTTTTTAGTTATTGTGTGAAGGACACTCCAAAACCAACACCAACCACCTGGATAAAAACTGCCCACCCCTAATGTTGTTTAACAAATTGAAACTAGAAGAGCATGAAAACTCCTGAGGCTGGCAAGACAGCATTTCAGACTAATGGCCAGAATAATATAAGATCAGAAGTTATGTCAAGGGAAAAAAATCAAAATTAGACTGCAGTTTACAAGGAGGTGTGATCAGTTAACTGGTAATCGTACTAAGAATCCAGGGTTGCCAAAGGGCTTCACTGTAAAAGGACTTTGTAAATGTCACTTTTAAAAGTCAAAGCAAATAAAAAAGTGGAGAATAAGAATGAGGCAAAGGGAATACAGGTTGCCTCCCTCCTTTCCTCAGAAGATGTTGTGTTTTCTCCCCCGTGTTTTACCGTATTTCTAAATCCTTTTTGCAAAGGTCAGAAAAGCAGCACTACCGTTGTGTCACTTCCCAACATACTACTTAAAAAATTCAGCTACCTAGCAAATGTAATAAAGAAGGATTGCTGTACCCATAAAACATCCAAGAAACAGCTACCAAACCAGAGCATTCCAATTTGCAAAGATAACATATAATCCTGCTGCTTTGGGTGTGGCTCGATGGCGAGGGATGGTGAGGCTGGGATTCAAAGTACTGTCTCCAGCATCTCATGGATTAGGATGATGACATCTGAACCAGGGTGAAGAACAGGGCACCCCCATTGCTGTCTGTACTCCAAGCCCTCTGAAGCACCCACTTTCTAACACAGGGGCAGAAAATGGGACAAGAACTGGGTCAAGGTCCTTTGGGTCTCCAGAAAAAGCAGCAGGGATGAACTTGAAAGAGCCCACTTTATGGTACGAGGTGAGGAAGAAGAGGCATGTTTTTAATAGTCTTGTGTGGTTGCAGCTCACTCTTCAAGCAACAGTAACTTCAGCAGCCACTTCATTATATTTCTACTGTAAATGACACTGGCCTAAGCCAAGTCTGTACCAAAACACCCTCCAGAATTCAGCTGGGGTTAGGTCATCTGCAGTCTATTGACAACTGCTGAACTTAAAACCCCTAACGAGGCATCTCAGCAACAGTATGTGTCCTGCCACTAATGAGGCTCTTTTTCCATGAATAACGAATAAGAACATCATCTCTGTTGCCAGGTACAAACATAAACAAAGCTCAACACAAGGGCCTTGGTATGGTGGGTTTGTCCATTTGCAACAAAGGAATTTTGCAAAGTGAGAGCCAAGTTTTAGTGGAGGGTGGGACAAGCTCTTGTAACGAATAATGTGAACATATGTTATCAGAATCTAATAAATCAGCTTTGGGTTGTTGTGGAACAGAGGCTGTGCAATGGGATAGAGACAACAGAAAGCTCCAAATGAGTTCATTTCTTTATTTTACACTCAGTCTCGTAACACAAAGTTGATGATTTCTGTAATGAGCCAAGATCTTCATGAAAGGAGCCTTAGTAGATCTGATATCCCAAAGGCTCTGTTGGTTAAATCTTTTCTTAAGCCTTGATGTATCAGGCTGAGGGCAGGTCGGCGCTGGGGATGAGAACACTGGAACCTTGCTATGACACTGATGGCTATGGGGTGGCATGTGGAAAAGTGCATGGCCACTTGAACCCATGTGCTGGGTTCTGCTGGTCCTAAAAGGCCCGTAATGTATGAGCATTTTGCCTCTAAGGTAGTTTCCTGGCTTAGACTCCCAAGGTCATCCCAACAGAGATTCCACATATAAACAGAGAACAAAAGTGAGCTGACATGAAGGCCAAACAGTCTTTATTTTGTTTACTATAAAGTGCACCACAAATACTTTTCTCTCTTTCTAAAATCAGTTCCATACTAGGTAGCATATATCTTGTTACACAGGGTGCTCATGTTTGCACAGGCCAAGTGATGCCATCACTGGCTGACGGCTTTTAGTTTCCATCAGTGTGAGCAAGAATTAACAATAAAACAAAACAAAAACAGTCTCATGATGCCTCAGTTCCTCCAACTACAGAGGGTAACAACTCTAACCTATTTCAGAGATTCCTTATGAAGAACTGTATGTCAAAAATAAGACTCAAATAGTATAGTTTGCCCTATATGTTTGATGAATATTTTGACCTGAATAATTTTTTTTTATTTTTATAAATTAATTGTATTTATTTATTATTTTTGGCTGTGTTGGGTCTTCATTGCTGCACGCATGCTTTCTCTAGTTGAGGCGAGCAGGGGCTACTCTTTGTTGCGGTGTGCAGACTTCTCGCTGCCGTGGCTTCTCTTGTTGCGGAGCATGGGCTCTAGGCACGCGGGCTTCAGTAGTTGTGGCTCACAGTCTTTAGAGCACAGGCTCAGTAGTTGTGGCGCACGGGCTTAGTGACTCCGCGGCATGTGGGATCTTCCCGGACCAGGGCTCAAACCTGTGTCCCCTGCATTGGCAGGTGGATTCTTAACCACTGAGCCACCAGGGAAGTCCCCCTGAATAATTCTTTAAATACACTAAAGATGCTTGCTTAAGAAAAAATATTTTATAAAGTAAACAATGATCATAAGTAATCACTCCCTAATATCCATTTTATAAGCAAATATATTTATTTTCGGGAAAGAGTTAATGAAATATGGCAGAATAGTATGAAATTCTGCAGAGATTCCAGAAGCTAAGTCATGGCAGGTAATTATGTAGAAAATTTTTGTACAATTAATCAAATAGTAAATTCACAGACAATGGTAATATGAGCAGAAGATTTTTTCAAATATCTAGGAGATGTCAGCTTATTTTTCTGGTTTATTAAGAAGAGGCAAAATGTTATTCTGTGCTCATGGGTGAGTAACCAGAATGGCAAAGGGACCGCAAAGCCTCTCATATGAAGAAATGGGGGTTATTCTGCTAATGAGGAGAAGACCTGGGATGAAAGGGCCATGATCTTATCTTCAAATATTATTGAACTGTCACAAGGTTTGTAGCAAGAGCTACCAGCTGTTCTATTGCTTTGAAGGATCAACATAACCAACAGGTAGTGGTCACAGTCAGCCGATGAGGGGTCACAGCAGGAGCTCAAACAGTCAGTGCTGTTCCAACAAGGTACATGCTACCTGCAGAGGTTCTGAGTGATTCCTGACCATGGAAATCAGGTGGAAATTCTCTAAGAAGATAGTTATCAAAGTGCTGTGCTATAAAAATGATCCTTCTGATCTAATCATTGAAATACATCAAGAAGAGAGGAATACTCAAGTAGATAAGAGTACCCAAGGACTTACCATCATACTTTGCTAAGACTGCCTGAACATCAGCATATGCTTGTAGTTCCAGAAGGGCTTCTAAAAGGTTTTCATGGATGTTGAACATGCTCAGGAGAGGGAACTCCTTCATTAACTAGGAAAGAAGAAACCAAGGAATAATTAATATATGTTTCTTATCTTTTTAAAGTATAACTAATACTGAGTTATATTTATACACTATATATAAAAGTATAATGTAATTTTTAGAAGCATAATTAATACTGAATGATAAGCATTCATATCAATTATTATGTTGTAAAGCATTAAAGGCTTAAATTTTTTCCTGCTATTTTGGAAAAACGGCAACTTTGAATTTGTGAGAAAGTAAGGTGGGAGAAATTCCAAAAGTGAGGAGCTTTTATGGACACTGAGGAACATGCTTAGAGGTAGTACTGAATAATGTTAAAATGCCTTAAAGGTCAAATAAAGTGAAGGTTGAAAACTATCTCATATGTGTTAACAGTTAGCAGTTTGGGAAGCCAGAGAGTAGAAGGAGAAACAAAAGGCACTGCTCTTTTGAGCAGCCTGGTGCCCAAGTTAAGGAGAAAAAGTAGGAAAATAACTAGAAGGTGATATGTGTTGAGAAAATCTGTAGGTAGTGAGACAGGGAATGTTAGTAAAAGAAGAGGATGTTCAGGAGTTCCTGCCTGGTGGTCTCAGTTAAACAGAAGTCAAGATGATTTTCTGAGACTGAGGGAACAGGTGGCAGGGAGGAAACAGGAAGACAGCGGTGAAAGTGTAGAACAATCAGGGATTGCAGAGGCCGTCTTGGGGCCCTAACAGACTGGAGACCATGAATTTACAGAGGCTATACTTGGCACTGTTGTCAGGTTTCAGCTAACAGTGCTCAGCAGCCCAGGTACAGTGGCAAAGAGGTCAAATGATGAGGTTGAGCCTGGGAAGACTGAATTAGATTCAATGAGAAGTCAAGAAGAGAACCGGCTAGAATGGTGAAAGAATGATTAAAGGAACGGCCTCAGGTTCTGGACAGCATGGGGAGGAAGAGAGGTCCAAAGAGAGTTAAAAGATATAATAATGAATTTCACTGGAAGACAAAGAGAAAGAAGACAGGACCAAGAATTTCAGAGTAAAATCTTATCTTCAAGAAAAATAAATCTCACCTTAAGAAAAAGATAACCAGGTTCTTTATAAAGCAAAGACACACACACACACACACACCTATTTATATATATGTGTGTGTGTATGTATGTATTGATGTATACGTATATATCCTCTATTTAATCTCCTAAATAGATAACTGTTTTCTATTATAACACAATGACCTCTAGAAAAGTGATACCTCTTTTTTTTTTTTTTTTTTTGCGGTACGCGGGCCTCTCACTGTTGTGGCCTCTCCTGTTGCGGAGCACAGGCTCCGGATGCGCAGGCTCAGCGGCCGTGGCTCATGGGCCTAGCTGCTCCGCGGCATGTGGGATCTTCCCGGACTGGGGCACGAACCCGTGTCCCCTGCATCAGCAGGCAGACTCTCAACCACTGCGCCACCAGGGAAGCCCCGATACCTCTTTTTTTGATGTCAAAACATTTTAAGCAATTGTGCTGAGAGAAATAATACTGAAAAATAGGCTAATTTACTGTTAAGCAAGAAACCAGTGGATACATTGCATTGACTATCCACTTCTTCCAAGTTATAAAATCTTTGCCATATTGTTTTGTTTTTTTAAAGCCAAGAACATTTAGCATATCTCTAAAAATAAGTAATTTTCTGCAGCTCCAAAGCATCATATTACCAACGAATAACACCTATCAAAATGATTATGTCTTCAATAAGCCTGTCTGAACCCCCTAGAGACAGCCTGCAGTATTTTCATTGCTAGTAAAGTAAGTGAATAAGGCTGTATCACACATTGTTGATGTTCTGTAACCAATAAAAGTATTTCTTGTTCTGGTTCACTTTGATTCTGGCTGACATCACCTTTTGATTTTTTTTCCCTTTATAATTAGTGCTTGTTAGAATTAAATCTGTCATTCAGCATTTGGCAACACAATCAAAACATTCTCTAACCTGCAACATTTAAACATTTACCATTTTCAACCAATTCTTCAAGTAAAGGTCAAACTTCAAGGACACAAGTTATATTCTGTAATTTTAAAACTGCAACTCCAAATATTAGTATGCTGAAGCTTAAAAACTGAGAGGGGGGTCTAATTAAAATTCAATGAGTCTAAGAGCAAACATGGAGGTCTTGGCTTGTTTAAACAGAACTTGAAGCAAGACGCTAGG
Organism: Mesoplodon mirus; assembly: GCF_964341445.2. Taxonomy (NCBI): domain Eukaryota; kingdom Metazoa; phylum Chordata; class Mammalia; order Artiodactyla; family Ziphiidae; genus Mesoplodon; species Mesoplodon mirus. The sequence continues at coordinate 82,967,153 of NC_138985.1, read as the reverse complement.
AGTTTGGGCAGCAATGCTTTCGCTGGAAGCTTGGACAGAGTATACCATGTCCAAAAAAACAATCACCAATCAAAGGATTTTAAACATGGCAAATAGCAAATGTTGAAGAGGTAATCGAAGTCATATGACAATCTGGAAATCTAGCTTTGCTTCTTGAATATAAACAAGAAGAAAAAGTGAACCTTCTGCTGCCCCATCTCACTCTAGCTTGCACCTGGCCCTCTCCAGTCCTTCACAACAAGCTCTCTTAGAAAAAATCCATGAATGTTCTACTCCCGCAGCTCCCTTCAGTCCTCACTGCAAGCTACAATCTGGCTTCCAGCCCCACAATTCCTCTGAATCTGTTCATTCCACATTTCCAGGTGACTTAAGTTGCTCCTGTGGACACCCTCCAGTCCTCTTCTTGCTTGACCTCTGCAACATTTGACAGTTTGATGACTTTTTCCTTGAAACTCTTGTGTCTCTTGGCTTTCTCAACACCATTCTCGTCTGGTTTTCTTCGTACTTATCTTCTAGCTCCTTCTCTAGTTTCCCCCTTGTCTGCTACTTAGGAGAAGGTTGTCTCCCTAGTTATGCCCCAAGTGCCCTTCACATAAACACCCTCATCTCTCGGGCACTTTCGTGTCCAGGGTCTCAATACCACCACCTTTGTGGGGATGGCTCCCACATCCTCACATCCTCACATTCTGCTCTGACCTCTCTCCTAAGCCGTTATATCAATTTATAAACTATCTCCCTGACAGTTTTACCCGATCCATCTAATACTGGGCTCATAAATTTCTCCTCCCCATGCCAACCCTTCAAACCTGTTTTTCCCCCCCGCCGTAGTACTTCCTATTTCGGAAAAGAACCATTAAGCCCCACTAGCCCTACTAACCATTAAGCCCTACCCACAATAGCCACCTTAGAGGTCCCTAAACCCCTGAATTCATATGTAAAAGATGCTGGTAGTTTTCATCAGGTTCGAAGAAAGCTCTGTCATGCAAACAAATACATAAACATAAAACAAGCAAACTCTTTAAGAATCATTATCATTTCCTCTTTTCTCTGACCTTGCTGCCAATAACTTAGTTTATGCCCTTACACTTGGCCTAAATTGCTCAAATAGCATCTTCCTCTGCTTGCTTCTAGATCACCTTTTTCCAACCCACCCTTCACATTACAGTCATAATGGCTTTTCAAATAAACACATTTAAGTCCATCTCAAGCCTGCTTAAAAGGCAACCACTGACGTGGCTGGACGTATCCTAAGGAAATATGCAGATGTGAATATAAATTTACAAACAAGATTGTCTTTCACGACATTATTTATAGTAGTGAAAAATGCAAGCAACTTAAAACTTTATCTCTTATGAGGCATTTATGTAAAATAAGATATAGTCATCTATTAGGCTATGATATACAGTCATTAGTAGCTAACTTCTCAAATAATTATTAATGGCATGGCCTTGGAAATGCAGACACATGACATTACATTAGAAAAAGTAAGATACAAACCAAATAACACAATAAGATCAAGATTTTCTTTTGTATCTATGCATAGAAACATACTTGGTTAGAAACATACCAAAATGTTTACTAGTAGTTATTTCTGGTTAGTGAGATTAAAGGTGATTTTTATTTCTTCCTTCATATTTACCATAGGTTGTAATACTTTCAAAAGGAGTATGTGTACATTCTATAAACAGGGGAGGAAAAACTGTTTTTGAGAATATTGACTTCTCTGAGAACTATGAAACATTGATAAAGGAAACTGAAGATGATTCAAAGAAATGGAAAGCTATCCCATGCTCTTGGATTGAAAGAATTCATACTGTCAAAATGGGCATACTACCCAAAGCAATCTACAGTTTTAATGTGATCCTTATCAAATTACCCATGACATTCTTCACAGAACTAGAACAAATAATCCTAAAATTTATATGGAACCACAAAAGACCCGGAATTGCCAAAGCAATCCTGAGGAAAAAGAACAAAGCTGGAGGCATAACCCTCCCAGACTTCAGACAATACTACAAATCTACAGTAATCAAAATAGCATGGTACTGGCACAAAAACAGACATATTGATCAATGCAATAGAACAGAGAGCCCAGAAATAAACCCACACACCTATGATCAATTAATCTTTGACAAAGGAGGCAAGAATATAAAATGGGAAACAGTCTCTTCAGCAAGTGGTGTTGGGAAAGCTGGACAGCCACATGTAAATCAATGAAGTTAGAACACACCCTCACACCATATACGAAAATGAACTCAAAATGGCTTAAAGACTTAAATATAAGACATGATACCATAAAACTCCTAAAAGAGAACATAGGCAAAACCTTCTCTGACATAAATTGTAGTAATGTTTTCTTAGGTCAGTCTCCCGAGGGAATAGAAATAAAAGCAAAAATTTAAAAATGGGACCTAATTAAACTTAAAAGCTTTTGCACAGCAAAGGAAACCATCAAGAAAACAAAAAGACAACCTATGGAATGGGAGAAAATATTTGCAAATGGTGCAACTGACAAGGGCTTAATTTCCAAAATATACAAACAGCTCAATATCAAAAAAACCCCAAACAACCCAATTAAAAAATGGGCCAAAGACCTAAACAGACATTTCTCCAAAGAAGACATACAGATGGCTAACAGGCACATGAAAAAATGCTCAACACTGCTAATTATGAGAGAAATGTAAATCAAAACTACAATAAGGTATCACCTCACACCACTCAGAATGGCCATCATCAAAAAGTCTACAAATAATAAATGCTGGAGAGGGTGTGGAGAAAAGGGAACCCTCCTACACTGTTGGTGAGAATGTAAATTGATGCAGCCACTATGTAGAACAGTATGGAGGTTCCTTCAAAAACTAAAAATAGGGTTACTGATACGATCCAGCAATCCCACTCCTGGGCATATATCTGGAAAAGATGAAAACTCGAATTCAAAAAAAATACATGCACCCCAATGTTCACAGCAGCACTATTTACAATGGCCAAGACATGCAAGCAACTTAAGTGTCCATTGGCAAATGAGTGGATAAAGGGGCTTCCCTGGTGGCACAGTGGTTGAGAGTCCGCCTGCCGATGCAGGGGACGCAGGTTCGTGCCCCGGTCCAGAAAGATCCCACGTGCTGTGGAGCGGCTGGGCCCGTGAGCCATGGCTGCTGAGCCTGCGCATCCAGAGGCTGTGCTCCGCAGTAGGAGAGGCCACAGCAGTGAGAGGCCCGCGTACCGCAAAAAAAAAAAAAAAAAAAAAAAGAGTGGATAAAGAAGATGTGGTATATATGTAATGGAATATTACTCAGCCATAAAAAAAGAATGAAATAATACCATTTGCAGCAACATGGACAGACCTAGAGATTATCATACTAAGTGAAGTAAGTCAAACAGAGAAAGACAAATATCACATATCACTTATATGTGGAACCTAAAAAAAAATGATAGAAATGAACTTATTTACAAAACAGACTCATAGAAAACAAACTTATGGTTACCAAAGGGGAAAAGGGGGAACAGGGATAAATTAGGAGTTTGGGATTAACAGATACACACTACTATATATGAAACAGATAAACAACAAGGACCTACTGTATAGCACAGGGTACTATATTCAATATCTTGTAATAACCTATAATGGAAAAGAATCTGAAAAAGAATATATATATGTATATATGTGTGTGTATATATATATATATATATACACATATATATATATGTATGTATCTGTATTAACTAAATCACTTTGCTGTACACCTGAAACTAACACAATATTATAAATCAACTATACTTCAATAAAAAGGGAGAAAAAAGAACAAAAAAGAATATGGACTTCTTATCAAATTTAGGATATAAAGTCCTTAGCATGGCAAACACAGCCCCTCGTGACCAGTCCCTGTCTACCAGCCAGCCTCACTTCTAGCCATTTACTAGACACACACCACATCTCGCCATAGAATGGCTTTCAGTTCTTTAAACAAGCCACATTCACTCATATTTCTACCTGTGTGCTCCCTCTCCCTGGGTGCTCTTCCTGCGGCCTCCTGGGTCAATCTGGCCAGGTCCTCAACTTCCAGAAACCCTAACCTGCCCACCCCTGACTCTTGACCTCTTATCCTCCATCTGCCAGGTTAGGTACTCCTGCCCCAAACTCCCAGAGTCCTTGTCACAATGGTCTGCTGGTCCATCTTCCCCACGAGCCTGGGAAGAATGTGAGAGCAGGAACTCTGTCTTATCACTAGGTTCTTGGTCACTGACTGACCCATCGTAGGTGCTCAACACATATTTGATGAATGGAAGGCTTTTTAAAGGCTTTTAATAGTACTCTTCCTTTGGGGTACATGTCATATGTGTGCTGCCACAGGCCTGCTTCAGGCCCTGGGGTCACATATCCCTCAACATGTTCCTCTACCATTTAAAATCTACCAATGACTTTCAGTATCCGCACCTTAGAAAAGGTATAGCTAGAACCCATGAGCTTTGACTCAATGTAAGGAAGAATTTTCTTATACTTAGAGCTGTCTGAAAATGAACAGATGGTGTACAAAGTCTCCATCAATGGAACTTCTTAGAGAGAGAGGATGGTCACTGGACAGGGACGCTCAAGAAAAGACAGAGGACCTTTTAAATCCTCTAATTCCAAGGAAAAGCATCCCAGCTCCTAAGCATAACTTTCAGGCCCTCCCTCAGCTCAGTGCCAGATGCCTCTTGCCTGCCCTCCCACACCCCCAACCCCCACCCCCGTCTTCTACAGATTAAACTCTAGCCTAGTTGGATCAGACTATTATACACCATCCCCGGAATTCTTTCTACAGTTCCTAGACACTGTGTTTTTGCTCAAACTGTTCTTACCACCTGGAATACCTTTTCGCTTCATTTACAAGGCAGCCTGTCAAAATCACCCCACCCTCCAAAGCCCAGATCAAATGCCACCTCCTAAAGTCACAGCATCATAGAAAGTGAGAGCCAGAAGAGCTCGTGGAGATCATCCAAACACCCTCCTCAGTTTACAGACAGCTCCCTCCCACCCCCGCCCCACCAAATAACAATGAAGGCTGCAAATTTAAGTCATTCAGCCAAGTTAGTGCCAGGACTATGATTCAAATCAGTACTGATTCCAAATTTCAACACATCAGAACACTGTCTCTGGCCTGCCAAGTCTAGGAGAACTAAACCATTTTGCTTATGCTTCTCTGCTATAACACTTACCTATCTGCTTGGTATTGTGTTTGCATGAATATATGAAGACAGCTATATTACAGAGGAAAGGGCCCTCTATATTTGGAGTTATTCATGAGTTTCAATCTCACTTCTACCACTTACTACCTGTGTGACTTTGTATATATTACATAACCTCTCTGAGCCTTGGTTTTCGTATCTCCTGGGTCTCAGCCCATATGGCATCTTCCCAGACTCTCTCTACCACCTATCTGATGTCATCACTGCACTCACATCACCATTTTCTATTGCTTCTATCACATTCTGAAATCGTCTTATTTATTTACTTATGTAGCTGAATATTAGATCATTTAAAAAGCAAAACAGTAAACAGAGTGATAGTAGGTAATACTATAATTTCACAGGTCAGCAAATTTTTTCTGTATAGAGCCAGAGAGCAAATACTTTGGGCTTTGCAAGCCATATGGTCTCTGTTGTGACTACTCAATTTTGACATTACAGCATGAAAGCGGCCATGGACAGTACATAAATGAATGAGTGAGGCTAGGTTCCAACAAAACTTAACTTACAAAAACAGGCAGGAGACCAGATTCGGCTGCAGGCCTTAAATTGCCAATCCCTGGTTAACTGGAATAAGTTTCAAAAAACAAAAGGTCTTCATAAAATGAGTTTTATAGTGATATTACATTTGAAAAACAGCATCTCTCACACACACACAGCTGGTTCAGCAGACTGTAGTAAAATGGAAAAAGGCCTACTCTACAACCCAATACTTCCTCTTCCAGCTCTGTTTCCTACAGCCCGTTCATACATATTTCTGAGGATTGGCATACTGGGATATTCACACAGGATGAGGAGACTGTCATAAATAGCAGAATGGATAGATCAAATGAGGTTTACTCATGACAAAATGCTATTCAGCAGGCAAAAGGAATGAGTTAAGCTTAATATGTCTTAATGCAGACAAACATCAAGCAGTTTTGAGTTCTCTAGAAATACTCTAGAGAAACAGACTGGAGAATATAACATTTAATTAAATTTTTTAATGCACACAAAACAATCCTACATATTGTTTATGGGTATACTTTATGGAAATAAATGAAAGCAAACTGAAGAAACAAAGTTGCTGGTACCTAAGGGGAGGTGAATGGTGTGAGTGGTGGTCACATGGGGTCTATAGCTTTATATCGTTTTATGACAAAAACTGTTAATTATTAATTTACTACTATTTATTTTTATAATTAATTCTGGGTAGTGAGGCTGTTTTCTCATATATTAAATTTTTATACATTTTTAAAGTTGCTTCCTCAAACATAGGAAGCTCATTAGATGTACTTTTCATTTGTAATTCCTCAAGTCATGAAGACTTCGATTTTTATCATTTAGACTTTAATTTGTTTTCCTATATTCTAATTGCCCTTTGAAGCAAAATTACTTCTTCCTGTTGGGGGTTTGACTCTGTAGCTCCTTAAAATATTGCTAGCAATGTCTGATTAGACAACATTTAGAGAATTTCCTCCAAAATTAATGTGAGTTAATAGATTTTAATATACCACACTTGAATTTGATAATGATGACAAGATAATAATAGCTAATCTCAGATGAACCACATCTTAGAGTCCCATCTTAGAGTCCCAATTTTCCTCCATTTGAGTTCCAGAGAGTAGGGCTGCTGACAGACGTGGTGTGAAGAGCTATAAGAATTATTATCTTACCTTGAAGGATGCTTCAGAGTTAAATTGCCTCTAAGTCCCTCCCTCTCTAACCCTTATAGCTGGGATTGGGGTTGAGGTTGGAGCTAGGGTTAAGGGTTAGGCTTAGCTGAGACAACCTAACAGGAAAACTCTTCTGTCATAAAATTCCTTCTTGCTTCCTCTCCAGAACCACAAAGATTCCCATGACATATTGTTTTCAAAATAAAAGGGAAGGCACCGCACATATCAGTGGGGCTGCTGGAAAGGGTTCAACATGGGGGAGGTAGTATACAAAAGTCAAGAGCAGCACTGCCTTTGGAATCAGATAGACCGGGTTCCCATTCAGGGACAGTGGAGTTTCTTGGCACCAGGTGAGCTTATTTTTCTCATCTGCAAGATAAGGATAATACCTAGCTCACAGTGCACCCAGACACAATCTGGGGCTTGGTAAATGTCAGTCATTATCCTTGCATGTTAACACCAGATACACTGCATTTTCAAGGTGCTATTTGTTTCACTGTGTGCGACTAAGTTTCCTTCAGGGGTTTAACTGCGCAGTATAACATATCCCAATTCATTTATTTATTTTGAAATAATGTACAAAAAATAGCTTGGTGACATAATTAGCCTTTCTACTAAGAAACTCGAATGAAGACATATGATAAACATAAAGGCCTGTTTTCTATAAGCTAAGTCATTCTAAATAAATCTTTAAAGTCCTATCTAGCATAGTTCTGTTTATTTATTGCCAGCTATCTTCTCTGCGCTGGTAATTGCTTTCTCCTGGCAGTAAGAAATTTATATGCCCTGTTTTGCCCAAATATTACAGTTCACATACAATGAAAACACTAACTCTCCTATGATTCCTCTAATACCTAGGGGGAAGAACATGGGATGGGCCAAGGATAGAATTTCAGTTTCAATTTTACATCATCTGGCTATTGTCAGTTCAACTTTATTTCAATGGAAGAATTTGAGGCACTTCTGAGGTTAACATTTATGAGCTCAAATAGGAAAAAAAAGGAGAGTTAATTTACTGGATTTGAAATACTCTATGGACATAATTTAGAACTACGATCTGTATGCTTTTTCTCAGCTGACTTACAGGATGAAAACAACAGTTTAAACTTTTCAAGTTTGATTTGTATCTATTTAAACATTTTATTAGTTTAGCTATCCATGCATTGTTCTTTGAGTGAGAAAAGCAATGTGAAAATCCTTACATATTTTAAGGCAGAGGTAATTAAAAGAGATCCTCAGCCAGATTCCTACTGAGCTCAATGCAAGCTTGGCCTAATTAAAGTTTATAGAATTTGGCCTGTATTATATTCAAACAGCAGATACTATTTTCTTATAGTTGCAAGTTTGACATTATTTAATTACAGTTTCAAATAAAGGCATAAACAGAAAATAGAAAAGACACTCTGTATTGCATGCTTATTATTTTGTCATTGATTTTTACTGACACTAAGGGCCATGAAAGGAAAAAATGAATTGTTTACCAGTGTCCTCAGAGGCTCATGAGAGTTCCAGTTACACAGACCACTCTAAAATGCAGTCCTGAGAGGCTTAAACATACATTAATAAGAAAACATCATTTTCAGATCTAATCTAAAGGAAAATATTAAGCTGCATCTATTGCAAAGTAACATGACCAATACATGATATGCATGGACAGTTAGTTAAATCACCAGTTAACTAGTTCTTCACTGAACTGAGCACATGAAGTAAATACATTCATCACTGAGAACTGGAGAGGAAAGTAACAGTTGTCAGCATGATAGTGAATCATCCAATGACAGCTTGGTATGACCCCAAAACTCAAAGGGCTGGAAGGTTACCTAAATAATTATCTACTTTTCTTTTTTTTTTTGCTGCGGTACGCGGGCCTCTCACTGTTGTGGCCTCTCCCGTTGCAGAGCGCAGGCTCCGGACGCGCAGGCTCAGCGGCCATGGCTCACGGGCCCAGCCGCTCCGCGGCATGTGGGATCTTCCCGGACCGGGGCACGAACCCATGTCCCCTGCATCGGCAGGCAGACTCTCAACCACTGCACCACCAGGGAAGCCCTTATCTACTTTTCTTGTCAAAATTATGCTCAGTTCATTACAGAAGGAAATTTTCCTTAAAAATTTCTAGTGAACGAGACGAGCTTTGCATTTACACAGATCCTAACAAAAATATTTTCAGTATAAAACTTCCTCTTCCATTTGTTACTCAATCCGTTAAAGATAAAACAAGGACAGCCCTGGTCATACCTTAGGAATCTTCAAAGATTCTCTTCTTCAACCTCTACCTTTCTCAGTGACATTTTTTTTTTTTTTACCTCGCTTTAAGACATCTAAGAACATTTCTTTCCAAAAGCAAGGAACTGACAGCACCACTGTCTCATCTATGTTATTGGATATTTGTAAAATTTCTTTACTCTAAACTCTATGGTAAACTGCAGTTTCAAGAACCCTGAGGGTGAAGCTGGAGAAGAGGGCAGGGAAGAAGTCAGCCTCATCCTGTCTTGGGGAAAAGAATGATTTATAATGGTCCTCAAAACTGACAGGTAACACGTTGAGTAAAACATTTTCTTTATCATCTTAAACTGCTTCAAACAGGGCTGTGCCCTAGCCCTGAATTCATGAACAAATCTGAACAATTTGATGCATATTTGAAATGGCTTGGAAGAAGGCCTGGTAACGGAAAACAGGACGATAAGCATCCTTCCCTCTGTGATGACATGGCATTGCTCTCCTGTTCCAGGAGTGGCCTCAAGGAGCAGCTAAACGTACTGGCCAACAATTGCTGTCAGAAAGGACTTTTTATGCCAAAACCACAATAACTGTGTCTGGCAGACACCCTTCCACATTCACATGGGTAATGGTAAATAACTCTACTCAGAAGATTAACTCATTTGGTTATCTAGGGCACAGTTATTAACAAATACTCGCCCTGGCAGGCATCTCACAACAGGGTCATGCTGAAAGTTTACAATTATGAAAGATTCTTTTATAGCAACAGGCAGAAGGTCAGTACTTCAACCTCTGACGCTCATCCCCGCACTGCTCTGTAATCACTTTGCCTCCCAGTGTTCTCTTTCCTCCCCAAGTCTTTCCACTCTATCCTCCTGAAACCTGAGTCCATGATATACAAATTCCCCAACACATCCATAAGCTATTTACAGAACATGAGCCTGAGTTCACTGCTTCTGTAAATTCCCCCCACGAAACTTATGTGTACCAGCAGGATGTAGGGCTGGCTTCTCCTAGTTCCCCAAAGCACATCTAGACCATTACCGCTCAGCCCTGGGGCAGCAGTTTCTGGTCCTCTGAAGCTCACGTGATGATGCTCCAGTACCGGCCACCATCCTTTGATCGTGTTGGCTACCAGATAACAGATCCTCATACACTAAAGATTTTGGCACCTGTCTCCGTATTCTCACTCTGAACCTCAAGTCCTACCCTCAATGTAGATGATTACAGTCCAGGTAAACGTTCCACCTAGTATCCGAGATTCTCAACTGTTCTACTGTCTCTAAGGAAAAGACTGACTGTCCCTCTACTGCAATTAAGTAACCCAAGGTCATAGCCAAACTCCAGACTTTGACATCTAGATGTGTCCCATCTATGCAACTCTCTGACCAGAATGTACCAATCTCTAGTTATCTTACACAATTACTCACACTAAACTTCCTCTCTAATTTCACTAAGACCACCGGTGCCTTTTCCTGTCCACTTTTTTTTGGTCCTTACCTCTCTCAGGCCATTCCCATTACTCTTGGTGTTTTTCTTCTCCTAGCTTCCATGGTATCACACTTTCTTGGTTTTCCTCCTATATTTCCAGGTGCTCCTTCTCAGAAGCCACTGGATGCTTCTCCCCTACCCAGCCTGTCAATGTTGGAGACCACAGGGCTCACTTCTTAACCTTCTTTCTTCTCTATCTACATCTCTACACACATGATCTCACTCAATACCATGGCTGTCACTCCCACATATGTTGATAACTCCCAAATTCCTCACCCTTGAATTCCAGACACATACCCAATTGTCTTCCTGATACCTCTACCTGGAGGTAAAATAGGCTATTTCAAACTTAACATGGCCAAGGCAGAATCCCTGCTTTACCCTGAAAATCTGTTCCTCTCCTATTTGTCATCCTCTCCACAAATGCTATGACCATCACGAAGCCGCTCAGACTAAAAACCTGTGGACTCCTAGGTTTTCCTTGACTATATAATTTCTTTCTTTCCACATCCAATCCATTCAGTGGTTCATTTTTTCAATTGGTTATTGAGAGGCTACTAAGTGCCAGGCACTGCTCTATTGGGAAATAGTAGTAAACAGATGTAAAAAAAACCAAAAAAACCCTGCCTTCCCGAAAGTGACATTTTAATGAAGGGAGATAGAAAATATGCAGATAAATATAAAGAGAGACTCTCAAGTGGTGACACATTCTAAAGAGAATGAATAAAGCCGGGAATGAATAGAGTTAGGGAATGCTGGCATGGCAGGCAGATGACGTTTTAAATAGAGCAGTCGGTGAAGGCAGCACAGGGAAGGTGGGATTGCGAAGGTAGCATTTAAGCAGAAACTAAAGTGGGTGAAGGAGCTAGTCATGAGACTGGAAGAGGAGAATTCCAGGGAAGGGTTCCACAAGTAAAGGTCCTGAGGTGGCAGTGAATCTGGCGTGTTCAACAAACAGGAAGAAGGCCAGTGTGGCTAGACCACAGTGAACACAGAGCAGAAATGACGGTTGGACTGTGTAGATTCTTCTAGGCCACTTGTAGGGTTTAAATTCAGAATGAAGGTTTTAAGCCAAAGAATGACATGGTCTAACATGTTTCAAATGGTTCATCCTAGCTGCTGTGTGGAGAGTAGATGCAAGGGTACAGGAGTGCAGGCAGAAAGACCAGTTGGAAGGCTCTTATAATCCAATGTAGGGTAATGATGGTTGAGATCAAGGGGGTGGCTGTAGATATAGTAAGGTGTCGGGTTCTAAATCTATTTTAAAGGTAGAGCCAATAGGATTTGCCAATAGTCAAATCATATTGATTCTATGTCCAAATATATCTCAAATCCATCCACTCCTCCATTGCCACCCCCAATTCCAAACCTTCATCAGCTCTTGTCTGGACTACAACTGTAACTGCCCACCTGGACTCCCTGCCTCCATTCTTGCCCTCCATCTCAACAATGTACCCAGCAATCTTATAAAATCATCAGTAAGATCACATCCCTCCTTTGTTTTACACACGTTTAAGTTTCACATACTGTATATTAACAGTGAAAACTAAACACCTTACTATTTCCTGCACAGCCCTGGATGACACCGCTCATGCCTGCCTTTCCACATTCACCTGGTTCCAACCTTTCTTTCACTCACCTGGCCTCCTCTTCATTCCCGCCCAACTCTTTCCAGCCTCAAGGTCTCTGCTTTAGCTCTTCCTCTGTAACGTCCTTCCCCAGATCTTTACATGGCTGGCTCTCTCTCACCTTTCAGGCCTCAGAAATAAAGTTACCTCCTGTGGACACCTTCTTTGAGCAATTATCTGAATTAGCCCCTCTCCAGGTACCCTTTATCACAGCAGCCTTTTTAGTTCCTTCATAGCATTCACCACAATCTGTAACTGCCTTTATCATCATGTCTCCTCTCCTCATCATAACTGCTCCATTAGAGCTGTAACTGTTGTCTGTCTTGTTGTCCACTCTGTACTTTGTGCCTAGAACTGGGGCTGGCACCTTGTAGGCACTCAAAAGACACCAGTCTCTAGAAAAGACCGAGTCCATCATCCCTTCTTCCTTCCCTCCCTCCTTCCCCTCCCCGACCTAGAGCCCATAGTTCATCTCCTTACCACTTCCTTGACAATCCTTCAAGTTCCCGACTTGTCTTTCTATCGCACTCACCCTACAACACCTGACCTCTGATCAACCCAGATGTCTATCAGTTCTGCCCCAACATTCAGGCTAAAGGCCACAAGTGTAAGGTTCGGAGGAACAACTAAAATATAATGATCTCCAACCTCTGCTGGGCCGATGCTGCCCGGTAACCCTCAGTATTTCCCTGGTGACTTCTCTCCCCCACTCCACCATCTCTTCATACTTCTAACCCAGCTCCTGCCAGTGAACTCTTAGCAGAAGATCTTGTCAAGTATTAGTCAAGAAAACAAGTCAACAGGCAGGACCCCCTTCAATTCTTCAGCCCTACCCCTCCACTACAAATCCCATCTGCATCCAGATACACCTGCATATTTCTATCAGCCACACATGGGGTCCCTCCTTTAGTCAATCCTTCCCTCCTGTGCTCTGGAATTCATCACTATGCACTCCTCAGGACCTCATTCTAGCAACGATCCCCTCTCTTTCAAATGTATGTTCAACTTTTGCCTTTCTTCTCAGTCTTTTTCCACCATCATTTGAACATGCTCAAGTCTTCTACTGCTTATGTGTTCCCTTCTAGGTATCATCACCTCTCTTTCCCTTTTACATACTAGCTTATTGAAAGTGTTGTCGCCAGAAGACATTACCTCACATTCAGCGGACAATGCAATGCAATCTATTTTATACCCTCTACATCCCACTGATCTTGCTTCTGCCAAATTACCAACCACCTCTTTGGAGTAAAATGTGACAAATATTGTCTCCATAATAAATATTTACCAGATACTTAATGTATGACAAGTACTGCACTAAGAACTGTCTAGATCTCATATTCATGTTCCTTTCTTGCTATGGTTTTCACAGCACAACATGCTCCTAGATTTTCTTCCTATTTCACTGGTCACTTCTTCTCAAGTCTCCTTTGATCAAACTATTCTGCACTCTCCTCCAAACCTCTTTTTAAATATTCACTCTTCCATATATGATCCCATCATTGCTCATGGTTTTAATCATCTTCCATGCTGATCATTGCCAGAACTCCCTCCAGCCCAGGTCTCTCTCCTGAGTTCAAGGTCTGTATGTCCCAAAGCCTACTAGACATTTCCATTTGGATAACCCACAGGTACTGCAAAACAGCATATCTATAATTGAAATAATTCCATCTATCCTCCCCCACCCACTCCCAAAACCAGCTACTAATACTACAATCTCAATCTCCATGATGGCACCGCTGTCTCCCCTGCTTCCCAAAAAAGAAATCAAGAAATCATCCATGACCTCTTCTTGTTCTCTCCCTCATACACCACTCAATGTCCTGAAAGTTAAAAAAAAAACAAAGACCAAAAAAACCCTTATCTAACCAGTCTTCAACTTCTCTCAACTCTACCTCTGAAATCTCTCAAACTGGGCCAAGGAGTTGGGGTTGTTCTACCAGGACCTGTTAAATTAAAGCCAGAGCATTCAGATGTGTCTCCCCATCCCTGTAGGATAGAAGGCAAAGTTAAAAAAGAAACTATGTAAGACAGGAGTGACATTTCTCTCTTTCTGAAAGGAACATATGCTCAGATGCAGCAGTGTAAAATGAACTCTTACTTTTTAGAGAAAGGTCTAAATAAATTTCCCTGCCTGAAATCAGGGATGTATGAGAGCACTAGGAAGACTTATTTATTAATAAATAAGCTCCAAGTCTACTCCAGAAACCGATATGTATCTCACATCACTACAGTAAAAAAACTCAGGCAAAGGACTTACAAATTGAGACGGAAGACTGAACAAGCATGTCTACCTACTCTCTCTCCCACAGACCTACTGCAATGATGGGAAAGTGGTACAAAAGGAGACAAACCAATACCTGTGATGAAAACAGCGAAGGGGGTGGGAGGAATGGCTGGCAGCCACTGAACAAGAGACTTTAACAAACTTCTCCAAGACAAATTACAAATGGGCATTGATTAAACTACAGTAGAGGAAGCAGAGGAAGCCTCAGCTGTTCTTCTGAGAAAAGACACAGAGAAGCTCCAAAGTTGGAGCTGGCAGAGACAGAGGGCAGGAGTGGGTTGCAGAGCAGTAACCATACATGACTAAACACCTGACCACAGAACAGTTGGGCTAAACAGCCCTCCTCATCCCTCTGAGTTTAATGGAAATGAAATGACTGCCTAATCTCTCATCAGATGAGTGCTCACTAAAGAAACTGAAGATCTGTTCAGGGTGGAAAAGAGCTTGCAATGTGGTCGTAAGATCTTAGTCAAGTCCTCTTGTTTGTGCATTTGGTGGGATGTGGTTAGGAAGTGATCCTGTCTACTCCCCACCCAGGCATCCATTCACCTATCCATCCATTCAACAAAAATTAACTGAGTAGCTATCATGTGCCAGGGAACAAGATGAAGTTCCTGCCCTTGTGGAGTGACTTTCTAGTGGAGATGCAGGACACAGACAACAAATAAGTAAGTAAGTACGTAAATAAATAAATAAATGAGATAATTTCAAAAGTGAAAGGGCAATAAAAAATAAGACAGTTGGGCCTCCCTGGTGGCGCAGTGGTTGGGAGTCCGCCTGCCGATGCAGGGGATACGGGTTCGTGCCCCGGTCTGGGAGGATCCCATGTGCCGCGGAGCGGCTGGGCCCGTGAGCCATGGCCGCTGGGCCTGCGCATCCGGAGCCTGTGCTCCGCGACGGGAGAGGCCACAACAGTGAGAGGCCCGCATACCGCAAAAAGAAAAAAAAAAAAAAAAAAAAAAAAAAAAAAGACAGTAATATGACAGAATGATAGGGTGTGTGAGTGTGTATGTGTGTGTTTGTGAGTATGCGTGTATAGTGCTCCTTCAGCTGGGTATCATGGAAAGCCTTTTAAATGTAACGTTTCAGTTGGACTTAAATGACCAGCCAAGTGAGGATCTGGAACAGAGTATTCCATGCAAAAGGAAATATGTGCACAAAGCCCCTAAGGAAGGAACAAGCAAGCTTAGCATACTCAAAAAGAAGCCCAATGTGGCTTTAGTCTAGCAAGTGAGGAAAACAGTAGCATAAGCTGAGTTTGGAAGAGTAAGCAGGGAGCAGATCAGGTAGGGCCCTGCAGGCCATGGAAAGCATTTGTATTTTATTCTAAATGTAATGGTAAATCATTGAAGGCTGTTAAGCAGGAAAGTAACAAGTTCTGATCTGAGTTTTTAAAAGTTACTTGGGGGACTTCCCTGGTGGCTCAGTGGTTAAGAATGCACCTGCCAATGCAGGGGACACGGGTTTGAGCCCTGGTCCGGAAAGACCTCACATGCCTCAGAGCAACAAAGTCTGTGCACCACACTACTGAGCCTGTGCTCTAGAGCCCACAAGCCACAACTACTGAGCCTGCCTGCCACAACTACTGAAGCCTGCGTGCCTAGAACCCGTGCTCCGCAACAAGAGAAGCCAATGCAATGAGAAGCCCGCACACCTCAACAAAGAGTAGCCCCCGCTTGCCGCAACTAGAGAAGCCCACACGCAGCAACAAAGACCCAACGTAGCCCCCAAAAATAAATAAAATAACTAAATAAAAATAAAAGTTACTTGATTACGTTCTGTGGAAGGGACTCTAGAAGGAGAGCAGCATTAGCCTGGAGACCACCTGCATAGTACGGATGAAAGATAATGGTGACCTGAATGAGGATCACAGCAGTGCAGTTGAAAAGAGGTGAATATGGCAGTAGAGCTAACAGGACTTATGCACATTAACTGAAAGTGGGAGGTGAAGCAAAGAGAGGAGTCCAAGGTGTTTGGGAGTAGAAAAAGAGGCGGTAACTACCTTTACTCTACCTAAGCAGTAAAAATTTTCCTAATGGGAGAATATAGCAAGATGCTCTACTAGAGACTGCTTGCATTCAGAGGGCTCAGTGAGACTCAGGTCTCAGAAAGTAGCCTTGTGCACCACTGGACTCTTGAGTCACAAAGGCAATATCTCTAAGCCCAGGGAGAGAGAGAAGGCAATGGGGGTATCTGCTCTTAACAAGTAGGACAGACAACTATCCAGGAAGGAAATATATTCAATGCTTTCGTATTGATTATTTAAAAAGGAAACCCAAGAGACCCAACTCATTGGCCTCCCTGGTTATCACATGCACTGCTGGCTTTGCCTGATTTATGGTTTCTGTTCCTTCTAGCCCAGGTCAGACAAAATGTCTCTTTTCAATAATCACGTCTCTGTTCACCCTAGAAGTCGACAGCTTCACTGGCTCCTGGTCACAGAAGCAGCCCAGCCAACCTGCAGAGACTCAGACATCAGTGCTCCCTGCACATCTCACAGAAGGAAAAGCTGCTTACAAATTTCCCTGGTTGCTGCATGAGCTAGAGAGGGTACAGGCACAGGCTAAGTTAACTGTACCATTTGGGAAAAAGATATAGACATTGGTAAGCTTAATAGCTGATCAAGAAACATAATGGAAATATATATACTACCAAATGTAAAACAGATAGCTAGTGGGAACCAGCCACATAGCACAGGGAGATCCGCTCGGTGCTTTGTGACCACCTAGAAGGGTGGTATAGGCAGTCTGGGAGGGAGATGCAAGAGGGAGGAGATATGGGGATATATGTATATGTATAGCTGATTCACTTTGTTATGAAGCAGAAACTAACACACTATTGTAAAGCAATTATACTCCAATAAAAATGTTTAAAAAAACCCCATAAATATAAGTATGGATCCTAGTTAGTAGGGACCACAAGAATAATAAAACAGAATTTTTAAATATTGAACTGGCAGATCTATTCAATGGAAGAGAAGAAAGGAAGAGAGAAAGAATGACGGATACAAAATATGAAAGAAAAAATGACTCTAAACAGAATAATAATGACGATAAACACAAATGGGAAAACATACCAACCAAAACACAAAACTGTCAGATTTTGAAGACAATATTCAGCAAAAATTTTACAGATACAAATGGTCCATCAAAAAGTTACAGAAAACTTGATTATAAAATATGGAAATAGGGCCTCCCTGGTGGCGCAGTGGTTGAGAGTCCGCCTGCCGATGCAGGGGATACGGGTTCGTGCCCCGGTCTGGGAGTATCCCATATGCCACGGAGCGGCTGGGCCCGTGAGCCGCGGCCGCTGGGCCTGCGCGTCCGGAGCCTGTGCTCCGCAACGGGAGAGGCCACAATAGTGAGAGGCCCGCATACCGCAAAAAGAAAAAAAAAAAAAAAAAAAAAAAATATGGAAATAAATATACCAGGCAAATCCAAATCCAAATAAGCTAGAGCAGCCCATCTTAATACAAGTTAAAAAGAAAATCAAGGCAGAAAAGACTAAGGGACAAAGGAGGGGCATTATATACTCAATAATCAGTAAGACAAAATAATTATCAACTTAAATGCATTTAACAATATAGCCTCAATATATATAAAGCAACAATTAACTGAACATGGAAAACAGCAGGTAAGTAAACAATTAGAAATGAATACTCTTATCATATTCTTCTCAGAAACTGATAGAGCAAACAGACGTTTTTGCTAAGACAGAAGATTTGAATAACGTGGTTATTAATAAGTTCAAACTAGTAAATACATATAGACTTTTGTAACCAATAGAAGCATACTCCTTTCAAACAGATATAAAATTTATGAAAACTGACCATGTAACTAGGCCTCAGAGGAGGCCTCCATTAAATTTTCCCCAAATCAATATCATATGATATATGTCCAATGAATATAATATTAAAAAAATTATAAATCAATGATAAGGGGCTAAAAACACACTACGTGGAACAAGATGAAATTATAAGGAAATAAAGAGATACTTAGAATCAAATGAAGCTGCGTGTTTAACTTAAGAACCTGATAAAAAGGCAACAAACACAGAGAATGGGGGAGGGAAGAAAGAAGAGAAGGAGGAGAAAAGAATTGTACAAATATGGACAGTAAAACTGGAATAAAGACAAAAAAGTTGAGTAAATAAATAGAACTAAATTCTAGTTCTTTTGAAAAGTTTAATAAAAAGACATGAAGCAACTGACAAAGGATTAATCTCCAAAATAATACAAGCAGCTCATGCAGCTCAATATCAAAAAAACATAGAACCCAATCCAAACATGGGCGGAAGACCTAAATAGACATTTCTCCAAAGAAGATATACAGATTGCCAACAAACACATGAAAGGATGCTCAACATCACTAATCACTAGAGAAATGCAAATCACAACCACAATGAGGTATCACCTCACACCGGTCAGAATGGCCACCATCAAAAAATCTAGAAACAGTAAATGCTGGAAAGGGTGTGGAGAAAAGGGAACCCTCTTGCACTGTTGGTGGGAATGTAAATTGATACAGCCACTATGGAGAACAGTATGGAGGTTCCTTAGAAAACTAAAAACAGAATTACCATATGACCCAGCAATCCCACTACTGGACATATACCCTGAGAAAACCATAATTCAAAAAGAGTCATGTATCACAATGTTCATTGCAGCTCTATTTACAATAGCCAGGACGTGGAAGCAACCTAAGTGTCCATCGATAGATGAATGGATAAAGAAGATGTGGCACACATATACAGTGGAGTATTGCTCAGACATAAAAAGAAATGAAACTGAGTTATTTGTAGTGAGGTGGATGGACCTAGTGTCTGTCATACAGAGTGAAGTAAATCAGAAAGAGAAAAACAAATACCGTATGTTAACACATATGTATGGAATCTAAAAAAAAATGGTTCTGATGAAACTAGGGGCAGGACAGAAATAAAGACGCAGAAGTAGAGAATGGACTGGAGGACACGGGGAGGGGGAAGGGTAAGCTGGGACGAAGTGAGAGAGTGGCATGGACATATATACACTACCAAATGTAAAACAGATAGCTAGTGGGAAGCAGCTGCATAGCACGGAGAGATCAGCTCAGTGCTTTGTGTCCCCCTAGAGGGGTGGGATAGGGAGAGTGGGAGGGAGACGCAAGACGGAGGGGATATGAGGATATATGTATACATATAGCTGATTCACTTTGTTATACAGCAGAAGCTAACACAACAATGTAAAGCAAATATAGTTCGATAAAGCTGTTAAAAAAAAAAGACACACACCTGTCAAGACTAATCAGCAAAAATAAAAGTAAAAAGAGGCAAATAAAGAGAATACAAAATGAAAAGAGGGGAAAAACTACAGACATAATATTTTTTAAATTATGAAATAACATGATAAAAAGCAATATGCAATGAATTTGAAATATATATAACATATATATAGTGTTTAAAACAGGCCTAGTACTGAGATAAATGGGCGTAGTCATGTACTGCTGATGAGAATTTAAACAATCACAGGCAGCCATTCTGGGAAGTGTACTGGCAGGACATGCTGAAATCCACATTCATATGCCTAATATCCAGCAATCCACTCCTGGGCATACACCCCAGGGAAGGCTTCTTGCATGTCCATCAGGGTGTTGATAATGGGAAGCTGGAGGCAATATGGGGGCCCCACTAGGGGAAAGGTTAAGTAAAACAGAGTAAGAGCATAATAGGGAATAGGACACAGAAGTTAGAAATTGCAAACATATACCAGAGGTACGAGATGTAAACATGGACAGACCTGAAAAATAAGGGTTGAGTGAAAACGGTAAGAAAAAGAAAATCTATAGATATGTAAGTTAAACACATACTGCATTACATATTTTGCAAGATTGTGACGGTCCTGGTCTCTCTAACATCAATTAAGTTTTGCCTTCCTGGAAGTTCTTAAATGAATGGTACTATAATGGGAGTTCCTTATCATCTATATTTTAGAAGAGATTCCATCAAACACAGAGGTCCCATTATTTTTCCTCTATTTAATGGTTTCCTCACCTCAACAAAGCAAAAATTTGTTTTGATCCACAAAAAGATTAAGAAGCCATTATTTATGATAAAAATGAGTAATGTGCTCTCTCAAATATAGCATGGTCAAAACTGAACTCAACCTTTCCCAAAAAACCTGCAGATTTCTACATCTTAGCTGATAGGAACTCCTCTCCTTCCATGGCAAAGTCCCTGGAAATATCCTTGACTTCTCTCTGTTTTTCACACGGCATATTGATAGATTAGCAAATCTTGCTGGTCCTATTTTTGAAATATATGTAGAATCTGATCACTTCTCACCACCTCCTCTGATACTACTCAGGCCTGAGCCACTACCGTCCTTCGCCAAGATTAATATAAGAGCCTTCCGATTGACCTCTTTGCTTCCCCCTTGCCACACAGCAGGCTGTAAAAATTAAGAGTGGTCATGTCACTCCTCTGCTCAAAACCTTTCATGGCCCCCACTTCACCCAAGGCAAAAGCTGAAGCCCTTACTATGGTCCAAAAACCCTACATCATCTGTAATCTCCACCCCTCCCCTGGGATTACTCTGTTCCACCCAGAACTCTTTTGCTATTACTTGAGTGCACCAGTATATTCCTGCTTCAGGGCCTTTGGTGAAATGTCACCTTCTACATCACACATACTTGATCATTTTATTAAAACTGTGATTTCCATGGCCTCCACTCTCTGCCCACTGCCTTTCCTTATTTTCCTTATCCTGCTCTATTTAATTGTTTTTCCACAGCATTTATCAATTTCTAATATGCTATGAAAATACATGCTTATTATGTTTATTTTTGTCTCTTTTCTCTGCTAGAATGTAAAGCATGTAAGGTCAGTGGTCTTTGTTTTGTTTATTGATTATACCTATCACCTAGAACAGGGACTGGCATGAAATGGAGGTTCAATCCTTTTTCGCTGAATAAATGAATAGATGAATAACTGGATGGTTTAGTGCAACGTGGGTGGAGGAAGACCAAAATCAGGGCTGCAGTGTAGAAAGGGAGAGAGATGATGTGCAACTAGATAAACAGTGGGCATGACTGGAGCCACTGAATGAAACCAGGATTGAGTCCTGGGAAGGCAAAATGCAGAACAGCAGGAATCCAAGAGAAGAACTGGTTGTAGACATAGTGGAGAAGCAGAAGCCAAAGATGAGTACGTGGAAAGGGACGTCAAGAACAGTTGATTGGAGGAGGGAAGCCAAATCAAACTCCCAGATGACAGGCATCTATCTAGAATTGCTCATAGGCCAGCCATATACATTGAAAGCTCTACTCAGTAGTGGATACTACTCACCACATGGAAAAATGTGGGCCCAGAATATGGAAAACCCTGATAGTGACAGCTAGTTTATCAGCTATGAATTCATTATGCCACAAATAAAGACTTTTATGTAAATGACAACACCTAAGGTAAATAACACTCATCTGCCTCAGGGATTATTTGCCACAAGCCCTTCACTCTGAATAGTGAATACAGAGTACAGTACTGATGAAACTGCTTCATCATTGCTGATGCAACAAGGTAAGTCAATAATCAATAAATCTATTATTTGCTCTTATTAGTTAAATAATTTTCCTTTCTATATAAATTACTAATTGCCAATAATTTATTGAATAAGTCAACTTAATATATCAGACAAATCTAGAAAAGCAAATCATGATTTAAAAAAAAAGCAAAGGTCTATAAAGTTTTCAAAGTCACAGCCTTTGAAGATCAGTGAGTTACTATTGATAGCATTTGCTTTCAAGATTCACTTTTTCTTTATTTGTGAGTATAGCAAAGATAGAATCTAGAAAACATGCCAACAAACACTTCAGGAACACTTACTAGGAATTAACATATTTCACTGCACACTTTGTCTTTAGTTTAATGATATATCTGGTTGTCTTAAAAGCTTGAAAGTAACTATGTTCAAGCGATACTTGGTTGCCAGAACATATTAAAATGCTACTCTTCCCGCGCCTCACGCCTACATAATGGTACTTGACTTCTTTCAACAATCTACTTAACATCTTCTAAAACAATCTATCAACCAAGTTATTCATAATAATCCAAGACAATTTTAAGGAAAAAAAGGAAATACTGATAAAAGGGAAATGTGACCTGTGGAATGGAAAGGTGGAGGGAAGAAAGGAATGAAACTAGAATTTGAGAATTTAAGAATAAGGAAAAGGAGATAAAAGGGAATAGAAATTAACCTCCAATATATCCAGCTAGACTTTTCCTTTTTTCCTAAAAAGATCTTCCTACCTATGCAATAAAAACAGAATTTTCGTTACAGAATATTCTCTAAAATTTTTTTAACAATTTGGGAAGGGCATACCAGTTCTTTTTATAAATCATTAATTTCATGAAGATTTTTCTTCATGAACATAAGCAGACAAAAATGCAAATTAATAGTCCTTAATGTTCCAAAGAGTTTGATTAGTCCCAGAGGTTTATATTTTCTAAAGTGTGCTTTCATTAGAAGTGCTCCACTTCGCAAAGCATTTAAAGCGCATACTCTTGCTATTAGTACCAATACTATTAAATTAATTCCCAAAGGTCAATTGCCGACACCCTAAGATACTTCTAATGACCTAAAAGGGAAGATATACAATGAACATCTACAATAATATTCTAAATAGAACTTGCTTTAATTTACTTTAGTTTAAAAATAAATGTTACCACTTCTAAGGAAGGTAGAAAATCAGCAGAATTAAACCAGTAACAAAGAGGTGTCTTAACAAAGGCTGGGAAACAAAAGTCACAGGTGCAAAGTGCTAACTGGGAATTTGTATGCCACAGCTCTGATTCACCAACTCAAATATTTTCTTGACTGTGTATCTACAAGATACTGTGCAGTGTGCTGAGAGGGACACACAAGAAAACTAAACACCATACCAGCACTCAAGACGCTCAAAATCTAATGAGCTTCACTTATCCTTTTGTATACTTTTAAAATTTGGCTCAAAAACCCTGTCTCTCTCTCTGTTCATTGGCCCTAATCTCTCCTTAATGAAGGGATCACCTGAATAAGTGATTTGAGATAAAAATTGAGAACAGTGAAAAACAGGGATAAAATAATTGTGAAAAAAGAGATCAGGAGAAATGGCACTATATTATCTCAAAACCTGTATGTCTTCTTTAAGAGGGAGTCCCCACAGAAGAAGCTCAGAAAGTGAGCATCCCCATGAAGGCTTAATTCTCATATGGAAACTTGGTTAAGATACAAATCAACTCTGCTCAAAATCCTTACAGGATCAGATACGTATTTATAGGAGCAAAGAAAAGGGGGTGGAAAGATGTACACTGAATCACGAGTGTTGGTTACCTCAGTGAGATGGCACTGCAGGAGTGGAGGAGAGATCATAACTTCCTTATTCTTTGACTTGTTACAGTGAATACAAATTATTCTTCCAACTTAATAGGACAACTATGGTGTGTGAGTTAAATGAGATGGTATATGTAAACTTCTTAGCAAAATGTCTGGTACATAGTAATACTCAATATGTAACTTACGTGACAAAAACTGAAAACGCTCCAGTTCTCAACTGGGAATCATGGAAATGATGCTGAAAATGCAGTAAGGATACAAGCCCAGGGCTGAGTTAACTGCAGTTTCCTCTCTATTTTTTATAAAGAGCCCCGACTAAGAACAAAAGAAGGGTGTTTAGCAGTTATAACCTTTACTGGCTAGACTGAGAAAGGGTTTAACATGGTCTAAAGAATATAAAACATGCCTTCAGCTAATCTGATATAGGTAGTGAAATTTAGAAAGAATAAAAGTATTGACAAAGAGTCTATATTTTGCTTTTATATATAACCTGGTGTTGTGGGTTGAATTGTGTCCTCCAAAAAATATATTGAAATCCTTACCCTTGGTACCTATGAAAGTGACCTTATTTGGAGACAGGGTCTTTGTGGATGTAATTTAGTTTTAGTTTTAGTTTCAAAAATGGTAAATATCAATAGATAAACCCACACAAACAAAAGTTTTGGGGTCCTTAGTAATTTTAAAGGGGTCCTGAGACCAAAAAGTTTGAGAACGACTGGTTGATATTAGCATCTATTTTTAATTGAAAAAAATGGAATCAAACTATACCTAATATTTACACCTTTCCTTATCACTTAACAATATATCTTAGACAGTAATGGTAAGAATAGCACACTAACTGAGTACTTATTCGTGAAGTCCTGTGCCGAGTGCCTTGTATGGATTATTCCATTTAATCCCTACACTAATCCTGTGAAGCAGGTACTCAACTAGCACCCTGGATATTTCTGGTGCAGGTGATTGGACTGGAAGATTACATTCTCAGAAATACTCATTAGCTATGTAACCTTGAACAAGCACCTATGTCAAGGGCTGTTATGAGAATTAAGTAATTTATATTTGTAAAGCACTTAAAATAACGCCTAGAACATAATAAACACTACAGAAATGTTCATCAGCATTTAGATGGTATTTAAAACTCTGAGTCTAAATGTCGTCATCCAGAGTTGTAGATGGAAATAGAAAGGAAGGCTTAGGACAGGACGGGGGACACTTCAAATTTGGGAAGTTGGGAAGATGAGGAGGATCTAGCCAGGAAGACTGCAATTTCAGGAGAACTTAGAGAGCATGGTTTCCTAAAATAAGTCAAATGTTTTAAGAAGGTTGTGATGACCTGTGTCAAATGAGAGGCCAGGATAGTTAAAGAGGTAGTGTTGCAGAGAGAGAGGGTGAAACAGGAATCAGGGAGAATGACTCAGAGGTCTGCAGAAAACTACCAAAAGGAGGCAAAACAGGTGGTAAAGTCTGAGAGCTTACGGTCAACTTTCAAAGGAGCTTTAGATGTTAGGGAAGAGAGGCAGACAATGATCTGAAAGCATGGACAAGGACCAAGGAAGACCGCTACCCCATAATTTGCCTCTGTTTCTTTCTTATCCCTCCAACTAGGACACCGCCAAAATCTTTAAGTTCATTTACTCTTCATACCCCAGGATACCTATTCAGTGAGTCCCATATGAGACAAAATAGCTCCTCAAACCAGCCTGGTCCCAGGTCAAGGGTTCTAGTAGGAGCTAATCAATTCTAGGGGCGCTTTAGAGGTTTGTACCCACCATAGGGGAAACTCAGACTACCAACAAGCAGAGTGAATTAAAATTTGATGTCTGCCCTAAAACATATCTACTCACTGTAGGATTCTCCAGATCAGTGGTTCTTAATGGGTAATGGTTTTGCACACCCCCTCCCCTAGGGGACAAATGTCTAAAGACTAGCAGTGTCTAGAGACATTTTTGGTTGTCACACTGGGGAGCAACAAGGGGATGGGCTGCTACTGCGTCTAGTGGGTAGAGGCCAGCAATACTGCTGAACAGCCTACAATACAGGACACCCACAACAAAGCCATGTGGCACAAAATGTCAATAGTGCCAAGACTGGGAAATCATACCCTAGACCAAATGACCTGGGGCAAGAGGAGTTTTAAGAGGCTCCTCTTCCTCTTATCTGGGCACACGATCCCACCCATACCAGTTTACACCAATTCTGACTGAGTATGGCTAAGGGGCCAGACCAGTCAGCCTTATGAATTCTATTTCCAGTCTACTCAAATAGGGCCAGGGAAAGACACAGGAAAAATGTGAGGTTAGTTAAATGGTAAAAGTTAAAAAGAGAAAAATTGTGTCATATATCAAATGTTAATAAAAGAGGCGGGGAAGAACAAAAACAACAAACAAAAATAAAATAAATTTTTTTAAATTAAAAAAATAAAAAAGGCGAAATTCCCCCAAATGAGAACAAGCAAATAGACTTTCTTTAAATTTGAAAAAGAAAGACTTTCTTTAAATGTAGCTCTTTTCATTTTGAATAATAAGTAACACCTTATAGTGAAGTTCAAAAGCCACCATGCTCTCTTATTAGCTCTATTCACTGCCAAACACTCCTTCAGTAGGGAAGGTGCTTTTGTATTCTTGACTGCAAAAGGAAGCTAATTAAAGTGAGTTTTTTGAGAAAACATCCTGGGAATTAAAAATAATTAATGTGTTGCTTTCAAAACGAGAAACCATGAATCTTGACATTAAGGAGCCTATGTCTTCTTACCTCATCAATATTTCACTTACAGGATCAATATTTTGATCCATAACCATCGACAGCTGGCCTTCCCAGAATTCCCATTCATTCTTTTTCAGGATAAATCACCAATGAACAGTTTTTAACAGTTTTCCCTTTCTTAAGGGATTGCCAGAGAAATGTTTTAAAGAGTCTACTTTCTACAGGGAAGGCATTCTGACTCTGCCATTTCTATGTCCACTTTAAAATCTGCTCTAGGAAAGTTTCTACTAATGCACACGGGGTAGGATGGCTGTGTCTTAATGAAAACTTAGATCCTCCTGCCCTAATGCTTTATCAGCAGGCTGCCTGGAACCCAGCGTGCTGTTTTATCAGAGGAAGCTTCCCAGCAAGATGGTTTGTGAGCACGCTGTTGAAGGAGTGGCCTCTCAGGGAAGTCCCCGTCTACGCATGACCCGTGACCTGAGAGGAGCCAGGCTGGCCCAACTGTCTGCTGCAGGGCGGGGACCAGCTTCGGCTTTAACAGAGAGAGGGGCCTCAACCTCCCCTCCTCCATTTAGGATTCCAGCAGTTTCTGAAGGAAAGAGCACTTTGGATATTTCTCTTCAAAACAAATCTCCACCATGTCTGACAGTGTCCTTCACTGGACTGTTACAACACTAGGGCCCATATCTACTGGATGCTCGGTAGACCCAGTCAAAAGACAACATGTATTGGTAGTCTAATAATATGACAGATTTTTTTCTTAGAAAAGTAACCTAAGAAATATATACATAGGATTACAGATATACACATGTATATGGATGTGTGTGTATACACATATGAAAAGAGAAGGAGAGAGACTAATTGATCCATTCAAGAAAAAGAAATCATAAATATCCCAAAATGCCCATCAGGGGAATAGTTCAGCAAATTAAGACATAATTATGTAATGGAGAAAAAATAGGGAAAAAAGGTAAGCACATCTACTATATGCCAGGTGTTTTCACATTATCTCATTTCATTGTCCCCTTGACTCCCTCAGTTACTCTTTTAGGTAAGAATCATTATCCCCAATTTACAGAAGACAAATGAAGAGCCCATGAAAGGGAAGGAAGTTGCCCCGAGTCACAAAGCTAGTGAAGAGCAAAGCTGAGAGTTACTTGCAGGTTTTCTTACTCCCTGCCCAGCATTTATTACACTGGATTCCAAATTTTCCCCCAAGATCTATTTGTAGACTAAGTCAATAAATGGGATTGTAAATATAAAATAAGGTTAAACAAAAATCAAACCGTAGTATAGACATATTGCTTTTAATCATGTGAAATTTTATATGTATATACTAAAAATGATGACAATCAGCATGAGACTGATTGAAAAAAACTGGAATTAAAATCATCTGAGTTTGTTTTTCCTATGAAATTGCTTAAGCATATAATAAAGAAAATCACCAAAATCTGTTCCTCCATGCATGCCTGTCCCAGGCTAATTAAGGTTAAGAAAAGGCAATAAATATAAAATACCTTGTTAAAGGTTGAATGTGGCTGGGCCACTTTAAGATAGAGAAATACCCCATCCTTCATAAAATTCTCAGCTCTTTCAGGGACTGGTAGAGTTTCTGCACTATATCAAAAGCTGGAATTTCTGCAAGTTAAAAAGCTTTGCGAGCAAGTCATGTTTCTACAGAAATCTCCTTTTCTAAAATTTAGCACTTATATAACATTCTTTAAATTCTTCCTTCGACCAAAAGAATTTAATCCTGGGAGATCCCCCTTGCAGTGGCTTTGCCTAAGAAGCATCTATCACCTTCAGTCAAGTTAGAATTATCTTGGAATCTCCCTCCTCTGTTCCTCTCCTCACGTCTGGTGGCTAGCTAAATTGCTGTTTAATGGAGTAGCCAGAACCCAAGCCAGAAGTACGGGCCTCACTTGGGCCTTCACATTATACTGTAACTTGCAGAAATAACCAGGGGTGAGCCTGGAGTGCAGGTCCCCACCACCAAAGAGTAACTGGGAATTTACATGAATTACTGCCCTTCCAGAGACAAACTGAGGAAAGGCTCACTGGGTTTACACAGTCCTGTTCTCAAACCCAAAAGCTGAGAATTGGGCAGGATGCCACTTTTATCTTACCCCTCGTTTCTTTTATTTTTATAATGGGCAGTTACCTGTCTCCTAATTCAGGAAGACAGTAGAAGAATAAAATGTTGACAAAGGCTTTCTGAGATTGTTTTTAAAAAGAAAATGGTTTATAAATACAATTCCCACTGGTGTCTGTCTCTTTATGAAAAGTATTTCTTACTATAAAAAAAAAAATGTGGAAGTAAAAGTTCCTCAACTGGTTTCCCTTAAAACCACTGTTTTTATTTTAAGTTACATAATAATAACCTCCTTTGGTTCTCTTTTGTTTTAAAACTCTCACCTATTTTCTCTCTTACTATGTTGACTACCACTAATAAAATATCCTGATTCAAGAACCTAGGAAAATGCTTGAAGTGACCATAATAAGATTAGATCATAATGTTATTAAATTTGAGAGTAGCAATTTGAGCCATAGTTTATTCAAGTCTTCCTAACAACTAAACACAAAAAAAGTCAGTTAGCTAAAATGGCTGATCTCATTCTTGGCTTCTGGCTACAGTCCCAAAGGTCTAACAGTAAGGATATCTACTGAGATTTCTTTAATAGGCCAGTCACTCTACTAAAAGCTTTGCATGTATTATCTCATTTAATCTTCACAACACTCCTAAGTAGTAATCATTATTATTAGTGTATTGTTATTGCTAAAGTTACTGTTATCCCCATTTTACAGATGAGGAAACAGGGCACAAACAAGTTGAGTAACTTGTCCAAGATTACTCATCTACTAAGTTTGGAGCTAGAACAGAACCCCAGCCCTTATGGGACCACCACACCATCAGTGGTACTATCTGCTGTGGCCTCATTCAGTGGGTTCCTCCTTCTGTAAGTCAGGTGCATTGTCACTGTTCCCAAACATTAATTCAAACTCACATCTCTCATCATTTTCACTGCTTCTCTGGTCCTCCCGAGTCTTCTGGCACACATTGCTAGCCTTCTTTTGATGTAGACCAAGACATTGGTGTCTCGTCCTGAAGAGGGAGACATAAAACACCAAAACTTAAAAAAAAAAAAAAAAGAGCTTTCAGCTCAGCAGCAAGAAAAAATACAGAGGCATATTTTTCATGCCCTTAAAGGAAAACCTCAGAGAGAAGAGTCTGCTCCTTTGACTCTTCCTTACTGCTAGGAGCACTGACAACTTTGCTAATAGCAGAACGCAAACAGAGTAAAGTCAAAGTACTTAGATTTCCAAAGGTCAAATCATGTGACTATTAAGTCATGCTTTTGAGTTAGGATGTTGAATATTCGATAAATAAAATCATCTGCCACAAAGTGCTGGGAAAATGAACATACCCACATTGCATGAGGTTTACAAGCAAGAATTCCACATTCTTCTAGCGTGCATGCTTTTGGTGAAGATGCAAAGAGGTGAATCTCAGGTTGCATCCTGATGAACTATTTTTTTTTCCTTCTTGACATTAAGTCTGGAGAAGCCTCATCTTGACCTTCTGTTTTACATTATTCTTTCCCTAACACTAGTGACATCATAATCATCTCCAGGTCCCCAAAGCAGTCAATTTTAAATGGCAACATAACACATT
Source organism: Mesoplodon mirus (assembly GCF_964341445.2). NCBI lineage: Eukaryota > Metazoa > Chordata > Mammalia > Artiodactyla > Ziphiidae > Mesoplodon > Mesoplodon mirus. Next base: position 82,936,930 of record NC_138985.1, on the reverse strand, counting down.
CCAGATATGACAATAGACCATGCAACAAAATGAAAAACTACCCTAGTGTTAGAGAAAGTATTGACAAGCTAAATAGTTGTAATAATAGTCACTAAGATGGCTCTTAAAAAGTACATTAACAACTTTTCATCTTAATCTCTTATTTAATTATGTGTATTTCTGGATATGTTTCCAGACCAGTGAGAACATGTATGTACTTAATCCTCAATAAAATTACCATGTTTTAGAAAAATATGACACACCTGTTATAGATTAAGTATATGTATAATATGCAGCTATTAAAAGATGTTAAGACCAAAGTCCTAACATTTCAAGTTTTAAACAATGAGAACAAGATGTGTGCTGAAAATCTGCCAAGTACCTACAAATTACTTTAAAGATGTGATTATATTTTTTTGGATAGATTTAGGCAACAGGTTGAAGGGATTAATTTACAGAAGAAAAGAAATAAAGAAAATTTCTCAAGTTATATTACAGATTATGTAACTTTATGGATTAATCCTCATTTTATTCACAAAACAGACATTTACTATATATGTCTTCAAAATTCACAGTGTTATACATAACTTTTTTTAAAAAGCAAGATATAGATGGCGATTAGAGACTTGATTAACATATATACTACTAAGAATAAAAATTAAAACCTGTGTATTGAGGGGTTATGTGGACAGACTTATATACACAGGCCACAATGCAAAGATCTCACTGTACCTTAGTCATAGGGACTAATACATTCAGTTTCTGCACCAAATCCAGGCTTAACACTACAACTTAATTTTATAATCTCAAATATGAAGGAGATACACTCCTACTCTCCAAGATGCGGGAGAGAGAAATGAGAGAAATTCCATTTTAAAGAAACAACCCAAAGTTTGGTTAGACAGTGAAAACACTCCCTCTCACAAGGATCACTAAATTTCTGCTTAAACAACCAACAAATTGACAAGTCGAGGAGCTCAAGAAATTCCAGAAATGATTTTGTTGTCTTGTTTTTATGCCATTCCCCCCAAATAACACTGACTCTCAGTTTAGTGTACTAAAATGAAAGGCCTCATTTTAAAGTTATGTTAAATAAAAAAAACCATTATTTTAAATAATTTAAATATAAAAAAGATACAAAATTAGGAATTCATGGCTCTTTCTCCCTAGAAGCCAACAGCAGTGCTTCCTAAATAAGAGCTAAATACTGAGACAATCACCAATAGCTGTTATATTCTTAGCTGTCCTATTGCAACCCATGCTGTAGAAGACCCGTAAGACAAAACCTCTGATAGCATTAACGCTAATTTAAGTCCTGTTTCCCAATTAGGATTTAAAATTATGGGGCAGAGAAGCAACTGATAAACAGAAGTATGTAAGAATTCTGAGGAGAAAAAGGGTCACCATTAAAGGTTATTACCTTTATTTCTAGAGTTAAAAATCTATGAGTAGGCATGAAAACATGAACAGTAATGAAGCTATAAGTTAATTATGTGCTGTGCTCTTTTGGGGAAGAAAAATTAATAAAAACAAAGAAAGGCAAAAAACAATATTTATTCTAATCTAGGAGAAATGCCTTTTGAACTGGACTGAAAAATTTGCTCTGATTAATCATGTTACAATTCTGATCCCCCAACACGTCAACCTGGATGAAACCTTACTATGTTGGGCTTCATACTGGGATCCATGATGCTGTAGCTGCTGAGAACGCCGGTAACAGCCGTCTCCAGCTTTCAGGGCCTGCTTAAACAGCTTTTCTGCTTCAGCAATGGTTGTTGCTTCTTCTTCAGCCAAGAGAATATAAGCAGTTGCACACCTGTCCATTCAGATAACAGCCGCCATCAATTACAAATCCAAGGACATTGTAATAGCTGTAGGAGTGCATGCAGAAGGGCAGGAGTTATGCCAAAACATGCAGAGTGGCCAACTGGTTCATGCACCCCTGTATGTAGTCATTGACACAAAATAATGGTACAAAAGAAATGTCTGTGTTTTAGCTTGAGAGGTAGGATGAGTAGTGTTAGGAGCATAAGGACTCTGCCCCTTATTAGTGTGTCACTTTGGGCAAGTTATTACTCTGCCTCCCTGATGGAGAACAACATGGAATCCACTTGTTCACAGCGTTGTTGTGAAGGTTAAGTAAGGTGATGCATGAAAAGTGCTCAGTACAGTAGTAGCCAGCATGTGGTACATGCTCAACAATGTCAGCTAACGATGGCAATGAGAATAGCTGTTATTAAACATCTCCTTCTGACACTCAAAGTTAGAGATACCATAAAGTTTACTTTTATTTACTAAACACAGATTCTCTTTAGTCTAAGCATTTATTCAGAATGAGAAATTCATTAAATCAAATAAGTTATTCATTTAACAAGCAGTGCTTCAACATTTCATTACAGTTAGCACTGGTCTTCTATGTCAGAGAAGAATACTGGAAGAACCTACAGGTAGAGTTATTTCAGAAGAGCTCAAAATTAGATTCAGCCTCAGGAGCAAACAAGGGTTAAATCTCACACCTTTAACAATAATAGCTAACACCTGTTGCTTAGTTTCTATTAAGCACTGTACCAGGCACTTAACATATATCGTCTCATTTAATCCTTTCAACAACCTCTAACATAGGAAGTCAGAAAGGATAAACACTCAACTAACGAACAAGGGGAACTCTTGAAAATTTAAACCTTCCAAATCACAGAACAACAACCCAAATGCCAAAGAAAGGGAATGTGATAAGGAAATGGTGAGGCCAGAGCAGACCACACAGGTCCTGATCTGTACATATCCCTTGGCTTTCTCCACTGCCTCTCTTGTGGTCATTTCCCTACTTATCAGAACCTCCATCAGACCACAAGAGAGAAAATAAACAGAAAGTGAAACCAAATGTTACTTCTACTATTCATAAACTACAACAGCCAGGTAGGAAAAGGAGGCTGAATTTATGGCTTATGTGAGATTTGGGGTTACTAGTTAATCTTAGCCTTGAGGAGGGGTCTTGTAAGTTCTTTAGCCAGTCCCTCTAATTTCAGGCAGGACTGATCAATAGGGATTTAAACTGAATGTGGTGAGGTAGGGAGAAAAAAAAATGCCCAGAAAAAAAGCTGTAAAACCAATTACTGTGGAGGGCAGCAGATATCACTTGGAGAGAACAATTATGATGCTAAAACTGCCCAGTGATTCACTGGAGAAATAAATGGGTTGGGCATTGGGAAGCAACACTTCAGGCTTCAGATGCCGACACATAAATATAGGTCCAGGGTAATGAAGTGAAAATTGAGATTGTAATACTGAGTGGTGGACGCGGTATTAGAGGAATTAGCTATAAGATTATAGCTGGTGGGCTGGGAACTCAAGACAGGTTGGGGCTAGCTCGCTTGCTTTGTTTATTTATATTGCAAATAGCACTCTTAGGAGGAGAGGCAGAGTAGCACTACTGGCCAAGAAAACATACATCTATGTAGAAACTCATGAGTCTGGGGTAGAAACATGCTAAGAGCTTATGAGTGAAGGAGAAAGGAAAGAGCAATAGAAGTGCTAATGGTTGGGGAGTACAGAACAGACTGTTCAGCTCAATGGAAGATAGAGATGATGCATCCTGTCACAACACAATACACATACAGAAGCAAGAAAGTATGGTGATGGGGGTGTCAACCATCCAGATATCTGCTAGAAGAAGTCTCATTTGGTTAGAAGTAGGGCACTCAACAGGTTCTTGACTTACTTTGGTAATAATTTTATCTCCCAGATGGTAGAGGAAGCAATTAGGGGAACTTCAACTCTGGACCTAATTCTGACCAAGAAGAAAAAAATAGTTGGTGAAATGAAAATTGATAGGAACATTCAGAGAGAGTTACTATGTCATTTCAGACTTCAGGATAATCAGAGAAGGTAAGGTGGACTTCAAAAAATTCAAAGAAAAGAGGCGTGATTCAATGGCATGAGACGCAGAAGGAAAAATGGTTTAAGAGGATTAAGCAGCTTCCAAATGTCTAATCAAAACTGCAATCACAAATGACCCTCTCAGGAAGAAAAGAGGGGTGACAAGTAACCACTATGGCTGCACAGAGATCTCTCACAAGGTCATATTTCTAAAGGACATGTAAAAAAAGATGGAAGGAGGGCATGTAATGAAGGGCCACAAGAGAAATGAGCTTTTCAGAATAATGTCAGGAGAGCTACAACTCCACATTAGCTGAAGCTTGCAAAACAAAATAAAGGCAAAACAAAAAATGCTCAAGACAACCATCTATTCCCTGTTTTTAACTTATGTTTAAGGCCCTATCACCACCCCCACTTCTCCAAAACCATGACAAATATAAATAAGCAAAAAAGACAAACGACACAACAACAACATCAAAACAAGGAAAGTTTATAGTGAGTAGCAGCAGATAATAAAGAGAAAACAAAACTCTCTAACTCCTATTTGGTTCCTGATTTCTCCATCAGGGAGAATGATTGTCAGACTGACAAAGGGAGAAGAAATTAAACCCTAAAATGAATAAAAAGATGTAAGATAGCAAGTGACTGATCTATTGTAAATGAATTATTGTACTGGGATAGGCAAATCCCAGGAAGCCAACAGATCTTGTAGGCAGCCCACGGAATTGCTCTCTGTGTATTGTTAAGGAATCACAAGAATGGAGAGGTTCTAGAAGATGAGATGACTAATGTAGTAAAAATGTTCAAAAAGGGGAAGAAGGCAGACTTCCCAAACTACAGAACGGTGATTTGGAAAGATATTCTAATGGATTATTAAAGGGATAGTTTCTAAGCATTTTTAAAAGAAAGTAGTGAATGCTGGAAGCTAGCTTAAATTCACTAAGAATAAATAAATCAGTTTGTGCTAGCTTAATGTACTGTAATGGATTTACTATACATTAAAGATCCATAGCTACAATTGGCATTTTTAAGATCAAAATGCAGAAATATGGGTTGAATCACAGTGTAACTGGGTGGCTTAGTAATTGGTTGTACAATAAATACCAAAGGGTGATGATCCATGAAGACATGAACCTGGAGGGTGGTTTCTATATGTCATGTCACAGGGTTCTATCCCTGGTCCTGATACTTTTATTAGAAACACGGATGACACATAGAAGGCAGGCATATCAAATTTGTAGATGACAAGAAACTGGAAAATAAATATGTTGCATGACAGAATCAGAAACCAAATAGATCAACAGGTTACATTGGCAGGATTTCCAACTCTCAAGTGAATCTTTTCATTAAAGACCTCTGAAGATTCTGTAACCCTCTTCAGAAAAATCATAACATAGTTTAACAATGACCACTTGGCAGGGAGAGTGTCGAGGTGATTCAAGCACCAGATGGGTGTTTGAACTACAAGACCTTCAAGGTCTTTGCCAACCCTGAGCTTTTATGACTCCAACTTTAAGAATCTTTCTCATTTCCTGACATCTCCAGACGAGACTTCCCAGCCTTCCTTGGTGACCCACAGAATGTTTAACAGCACTAAGGACAGCATTTCCTCTCATCTTTGTCTTGATCTTGAAATATTTTTAAAGTATAATTTCTTCACTTTATGTTTTTTACTATGTTTTCCCTACTAGCAGAAGTTCTACCTAGAAAATGTGATGGCAGAGATGAGCATTCTATATCTGGAAAAATGTCCCTGCCACAATGTTTTAGATATGTAAAGCACTATATTTATTTTATGTCCACACATTATTCCATGGCTAGCCCTTGAAGGATTTAATTTAGGGTCATAGCAAAGCCACTAAATTGTTGTCTAAAATGACTAAAACTACCTTTACATGGATGCCTTTATAAAAAAATTTTTTTAAATAAATTAATACCCCCCCCCAATAATCCTCAAGTTCAAATGCATAGTTTAAGTATCCCATGAATGGCAACTGAATACATTCAGCAAGCAAGATTTACCCCCACTTACTCATTTATCTCTAAGGCTTCATGGGCTGCAGAAATCCTAGCTTGGGGGTTTCTCTCTCTCCAGGCTTTCTGCATTACTATTTTAGAAAAAGACAGAAAAGCACATCAGTAAATACTTTAAAAGACTCAGTACAGGTATAGCTAAATTAATAGCTTTCAGCTTGAATTACAAGAGAACAGTTCATTTATAAAGTGGGTTAGCCCAAAACTCCAAAGTCACACAAATACATTCTAATTTGCTATTCCATTGTCCCTCAATTGCTGATATCAAATCTTTCTTATGCTCATAAAACTAGAGGTCTAATATCTTACAGACTAACCCATAGTCTATAATAATAGAGACTTAATCTTGATTAAGATTTCTTAATCAAGGGGCTTCCCTGGTGGCGCAGTGGTTGAGAGTCCACCTGCCAATGCAGGGGGCACGGGTTTTCGTGCCCCGGTCTGGGAAGATCCCACATGGCACGGAGCAGCTGGGCCCGTGAGCCATGGCCACTGAGCCTGCGCGTCCGGAGCCTGTGCTCCGCAGTGGGAGAGGCCACAACAGTGAGAGGCCTGCATACGGCAAAAAAAAAAAAAAAAAAAAGATTTCTTAATCAAGAAAAGAAAAGGCATTCTAACAGAGATTTAATATTTCTTTTGCTCATCAATATCATTTGTTGTTAGAGAACATACATTATTTTACACATTTTGGGATGAGATTGCTACTAATCTCTTACTTCTGTTTAGACACAACACAATTTTTATCGGTCATTTTCCCAAACACTTACTGCAGGATCTGGATATTAGAACATTCTAAAACCACTGAAAGAATTATGAGTTGGATCAGAAAAAAGTGCTTTAGGTTTTTGCTTAACATGCGTACCTGTTCCCAAAGTTTGCTGCAAACCCAGTTTTTATATAGCAGAGCAGTTTGTGAATATATTGTGGGAAGCTTAATGCTTGGAATTTTCATTGTACTATGTATCCACCATGGCAAGGGTACCTTTTTAAAAAGGGTAACAATCTCCTTGTCTAAGTTGTTTTATAAATTTGTATCTTCTAAGTTAGTTTCTTAGGAGCACGTACATATTCCCTTTTTTTTAAGGTTTTTTTTTTTCACCTATTTACTTTACGTTTGGTAATATAAAAGGTATCAGTAGGATTATATGGAACTCAAGCAGTATGAAATGCATGCTAAACAAAGTCTCTTCTAGGGTGGAAAACAAATCTGGATTCCAATAACCAAGTCCATGCCCCCATTCAATGCTAGTGACCCTATAAATAGGCATATAAATCACTACAATATATTCATTAATTATTTGGGTTCACTGAATTTCTAACTAGAATATCATCAAGGAGACATGACCTTTCACTCTATCTCAACCAAGGATTTAGTTAGCTTCATGGTATATTTTTTTAAAATAACATTTTAAATTATAAAGAGGGGACCCATTTCTATATTAATACTTCATTGTGATAAAGCCTTTATTTAAGTATCAACAATCTGGGTTTTACTGGTCAATCTCCAATTTAATATTTTATTCATCAGGGTTTTTGTAGAGCAGGTATTCTATAAGTAGTAACCTTGATCTTTAAAACAAACCAAAAAGCCCTCCCACTCAGTAACTATCTAAAGGATTTTCCATACTTGCATCTGCAGGACGCAGATGGTCCGAGTCACAAGTAAAGAATGTCTGGTGGTCCTGGGCAGAGAGATTCATGTCATAGTAAGTCAGAGGCTCTCGTCCAGTCACCCAAGTGTACCTGTAAAGGAGAAATAAGATGGTCAGGCACTTTTGAGGGAGGAAAGCAAGACCTACAAAATATTAAGCTGCATAGGTGTTGAATCATAACACACTGAATACTATTGCCAATAAATAAAAAAATAATTATCTCATAACACACTGAGTACTACTGCCAATAAATAAAAAAAATAATCATCCTAGTCTCCCTTTAGGAAGTATATCAGCAGAAAAAAAGTTAGGGCTTCCCTGGTGGCGCAGTGGTTGGGAGTCTGCCTGCCAATGCAGGGGACACAGGTTCGTGCCCTGGTCCGGGGGGATCCCGCGTGCCGCGGAGTGGCTGGGCCCGTGAGCCATGGCCGCTAAGCCTGCGCATCCGGACGGAGCCTGTGCTCCGCAATGGGAGAGGCCACAACAGTGAGAGGCCCGCGTACCACATTAAAAAAAAAAAAAGAAAAAAAAAGAAAAAAAGTTTAAAAAATTCTGCTATATTTTTGTCTTAAAATTTTAGTAGCACTAGCTAATGTGCTAATTAGTACTTTTTAAATTAGTACTAATTATAATTAATTAGTAGTAATTAATTAGTAATTAATACTTCCCTAATTATTATTATGAATAGAGATTTCCCCAAAGCTATGAAAATTCTTATCTGCCTAATTACTCTGCAAAATAAAATTCTAGCATTACTTCTGTGGCATCTTTATAACCATGTTCCAGGTAAGCTTCAAAATATTTTGACTACATAGTATATAGTGAAAAGAATAACTGTAATAGAAAATCTCTAAAAACCACACATTTTTGTATGTTATCCTAATTCCAATGCTAAAATATTTATAAAACGGAAAAATCAAAACATTTGAAGATAGCATCAAAAAATGGAAGCACTATACAGACTGTTAAATGACCCCTAAGTGAACCTGCAAAAACATTTACTGCTGTCTTTGCTCTCTGAACTAGACCCATTTGTTTCCCAAGCTGTCAAAATGCTTACCGATTATATTCAGCACCCCTAAATAAATTTAGTGGATTTCTCCATACTTTGCATTCTGCAACAAAGAGAAATGCAAAAATGTTACACATAAGTTCAGAGACACTACAAGCTAATTAATTCAGCAAAACACCCTTCCTGGCCATTTGATAAGATAATTTTATTCTCTATCCTCTACATGGTAAGCAATGTGGAAAAACTCTGGGTAGTTAATCAGGAAATGTAGCTCAGGCACCAGGACTTTGGAAAGTTTCATCTAATCTCTCCAGACCCAAGTTTCCTCATTTGTTAAATCAAGGCACATGCCAAGAGCAGCTAGTTCATAACCTCTATAGTCACTTCAAGAGGTCCAAATAGATTGTATAAATTTATTTCTAAATTATAGGTAGAAGGTATAGGTAGAGGTAAAACTACTTTCTGTTACTCTAAAATATATCTTACAATGACTATCTATATAACAAGCTAAATTTAACCTCCAGAGTACAATACGTAAAGAACCTTAGACTCTTAATTAGGGACTATGCGAATATTGATTTTGTGTTAATTCACCAGGTTGCTTTCACATTGCTGTAAAGGAGTGGTAAGAAAATTAATACTAAAGTTACCATTATGGTAGAGAGAAATGCTATGAAAATAAATTGTTTTCAAGTACTTTAACATTGCTTACTTATGCAGACACAGGTAATTAGTCATCATACTAATATCATAATGTTAGCATGTAATAATAGATTATACATCTTGTTATACAAGGACCACAGACAGAACCATAGGACTTTAATTTAGAAAGGTCAACAATTAGCTTTTAAGACTGTGTTATAGTAAATGTGTGACTAATAAGCTACAGTTCTTTTAAAACAGTCTATGATTAAGAGTTTCTAATGATTCAGAATGCTACATTTCTTTGAATGAATAATTCTTTATTAGAAAATAAAATCAGTTAACAGTATTTAAGAATCTATGTGTGCTGTCAGCCAAAACACACACCCAAAGACATAAATACACAAAAGTGAGCAATTATTACAGAAACTGAAAGAACATTAAAGGCCATGGATGATTCATTAAGATTCTACCCTCAATCCTGTTACATTCAACATCCATCTGTCCACCCACCCATCCATCCATCCATCCATCCATCCATCCATCCATCCATCCATCCAGTATGCATTAACTGAGCACCCAGTGGGTGAAACAAACAAGTAAACCATCAATTACAATACAGCATGAAAATGGAGGAGGAAAACATAAAGCACTATGGGAACACTGTGTAATCTCAATAAATTTTTGTTAAAATAGTGAATGAAAGGTGTACAGGTAACAGGAAATCTTGTTTTTATTTAAAGAAAATAAATTTATCTTTAAGTTAGGGCACGATCCCACCTGAAATTTACTTAATGTTTGGAAACAATGGTCCTAAATTTTTTGTCACTTAGCTTAACTTGCCATTTAGGAAATGATGTTTGCTCAGTTAGTTCAGCAGTTTTGAATTTTGCTCTTGAGAAACTGAGATTCGATGGCTGTCATTTCATATGACACTAATTAGAAAATTATGCTTCCCTTAAGTAAATACTTTTTTTCCAGACATAAATCTCCTTAGTGGGGTCACTAAAGTACTCCAGATCATGGCTTGAAACAACTGCTGAGCCAAACAACCATGATCTCAGTCCTCATGGCTTTTATAGCTCTTAGGTCCTCACCACTCCCAAACCCTCCTAAGAGGATGTCTTTCAAGATTCCAAGTGCTCTTCTTAAAGCTTCATGAATATTGCTAGGTTTGTATTTAACACGTAATAAACATGCACACAAATTTGTGTGCAATCATGGTCATTTTAGCATTATTTACAATAAAATAGGACATTTGGGGAGGAGCCTCTCCCCCCACCAAATTTCATCTGAAACATCAGTAAAAAGGTTATGGCAAATACTTTGTCTCCAAAAAATATATTGCCTGGAAGGATAAGTGCCATTCAAATATCAGTTGACAAATTTTAAAGAAAATTGTCTTCAATTAAAATTTTAACTCTATTATACATTAGATACAAATGAAATTATTTCTAAATAAAAATAACTCCAAATAGAAATGGTGTGTATACCTAAAGTATTACTGAGCAGTATCTAAAAATGCCATCTTTATTTAGGAACTGCCATGATATAGCCAGCAGGGGGTGCTGCAAACATTTTGAAATATTGTTTTTATGACTTCTACTAGAGAACTGAACTTAAAAAAAAAATTGTTAATATCAGTATCATACATGTGGTCTGTATTCAGTTTCTTCAGCTATTCCTGAAACTTAAGAAATGAGTACCTAAGTAAATGTAACAGATGTAAAATGTTCTGAATGAGAAAAAATCGTGATGAATAAATATATAAGAAATGTCTTCATGAGCTATGTCCTTCACGTTGAGGGTGCAGAGCAGGTACAATTTTCTTTTAAGAAATAAGCAATCTAGAGGTCTAATAACACATGTAAAAAATTTCACTTCAAATTAGGCTGTAGCTACATTAATTTCCTCTTTGCTGCTTTGTTTCATAATTTTATCTTTACTACGAAAACTCTCTTGGTCTGGAATCACTCTAGGGAACATACCCCATAAATATCAGACTACTTGATGGTTTCATGATATGGACAAAGGTTGTAAATGCCAAAAGTATCATAATATGAAGATTTAAGTCAATAAATTAAACTCAGGTCTCCAGAGGGTAAAAGTTTTTCTACATGAGGTCCAGTTTCTTATCTTACTTGTATCTTTGAGAAATAAATTTCTTATTTAAGTCTGAATTAAAATTTTACCTCCAAAAGGTATTTTCCATTATCCATCAATATCAACAATTTTAGTGCTCTTCAGGAGCACTAAAGGTTGACTGGGACTCATCAAGGGCTTGCTAACATCATTAATAGTTCAGTTAAAAATATGCCCTTGATACAATTAACATGTTCTCTCTGATTCCATCTGTAGTAGCCCACAGAGGAGTCTCTACCCATAACTGCTGATAGGAATGTTCAGACCTCACCATGCACATAAGAATGCAATTCAAGAGGAAGAGAAGCAGTAAACATTGGAATAGCGCTTGTTTAGTTCCCAAAGGAACTAAATGGAGAACAGATTCCATTCACCCATAGGATGACAATAAATTTCTGTGTGGGAGATAAAGAACATAAAAAATAATACTTACCACCGTCAAGGACTTATAAAATCATGCTCCAATCTTTTTTTCAGTTTTCCCTCTCACCATTCCCTACCAAAACTTTCCATCTCAGTGATACTTATTTCTTGCCTTTTCATACTCAAGTTATTCCTCCAGAATGCCCACCTCATAGGACTGAGTGGTTTAAACATGTACAGAATGGCTATTATGCATTACTCCTTGTACGAGGTCCTGGGTTACAAAAAAAAGATACAGTTTATGACCTAGAGGAGCTTATACTGGGTTGGCCAAAAAGTTCATTCAGGTTTTTCCATAACATCTTACGAAAAACCCGAACGAACTTTTTGGCCAATCCAACACATTGGTAGAAAAAGGAAAAGGCCACTGAACCACTGTATGGCATACAGATGAAGAAGCTCCTTAGAAAGAATAAATGTACTGAGAGGACCAAAGACTTTCCCTCTGTCACAGTCCTCAAGGAAAAAGAGAACTTAATTCTCAGAAAAACCAAAAGGCTCTAAAGTCACAGGGCTTTTAATCACATGGAAGAAAATATTTTTCTACATTCAACCTATTTAACTCTGAAAACCTTTTTTCCCTAAAATTAAAAACATATACATAGAGAGAATCCCCACTCCTAGGACTTTCAAATATATAAATAACTAATTTATAGTCTAGGAAGATGTATTATACCAAAAAGTTACCACCTCTTCCCAGGATCTGAAATGTAATAATGACAGTAATACTATTATCAATAGCAGCAACAGCAACTTGTGTCATAGCTATGAGCTTGATTTTCATAGAGCCTTTCTATAAAAAGGCTGAAAGCTCTAGTCATCTAAATTCCTAACATAAGTTAGTGAGGGACACAGAGTAGGCCCTTTTTATAGAAGTAAAGAGTAAAGCATAGAAAAGCTACATAATTTCCCAAGGTAAAAGTAAATGAGATTAAAGTCTGGGATCCAGATTGCCTAACAGTTACCCACAATATACAACAGACCTGTTACCCTGCAACATCATATTTTAAAAATCTTGTGACTTCATCAATTAAATCTTCTACTAGAGGAACAGTTTTGAAAACACCTCTGGGGAAATGTTAGGCACTCTGAAACAATACTTTTAAACATTTTAGTTCCAAAGTACAACAGAGAAGGGCCCTAACTAATGTTTTCTCGGATATATTATGACAATCAAGATTAACCCCAAACCAGTCAATTTTTGACATGTGATTCTGCATATATTTATTAGCTTTGCTATCTCAGAAATGAATACCCAATTCTCTACATCATACAGGTTGATCTTAAGCAATCATTAAGAGTAACAAAATATCCATTTTCTTTTTTTAAGTCTTTATTGAATTTGTTACAGTATTACTTCTGTTTTATGTTTTGGTTTTTTGGCCTCGAGGCATGTGGGTTCTTAGCTCCCCGACCAGGGATTGAACCTGCACCTCCTGTATTAGAAGGCTAAGTCTTAACTGCTGGACAGCCAGGGAAGTCCCCCATTTGCTTAAATAACTAAGGTTTAACTGTTTTCATAACTTTTTGAAATAACTAGTTTGAAAAGATTACTAGAAGTAAAGGCACAAAGTAATATGTAGGTAGCTTTCAATTCAACAAATATATTACTCTCTCAAATTCCCTTCTGGAATGAGAAAAGGTGTAAATAATTATGAGTTTTAAGACCATTTTTATTGATCTACTTTATTCAAGATAGTGTACAAATTTCTTCAAGAATATTGCTAAAATGGCTAAATCTCTGTGTCTCTCATACATTTCTCATTGGTCATTTCTGACCTACATCAATCAACTCTACCAAATAACGTGAAAACTGTGAAATAAGTTTATTAAATAAATGTTCACCAGGGGACAAAAGTGTTTTTGAGGCATTTTCACCATTCATCTGGAGAGCTAATCTATGCTAGAACACAAATTTCAGTGGCAAAAAATTTTAAAAAAAGTAATAAGCATTGGCTAAGAGAATCATTTTCAACACATAAATAGATTTTGGCAAGTATAAACTGAGTTTCCCCATATTGAGACTATTAGAGAGCAACTCTAAAGGTCCTGGACATGCAGCAATGAAATTTGCTGACAGATATATTTGGAATGCAAGCTCTGAAAGGCCTGGTCTTAGGATATATCTTTATAACCTACCTGAGTTTCTTCAATCTCCACTGCTTTTCTTTAAATTATTACCTGTATTTAATTAGTGCTTGAACTGCCTCTAGTAATGTAATGAACCTTAATTTCTCCCAGGAGAAATTCTCATTAAAAGTTTTACATAAAAATGTGTATGAGCTCACGAGATATGCTGAGGAGGCAAAGCAAGAGTGTCAGAGGATGCCGGCCCACCGAGGCCCCGATACTGGGGTTGGGAGACTGAGGTTAGGACCGGACGTAGCACCCCTGCCTTCCAACACCACCAACAGGTGGGGAGGAGAGGCAAGGGGCCCCAGGCAGAACGAGAAGGGCGGCCCAGTTCGCCATGAATGTCCATTCATTGTCTGACACAGCTTGGGCCCGGCCCCGGTGAGCCAAACATCACCACATCCATTGATCGACATCAAAAATAGAGAGATGTTTGTCATCTATGGTGAAACTGAAGATAAGAAAGGCGATCAAAGGAAGAAGAGGACTTCAGGAAAAGCCGGTAAAGAGTGCTGAGAGGAGAAGACTGAGGCACAGAGGTCGAATCTTTCACCTGCAGTCACACAGCTGCCGTGTGGCTGACAGGGTCCTGGCGCTCCGGCCGGTGTCAGGCCTGAGACTGAGGTGGGAGAGCTGAGTTCAGGATATTGGTCCACCAGAGACCTCCCAGCCCCATATAATATCAAATGGCGAAAGCTCTCCTAGAGATCTCCATCTCAACGCTAAGACCCAGCTCCACACAACGACCAGCAAGCTACAGTGCTGGACACGCTATGCCAAACAACTAGGAAGACAGGAACACAACCTAACCCATTAGCTGAGAGCTGCCTAAAATCATAAGTACACTGACACCCCAAAACACACCAGCAGACGTGGTCCTGCCCACCAGAAAGACAAGATCCAGCCTTATCCACCAGAATAGAGGCACCAGTCCCCTCCACCAGGAAGCCTACACAACCCACTGAACCAACCTTCCCAATGGGGGCGGATACCAAAAACAACGGGAACTACGAACATGCAGCCTGCAAAAAGGAGACCCCAAACACAGTAAGTTAAGCAAAATGAGAAGACAGAGAAATACACAGCAGATGAAGGAGCAAGATAAAAAACCCACCAGACCAAACAAATGAAAGAGGAAATAGGCAGTCTACCTGAAAAAGAATTCAGAGTAATGATAATAAAGATGACCCAAAATCTTGGAAATAAGATGGAGAAAACATAAGAAATGTTTAATAAGGACCTAGAAGAACTAAAGAGCAAACAAACAATGATGAACAACACAATAAATGAAATTAAAAATTCTCTAGAAGGAATCAGTAGCAGAATAACTGAGGCAGAAGAATGGATAAGTGACCTGGAAGATAAAATAGTGGAAATAACTACTGTAGAGCAGATTAAAGGAAAAAGTTTGAAAAGAATTGAGAACAGTCTCAGAGACCTCTGGGATGACACTAAATGCACCGACATTCGAATTATAGGGGTCCCAGAAGAAGAAGAGAAAAAGAAAGGGACTGAGAAAATATTTGAAGAGATTATAGTTGAAAACTTCCCTAACATGGGAAAGGAAACAGTCAATCAAGTCCAGGAATTGCAGAGTCCCATACGGGATAAATCCAAGGAGAAACATGCCAAGACACATATTAATCAAACCATCAAATATTAAATACAAAGAAAAAATATTAAAAGCAGCAAGGGAAAAGCAACAAATAACATACAAGGGAATCGCCATAAGGTAGACAGCTGATCTTTCAGCAGAAACTCTGCAAGCCAGAAGGGAGTGGCAGGACATATTTAAAGTGATGAAAGGGAAAAACCTACAACCAAGATTACTCTACCCAGCGAGGACCTCTTTCAGATTCGACGGAAAAATTAAAACCTTTACAGACAAGCAGAAGCTGAGAAAATTCAGCACCAACAAACGAGCTTTACAACAAATGCAAAAGGAACTTCTCTAGACAAGAAACACAGAGAAGGAAAAGACCTGCAATAACAAACCCAAAACAATTAAGAAAATGGTAATAGGAACATACATATCAATAACTACCTTAACGTAAATGGATTAAATGCTCCAACCAAAAGACAAGAGACTGGCTGAATGGATACAAAAATAAGACACTTATATATGCTGTCTACAAGAGGCCCCCTTCAGACCTAGGGACACATACAGACTGAAAGTAAGGGGATGGAAAAAGATATTCCATGCAAACGGAAATCAAAAGAAAGCTTGAGTAGCAATTCTCATATCAGACAAAATAGACTTTAAAATAAAGACTGTTACAAGAGACAAAACAGTACGGTACATAATGATCAAGGGATCAATCCAAGAAGAAGATATAACAATTGTAAAGATTTATGCAGCCAACATAAGAGCACCTCAATACATAAGGCAAATGCTAACAGCCATAAAAGGGGAAATCGACAGTAACACATTCATAGTAGGGGACTTTAACCCCCCACTTTCACCAATGGACAGATCACCCAAAATGAAAATAAATAAGGAAACATAAGCTTTAAATGATACATTAAACAAGATAGACTTAATTGATATTTATAGGACATTCTATCCAAAAACAAAATACACTTTCTTCTCAAGTGCTCATGGAACATTCTCCAGGATAGACCATATCTTGGGTCACAAATCAAGCCTTGGTAAATTTAAGAAAATTAAAATCGTATCAAGTTATCTTTTCTGACCACAACGCTATGAGACTAGATATCAACTACTGGAAAACAATCTGTAAAATATCCAAACAAATGGAGGCTAAACAATACACTACTAAATAACTAAGAGATCACTGAAGAAATCAAAGAGGAAATAAAAAAACACCTAGAGACAAATGACAATGAAAACAAGACAACCCAAAACCTATGGGATGAAGCAAAAGCAGTTCTAAGAGGGAAGTTTATATCAATACAATCCTATCTCAAGAAACAAGAAACATCTCATATAAACAACCTAACCTTACACTTAAAGCAATTAGAGAAAGAAGAACAAAAAACCCCCAAAGTTAGCAGAAGGAAACAAATCATGAAGATCAGATCAGAAATAAATGAAAAACAAACGAAGGAAATAATACCAAAGATCAATAAAACTAAAAGCTGGTTCTTTGAGAAGATAAACAAAATTGATAAACCATTAGCCAGACTCATCAAGAAAAAAATGGAGAAGACACAAATCAATAGAATTAGAAATGAAAAAGGAGAAGTAACAACTGACATTGCAGAAATACAAAGGATCAGGAGAGATTACTACAAGCAACTCTATACCAATAAAATGGACAACCTGGAGGAAATGGACAAATTCTTAGAAAAGCACAACCTTCCGAGACTGAACCAGGAAGAAATAGAAAATATAAACAGACCAATCACAAGCACTGATACTGAAACCGTGATTAAAAATCTTCCAACAAACAAAAGCCCAGGACCAGATGGCTTCACAGGTAATTCTGTCAAACATTTAGTGAAGAGCTAACAACTATCCTTCTGAAACTCTTCCAAAATACAGCAGAGGGAGGAACACTCCCAAACTCATTCTACGAGGCCACCATCACCCCGATACCAAAACCAGACAAAGATATCACACAAAAAAAAAACTACAGGTCAATATCACTGATGAACATACATGCAAATATCCTCAACAAAATACTAGGAAACAGAATCCAACAGCACATTAAAAGGATCACACACCATGATCAAGTGGGATTTATGTCAGGAATGCAAGGATTCTTCAATATATGCAAATCAATTAATGTAATACACCATATTGACAAACTGAAGGAGAAAAACCATATGATCATCTCAACAGATGCAGAAAAAGCTTTTGACAAAATTCAACACCCATTTATGATAAAAACTCTCCAGAAAGGGGGCATAAAGGGAACATACCTAAACATAATAAAAGCCATATATGACAAACCCACAGGCAATATCGTTCTAAATGGTGAAAAATTGAAACCATTTCCATTAAGATCAGGAACAAGACAAGGTTGCCCACTCTCACCACTATTATTCAACATAGTGTTGGAAGTTTTAGCCACAGCAATCAGAAAAGAAAAAGAAATAAAAGGAATCCAACTCAGAAAAGAAGAAGTAAAACTGTCATTGTTTGTAGATGACATGATACTATACATACAGAATCCTAAAGATGCCACCAGAAAACTACTAGAGCTAATCAATGAATTTGGTGAAGGATCAGGATACAAAATTAATGCACTTCTGAAATCTCTTGCATTCCTATACACTAATGATGAAAAATCTGAAAGAGAAATTAAGGAAACACTCCCATTTACCATTGCAACAAAAAGAGTAAAATACCTAGGAATAAACCTACCTATGCAAACAAAAGACCTGTACGCAGAAAACTATAAGACTCTGCTGGAAAAAATTAAAGATGATACAAACAGATGGAGAGATATACCATGCGCTTGGATTGGAAGAATCAACATTGTGAATATGACCCTACTACCCAAAGCAATCTATAGATTCAGTGCAATCCCTATCAAACTACCAATGGCATTTTTCACAGAACAAGAACAAAAAATTTCACAATTTGTATGGAAACATAAAAGACCCCGAATAGCCAAAGCAATCTTGAGAAAGAAAAACGGAGCTGGAGGAATCAGACTCCCTGACTTCAGACTATACTACAAAGCTACCTTAATCAACACAGTATGGTACTGGCACAGAAACAGAAATACAGATCAATGGAATAGGATGGAAAGCCCAGAGATAAACCCACACACATATGGTCACCTTATTTTTGATAAAGGAGGCAAGAATATACAATGGAGAAAAGATGGCCCTTCAATTAAGTGGTGCTGGGAAAACTGGACAGCTACATGTAGGGGAATGAAATTAGAACACTCCCTAACACCATACACAAAAATAAACTCAAAATAGATTAAAGACCTAAATGTAAGGCCAGACATTATAAAACTCTTAGAGGAAAACATAGGCAGAACACTCTTTGATGTAAATCACAGCAGGGTCGTTTTTGACACACCTCCTAGAGAAATGGAAATAAAAACAAAAATAAACAAATGGGACCTAATGAAACTTCAAAGCTTTTGCACAGTAAAGGAAGCCATAAACAAGACAAAAAGACAACCCCCATAATGGGAGAAAATATTTTCAAATGAAGCAACTGATAAAGGTTTTATCTCCAAAATGTACAAGCAGCTCATGCAGCTCAATATCAAAAAAACAAACTACTCAATCCAAAAATGGGCAGAAGACCTAAATAGACATTTCTCCAAAGAAGATATACAGATTGCCAACAAACACATGAAAGGATGCTCAACATCACTAATCATTAGAGAAATGCAAATCAAAATTACAATGAGGTATCACCTCACACAAGTCAGAATGGCCATCATCAAAAAACCTACAAACAATAAATGCTGGAGAGGGTGTGGAGAAAAGGGAACCCTCTTGCACTGTTGGTGGGAATGTAAATTGATACAGTCACATATGGAGAAGAGTATGGAGGTTCCTTAAAAAACTAAAAATAGAACTACCATATGACCCAGCAATCCCACTACTGGCATGTACCCTGAGAAAACCATAATTCAAAAAGAGTCATGTACCACAATGTTCATTGCAGCTCTATTTACCATAGCCAGGTCATGGAAGCAACCTAAGTGTGCACTGACAGATGAATGGATAAAGAAGACGTGGCATACATATACAATGGAATATTGTATATTGTATATTGTATCAGCCACAAAGAGAAACGAAATAGAGTTATTTGTAGTGAGGTGGATGGACCTAGAGTCTGTCATACAGAGTGAAGTAAGTCAGAAAGAGAAAAACAAATACTGTATGTTAACACATATATATGGAATCTAAAAAAATTAAAAAAGATTCTGAGGAACCTAGTGGCAGGACAGGAATAAAGACACAAATGTAGAGAATGGACTTGAGGACACAGGGAGTGGGAAGGGTAAGCTGGGACAAAGTGAGAGAGTGGCATGGACATATATACACTACCAAATGTAAAATAGATAGCTAGTGGGAAGCAGCCACATAGCACAGGGAGATCAGCTCAGTGCTCTGTGACCACCTAGAGGGGTGGGATAGGGATGGTGGGAGGGAGACGCAAGAGGGAGGAGATATGGGGATATATGTATACATATAGCTGATTCACTTTGTTATACAGCAGCAACTAACACAACATTGTAAAGCAATTATATTCCTATAAAGATGTTAAAAATATATATGATATATATTTATCTTATATAGAGATTGAAATGAGATGATTTGCAACAGGAAGCCAAGTGACTATAACCAGAGTTTGTCTAAAGATCCAGTTCTATGCAAGATGCTATTAAAGTGTCTCAGAGAATTTAAACTTGACTTTGACAAGGATACTTCTAATGTGATGGAACACCCTGCACTTTTGTAAATATCTTGAAGAAGGTGAACACTGCAAACCTTTGTCTTTATGACATCTTATTTGAGAACAGGGAAAATTATCAAACAGATGTTCCCATGAACCCAAATTCAGAATGTTACTGGACCCTGAGAATCCCTTCCCTTAAGACAGGGAGAAGTTGGACACATTTTAAATCCCTGTGCATCATCAGTTCATAAGTTAAGTTGAATTAAGAAATGGCAGCAAGAAGCATGATGACATGGAAAATATATCAGCAGGGTTTATCAGAAACTGTATATTTGTGAGAAAAATAGCAGTTTAGCTCCCAAATAAATCGAGATCAGTGAAATGTTCATAAATGTTAACCTAAAACAGACAATCTGAAATTTGGCTAGATTAAGAAGCTGTGGGACTTCCCTGGTATTCCAGTGGTTGAGAATCCGTCTTGCAATGCAGGGGATGCTGGTTCCATCCCTGGTCGGGGAAGTAAGGTCCCACATGCTGCGGGACAACTAAGCCTGCACACCACGACTAGAGAGCCCATGCACCACAACTACAGAGCCCGCATGCCGCAGCTACAGAGGCCAAGAGCTCTGGAGCCCGCGCGACACAACTAGAGAGGAGCCTGTGCACCGCAACAAAAAATCCCACATGCCGCAAATAAGACCTGACACAGCCAGTAAATAAATAAATATTTTTTTAAAAAAAGAAGCTGTATAATTAACTACATTTCTCTTCTGGCCCACAGATAAAGATCAATGCAAGTTTTGAGAGGGTCTGCACTCAGGCCAATTTGCACAAATCCAAATGTTAAACAATATATGAATAGTCTCCTGTAACAATTACAACTTTCTCCCTTCCCATTTCTCCACCCCAAATTATTCTTAGGTAGGCCAGGTCTTTCAGCTTTTAATCAAAACAAATGATTCTTTAAAGAAAGAGCTACACTATGAGTTTTCATATAGTCCAATGTTTATAACTAGTATTTTCTGTCTGTTTTTAACTTTTTCAATGATTTTTTTCAAATAAGAAATGCCATTTAATTGCCTTTGCAAATGTCCATGGGACTTGGTTAGCCATGTTTTATTTCATGTAAGATTCAGCAAAGAGTTGTCTTATGATGCTTCTTTTATTAAGGCAATAGTCATTTTATCATTATTAAGGCAATATAAATTTTAAAACAAATCCCTCTATTTTAAGAAAATGTATTGATTACCCTCAGCTTTGGACCTTCTTTTTCCTTTATACTTAGCTGAAACTAGACTATGAAATAGAAAGTGATTAAGGGTAGAGATAAACAGAGAGAATGTACTTTTATAGTATTTTTCTTATTCAAAAATAAAAATCACCACAAGAAAAGAGAAGTGGGAAATGGTATTAGTCCCATGGTACCTGGCACTTCCATACCAACATACATGTTTGTTGAGCTGAGTTAGCCAAATATTAGAAACCCAGATGCCAAGGAGAAGTAGGCAGATTGAGCCCTAAATATACCTGGACAAGATCATTTCTATTTTCCTAAATCTAATTATTTGAACACTGTTACGAGATCAGATCATAAATGCTGTATCTGTTACAGGAGATGAATGGAAATATTGCACGCATAGTAGTAGACATTCAGCAAATACTAGTGAAACTGAATTAATAATAATATTCAAAAGCTTAGTTTTAGCAGGGTAAACACTCAGTACAAATAAAACTGGGAAGTTCCATGATCATCATTGTCGAATGTATTTTCATAAAGGACTGAGATTCTCCCTTTAAAAACTGCTGTACCGGCACTAAGAATAGGATCAAGATTTATATATGCATAAGGCTTATTCAAGGCAACCACAGAGAGTCAGCAAAGTAACAGCAACAATAAGGAGAGTATGAACTCTTCGTCGCATTACGGAATGATGTTAAATTGGGCAGAGCAAGACTTTTAATGAAAATAAAAATGTCACAATAAAAAATGTCCTTAAATGAGGTTTCTTTCTGTTTTCAATCTGTTAATTTTCTACAATGTTCTGTGACATACAAAGACTACAGTAAATCAGATCAGACAAGAGCACAGTGAATCTGTAGGGTCTTCCAACATATGCAAAGTGAGGCAATTATCCATAGTGACAATGACCAAGATTCCTCATTAGAATAATATGCCGCGTGTGTTAGAGTACCTGGTTGAAGTAATATTTCACTTTGCTCAGATCTCTTTCTGTTTCTTTCACAAAGTAGATGAGTTTATAAAGTCCCAGACAATTTTGTTACCTGAATGGTGCCATCTCTCACACGTGTACCCTTTAGAATGAAATAAATGTGTACTCAGAGGTGCCCATTACCACTCATGGCTGGCTTGCAAAGGTTCTATTATATTAAAAGAGCATTGAATCAACATCAGGAATAAAATATATATACAACGCTCCTTGATGCCTATCACCTGGCTAGACAGTTATGAAATATGAACTGAGTTATTCTAGGGAGGAAAGAAAAAAGATCTAACTTAGTTCTTTAATCTCTCCCTCTTCATCCTTCAAGTCTCAGAAGTGGTACCCTCTCCTTCAAGAAGCAAACTTCTTCCCCCAGTTTGGATCAGGAAGCCCTCCTTTGTACTCCAAAGTATTGCATGTTTCCCTTATATAATGAGAGCACTTAACACTCTGTCTCCCTTCAGTAGACACAAGAGTTCGATGGGGACAAGGACTTTGACATTTTTTTAAAATCATAATATTCATAAGAACCTGTATAAGGCCAGGTTCATATTAGAGAGTTAGGAAATGATTACTGAGATGATGAAGAGATCAAGCTAGGAAATTATATTCATCCCTCTTCTTTCATGAGTAGAGAAATTACAGGCCATGTATGTCCTCATTCATTCATTCACTGAGTTTCAGTGATATAGTAGACACTATGCAAAATGCTAGAGATATTACAGTAAAGCAGTAAGCTTAAAAATTTCGGTACAATTTAATAAATGTTGCTAAAGGTAAAAATATATGAGTTGGGCTTCCCTGGTGGCGCAGTGGTTGAGAGTCCGCCTGCCGATGCAGTGGACACGGGTTCGTGCCCTGGTCCGCGAAGATCCCACATGCCGCGGAGCGGCTGGGCCCGTGAGCCATGGCCGCTGAGCCTGCGCGTCCGGAGCCTGTGCTCCGCAACGGGAGAGGCCGCAACAGCGAGAGGCCCGCGTACCGCAAAAAAAAAAAAAAAAAAAAAAATGAGTCAACAAAGGTGGAGGAATATTGTACAACCTATCAGAGAGGGCTTCCCAGGAGGTCACATTTGAGTTAGGTTGTGAAAGATGAGCAAGCACGGAGGAGGGAAGACAGACTTCTGGGTCATGAGAAAACATGGCACGTTCAAGAAATGAAAAGGAGGGGAACAAGATTGTGACAGAAACCAAGGTTGGCAAGATAGAAGCAGCTTACACTGTGCTAAGTAATCTGGAATCTGGGCTTTATCTTTAGTGGAATGGGAACCAACCAAGACTTTTAAGCAGAGGAGTGATGTTATCAGATCTAGTTAGACATAAGGTTCTACAATTAGCATGGAAGAGAATGGATACATTTAATGAGGTTTGAGACACTAAGGACAAGAAGGTGGAGACTCAGGTGGGAACCACTGACCTAAATGATCATTAGCTAAATCAAATGGAAGAAAAAGTAAAATTAAACAAGATAAACATTTCCTTTCCCTGGGATGCTTATACTCTACTTCTCTCGTAGAAGTTGTCAAATTCTTGGGAAAATAAATCATACTTTTCTTTGAAGTCTAATCTTTAAATAACAACATTCTTATTGTCTTATAGTAATAATAATTTAGTAAGAGTAAGTAAATAATGTTGCAGACTGAAGGACTTTCCATACCTGAGACGCTTTGCCTGTTGGAATCTGAGTCCCCATTACTGGAGTTAGAATTGTTGGAGGAGTTGTTGTCAACCCCTCCCAGAAGGGGGCGCAAGTGGCTTACTGAGACTTGTTCAATGAAAGATGTTCCATACTTGCGAAAATACCACCATTCAAATATCTAGAACAGAAAGATAATAAGCGTGATTAGGGTCCTTGTTACCAGCTATGATTTTGTACGTGCCCATAATTGTGTTGCATTTACTAATTATACCCACCTTAAACACTGGTTTAAACATTTTTATTCCAAAAAAATGGTTTAATTCTAAAAATTAAGAAGTTTGATAAAAGTAAATACCAATTACATTTTAACTTCTCAATGCTGTTTTGTCCACTTAAAACTGGTTTTTAAGGAAAATTTATAGCTACAATCCTGGTGAAAGAACATTGTTAAGAGCTGCTCGTTATTTTCCTCCAAATTTACATAATATTCTGATAATAAAATCACCATAGCTAAAAAACAATTCCAGAAATGAATACCAACAAGCCAGTTTTAGAAGTATGGCTTATGAAATATTCCAATTCTTGGCATTTTATATTCTGATAAAGTCATAACTGCATACATTTTTAAGATAGCAAAATTCTGTTTTAAAAAAAGTATCTCCCTAGAGAAATCCAGCTTTACAGAAAGAATAAAAGTCATCCTATTTCATGTATCGGAGGGCACCCAACTGCTGAGAGATTCAGTAGCTTCCCACCTGCTGAGTGTGCTTTGTAAATGCTAGCATCTGTTGTACACCATTAATGTTTCCTAGCTCACAAGCTTACCACTTGTTATGTGCTGTTTGCAAGGGAGAAAAGAAACAACTTTCATTAATAAAAGGAAAGAAGCACCGATGCTCACATGACTAGACTGAAATCAGGACTCCTGAGCATGGGGAAAGCCAGCCACCTCCCCCAATCTTTTTACCTGCGCCTACCCCCAAACCCCCTCTGAACACTTTCCCACCATTGTTTGAAGCTGCTCTCCCCACATCCTTTCCTTGGCTTCCCTGATTTGCGATTTGTTCCTTAAGCAGTCACAAATCACTACACAGAAGAAATTTAAGAATCAACTATATCCCAGAGTCTCCTAGGATAACTATACTATATTTTTGTAATATAATATAGAATGTGGAAATAACATAGACTTAATTACCTTTATCCTTACTTATTTCATAAAAACAAGATTTTGTTATCTTCTGTGGAATGGCCTTTGGGCTATCATTTAAAAATTGATATTTTGCTCTACCAAAAATTTCTTTAAAAGGACAGAAAGAACATCTACAAGTGACCAGAAGGAAGTGTTAATCAAACCAAATGTTTGCAATCCTATAACAGGAAAACTTGATTTAATTCCAAGGGGCTATTCCTTTTGACTATATGAATTTTCACATGTTAAAACATTTAAGTAATTTGACTGAGAAGACAGGGAGAATACAATATGAAAGCTAAGAACGGACAGGACCAGTCTGTAATGTCTGGAATGTTAGGAATAAAAGATCTTGCTTGAAGAAAGCAGAAAGTTCAAGAATGGCAGATTTACTAACCATGGATCTAGAAGGGAATTTGTAACCTCAAGTGAGTTATTTAATATATTTTAACATCAGTTTTTTCAACTGTAAAGTGGAAATCATATTTGTTATTTACCCTTGAGGGTCCTCAATTTCACACTCATGTAAAACATCCAGATTCAAACCCCATGTAAAAGACCTAGTTCAGTGCCTTCTGCATAGTTGGTTCCCAAAAGCAATAGCAAAGCTATCATTTATTACATCGATGCTGTACATGGTCAGCACACCTCACATACTGCTGTGGTGCACCCCTCTTCTTGCTGGTCTACAATTCAGGATAGTACAGCATCTTGTCACTAAATGGTTGGCTGAGAGCCGTGGTAATCATTGTGAAAAAGGAGACTGCTCACCATTTGGTCCTGACCACCCAAAAAAGATTCATGGCTTTGCCTTTATTAGAAGAGATGGAAGGCTCCAAAGGACCCAGAACAATGGTCACAGAACTGGCAATGGCTCTCAATCACTTGTGGGGTAGAGTTTTCTTTGCCCCAAGCCTTTACTCTGCTTTCTATTTTATGCTGTTAAGGCATCTGCCAGGCCTTCATTCATTCGTTTACACGGCATTAAATGCTCCATTCCAGGCATGGGCTCCAGGGCCGCAGAACACAGATGTAGCCCCTGCTACTACCAGTGCAAGCCACAGACCCACAATGCTTCTCACAAGTTGCTCCCAATTCACACCCCCCCCCCAAAAAAAAAAACACTCTGGGACTCTTTCAGACTTCTCAGTTTCTCTAGCAGAATCAGAGAACGTCAGCACTAAAAGGGACCCTAAAGGACCATGAACAGTTTCATTTAGGGATGAGGAATGAGGGCTACATGTCAAGGTGTGGTGACCTGACCAGAGTCACATACCTAATTAAGTAGCTATTTAGCCTGAAGCCCCAGCTCTTGAGCCACTAATCTTACTAGGGCCCTAAAACAAGACATCTTTTTATAACTCTCTTGCTCATTTAAACAGACAGATGTAGCCTATCGCTTCCCTTTTAAAATCTTCACTTTCAAAAGCCCTCCAACTCCACTGTCTCTTTTTGCTCTCTTAGCTATCAAAACTAATCCAGAAGTAGTCTATCAAATGGGACTGGATAATACATCCTAAGGTATAAATGATTCATATTAATGGGGTATTTGCATTAAAACAGGAGACAGACCTTCCACCCAGTACTTCTAATGCAAAAATGACAGACCTCAGTAAAGACTGGGTTATTCATGCAGCTGCTTGGGAGGCAAAGGAGGGCCTTCTCAAGCCTGTCCTATCAGAGCAGTAGATGGCTTCTTTCCTAACACAGTCCTTTATACTAGTGTCCACAATGCCCTGGGGCTGATATTCTAATATGAATTAAACGAACAACTACTAAAAAGAAGTAGGAAAGGACGTGAAGCCTTCTTAAACTTCAAACCAAATCTTCTAATCTGGGGTCTTAGCATAATAATCTGTCCCATATCCTGAAACATGACAGGATTTGGGCCAGAGCCTCACAGTATTTTTAAAGAGCTGCACAGATCCAAATGGGCAGATGGTGTTATTTAACACGCACATATTTGGTGTCACTTTGAATTATCCTCCCTGGTGCATAACCTACAGTGTAAACAGCAAAGCTCTCATAAACAAATTTAGATTTTAAAACTAGCCCTCAGACATGCTAGTAGCTTAATGGAGTTGCCACAGTGGAACAAAACAATTTTTAATATGACATATAACCATAAAATTAAAACAAATTTACACATTTCATAGTCTTTAAAAGTGTAATCTCTCTACCCCAAGAATTGTACAGATCAAGTAAGATAAGAACTAAAAAGCATCAACTAGGTTTGTCATTCAGGAAGTCAACAATGACCCTACCATCTAGCTGAAAGCTAAAGGCCCTAAAATATTTCAAAATAGCTGAGTTGTATGTCTTGGTTGGTACTCTTGATTCTCTGGGGCGCAGTTACCTAATGTGTAAAATAAGGTCACTCAGTTAATGTTGGATGGATGGATGGATGGATGGAAGGATGAACGGTTTGAAGACTGAATGGATAGATGGCTAAAAGGTTGAACGGATGGATGATAAGGGCTGGCCTGGTGATTTAGTGGGATGTTGTTTAAATAAACAGCAGGACCAATGAAAGGTTTTGTGTACATTTTGTTTGTTATAAAAAAAGAGAGACCTATACATATTTGTGGAAGAGGAAAGAATCTAGTAGAAAGAGAGAAACCAAAGTGCAAAAGCGTACAAATGACCAAGAGGCATGACACCAAGAGCCCAGGAAGAACATTTACCCTGCCTTAAAAAGGTACCTTAGGGGCTTCCCTGGTGGCGCAGTGGTTGGGAGTCCGCCTGCCGATGTGGGGGACGCGGGTTCGTGCCCCGGTCTGGGAAGATCCCACATGCCGCGGAGCGGCTGGGCCCGTGAGCCATGGCCGCTGAGCCTGCGCATCTGGAGCCTGTGTTCCGCAACGGGAGAGGCCACAGCAGTGAGAGGCCCACGTACCACCAAAAAAAAAAAAGGTACCTTACCATTTCTTGCTCTAAGGATGAAAGGGAAGCAGGAATGAACAGAAGAATACATTCTATTTTGGAAAATAGGGTGTGAGATGAGCTGTTTTACAGGTAAAAAGGCAACAAATGGATAAAATGTAGGTGACACTGATCTCAGTGGAGAGGCAGGTAAGGGTTATTATCTGAGAATAAGGGAAGCAGGGATGGAATTGGGAATGTGAGGGTCAAAGAAATGGTTTGGATCTATACCTTGCAGGACAGAAGGGCCGTACGCTATACTCAGGACCCAGATCATATTTAAAACAAAGACTCATTTGTCAAGAACCCAGTTACCTAGGCCTCGTAACCCTCTCCATTACTATATGACAGAAGCAGAGGGGATGATCAAGGAGCAATGGGGCTGTGGGCTGGGGGTGGAGATCTAGGTTTGCAGCTGGCCTAAGGGTGTAAATTTATCTCATCTTCACCTGCAGGGAAGGAACAAAAATCTGGCAAAGGGTTAACAGACAAGGCGCTTCCATCTGTCTTGAAGACCTAAAAGCTGAATCTTTCATAAAGATGCCTAGATTCTTCCTATCCAACAAAACCTCCCCTTCTTGACTTGCATGTTCTATATATAAAACACTTCTCTCCCCTGTATCCTATAACATACTCAAAAATGCTTCAAGATTTCCACATAGCAGCACCACTGTAATTCCACAATGTAATTCCATTAAACCCATGGGAAACACAAAGATGTCACAGCCTGAAACTGGCTATGTTTCCCAAGGATTAAAGTAGATGATGATATCACAGGATAGATACAGCAATGGTGGAGATTGAAGAGGAAATATGAAACTCTGGCAGTCTACTCCCAAATAGACTGCCAAACTGACAACTGCTCTAAGTCTTGAAATATATCTAGTGGTAAACAGTTTTTTGACAAGAGGGGATCTTCTAGGCTTGAAGATAAACCAAGGCAAATGGTATGGCTTATAGTAATATCCATAACATTTTTAGTTTCCTCTTAGAATTTGCAAGTATACCCTTTGCTCCATACCACTGACCCTTTCAAAGTCCCTCCCAATTCCTCATGACAGAACTAACTTCCTCCCTCCCTCCCTCCCCCTTCTTTCCTTCCTTCCCTTTTTTCTCTTTCTTTCTTTTTTTCTTTCTTTCTTTCTTTCTTTCTCTTTCTTTCTTTCCTTCCTTCCTTCTTTCCTTTCTTTCTTTCTCTCTCTCCCCCTCCCGCCCCTTTCTTTCCTCCTGCCTCCTGCCTGTTTTGTTTAGGAATACCGAAGAGCTACAGAGTGGGTCTTGGCCTCCTGCTGCCTTGGGCCCAGCCAATCACCCCTCAGTCATCTGGTCCCCTAACCAGTTCAGGGGGGCTGTGTAAAGAACTGCTCTTCATGTCCTTCCACCCCCTTTCCTGGCCACCTATTGCCAAGGCTTTAAGAAAAGAGAGGAGACAGAGAAGTGATGTTCTCTTCAAGGTCAACAGCCAGTGATCCATCCCCACCTCAGTGTCTGCATGTTCACAGGATGAGATTTTCCACTGTAGCATTAATGACTATGGCCTGGACGGGAGGATCACTCTCCTGGGGTGAAGTCATGGAGACCACTGACAAGTGGGAAATGCCAGCCTGTGCCATGGCACCCCAAGCTCTGTCAGCTCCTCCTGGGTGGCAGCTTTCCTCTAGGCCCTTGCCCTAGAGATTCTGATTCAGTTGGTCTGGGGTGGTACTCAGAATCCATCACTTTAAACAAGCTCCCCAGATAATTCTGATACAGTCAGTTAATTCATTCACTCATTGGATCTGTGTGCATTCAACAAATATTTCTTAAGAGTCTACCCAAACATTATACAGTTGAACACAAAAACACAGATATGTTCCCAGCCTTTGTGAAGCTTCCATCACAGAGAGGATAAGACCATAAATGTCACAAATGAAATTATAAATCGTGTTAAGTGATGGTCCATGTTCTAGACTGACCAAATCTGACCTAATCCATGGCTGATTGGAAAAATAAAAAATGTTCCCTCCAGAGACATTTGTAGTCTCCCTCCCTCCCTCCCCCTTTCCTTTCTCTTTTTTTCTTTTTCTTTTCCTTCTCTCCTCTCTGCATTCTTATCTACCTGACCCATTTCTATGGGTCTGTTCAAAGGAATACATCAACCACTAGACAGTGCTGCCACCCATCTTCCTAGTCAACATGTTCATGAGAGGCAGAATGACGCTGGGACAAAGCAGTGGAAATTTAAATTTGAGCCTTCCCTATACCTTACCTAGCAAGGTGACCTAGGCAAGTCATAAGCTTTCTGGGTGCCTGTTCCTTAGGTCTTTGCTGGCTTAAACTGGATGGCTTCTGAGGGTTCCTTCCTCCAGCCCTGCAACTGCATGGTTTTCAGGTCAAGTGGAGGTCAAGTTCTTTAGATGAATGAAAAAGAGTTGAAAGGAGCCATAACAATCTTCTAGTCCCACTCCCTTACTTTTGAACAGGAGGGGATAGAGGGCATGGTCAGACAGACCGAAATTCAAATCTCACCACCTGTCTGCTATATATCCTTGGGCAATTTATTTAAATTTTGTGTCTGTTTATACTCAGAGCATAAAGGCATTGGTTATATCAACCACTTAAAATTTCAATGAAATCAGAATTAGAATTCACTTAGAATTAAATGAAATAATACATTCAAAGTGCTCAAAACAGTACCTGGCATAGAGTGGAAAACACAATAAAAGGGCCTTTCATTACAATTGATTCCTATCTAATTGTCATCTCTTCTACTGCTTTTCTGAAAACAATTCTTTTACACCTAATCCCTGAATTAATTCTTTTATTTACTATTTTAATTTTCTTTTTTTTAATTTATTTATTTTATTTTTGGCTGCATTGGGTCTTTGTTGCTGCGTTCAGGCTTCCTCTAGTTGCGGCAAGCGGGGGCTACTCTTCCTTATGGTGCGCGGGCTTCTCATTGTGGTGGCTCCTCTTGTTGTGGAGCACAGCCTCTAGGCGCGCGAGCTTCAGTAGTTGTGGCTCGCGGCTTCTAGAGCACAGGCTCGGTAGTTGTGGTACATAGGCTTAGTTGCTCCGTGGCATGTGGGATCTTCCTGGACCAGGGCTCGAACCTGTGTTCCCTGCATTGGCAGGCGGATTCTTCACCACTGTGCCACCAGGGAAGCCCTAATTTTCTATTTTTATTCTTGATTCTCATTTTTTTAAATATTGCTTTGGCTGCCTTTTCCCATATCTCTGTATTTAACGTGCATGTGTAACACGTAGGTGTAGGAGCATTTCTATACACATGTTAATGGGGACACAGGGATCTACGTATAAATGTCAATACAGCAGCATTTTCTCCATTCTACCAACATTTTGAGAAAATTAAGGGGAGCATT
This sequence comes from Mesoplodon mirus, assembly GCF_964341445.2. Classification (NCBI taxonomy): domain Eukaryota; kingdom Metazoa; phylum Chordata; class Mammalia; order Artiodactyla; family Ziphiidae; genus Mesoplodon; species Mesoplodon mirus. The sequence continues at coordinate 82,905,364 of NC_138985.1, read as the reverse complement.
TTCTCCACATATCCACCTCACCATTCTCAAGAGCAAAAACAAAACTCAGAAATTTTTTCCACAGAAATAAACATTGCCCACAGAGGCTACATCAAGCAGACTGGGCATGTCCTTCCTACAGCAGATAAAAGACTAAATTGGTAGGTTTGGACTGTGACAACAGGTGCAGTTCCTGTGGCTGGAACTGGGCTGAGATGAGGAAGCTTGTGCCAAGTGGCCAGAGGGGGCAGCTGGAAGTTAAGCAAGGGAAGGGGGTGCCTGGAGGGGATATGGGCCCAGGAACCGTAAGGGAAGAATGACAAGTAGGTGGCATAACAAACTCATTGCTGGCTTTCAGCTTGTGAAATTAAGAACTAGCAGTGATATCTAGTAAAATACACACTTCTGAGTCCTCACTTATTTTTAAACATGTTAGTGTAAAAGCAGCATTTGCCAAACACATTTTATTTCTATGTATGTTTGTTCAGTTAACTGATTTTTCCTTCATAGGGGAAATAGCAGGGGGGTTTTTTGTTTGTTTGTGTTTACCTCTCTTCGCCTAAGACATCACATTGCATGACCATTTCAGTCTCCAGCATAGGAAACCTGAGGTCCCCAAACAAATTCCTCAGGGCCAGCCCTGCACTTTCAGTATTCACCGCCTGGCTCCCTTGACATTGCTCAGGGGAAGAGTAGTTAGGTAATTATCTCTCTGGTGCCAGGAAACAAACCACTAAGCAGTTCTACGCACACAGCTATTCTGCAAAGCACCTGACCCTTGACCTCAATGCTGCCTCTCCATGAAATGCACTTGGCAGAAAAGAACAGTGGCTGAAGAGAAAGCTCAGCCCTGGGTGCATTTCAAGGGCTAGCAAAGCTGAGTCCCCAAGGGCTGGATACCACCAGGGTCAACAATCTCTAAAGCAGGAGCCTAAAGCTATCAAGAGCTATTCCCACATGGTAGTGACTTTGTCTTCAGTACAGACCAAGAATTTTTTTTAATATATTATTATTTTTTAAATTTTTATTGGAGTATAGTTGATTTAAAGTGTTGTGTTTAAGTCAGAGAGTGACATGGACATATATACACTACCAAACATAAAGTTGATAGCTAGTGGGAAGCAGCCGCATAGCACAAGGAGATCAGCTCAGTGCTTTGTGACCACCTAGAAGGGTGGGACAGGGAGGGTGGGAGGGAGGGAGACGCAAGAGGGAAGAGATATGGTAACGTATGTATATGTATAACTGATTCACTTTGTTATAAAGCAGAAACTAACACACCATTGTAAAGCAATTATACTCCAATAAAGATGTTAAAAAATAATAATAATAAATAAAAATTTTTTTTAAATGAAATAGAATTAAATAAAGTGTTGTGTTAGTTTCTGCTGTACAGCAAAGTGAATCAGTTATACATATACATATATCCACATTTTTTTTTTTTTCTTTTTTTTTTTTGCGGTATGCGGGCCTCTCACTGTTGTGGCCTCTCCCGTTGCGGAGCACAGGCTCCGGACGCGCAGGCCCAGCGGCCATGGCTCACGGGCCCAGCCGCTCCGCGGCATATGGGATCCTCCCAGACCGGGGCACGAACCCGTATCCCCTGCATCGGCAGGCGGACTCTCAACCACTGCGCCACCAGGGAGGCCCTATCCACATTTTTATTTTTCTATTTTTTAATTTTTTTAGAGGTGATTTAGTGTTCTTTACACTATATTTTTATTTTTTTACATCTTTATTGGAGTATAATTGCTTTACAATGTTGTGTTAGTTTCTGCTGTACAACAAAGTGAATCAGGTATACATATACATATATCCACTTTTTTATTTTTCTATTTTTAATTTTTTTAGAGGTGATTTAGTGTTCTTTACATTATATTTTTATTTTTTACATCTTTATTGGAGTATAATTGCTTTACAATGTTGTGTTAGTTTCTGCTGTACAACAAAGTGAATCAGGTATATGTATATGTATAGCCCCATATTCCCTCCCTCTTGAGCCTCCCTCCCACTCCTCTAGGTCGTCACAAAGCATCGAGCTTATCTCCCTGTACTATGCAGCAGCTTCCCACTAGCCATCCATTTTATATTTGGTAGTGTATATATGACAGACCAAGCATTTTTGAGAAAGGCTTTCAAAATCTTCACACATCAGAGGTTTTCCTTTGCTCAAAGTTTTTCATTAGTCAGGAGTATCCTCTGCTTCCTAGGAATGCAGCAAGGCAAATATATCATAAAACAACACAGCAGTGATCATCAGGCTTCAGCAGCTGCACTCCACACACAGGGAGAAAGCCTCACAAGCCTGGATCTGCAAAGGTGGTCATGGTCTAAGGAAACCCCTTTATTTGGAGAAGAAGAGAAGCAAGGAGATGGGACATCACCATCTCTAAGTGAGAAGGGAAAATGACTGTTAGGCTTAGCTCACCCTGCATTCTGGTAATTAACTTATAGCCTAGTGAACCCACACCAAGATACTACTAGAATAAAATCCAGACTTGCCATTTGTTCAGCAAGCTGGAAAAACAGCTGAGAACTTAACCAGAGAGGCAGTGAAGTGAGTGATAAAAGCACAGGCTCTGGTGCAAGCCAGCCTGGGTTGAAATCCTGCTCTGCCACTTGCCAGCTGTGTGACCTAAGATAGGTCGCTTCCTATCCAGCTTATGTATTAGTAAAATGGAAACAGCACTAGCAGTTACCTCATTGTACTGCTTCTTGTCCATGTCTCTATAATAATTAGTAATCACAGCATTATGTATAGAGGGTAAAAAAGCTTTCTAAAACCTCTTTCTCCTTAAAGGTCCTTAATGTAAGTTTAATTATTAGTGACCCCATTAGTTTAGATGGTCCCCTCTAAGGTCACTTACATTAAAGAAAACTGCTGCAGGTGTTATAACTTATTACACCTATAACTATTTTAGCGCATAAGGCAATGGAGCCTTAGGGGTGATTATCATATTGCTTTTTGCCTACTGGGGATTTTTTTTCAAGGAAGCAATAGGGAAACATATGTAAATTTTAAAAGAAAAGGAGATGAAGGGGGAAAAAGCTTAGAACTGCCACATCCATGTCAATATATTTAAAGAAACTGAGCTATATTTCTACTGATCTTGATTATGTCCAATAATCCATTTTGAAAAGGGTAATGAAAAACATTTTAGTTTAACTGAGTCACACTTACTTTATAGTATCTTAGACATTAGAATTTGACACAGAATTATGTCTTCCTTTATTTTCCATTTTGTTTTTTCCTTCAACAAAAGCAGTATATAATTGTTTAAAAAAATCTTTTTTCCAATATTTTAGAAACATAAAACCTGGATAGTGAAAGGCCTCTATCAGTCGCCTATCCAACATATACACACACGCAGTCACTGTAAGGTGCTGGTGTATACTCTTCCAGAATTTCTTCCTAATAACATATATATTAGTAATCAGCATGTTTTTAAATAGGAAGGATTCCACCACTTACCAAAATAAGCCCTGATATTAGTGAGGAAGTGCCTGTCAGGGCCACGTAGAACTTCGGTGTTAATGTGTTCAAAAACATGCTCACTGAAAAACAAGAGAGAGGGAGAAGAACAGAGAATGCATGAGTATGTCATCAGTAAAACCAGCTCTCATTTTCCTTTCTGGTGAAATCATTTGTTTCTGATGATTAGAATTATTAGAATCATAGCCAAGGGCCACTAAAATGGTTCAGCAGTACACAGGCTCGGAATACTAGATTCAAGTTATATATCCTAAAAGAAAACAACTACAGACAAGAAGAAAGAGCAGCTTTTTGTTTCTGCCTCCCAAAACTATTGTTGTGAATGATTTTCATGGATTTACAGCCACTGAGGAGTCAAATCAAAGCTGGTTATTAAACTGTTAGAGAGGAACGGAAGGTACCCTAATATGTTTTGTGGGACCCTCACATCAGAGTCTTTGATGAGCCAACAAGCATATTTCAACCTTAGAACAAATGAAAAATAACTATATTAAAGTTATTAAAGATTCTAACACTATGTTTATCCCTGAAAAAGAAAGGACGAGTTAGCATATAAGTTAGCATATATCAGTAAAATTTTTTCAGCTAACTTACAAGGTTGTCAGACTGCTCATCAAAATAATTGTATTCGGGCTTCCCTGGTGGCGCAGTGGTTGGGAGTCCGCCTGCCGATGCAGGGGATGCGGGTTCGTGCCCTGGTCCAGGAAGATCCCACATTGCCGCAGAGCAGCTGGGCCCGTGAGCCATGGCCGCTGAACCTGTGCGTCCGGAGCCTGTGCTCCGCAACAGGAGAGGCCACGGCAGTGAGAGGCCCGCATACCGCAAAAATAATAATAATAATAAAAATAATTGTATTCAATGCAGAAAAGATGAAAAATAAGCCACTAAAAATGAATGTGTATTGTCAGACACCTTCCTGAACTGCTCCTGACACTGTTCATATCAACTACGCAGTTGATCTGGTTGCCCATTAAGGAAGGTCACTTATACATTTTATAAGTATATTTTAAGTCATTCTTTATATCTAGAAATTGCACAAAACTTTTACTACTACCAAAACAACAACTGACCTAAAGGGTTTTTTGCATGCATATTCACATTTCTTTACTGAATATGTTTGTGGAAGGGGATCATATCCAGTCCTGTTTTAAAATGAAGAACATTCGAAGTAGGACTTTTGGGCTTCCCTGGTGGCGCAGTGGTTGAGAGTCTGCCTGCCGATGCAGGGGACACGGGTTTGTGCCCCGGTCCGGGAAGATCCCACATGCCGCGGAGCGGCTGGGCCTGTGAGCCACGGCCGCTGGGCCTACGCGTCCGGAGCCTGCACTCCGCAACGGGAGAGGCCACAACAGTGAGAGGCCTGCGTACTGCCAAAAAAAGAAAAAAAAAGAAGTAGGACTTTTATGTCATTAGGGGAAAAGGCTTTTGTATTTGTCAAAGCAAAGTCACCAGCATGAACAGAGATCAGCCCAGAAAGCAAAGTCACCAACGTGAACAAAGATCCTATGCTCACTCATTCAACAAATGCTTCTCTCTGTTTATGAATGAGACTGTGGACAAAGAATGGAAGCATGATACAGACACAGCTCCCACCCTCTAGAAGGACGAAGTCTAGCTGGGAAACAGACAAGTAAACAAGCAATCACCAGACAGTTTTGATAAGTGCATAGAAGGGTCCTGTGCACAGAATTTTATGAAAACACATAAAAGGTGTGCATCTCAGGCTGGGAGTCAGGAAGATGTCTGGGAGAGTAAGCAGGAGTTAACCAGACCAAGGTGGGCAGGAGGAGGAAAGGAGAGCAATGTGAGCGAAGGATGGGGCCTGCTTTGAGGCCCTGAGGAAACAGCACGCAGCCTTAACAGCTGGTCGCACGGGCTGAAGAGGGAAGGAGCTTGGGCTGTGGACCCTTCGCAAAGGCACAAATGGGGAAGGATGCACTAACTCCATCCTTCCTGGTTACTGGGCATGCTCTCAGTAAGCCTTCTCCCCGCAACGCCCACTTTAAATGGATTGGTTTGCCGCGACTCATGGTCTGTCATTTGCAATCACAAATCTGGACTAACACAAAGTGCTCAGTCAATAGTCACAACTTGACTAAGTGGACTCTTTCAGGGAGGTAGAGAAAAGCACAGAAGAAGCAGTCAGCCTACGGCTGTGAGGCAAGAGGAGGTACAGTTGAGCTGAGGTGGTTATGCTTGGCCATTAAAAAAACAAACCTAAAGCTTGTAATTGACAGTCTGATTCTGAGGTGCCTAAAATTCTCAAAATTCCCCTCCTAATGCTATGAATGATCCCACATTTTCCATTATTTTTCAAAAGTCACCAAAATAGAGTATTCACTTTGTTATTCTGTATTTATGAACATTCATATCTGTACCATATACTTTTTTTTTGGGGGGGGGGTACGCAGGCCTCTCACTGTTGTGGCCTCTCCCGATGCGGAGCACAGGCTCCGGACGCGCAGGTTCAGCGGCCATGGCTCACGGGCCCAGCCGCTCCGTGGCATGTGGGATCTTCCCGGACCGACCGGGGCACAAACCCGCGTCCCCTGCGTCGGCAGGCGGACTCTCAATCACTGCGCCACCAGGGAAGCCCTGTACCATATACTTTTCAGTAAGTTTCTGGGGACAAACTGAACATAGAATTCAACAAAATCCATTTCTAAAAGAAAGAGGAAAAGACTTGCCTGAATTTGAAGTGCTTTGGTCGCCCTGCTAACTCCCCAGCAACAAAAGCATCAAGCAATAGAGGAAAAAAGATTTTCTACTGAAAATTGCTGATCGACTGGGGACAAAAGATTATAGAATGAATTGACAAGTAAAAAAAAAGAAACTATGTGAGTTTTTTAAAGAGATAAACATTCTATACCTTTAGTTTTACTTAAGATTATATAGCTACCATAGGTAATACAAAAATTAAAACATGCTTCCCTACTATATCCAGTTATAGAAAGCTACCAAAGTTGGGAAAGAGAATGGTGGGCATTAAAAGAAATAGAGACACAAAGAGAAAATGAGAAAAGTAGAAATAGAAAACATTTAGAGAGTGGGAGGTGTTCACTTAATAACCTATTAATTTTACAGTCTTACTGGGCATTCTGGCTAACATCATTAAGACATGGCATTTAGCAATTCCGAGCACAAGTATCAACAATCAGTACTTGCCATTTGAATCTATCTAGCTATGTGTTTAAAGTTTATAACAAAGCAATTTTACAAATTAGAGAACTTAATGCTCACTTCAGCTCTGTGAGGTCAACATTATTATTCATCTTATTTCACAAGTGGAGGCTGGGCAAAGAGCTGAACACCGGTCATCCAGCCTCCAGAGCTCAGGCTCATGGCATCAAGGGTGCAACATGAGAACGTTGCTGAAAAGCATTAAGGAACAAAATAGCAAAAGGAAAGCAGTAGTCTTTCATTAGAAAAGGAGAGGAAGCTCTAAATAAGTGATACTGAAAGATGGATGTTTTTAACACTGTACTTATTTTTATCACTGACTGTTAAAGATAAGTCCACTGGGGCTTCCCTTGTGGCGCAGTGGTTGAGAGTCCGCCTGCTGATGCGGGGGACGTGGGTTCGTGCCCCGGTCCGGGAAGATCCCACGTGCCGCGGAGCAGCTGGGCCCGTGAGCCACGGCCGCTGAGCCTGCACGTCCGGAGCCTGTGCTCTGCAGCGGGAGGGGCCACGGCGGTGGGAGGCCCGCGTACCACAAAAAAAAAAAAAAAAAAAAGATAAGTCCACTGGGATCTTATCATCAGTGTGTGTAGCCCCAGGGTGGAAGGGCAAGAAGCCACCCCGAAGGGGAGCATCTTGTTAAAGATTCCCCCGTTAAATTAGGAGTGCTGCACATTGCAAACCGGACTGCCTTAAACCTAGGAATACCTGGCCTAGTTTCATCAGGGTCACTAGCAATTATTTTTGAAAATATATGAGGGCCTTATGAAGTACCTAAAAATTAGATCAGAAAACTGTGGGGTGTGTGGTTTAAAACATAAAGTGGATATTCCTGACATCTATAGACATATCGATACTATCTCCACAGGTGCTGGGGCTAAGGAAAAACAAATTCAAAAACAAACAGGAAAGACTAATCTAGCTTTGGTAAAAATAAATTATACAATGTCCTATATCAACCTGGAAACAAAAATTAATAAGTCAGAAGGCTTTTCATCCGATCCAGATGGGCACTCTAACAGGTCGCTGCTCAAAGAATACTGCATCAGTTATTCAAGGGCAGCCTTAGGGACTGTGTCATCAGGCGTTCTGAAGATGCTGAACTTTAACTTGGTACAGTCTTCGCATTTAATTAATGAGTAAACGGGAAGAAATTAAGTACAGGTCTGAGAAGAAACTAGGTAGGAGGGGTGGGTTAATGGATTGAAAACTCAGTGACCCCTCTGGATCACAGAAGAGAGGACGGAAGAATATAGTACAACAGGTCAACTGTGGAAAGTGAAGAATCACTCCTGTGAGCAGGGAACTAGAATACCGGAGGGCTTAATGAGGAGGCACTCGGAATGGCCCTGTGAGGCCCTGTCTGTGAGGAGCCAGCCCTGTTTCTGGCCCTCGTGACAGTAAGAGCCTCCTCCCGTATCCTTCAGAGCACAAGCAATTCCCAAATTAGACTCCTGGAAAAGATGTTCTGTAAAACAGAGTGAGCACATAACGCTTAAGAAGTGTTTGACTCCTTAAGATATATTCCACCTTATTCAAGCCCTTGAAAGAAGAGGTTGGGCTTCCCTGGTGGCACAGTGGTTAAGAATCCACCTGCCAGTGCAGGGGACACGGGTTAGAGCCCTGGTCCGGGAAGATCCCGCATGCCACGGAAAACTAAGCCTGCGTGCCACAACTACTGAGCCTGTGCTCTAGAGCCCATGAGTCACAACTACTGAGCCCATGCACCACAACTACTGAAAACCATGCACCTAGATCTGGTGCTCCACAACAGGAGAAGCCACCGCAATGAGAAGCCCGCACACCGCAACAAAGAGTAACCCCCGCTCGCTGCAACTAGAAAAAGCCCACGCGCAGCAACAAAGACCCAACACAGCCAAAAATAAATAAATAAATACAATAAAAAATAGAAAAAAAAATTAAAAGAAAAAAGAAAGAGGTTAAGGCAGCATCAAAGACTTGGAGGTACTGACTAGACAGAGCTGAATATGCAGTGTGATAAGGTCTACAGCACCCAAAAATATGGGTCTGCTTTGTCCTGTGTTCCATTTAACACCTTGCTAAAATAGGGCATGGGAAGTAGAAAAAAATCAGAAAGTTATAACAATTAGCAATCACTGAAAAGATTAGGACTAAAGTCCCTAGGAAGAAAGGTTAAAGAAACTACGTCTATTTAAGCTGGATGAAAAATAATAATAATAATAAAGAGATTTTGTGTAAAAGCATTATGCCGGGGAAGGAGAGCAGAGTTAGAAGACTTCGTCTCTAAATGTGAAACCAACTGCAGCATGGTGGCCTTGGGAAAGTCCCACACCTTCCCAGAGTGGTTCTGAGGCTCACATGAAACAGGCGTTCCCTCAACCCTCACAGTGAGGTGCAATTTATTTTCCCAAGGAGTTGACAACTTCTACCAGAGAAGTAGATAATAAGCATCCCAGGGAAAGAAAATGTTTATCTTGTTTAATTTTACTTTTCCTTCATTTCATTTAGCTGATGATCATTTAGGTCAATAGTCCCAACCTGAGTCTCCAGCCTAAGTGAACTTGGAAGTAGACTCTCCCTCAGTTGAGCCTGAAGCCTGACAGACACCTTGATTACAACCTAGTGAGACCCAGCTAAACTGTGCCTGTACTCCTGACCCACAGAAGATGTGAGATAATCAATGTGTGCTGCTTTAAGCTGCTATATCCATGATCATTTGTTATGCAACAATATGAAACTGGTAGAATCATGTATAATTCATGAAAGTGAAAATCCATGTGGACATCCAATAACTCCAGCTAACTGCAGCAAGCCCAGAAAGGGTGTTAAGATAAGCCAACTCTATCTGCTCCAAGAGCGTCTTTCTAAACTGTTCATAAATAAAATGCAACTTCAAACTCTGCTGCCATGACAGCATGTTATTCCACATGCTGATCTGTGATTGCCTTTGCAAATCCACTAATATTAAAGTAGAAGCTCAGAGGAAATTTTTTTTAAATACGGAAACTAAGTATCTTCATTTTACCCCAGTAAATGGCCTTTAAAAAAAAAAATAGGCACACTTTAAATATACAACATTTGCATTTTTCCCAAAAGAGTCAGTTTTACATCTGCAAAACTGCATCAGTTCAACAGAAGATTAAAAACACACCAGGAGCACATTTTCTCATTTGTTGCTTCTGTTTCCCTTCTCCTTGCCCTTTACCCCTGGTCTCCTTGAGCTCTGATAAGGTCTCAAGCTTTATGCATCACAATTCCCTGGATAAATCCTGTGGCATTTATCCTTGAGAGGAAAAAGACATGGAAGTATATTTTTAGACCCGTTCTTATGGCAAGAAACCTTCATAAATCATTCTGTCTACCCTTCCCTCTACCCTTGACGTTGCCTTGGCAACTTTACAGGTATACTGTTTTTGCTTTACTGGGCATCCGGCTCTACTGAGGAGTGGAGCTGAGCACATTCTTTCTTTTCTCAGCTGTGATCTGGGAAACTATAACGAAGCAGTATTCAATCTTCATGGTTCCCTGTCCTTTGCTGGAGGGAGGCCATCTGTCAAGCCATGAAGGACTGTCCAAAGCCCAGTCACATACAAACCTCGGTAACCCAAAAGGATGAGTGAAGCAAGATCTCAGATTACCTGTTCCCTTTTATTTACAAGCAAGCTGATGATGGGGAACTCTAGTCAAGAACAGAAGAGAGGCTTGTATAAGTCTTACATTTTTAGCTATTTAAAACATGCTTTAATTTAGGGTTGAAGATTTATGAATCTTTTTGTTTCTCATAAACTGTTTAACATTAGGAAGAAAAAAGACATATTTGCCTCTAATGGGAGAAAATCTTCCCTATACTTATTCTGCAAAGAGACAGAAGCCTTGTGGAGACATGGTCCTCCAGGGTCTGGCCTCCTCTAGCCTACAAGCACTCACTGTGCCTCCATCATCCAGCATCCAGCATCCAGCACCCAGCATAGAGCCTGGTCCACAGGGGTACTCAATGCTTGATGAACACTGCATGCCTGCATAAGGGTAGAGGACTAGGTGATGAAGTTGTAATAACATTATCCCAGGACTTCTGATTAAAAAAACAAAAAAAAACTTCCTGTATCTGGAAACATTGAGTCTTTGATGGCTCTAACCTTGTCTTCTGATCGTGTGTGTGTGTGTGTGTGTGTGCGCGCGTGTGTGTTTCTATCCGCAGAGTACCTGCACAGTGTGAGATGCTTATTAGGTAGATTGAATGACCACTACTCACCAATAAATCAAGAAGGTCCAGACATACTTATACTACCCTCACACAGTAAGACCTTGGCTATGTAGAACCCTCAGAACTGAATTATTTGAGATAGCTAAGGACCTATTCTATTAAAAACCAGACGTTTTCTTTCTAAAACAATTTAACAAGTAAATCTTTACAAAATGCATTACATCCTTGACTGCATCTTTAAACAAAATATTCAGAAAATATTTCAATCTTTATTTGATGGCCCTAAGTCAACAAAATTAACATAAACTATAGTACTGTGCTAGCATTCAGCAATGTGTTTAGAAACTGTTCAAGTACTCTATGGTTTTTCCCTCCAAAATGAAGTTATCCCAGACTGTTTTCAGTCTTTCTCATACCATTTTTGTCACCTGGCATACTATTATTTATTGTTGTTGTGTGCCTGTTTCAAACCACTTTCTCTCCTTTTTAATATGCTACTTAAAAATCTACTGTTCCTTCAAAGGCAAAAAACAACTTTGGTCATTGAATAAATATTGATGTTTAACGTATGTCAAACGCTGTAAAATGCTGGGGATACAAAGATATATAATACATAGTTCTTGTCCTCAAGGAGCTCTGGACTTTGTGGAAGAGGCAGATATGGAACCGAACTAACAGGCAATTATTCTGAGCGTTACTCTGGAAATAGAAAGTTGGTACTTCTAACTCAGCCTTGGGCTAGGGTGGGGGACAGAATGTTCATCAAGGAATGTTCCTTCGAGAAGACTGCTAAGCAGAGCCGAAGGATGTTCACTGGATCTATGTAAAATAAGACCTGAGATCTCACATTGGTAACTCTTTGATGCTCATCTGTATGTGTTATATACACTGGTCTTTTGTTCTTAGAGCTCGGTGGTTTGATGAGTTAAGATGACTGGATGGCTGAGTTCCAGAAAGGTCCAGTATCACTATAGTGAGCTATCATACACACTTCGGTAGGGTGGCTGTAACCAGTGTTGTATAAGAACACTCTCGGTGGTTCTTGTGTTCACACTGGAGGGCTCCAAAAGGCTCCTTACAGAATCTGCCATGCAAAATGTGCCTGGACTTTTCTATCATCTTTTTTTTTTTGATGTTGGGGGTAGGAGTTTATTAATTAATTTATTTATTTTTGCTGTGTTGGGTCTTCGTTTCTGTGCGAGGGCTTTCTCTAGTTGTGGCGAGTGGGGGCCACTCTTCATCACGGCGCGCAGATCTCTCACTATTGCGGCCTCTCCTGTTGCGGAGCACAGGCTCCAGACGCGCAGGCTCAGTAGTTGTGGCTCACGGGCCTAGTTGCTCCGCGGCATGTGGGATCCTCCCAGACCAGGGCTCGAACCTGTGTCCCCTGCATTAGCAGGCAGATTCTCAACCACTGTGCCACCAGGGAAGCCCCTTTTCTATCATCTTGAAAAGAATATGGTCATCAGCTTCTCACTTACCCCTCCTTTACTGGAAGTTATTTTTTTTAAAAAAGAAGCCTTAATGGTTTGATTTAGGAAGATTACATGTGGCAAAGTTCATTACTTAAAGGGTTAGAATAGATGTAACTACCTAAAAGCGTTCAAAATACTTGTGGCAATCAGGTGTCTGAACAGATCATTGTTAAATCTAAGATGCATGGAAATAACTAAGAAAGGTAAGAAGAATATAAACAAGAGTAATGAATCTATAGTCTAAAACATCTTTCAGGAAATGTTCTACATTTATTAATATTAGCTAGTTCATTCATTTATCCAAAATGTATGTGGCTTATAAAAGGTACAAGACACTGAACTACACACTGGGATTGTGAAATTAAAAAAGAACGAGACTGAGACTTGGTTTTATCCTGTTAGGATTGCTCTATTTTAGGTTTTGTTCTTAGTGCTAGGGCATCACTCTTCTTTAGGGAGTGGTGCTTTTCCAAGGTGTAGCCATTCTGTGGTCCTAACTGAAGGCTAAGGTGTGCAGTGAGGCCTGATTTTAACAAATGGGACATTGAGATTGGTTCAAGATGGTGGAGTAGAAGGACATGCTCTCACTCCCTCTTGCAAGAACACCGGAATCACAACTAACTGTTGAACAATCATTGATAGGAAGACAGTGGAACTCACCAAAAAAGATACCTCACATCCAAACACAAAGGATAAGACACAATGAGACGGTAGGAGGGGCGCAATCACAATAAAATCAAATCCCATGACTGCTGGGTGGGTGACTCACAAACTGGAGAACACTCATACCACAGAAGTCCATGCACTGGAGTGAAGGTTTTAAGCCCCAAGTCAGGCTTCTGAATCTGAGGGTCCGATAATGGGAGGAAGAATTCCTAGAGAATTAGAATTTGAAGACTAGTGACATTTGATTGCAGGACTTAGACAGGACTGGGGAAACAGAGACTCCACACTTGGAAGGCACACACAAAATAGTGTGCACATCAGGACCCAAGGGAAGGAGCAGTGACCCCATAGGACACTGAACCAGACCTACCTGCTAGTCTTGGAGGGTCTCCTGCAGAGGCGGGGGGTGGCTGTGGCTCACCGTGGGGAAAAGGACACTGGCAGAAGTTCTGGTACTCCTTGGCATGAGCCTTCCCAGAGTCCGCCATTAGCCCCACCAAACAGCCTGGGTAGGCTCCAGTGTTGGGTCACCTCAGGTCAAACAACCCACAGGGAGGAAACCCAGCCCCACCCATCAACAGACAAGCAGATTAAAGTTTTACTGAGCTCTGCTCACCATAGCAACACCCAGCTCCACCCATCACCAGTCCCTCCCATCAGGAAACTTGCACAAGCGTCTTAGATAGCCTCATCCACCAGAGGGGAGACAGAAGAAGCAAGAAGAACTACAGTCCTGCAGCCTGTGGAACAAACACCACATTCACAGAAAGACAGGCAAGATGAAAAGGCAGAGGGCTATGTACCAAATGAAGGAAAATAATAAAAGCCCAGAAAAACAACTAAGTGAAGTGGAGAGAGACAACCTTCCAGAAAAGAATTCAGAATAATGATAGTGAAGATGATCCAGGACCTCGGAAAAAGAATGGAGGCAAAGATCAAGAAGAAGCAAGAAATGTTTAAAAACCACCTAGAAGAATTAAACAACAAACAAACAAAGATGAACAAAACAATAACTGAAATGAAAAATACACTAGAAGGTATCAAGAGCAGAATAACTGAGGCAGAAGAACGGGTAAGTGACCTGGAAGACAGAATGGTGGAATTAACTGCTGCAGAACAGAATAAAGAGGAAATAATGAAAAGAAATGAAGGCAGCCTAAGAGACCTCTGGGACAACATTAAAGGCAACAACATTTGCATTTTAGGGGTCCCAGAAGGAGAAGAGAGAGAGAAAGGACCCGAGAAAATATCTGAAGAGATTATAGTCGAAAACTTCCCTAACAAAGGAAAGGAAATAGCCACCGAAGTCCAGGAAGCGCAGAGAGTCCCATACTGGATAAACCCAAGGAGAAACATGCCGAGACACATAGTAATCCAATTGGCAAAAACTAAACACAAAGAAAAATTATTGAAAGCAGCAAGGGAAAAACGCCAAATAACATACAAGGGAACTCCCATAAGGTTAACAGCTGATTTCTCAGCAGAAGCTCTACAAGGCAGAAGGGAGTGTCATGACATATTTAAAGTGATGAAAGGGAAGAACCTACAACTGAGATTACTCTACCCAGCAAGGATCTCATTCAGATTTGATGGAGAAATCAAAAGCTTTACAGACAAGCAAAAGCTAAGAGAATTCAGCACCACCAAACCAGCTCTACAACAAATGCTAAAGGAACTTCTCGAAGTGGGAAACACAAGAGAAGAAAAGGACCTACAAAAACAAACCCAAAACAATTAAGAAAATGGTAATAGGAACATACATATCAATAATTACCTTAAACGTGAATGGATTAAATGCTTGAATCAAAAGACACAGGCTCACTGAATGAATACAAAACCAAGACGCATATATATGCTGCCTACAAGAGACCCACCTCAGACCTAGGGACACAGACAGACTGAAAGTGAGGGGATAGAAAAAGATATTCCATGCAAATGGAAATCAAAAGAAAGCTGGAGTAGCAATACTCATATCAGATAAAATAGACTTTAAAAGAAAGAATGTTACAAGAGACAAGGAAGTACACTACATGATGATCAAGGGATCAATCCAAGAAGAAGATATAATAATTATAAATATATATGCACCCAACATAGGAGCAACTCAATACATAAGGCTACTGCTAACAGCTATAAAAGAGGAAATTGACAGTAACACAATAAGAGTGGGGGACTTTAACACCTCACTTACACCAATGGACAGATCATCCAAACAGGAAATTAATAAGGAAACACAAGCTTTAAATGACACAATAGACCAGACAGATTTAATTAATATTTACAGGACATTCCATCCAAAAACAACAGAACACACTTTCTTCTCAAGTGCACATGGAACATTCTCCAAGATAGATCACATCTTGGGTCACAAATCCAGCCTGAGTAAATTTAAGAAAATTGAAATCATATCAAGCATCTTTTCTGACCACAATGCTATGAGATTAGAAATCCATTACAGGGAAAAAAACGTAAAAAAAAAAAAAAAAAAAAAAAAAAAAACCACGTGGAGGCTAAACAATACATTACTAAATAACCAACAGATCACTGAAGAAATCAAAGAGGAGGTCAAAAAATACCTAGAGACAAATGATAACGAAAACACGACGATCGAAAACCTGCTGGATGCAGCAAAATCAGTTCTAAGAGGGAAGTTTATAGCTATACAAGCCTACCTCAAGAAACAAGAAAAATCTCAAATAAACAATCTAACCTTACACCTAAAGGAACTAAAGAAAGAAGAACAAACAAAACCCAATGTTATCAGAAGTAAAGAAATCATAAAGATCAGAGCAGAAATAAATGAAACAAAAACAAAGAAAACAGTAGCAAAGATCAATAAAACTAAAAGCTGGTTCTTTGAGAAGATAAAGAAAACTGGTAAACCATTAGCCAAACTCTTCAAGAAAAAGAGAGATAGGACCCAAATCAATAAAATTAGAAATGAAAAAGGAGAAGACACCACAGACACTGCAGAAATACAAAGCATCCTAAGAGATTACTACAAGCAACTCTATGCCAATAAAATGGACAACCTGGAAGAAATGGACAAATTCTTAGAAAGGTATAACCTTCCAAGACTGAATCAGGAAGAAATAGAAAATATGAACAGACCAATCACAAATAATGAAATTGAAACTGTGATTAAAAATCTTCCAACAAAAAAAAGTCCAGGACCACATGGCTCCACAGGTGAATTCTACCAGATCTTTAGAGAAGAGCTACCACCCATCCTTCTCAAACTCTTCCAAAAAATTGCAGAGGAAGGAACACTCCCAAACTCATTCTATGAGGCCACCATCACCCTGATACCAAAACCAGACAAAGATATTACAAAAAAAGAAAATTACAGATCAATATCACTGATGAATATAGATGCAAAAATCCGCAACAAAATACTAGCAAACAGGATCCAACAGCACATTAAAAGGATCATACACCATGATCAAGTGGGATTTATCCCAGGGATGCAAGCATTCTTCAATATATGCAAATCAATCAATGTGATACAGCACATTAACAAATTGAAGAATAAAAACCATATGATCATCTCAATAGATGCAGAAAAAGCTTTTGACAAAATTCAACACCTATTTATGATAAAAACTCTCCAGAAAGTGGGCATAGAGGGAACCTACCTCAACATATTAAAGGCCATATATGACAAACTCACAGCAAACATCATCCTCAATGGTGAAAAACTGAAAGCATTTCCTCTAAGATGAGGAACGAGACAAGGATGTCCACTCTCACCACTATTATTCAACATAGTTTTGGAAGTCCTAGCCATGGCAAACAGAGAAGAAAAAGAAATAAAAGGAATACAAATTGGAAAATAAGAAGTAAAACTGTCACTGTTTGCAGATGACATGATACTATACGTAGAGAATCCTAAAGATGCCACAAGAAAACTGCTAGAGCTAATCAATGAATCTGGTAAAGATGCAGGATACAAAATTAATGCACAGAAATCTCTTGCATTCCTATACACTAATGATGAAGAATCTGAAAGGGAAATTAAGGAAACACTCTCATTTACCACTGCAACAAAAAGAATAAAATACCTAGGAATAAACCTACCTAGGGAGACAAAAGACCTGTATGCAGAAAACTGTAAGACACTGATGAAAGAAATTAAAGATGATACAAACCCAAGGAGAGGTATACCATGTTCTTGGATTGGAAGAATCAATATTGTGAAAATGACTACACTACCCAAAGCAATCTACAGATTCAATGCAATCGCTATCAAATTACCAATGGCATTTTTTTACAGAACTAGAACAAAAAATTTTTTAATTTGTATGGAGACACAAAAGTCCCCGAAAAGCCAAAGCAGTCTTGAGGGAAAAAAACGGAGCCAGAGGAATGAGGTTCCCAGACTTCAGACTATACTACAAAGCTACAGTAATCAAGGCAATATGGTACTAGCCCAAAAACAGAAATATAGATCAATGGAACAGGATAGAAAGCCCAGAGATAAACCCTCGCACCTATGGTCACCTAATCTATGACAAAGGAGGCAAGGATATACAATGGAGAAAAGACAGCCTCTTCAATAACTGGTGCTGGGGAAACTGGACAGCTACATGTAAAAGAATGAAATTAGAACACTCCCCAACACCATACACAAAAATAAACTCAAAATGGATTAGAGACCTAAATGTAAGACCAGACACTATAAAACTCTTAGCGGAAAACATAGGAAAAACACTCTTTGACATAAATCACAGCAAGATCTTTATTGATCCATCTCCTAGAGTAATGGAAATAAAAACAAAAATAAACAAATGGGACCTAATGGAACTTAAAAGCTTTCGCACAGCAGAGGTAACTACAAACAAGATGAAAAGACAGTCCTTAGAATGGGAGAAAATAATTGCAAACAAATCAACGGACAAAGGATTAAGCTCCAAAATATATAAACAGCTCATGCTGCTCAATATTAAAAAAGCAAACAACCCAATGTAAAAATGGGCAGAAGATGTAAATAGACATTTCTCCAAAGAAGACATACAGATGGCCAAGAAGAACATGAAAAGCTGCTCAACATCACTAATTATTAGAGAAATGCAAATTAAAACTACAATGAGGTATCACTTCACCCCAGTTAGAATGGGCATCATAAGAAAATCTACAAACAACCAATGCTGGAGAGGGTGTGGAGAAAAGGGAACCCTCTTGCACTGTGTGTGGGAATGTAAATTGATACAGCCACTATGGAGAACAGTATGGAGGTTCCTTAAAAAACTAAAAATAGAATTACCATATGACCCAGCAATCCCACTCCTGGGCATATACCCAGAGAAAAGCATAATTCCAAAAGACACATGCACCCCAACGTTCATTGCAGCACTATTTACAATATCCAGGTCATGGAAGCAACCTAAATGCCCATTGACAGACGAATGGATAAAGAAGATGTGGTACATATATACAATGGAATATTACTTGGCCGTTACAAAGGAATGAAATTGGGACATTTGTAGAGACGTGGATGAATCTAGAGACTGTCATACAGAGTGAAGTAAGTCAGAGAAAAACAAATATCATATATTAACGTATATATGTGGAATGTAGAAAAATGGTACAGATGAACTTGTCTGCAGGGCAGAAATTGAGACACAGATGTAGAGAACAAACATATGGACACCAAGGGGGGCAAGTGGTGGGGAGTGGGGTGGTGGGATGAATTGGGAGATTGGGATTGACATATATACACTAATATGTATAAAATGGATAACTAATAAGAACCTGCTGTATAAAAATATAAATTAAATAAAATTTGAAAATTAAAAAAAATAAATAACGAGACTGACCTTGAGAAAGGAAAATAGGATGCCCACACAAATAGCACAGGACACAATATGAAACATATCAGAAGAGAGGTACAGATAAAATCTAAAGGAATAAAATATTGCTTCCAGCTAGAAGGATCAGAGAAGCTTAATGAATGAGATGTCCTTCCTTCTGGGCTTTGAAAGAAGGATAAGCTTTGAGCATGAGGTTTGAGAGGAGAAAAGAGAGTGTATGGACTCCAGACAGATATTACAACACACACAAAGGAATTGGGTTGCAGTACAAGGCAGATGAGAAGCAGTGGGAGAGAATGTTGGCTCAAATGCCAGGCCGAGAAAATCAGACTTTACACGGCAGACAGTGAGAACGTACTCACCATTCATGAACAGAGATGTGAGCAAGACAGATGTGTCTGGTAGTAATGAAACAGTATGTAAACTGTATAGCTTTAGGAGTTACTCTAGAGGGGAGCTCCTGTAATACCACTAGGGTGGACAGTTGCGCGTATCAGTTGCTGCAGACATAAATTCAACAGGATTTGGTTCTCAACAATGTGACATAAAGAGTAAGATTTTAGAGAATGTTGGCAAAGGGGGCCAATGTCAAATGGCAAGTGATTAAAGACAGTTAGTGAGTGGTAAGGGAATTATAGCAGCAAGCACGGACTACCTCTACAGGAAGTCTGGAAGGAAAGAAAAGAAGAGAGTTTATCATTAAGTGTGATTTAAGTTAAAAGAAAATATAAATAGCACCTTATGACTTAGTAAGTGAACTAGGAATAAAACTCAAACCTTTATTCTACTTCAATAAGATTAGCTCGCCCAAGAAATCCAATACTGGTTCATTCTTAAACCAAACTTTTAAAGATATATGGTTAATTGTTAGAAATGTATCTACTTTTTCTCAGATTTTTCTTTTTATATGTCTTAAAGAATAATTAAAACAGAGTGAAGCACTTTAATGGAAATGATTCTGAACCTAACAATTACACTTATATACATTCCTGTTTTATCACTTGGGATTAAACAACAAAACAAAAATAAATTATCTTCTATTTATTCTGATTTTTGCACTTTCTAATAATTTCCTTGCTCTGTTTTGAAACCCTCTGCTAACTTATAGCTGAAGAGTTTGCTCAGACGAAGACCATAGTTTGGCCCAGAGAATCAACTATAGGCCACGGGGTAGTAAAATTCAAATCTGACTTTTAAGTTACGTGTTTCTTTCTATTATATTCCATTATATTAGTTCAATGATTAATCTACTTCTCTTTTGAGTGAAAAGCTGCTCCACAACAGAAGGTCTGCTGGAACCTATGTTAGGCTATTTCCTTTTGGGTGAGGATGCATAACCCACAGAGTTAAGAAGCCACAGGGGAAACCACTAGACAGACCAATGTTTAGTATTCAGCTGCTCCAACTGCCTAATCCAAAATAAGCCCTTGGGTTCATTATTTTCAATTCCAGTAACTAGATTTGGCTTTGCATTTGCATCAAATGACTGGTTATTATTCCAGAGGGCACTTAAAATTATCTCCCCAGGTTCAGGGCTGGCAGCAAATTATAAGTAGTAAATCACAAATGAACCCAGCTTTAAGTAATGTCTACAGGTGGCAGTCAATGGAAACTGGAACACTGGTATTTTCAAACACTGTTAAGCCAGTTTTTTAAAAACAAATCTATTAAAAGATGCATCTAAATTCCAGATGCCCTATGTTGTCCCTAATACAAATGCTCCCAATGCCTGTGGATGGCCTTTCTTTCCCTTCCAAATCTATTCTTACTGTCTCAAATAGTTTTCAGACATTGTCAGCCCTCACTGTGAATGACCCATTCATCTATAATGTAAAAAGGCAGAAAGAAAGAAATCTGCATGTTTTAATTAGCAATTGTTTAATGCCTAGTTCCTTAGGACCCAGCAGTTTACCTACAGGTGGATCGGTAGTGGTTAAAACCCAGGGTTAATGAGGCCACAGTCCTGGGTCTGAATGAGTCTGTGAACCTCATACCAAGAAATACTGTGCCACAAACTCAGAGGGCACCTCAGCCAGCTGTATTATAAATGGGGACTACCAGTGGGAGGCCAACCATCACATTACTATAAAATAGCCACATTTTAAAAGGAAAAAAATGGATTAATTTTCAAGGTTATTTTTCTAAAACATTTTTAAAAACAAATTAAAAAAAAAAAAATCTCCCTCCATACCCTGCCAAAGAAAGAAAAAAGAAAGAAAAGAAAAGAAAAACCAGCCCACAAAGCACTGCTAATGATAACCCGCACAGTAAATTTTTCTTAGGAATAATTGCTAAGATAAAATCATGCAAACTGACATGCACAAAGAAATATTTAATATAACTACTCAGTAAGCAACTACATAAGTGATTTGCAAAAGTGCCATTTTCAGTATAAATCAGATCATTATCAGCAAGATATCTAACATCATCATTATGGGGACAAAAAAAGTGCCGTATCATGCCATACTTTCATTTTAAATGCTTATTTCAGTTAAACAAAGTATAGGGAGACGGGCTGACTAATATTTACTCAGAAGATGTACTGAAAGCTATTACGTGTCAGGCACTGTTTTAGGTGTTTAACATATATCTTTAATCATATGATCCCCCCCCCACAGCCTTGCAAAGTACATTATTACCCCCATTCTCACCCAAGGACATGCAGCTATCAGCTGAAGGTTGATTCGAACATGACTCTACCAGACTCCAAAGCCTGTGCTCTTTCCCCTTGGGGGCATACCTTTCTTTGGGGTAAATGATACCATATTTGGGGAGATAAAACAGAAATACCCAAGTTTCAAATCTGCTTTTTGAGGTTTCCAATGTTACTGCCTCTTTTGAAATGACAATGTGGCACTTGCTCCAGACCCTGTGGCTGGGCTCAGGGAGCCCTCTGGGACCTGAGAGCAAAGGACTGCCCCAAACCACAGCCTCAGTCAGGGGCACATAGGCCGTGAGATGACTTCCTCCTGAGTTGAGGGTGAGGGGGAAGGTGGCTGATTACTGAGCCATCCATTACCACACAAACCTCATGTTAAATGACTCTGACTCTTTCTCAAGACTATCATTAGCAGTGAAGAATGATGTTTGCACATTCTGATGCATTCTATTCTATATTCTTTTTTTTTTTTAAATGTACAATTTGTTTTAATTTAATTTTTTTTTTTTTTAATTTTTGGCTGCGTTGGGTCTTTGTTGCTGTGCAAGGGGTATCTATAGTTGCAGTCGGCGGGGGCTACTCTTTGTTATGGTGCACGGGCTTCTCACTGCAGTGGCTTCTCTTGTTGTGGAGCATGGACTCTAGGTGCACGGGCTTCAGTAGCTGTGGCTCTCAGGCTCTAGAGCACAGGCTCAGTAGTTGTGGCGCATGCGCTTAGTTGCTCCACAGCATGTGGGATCTTCCTGGACCAGGGCTCGAACCCGTGTCCCCTGCATTGGCAGGCAGATTCTTAACCACTGCACCACTAGGGAAGCCCCTATATTCTATTTTATTTTGTATCTTGTCCATTTAAATTACTACGGGTCAAGATAAAAATCTAGAACCAGATTTTTCACAAAGAGGCAGCACCATCTAATGCTCAGGGCATAAACATGGACATTAGTAGATCTGGCTCCTTTCTCTGACTCTTTGCTAGGCACCATTCATTCTTCTTCATTTAAAATTGCAGTGTGCTGTCACTGTTTGCAGATGACACGATACTATACATAGGAAATCCTAAAGATGCCACCAGAAAATTATTAGAGCTAATCAATGAATTTGGTAAAGTTGCAGAATACAAAATTAATGCACAGAAAGCTCTTGCATTCCTATACACTAACAACGAAAGGGCAGAAAGAGAAATCAAGGAAACAATCCTATCCACCACTGCAACAAAAAGAATAAAATACCTAGGTATAAACCTAAGGAGGGAAAAGACATGTACACAGAAAACTATAAGACACTAGTGAAAGAAATCAAAGATGACACAAACAGATGGAGAGATATACCACGTCCTTGGATTGGAAGAATCAATATTGTAAAAATGACTACACTACCCAAAGCAATCTACATATTCAATGCAATCCCTATCAAATTACAAATTGCATTTTTTACAGAACTAAAACAAAAAATTGCACACTTTGTATGGAGACACAAAACACCCCGAATAGCCAAAGCAGTCTTGAGGGAAAAAACAGAGCTGGAGGAATCAGACTCCCTGACTTCAGACTATACCACAAAGCTACAGTAATCAAGACAATATGGTACTGGCCCAAAACCAGAAATATAGATCAATGGCATAGGATAGAAAGTCCAGAGATAAACCCACGCACCTATGGTCAACTAATCTATGACAAAGGAGGCAAGCATATACAATGGAGAAAAGACAGTCTCTTCAATAAGTGGTGCTGGGAAAACTGGACAGCTACATGTAAAAGATTGAAATTATAACACTCTGTAACACCATACACAAAAATAAACTCAAAATGGGGCTTCCCTGGTGGCGCAGTGGTTGAGAGTCCGCCTGCGGATGCAGGGGACACGGGTTCATGCCCCGGTCCGGGAAGATCCCACATGCCGTGGAGCGGCTAGGCCCGTGAGCCATGGCCGCTGAGCCTGCGCGTCCGGAGCCTGTGCTCCACAACGGGAGAGGCCACAACAGTGAGAGGCCCGCATACCAGAAAAAAAAAAAAAAAAAAAAAACCTCAAAATGGATTAAAGACCTAAATGTAAGACTGGACACTATAAAACTCTTAGAGGAAAACAAATGAAGAACACTCTTTGACATAAATCACAGCAAGAGCTTTTTTGATCGGGCTGATTCATTTTGTTGCGCAGTGGAGGCTAACACAACATTGTAAAGCAACGATACTCCAATAAAAAATAAATAAATAAATAAATAAATAAATAAAAACACAGTGTGAATATTTTCCAATCTCAGTAAACATTCTTTGAAAACATGAATTTAATGGCTGTATAATAATATTTCTTCCCGAAGTTTTTTTTTATAATTTATGTAACCACTTTTGTCATTGTAAATTTAGGTTGTTTCTAAAGTTTTTGATGTTTCCGATGCTATTACAAATCAAAGTGACTGTCCTTGTGTACAATGCTCTGATAGGCGTCTCTAATGACTTCCTTAGAATGGATTCCTAGAAGTAATATTAATGACCTAAAGATGACAGGCATTTTAAAGTCTCAGTTCATACTGTCAAATTACTTTCCAAAATGGTTGTGCCACTTTCCACTCCAGCAGTGTTTGAGAGTACCCACCTCATCAAATTAAGTATTATGTGTTTCCAAATTAGTAGGGAGGTAAGAAGTAGGGAGGAATTGAGGGAGGGGAGACAGAGGAAGAAAAAAGATAAAGAGAGAAAGAAAGGGAGAGAGAAAGAGAGGAAGGAAGGGAGGGAGTTATTTTTTTGATTACTAGCTAAGCTAAATTTTTTCATGTTTATTTTCTCTAGTTTTTATTCTTTGGGGAACTATTGATTCATGTTGTTTGCTTATTTTTCTATTGGAAGGTCACAGATTTACAGAAGTTCCTTCTTTAGTTGAGTTTGTTAAACTTTTATTGTGATAGTTGATGAAAATTTTCCCTAGGTTGTTTTTTAATATTGTTTATGAGTTTTATTTTATTTCCAGAATTTTAACAGAACATTTCTTTTAAAAAATTTGAGGACTTGGGATAAAAACGTTACTGGGGGGAAAACAACTACATACAGCTTATTAGAAAGTAAAACTGACTGGAGTGCTCCTTTCTATCTTCCAGTTGTCTTTGATGCAGAATGTAGAAAGGGCACTCCTGCAGTATTTGATGACATGTGGAAAAACCAAAAAGAAACCACTCCAGTGACTACACTGAACTTCTCAGTGCTCTAGGCAAGTGCATAGCAAACAGATATAGCAGACTTTCACATACACAAACCATAAATACTGCTCACTAACAGAAGGGAGGCTTGAGGAGAGGCATGTAATCACATGAGAAGGCATGACTATTGTTTTAACTGACTGCTGAAGAATGAAAAACAAATATACACAAAGCATAGAAACCATTAAAATGAACTACTTCTCAGACTTCATCACAGACAAAACCAGAATTAGAAATGATGGGAATATAACATGAGACAAACAGCTGTAGAGAAAATCAAATAATTTCTCAAAACAGGGAGGCAAGGGATCTAGCTGCTGAAAGGAAATACTCAGGAAAAAAAAAATCCCACTTGCAGAGTAGTGGGGTTGAAAATACTCTAAACTGTCTACCTCAGTTTAGCATGAAACAGAAGCTCTTTCTCTTCTTGCCACGGAGCACTAGTGACTTGATGGACACCTTGGTTTTTCCATTTGGCGTTTTTCCCCTTCTTTTCTTCTTTTTCTTGTACAGAATTGCTATGTACTTGTCTCTTATTTCCTCTTTCTTAGGAATAACCACCATTACCGACTTAAACATTATAAAAATGGACACAGCCAAATGATAGAGAACAGGTATTTATGTTCTAAAACCAGGAAACAGAAAAAAATGACAATCTAAAATTAATTTACTCCTAATACTTTTGATCAAAGTAAAAACATAAAATTTATCTTTATTCCCACCAAATAAAAAAAAATAGAGCATGTCCTAGTTCTGGAAAATTATAAAGACTTTTATAATCATATTTTTTTAAATGGCTGAAATTTTGCTTTGGTGCTGAAACTTGACATCTGACTAATAATAATAATAATAATAATAATAATAATAATAATAATAGCAGAAAATAGTTATGAGATCTTCATAAGACTCCCAGCAATGGGTTAAATGGTTTACATTCCTTCTTTGTTGATTTTCACAACTTCATGGGGTGTTATTATTCTGCCCATTTTTACAGATAAGAATCGTGAAGATTAAATTACTCAAGTCGCTTATCCAAAGTCACACAGCTAGAAGGTGACATACCCAAGACATAAATTCAGGCGCAACTGGCTCTGAAGGCTGAGTTCCTAACCACTGTTCTAAGGGCGTCTTTCACTGGAGGGACCCCACAGCAGCTCTCATCCAAAGTCTCTGGTCAGATCATTTCTTTCCATCTGTGCTCATTAGTTTACTTATGGCCTCTGGCTGCTTTCATGCTACAACAGCAGAGTTGAACAGTTTTGACAGAGTCTCTATGACCTGCAAAGCTCAAAATATGCACTATTTGTCCCTGTGCAGAACGGTTTGCTGACCCCTGGCCTACATTAAATAAAAAGTGTTTCTCTGGTATTTTCTACTGACGTATCCCTTAATGGCAGAAGAAAATTAAGTGCAGTCATGAACCCCAGCTTGAGAAGCATAGATCTAAATGATCATTTGCCCCTTCACATCCTGTTGGGGAGGCATCAGTGTTCCAATGATGTTGCCATTCCTCAAAAAAATTTTTTTTAATTGTAATTGTAGCTTGATGTACTTTCTTCTCAACAATCTCAACTCTGGTAAATATTAGTACTTTGAAGGTAGATTTTATCTTTGGTAACATACAAAATTTTGTATGGCTCAAACTAGTACCTGAATTAGGTAGTCAAATCAGGTATTTCTGGTTTTCATCACAGATAAACTATGATTATATATTAATGAAGCTGGTTCTTTTATATAACCTGTGCACTGATTCAGATATCAAATATCATTTTGTGTGTGTCAACTTGTCTAGGCTACAGTCTCCAGTTATTTAATCAAACACCAATCTAAGTATTGCTATAAAGGTATTTTGTAGATGTGATTAAAGTACACAGTTAACTTTAAGAAGATTATCCTAGATAATCTAGATGGACTTGATTCAATCAGTTGACAGAACTGAGGTCTCCCTGACAGAGAAGAAATTCTGCCTGTGGATAGCAGCTTCAGCTTGTGCCTAAGAGTTCCAGCCTGCCGTAGGGATTTCAGACTTGCCTAGCCAGCCTGCAATCCTGTAAGCCAACTCCTTACTTCTCCCCTTCTCTCTCTCTCCCCACCCTGACCCCTGCATGTATATGTATATATACATAAAAACTCCCACTGGTTCTGTTTTACTAGTAGAACCCTGATATATCAAGTCTGAAAATATTTCAAAAATAATTTAAATTAGCTCTTTATAGTTACCATTTTAGACAACAGCAATCCCTTGGATAAATATAGCCACCTAGAAATGAAACTCATTACTTTACAGTCACATTATTGTATTATCTCTCCTATTACATCTAAATTCCTCACGTCCCTCTGGCAAACCACAAATTCTAAAAGAGTAAAATTAAGCTAAACAAAAACTACTTGAGAGCATAAAGTACTGAATTTTCATGTAAAGTGTAAATGTCTTTATCAATAAACTATGGCAGTAAGAAGTAAGAAGATGGATAAAATGATTAAAACTTCTGCTACAGGTTACACCCAATCACACCTGAAACAGTTTCTATGAAAATGCCATGGTCTAAAAGAAATTTTAATTCACTGAAAAAGTCTAACAAACTGTAGAGAGATGCCCAAACATTTCCTGGATCCAAAACATCAAAAAGATGAATAATTTGAGGAGCATTTCAAACCAAAGCACTCAAGCCTGCCATGCACACATTATTATCCTGGCCTTAGTGAAGATTAATAAGAGTGGCAAGAAGCTCCTACGGCTGAGTTGGGCGCCTAATATGAGCTCTCTACACAGTAGCTATTACAGTCACTACATGCACAAAATTGTAGTTTTATTCTAATCATATAGTTATTGATTTAGTCAACACTTGAGGAAGTACCCTTTTACATTTTTCAAGTTATGATAATTACTTTTATTTTTATTTTGAAACAAAGAAACAAACAAAACAACTAACATAATTTATTTTCTGCTCCTAGAGTAAAAGCTGCTAATACAAGAAAAGAAGTTTAGAGCACCCTGGAAAATCACATATCCTTTCTCTCCAGGAAATCTTGTTATACTTGTTACTGAGCCATAAAACATGTGTTCGTTTTTCACTTTGGATTTGGATTTGATGTGATATGCGCAATTCCAAACATTGAATAAGTGTGAAACTCAGTGACAAAAACAAGAGTATAAATACTAAAACACATACAATAGGCTTCCCTTGAGCAAATGGGATGGTTATACATTCAAACACAGGATTTGAATACCTAAACCCAGGATGTTTGAACTTAGAAGATTATCTATATAAATTAAAAGCCTGAAATTTGGAATTTGCAGATTTACTTGCTAAAATCATTCTAAAAATATGAAGAGATCTTGCTCATCCACTTGTCAATCCTGAAGTTCATACATGTGAATTGAGCACATTTTTATTGTTTTTTAAATCATTATACACCTAGGAATTTACCCTAAGGAAATAATCATGGATTTCTGCATACATTTATCTTCAAGGATATTCAGGAAAATATATTTATAAATATATTATTTATAAAAGCAAAATAAAAAACCACTAAATATCCAACAAAAGAAATGGTTAAATATTATATATCATTATGATAGAATAGTATGCAGCCATTAAAAATCGTGCTATAAAGTTACTTAGGAAAAAATTATCACCACATTTTAGTTTAAAAAGCATATTATATAACTTTTTATAGTTTGACACCTTTTGTAAAAAGTTCATAGATTATACATTTACTATCTGTGTAGGTACATAGGCGTAAGTATAGTTTCTGGGCACACAAAGAAAACTTGAAAGAGAAAAACAAATACTGTATGCTCATGCCTGTGTATGGAATCTAAAAAAAAAAAAAAATGGTACTGATGAACCTAGTGGCAGGGCAGGAATAAAAACGTAGACATAGAGAATGGACTTGAGGACACGGGGGTGAGGGGGGCCGTGGAGGGGGAAGCTAGGGCGAAGTGAGAGTAGCATGGACATATATACACTACCAAATGTAAAACAGATAGCTAGTGGGAAGCAGCCACATAGCACAGGGAGATCAGCTCAGTGCTTTGCAATGACCTAGAGGGATGGGATAGGGAGGGTGGGAGGGAAGCTCAAGAGGGAAGAGATACAGGGATACATGTATATGTATAGCTGATTCACTTTGTTATACAGCAGCAGAAACTAACACAGTATTGTGAAGCAATTATACTCCAATAAAGATGTATTTTAAAAAAAAAGAAAAGTAAATTTGAAGGATACAAAGCAGCTTTCCAATACTGCTCAACTCTGAGTGGTAGAATTATGTGTGAAATTTTTTTCCTTCACTATAGACTTGAAATTTTCTACTATATGTGTTGTTTCTTTTAATCAGGGGAAAAAGAGATTTTCAAAGCATGACATAAAGCTAAAAACTATACAGTGCAATAGTTATCTTTGGAGGGTGAGATTATGTGAAACCTTCATTTTATACTTTTTTACACTACCTATAGTCTTAAATTTTTTACATATGCATGTATTATTCTGGTAATCAATAAAAGTATATATAGTTTTTAACACAACCAATATATGCTGTTCTTTAATTTCAACAAATAAGATATTTTCTTATTCAAGGGAATTTTTAAAAGAACATATCTATTTTAGTTTAAAATAAGATATTTAAGGATAAGTTGACAGATTAATAGCAACAACAACAAAACGCTCCTACTTTTATTAAGAAGTTTTCAAGGAGAACTATATAGGAAAAGTTATATATGTTTACATGTATCTGAATTCCAGTTTTATAAAGATGAACACTGAGCAATTTTTAATGATTACAATGCTACAGTCACAAAATCTTGTATGAAATTATTTATTTCAGTACATTTATAATTGCATATAGATAGCACACAGATTTATTCAAGAACATGAAAGACTGTTCCTAAGCCAGAGAAGGAGAGCCATTTAGGAAGCCAGCAACTCATTTAACATGCACAGTCTGCACCAAGCAGTGCCACCCACCCAAGCACTGTCGCCATCCTTCAGTGTCACAGTGGGCTGGTGACATGACTTAATTGCTGAGCTAAAGCTAATTATAAGGCAAATGAAACAATAAGAGAGAATTCACCCCAACCAATTAACTAAAAGAGTAGACATTAATTGTCTTAGAATGTCCTGCCTATGCTAATTTAAACTTTATTACCCATAAAGGCATCCATACAACCACGACTTTTTTTTGTTCTATTCTTTTTCAGCCTTTATAATAGTAGGAAAGACCCTGATGCAGAGCATCTATCTTGCTACCATGTAGCAGGCATTCAGCTTTCTCCAGCTGGGCATGAATTTCTATGCTTCACCCTAGGCTTTAAGCAGTGTTGTTTAAATAATGTAAGTTACTGCATGGTAATAAGCTGATAATTGCATAATAACTCCATTAGAAAGAATGAAAGCAGCAAGAGAACTTGGATTCACAATGCTTATATTATAACCCAATAAGTACAATTAATTTGTGTTCCAAGATGGCTGGATTAATTAATACATCTAATTGGGAAAAATGGGCAGAAGAACTGAATAGACATTTTTCCAAAGAGAAAACGCAGATGGCCAGTAGACACATGAAAAGATGCTCAACATCGCTAATCATCAGGGAAATGCAAATTAAAACCACAATGAGATATCACCTCATACCAGTCAGAATGGCCATCATCAAAAAATCTACAAACAATAAATGCTGGAGAGGGTGTGGAGAAAAGGGAACCCTCTTACACTGTTGGTGGGAATGTAAATTGGTGCAGCCACTGTGTAGAACAGTATGGAGGGTCCTCAAAAAAACTAAAAATAGAACTACCATATGACCCAGTAATCACACTCCTGGGCATAGATCCAGAAAAGATGAAAACTCTAACTTGAAAAGACACATGCACCCCAATGTTCATAGCAGCACTATTTACAATACCCAAGACATGGAAGTAACCTAAGTGTCCATCAACAGAGGAATGGATAAAGAAGATGTGAGATACACACACACACACACACACACAATGGAACATTACTCAGCCATAAAAAAGAAATATTGCCATTTGCAGCAACATGGATGGATCTAGAGATTATCATACTAAGTGAAGTCAGAGAAACACAAGTATTACATGATATCACTTATATGTGGCATCTAAAAAATAATACAAGTGAATTTATTTACAAAATAGAAACAGACTCACAGACATAGAGGCATAGAAAACAAACTTATTGTTACCAAAGGGGAAGGGGGGAGGGATAAATTAGGAGATACACACTACTATATATAAAATAGATAAGCCACAGGATTAGTGTATAGCAAAGGGAACTGTATTCAATATCTTGTAATAACCTATAATGGAAAAGAATCTATATACATATATATGTATAACTGGATCACTTTGTTGTACACCTGAAATTAACACAATATAGTTCATCAACTATACTTCAATTAAAAATAAATAAGTAAAATTAAATTAAATTAAATGCTGCAACAGCACTAGATTGTGTGGAGGCCCAGGGATGTGGTTAAATAGCCTGTTGATTTCTCTGAGTTTTTTTTTTACTGAGTTTCTTTTGCTTTTTTCTCTGGGTCTCATTCCAGTAACCTGCTTAAAATCCCACCCCATTTCAGCCCTGTTCTTCAAAGACTGAAGCTTAGCCTCAATGCTCCCTAGTGGGTTCCAGCATAGTCTGGTTGGACTTCTGAGAACGCTAAGCCTGAAATTCTGAGTCACTATGCTCCCCTTTCCTTCGTCTCAAATTCCCTTTCGCAATGGCCTACCATGTGCCCTTACTGCCTGAGCACCTCTTTGGTCTCTGGTCTTGATCTGACTCACTTCACTTCCTTCATCCACACCTGAAGCTGGACCAGCTGCAGTGGCTGCATCTTTTTCCCCATTCTGCCTCCTGCCCACCTACCTTGCTCAGCTAGAAGGAATTAGCTCTGCCTGGCCAGATGCCAAGAAGTGACAAATCAAGCTCAATCAATAGGTGGTAATTAAATTTCTGCCTCAAAAGCCCAGCAGAGGTTGTCAATGGGATTTCTCAGTGGATCCCTGCTGCTAAGCAAGGATGCGATTTTATATTTAGTTTTAAAACTTGAACTTTCTCCAACAGGATTCTTAGAGAAAAGAATAAAGAGTAAATAAAGGCAATAGTAAGAGTTGTTTTATGGGAAAAAGGGCAATAAGGGAGGACTTGGCATTTCCAAAATCAAAATGCCTATGGCTAAGTAGATCATGACTAATCTTTGTTTCTAGGTAAGTTGAATAGAAACACTGACTGAAAAGTGATGTAGGTCACCTTCAAATATAATCTATTCTCTCGTTTTTTCCTTCAGTCTAGAATCTTTAAGCAAGCCATTTAGAAGATATAATATTACAGGATGACACCAACTGAGGGGAATAGGGTGAAGCGTAAGGGCCGAGGACAAAACAACTTCAGTGGCCTGAAGTGGGAAAAGTGCTGCTTTCACTCACTGATCTATACCATATTTCTTTTAAGAATGCATTAATAGGAATATGCTTTTCTCCCCCACATCCAATCCATATCACTGCCCCAAACAATTATTCCTCTAGGAAATGTGAGGTTGAAAACAAATGTCTCCCATTAAATGAGAACTACTCTCTTAATGACATTAGTACATATGCTCTCACTTTAAAAATAAGAGGCTGTTGAATTAATCACTTAAGTATATTGAACAAACTGTGGAAGAGTATTATCCTGCTGGAAACTCCACTCCTCACTCACACAACTACTGGAGATTTCCAGTTAGGTCTAATGACCAGTAATAACCACAGCCATACAGACGGTCAGGAGAGTTTCTGATTTACCTAAAGTGGAAAACTGTTGCCAACAAAAAGAAAATGGAACACATAGTATAGTATGTTCTGCCTCTAATGCCTCTTTCGCAGGCTGAACATGCATCTGAAGAGCATGACATTTCATGCAGCTTGCTCAACGATAGCTTTTTAAAGATCTTACTACCAGATCTGTACTCAACTGGTGTGCTAATTGGATTACTGAGCTCCTAGTCCAGAGCCACTTTGTCTGTTTACTCACATGTACCATTCAAACATTATTACTTTCTATGACTGCCATGATATGGAAAAGGTGGGGAAGCCCTGAATTAATCTTTGTCATCTAGGGCTTATTTTGGCATAGCCCATATTATCATATGGTGTCTTTGAAGAATGGTAACATGTTCAAGCTGGAAAAGACCTCAAATTACCTCTTCCCACACGGGGATTCTCCAAATGTAGGTTCCATAGGATATTAAGAGATGTTAGTTTAATTGGGGGAGGGGCAATTTGAGAAACACTGGGTTAAAATTAAGTAGTTTTTTTTAGTGCAGGATGTCTCAGAAGCTACCATATGCTGAATACACTGTGACTCTCCAGAAGGGGAGTGTAGCACACAATTTATGTTTACTTAAGAGTGGAGCCCTAAGAATATCTTTTTTTTTTAATTGTGGTAAAATACACGTAACAAAAATTTATCGTCTTAATCATTTTTAAGTGTACGTTCAACAGTGTTAAGTATATACACATTGTTGTGCAACCAATCTCCAGAACCTGTCATCTTGCAAAACTGAAACTCTACACCCATTAAACCACAGCTCCCCATTTCCCTCTCCTCCCGGTCCCTGGCAACCACTCTTAGAATATCTTTAGCAAGTAATAGTTCACAAAACATACTTTGGAAAATACTACTTTATCTCTTTTAGCTCACCCCCTCTTTTTATAGATGAGAAAATGGGCCTGAAGATGTTAAGGAATTTATACAACATCACAAGTTAATAGTGAGCCAGGCCTAGAACACAGGCTGCTGGACTTTCAGTCTGACCTCTTTTCACCACAGAAAGAGTAGACTGCTGAAATAAGCTAATGATTATCCAAATTCTACCAACATCTGCTCTGAAAACACCTAGTATCCACCAGATCCATTCCAGATAAAGGACTATTAGGTAAAAGAATTCTCCCAAAAGTCACACTAAATCCACAGTATTCCAAACTGGAGTACACATGACATCAGGAAGTCCCAATTTAAACATGCCATATCCTCCTGGAGCATCTATTGTACTTGATGATTAAATGATAAATAAATATTTTGATATTAAAATCATCATGGATCTATTGCAAGGCAGGATATAAAACTGACCTATTTTAAAAGGACTTCAAGGGAATCCTGTTTCAGCAGTGAGCTACACATTGGCCTGTGGCCCCAGCTGCCTATCCTTTCCCATTTGAATCTAGCGTGGAGGCGAAAAGCCTAAAACCTATAGTAAGACCTGGGATACAGCTCAGGAGGAACACCCTGGTAACCCATGAACCAAACTGTACTTCCACAGGCACCTGGACAGTTCATACCAATTCTTATGCTCTTTAGTACCTGTGTCTCTCAACGAGCATCCTAAGGCTCCAGAGAAGGGACAAGTTAGGAGGGTCTTCCAGTAATAATAATCAAAAGAACACAAAAAGGAGTGATATTGTCTGTTGCTAGACATCAAGTTTAGGATGAAATGGGGGAGCTGGTAGCAGAAGAGAAGGGTTGAATTACATACCAAGCTCTTAGTCAGAAGGTCTATTGTGGGATGGCATTTAAATTCCAGCAGCTACTCCCTCTCTCTGCAGATTCTAAATCCATAAAACTTAAAATAGTTATACTGTATGCCCATTCATTTTCACAATGTACTTATTAAAATTCAATTATATCAAATCACGCTATAAGAGTGAAAATGAAAAATGGTTTTTGCCTTTCTTCTGAAAATTATCCAAAGAGAGAAGGTACAACCTTTTAAAAATAATTCTGCAGAGACGGGAAGGATAAGCTATTTTCCTTTTAGATCTCTAAGTTTTTAGCTTTCATCCATATGCTACTGCCAACTTTCTAAGCTTTAGAAATTACTGGCAGGTTTTCAAATATAAAATACATAGTGATAATTTTCTTGCCTTTATTTTAGCTGTGCCTAAGCAGCTGGCTTGAAGCAGCTGGCAACCCAAGAGGGAAATAAAACAGAACGAAGCCAAGCGCCTCCTTGACTAGCATCACGTGCCAGGGCAAGGTCGGCTTCAGTTCCACTTGGCGTTTCCTTTTAACCTGTCTCAAAAGATCCCTTCTCAGAATATCTGCATCAGTATGTTAATCCTGGCACTGGGTGCTGGGTATTCATTCTTCCCCCAGCTGCTCTCTGCTTCACATCCTCTAAAATCATGGCTCCCCACGCCAAAATGAAATGCAAACTGGTACATTAGTCAAAGACACAGAGAATGAGCGCCAAGTAAGGTGAGAGGCATGTGCCATGAATATTAATGTAACCCAAGCAATTGTAATCATTACAATGGGAGCTGGCACACGTTAGTTACTAACTGCACAGAAGAGGCTGCAGTTAACCTTGGTGAAGGTTAGGAAGCTCTGCTTTAGTCACTCAGAGGAAGCCTTCATTTTTCCAATTGAGTGAGTAACGATTCTGGATTCTCAGCTCCCCAAGACAGCCAATTATTTTCAGGAGTATTGCTAAATTCTCAAAATAAATTTTGAATTTGCATTAATTGAAGATACATGACATACTACAGATGGGTGGTGGTAAAGTAGAAAAAACACAGGATGAAACAGTTTGTGAGAAAGTAAAATCATTCTTGGCAGTGGCTGGTTAATTTATAAACAACCTACTCTAACAATGTTTCAGTAAGTGGGATAAAATAATAGTACTAATAAAAACAACTCAGTACTAGATTGGAGCCACCACCCACCCTGAGGCAGAGAAAGAAAATGCTTTTTATAAAAGGAAAGAATTAATAAAAAGGAAAAAGAAGAAAAAAAGATATTCACACTTAAAATGTGTATTTATGGTAGGAATACTAATTTACTTAAATGGGGTCGATGTCTTATAAACTGTGAAACCCACAATAATATATGATGTTGCCTTTCCTCTTTACAGCATAAATGAGATTTCCAAAGAGGCCTAAGCTATCAGACATGCTAAATGTTTCTAAAAACAAAACAAAAATACTGATTTGTAAGAACGAAATAGAAAATAAAGCAGCTTTACCAGCTTTAAGAAAATACTACACTGAATCCCAGCTTAGCTAACTCCATGTCAATAAATATCTGTTGGATGCTAAATGAAATGTCACCGTGTAGAATTTAAGGGAATTTAAGAGAATTTATTAGAAGCCTCCTTGCTAATACAGTTGAAGAAAAGCAACTAGAAGGGTAAAACCTGAATCATCTGTTACGGGTCTGACAAAGAGTCTCCCTTTGACCAACCTTTAATCAGGCTCCTCTGAATCTTCCTCCCAACTAGGCCTCAACTTTTGGACTGGCATGCCTGCCTTTGCATCACCAACTTTAGCAAGGATCCTATTAAGTAGGTTTAGCCAGAATCTCCACCCTTGATATCTGACCACCCTAAATATCTAACCAAATTCCCCATCCTCCACCATCCCCCAAATGATAGCTGATCACTCTGGCCAGTCTTCAGAAAGAATCTTTTTAGATCAGTTTAGCAAAGAATTGTCCTACCCTCTTAGTAATTTTCTAGCCACCTCCCCCACTACCCCCAGCCTGTTCCTTGACTATAAACCCCCAATCTTCCCTGTTGTGATCAGAACTGAGCCCAGTTCTATACTGAGGTCTCTTTCTCCCTACTGCAATAGTCCCTGTTTTTACTGCTTTAACTATTGTCCAGCTCTGATTTTCTTTGAGAGGTCTTAGTCATTGTGCCTCTCTGGAAAACAGTTTGGCAATTCTTCAAAATGTTAAACATAGAGTTACCACAAAACTCAGCAGTTCCACTCCTAGGCATATACCCATGAGAACTGAAAAGATATGTCCTTGCAAAAACTTGTATGTAAATGTCCACAGCAGTATTATTCACACAGCCAGAAACTAGAAACAACCCAAATCCCCATCAAATGATGAATGGATAAATATCAATAAAATGTAGTATATCCATACAAAAGAATAATATTCAGCAATAGAAAGGAATGGAGCACTGAAACATGCCACCACATGGAGGGACCTTGAAAACATTGCACACAATGAAAAAAGCCAGTCACAAAAGACCATATGTTGTATGATTCCATTCATATGAAATTTCCAGAAAAAGAAAATCCATAGAGACATAAGGTAGATTAGTGGTCTCCAGGGGATGAGGGGAGAGGGAAATGAGAAGTGACAGCTAATGGATACACAGTATTTTTCTGGGGTGATGCAAACATTCTAAAATCAGATAATGATGACGGTTACACAACTCTAGATATACTAAAAACCACTGAATTGCATACTTTAAAAGGGCAGATTTGGGCTTCCCTGGTGGCGCAGTGGTTGAAGGTCTGCCTGCCGATGCAGGGGACACGGGTTCGTGCCCCAGTCCGGGAGGATCCCACATGCCGTGGACCGGCTGGGCCCGTGAGCCATGGCCGCTGGGCCTGCACGTCCAGAGCCTGTGCTCCGCAATAGGAGAGGCCACAACAGTGAGAGGACCTCGTACCACAAAAAAAAAAAAAAAAAAAGGGCAGATTTTACTGTATATGAATTATACTTCAGTAAAGCATTATAAAAAACAAGTCATTTTCACAGGTTTATTTGTTCAATAGTATTTGTTAAGGGCCTACTATATTCCAGGCACTGGGAAAATAATAATACACAGACATGGTTCCTGCCCTCCCAGAGCTTATAGTCTTGTGGAGGAAGGCTGGGTTTAAACCCTGGCTCACAATTTGCTGTAATCTGGGAAAGTATCTTACTTTCTCATCTATAAACAGGATGAAAGGCAGTTCTCAGCGGCTGGCACATTGGGAGGCCTCCCTAAATGTCAGTTATTCTTAAGTGACTATAAAAGCAAATTATAAACACCAGAGAGAGAAGGAATACAAATAAAACAAGAGGGCTGAGGTTGGGAAGTTGGAGAAGGTATCTCTTCAGGAAATGACATTTGGGCTAAAACTTGAAGGATCAGCTAAAGGTAGAAAGACTTAAAGAACTACAGACAAAGGAAAATACAAGTACAAAGGTCTTGAGGCAAGGAAGAGCTTGAGGCATTCCAGGAGCTGTATGTGCTCAGCAGACACTAAGTGAGGGAGAGGTAAGCAGGGGCCAGACTGTGCTGGGTCTTGTAGACCAAAATAAGTATTTTGTTTTTTATTCTAAGTACAATGGAAAAATCACTGAAGGTTTTAAGGGAGAAGTATGACATGATCCAAATTACATTTCCAAAAGATCCCTGGCTGCTATGAGGGGGAGAGATGCAATCAGAAGGCTACTGCTGTGCTCCAGGGGAGAGATAACAGTGACTGTTGTAGAGATCTTAATGACCTTGTCCAGGCTGAGACACATAGACATGAAAACAAGGATTTGCAGCAGAATCCCTTCCACTCTGTTCTACATATGCAGCTTGCACTGGACAGAACACCAAAGGAAGAGTGAACATGATGTAGAAGAAAGTGTACCATACCAGACCTGAACCCAGAAGCCCTCAAATTCCTCCTTCTACTGCCAACCAGCTATGCAATCTTGGCAAAGACTTCCTCCTTGAGCCTCAGTTCCTTATCAGTATAGTTAGAATAACAGCTCTACCTCACCGGGTTACCCTAAGACTTAACTGACGTGTATGTGAAAGTGCCTGCAGGGCATCAGGCAATATGCCCTCTAAGTGGTAGTCAACTTGAGAGATACACCCAAAACAAAAGCAAAGTACAGATTGTGATTAGTTGTTTGTTTCTCTTTAAGGTAAAGTTGTTTTTTGTTTGGTTTGGTTTGGGTTTTGTTTTGTTTTGTTTCAGTGAGTATGTGCTAAGCTTCTTCAATATACTTGGGCCTGTAGAGAAAACAGCAGGGATCCATCTACTTGTTCCATGGCCGTTTACTTGCTGGGAAACCCATACAGTTGTTGCAGATAAAAGTCTTTTCCCAAAGACACATCTCTGGGGAGCAAATATTACGTAAAGAAAACTCTTCCCTAAAGAAGCCCAGGCCAGGGAATGTATGAACCTGGAGAAAAGCAGTGAACATTTTGCTATAAAACTGGTTTTTGAAGCAACCAATATAAGGATTGATTTTAAGAGAAATGTAGCAAAGTTCATGACAAAATTATCCTGTTTACATGTTTAAACTTCTGCTGAAATTAATAAATTATACCCAAATTCTACCCGAAAAACACACCACTTTGGTCTTGCTGCTGGTGAAGACACCCCTGTACACATTAGAGCCCCCACTTTTTCTGAAGTATATTTGTAGTAAGGGATTTATCTCAAGTTAATTAAACGGTTACAAAAAAGGCAAATTCTTCTGAGATTTTTCTGGAAGCCCCTGATAGAAGCATATAAGGGAAGTAGTTTTTTAATTACCTTGATAGTTCATTAATGTTTTTGCTGACTTATAATTATATCACATTTCTTCCTATAATTCTTCCAAGAAAGCATTAACTAAAGGAAAAGCAAAGGATTATGTGTTTATTTACCAGTATGTTGAATCAGATAATGAAAAGAAACAAACAAAAAAAAACCTTTCTCATGTATATTGTCTCATAAACTTTTATCTTAAAAAGAAAAAAACAGATTTTTGTTTTATGATTTAATAAAATACCATATTAAAAAGCCAAAGGTAGCAAAACAAAAAGCACCTTTAAATAAATGCCATATTATGTTGTCATAGCTAATTTATTCAATATTAATTATTGAATAAATAGGAGGAAATCTAATGATTTCTCTGAATAGAGATTTAATGTTCTGAAAATTACTGTACTTCAAATCCTCTACACAGACACTGATACAGACTAATACAAATAATGCCTGTGGAAATTGCTATAAATGGCACATGTTGGTATAAAGTTATGTCTGCTGGGTGAAGGGGACCCTGGAGGATAACAGTACCACAGGTATTTTCAGAGTTTGTGTGTGTTTGTTTTTTAAAATCCAGCTTTCTTCCAAGAAGCAAATAAACTATGCTTCTATAGAAAAAGAGAAGAAACCAAGAAAGCAGTAGATGGAATTATTTTATAGAAATGGAAACATAAAAATCTTTCTCTACTACCTCTCAACTGAAGGAAACACAATGAATGGAAACAAAAGCTTTATCATTTTGAAAACCTTTCACCTTTCTCCTGGCTTAAGGCAAAAAGAAAAAAAAAAAGAACTAGAAATGTATTTTATCATTTACATAAAATCAACAGTCATATTATAAAAAGAACCTTACCACTCAGATTTTCTTTCTAATTTAATTCTGCCTAGAGCCTCAAAAGAGAACTGAGTGAAATAAAAAAAAAAAAAAAGCAAACAAACAAAAAAAGCAAACACTTAAGATTCTATTTCCATTTATTTTTAATCCTGATTGAGATATTTTTCCATGTACAGGACAATGTCTCTATCACAGTATGCTAAAAAAGTCAGTGTTTTAAAATAACATTAGATATAGATTAATGAGAGAGTCTCAGCAAAAGTCAAAAACAAGAGATTTCTTAACTTTCTTCCTCTTGAAAGATGAAGAAACTAAAAATTCAGCATTTTTGCTCCACTCTATCTGATCATTTAAGTGGTGGATTAAGGCACCAATACTTCTAACTGAAGTGACAGAACTAACCCATTATTTTGGCACAGAATAGGTACACTAGCTTGGTCACAAGGTGTGCTGGCCAAGCTCAGGATGTACCATTTCTCCCTTCATCTCTTGTCCTGAAGTCTATCCAATGTTTGATGTATAGAGTACATAAGCACTCACTTTTTTCCTACAAAGTATGTAAATTGGATTTCATTTACCTATGATAAACTAGTGGAATTACATCTTTTGAGGAGATCTCACAGATTTATTGTATCCTAGAAAATTTAGCATATTTAAAACATGCTAGTAAAGGAAAAGAAAATAAACACGTGAACTGAACTGCTATTGTTGTTTAGCATTCTAACAGGAGGCTAACTCTTTGAAATAAATTCCATAGATTACTATGAAAGTGTGAGTGAATTTCATATCACAATGAGCAAAAGATTAACAAGCTATCAACTTTCCTTAACCAATACTGATTCTGATCTCCATGGCAGCACTATGCAATGAGCTCTCTGCTTAGAGGTTAAAAAAGTATAAAATGGGGTCCCTGTTGGAAAGATTACCTACCATTTGCTATAGACTGAACTGTGTCCCCCTAAAATTTATATGTTGAAGCCCTAACCCTCAATGTGATCGTATTTAGAGGTGGGGCCTTAGGGAGGTAATTAGGTTTAGATGAAGTTAGGAGAGTGGAGCGTTAATGATGAGATCAGTGTCCTAAAAAGAAGAGACATCAGACAGCTTTCTCTCTGTGTACGCGGGCACGCACCATGCAAGGGTACAGCCAGAAAGTGGTTGTCTGCTAGACAGGAAGAGACTGCTCTCACCAGAGATGTGAGTCATTAGCACTCTGATCTTGGAATTCTTAGCCTCCAGACTCTGAGAAATAAATTTCTGTTGTTTAAGCCACTCAGTCTATGGTATTTTGTTATGGCAGCCCAAGATGACTAATACTCCATCGAATCAGTGAGAAACAAGGTATTCTTTAGAATAGAGGACAAACTACAAATATAATCTGAAAATGGGCTTGGATTCTTAAGCTTTGTCCTACATGTTAATTTTCCAAGTGACAACTAGTGTAACTATTGCTTATTTTCTTTTTGGGTCACAGCAATGGCTACACATTTCCTTTTAATGTCAGTGTCACTCTCCAGTACCCACTCATATGTAATCCTCCATCTTTGCTACACCTACGGATCCAGACCTGCCATTTTCAGTACTACTTCAACTTATATTCTTCCTCTCTGATATACAGAAGTAAAATTCAAACTCTCTGACTAATGTTTTCTGGGAAGTAGAGCATTTACATCTAATTTTTTCTTAACACTAAATCTGGGATTCAGATCATTTACAGTAGGTTGTTCTTTGGATATCTAATTATTTTAAATCATAAATTATTTGCACCAAATTACTTGTAAAAAGCATAAGTTATTTCTACTACTTTCCCCCCACCACAATGACCACATACACATAAAAGTTGTAGAAAGTAAAGTTCAAATAAATTTCAGCAAGCTGGCCAGTGAAAAGGCTGGCCTAATGGCCTTGAATCTTGTGAAACCTGCCCTCCATGCTTCTCCTGTTAGTAAAGAAGTCTTTAGAGCTGAATGGCATGACTGGGACTGTAAGAAAAAAGCCAAATGTTTGATCTGTCTCATTTTCTACCACCCACTCACCTCAGAGACCTGAAACTCCATGTCTGGGAGTTTCAATTCCATGATGCTTATAACTGCCTTCACAAGAGAGGACTTAGGTTTCCTTTCCTATTTATTTATAGGAAAGGCAATATTACATTAAACATTACCTTAATTATTTTAAAATATTCTGTAAACTATCATTTTATTAGAATTACTTTCATTATTGCCTATTAGCTTTCACACACACTTATTATTGTTGAAATCACATTATAGGTACTTTTCCATAACACTACACCTTAGATGTACTTCCCAAGTTTTTAGTCTTCATACTTTCATTGTAATGACTTGATGAGATAATGTCATGATGATATAGCATCACTAATATACCAATTACTTTTTTTTCGCCTTTATTTTTTTTATTTTCATTTTTTTTTACAACCTTATTGGAGTATAATTGCTTCACAATGGTGCATTAGTTTCTGCTTTATAACAAACCCAATTCCCTTTTGATGAACATTGAGGTTACTTCCAATCATTTGCTACTGTGGGAAACAATAGGGTTTGATCATGGTGTGAACACATATTACCATGGAATGGATTCCTAGGGACAGGATTACTAGCCCAAAGGGTTTTAGCAATTTTTCTACTTTTCCTGTGGTTTACCTTTTCTTTTCCCCCCAAGAGGAACTGTGCCAATGTCTTCACCAGCAATCAATAAGTTCCTGGTTTCTTTTAAAAATAAAAACGTACAAATTTTGCTGCAAATTTGCCAATATGAGACGTTCACTTTTGTGACGGCAGGGGGGGATTACCTCAATATAATTATAAAATGATACCTATGTGCTATAAATTTGAACAAGACCTTTGATAGTGAATTATGATAAACATTTTTTCATGTTCACTTTACTAACTATATTTCCCTTTGTGTGAATTATCTGTTTGGTCCATTCATCTATTAAAGTCTCAATGTTTGAGGGATAAAAACAAACAAGCACTTTACACAAACAGCCCTCCATATTCTCGGGTTCCCCATCTGTGGATTCAACCAGCCACAATTAAAACATATTTAATAGAAAGACTCCAGAAAGTTCCAAAAAGCAAAACTTGAATTTGCTGTATTAGGTATTATAAGTAATCTACAGATTATTTCAAGTATATGGGAAGACTGCACAGGTTAAATGCAAATACTACGCCATTTTATATACGGCACTTGAGCATCCACAGATTTAGGTATCTGCAGGGGTCCGAGAACCAATGCCCTATAGATACCAAGGGATGACTGTACTTTATAGTCTTTAGCAGTCATATTGGTACAGATCTATTTTCCCACTCTGCTACTGTTCTTCTAAAAGCTGTTACTGAACATACATCTTAAATATTTTTCAAATCTATCTTTTTCTTTGTTTTTCTATTTCTTTAAACCCCCAAAAGATACCCTTTCACATTTCTATTACATATTTTATTTTTTTAGTCTTTCTAGAACATGATTTTTTCATTAATTTCATTAATTCATTAAGTTCACTAATTTATTTCAATTTTATATTAGTATATGGTAAAAGATATTGATGTAAATACTTTTTTTTTTTTTTTTGGCTGCATTGGGTCTTCGTTTCTGCACGCGGGCTTTCTCTAGCTGCGGTGAGCGGGGGCTACTCTTCGTTGCCGTGCGCGGGCTTCTCATTGAGGTGGCTTCTCTTGTTGCAGAGCTCGGGCTCCAGGTGCACGGGCTTCAGTAGTTGTGGCACATGCGTTTAGTCGCTCCGCGGCATGTGGGATCTTCCCAGACCAGGGATCGAACCTGTGTCCCCTGCATTGGCAAGCGGATCCTTAACTACTGCACCACCAGGGACGCCCTGCAAATACTTGTTTAAAAACTGCTACTCAGCTCCCCAAAAACACTGTAATCCTTTCTTTGGAGAAAACTTATTATATTGTTTACATATTGCTGAATCTATTTCTAGACTTAAGTATTGTTCCATAGACCTGTGTTTATACTTTTTCATCATTATTACTCATTGCTCTTCTATTTGGAAAGTTCCTTGGAAAGCTCTTGTTTATTTTTCCATTAGATCATTCTTTCCAGTTCTCCCCAAAATCCCAGAATGATTTTGATTGAAATTGTAGTATATGCATAAATTAACTTTGAAAGGTCAGGGACTGGATTTATAAATTAAAGTGCTGCATACACATAGAAGGAATGCTTTGGCTTTCTGACACTTGTTTTCTGTTTCTCTCAGAGTGAAGAAGCTTCATGCCTATTTCTTGAGACTGTTGTTGTATATAACAAGATCTCTGGGATTCTATTTCTATGTCTCAGCCTTTACTTAGTTCAAAACATACTTGAAGGCCCACCATCTGTTCTAGCTACAAAACACCTGGAAAGAGACAAGGTTTTCCACTCAGCTGGAATTGTGAAAGAGGCAGAGGAAAATTAGTTCAGCACTTCAATTAGAAACCTTTCCCTTATACATGGTGTTGCAGTCATGAATTACCTGATATTCTGCTTGCCTTGTCTGCATTTCCTGCTTCAACTGATTCCATAGCTTTCAGACCCATTTTGACCTCTGTTATGCACAGGCTCTTCTTCGTTGAGCAGCCAGTGTCTAGCCCCACCCACAGTCTGTCTCTAGTGGACCTTCCCCTCCTATGCAAGCTGCTTGGCTACCCCCAGACCTTCACAACAAAGGATGCGACCACATATGCCTCAACTAGTTATACTGATCAAATGGATGTGAAATTTCAAAACTAAATGTTAATATTTAAGTAAACAAATCTGTAAACTGGTGGAAGCCTAAGGCCCAAGGTCAGAAATAAATTAAAATATAACTAATAACTATTTGGTATATAAGAATTTGATCTGCCCGGACCGAGAGCGCCGCTCCACCCCGCCCCCCGCGCAGGCAGCCGTCCCCTACATCCGGGTACCGACTTC
Organism: Mesoplodon mirus; assembly: GCF_964341445.2. Taxonomy (NCBI): domain Eukaryota; kingdom Metazoa; phylum Chordata; class Mammalia; order Artiodactyla; family Ziphiidae; genus Mesoplodon; species Mesoplodon mirus. Next base: position 82,860,657 of record NC_138985.1, on the reverse strand, counting down.
AGCCGCCCAGACTCTGGCACTATGGTCATGGCGGAGGGGACGGCAGTGCTGAGGCGGAACAGGCCGGGCACCAAGGCTCAGGATTTCTATAATTGGCCTGATGAATCCTTTGATGAAATGGACAGTACACTAGCTGTTCAGCAGTATATTCAACAGAACATAAGAGCAGATTGTTCCAATATTGACAAAATTCTTGAACCACCTGAAGGCCAAGATGAAGGTGTATGGAAGTATGAACATTTAAGGCAATTCTGTCTTGAGCTAAATGGACTTGCTGTCAAACTTCAGAGTGAATGTCATCCAGATACATGCACTCAGATGACAGCAACTGAACAATGGATTTTTCTTTGTGCAGCTCATAAAACACCAAAAGTGTCCTGCTATAGACTATACTAGACACACACTTGATGGTGCTGCATGTCTTCTGAATAGCAATAAATATTTTCCCAGCAGGGTTAGCATAAAGGAATCATCTGTAGCAAAACTAGGATCAGTATGCCGTACGATTTACAGAATATTTTCACATGCTTATTTTCATCACCGGCAGATATTTGATGAATATGAAAATGAAACATTTTTGTGTCATCGGTTTACTAAATTTGTGATGAAATATAATTTGATGTCCAAGGATAACCTGATTGTACCAATTTTAGAAGAAGAAGTTCAGAATTCAGTTTCTGGGGAAAGTGAAGCGTGAAGGGAATCGTATAGAAAAAAATGTACTGATCACATAATTAACATTAATTATGTACTGTATATATATCATTTTAGACACATCAATCACGTATCCATAGTATAGCTTCTTTGTTTAGTATAGGTTTTTGTATGCTGAGTGTTGCCTTTTAAAATGGGAGATACTTTTTAAGTTATTCATGAGCTGTATATTCACTGGTGTGGCACTCATCGTTTTTAAATAAGATTAGTATTATCTGTTTATAATGCCCGTTAATAAAAGAATTTACAGTTTGGTAAAAAAAAAAAAAAAAAAAAAGAATTTGATTTAATATCAAGAGTTCTTCTGTACTTCACAGGTTTTTAACCAGAGGTACTTTCATGAAATGAAGTATCTGAGGGATGACATTCTCAATTTCAGAATAAATATAGATCTATATGTCTCAAATTAGCAGGAATTTCATATATATACATATATGTGCCAGAAATACCACACACACACACACACACATTTGCCATGATTTGTGTTCATTCTAGCATGTGTTAGACAGGTAAAGAAACAATTCTTAACTTGAAACATTCCTTCTCTTTTCCCTTTAAATAATAATTTCTATTCAAGAACAAAAATCATATTTGCTATTTCTTTGATACCGTCATATAGCATTTGTATAAATATAGCCAACAATTGTAAATGCCGAGGTAAAATTTTTCTGGATTGTAATTTCTCAAAAGACACAGGATAGCTATGAAAATAGGATTTATAATCCTACAGCATTTCTCTTTTTTGATACTTGGTTTCCTCCTCAGAATTATGATACTCAATTTCATCACATTGAACCAAAAAATCAAAGCAAATTTAGCCTTCAAGTAAAGAAGCACAATGTTCCTTCATGAAAAAGAGGTCTGCATTAACAAACCAAAAGAAAAGATAACAAAGGGTATTAAATAGAACACATTTTAAGTTTTCCACATTAACATTTTTATGCAAATTGATCGTTAACTTCTGAACAGATAAAGCTAAAGGAAGTTCATGTTTTACTGGGAAATAAAAACAAAAAAATTCCATCATGCAAACTGTATGGGAAAAAACTGCTCTTCTGCAAAAAGAAAATGTGTTATTGATTTCCCTGTCTTACTTAAATAGATAACCTGACTAGTTAAAGAATAATCTATTCTCAAAAAGCAAAAGCAGATGTGTTTCCAGTCACTCACTCATACCAGTTAGGCAATATTCCTGATACTCTTGACACTCACAAATACGATTTATAAAGAATTTAAAAATAAAAACTCATGAAAAATGAGCATGCTTTACAATGACAGCTCACATAAATCCTGGAATCTGTGGCCCACACACAAGAAACAGCTGTTACCCTAAGTCAGAGGAGTCAGAGGCACTGCCTCAAACCAACTGGCGTTCTGCAAAACATCCCACTTTGATAGGATTACTGTAGCTGCCAGACGCCACAGATGGTAACAGGACTTGAAAAAAATCGGAAGGGATCTTGATTTTTAACCCTCTTACTTTACAGCACAAATAACTTGATCCCAACAAGTGACAGGCCACGTTCACATATTACATAGTGACAAAGTTCAGGTCTCTTTACTCTTTCTACTTCTCCACTTTTTTTCAAAGACATTCTGTTAAAAGGAAAAATAAGTCCCAATAAAGGAGTACCTTATACTATATTCAAATTGATGATTTAGTATGGGTCTGAAATAACATAATAATTAGTTGATGTCAGAGGTCTTCAACTGGGCTATTATTTGCTATGTTTAGGCATCTGATGCCAAATAATCAAGCCCAGACATATTAGTACAGAACTCAAACAATCTCCTATTAGGAGAAGCCCTAATTCAAAGCATGTAAACAATATCTTACAACTCACTAAGACTTAGTTCTTTTGAATTCGCATCAAATCAACACTATAGAAAGAATATCAATTATATCCAAAATATAATGTCAAGAACTGTATGAAAAGCAAAGAAGTAGAAGAAACAGTCCCTGACCTAATGAATTTAAAACTCTAGCTTTAGTTTTGTCCTGGGCCAGTTTTCATTCACACATATGGCAAAAGAAAGGCACTTTCAGACATACTAAGAATGAATGAATTTGGACACATACCAAATCATTATGTTGTACATCTAAAACAAATATACAATGTTATATGTCAATTATACCTCAATTAGAAAAATAATGAATACATAAGTATAACAAGATAAATTAAATAGTGAAATACAGCTCTAAGCATAAAAGCTTTAAATTGGCCACGATTTAAAATCACTACATTTGGGGCTTCCCTGGTGGCACAGTGGTTAAGAATCCGCCTGTCAATGTAGGGGACGCGGGTTCGAGCCCTGGTCCGGGAAAGATCCCACATGTCACGGAGCAGCTAAATCTGTGAGCCACGACTACTGAGCCCACGTGCCACAACTACTGAAGCCCACATACCTAGAGCCCATACTCCGCAACAAGAGAAGCCACCACAATGAGAAGCCCATGCACTGCAACAAAGAGTAGCCCCCGCTCACTGCAACTAGAGAAAGCCCATGCGCAGCAACGAAGACACAACACAGCAAAAAATAAATTAATTAAATAAAAAAAATTTTTTAAAGCAAAAAAAAAAAAAATACTCCTACACCTATATTTAAATAAATAAATAAAATCACTACATTTTAAAAGGTTTACCTTTCAAATCATTAGAAAAAATAAAATATAAGGAATCAATGAAAACTAAACCTACAGCTGTAGATCATCCACAAGTTGATGATAAGCAGCATCTCTCTATTCTCTTCATCCCAGATACTGATACAGAGTTGAAATGGGCAGGTTCAAAGTTAGAACCCTGAAGTATATCACCAGAATCCTCCCCCAGAGTGACTCTGATGTAGAAGACTCCCTTATACGTGAAAAGCTATTTCCAATTTACACTTTCTTCTATTTTATCTCATTTAATCTCATGTAACTCTCACAACTCTGAGCAAGAAATACACTCTTCAGTAATGCACTAAAATTCTTTTTTCACCTGGCACAAATCAATATTCCCATCTCACCTGGATCATTAAGCTGGAACAAAAAGTCCTACTGACAATTTGAACAGAAAGAAAGAAGAGTATCAGGAAGGTGCCTGAAATTTACTAAAATATGAACATCAGTTATCAGATCCATAAATATTTTATCAAATAAATAAATCCCCGCTACCCCACTGAGCAAACTGGGAGTTAGGTAGATTAGGTACAGTGTAGTGGTTGGTGCATGTCATAATGATCTGATCGTAAATATCAGATCCACACAACTAATGAGAGGTGTTAACTCAGGACCATTGAATGCGTGTCTAGGGTTCCTCATACCACATTATCACTAAATCTAAGACTTTCCTAATTCATCTGCTTTTCCTTTTAACTAGCCCATATTTCTTCAACTCTGCAAAGGAATACGAATTGGATGTACTGCTAAAATCCAAATTTATTTCTCTGTTGCCCTTCCCTGGTATGCCCAGCAGAGAATCCCATAGCAATTGCATCCATCAGGAATACTAGTTGTTTTTAAAAAATAATCAATGTTGGGAAAACGCTCACACAGAGCTTAGCAAATGAAACCGTCTTGCTCTTCACCCATGAAGATTTATTTGCCAAATTACCAAATAAACCAAACAAAAAGAAAGCGCAACATGTTACCCTGCCCTCAAGCACAGCACATTTATAGTACAGACCAAGTGTGATAAAGGAAATGACCAGACAAAGGCAAAACTCACTTATATTCTAGTTCATGGTGTCCTTTTAAGAAGAAGAGGAGGGAAATGCAAAAATAGTCATTGTCACCTTCTAGGCAAACTTCAAGTCCAGCTCTACCCACTACCACCTTGAACATGGGGCACGTGTACATGTTACATGTGACACGTGTCACAGGCACAGTGGGGCAGAGTAGTTTTTGATCCCTGAAGGACGGACAGACTTGCACTATGGCACCTGAGGATCTAGCCTGACAACTCCAATAATGCAAAAGGCCAGCAGAGAGACACAGCATTACCAAGCAATGCCTCTGTTTCACGGACTGGGTTCTTCTGTCTCATTTTATAGTTTTAACAGATGTAGCTCATACCTAAATGGGTACGTGCACAGGTTTTTAAATGTAATATATAGTAACCTGTACTAGCTATAGTAGTCTTTACTAGCTGCACTAGCTAAGGTCAGAACTATGAACTAGAACACTGTTCAGTACATCACTCTCCCAAGCCATGCATAACAATCTATCCTCCCTCAGTGTAGCTGTTTCCCACCAAGCAAAGACTTGAGGGATTGCCACAGAGAAGGACTGGGCTGAGGATGGGATGAAGCCAGGCAAATCTGGCAGCCCAAAACTGTGGTAAGAGGGCTGTGCCTCTATCTCCCTAGCTCCAGCCGGTGCTGCAAGGCAAGATTCAGAGGTGCCAGCTACAAATGGAAATACAGAGAGACACCAAAGGACCAGGGAGAAGATCCCGGTGAGCAGTGATGCTGAGGGGCTTGGCAAAGGGAGTCCATGTTTATCTTTGGTACCTCCAGGACACAAAAAGAGCAGGACACACAGCAGAGAGCCCAGGAGACCAGGGCTTTTACTGCTATTGTTCAGATGCTCCAATCATTCTTCTAAAACTGCCTGGAGAAGACAGTGGTTTTTACAAATTATTTTGATTTGAGTAGAAGATTGTTTCTTTTGTTAAAACTCTGTGTTCTGTAAAAATTGTCTGACTTTTTCCTTTCATTTAAAAGTTCTCTACAAAGAACAGCAAATAACCTAAATGCTCAACAACAGGTAAATGATTAAATGCTGTATGCCGTGGAATGGCACATAGCCATTTAAAATGTTGTCTTTCGGGCTTCCCTGGTGGCGCAGTGGTTGAGAGTCTGCCTGCCGATGCAGGGGACGCGGGTTCGTGCCCCAGTCCGGGAAGATCCCACGTGCCGCGGAGCAGCTGGGCCCGTGGGCCGTGGCCGCTGGGCCTGCACGTCCGGAGCCTGTGCCCCGCAACGGGAGAGGCCACAACAGCGAGAGGCCCGCATACAGCAAAAAAAAAACAAAAAACAAACTGCACAGAGTATGAAGCATCCCACTGATAAGATTTTTTTTTAAAGACTGGAAAAAATATTACTTCTTGGTATTGAAACTACAAATGATTGTATAACTTTCTGTACTTTCCAAATTATCTTTACTGAAAATATTTTATTTATAACAAGAAAAGTTATTTATTATTAAAAGAATAAGAACGGACATGAATAATTACTTTCCTGGAAAAGTAACTACAATATCAGATGGAAGGTTACAAAGTTATACCTCCAAAAGTCTTTCTAGTGGTTTACATGGGAAAAAAGTCAACAGAAAGCAAAACATACCAATCAAACTGTTTAGTTTCCTATAAATAGGGTATAGGGGTTAGTACAACAGGTCCTGGAAGAACAATACATTTTATTTACACCTACGAAAAGGAGAGTGACCCTAGGTAAAATTTAATTATGGCCCTTTAAATCGTGCCACACTAATCAATGATGGCATGTTTTGTTTTTAAATCTTCCCTTTCATATCTGCCCTGTGAAATATTCTGGGAAACCAGATCTGAATGACAAGGCCTTGGACACTAGCACTTTTACTTGAGAACACTGCATAAATTATTGATGACACAGAGGCTGCACTGTGTTCAAAGAGTCTGCAGCAGATGAAAAGCTTTTATTTTGGTAAAGAGCAAGAGAATGGGAATAAAAACATGTGGGTGGCTAGACTCTACTAAGGGTTGCCAACCTTCATATTTCCTTTGGCCTTTGTTGTGTGTCCTTCTCTATTTCCTTCAGATAATTTCCTATGTCAGTTATTGACACTCCCATCCATTCAATTCCTCCAACCAGGAACTTGAGAGTCATCCTTGATTTCTCCATCTAATCTCACTCCCCACACCCAATCCAACAAGCCCCACGAGTTCTACCCTTCAGATACATTCTGAACACACCATCTTCTCTCTCCCCACCATGACCACCCTGATCCAGGACACCATCACTTCTCATCTTACACAACAGCCTCCTAATTGGTCTTCCACTTCCACTCCTGCTCCCCTGGCCTCTCTCCTGCACCAACAAGACTGAAGCTCTTTCCCCTGTCAGAACCTTTGTAGGTACTGAGAGCCCCTCTGCCTGAAAGGCAATTCTTCACAAGGCTGACTTCCTGGAATCCTGCACCTTAACTCTCAAGTCCACAGAAAAGCTTTCTCTGACCACCTTATCTACAGCAACAGCCCAACTATCTCTGCACCCTCTTTGGTAAACATGGATGTGCTATGTATTTATTTGATGTCTGCTTTACTCATCAAACTATAAGCTTCAGGAGGGAAGGACTATTTCCATCTTGTTCACAGTTGTATCTCTAGCAGCTAACACAATATGGTTTAATGAACTGAAGAATACTTTGTTTCATCTGTAATTGGTAGTATTTCTACAAGTATATTAGAGTGGGACAGGGAAAATAAATCCCTGACTTCCAAGCTGATTTCTTAAATCATTGTTTATGTCTTCATTTATTTTCTCAGCATATCCTCTCACACCAATTTCTGGAATAAAAATTTGGCATGGAGACTTATAACCATGAAAAACATCCCCAGCCTCCAAACACCTGGTATTAAGCTGGCTAACCTACGCTCAGATGTCACAGACTTCACATTGCATCTATTTAATCCAAATCCTTTAATTATTGCCAGCCTAGGAAGTTTTCTGACAATGTACACAGAGAATAAAGTGCCAGACACTAAGTCAATGTAAAATCATATTGCAGCTGGACATGCACATTTGCATGGTTTTAAATTTTTTTTTTTTTTTTTTTTTTGCTGTACGCGGGCCTCTCACTGCTGTGGCCTCTCCCGCTGCGGAGCACAGGCTCCGGACGCACAGGCTCAGCGGCCATGGCTCACAGGCCCAGCCGCTCCGCGGCATATGGGATCCTCCCAGACCGGGGCACGAACCCGTATCCCCTGCATCAGCAGGCGGACTCTCAACCACTGCGCCACCAGGGAGGCCCTGGTTTTAAATTTTTAATAGAAGACTCTCTAAACAAAATTCTATCATATGGACACCATATCACAGGACTTACCACACAGATTCTGGGTGAGCTTCAGTTCTTGCAATCAAATGCTCCACTTCGTATAACCTCTCCCTATCCCATCTCATAAACAACACTACATGCCTGTAATTAAACCCTTCTGATGAAACATACAACTCTCAGATTACAATGTTTCCCCTGCAACAATAACCATTTCTAAACCCTCTTCATTTAAATGTTTAAAATATTCAATTTATCCCTTCAAATGAGGGCTCTATATAGAAAAAAGATGAGTGTCAGAAATAATTCTGAAGGATGAACACACAAGGTGACAAAAAATGGCTTTTTTTTAATGACCGATGTCCTTAATTTAGCATTTTGCTCAATCTATTCAATGCAATTTAAATCTAAGATAATGCCATACAAATATTAACTCCTCCAGAAAGCTTTGTTGCAATTTTATGTATTTATGTGTTTAGTGCTTAATATATGGCAGTCCCTTTACATGCATTGCCATTAAATCCTCCCAGCAACACTATTAGGTAGGCACCAATATTATTCCCCATTTCATAGATCAGGTGGAGGTTTAGAGAGATAAGTAATTTGGCGAGGTCAAGCCTGACGTAAGTGGCAGGGCTGGTGTTGAACCCATTAAGTCCATGCACTTAATAACTATTCTATGGCAATGAATATACGAATGAATGCTTCATCCACAGAGCATTTATGAGGTGTCTTCTAGACTTTTCTCAGATTACAACTGCCATTCTGTTTTTAAATTCAAAATCCCTATATGTTTCCATTACCCATTATGGCTCATATCATCAAGTGAGTAAAGAAACATTTTCTTAGTATATTGTATATTCTAGGCCCTGTACTATGTATTGGTAAAGCAAAGAAGAACAGAAGAAAGCCCCATTCCTGGGGGACTAGATAGAATATAGTGGAAAGTATAAGTAATTACCACATGACAGGTGGCATTCTGAGAAGCAATGTGCAGCGACCAACTACCTCCCCAAGTAAAGCTAAAAAAGGCTTCACAGAGGTAACACATGAGCTGGGATTCCAAACAAGCAGAGGTTCTCCAGGCAGAAAAGGGAAGAAAAAGCATTTGAATTAGTGGAAAACACTTCACAGAGGTGTGAAACTAAAAGCATACTGCCTATTAGGTAAAGAGCAAGATTTTAAACAGAAGCTGGAGTTGACAGTGCCCCAGAAGAGAAAGAAAAACTAAGGCTCACCACACAGGCTGAATGCAGACTGAAAGGGTCTTATATGCCATGCTTCGGAAATGGGGCTTACCCCAGAGGTGATGGGAAGCTGTCTGAGAGGCAGTGGGCAAAGTAGGAAAAGAAGAGACAGACAGACATGGGTTTGACCCTTCCTTGTGATACTTATGGCATAGCTGGATTTTGCAGAGTACATAATATCCCTGAAACACAGTTTCCTGCAAAACACACACAACATATTCCTCGTGGGTTGTTGTAAGGTATAAAAGAACGCATTCTGTCTATCTATATGAAGCATCTCCTACAAAGCAACTGCTGAACACATGCTGGCTCCTTTCACCACTGGGAGTTATAACCTCTCTAGAAATTGATTTCCCTTTAACCGAAAGGTAGAAATCCTAAAAGAATGGAATCATTAAAAGTTTGAGAGCCAGGGAAGGCCTCTGTATTTCTCACTCTTAGCACTGAGCTGGACACATTTGTGAATAAATTTGTTCGCTCCACACATTTTATTGATCACCAACAACGTGCCAGGCCTTGAGATAATTGCTAGGCATACAAAATGAACCAAGCAGACCAAAAAAAAAAAAAAATCCTTGTCATTTATGGAACTTTCAATTAGGGGTGGGAGAGCAGAGGCCAGGGGAGATAGACAATACACATTAATAAATAAATTATATAATCTATTAGAAGGTGATAAGTGCATACTTCACTTTTTTTCCCTTTCTTCTGATGCTACAGTGTAACTTCTTAAAAGAATAGCTTTCTTTCCCAACTGTGTAGGGGGTCATGGTGACTTGCTGCTTGCTTTGTATGTGTTTACCTGTATCATGTATCCTTGGTGAACTTTATGTAAAACATCAGTGTGTCATATTGATATACAGTCTTTTGTCTTGAACATGTATATGAGTGCGCCTTTGACTTCTAGCAGGCAGAACAATTCTCAGAACTCTCAGAGATGTTTACAGTTAAGTAGGCACTCCCATCTTTAAGGAGCTCTGGTTTATGTGTAATACAGATGCACACCGCACCTAAGGAGGCCCAAACACAGAGAGAGAATTTTATGTTCAGTTTTTCTTGTCCTGCCTTACAATATAAATTTTTTTTTAATTTATTTTATTTATTTATTTATTTTGGCTGTGTTGGGTCTTCGTTTCTGTGCGAGGGCTTTCTCTAGTTGCAGCAAGCGGGGGCCACTCTTCATCGCGGTGCGCGGGCCTCTCACTATCGCGGCCTCTCTTGTTGCAGAGCACAGGCTCCAGACGCGCAGGCTCAGTAGTTGTGGCTCACAGGCCTAGTTGCTCCGCGGGGCGTGGGATCTTCCCGGACCAGGGCTCGAACCTGTGTCCCCTGCATTGGCAGGCAGATTCTCAACCACTGCGCCACCAGGGAAGCCCCAATATAAATTTTATTGCATCAGCCACATTGAGAAGGAACCATCTGCTCAAAGACTGGATGAAATGACGGAGTGAGCCCTGCAGATGTCTGGGGGGAGGTCATTACAGGAAAAAGGAACGTGAAGTGCAGAAACCCTAAGGCAGCTGTGTGCCTGGTGGTTCAAGGGATTGCGAAAAGGCCTGCATGGCTATAGCAGGAGGGAACGTAAGAGGAGATAAGATCGGGGAGTTAACGGGGCCAGATCCTGTAGGGCAGCAGTCGCCCCCTGCCATTTTTGGCACCAGGGACCAGTTTCGTGGAAGACAATTTTTCCACAGATGGGGTTGGGGGGAGGGGATAGTTCAGGCAGTAACACGAGCAATGGGGAGCGATGGGGAGCGGCAGATGAAGCTTCACTAGCCCACCGTCGCTCACCTCCTGCTGTGCAGCCCGGTTCCTAACAGGCCCTGGACCGGTAGTGGTCCCTGGCTCGTGGGTTGGGGACCCCTGTGTAGGGCTTTAACTCTGAGGGTGAAGGAAAGCTCCTGGAGGGTTTGAGCGGAAGAGAAGTCTGATTGGAAAGGCTCTCTCTACTCTCTGTGTTTAGAACAGACTTGGGAATCAAGGGTGAAAGAATGGTCACCAGTCAGGAGACCTCTGCAGTAATCCAGGCAGAAACGGTGTCTGAAATTTTGAAGATAAAGTCAACCAGACTTCTTGACAGAGTACATGTGGAGCATAAGAAATAAAGGGGTCATGGATGACTTCTAGGAATTTTTTCCCTGAGCAACTAAAAGGATGGAGCAGTCAAGATCTGAGAAGGAAATAAATGCATGAGTAGTAGGTAGAAGAGGCGCTTGAAATCAGAATGAGTTTGATGAATTTATGGGCCACTCAAGTGGAGATGCTGAGTAGGCCACTGGATGAATAGGTCTGGAGTTCAGAGGAGAGGTCGAGGCTAAAGGTCTAGACTAGAGCAGTCCAGACTAGGTCTAGAGGTCTAGAGATAAAAATTTGAGAGATGTCTGAATATGAATGGTATTTAGAGATGTAAGAAATAGATGAATAAAAAAACACTATCTTTAGAGTCACAGAGTTCTAGATTTGATTCTTGGCTCTTATACTGTGTGACCATGGACAAGTTTCTTTAAAACTTCTCTGAATTCACTTCATCTTGTGTGAAATGGTATGATAAAACCTACCCTAGGGATTAAATGAATTAAGAACACAAAGTTCCTGAATGGTGCCTGGTATATATCAAGCCCTCAAATGGTACTGGGTTATCAGATTTTTTTTTTTTTTTGCGGTACTCGGGCCTCTCACTGTTGTGGCCTCACCCATTGCGGAGCATGGGCTCCAGACGCGCAGGTTCAGCGGCCATGGCTCACGGGCCCAGCCGCTCCGCGGCATGTGGGATCTTCCCGGACCAGGGCAGGAACCCGTGTACCCTGCATCCGCAGGCGGACTCTCAACCACTGCGCCCCCAGGGAAGCCCCTGGGTTATCAGATTTTTAACCAGAGTGGTGTTATCCAATTTGTTTTGTTAGAAAGATAAGATTCTTCTTTCCCTCTTTCTCCTTCTTCCATCTCCCTCATGCCTTATCCTTTCCTCTAAAATGAAACATTCTATCAGATATGTAAATCAAAACTGTAACAATCCCCTTTTCTTTCTTTATGAAGCCAAGGTGAAAAGATGTTGGAGACAGAAGGAAAGGGAAAAGGGAGGCATTTAAGCACCCATGCAAGGGTTGTGCACTATGAAAGAACAATGCACTAAGAAAGAATAAATAATGACAACAGGCAGGCTGGTCCAGAGGCAGAGTATTATAAAGTGCTTTCCTCAGAGTTGCTAAGAATGTAGTTTTCTATTATTCTCTCAAAATTTCTTTGACCCTGAGAAATGCAGACCATGAGAAATGTAAATGAAATTAAGGAAAACTGGCTAGAAAGTTAAGAAACAGAGACTGGCATCTTCATGCTCAGGCACAGCAGGCACTAATACTCAACTGGAATCTCTACAGCTATGAATGGGAATAATATATGCTGTCTCACAGGGATGCGTTGGTGTTGTTTTACAAGTTTGGACTTAATAGCACTGATATTAAAATCTGAAAACTGAAATAACATATATGCTATATTCTGAGGGACTTCAATAAATAACAATGTTTATGTATCATGATGGTGCGGACAATCACTTCCTCATCTTGGGAGGTGAGGTCAGGTTCCCTTTAGACCCCACTCATGACAAGCCTTCGTTGGCTAAAGGCAATTAAACACTGGAAACTCTCTGGCCTCCTCTGAGTCCTGTTGACCTCAGAATAGGACGCAGTTATTCACAGAAGTAATACACATTTAATAAAGAAAATATTTCTGCACCTAAAAAGTAAATTTGTCTCAAACTCATGACTTCTTTAAGGAGAACAGAATTTTGTAAGGCCACAATGGAAAAACTGAAAAAGAATAGTCTCAAACAACCCAGCAATGTATACCAATGCTTGCTTCATTAGTCACTGTGTTCATCAACATCAATTTCAAACAACAACTCTAAGACTATAAGGCATAAGTAATTCATCTTTATTCCCCCACTGAGAAGCTTAAGTCAAAACAAAAAATTACTAAGACTGAATACCTTTTCCTCCCCCAAACGGCTATTATCAGACATCAGAGAGTAGACTTAGATAATAGCAAGGTATTCCAAAGATTGATTATTAGTAGCATGTTTTGTGATGCTTCAAATATAACTCATTCCTGAATGCCTAATTCTTTATCGATTACTATGATAATTTTAAAACAATAAGGTGATTTGTTTTGCATTGCAATTATGGTCCAAAACACTACTTATCCCACCCCTAAATAGTTATACTGAAAACTTCAAAAGTAAAAAAACAATTATTTATTATCATCGTTAATGAAAGAATATATACTGAGCAGTACCACTCTGTTAAAATATTATATTTAACATAACGACCCTAAAGATTATGCCAAATCTCATTCTACTATTTAATTGCATAAATTTTTCCTTGAAAAGAGAAAAAAATCTATTGGTGGATCAAAGATTGAAAAGTAAAAAAAAAAGTGTAAAAGTTCTAGAAGGAAATATGGGAGGTTTTAATAATTTTTTAAACATCTTGTAGAGGGGAAGGCCTTTGTAGGCAAGACACAAAGAAAAAGCTATAAACAAAACAACACAAAAAAATCTGACTACATAAATATTTGAAATATCTGCATGAGAGAAGAATGTCATGAATAAAGACAAAAGATAAATGACAAACTGGAAAAGTTTATTTGAAAACTAGATGGCAGGAAAATCAATTAACCTTCTTAATATAAAATAAGCAATTATACATCAATAAAAATTTTTATACATATTTAACAATGTTCAACCTCATTAATAATTAAAGAAACAGTTAAATGAGATTATTTTCACTCATCAGGTTGACAAAGAGTAATAGTAACTGTAAAAATTGATCATGCTTCCTATGTACTATTATCTTCATTTTATAGGTGAGAAAACTATGTAATCATCCTAACATCACAGAGCTAGGGAGTGGTAGAATTGTCATTTTTTAAAGTTTGTTCAGACTAACTTGATGAAAGTGAAGTGAGCAGGTATTTTCATACATTACTGCTGATGATGTCTTATGGAAGACTCTTGGAAGAAAATGTCCTGTAACCCACGTCCAGGGCCCCTTCAAATGCTACATGATTTTTCCAGCTCATGAGGCAAACATCTTATCTGTCATTGAAAAATTAATATGCCAAAGTCTTGTGCCCCTTCTAGAAACAGGCTGCGTATTTCCAAAACAGAACTATACTCAGGAATCATGCACACTAGCTAAATATTGTGTTTCTGAGTGCATCAGTATCCCAAGTAAGGGAAAAGACAAGGTTGGACATCAGACCACCTTCCTTCCCCTGCTAGAGTTACACAGTCATTCCACAGGAACTAGGCTGCAGGACATGGGCACCCCAACTGCTGTCCCATTCTCATCACTGCCAAAGGAACCACACTGGCTCTAAGACCCAGATCATCTGCATAACTGAAGCCTGGAAATCAGGAAACAGTGTTTGACATTGTGTTTAATTGGGAGTAAAGAGAGGGACAGTCTGTCTGATCTCTGTCTTTTAGCGTTTTGCTCTTTCCATTTCACTGTGACTAAAAATCAAGGTACACTCTAGCCCAGACAGAGGCTATAAAACAGAGTATACTTTGGATAGCCTCTTTGGAAAGTAAATTGGCAATAACCATCAAAATTTTAAAATCATAAACTTCTCCATACACTCCATTTTTAGGAATTTATGTTGAAAATATACTTATGCATGTTCACAAAGACTTGTGCTGTAGCTGAATGTCTATGTACCTCCAAAATTCACATGTTAAATCCTAACCCCAAGGACACCCCAAAGAGCTCCCCTGTCCTTCTGCCATGTGAGGACACAGCAAGAACCAGGAAGCAGGCCCTGACTGGAATCCAACCATGCTAGTGCCTTGATCTTGGACTTCCCAGCCTTCAGAACTGTGAGAAATAAATTTCTGCTGTCCATAAGCCACCCACACTATGATATTTTGTTATAGCAGCCTCAAAGGTTTAAGACAACGTGTAACAGCCAAAACTGAAAACAACCTAATAGTCCATCAATAGAGGACTATTTAAATAAACTGTTGTACAGCCATATAAAGGAATACTAGGAAGCTGTTTTTTTAAAAATATATAATTGATCTAAATGATAGTTTCTACAATATCTTTTCAACACCTGATCTAAAATC
Source organism: Mesoplodon mirus (assembly GCF_964341445.2). Lineage (NCBI taxonomy): Eukaryota > Metazoa > Chordata > Mammalia > Artiodactyla > Ziphiidae > Mesoplodon > Mesoplodon mirus. Next base: position 82,845,557 of record NC_138985.1, on the reverse strand, counting down.
AATAACTCAAGGAATATAAAAGTATAGATTAAAAGGCTCCCATTTGTACAAAATAAAAGGATGAGAAATATATGCATGCATTTACTACACAAAAATCTTTCTGGAAGGTTACATATGGCCACCCACATTCCTTGGCTCACAGCCCTCTTCCTCCAACTTCGAAGCCAGCAACAGCAGGTTGAGTTCTTCTCACATTGCATTACTCTGGGCTCTTCTTCTACCTCCCCCTTCCACATTAAAGGACCTTTTGTGAGTACACTGGGACCACCTAGATAATTCAGGATAATCTCTGTATTTTATAGTCAGCTCATTAAAAACCTTAGTTCCAACTGATACCTTAATTTTCCATTGCCATTCAGTATTATATATATGCAGGTTCCAGGGATTAGGACGTGGACATCTTTGGAGGTCATTATTCTGCTTACCACAAGTATGAGCATGCAGTTTAGGGAAAAGGACTTTCTTATTTTTCTTTAAGGCAAAATATGCTGTGCTGAAATAACCTATACAGCTATTTTAGGAAAAGAGGAACATAGGTATGCAGACAGAAGGGGAATTTATATGTGAGAAAACTGATCTTATTAAAAGACAATATATATGGATACACAGTAATAATGCAAGAGAAATAACATAGGAGAAAATGTATGGAAAAGAGGGACACATTCCAGTTAGCACCAAGCATTAATCAAGCATTAAATTCTTGATTAATGAATTAAAAGTTGCAATTAAAGTAGCAACTGCTTTTCAGACCTTCATTCTTTGCTAATATCAGTTCTCTAAAAGTATCCATACCACTGTCTCATAGCTCTTGCTAATTTAGTTACTGTAACATGATTCCTTGGCACATAAACGTCTCTAGGCTTCACCGGAGGAGAAAAGCAGATCACTCCAGCAACAGCAGAATTTGCAACGAATAACCAATCTGCTTGCTTACCTATCAAAATTACATTTATCCTCAGCAAAGAAAAAATGAATATGCAGTAAAAATCCAATGCTGTATTTCAGAATGACACATTTCTAAGCCCTTTAAATAGAAAACAGCTAATACATTTGCACACACATCACCCAGGCTTTCTTGCTCATGTTCAGAGGCTTCACACCACAAAGCAGATACAGTCCTTAAAGACTTCCCTAGAGAAATCCTTGAATTTTCAGGAAGTATCTTGTACTGAAGGTAACTCTAACTCAATCCAAAGAAAAGGGGTGGAGTACATAGTGGAGAGAGGAGGGAAGAAGAGAAGGAAAAAAAATAAAACCCAAACCAGTGAATGGTAAGGTTTGATGGTGTGTGTGTGTGTGTGTGTGTGTGTGTGTGTGTGTGTGTGTGTAATTCCATGAACTAGGTTTTATAGAATAAAGCAAGAAAAATATTGTTCAAGACACTAGATTAATTCAGAGTTAATTATAGATGTTTTGGCAATGATATTATTGCATAGGCTATATTAAATGCAAATATGGAAGTCTAAATATATCAGGAACTCTCCCTACCAGTGATGGTTTCCAAAAAAAAAACTGGCACCTGTCAATACTCCATAGTGACAAACAGATACATCTGGATCCACTGGCAAAGAAATGAACTGGATCAGCAGATTAAGACTCCAATCTTTAAAATAACAATGACCACTCCCTAGAGACTTATTATGATGCAACTTGCTCAATTTAAGTGTGTCATTTATTGTTCATAGCATAAATACATTCTTACCAATTGATAGTGTCTGAATTTCTTAAAAAGAACTCTTTTCATGAGCAAGCATGTTACTAATGAAGCTTCTTGGGCTCTTCTAGCTCCCACAACAGATTCTTTCCCTTGGGACTGCTGTCCAAGTTTTGCAGGATGACTGGCTAGGATAGACAGTATGGTCTATGACTATAAAGAGGTGGGCCAACTGTAGCAAACTGAGCTCAAACCAGACACACCAAGATCACAGCCTAACCCAGAGCCCCAGCCACCCTGCTGGGACCTGCACAGGTGCAGAATAGGGAGAAGGGATTCACTGCAGCCACCTTTCTTTTACACAAAAATTATAAATTTAAAAAAATAAAATTAAAAGCTTTTTCTTATACAAAAGAGAGAAAGTAAATGATATTACTGCATCCTTCCATAACCTTATAACTTCTGAGTTTACACAAATACGTTTGTAAAATATATACCAAAGGAGTACAAATTCCCGGGGTAATCTAGTAATAGGAACTAAGTATTTTAAATTCTTGCATGCCTTTTGTCCTTTAATTCTACCTTCTAGGAATTTATCCTAAGGAAAAAAGCATCATTATGTGCAAAGATTTAACCACAAGAATGTTTACTACACATGTTTATAGGAGATAAAATGAAAACAAAAACAAACAAAACTTAACATTAGTAAAGGATTAGTTTTAAAATGTTTCAACCTACAGCAAAATAATCTATGGCTAGAATCTAAAAAAGAGTAGATATATGTATATGTATAACATTCACTTTGCTATACACCTGAAACTAACACAACATTACATACTCCAATAAAAAATTTTTAAATAAATAAATAAATGTAAAAAAAATCTATGGCTGTTAAATTTGGCATTGTGCAAAATATTTATAAAATAGTGTTAAATGAAAAAAAGTAGATTGCAAAGTAGTATATAGAAAGTGATATCCTTTTACAGATATATCACTCAAAGACTATTTTATGTTAAAAACAAATAAAGAGAAGTTATCACCAAGGGAGAGGATTTGGGATGTTATGAATAATCATAAAACCTACCACTTACTGAGCAGGGCACTCTGCTTTAAAGACACAGCTGAAGACGTTCACTAGAATTTACACACATACACACCTTTATATAGATCTATCTATATTGTAAATCCCTCAATACACCAACCTACAAGTATTCAATACATGTTTATGCATATTTATACTCAACACTTACTATATGTGGAGCATTGTTTTAAGGTATTTATATATACTATCTCATTAACCCTTTCAGCATGGGCTGGGTGTTGCTCTCTATTGAAAGATTATAAGATGACCAAAGATCACTTGCCCAGTAAAGGGCAGAACCAGATTCAATCCCAAGTCCATTTGGCTCCAAAGCTCAGGGCCTTCTTTCTCTTCTCTCTCCCTTTTCTCATTATTTGTATTATTTAAGATGTCTACAATGAAAATGAACTTTGGTGTGCTCAAGAAACAATATGTTATTTTAGAGGTACACTAAAAAGATTAAAGTGGTTTCATGTTTTAAAAGTAGCTCTCACCCTAGCCTTGAGGAATGTCATTAGGTATCAATCAATACTCACTGGAGGAAACTCTTAATTGTAAGGAGGACTAAAACTGACCAGCACTGGTTACTGCAGGAACCGAAGTGAACAAAAGCTTCTTAGCAGTAGGAACTGCTCAATTCTGGCCATTCACTGTGGTCTCCTTAGTAAACTGGGACTCCTTTCCAATTGGCTTAGGAATGATCATTAGCAATGAAGAGGACTCCAGGCAAATTACAGAACAGTTATCACATTATATCTACCTACAACTATCCCTTTAAAAAGCTGTCACGGGCTTCCCTGGTGGTGCAGTGGTTGAGAGTCCGCCTGCCGATGCAGGGGACACGGGTTTGTGCCCCGGTCCGGGAGGATCCCACATGCCGCGGAGCGGCTGGGCCCGTGAGCCATGGCCACTGAGCCTGCGCGTCCAGAGCCTGTGCTCCGCAACGGGAGAGGCCACAAAAGTGAGAGGCCCGCATACCGCAGGAAAAAAAAAAAAAAAAAGCTGTCACATTAGACTACCTTTCTAGCATCCAACATCTATAAGGTATTTTTCACTTAAGGCTGTAGTGATAAAAAGTCTAGCTTCCTCCTTCCTCCAACATCCCCCTTAAAGAACAAAAGGCACTACGAGTTTTTACTTTAAAAACTACCCTCAACATCTCCACATGCTGAGCACAAGTATCTGAAACAACTATTTCAATGCAGTCTGGGGTCACTCTTGTTCCTATACAGACTAACACTAACATTCCCCAGAAGCCTACTACAGAAAATTATTTCTCAAAGCATCCATTTACCACTGGCTAGACAGTTTAAATGCTGGGAAGTGATTAGCTAAACTATAATGTCAGATATCAGATTCAACTCTATCTAGAAATAATTTCATGAAATTCACTATTATGCTATTTGCTATATAATTAATTAAAAGAAGTGTCATTTGATCCCTCCCTTACACATTTCAGAAGGAGGCTAGTAGTAAAAGCCCTTAGGGAACATAAGAACAATAAAAAAAATTTTTTTTGTTTAAACTTTAAGTGCAGCACAGTGTGCTGAACATGTAACAGATAATTTTAATAGTTTCATGAAAACTGAATAAAATATTCCCTCCATCTCCAACAGGAGAATTTGAAAAGATCAAAGCACTTCAATTATCTTGACCAAAAGGAAATCTCTATTGGTGACTTGGGTCCAGTCTATGCAAGAGGTGATGGTCAGAGGCTAGGATCAACCTTTTTGGATCCGTCTTACCATAGGCTTGTCTGTTTTCCACCTCATTCTAATCCATTACATTTGAGAGCCTTGCTCAGTTTAAATAGCATCATAAAATCTTTTCCTCTTCAGCCTGAAATTGGCTCTCCTCAGGAAGCTTTTGTGGTAGGACTGTATATTAAGGGCATAACATAAAACTTCAATGCTGTGCATTTTCATAAAAAATACAAGGTCACAGGGCCTTGCTCCCAAATGCCAAATTCTTCTAATCACCAGCATAAAATACCAATGTTTAAGGGAAAGGCTGCCTCACAAAACATGGCACAGGCAATTGCTCTGGCTGCCCGTGTGGCTTCCATGGCAACTGTTCAGGGCAGAGCTGCTCTCTCTGCTTATACTGCCAGCGATCCTAGAGACAGAATGCTGGCTCCAACCATCAGCTTTTAAATTTGGTTATTATGAAGTGACCTCCTGAATTTTGTAAGAGTATAATGGACCTTTAGGCTGAACTGCTGAAAAATGGCATGGAAAAAAAAAAAGTCTGACATTGTTACCACACCTACTTCTACCCCTAGGACAGGATTTTAAACTGAAGATTGGATTGGGAGATTCGAGCAGTTGTGGTTTTTCCAACACATGTGGGGCATTTTATTATTATGCAACTACTTTTTCAAAATACAAAATGGGTTCTCTGAAAAGGCAGCTTAAATGATCACGCCTCATTTTCATAGTGACTGGGAAGGAAACTAAGAGTATAAAGCCTAGTACAGCTGTTACTTAGCCTTATTTCTACTACTAATTTCCAAAAGCAAAAAATTAAATAGAAGTCCAGTCAGCTCAATGAGTAAAATACTGAGGAATTTCCTATCCAGTTCTACTGATTCACTATACATGTCATATTGTCCCTTATTCTAGACATGATGTTTTGGGGGGTCCTACACAACAAAAATGATAAAATAAAATATGCTGCATCATTTGGCCTGACATCCAATCATTGCTAACGTGAGCTGACTACCAAAGAGGATGGGTCACTAATAGGGAGGTGGCTCAGCCGCATGGAAGGCAAAGCAGAAATTTTAGTATTTCAGGAGCGAGGAGTTCTAAGAAAACACAGGAAAGTCAAGTCTTAATGCATGGAATGAGCTTCCCAAACCATAATAAACAACTCCCAGCAAGATTTATTAAACAGCAAGGAACTATTTTACTTGTCAGCCTGGGTCCTCCACAAATGCAGTCCAGGTCAGAAAAAGAAAAATCAGTACCTCAGGCTTTTAATGCCAATATCCTAAGAAATCTCCAGAATGATTTATAAAGTACACATAAAGCTATATATTTCTTTGTATGCTTCTCAAGAACTCCCAATCATCTGGTTGTCCATAATAGTTAGCAGAAAATATTTACTGATTCATATTAGATCCTGAACTAACAAATTCTTTGAGGGTTATCTATTCTACAAAGAATGTACTCAGGGGAAGAAAAAAAAACTAGACTAACCCTAATTTTTGGAAGCTACAAATTACAGTACATTCAATGCCAAAGGAAAGGAAATATTAACTCCATAAACATAATCCACTTTTATCTACTTTAAAATGTCAGATAGAAAAATTCCTGAAAATATTTGTGAAAAAAAACTGTTCTTGTGCTGGCAGTAGTTAGAATGGAGATATTTCCTTTATTAAAAATGAAAAAGCCTAAAAAATAACTTTAAATAATCAAGTTGCTGTGAAGAGAAAGGGTCTGACAACCATGACATTGAAGACAGTTAAAATTTCTCCTACATATGTGTGTTTTACTTTAAGCAAATTAGACGTACTGAATAAAATTTGAATTTTCAGACAGATTATTTGCTTTTTAAAGCAAATACCCCTCCCCCAATAACTAAAAATAGAAAATGTTGCTTTCATTCATTTGAAATATTCTACTGACAAAAGGAATCAATGCACAATTTCAGGAAACAAAGGCGAGGCATACTCTGTATCCCTGAATTATTGTTCCATTCTGACACCACACACAGCTGGTGTTATGCAGACTCCAACTTCCTCAACAAGAGAGCCTGGAAAAGGTCAATTTAATACTAAAAACAAATGGATGATAGTCAGGTGTGCAGCTGATGAATACCCAGCCGATGAAGACCCAAAGACTCAGGGACCTGGGTATTTTATATCTAGAAAACCCAACTCTCCAATCCTCTGCATGAAATCAAATGTAAGATTGTATTTGCTTAGTGAAAGCCTGAAGGGAAGCAAGGCATGTTGCAACAGCACAGTAAAAGTCTTTCATGATACGCACAAATACTGCAGAGAGTAGTAATGCTGCTGTCTGTTCCCCCTTACACAAACAAAAACATCTCTGATACATGCTAGTATAAAACCTAAAAGAAATAAACCCAAGAGTAAACTCATAGGTCTTTTATTTCCCTACTATTCCTACTTAAGTAGTGATAATTCTGTGTATTCCAATTAAGCATCAAGAAGTTTATCAAGGGACTTCCTTGGTGGCACAGTGGTTAAGAATCCACCTGCCAATGTAGAGGACACGGGTTCGAGCCCTGGTCCAGGAAGATCCTACATGCCGTGGAGCAACTAAGCCCGTGCGCCACAACTACTGAGCCTGCACTAGAGCCTGCGAGCCACAACTACTGAGGCCCGTGCGCCTATAGCCCGTGTTCTGCAACAAGAGAAGCCACCGCAATGAGAAGCCCACACACCGCAAAAAAGAGTAGTCCCTGCTTGCTGTAACTAGAGGAAGCCTGCGCACAGCAACAAAGACCCAATGCAGACAAAAAAAAAAAAAAGAAAAGAAAAAAGTTTATCAAATGCCACTAATCCACTTAAATGGAGGTTAAGCAATGCAAAGCATGCTGCAGCATCTATATCAAAGTATCATGAAGCTTTAAAAAAAAAAGAACTACAGATATGCATGACTTTAAGAAAATCTAACAAACAAAACTACAAACATATAAATCAGAAAAATTAGGGAATGATTATTTGTATTTAAAAGATTCTCCTTAAATATCAAGCTTGAGATAAGATAAAATATGGTACTACTACAAAGGTATGAATTCCATTCACATTTTCCTTAATAAAGAGAAGGATACTGACATTATTGTGTTTACTTTAATAAGCAAGACACTCTGAAACATGAGATTAAATAAATACAGGTGTTAGGTGAATTAAGCACAAAACCCAGAACCACTAATATTCTGTCTTTAAATAAATCTCCCAACACATCATTAAATGGACAAATTACTATTATTGTTTAGTTTGATAGCCACTAAGATGAATACACCCAAGTCACAGGGAAAATGCAATGTAATTGGAAGTATAAAGCAATAACATAAGACTCCAATATGATAATACCTAATAATAATAGGTAACATTTATTGAGTCTTTACTAAGTAATAAGCATTTAATTTCATTTAAAAACTCACAACAGCCCATGATATAGTATGCGATACGTATGCCCATTTTACAGAGGAAGAAACTGAGGTGCAGAGAAGTTAGTTAATCTACCCAAGGTCATACAGTGGGCAGAATGAGAATTTCAGCCTCAAAAGTCAGATTCCAGAGCATGTAAACCAGGAACCATGCACCCTTCGTTAAAAAGTGCAACAGGGTATTCAAAAATGTGGGATGCGTTTTGGTAGGGAGCAGTGATTAGAGGGGCAGGGGACAGGAGAAGGATGATGTTGGAAAAGTTGAGGATAATTGTTCTGTGTGCAAAAGAGGTTTCTATGATGATGACCATGGGATGATGATTCAAAAAAAAAAAAAAAAGTGCTTGAGAACCATCACATTAGGAGAACCAGGAAAATCCACAGAGTAACTGATACCTGAGAGGAACTTCAAAGAGTTAGAAAATGGTTAAGATTTGAATAGCTGGAAATAGAGGTAAGATCCAAATAGAAGGCCTTGCATGAGAGAAGGCACTCAGGAAAAAGCAAGTAATAAATACAGAGTAGTAGTGGGAGTTAAGCCAGGAGAGGAAAGTGGCAGCCGTGTGGTGGCTAGCTTTAAACACCTGGGCAAAAAGTTTATATTTAGTTCAAAAATCAGAGTCATTGAGCTTTTGAACAGCTGTTGGCCATTGGAAAACGTGATCAGCAAGCTAGCTGACATAAAAGAATACAAATTGTGTAATTCCACATACATTAACTCCAAGGCAAAACTAATCTTAAATCAGAAAAATCAGAAAATGACTGCCTAGTGATGAGGGAAGCCATTTGGAAAAGGCACAAGAGAACTTTCTGAAGTGATGAGAAATGCTCTATATCTTACTTGGGTGGTGCTTATAGGTGCAGGTAAAATTGTCAAAACTAATAGAATAGAAGACAATATCTGTGCATTTTATAGTATGTTAATTATATCTCAGTTTTTTTAAAGAGGCAAAAAAATCACCTAGGCGTGGTGGAAGGGGAGCTAAGAAGACAAGTTAAGGTGACTATTACAGAAACCCATGAGAATGATACCAGAAGCGAGGAGACTGTGGATATAAAGAGAAGCAAGAACACTTATCTTAGGTAACTGTATATGTGTGAAAACGTTTTTACAAATCAATATCAAAATAAAGTATACATGCATGAATTTTATATATATTTCATTCATCCTATCCCCTGAGAATGTAGGCTGCCAGATGGCAGGGACCAAATAATAACTTTTTCATTTAAAATTATTTTTTTTTCAATTTGTATACATCTGATGCTGCCATTTCTACCCTCAATTATACTCCATCTCATAACCAATATACACACACTATGTAGTATTTCTGGTATGGAAAACTTTAAAAATAATTAAACTATTGATTGCTTATGCACCATTAAGGGCTTGTCCCCCTACCTACCTATTTCACTTAAGAATTATAAGAATCTCATGAGGTTACCTATTATACCCATTTTACAGATGAACAAACTAAGGCTGAGATAAGATGCTCACAGCTACCGAGTAAAAGTAGGCCCCCTTGTCTGTCTCAACTCCCCGGTTCTGAAGCATTGTGCTATATACTTACACCAAAAATAACTAATATAGTAGGGCTACCTGGAACCAACTCAGAAAAAGGGTGAGAAAGTCAGTACAGATGAACTCATAATCCATTAAGTATATTCATCCCCATAGTTTTCAAAACACTACATTAGTTAACTGGGGGTTATTACAGGACTGCTGTTTTATAATCTGCTTAAAACAAGGGTGGGGGGATTTGATGTTAGTTGCTTTAGGCATTAGATAAATGTTTACTGATTCATATTTATAGTGCATATACATAATATGCTATGTCAGGTCAATTCAATCTCTATCAAATCTGGCTTCATGAAGTTTGAAGACTTTGGAAATTATCACAACTAGTGTCAAATAATTAGAAAACATTCTTAAAAAAATAGTCAATTCAAATTCGATTTAATTTTTAAAGGTGACAAATGCCATCCTGAATGTATTTTTAGAGAGAGGTTGGCTTAAAATCTCTTGAAATCATAAGGATCAATAGATTTAATAGACTCTTAAAAAGGCTGGTAACCCAGTAGGACTATAGGACCAGTTTCATAAGAAGAGGGATCCTGTTTCAAAATATAAAAATTTGTAAGTTCAGATCCTTCTAATTAAAGAAATGTGAATATTTAGGCAAAAACTGGAGTAAATTTACTTCTAAAATATAAGAAAGTGATTTCCTAAGATAACAAACAAGAGGAAGAAAGAAGTAGTTTATCATGTTGAGAAAGCAAATGTTTTAAGGGCTGTAAAAATAGCATTTTACATAAATATACAAACTCTGCTTATCTATTTGTTAAAATATATCTCCCCAAAGACTTCTACATGACAACATTTGTTTAGTAAAGTCTCATTTTTCAGGCTATTTAAGACTTTTTACAAGTTCAAGCAAGTCTTCCAAATTTGAATTAATGAGATTTTACTAATACCACCAACTTTTACACTTTACTATACTTTCCCTAGAAACAAATATTCAGTGGGTGAGGTAAGTTACTCTACTCCAGATAAGTATTCTTTTATCAGTGAAAAAAAGAAACCCCAACTATTCTTTTAATTTCATAACTCATTTTACCATTGCTGGGAGAAACTAAAGAAGACTTAAATGAAAGAACGGATATACCATGTTCATGCATTGGAAGACTCAAAATTGTTAAACCATCAACTCCCCCCAAACTGCTTTATAGATTAAACACTCTCAATCAAAATACCAGTAGGACTTTTTGTAGAAATTGACAAGCAAATTTTAAATTTTCCATGGGTATGAAAGAATCAAGTATAGCCAAAACAATTTTGAAAAAGAACAGAACTGCAGTGCTTACACTACTTGATTTCAAAAGGAATCATAAATCTGTAGCAATCAAGACTGTAATACCATGGCCTAAGGATAAACACAGAGATCTCTGGAATAAAATAGAGAGACAATTGAATACCATGGCCTAAGGATAAACACAGAGATCTCTGGAATAAAATAGAGAGACAATTGAATACCATGGCCTAAGGATAAACACAGAGATCTCTGGAATAAAATAGAGAGACAATTGAATACCATGGCCTAAGCATAAACACAGAGATCTCTGGAATAAAATAGAGAGACAATTGAATACCATGGCCTAAGGATAAACACAGAGATCTCTGGAATAAAATAGAGAGACAATTGAATACCATGGCCTAAGCATAAACACAGAGATCTCTGGAATAAAATAGAGAGACAATTGAATACCATGGCCTAAGCATAAACACAGAGATCTCTGGAATAAAATAGAGAGACAATTGATTTTTGATAAAGTTGCCAATTCAATGGGGAAAGGATTGTCTTTTCAAGAAATGGTGCTGGGGGCTTCCCTGGTGGCGCAGTGGTTGAGAGTCCGCCTGCCGATGCAGGGGACACGGGTTCGTGCCCCGGTCCGGGAAGATCCCACATGCCGCGGAGCGGCTGGGCCCGTGAGCCATGGCCGCTGAGGCTGCGCATCCGGCGCCTGTGCTCCGCAACGGGAGAGGCCACAACAGTGAGAGGCCCGCGTACCACAAAAAAATAAAAATTAAAAAATAAATAAATAAATAAAAGAAATGGTGCTGGAACAACTGAATTTTGGCGGAAAAAAAATAAATGTCCATCATTACCCCACACTATACACAAAAATTTACTGAAAATGGATCATAGTACACACAGAAGCAAAACATGTAAAATGTTTAGGAGAAAAACCTTTACGACCTTAGGTTAGGAAAAAAATTTATATAGGACACAAGACACTGAAAAACTGTATTTTATGAAAATTAAAAATTTAACATCATTAAGAAAACAAAAAGCTACAGATTATAAGAAAATATTATCAAGATATATGTCTTTAAAAAGATTGTATCAAAATATAAAAAGAACTCTTAAAATTCAATTATAAGTCAAAGTATTTGAACAGACACTTCATCGGTGAAGATATACCAATGGTCAATAAGCACGTGAAAAGATGTTCAACATCTTTGCTGATGAGGGAAGTGTAAGTTAAAATCACAATATACCACTACACACTCATTAGATTAGCTAAAATTAAAGAGACTGACAATATCAAGTGCTGACAAGATAAAAAGCAACTGAACTCCCACACATTGCTGATGGGAATGCAAAAAAGTATAACCGGTTTGGAAAACAGCTTGGCAATTTCTCAACAATTGCATTTCTAGGTCCTTACCCAAGAAAAATGAAAACATATGTCCACACAGAGAATTAAACATGAGTAATTACATCAGCTTTGTTCATAAGAACCAAAAACAGGAAACAACTCAGTATCAACAGGCAAATGGCTGAGCCAACTATGTATTTTTTCTACTACTCAGTAATAAAAAGAAATGAACTACCACTAGCCACAACAACGTGACTGAAAACATTATGCTGAATGAAACAAGTATACATTGTATGATCCCATTTATATGAAATTCTAGAAACATGGAGATTCACTGCAAAGTGGCACAAGGTAATTTTGTGGGGTGATGGATATGTTCTATATCTTGATTGTACTGATAATGATGGTTACACATAGTACACATTTGCCAAAATTCATCAAACTGTACATTTTAAATGGATATACTTTTAAAAATGGATAATTTTATCATATGTATATTGCTCTCCAATAAAATTATTTAAAGAAAAAGTTGGCTTCCCTTGTCATATTCTGCCTATTATATAATGCCAATTCCAAAGACATCCAATTTTTTCTTTGATTCATGGGCACCTGTGTCAAAAATAATCTCATTTACACTGCTTTAACTGAAAGAGAAACATATCGTTTTAATATCATAACCCTCTCTGTTCTCCTCTCACTGACTCACCCCCCATATCCAGTTGAACTTTAAATTTTTTGAAAGCTTTTTGCCCTCTTATCTCTTATCACATGCTATTCCTCTACATTCCATAAATATTTGTGAAATTGAATCAAACAGAAGTTTTCCATAGTCTGTCTTACCTAGTATTATTCTGAGAACAGACTAGAAATTAAGCCTTCAAATGTCCTGTGATTTTGTTTCTTTGTTCTATTTTTTTCAGTCATTTTTAACACAACCTTTTTTCAAACAGAATATTATGCCAGAGCCCAATATGTAAAACTGACATACATTTATAAGTTCAAATTTATAATATTTAATAATAAAGTCAACCAATGAGAATCTAAGTTCATCTATCAGTAGTTCCCCACATATCAAAATTAGTTATTTTTAATATATGAATGTATCTGTTTTTCTTTTAGGTTTTTTAGCAATTAAAAATGAAATTCAAATCAAATATTAAGAGCAGGGGTCAGCAAACTAAGGCGCATGGGCTAAAGCCTGCCTACCACCTGGTTTTGTATAGCCCTTGATCAAAGAATGTTTTGTTACATTCTAAAAGAGTTGAAAAAAAACAACAACAACAAAACAAGAAGAATATTTTTTGACATGTGAAAATTATATAAAATTCGAATTTCCACATCCATAAATAAAGGTTTATTGGAACACAGCCACACTCATTTGTCTATGGCTGCTTTTGTGCTACAATGGCAGAGTTGAGTAGCTGCAAGAGAGACTGAATGGGCCACAAGTTTAAAATATTCACTATCTGGCTCTTTACAGAAGAAGTTTGCAGACCGCTGATTTACAAATCCCTGAAGCACCAACTTCATGGAGTAGGGTTTGGAAACAACTTGTGACAAAGCGTATTTTCCAAAGATGGACACTAAGATATTTTCCATTCTACTTGCTCTTCTACAATGCACTCTTGCCACTCCCTCACCAAGAGGAGTCCAATTCCCTTCCCTTTGAATCTGGGCTCATCTTAGTGACTTCCTTGGCCAATATAATATGGTGGAAGTGACTTCTAAGACTTCCAAGACCAGGTCATAAGAAACCTTGCAGCTTCCTCCTAGGTCTCTTGGATGCTATGTCACAGGATGCTTCCTCTGAGAACCTAGCACCATGATGTGAGAAGCTTGAACCTCATAGAGAAACCAAGAAGAGGCATTCCTGCCTACAACCTCAGCTGAGCCTCAAGTCAACAGCCAGCCTCAACTGATACCCATGTGGGAGAGCTATCCTGGCCCTCCAGCTCAGATGAGCCTTTAGATGACTGCAGCCCAGGAGATATCTGACTGCAACCACATTAGAGACTCTATATAAGAACCACCAGTGGCTCCAGTCAATCAGTCAATCTGCAGAACTGTGAAATATAATAATAAATGCTTATTTTAAGTTACTATATTTTGGGGTAGTTTCTTATATAGCAATAGACAACTGAAACACCATTATACTAAAACAAATCTAGGAAAGTTTCAGGTAAGAAATTCCAGACTCGAGTCAAGCCCATGCGTGGACTATCCATGCGTATCACCAGGCCAAACCCTACCAAAGCCTCCTGCTAAGCCTAGGTGTTCTAGAAGTAGCCGTGGATAAAGGAAGTAGTAAACAATACTCTAATGGAGCCACTGCAGTTTCCTAATCTGTACGCATCCCAAGCAGACTCACTGTTCCCCAAAGCATGCCAATAAGCCTGAGTCTTAGTCTGAAATTCTCACAAAGAAATGGAGCACAATTTTTCTCATTCCTAAAATTATATCAGGATGGGCAAAGAAACAATTCTCGGTTTTCGTGCTATAAATGAACTGATGATTATAATTCCTCGTTATTTTTACTTAAATATCTTAAAAAAATGATAAGTGAACTTAGATGAGATGTAGTCAAGTTAACAGTACATAGCAAAGTATCAGTAAATGGCAGTTTACCTCTAACAAATTTGGGCTTAATAATAAAAGTCCAAATTGTCACCTACTCCTGCCTGAAGGGTGACAGGTAAGAGTTGTCCACTGACATATTTCTGATATATGCCAGTTATGTGTGATAAACTCCTTAGCCTGGAAAATTTAATTAAACTGAGTATCAATCCCCTATAAAGCCCACACATCATATTTTCAATATTACTTTAAGCCACAGCAGATTCAAATTTCAAAGAATGAGTGCTTAGTGTATATGTTAGGTATGCTGCTACACTCTGGGGATATGTCTTCAATTGGTGTAAATTTCATTCAAAAGAGAGTAGCGGGGACTTCCCTGGAGGTCCAGTGGTAAAGAATCCGTCTGTCAATGCAGGGGACACCGGTTTGATCCCTGGTCGGGGAACTAAGATCCCACATGCCACGGGGCAACTAAGCCCGCGTGACACAACTCGAGAGAGAAAATCCACACGCCACAACTAGAAAGAGAAGCCCGAGCACCACAACTAGAGAGAAGCCTGTGCGATGCAACGAAAGATCCCGCATGCCACAACTAAGACCCGACGCGGCCAAAAAAATAAAGAAAAAAAAAATCAAAAAAAAAAAATGAGAGTAGCAGCTCTGAATTATTTTGATATTACTGAGAATCACAATGTAACACAGAATGGTATGTTTATTTTATATAAAAAGGGATATTGATGGAACACTTAAGATTCCTAATTTTTTCTTAATTCAATAATTGTTTTCAAGTTTATTTAAATATTTACTCATGTGATTATTGTTCACACTAATGTGGAAAACACTTGCACAGATAAGTGTTTTAAGAGGAAAACATTTCAACTCTTTATGGCTTAAGGCAATTCTACAGAAGTTCTGTGACCAGTTAGTGATGTCTGCCACAGGGATGACCAGTAGTGAGAAATATGCTGGGCATTTGCCAATCCTGACCTATTTCATCAGTTTCATGCAGTCTCCTCCCTTCAGATTTCTTCCGGGGTCCCTTCAAAGATCCCCATGATGGAACTTCCACCCAGTCTTAGGAAGTGAGATTTCCCTTTCTTCAGCCAGTCTTTCCCACTGCCAGAGTCTAATCTCCACAGTGACCCTTGATAAGCCTTACCCTGATGCAGATGTCCTGGCCCAAAAAGGCAGATTCCCCTAACATCAAAAGGTCATGGGATAAGCCACATTTTGGGCCCCAAGAGCTTAGATGGTAGATGGCCAAACCCTGGTAGAACGTGGTAAAGCCGTGATTTGCATCCAGGCAATCAAGCACCAGAGTCTCTGCACTTAGTCACTGTATCTGGTACGTGGTTGCTGCCATTTCTACAACATGTATTAAACTATATCTTGGTCCTTCAGTTCACAGTTATCTGAATCCATTATTAATAAAACAAAATCTCTATAGAGAAAATATTACAATTTACTACTCCAGCACAGCAAATGTGACTACATTACAGGACTTTTAAATAATTCAAAACTGGCATTTTCTAATTAAAGACACACTAATAAGCGTGTTAATGAATGTTTTACACTTATTAGGGAAAAAATGGTGGGATATAAATACGCTTCGTAAAACAATTTAAAAATGACCATACAGGGCCTCCCTGGTGGCGCAGTGGTTGAGAGTCCGCCTGCCGATGCAGGGGATACGGGTTCGTGCCCCGGTCTGGGAGGATCCCATATGCCGCGGAGCGGCTGGGCCCGTGAGCCATGGCCGCTGGGCCTGCGCATCCGGAGCCTGTGCTCCGCAACGGGAGAGGCCACAACAGTGAGAGGCCCGCATACCGCAAAAAAAAAAAAAAAAAAAAAAAAAAAAAAAAAAAATGACCATACAATTCATATCCTTGTGTTCCATATGGTCTTGTATTGGAAATTTAACAGTATTTGAACATAATTTAATGTGATAACTACTATTAATGTTCAAAATACACATTATCAGTGACTTTTGCAACTCAGAATCCATAACAATTCTATTCACATCCTGTGTAACTCCATGGGGATTCTATAAGGAAAGTTTCCATATATGGTAATTTTTCCCCATAGACTCCCCACAGTTTATACAGGATATAAATCTGGTCCATTGTGACAATGAAAACAACAGATCACTGAAAACTCATGTGTAATTTCTGCTGAACAAACCAAACTAACAATTAGGGAAACCAATACTCAAGTGAAAATAAATAATCTGAGGATTTTAAAATAACCACTGGGTATTTTTATTCCATTTCTGGACTAGTAGAATTAGTATATAAATACCCAGAAGGAAAAAAATTCCTATCTTTATTTAGTTTAAAATATTCCCTTGATACTAAAAAATATGATGTCAACCGTTAACAGGCAAGAAACCCAAAAGGAAATTTCACATCAGAACTCACATTGTCAGAAGGAAAGAAAAGACAATAATACAGTTATATAAGTCAAAAGTGTTATATGAGCTTTAACTTCCCAGCCTCCTGTATGACCATGTCCCAGTGTAAATCCCAGTGATCTATAATTATTTTTCCTTATTTGTGACTTTAGCAGTCTGTGGTTTCTATTTATCTAAAGTCATGTAATAATATTTTTTCTTTTATTCAATGTTCTGAGTGCAGAATTACAGGTAAGTTTTTGGGTGTATATTTAAGTATTTGTATTTTAAGTAAGATGAAAGCATCTAAAATTCAATACAGCTAAATACTAACAGTCAGATTAAAGACATAGGAAAGGAAAATGGCTGTTTCTAAATTACCTAGTTTCACATGACAAAAACTAATAAAGCGGGGGAGATATAGTACTAAAATGTCAAACATACATATGACAGCAAAAACAGCAGTCTCATACAATTATTTAACAAGAACTAGGGCTTATATTGCAAAATAGTCCAGTTGTGAATAGCCATTTTTTTTTTTTTTTTTTTTTTTTTTGCAGCACGTGGGCCTCTCACTGCTGTGGCCTCTCCCGTTGCGGAGCACAGGCTCCGGACGCGCAGGCTCAGCGGCCATGACTCACGGGCCCAGCCGCTCCGCGGCACGCGGGATCCTCCCAGACCAGGGCGCGAACCCATGTCCCCTACATCGGCAGGCGGACTCCCAACCACTGCGCCACCAGGGAAGCCCTGAATAGCCATTTTTTGAATGACCACAGTTGCTGTTAACATCTCAACCAACTCACAAAAATTACACCAAAACAACAGACCTAAGTTTAATCTCACATATGATTGGTTGTCAAGAATGGCCCTGAAATGCACATAAAAAGGGAGTGTGACTCATTTATTTCTCTATCAAAGAGATGCCCAATTAATTATACAGTTTCTTGGTGACCTAATATTGCTAGGGTATATTCATTTTACTATCTCCCACATAATGGCTCAAAATTTGAGATAATTACATTGTTCTTAGAAACATGGTACCATACTCACTATTAAAACTGAGAAGCTGTCAGTTCCAAATTAATGCATTCATCAGTAATGAAAATAAAAAGCAACAGCTGTTGGGACGTCCCTGGTGGCACAGTGGTTAAGAATCTGCCTGCCAGAGCTTCCCTGGTGGCGCAGTAAAAATCCGCCTGCCAACACAGAGGACAAGGGTTCGAGCCCTGGTCCGGGAAGATCCCACATGCCATGGAGCAACTAAGCCCGTGAGCTACAACTACTGAGCCTGTGCTCTAGAGCCTGTGAGCCACAACTACTGAGCCCGCGTGCTACAACTAATGAAGTCCATGCACCTAGAGCCCATGCTCCGCAACAAGAGAAGCCACTGCAGTGAGAAGCCCGCGCACTGCAACAAAGAGTAGCCCCCGCTTGCCCACAGCTAGAGAAAGCCCGCGCACAGCAACGAAGACCCAACGCAGCAAAAAAAAAAAAAAAAAAAAAATAGCACAGACTCTTTAAAAAAAAAAAAAAAAGAATCTGCCTGCCAAAGCAGGGGACACAGGTTCCAGCCCTAGTCTGGGAAGATCCCACATGCCGCAGAGCAACTAAGCCCGTGCACCACAACTACTGAGCCTGTGCTCTAGATCCCATGAGCCACAACTACTGAGCCCACATGCCACAACTGCTGAAGCCCACGTGCCTAGAGCCCGTGCTCCGCAACAAGAGAGCCACTGCAGTAAGAAGCCTGCGCACCACAACGAAGAGTAGCCCCCGCTCACTGCAACTAGAGAAAGTCCTCGTGCAGCAACAAAGACCCAACGCAGAAAAATAAATACATTTATTTAAAAAAAAAGCAACAGCTGCACTTTTGGTGCCCATCAAAGAAAACTGCAAGGGGCATCACCCGTACCCCAAATCCTTTCCAGCATCTAGCTGCCTACTGGAGGTGATGTGGGCATGCAGAGAATGGCAGGGAAGACTTGTGGGCCAGCCACACCAGAGCTAAAGAGAACTGACACTCTGACACACAGGTCCACCATTTCCCCATCACCACTAAGCTCACAAAATACTACTGCTCTGTTCGGACTTCGGTGATTTCTTTCTCCCTTTCGAGATAACACTAGATGTTCTCTCTAATATATCACGACTATAACAAAATGTTGAGAGGAGGGATTAAATGACACGATTTGCCCCAAGGGCACACTTTCTGAAAAGATAAGATGTTGCTCTCTTCACTGGACTAATGAGGTAGGTGCTTTAGGAAGACACATTAATTTGTTAGACCAGGGCACAATTCCCACCACAGCACATCTTAAATGGTACCCTTGAGGCCTGAAAAAGTTAAACATAGGAGGGGAAACAGGAGGAGGACCAAGCTAGATAAACGCTAATTGAATAAATGCCCATGTACTTGAAGTATTTACTCTTTGGAATAACTGGCTTTATGAGGAAGGATGCAGTACAAAACCAGTGTTCCGTACTCCACAAAAAGAAAAGATGAACTTTTTCTCCATTTATAAAATTTTAAGAGGAAATGAAAAATTTTTATAGAATTCAATTTATCAATTTTAAAATATAAACTATCATTAAGTCAAGTACCTAAAATATGCATTTTAAAGACCACTCCCCTCACAAAACTTTAATTTTAATACTTTCTTCTTAAATCTAAATTATTTTGATCACAGACTAAAACTGCATTTCCTCAAAGCAGATAAACAGCAGACTTACTACTCCCATTTTTAGACATGGGAAATTTCAGTAAAGGAAAAGCTCGTTGAAATATATCAAGATGGTAACAGAGTTACAGAAGCTATACTCCCTGCTTTGTACTAATGATTAATCTACACATAACACAAAACACTTCCATTTAAAAGTGGGCTGAAAATAGATTGTGCCCAATTTACACAACTATGGGAGATTCAGATACACTAAGTGAGAAAAAATGTGACTGGCACTGTTGGAGTTATTCACTAAAGTGAATTAAGCAGATATTCACTGGGCCTTCCCTGGTGGCGCAGTGGTTAAAAATCCACCTGCCAATGCAGGGCACGCGGGTTCAAGCCCTGGTCCAGGAAGGTCCCACATGCCGTGGAGCAACTAAGCCCGTGCACCACAACTACTGAGTCTGCACTGTAGAGCTCACGAGCCACAACTACTGAGCCCAAGTGCCACAACTACTGCAGCCCGCACGCCTAGAGCCCATGCTCTGCAACAAGAGAAGCCACCACAGTGAGAAACCCGTGCACTGCAATGAACAGTAGCCCCCGCTCGCCACAACTAAAGAAAGCCCACGTGCAGCAACAAAGACCCAACACAGCCTAAATAAATAAATAAATAAATAAATAATTTTTAAAAAGAAGGTATTCACTGAAATGAGGTCAGACAAAGCATTTATTAATTTTGTTGCTATAACTATGTAAGTTTTAACTTTGATAAACAAGGGTCTACTCTTCCAGGTAAATTTTTTTGTCATTTTTAAGGCTCTTTTGTGTATGTATGTGTGTGTGTGTGTGTGTGTGGAAGAGGCAGGTGCTTCTTTGGCATTTAAATTAAGCAATACTATTTTCAGTGAGACAAAACATGTTATAATGTGATACCCAGGTTACCTCAAATTCCTGACTTCAAAGGTCTGAAACAAAAAGTCAACTTAATTAATCCAGTACTCGAAAATGAAGACATGGACATTTCTATTGACATTTCCTTCTCTTATAAGCAAACAGCAAGGAGGAGAGAAAGAAAATTTTAAAGAGTCATGTACAAGTGACTATGTCAGAAGAATTCAGAATAGTGATTACCTTTTGGTGAGGAGGAGAAGTAAAATTGACTGGGAAGGGTCATCACAAGGAAACTTTCTGGAGTAACAGAAATGTTCTGCATCTCAAACTGGGTAGTGGTTGCATAGGTGTAAACATAGGCAAAAATTCAATGAGCTACACACTTTGACTTACGCATTTTATCGTATGTAAACCATACCTCAATTTAAAAAGTAAAAGCATCCAATACAAGTAAAGTACTGTAACCAGAAATCAAGGATAAGAATCATGAAATCAGAATACGTTAGAAAAAAAACAGACCTTTCCAGGATCTAGCACAGCACTGTACATCGAGTAGATGGCTAAACAAGTATTTATTGTAAAAGTTTAGTAAGAATATCCTAGGTGGTTTGGAAGATCCCTTCTGAACTAATTAGAACTTTTAATGCGACTATTTTTCAGAATATTCCAAATATAGATAGTCTCAGCCTATAAAATAGCCTCCAAAAGATGGACATTATAGGTCTAGAAAAGCTATGCCTCAAAACACAAAGAAAATACAATTGTCTTAACTCTGAGTACAGATTTAAGGAATCCCCTTATTTAAAGAAAGCAGTCCATTCTCAACACTTTACAACCACTGACAGTACAAATCTATCTATGGTCTTCTAGGGACAAGCAGGAACCAAAAGTTAATACTCAGTAAAGTCAAAAAATGCCCAAAACCTACATGATGATGTTCTGTCTTCTGAATGGTATTCTACCTGTGCAGTAATTTGGTAGCTATGGAGACCAAAAGCAAGCAGCAGTTTTCAAACACAGCACATAGCACATGTGTGATATTATCAAAAGATCAGGTTTAATGATCAAGAAAGTCAACATGTCTGCTTGGTAAACCTGGCCACACAATGTTAGAGTCCCTATGCCAAGAACCCAAAGAGTCCCACACTGAGTTTCAACTTCCATTTTCAGCTAAACAAAGTAATAAGACTAATTTTTCTTTAGTAGATAAATAGTTCTATCTATATTTAGGTTCCTACATAAACAAAATTCCATGACTGAAATGAAACTGGAAGGTCTTTGCCACTAAATAACCTGTTTCTATTTCTTGGGTGACAAAAATTCCAAATGTATCATTAAGTGAATTCAAAAAACATTTTTAAATTATTAGAAAATAAAATTGTCACATGCTGAATGAGACATTACATCTCATTGTTATTCTATCTTGACGTTGATAATGCAGTGTGGTAATTTCAGAAATGGGAAGCCTCTAGGTAAGACAACAAAAATAATCCACCCTTTAAAAAAGCCAATCAAGAAACAAAAGAACTGAAGATTATTAGCTCTCTTGAAATACTACTATTCTGGAATAATCATCAGCTATGCACAAATAGTCACACTGATCACCTGAGATCAGAAAGAAAAGGTTGGATTATATATTCATAAGAAATGTGTTTCCTAAATTCCTACCCTAACCCCCTCTCCCCACAAAGATAGTGTCTTGCCAATGTTTAATGTTCTAGGTCAGCAGGTTGAGTCTCTTTAGAAATTCTTAACTGTCACCTTTGCTTATGGATAATGACAAAATATTCTGCAGAGCCTGTATAACTGCATCGACAGGTTATACTACTCTACATCCAGCATTAAATAATCCTCATTACTTAGGCTCGTCATCATTTTTCAAATACCCGTTTTAGCTGTCTACAAGTGCCATCCAGCCCAGCCCCTTGTGCAGGGCCTGCTCTGCACCAAAGCAATTTCACTGTATAAGTTTTAAGACAGATACAATGCTGCTGGACTGTGGCACTAGCCAGCATATCAAAATTGAAGCCATTGTGTAAAAAAAAACAAAAAAAAAGAAGAAAAAAATCCATCTTTAAAAATAAAGCTTATTTCTTATTCTTTAAATCTACATATAATATCTACTCCTATGTTTCTGTAAAAATATGGAAGAAGAGGATATAATGATACCCCCATTCTCCTTTTAGATAAAAAATGTAAGCCCTTTTTTCCTTTTTAATAAACACTATCATCTCAGATCCTCCAGTATCTATTTTAGGGTTTAAGGACCATTATAGAACCCACAACAATAGATCAGTGACAGACTTGATCCCATCAATTAACACGTTCTGGGGAGGCTGCCTGGATTCCTGTCTTCCTCCCCTCCCTCTTGGAGGCCTGGTTTTGACCACACTGACATCCCTGGCCTTAAGGATGAATAACCCAGATAAGGGGGAGTCCCTTCCCTGAGACCAATTTCTTTGTAATTAGAGCCAAAATACAAAAGCTGTTAATGACCTAAGGCAAAGTGATATGAACTCCAAGCCAATGAAACCATGACAGCAAACAGATTTCTAAACAGCAAAGTGAGATCCATTTACTTACATGAAGATTCAGTGCCAAACATGGCTGGCTCCAGAGGCTGCTTTTAAAAATTAGAAGAAAGGAGAAAAAGGAAGGAAGAAAAATCGAGGAGTGTACGTGTGAGAGTGGAGAGATGAGCTGCTACACAGCAGAGGTCATGAAGACAGACAATGCAGTCCAAGCTGTGTCCAGCTGCCAGATTCTCCTCTTACAAGCTTCAGTGTTCTCCCGTGTGACTGAAAAGCAAGGTCTCCTACAGCACCAAAAACCGAAGAGCTGTTTTGGAAAATCCAACACGGAAAGGCAGGCCGACGTGGCTCTTCTGGGATGCAGGGAGGCAGGACTAGGTAGCAGCAGGGGCAAGACTGGGATCAGCAGCAACAGCGGATACTGCAATCCCCAGCCCTGTTATAGCAGTAAGACAATAGCAGGGCTTATGCATACACTGGTGACGTCAGAGACACTGCACAGACCGACTGCGCTGCTTGAGCCAGAGGCTCCAGGGGCTTCAGGGGAGCAGGCAATTCAAAGGGGAATTCCTTCGTCCCAAAATGCACAAGACCAAGAGCCACATATATATTCACCCTCCTGACAAGATCTTCATCCTGTGATACCAGGCACTAAAAGAGACCTCAAAGAAATTTAAATATTGGCTTTAGAGCAACCAACCACAAAGATATGCAAATCAGGGTTCTTGGTTTTATGCAGCAAGTAGAACTTTTCAAGGGAATTAAGAATATCAGAAATGAGAAAAATAACCTACCTTTTAAAATAACTCCAGAGCTCATTGTTTTTTCAGTAGGCTTGTGGTAGACTGACAGATCAGGGATTGTACACTCAACCACAAATATGTGAAAATATGTAAACTATTCCACACACTTTCTGGGCATATAAATTCACAAGCAAATGTAACAGTAAAATAATACTATAAGCACTTAGAACACTGCTTAGCACCCAGTGAGCACTCAAATGTTAGTGAATACATTATTATTTATTTTGCAACTATTATTCAAATGTGAAAACCACCACTCTATACTCTAGGAATATATGTATGTACACATATTTCTCCTATACTGTCTCTTTTGCCTTATTTTTCTTCATTTTACCTTGTGAGAATTCCTGTCATTTCTCCCGAGTAACGCAGTCATGTTAACGCTGTGTGCACACACCAGTGTACACCTGTGTGCAAGTGGGCATAATTCTTTTTCATCCATCAACACAAAGAAGATATTATTTTGTCTCCTGACTCATTACCTGCATTACCTTTACTCTTAGAAATCTGTTTTTTTCTAAAAGCTGTAAGTGCACAGACTTTAATTAGAATGTCTATCCAACACAAGTAAAGAAAGTTTTGTTCTAATATTTTAAAAATATTGAAATGCATAAAAAGTGTGTTTTTTCAATAATCCCACTTTTAAAATCATATAAAATAGGAAGTTCAAAGGCTCAAGTTTCTTTTCCATCCATTCATCTAAGGTATATACTTTTTCCAATATTTTCTAAAGTTTACAAAGACATGTCTTTATATAACACAGTTTTTAAACATTAAATTCTTATATAATTGTGGAACTGCAAATTACCATCTAAAAAATATCATTAATAACTCTCTGGTCAGTATATGTAGATCCATCTCATCTTTAAATGGTTATATAATATTCCATTGTATGGATGTGCATAATTTATTCAAGGTAATTTGACCTTTATCTTACTGAAAATGCTGAACCATTATGAAGAAATTGCAATGATGCTACATAAGAACAAATATTTTGTTGTAGCTAATAATAACTAATATTTACTAAATGTTTACTATGTGCCAGGTATTATTCTGGGAACTTCACATGTATCAGCTTATGTAATCTTCATAACAAACCTATAAGGTAGGGTTATCCACATTTGATAGACAGTGGTCATACTGGTTACTAAGTGATAAGCTGGGATTCAAGCCCAGGCAGTCTGGTTCCAACACATAGGCTCTTAACTACTCTTCTATAATGCCTCTTGAAAAATTAAAACATAATTACCAAAATTATATTTTAAGAATTCAACTAAAATGAAAGGAAAATAGAAATCAACTGAAAATATGGAGAAGAAAATTCTTAAAAGAGAAGGGTCACCAAAAAAACTAAAAATGACAGAAAGGACTATACTGAAAATTGCAAAACTTAAGAAAAATGCATCCCTCCCAAAATAAGTGGTCCAGGTCAACAACCAGTGGAGAACACAGGCATACCTCAGAGATACTGTGGGTTCGGATCCACACCATCAGAATAAAGCAAGTCACACAACTTTTTTGGTTTCCCAGTGCATATACAAGTTATGTTTACACTGTACTGTAGTCTATTAAGTGCCACAGCACTATGTCTAAAAAAAAATGTTAATTTTAAAATACTTTATTGCTAAAAAATGCTAACCATCATCTGAGCCTTCAGCGAGTTGTAGTAGTAACACCAAAGATCACTGATCGCAGGTCACCATCAAAACAAATGTAACAATAATGAAAAAGTTTGAAATATGTTGAGAAATACCAAAATGTGAGACAGAGACACAGAGTGAGCAAATCTGTTGGAAAAATGGTGCTGACAGACTTGCTTGAAGCAGGGTTGCCACAAACTTTCAATTTGTAAAAAGATGCAATTTCTTCAAAGAGCAATAAAAGAAAGCTCAATGAAACGAGGTATGCCTGTATCAATAATAGTGTTGAGACACAACTGCAGGAAGTGGGAAAGGGCAATACACTTCAAAAGGGTTCAAACCAGAATAGTATCTTAACATAAGATCTATTTCAAATTGCATCCCAGATGTTGCACATGAATAGTAACACAAATGGGGGTGGATGATGTGGCCATCAGAAAGGCAAAAGGAACAGTAGAATGAGAAAATGATCCCTGGGTAGAGATATAGTTAGTCCTCCATATCCACCGGTTCCACATCCATGGATTCAACCAACTGCAGATCAAAATATTCGGTAAAAAAAAAAATTCCAGAAAGTTCCAGAAGCAAAACTTGAATTTGATGCACACCATTGACATAGCATTTACACTGTATTTACAACAACTTACCTATGTAAGTTATATCATATTAGGTATTATAAGTAATCTCGAGATGATTTAAAATATGCATGTCGGTTACATGTAAATACTACACGATTTTATATAAGGGATTTGAGCATCCACGGATTTGGGGGTGAGGGCAGTTCTGAAACCAATCTGCCACAGATACCGAGTGACAACTGGTACTTCCCACCAGAGGTCATAGTCTATATGTGACAACTTCTTGCTGACTCACTGATGTAGCTCTTTCTTCAGCTTATATGTGAGGGTGTATATATGCATATATAAACACATTTTTCTGAGTGCCTATATTTATTTCTTGGCACAGATTTCTAAGAGTAAGTTAAAGGCTGCAATATTTTTCAAGATATCTACTTTTTAGGTAACTATAGTAGGATCAGTATGTTAAAAACGTTAGGTCTCTGGGCTTCCCTGGTGGTGCAGTGGTTAAGAATCCCCCTGCCAATGCAGGGGACACAGGTTCGAGCCCTGGTCCGGGAAGATCTCACATGCCACGGAGCAACTAAGCCCGTGTGCCACAACTACTGAGCCTACATGCCACAACTACTGAAGCCTGCATGCCTAGAGCCCATGCTCCGCAACAAGAGAAGCCACCGCAATGAGAGGCCCGTGCACTGCAACGAAGAGAGCTGCTGCTCACCGCACTAGAGAAAGCCCGCGCCCAGCAACGAAGATCCGATGCAGCCAAAAAATAAATAAATTAAATAAATAAATGTGTATATATATATATATATATATATATATATATATATAAACACATTAGGTCTCACTTGCCAGCAATCTGGACACATATGACAACCTCTGACTCCTATTAAGGTTTCTATAACCTCTGGATGCCTGAGGTATTTCTAAACACTTCAGAAGGTTGGGATCCATGTGGCTAAAGACCCATCTTTGACAAAACAGATGCCAAAATTTTAGTTTGCTCCCATTCTCTCCTCTGGGCAGCTGGCATGAACTCAGAGAATGAAGACAAATATTAATGGCCTGCCTAAGGAAAACATAATGAAAGAAAATGAAGGAAGAATAAAACTGACTGATGTCCTCCATGCCCCTTCAAAAAAATCACATAATACATTCCCAAACCAAAGTGATCTTTGGCTTATCAATTATGTCTAATTATGCATGCCTGCGACCCTGCCTGCCTGTGACCCTGCCCTTCCATTAGTAAAGCGAGTACTGTTAATTTCAGGATAAAATTAGCAATGAAAGAAGAGATCAGTATTCAAAATAATTTAGTGGTCAAAATAATTATTGTTAAATTAGAATGTTGCTGATAAAGAAAGATAATAGTGAAAATCTTAAAGTAAGTCAATAGTAATTTTTAGAAGAAACCCCATTCATAAATTGACTCAACAACTACTTCCTGAAAGCCTACTGTTCTGCATTCTAGGGATACAGCCATGAACAAACTCTCTCCTCTTTGGAGCTTATATTCTAGAGTGTGAGACGGACAAACAAATATGTAATATATCAAGTGGTTGTATGTGTTATAAAGAAAAATAAGAGGAAGTAACGAGGAGTGATTGAATGGGAGGGTTATTTTAGGTAAAACTGTCAGATGATGTCACCCTAAAAAGATGACATTTCAACAAAGACCTGAAAAAACCGAGAGGAAACCACATGGGTAACATGGAAACCACATGGAGGAAAGAGCTTTCCAGAAAAACAAAATAAAATACATCTATTCTTGAATATTCAAGACTCAGTTTTCTACTGGAAGATATATCCCCTTTAGTGCTATGATGCTGTCATTAGTACAAGAGTGGTTGTGCTGAACTGAAATAAATAAATTCTCTTTTCTAATGCAAAAGAATTCACTCTTCCATGAACTGAAAACATGTGTGTTCTTTTCTTCAAAGTCTAATAGACTAAATATACCTACATTTGCAAATATGTAAATGTTTATAAAAATCACCATAGAAGACAATACTCAAAATAGCTTCCGCTTCGGTCTCAGACATGGGCACACCGCAGAAGGATGTTATTATCAAGTCAGATGCACCCGACACCCTATTAGTGGAGAAGCATGCAGATTATATAGCATCCTATGGCTCATGGAAAGATGAATACGAATACTGTATGTCTGAATATTTGAGAATGAGTGGCATCTATTGGGGTCTGACCATAATGGATCTCATGGGACAGCTACATCGCATGAATAGAGAAGAAATTCTGACATTTATTAAGTCTTGTCAACACGAGTGTGGTGGAGTAAGTGCTAGTATTGGACACGATCCTCATCTTTTGTACACTCTTAGTGCTGTCCAGATTCTTACTCTCTATGATAGTATTAATGTTATTGATGTAAACAAAGTTGTGGAATATGTTCAGAGCCTACAGAAAGAACATGGTTCTTTCGCTGGAGATATTTGGGGAGAAATCGACACAAGATTCTCTTTTTGTGCAGTGGCAACTTTGGCTCTATTGGGGAAGCTGGATGCTATTAATGTGGAAAAGGCAATCGAATTTGTTTTATCATGTATGAACTTTGATGGTGGATTTGGTTGCAGGCCAGGTTCTGAATCCCATGCTGGGCAGATCTATTGTTGCCCAGGATTCCTGGCTATTACTAGTCAGTTGCATCGAGTAAATTCTGATTTACTTGGTTGGTGGCTTTGTGAACAACAGCTCCCATCAGGTGGACTCAATGGAAGGCCAGAGAAGTTACCAGATGTATGCTATTCTCGGTGGGTGTTGGCTTCCCTAAAGATAATTGGAAGGCTTCATGGATTGACAGAGAGAAACTGCGCAGTTTCATCTTAGCATGTCAAGATGAAGAAACGGGAGGATTTGTGGACAGGCCAGGAGATATCGTAGATCCCTTTCATACTCTATTTGGAATTGCCGGATTGTCACTTTTGGGAGAAGAACAGATTAAACCTGTTAGCCCTGTTTTTTGCATGCCTGAAGAAATACTTAGGAGAGTGAATGTTCAGCCTGAACTAGTGAGCTAGATTAGATCCCTTGATGCAAAAGTTGCTTAGTGTAGTTTTACTCTTTTAACATTTCAGTATTTGAAGTGCTTAACAAACTTAATGGCTGCCATGTTAATATTTTGTACATGAATTGTGTTGATTTTAATAAATTATACAATTATACATATGGTAAATTAGAGACCTTTATTGTATCTTCAGCTTTCTGTTTTCTTCTGGAATGCTGTTATTCTGAGCGTAATATTTTGTTTATGCTTCAGTGTATTTATCTTGTTTGTCTCCATAACAGCAAACTGAGTTGAACTCTATTTAGCTGATGAAGTCTTGTGTTCTGATTTTCCCATGTACTCCCTTGATATGTTATATATAACTATAGTTAATATCAAGTGGTCTTTGCCAATGAGAATGTTAACTGATGAAGAATTGATGAACCCCATAGGAATTAAAAAATAATAAATGGCTGAAATTTGGGAATAAAAAAAAATAGCTTCCTACCACATCAGACAACTAGCTTAATAAATGTTATCTCTATTAGTGTGGTAAGAACTTAAACCACATATTCTCTTCAGAGTACATACAAGACCTAACTTTAAAAGTGTCATATCTGGAACTTCTCTGGAGCTGTATCCTTTGTTCACATTAAATCTTTATTTTCTTACTATTCCTCTTGATGTGTATTTAGCATGTTAAAGTTGTGTGTATTTTAAAATACCACCTATGCATTTATAAAGTATTACTTCAAAACAACAAAGAAGTGTTTTAATGGCAATACATAAACTACAGAAAAATGAAAAAAATATCAATGATTCTGTTCTTTGGGAAAAAAGTACAAATATATAATTAAAAACAAATTCATAGTAAAGGTCCCTGGTAGGATTATAGAAATTTGATTTCTTTGTATATGTCTATAAAATGTAGTCCTTTCTGCTTCAACATAGTATCACACATACAGTGAGCCTTCTAACAGGTAATTATATTCTATTTCAGAGCCCTGGAATGAAATTCTGGTACACTAATGTTATAAGGAAAAGAAATTCAAAATCCAGAGAGAGCGAGAGAGAAGGAGTGAAAGAGATACTACTATACTATTTGCTTTAAAGGAACTCTAAAATAGGAAATATGGACTTATAGAAAAAACATATTTGGGTATTTGGGATAATTAATTACTTTTAAATGTTTTAGCTTCAAAATATATTTACCACATAAGTCCTTTACATAGCAAGTGCCTAAAAATGGCATTTTATTAACAATTTCACAAAAAATTTGATTTTTCTCACCATAATTAGCTATCTTTCCAAAGATCCATCCATAGATCAAAGGGGATCATTTATAAAGAACATGTAAATAATGCTTAATTTAAACACACACTGGGATTTTGTCATTATTCGGGGTATGGAAAGTAGGTCCCTGCCCTGGTGGAAAAATCTTCCAAAGTCTTAGTTGTTTAGTTTAAGAGGAATCTATTAGAAAACAGTGTTACTGTTACCCAAAAGTTCTAAGTTACGGTAATATAATTTTGAATTACCTGCACAAGTTTTGGGCAAAGATCCATGTCCATATCTCCTTACCACCACCTTACCTCCCAACCCCACCTTCACCCCATCCAATCTAAAGGAAGCCCCCACTTAATCATCAAGAAACACCACCCCTGGTTAACTTCACCTTAACTTTATTCTTGTACCAACTTACCACTCAGTGAAACTAGAAACTGAGAACAAGCCTAAGCAGTTTAAAAAAGGAAGAGGTCAGTTACACTCAGAAAATTTAGGATAAAAACTGAAATTCTCCAATTCACTTCACTACATCAACTGCATCTAAAAGATCAGGCCACACACATGCACAAGAAAACACCAACACAATGGCAAAAACGTTTTACAATCTCTGTAGACTGTGTTTATATTTTATTCTCTCTGTGGCATAATCTGAACTCAGATATTTGTATTCTAAACCTTCTGGCCCAGAGGGTAGAAATGTGGATTAAATATGGGTTGCAGTTTATTTTAAGTCTGTTTGAGTAGGACCCAAACTGAAATAGAAGAAACAACAAGGGTATGTCTGAGAAATTCCCTTAAGTACTTATCCTAAATTAATCACAATTTGTGTACAACAAATTCATACATACTCAGGAATAAATTCATGCATAATAATTTTTCAAATACATTTATTTACAAACATAACCAATGTAATTTTTAAAATACTAATTCAAAATAGTATATTTTAAGTAATTCTACATGGCTGGAAAGTATTTTAAATTTAATTTTACCTGTATAATCCATAACAGGCAGGGAACTGGGTATTTTCCAAAGTAAAACTCTATCAGACACAAAATGAAACAGCTCCCTAGACAGGCAAACCACTCTGGGGAAAGCCTCCTGCCATGTGACATTGAGCACACACACTTCTGCTTATCTCGATTCAAGCTGCAACGGTCATGGCTCTGCTCTCCTTTGCCTGTTCTTTTAAAGCCATCCTTAGAAAAGTGTTTCTTAGAAAAGAACTATTATTTCTTCCCATTTCATTCCTGTAGTATTAGTTTAAAACTAAGGAAAAAATAAATTCTCTTCTTTCTCTAAGTGAAAAGAACACAAGATATCTATACTTCATCCTAGTACTCAGTGTTAAAAAACCCACATAACCTGAAATGAATCAGCATCCAAATTTTTAGGAAAAATATTGTCATTATGTTCATTCCTTTGATAGTTTGCACATGTGATCAATTTGAAACATTTGATTTGTAAATAAACCTAATACAGGTGATGGAAGAACTATCCTTTAAAGCATATCTAAAACCTTTAACTCATTTGTCTGAGTCCTGAAACAGACATCAGATGGAAAGGACATATGGTCATTCCTGAGACAGACTGTATCTGATGTAATCTTTAATGTCACACTGTCACATGCATTGAGCCATCTTCTCCTTCACTGTCAATTGTTTTGATCGTCAGTGTGTCCTGGCTAAAGAAACCTTAAGAATGGTTACTTCATCTTGATACAACAATTCTTTAGACCTTGCCCAGAGACAAGATATAAATAAATTTTTAAATTTTTTATCGGCTTTCTTTTTTTTTCAGCAACCTGAACAGTTGGACAATTTCCAATTTAGAGACATATTAATGCTCCCTTAAACTGCAGCTACTTTGAGAAAGATAAGGTATTGGTGTTTTGAGTGGTTTTACTGGAGTAGTGGGATGTTTTGTTTTGCTTTTATTTTTCTACTTTCCTTTCCATTGAATAAGTTTCTCCATAAGATAATTACAAAGTTGACAATACTATACAATATGATTCTAATTTTCAATACAATATCAAAAGTATAAATAGTATAGAAATCTAAACATTCTGGGCTCAAAATCATCTATAATTTTATGAAATAAGTGAGAAAGCATCATTACATTCAGCCATCTAGTCAATGCTTCATTACCATAAGCAGATCCCATTACACTGCCATTCTGCTAACAGTCAAAAGCTGTTAATTCCCATCAACCTCACCTGTCATTGTTGCTAAGCAGCCCTGTCTCACTTCTCTGGCTTTAATTCTCTTTGTCTCAATCTAGGGTACTGGCTGGGGAGCCTTCCATGAGCTATAAAAATTTGATATACTTTCTTCCTGGTAATTAAAATGTGCAAATGGTTAAAACATTAATGCCATGATTGTTTTAAAATGGTATGCTTAAAATGCCTAATAATAACTGTCTTAATTTCCACGCATCTTACATGTGTGTGGCAACACTGATAGCCATTATCAGATGTCACATGAAATGACGTTTTAAGCCTCTCACAATTTAGTACTGTTAGCATGGATTTTTAAAGTTCTTTAATTATTTGAGCAGCATTATTGTAAGAGCAATTGTTTTATTTTTATCTTTTATATTTTATTTATAACTCTTAAGTCACAGATATTTTAAGGAAATGCATTTTATTAACAAAATGAGAACATAATTTAAAATCCAAATTAGAAAGTAGAAGATAGATGGATAGATGGGTAGATAGCTATAAAACCTACAATACAGTTAAGTGATTTGCCACACCTCAGAAAGCCAGCAGAGTGGTTGAGAGGCAGGCCCTGTGTCAGACAGAGAAGGTTTAAGCCACAGCTTAGCCACTTCTTAGCTGGATGATCTTAAGCAAGTTTTTAAATCTCTCTTGACTTCAATTGCCTCATAAGTTAAGTGACAAAGCGCCTAGATCAATGCCTGGGATGTGATAACAGCTAATATGTAAACAGCACTTAATGTGGACCAGGCACTGTTCTAACTCATAGATTAATAACTTACTTAACCCTCACAACAACCCTGGGAGGTATTATCTTCATTTTATAAGCAAGGAAACTGAGGCATGGAGGGTATGTAACTTAACTGAGGTCACACACTATACATAACAGAGCCAGAATTTAACCCAAGTGGTGTCGTTCAGAGTCCTGTGCCTAACGACTACACACACTGCCTCCATAGAGCAGGTGATCAATAAATGGAAGCAGAACAAGAAAAATTGTTTCCAAAAACTAGGTTCATTCTTTCCAACCCTGCAGTTTGCCAGATATTCTAATAAGCCATGTATTAATAAAAATTCAGAGTTTATAAAAATACTTTTTATAATCCATCTTCAATTCCAACATGCAGAAAAATTAAACAGATAACCAGAATGAAAGGGACAAGGCGTACAGTCACTGTGATAGCTTAAAATGAGAGTTGCATTAGCCAGTTAGGCAGAAGTAAGTACTCAAGTGCAGAAAGCTATAACCATAAAAGGACCTGTACTATGTACTACCTGCACACTCCTAGCAACCACTATGTCCCTCCCTTTCTACTTTTCAGTTTCCAAATGTCACAGTAGATACTACTTGTCTGGCCTCTAAAGAGTCTGAGCAGGTTCCTCTGACTGCAACTTCAAAGCTCACTCAGGAGGAGAGCACCTTCAACTAGATGCCCCTGCCTTCCTCCCCAAGAATCTCCTCTTGCCTCATCTCACCCTTGGCAAAGGAGACTCACTAGTATGTCTAGATGCACCCCTCGGACACAGAAACAATCACATCACAGTCCGCTCCAAAATGTACTTACAAGTCATGGGAGTCAGAGGTCCTTTGCAGGTCACCTGTTCCAGCCTACAGCCCAGGGACCACTGTCCTAAGTGTAACTTACTGACTCAGGAGCAGCCCATGCTGCACCCCCAAACCGCATCCCAGATTCATGCTACAATTTACCCCTTCACAGTCCAAGCTGGAAGAAGCATAGTTACTGAATCAACAGACCTGGGGTCTAGCCTCTACACTGCCACTCATTACCTCTCTGGTCTGGGATAAGTCCTGGAACCCTCACAGGTGTCTATTCCCAATAGGCAAAATGAGGAGGTTGAACTGGATGACCCCTAAAATCCAGCTCAAATCCAATGATACAGGATTCTACTTTAAACCAATTACAGCTGGATGAGAAAACTCAAGTAACTCCCAGCAGGGAGCTCTTCCTCCTCCTCCAGCCCACAGCATCCCCTCCTCCACGCTGACAGGGCTTTGGGAACAGCCCCACCTCAAGGGTGGGAAGCCAGGGAGCCAGCAGGTATTGTCCAAATCCAGTGCATTCATGCTGAATGGCTGACTCCTCCAACTGTTCAGGCACTGTTCCTCCCTAGACAGGCCCCAGTAACTCAGCCTAGGGGTGAACAGACAAATACAAACATTCATGAAACACAACAGAAATAACTGTTGGAGGCCAAGCCTACTGGAGAGTTCATGCCCTGGTGGGTCATACCTCTTAGGACAACAAGGCCTGGGTGCCAGCGATAAAGCTTCTGAAGGTGACCCCTCCTTCCAAAACATGATTGAGACAGCCTGGACAGGGAGTGCCAAGTTTTCTGTAGATGACAGCTCAGACTGAGACACACCTCCTCTCTTTCTCCGCCATGGCTTTCCTATCTGGAGTAGTTCTTGGTGTGGGAGTCCATAGCCCTTTACCCTCCTCAGAAAAGGAGAATGTACCATAAAACCATTTACCATAATTTTACCATAGTATCTTACATTGTATTTCCAACCCATACAATAACTCACTTTATTGCACATTTTAAAACC
Organism: Mesoplodon mirus; assembly: GCF_964341445.2. Taxonomy (NCBI): domain Eukaryota; kingdom Metazoa; phylum Chordata; class Mammalia; order Artiodactyla; family Ziphiidae; genus Mesoplodon; species Mesoplodon mirus. Next base: position 82,810,375 of record NC_138985.1, on the reverse strand, counting down.
CCAAGTCCAGGATTGGATTAAAAATGCTTACCCTGTTACTCCAGAAATGATAATATGGGGTTTTCCCTCCAGTCTCTATTCTCACCCTCCTCACCAACAAGTCAGTTACGTCAAAATGCCTTAATGGTATGCTTCATCCCAACTTCCCTTTACTCTAAGTCAGAACAAAGGTTACCTAAGAAGTTGATGCTCACCCATGCTTCTTACCACCCACTCCAGCCTGCATCCACCTCAGTATTTCCTTTTCATGTTCTGTCATCCTTCACTGGTTTTGCTTACTGAGCTGCACAATTACCACATGGCCTATTCCATAATGTGAGAAGACTCCACTGCAAAAAGGGTTCTCTGACTGAAGAAGATTCTAACAGCATGAGCCCATCTCCTCCCATGAGTGAGCTCTCCATACCTCAAAACGTTTAAGTAAGCTAAGACAGAGAAGCATCAAGCACCAACCAGATAACAAAACAGCCCTATGCGTAAGACAGGGACTGGTTAACTCAATACCATGGCCCAGACCAGTGCTATACATTCTCCAAGACAAAATTAAGAACCATCCTCACCAAGCACAAAAGCACAATTATGACCAAAGGCAAGCTGAAACCTGAGAGAAGATCTGCTTTACCCAACTCCAAACCTTCAGATAGGGTTATTTCTAGATAGACAACACCTGTTTGCTATGCTTGAAAAGAATGGTGGCAGAATCCAAAGCCCTCAGTAGCTGTAAAACTCAGACCTCTTATAAAGTAGCAGGGCCACTCCTTTCTTACACGAGCCCCAAGAGAACTGACATCAAGTAAACACAGATGGGGGGGGAATAACTTTTATAAGAGGTGGAGTACCGCTGATGTTTTTATTCTATCAAAAGATTACTGTAGGGCTGCCCTGGTGGCACAGTGGTTAAGAATCTGCCTGCCAATGCAGGGGACACGTGTTCGATCCCTGGTCCAGGAAGATCCCACATACTGCGGAGCAACTAAGCCCGTGTGCCACAACTACTGAGCCTGTGCTCTAGAGCCCGGGAAGCCACAACTACTGAGCCCGCGTGCTGCAACTACTGAAGCCCGTGCGCCTAGAGCCCGTGCTCCACAACGAGAGAAGCCACTGCAATGAGAAGCCCGGGCACTGCAACAAAGAGTAGCCTCCGCTCGCCGCAACTAGAGAAACCCCGTGCACAGCAACGAAGACCCAACACAGCCAAAAATAAATAAATAAATTAAATAAACTTTAAAAAAAAGATTGCTGTAAAACAAGACATTGGCTTAAATGTTTAAGGCTAACCAAGGAAAAAGAATAACCATCAACTAACCTTGATGTAAAATTAAGAGTCATGAAAAACATAACTAACATTACTAAAATGTCTGGTAAAAACATGAAAGACTAAGATTTTCTGCCCACAAATATGAATCTAACATAAATGTTTGTTAATTTTACACTTTGAAAGTGAGGGTCATTATATATATTTGAATCAAAGTTCTAGTGGAAAGATCACAAGCAAAATCCAGGTTTCTACAACAAACAGAGAGGTACCCAAGCCAAACATATCCTTCTGTAGAAAGCTTCTTTAGAAAAACCACAGACCTTCCTGTGTGGTTTTGGTCTGTTCACCTGGCTGGCAAAAGGAACCACGGGAAAATAAGCAAAGGAAGTCATGAAAAACAGTCATGAATGGACTACTGTGGGTTGTCCCTGAGGCAAAAAAACAGTGGAGAATCCTTCAAGAAATGTAGTAGCATTCAGCTAGAGTTTTTGGTAAGCAAAGAAAGCCACAAATTTGCATGGTACTCCAAAACATAAAATAATACTGATGTTTTAACAGGGGCCGGCACTCTTTCTACAAAGGACCAAACAGTAAATATTTTAGATACTGTGGGACCATCCAGCCTCTCTCACAACTACTCAATTCTGCCATTATAGTGCAAAAGTAACCACAAACAACACATAAACAAATGAGTATATGTAGCTGTGTTCCAATAAAACTTTATTTTTAGACTGTGAAACTGGATTTCTTATCATTTTCATGTATCATGAAATATTTTTCTTCTTTTGATTTTTTTAAACCACTTAAAATATTTTTTTAAAAAACACTGTTAGCTTGCAGAAACAGGTGGCCCTCAGACTATAGTCTGCCAGGCCTGTTCTATCATCTTTAGCTGATTTGACCTTTCTCTGGAAGAACTCTGATTTTCAATTAGGTCTCTGCCATTAACAAAACTCACAAAGGTAATGGATTCCATCAACAACTGCTTGACTGATCAGGGCTGGAAATTTAAGAAAATTTGTACCCCAATTCCCTTCTTTTTTAATGATATTATGAGCAACACCTAGTCTTGATAGCCCACACTACCTGTTCACTCCCTATCATGTTAGAGTTAGTAGTAAATGCTGAATCAACTTGTGAGAAATCAACTACTTTAACAGTGTAACAAAAACATTTCCAACCCACATACATCTATAGCCCTCAAAAATTCTATAAAAATGGAAATCATTAAGACCTCCAAATCTCCTCAATTATACGATAAGCCAGGAAGCTTTATACAAAGTACACTCATAGTATAAAACACAAGTAACAGCTAGTTTAGTATGAGAAAATCTAACCCCATTCACCAACAGTAGCTGAAAGAGAACTCCTGAGAAACAAGAAACTTAGATTTCAAGCCTAAATGCATAGTCAACTACTTCAGGTAGCCATTTCACAACAGTACCTCATTTTTATGAAATTAAGAAGTAGGTTTAGATTATTTCTGTGGTCTTTTCTAGCTCTAAAATGCTTGTAACGAGCTACACTAATTATGATATCTGATGTAGCTCACTGGGAGTTTCAGCAATTTTCACTTTTCATTATCCTTCAGATAAGAAGCAGATAATTTCTTCTCTGCTCTTTTATCTCTGGCTTTTTGAAAGGCCAATGAAAATATATTTCTGATTAGGACAATTGCTGCCTCCTTAGAAATATCCAGTCTTAACACAGATGTAAGTGATTCAAGAGAAAATGTAAAGTAGTATGATACTTGGAAGATGCTTCTAGAGACAGATATTTCTGTCTGCTGCAACTATAAAATACAAATTGTGGAGCCTCCTCATAACAAAAGCACACAATCATCCTTTAGCTACCACAGAAATGTGTCTTTAAAATTGCTTCATTTTTCTACAGTAATCACATCCTTACTCTATACAAACCACACTGCAGTCGGCCTCTAGAATCAAGCAGACCTGCATTTTGTCCCTGCCACTGCTACTTGTAAACTGAAAGGTTCTCACCTCCAATTCTCATTTTCCCCATCTGTGGAATAGGAATGCTGTTCTTGGTAGCAATGTAAATGATATATTCATAATTGTGTATAAATATTGATGTCTTCTGGAAGACATCTGCAATACACTGTTAGGTTTAAAAAATAACTTGCAGGGCTTCCCTGGTGGTGCAGTGGTTGAGAGTACGCCTGCCGATGCAGGGGACACGGGTTCGTGCCCCGGTCCGGGAGGATCCCACATGCCGCGGAGCGGCTGGGCCCGTGAGCCATGGCCGCTGAGCCTGCCTGTCCGGAGCCTGTGCTCCGCAATGGGAGAGGCCACAACAGCGAGAGGCCCGCGTACAGCAAAAAAAATAAATAAATAAATAAATAATAAAATAAATAAAATAACTTGCAAAGCAATAGGAATAATAAGATAACACTTTAGAGGGCTTTTTTTTTTTTTTTGAAAAGCATACAGTGGGAAAAAAGGAAGGAAATTCTGACACATGCTACAATATGGATGAATCTTGAGGACATTATCTAAGTGAAATAAGCCAGTCATGGAAAGACAAATACTGTATTATTCCACTTACATGCAGTATCTACGGTAAGTCATAGAGAAAGTAGAAGGGTGGTTGCCCGAGGCTGGGAGGAAAGGAAAGAGGAATTGTAATGGGCATAGCACTTCAGCAAGATGAAAAAAAGTTCTGAAGAACGGTTGCACAACAATGTGAATGTACTTAACACTACTGAACTGTACACTTAAAAACTAGTTAAGATGGGGCTTCCCTAGTGGCGCAGTGGTTGAGAGTCCGCCTGCCAATGCAGGGCACACGGGTTCGTGCCCCGGTCCAGGAAGATCCCACATGCCACAGAGCGGCTTGGCCAGTAAGCCATGGCCGCTGAGCCTGTGCGTCCGGAGCCTGTGCTCCGCAACGGGAGAGGCCACAACAGTGAGAGGCCCACGTACCGCAAAAAAAAAAAAAAAACCTAGTTAAGATGGTAAATTTTACATTATGTACATTTTACCACAATTTAAAATTTTCAATAAATTTTTAAATAAAATAAAATTTAAGACACTTTAAAAAAGCATAGAGTGGATACTTTGGCAGTAAAACTACTGATGATTTTTACTTTCTACTTTATATGATTTGTTACTGTTGCAAAAGTAGAATGAGTTCACTATGGAAAACATTCAACTCAGAAAAAAAAAAGAAAAAAGGTATTTTCATTTTATATGTAAATAAGCCTAAAAGCCTGAAAGCCATAAAAATCTACCAGCGAAGGGTCCAGTTAGCCTTTTTTTTAAAATGAGGTATAGCTGATTTACAATGTTGTGTTAGTTTCAGGTGTACAGCAAAGTGATTCAGTTTTATATATATATATGTATATATATATATATATATATATATATTCTTTTTCAGATTCTTTTCCATTATAGTTATTACAAGATAAAAGAAAAATCCAGGCCAATATCACTGATGAACATAGATGCAAAAATCCTCAACAAAATACTAGCAAGCCGAATCCAACAATACATTAAAAGGATCATACACCATGATGAAGTGGGATTTATCCAAGGGATGCAAGGATTTTTCAATATCCGCAAATCAATCAATGTGATACACCACATTAACAAACGGAAGAATAAAAACCATATGATCATTTCAATAGATGCAGAAAAAGCTTTTGATAAAATTCAACATCTATTTATGATGAAAAAAAAAAACCTCTCCAGAAAGTAAGCACAGAGGGAACATACCTCAACATAATAAAGACCATATATGACAAACCCACAGCTAACACACTCAATGGTGAAAAGCTGAAAGCATTTCCTCTAAGATCAGGAACAAGACAAGGATGACCATTCTCGCCACTTTTATTCAACATAGTATTGGAAGTCCTAACTACCACAATCAGAAAAAGAAATAAAAGGAATCCAAATTGGAAAAGGCAGAAGTAAAACTGTCAGTGTTTGCAGATGACATGATACTATACATAGAAAACCCTAAAGATGCCATCAGAAAACTACTAGAGCTCATCAATGAATTTGGTAAAGTTGCAGGATACAATATTAATACACAGAAATCTCTTGCATTCCTATACACAAACAACAAAAGATCAGAAAGAGAAATTAAGGAAACAATTCCATTTACCATTGCAACAAAAAGAATAAAATACCTAGAAATAAATCTACCTAAGGAGGCAAAAGACCTAAATGTCCATCAACAGATGAATGGATAAAGAAGATGTGATAGATATAAATATAGATAGATAACATAGAGATATATAGATCTAGATCTAGATCTAGATATATATATATAGATATACCTAGATCTATAGACATATATAGATATATAATGGAATATTACTCAGCCACAAAAAGGATGAAATAATGCCATTTGCAGCATCATGGGTGGACCTAGGGATTATCAGACAAGTGAAGTAAGTCAGAGAAAGACAAATATTATATGATATCACTTATATGTGGAATCTAAAAAAATGATACAAATGAACTTATTTACAAAACAAAAAAGACTCACAGACATAGGAAACAAACTTATGGTTACCAAAGGTGAAAGGGAGGGGGAGGGAAAAATTAGGAGTTTAGGATTAACAGATACACATGACTATACATAAAATAGATAAACAACAAGGACCTACTATATGGCACAGGGAACTATATTCAATTAGTCCTGAAATACATTAAAATTACATACTGTCACCAGGAACTATACATATAATTAGGGTCAGAATGGCTAAAAGAATGATAAAGGATTGGTAAAAAGGAAGTATATTTCTGTTCTTAAATTTGTAGGGAAATACTAACTTTAAATGGCATTTATGCAAGTTTGTTTAAATTTTTAATTTGAATAAAACAGCATATAAAGAATAAAAATTTCATTCTTAACTCTAGTGCCTAGCAATGCTTGTTGAATGAATAAGTGGACACACTTGAATAGAAACCAACTCCTTGAATCTCAGTAAATGTACAAACCATTCAGAATAGATAATTATATTACACTGCTACCAACTGGTGGCAGCATCCCTAAAACACAAGGGCAATAACTAGGAAAGGAAAGAGTTCATTCTGAAACTTTAAAAGATATAAGAGGGTGACAGACTTGTAACAACTTTTCTCCTTTGAAAACTTTACTATTTCCAATAAAATATGGACACTGTCCTTTAAAAAGGCAATGTCCTTATTTTATTGGACTCTGCTATAAACAGCATAAATAGCCTCAACTCTGCTATCAATCAACTATGAAAAAGATATGAGGTGGAAAAATTACTTGGAATTAGAGCAAGATTGAATTTGAATTCTACTTTAGGCAACAATGTACCTCAAGTTTTCTCAGATATGAAATATGTGAACCTCTCAGAAACCTATTACCCATATTTCATGTGTGAGAGCATCTAAATGGCAAAATGTCGGGAGTTAATATTATTTATTATTAATAATTAAATTATTATTAGTGACTTTTTCTTAAATAATAAAACATCTCTGAAACATTTATATTTATGATCCATGTATTTGTTCATATATCAGCTTTCTAATATGTTAAATGCCTAAAGATAAAAAAATAACAAATATCTGTCCTTTGACTGAGTCATTCTTTATATGGTACTCCATCTTCTCGATTCAATTCAGATTTTTTTCCCAGGACTTTTTTTTAGCAGAAACATGCCCTACATACTTTTCATGAGCATAATTTATTTTTAAATTTATGTCTGGGAATTCAGCATACTGTATCTTAAAACAGTGCTTCACGTTAGTCATTATTTCCACAGCCCATCAGCACATAGACAGGAAGTGTAATATGCAAAGAAGGAACTGAATCTCATGGAGTCTATCAGAAATGTCCCTTAGCGTTTCATAAAAATCTGATACATATATCGTGAAAACTAGAAATGTTTTTATGTTAATGGTAACAACCAATGTAAAGACAAAGAGGAAAAACAGGGACCATTTATGACTCATTACCACAGGAGATAATTGAGGGTGAAGTAGATTGAAACTGGGACTAGACTCAGGATCAACAGCTTTTAGATTTTCCACTCTGTACAATGTTAAAATAATATTACATTTTATATTTATATAATATGAATTACTAACATCAAAAATCTGCCCTCATAATGAACCATAAGTAAATAATGATCAAATAAAATGGGAGAAATTTTAAAAGTTATTTTGTCAATATTATAGTGTATTAACAAATACCTTCTGCTTCAGTGAAATTAGATTCAACAGACCTATGTCTGGGCATTTCATTGAGAATGCACATTCTAGGAATGTGTGTATGTTTCTTTAAAAAATATGTATACACTGAGGATAGACGATGTAACAACGAACAAAATACAGAGGCCAGTGAATTCCAGACATTATACAAGAGCAAAACACTTAAACAGCCATGTTTTAAAAATATCTAAAGAAATTTAAAATGTATTAGGTTCCCACATACTATTTACCTAAAATACTCCTAATTATACTTGAATCAAGTCTTCCTAGAAATGTAAGTATTATAAATGTTTTCTTCTATCCAAAATAGCCCATGAAAAATGTCATCTTTTTAATTGTTTACTGTAACTTACACATTTTTTTAAATTAAGTACCCTCTTTAAGTTATTCTAAAGCATTACAAGATAAAAATAAAGGCTCATAGAGAGTTCTTAACACCGGACATAAAACGTTAAAAGTACACTAAATGTAAAATGTGAGTATAAAAAAGAAAAAATGTTTTATTTCTATAATCAAAAGTCTATTTTCAGATACTCATCAACTACAATCAATGCCTATTCAAAGACAGATTTCTTAAAGGTGAATACATTATTTAGGTCATTTGGGCGATAGTGCAATGACAACGTCTACATTTTTCTCCCTGAGAACAAGAACTTGGTTACATAAGTCCTCTAGATGCACTCAAAGAATTAGGGGAAAAGTATGTGGGAGGCATGAAGCTTTTGAATTTGGAGTTAATGCCTGAGGACTGAGGCTTTTTTCCTTTTTTGGTAAAATGCAAATGTATTTGTATGAATTGTGACAAAAAATATAACTGTAGAAATTATGTAATATCCTAGGAATGCTTGTTTTACATTTTCAACCAAAGAACAGGTTTTCAAAGAAAAACAAAGACAAGAACTAACATTTATTGAATTCTTTAGTATGTGTTAGAGACACTGAAACACTATGATAGAAACTGTCATATATTACATTATCACAATCATTTTCTCCATCTTTGCTATAAAGTCATAATGGACTCTATGTTAAAAGGCATAAAAAAGAGTCCATCAAGAGCTCTAAATTATTAAAATGCCTATCTTACCAGAGTTTTAAAAAATTTCTATAGACTGTTCATTTCTTTTCAATATACACAACATATTTCTGAATTAAGAGATTCAACAAGCTGAATATTTCATCCTTTCTCTCCAGAGACCATGGGCAACATGACAAAATGATAAAATTCTGAGCCAAATGGATATACAAAAACAAGGTCAAAGAACCCTTTAGCTATCTCCCTAGACCTCTGATTATCACTGTCCAAGAAATTATTTTCAGAACACTGGGCTTTTATCCTCCTTAATTTAACAATTTTATTGCTATATATTCAAAAGGCAATCATTTTCCATCTGGATCAAGTTATTGTGTCGTAAACATATTATCCATACTATTCAACATTCATCCACATGAATATAAAGAAACTTTGAAAAAAAGAAACAAACAAGGAACCTAAACAGAATTTAAAATAGGATACCATAAAAGTCAGTTTTCTCAATTTAGAAAGTAGACAATAGATAATGGTGGTATCATTTTGAGAGAACCCCACCTTAAATTTGTAGAAACCACTGAAAATGGAAGTGAGGTCTCTAAAGATTGTAGTCATCCTGCAAAGACACCCTCCATGTGACATGAATCAAAATAGCAGCAATTTATGACCTACAGACAACCCATTTAGAACCCCTTCCTAAGAAACATTTTTTTAAAAAAGCACATTCTAAAAAACTAATTCAGTACATTCATCTGGCACTGTAGAAAAAGAATAAGATTTTGTTATTATTGATTTGCACAATTTTTTCGTTGAAGGGATTCTACCTTTAACACACACACACACACACATACACACACACACACACACACACACACTGCAGCCCTTAGGGAACTAGCAGAAATTCTATGTACCTAATCAATTTGAAATAGGCTGCATTAAAAATAAATTATGCTATCAACTGAAGGTACTTAACAAGCTTGTAAGCATAACCAAATACTGCATAAAAACAACAATATTGCATTAGACACTTGAAATCTCCTCCCCAAAACAGATATTCTTTCTTGTTTGATCTCCAGCAAAAATTACTTTGGGAAACTTCAATGTGTAAGAAAATATATTTATAAAACATGATGTCTTTTCAGGTTTCCATATGTTTTTATTATATTTTGCCTTTAAGCAAAATAGAGACATCAGATTATATTTTGCTAGAACAAGATAAAGGTCCTGCCAAGATAAAGGTCCTGCCATTACTATGGCATTGAGGGGGAAAATAAGGAAAAGTGGTCAATATACCCCCTATATTGACATTAATGCAATTATCAGTCTACCACCCACAGTTACAAAAAAAGAAAAAAGAAACACTAACACTAGACTGTATCAGAAACGGTCTCTGGTTACTATGACAGTTACATAAGACATACCTTTTCCCAAGCTTGGCCCAGAAACATGTAGGCTGTTAACAGAGCCATGTAGGCTCTGTTAACTGCCTACATGGATGGCTTCTGAAAGCATCATTACCTGATCCCTGCAATTTTGTCACCTTTACTAACCACTAGTCCTTTCTGTAACTCACATAGATATAAAAGCCTCTCTTTCCAGCTCATTTATCAAGTGAAAGGTTCCTTTCCAGGAAAACAGACACCTGAGCTCCAGGGACCATAATAGAAAACAGCAGTAAAACCATTCAACTGACTTAGCATTGGTAGATTTCTTTTCTACTTTGTTCTTTCAGGAAGAAGGTGGCCTTTAAATTTGGAAATACATTCTATAAACACATGCATTTTCCCACATAAAACTACAAATAGTTTGACTGATTTGTCTTTTAAAGCAGAGTGGGGTGCATAGTGTTTGGGTGAGGACTCAGCTGACAATGATTAGACCTCCTGTTGCTTCCATTCCTTTGCAGCAGAACAGTTTTTCAATCATCCCTGTGGATTTTTATGCACACTAGATAAGGTTCCAGTTTCACTGCTTCTGCACTAAGCAAATGACAAATAGCCTCTTCAGTGTTTTCCGACATCAACATTTAAATGTTCTATTAATTGGTTGCTGCTGAAAAGGACTCTAGATCCACAACACCATAGGCTGCAGAATAGAAAAAAACCTCATAGCCAGAAGCTTTAGAGAATGTCTTTAAAATATGTGAGTTTTTCAGAGAAGAGATAACCCTTTGGATACTAGGATTTCTCAATTGTAATATAACTCTTACCATCAAAAAGATCCAACAGTACTTCTCAATGAGGGCGCTATGGGTATTTTAAGCAGGATAACACTACAGTTAACATCCCTGGCCCCCAGGTATTAAAGGCCAGTGGCACTGACCAGTCACCGTGACAACACAAAGCCTACACACACATTTCCCCATGGCCCCTAGTAGGACAGCACTGCCCTCCCAACCTTAATACTGTATTTCCCTGCCATCTTAAATTTTAAGTGACACAAAGCTCAGAATAAGCTTTTCTTAATAACCTTACTATTTTGATAGACTACAAAAGTAACTGGAGATACAAATGGAGATGATGTAGGATATAGGACTAAGCCCTAAAGCAGTGTTTAACATGCAGCTTGAAAAAGTCCCAAAGGTCACTTTGCTTTTTTGGTCACTTGTAAAAATATTAAAGTTACCTCTAAGCTTTGCTGCCCAACATGGTAGCCACTAGTTAAGTATGGCTATTTAAATTTAAATTAAAAATTCAGTTCCTCGGTAGCACCACCACATACGCTCAACAGACGCTTTATTATAGAACATCTCCGTTATCACAGAAAGTTCTATTGGACAGCACTACTCTAAGGCTTCCTAAGAACATGACAAGGCACCTCACTGCCATTCTGAGGGATGTTTACAGCAAAGACATAGAATTCTTCAGTGGTAGTAACAAAAAGCACTTATGCAATCACAGTTCAACTCCAAACTCTTTTTAACATTTGGCTTTGGAACAAAATTCTAGACACGAGCAACATTAAAAACAGAAACTTCCATATTAGACCAAGTTTGATGAGTAGCTACAGAATGTTTCAGCTCTCTTATAATATCCATAAACAAACTGTTCTACGAGATAACATTGAGAAGTGAAACAACACTAAGAAGGCGCCTAACCTTTCTTTCTTTTCCAGATTATCATCTACGAAGGGCCAAACTCTGTTTTATTAACAAAACAACTATCTGGTGGCTAGTAAGCCCTTCACAAGGCTCTATGTAGCCCTTTGGAACCACAGAGGTATAGATTTGCTCCTATTTGCCCCTCCCAAATTCAGAGTTGGTCCATCTTCTCTTTTATCTGTCACTGGGTACTCTTCCTCACAGGGTTTGTAGTTCACATACTTACTACACTTGGAATTGTGCCCAAGGAGGGGCCTGGAAGGCTACATTCCAACTATCTAAAATGTTTAGTATGTAAATTCCTGAAAAAGCATGTGATAAGACTGTAAAAGTATTTTTCTACCTCTCTACTATTTGAAACTCTAAGATTAGGGCAGTAATTCTGTTGCAATTCCTTTTAAACCAGAGTCTTCCAAAACTTCTGGTGTACTGAAGTTTTATTAATAGGTCTACTATTAAAAGGCAGAAGGGGGGACATTTCAATCTCAAGTAATTTGGAAAGCAGTACGGCTCAGGCATGCCTGATTTCCATCCCTGTTCCACCACAAACTGACAGGCTCTAAGACTTTAGGCGGCAGATTGCTTGGTAAACCAAGGTTCTTATCTTGTAAAATGGATGATAAGTCATTTGAGTTGCAACCCTTGGATGTACTCAAAGTTATGATCCATATCAGGGGCTGAATACCAAGAATGAGAAAGAAGCAAAGCACAGTCAAACTAAGGAAGACTAGATTACAGTCTGCAGTGTGGTCCATCTCAATTTGTAAAATAGCTTCCTTCTTACTTGGGGCTGCTTTCCATGGGCTCCCAATCAAGTGCCAACCCTTGTCATTTAAGGCTTAAAGGTCAGTCACTTCCTGTCCATTCACATCACCTCAACCGAGAAGGTTTTACTCCCCTCACTTGGCATTCCAAACTGGTCATGAGCACAATGATAATAACGCCTTTTGTTTGTGGCAACTTGTTTTTGAAAAAGCATTCAGGGAAACTTAAATATGTATATATGTACATAACCACAAAACCACCTCGGAGTGGGGAGGGTTAATATTACTATTCCTCATTTGTCAAAAGGTAAAGAGATTACAGCCTCTCACAAGTAAGGGCAGAGCCAAGGCTACTGTCCAGATCTCCTGGGCTGGCGGCTCTTTCCTCTCTTCCAACTACCCACTGGATTCTGTTATGTATACTAGTCAGGGTCCTAGCAGGAAGCAGATACCACACCCAAATCAGAATACTTGGAGTAGAGTTTAATAAAAGAACTATTTACGGGCTTCCCTGGTGGCACAGTGGTTGAGAATCTGCCTGCTAATGCAGGGGACGCGAGTTCGAGCCCTGGGCTGGGAGGATCCCACATGCCGCGGAGCCACTAGGCCCGTGAGCCACAACTACTGAGCCTGCGCGTCTGGAGCCTGTGCTCCGCAACGAGAGGCCGCAATAGTGAGAGGCCCGCGCACTGCGATGAAGAGTGGCCCCCGCTTGCCACAGCTAGAGAAAGTCCTCGCACAGAAACGAAGACCCAACACAGCAAAAATAAATAAATTAATAAACTCCTACCCCCAACATCTTCTTTTAAAAAAAAAAAAAGAACTATTTACAATGGTGTGGAAAGGGCGTAGAGTAATCATAACGAATAGTGCAGTTCCCTAGGACCATTACCATCCACAAGATGGAAAGAGCCAAGAAGCAATTACCAGAACCAGGAAGGTGAAAACCATAGAGAGAGTGAAATTCATATAGATACACTGTGGCCTTCACAGAGGGGTACAGCCAGGTAACTCACTCTCCCTAGGTCCTACAATCCCCTACCAGGCTTCCCACTGGCTAAACCCAACCAGAAAACAGAAGACAAGACAACTGACTGGAAAAGTCTATATTAGTCATCTCCCAGGGTAGGATGTAAGGGTATAAAAGGCTAAAAGTGAATCTGAAGGAGAAAACAGAAGATGACTTGGTACATTATGCTATCTGCAATCATTTATCTAAAAGGAGAAAAGAAGATATCACATATATTCAGAGCATCAATTTCTCTACAGAAGAACCACTATTAGCACTTCATGTTCAAGAACTATATATTTATTTAGGGCTTCCCTGGTGGCGCAGTGGTTGAGAGTCCGTCTGCCGATGCAGGGGACACGGGTTCGTGCCCCGGTCCGGGAAGATCCCACATGCCGCGGAGCAGCTGGGCCCGTGAGCCATGGCCGCTGAGCCTGCACGTCCAGAGCCTGTGCTCCGCAACGGGAGAGGCCACGACAGTGAGAGGCCCGCGTACTGCAAAAAAAAAAAAAAAAAAGAACTATATATTTATTTCTGTTCTTTATTGTGGTCTCTAAGACAGATCTCCTTCATGTCAAAGTACTTCTTCTAGTGCCTTAATGAATTCCTCTTTAATAGTCTTTGGTATAAAAATATCACCAAAGGTTTTCTCTTAATCTAAAATCATTGTGTCCATTGGTTTCTCCTTGTTTGGTGGTAAATATACCTTCTCATTTAGGAAATTCTACTAAAAAAATCAGGCTATCTTTCCCCAAAGACTTATAGTTGCTTCCTTTAGTCAATGATTCTATTATTTATTATGTACAAAAATCACTGGTCAATTAGACATATTTTTTGGCAAATAATTATGTCTTTAAGTTTCTTTAATACTTTAGGAAAGACGTTTTTAAATCCCAGAATGTTAAGTATATTTACTAATCAAGTCTAAAACATTCTTTTTTTTTTCAATTGAAGTATAGTTGATTTACAATATTGTGTTAGTTTCAGGTGTACAGCAAAATGATTCAGATATATATATATTATTTTTCATATTCTTTTCCATTATAAGATTGAATACAGTTCCCTGTGCTTTACAGTAAATCCTTATTGTTTATCTATTTTATATATAGTAGTGTGTATCTGTTAATCCCATACTCCTAATTTATCCCTCCCCCTCTTCCCCTTTGGTAACCATAAGTTTGTTTTCTATGTCTGTGAGTCTGTTTCTGTTTTGTAAATAAGTTCATTTGTATTATTTTTTTAGATTACATATATAAGTGATATCATATAATATTTGTCTTTCTCTGTGTGACTAACTTCACTTAGTATGATATTCTCTAGGTCCATCCATGTTGCTGCAAATGGCAATATTTCATTCTTTTTTATGGCTGAGTAACAGTCCATTGTATGTATATACCACATCTTCTTTATCTACTCATCTGTTGATAGACACTTGAGTTGCTTCCATGTCTTGGCTATTGTAAATAGTGCTGCTATGATATTGGGGTGCATGTATCTTTTCAAGTTAGAGTTTTCATCTTTTCAGGATATATATGCCCAGGAGTGGGACTGCTGAACATCCTCATATCTATTTGCTTCAAAAGAAAATTTGGAACCTTGAAGACATTATGCTAAGTGAAATAAACCAGTCACAAAGGGACAAATATTGAATGATTCCTTTTATATTAGGTTCCTCAAGTAGTCAAATTCATAGAGGCAAAAAGTAGAATGGGTATGTAGACAGGTAAGTTAAGAGATTTACTATTTTCAAGGGTCAAGGAAGGCTGAATTGAGAAGGTGATATTTGACTAGGAACCTCAAAAAGTGAGGGCGTGAGCCATGCAGCTTTCTAGGGGACAGTGCATAGAACAGACAGTTCAACGTATGCTTATAAACTGCAATTTATATAACATAGAGAAAACTGTCCACTTATTTTCTACCTTCCTTTCTTATTTTAGTGCAATTATAACAACCTAGATCACTGTACAATAATTTTTTAAAAGGTTGTTTCCCAATGTGTGCACACAACAGAACAAAACGAAACAAGACTAAATCCTTAGAAAAATGGGATTCTTAAGCACAAACACAGCCAACATGCTGAACAAAAGTCAAAGGGATGGCTTCACCCAGACTAGAAAGAAACTTGTCCAAACTGGACAAAAAAGAAAGTAGAAGGAGAAATTACTCTTTTTCACTTACTCACTCTACAGTGAAGTCAAAGGTTAAACAATCACCAATCTCCCCACCCCTGAAAACACCACACACACACACACACACACACACAAACACACACACACACACACAGTTTTCTATCAGTCAAGGATCACCAGATATATGAAGAAACTTTCTAACAGAATGGACAGTGACAAAAACAACAAAAACACTTCTTTTAAAAAGGCATATGGAAGAAACAGACAATAAAAATAGATTTCTTGGGCCTCCCTGGTGGCGCAGTGGTTGAGAGTGTGCCTGCCGATGCAGGGGATACGGGTTCGTGCCCCGGTCTGGGAGGATCCCACATGCCGCGGAGCGGCTGGGCCCGTGAGCCATGGCCGCTGAGCCTGCGCGTCCAGAGCCTGTGCTCCGCAACGGGAGAGGCCACAACAGTGAGAGGCCCGCATACCGCAAAAAAGAAAAAAAAAAAATAGATTTCTTCATTTCTTGGTTTTGGAAATCTCTGTGATCATAGCTATTGAAATAATTGAGACTAATAATTAAAATGATAGTTGGATTCTAATAGTGTATGGGAGGAATAAATCGTAATCTATAAAGTATACTAAAAATACTTTAAAATAATCAACAAAAGACAAGAATAGACAATTCTCATCTTTTAAAGCCTGCCCTCTAGCACTCATAATATTATTAGAATAAATACATTTATCCAGAAGGATCAACTTGCTTTAAAATAAAATTTTTAAAAATTTAACCATGAAATCTGTACATAGAAATATGTTAAAAGACTGAGAAAAACATAGGAAAAAATTAATTGTTGTGAATAGCTAAAATATTGGCCTCAAATGAACCAGTTTAATGAAAGAAAGTTGAAGACAAAAATATCCTTCAGTATCATTTTTTAAAATATCAATAAATATTCAATTTTATTAAAGTGAGTGAACTTGCAACCTAATCTCCCACCAATGTCACCCCAAATATACCCAAATAAACACTCTATTAGATTTATCAAAGCAGCTAATCAAGTTGGGATATGAACTGATGCAGGAAAATACTTATGAGTCCTTCTACAGAATTATAAAAATGTCTCAAGCACTTTGAACTTTTAAGGTCAGAACAGGGGCTAAATAGCCAGTACCTCTAAACCAGCAAAGGAGGAAAAAAATGTTTGATATCAGGACTAGCTATGGAATTTTTGGAAAATAAGAAAAGAGGAGTGTGGTCATGGTGGGTGATTCCCAGTACCAGATAGAAACCGACTCCAGATGTGGGAACAAGAGCAGCTCCTAGGTGATAGGCTTCCTGTGAGGTCTGAGCAAGTAGTAAAGTCAGTAATGAGTGTGCAGAACTGAGGTCCAAGAGCAATCTTATAGGAAAAATAAGTATGAAGTTCAAGGGGTGGTGCAGAGTCAAGAACCAAAGCAAGGGCCAGTTTTCAGTAACAAGACTATGGACTACGCATAGAAAATCCAAGTCGGAGCAGTTTTCTTGCTGCAGACTTGAGCAGCCAGGCCAGTGGCACCACAGCAAGCCCAAAGGCCTGAGGAGGATGCACATTCCTAGAGAGGCACTCCTGCCCATGGCCTCCTATCCCTCAGCCACATCCTGGCTTCATGGGGACTTCCTCAGAACCCAGTAAGACGCCTACGGATGAAAAATACCAAGCCCATTTAGATGGCTCTGTATAACACACTCACACTCAGCCATAGTTTCTAACCCTTCTTTGGAGTGCCTCTGAGGATAAGGAAGAAGAGAGATTCTTTAGGTGGGCAGAATGTCAAATAATACATCTATTCACTCTGTAAGAAGAGAAGGCCAAGGCTCAGAATCTATATAAATTTCTGGACGGTGGCTAATGTCCTGCTGAATAAGCAAGGACTTGAAAGGAGTAATACTAAAGGACTGGGGGCTAGGAGGTTGGAGCTTAGGGAGTGTGGACTATTTGAAAGGGCTCGAAGTATGAAGATTCGCACGTGAATTCTCAGTAAAGGGCCCATCTGCAAGAGAAGATCTTAAACATCCTTCTCCATTACCTTTGCTGGTTCCTCCTCTTTTTCCCAACCTCTTAAAATTGGAAAGCCTCGGAACTCAGTCTAGAACTTTTTCTCTTCTCTATACTCACTCTCTCAGTAATCTTATCTAATCTCATGGCTTTAAATACTACCTATAAACTATGTCCGAAATCTCTCTCTCCCTATCTCCAGACTCAAATATCCAACTACCTACCTGACATCTCTATTTGAATGTCTGAATATCTCCAACTTAACACATCCAAAACTAGTCTTTCCCCAAAACCTGCTCCTTCCCCTCAAACTAGCCTTCCCCATTTCATTTGATGCCTACTGGGATGGGTATATGGATGCTCTCTCCAAGAAATCTGATATTTAGCAGTGTTTTTTTTTTAAAAACTGAAGCAGTTGACATTCATTCATTCTGACAGTGGCATATGAGATAACTATCCATTAGTTCCTGCTACCTAGATCCCTGGAGAAGTGCTGTATTTTGTCCTTTCTGAAATCTAGTTCTTCCGCTTTTCATTAGATTCTGCACATTTTCACTTTCCCTTAAATTGGTCAGGCTCAGTTTCTGCTGCAACTAAAACCCCATACTGGGTATAGCCACCAGCTCTCAGCTCACTGACTCTGCTTTACTACCAACAACTCCCCATTTGCCACCAAACCCTGTCCTCGCTACTCCTTTCTACTTATAGTGAAGATGAAAAAGCAAAGTTATCCCACTTTCAATTATAACAGACTCTAATCACACATGCCCAGAACCATTCTCTATGTTATCTGAGAAATTCTAAAAATTAAAATTATCTTCCACCAAAGTATTTGTTCCCAAACTGGTTATGTCCAGCTATTCATGGAAAACACAATGAGTAGGAAATCTCTAACAGGATTCCCCCTACAGCTCATCTGAAGAAGTCCTATACCACAAATTCTGATAATCCCTTCCTCTGATCCCACACAATCTCTATTACAGCAGCTAACCTCAGCCAAACACAATTAATTATTCACGACTTCATGAAAGGAAAGGACCATGGGTCTCCTCATGTCTGTATCCCCATGTAAGGCAGGCTTGATAAGTATTGGTGGCATTTTATCAGAAAGCAATATAGAAAATGCTTCACAGTTTTAAAGCAATCACCGTACTTCAAATGATATGCACTCTGAGCTGAATATGATGTTAAATTATCTGCTACTAACATATCTGAGGATGAACTGTCTGCTAAGTCTTTCTGATCATACTGAAAAATCAAGAGAGAATTAATTATGCACAGGCTTACAAAGTGCTTATTATTTTGATATTTCTAACTAATTCATTAATTAGCCTAGGTAAAATTTTATGTACATCTCAAAAATAAGAATACCATATTTACTCACCTAATTCCTCCCATCTCATTATTTTTTTATAAATATTTTATGTTTAAATTTGGGAATTATATGGATAAACAGAATGATCTAAAAGAACTTTTAAGTCCCCCAAATTTCTGACCCTAACCTCTAGTTTAACCTAAAAATATCTAATCAACAGGATGAACATGAGTATCAATACCACATATACAACTCTCCAAGGTATCGAGATGTGTTTTCCCCCCGAATAATGTAACTTTATACAGGAAAGCCTCACAAATGCATGGACAAGCACCATCTAGTGGCAAAAAGAATTACTCCAGATAAAGAGATCATGGACAGCAGATCTAAATGAAATTACTACCAAAATCTAAATCATGGACATTTGTTGTTCAGGACCCAATTCTGTTAAAATGTTTAATAACCATGTGGCTAATAAATCAAGGGTAATACCAGTTTTAAGGTAAGACTAAATGGTCAGGGCTTCCCTGGTGGCGCAGTGGTTAAGAATCCGCCTGCCAATGCAGGGGACACGAGTTCAATGCTTGGTCCAGGAAAGATCCCACATGCCGTGGAGCAACTAAGCCCATGCGCCACAACTACTGAAGCTTGCACGCCTAGAGCCTGTGCTCCACAACAAGAGAAGCCACTGCAATCAGAAGCCCACACACCGCAACGAAGAGTAGCCCCCACTCACCGCAACTAGAGAAGGCCCACGCGCAGCAATGCAGCCAAAATTTAATTAATTAGTTAATTTTAAAAAAAGACTAAATGGTCATTAGGACAGTCCAGATTCAGCTGTTTTAACACTCAAATGTGAAGTGGAAGGTAGTTAACTAACGGCTGCATCGGGCACCCACACTGCAATGTGTTGGGCACATTTACATATGCTACATCTCATTTAATCCCCACAGCAGCCCAGTAAGGAAGTTATTAAAGTTTCCCCTGTGCACAGGAGGAAGCCGAATCTCAGATATTAAGGAACTTAAGCCATACAAACAGAAGTGATGAAGTCACCTCCCCATCCACTGCTCATCTAACTATAACTGGGTCCTTGGGGAAAAA
The DNA here is from genome assembly GCF_964341445.2 of Mesoplodon mirus. Classification (NCBI taxonomy): domain Eukaryota; kingdom Metazoa; phylum Chordata; class Mammalia; order Artiodactyla; family Ziphiidae; genus Mesoplodon; species Mesoplodon mirus. The sequence continues at coordinate 82,790,433 of NC_138985.1, read as the reverse complement.
TGAAAAGTAATACAACAGATGAAGTGTACACAAACCCACTCAGCACTTAGTTTAGGCCACATAAAACTGACTCCAACATAGAAAAGAGAGATGTGCTGTTGGATGACAGATAATCCCTCAGACTTTGAGACTAATCAGACAGCAAAGGGACAAAGCCCATCTTAGTCCTGAACCCAGTGAAGTGTAGTAGAAAGTTCATGGGCTTTGGTGTCAGGCCTAAGTACAAACCAGTGTTACAAACTAATATTAACAAAGGGTCTCCCATACAGCAGAGCCCAGAGCTGGGGCTGGAGACACAAAGGTGTCCCAGCAGACATGACCTGCTCTCACAGAGCCTACAGTCCTGCCCTTGAAAAACTTCTAGTCTAGAAGAGAAGATGACAGACAAGTGGGTCCTTCTCGCACACTGGGAGAGGCTACTTAATCCATAACCTGGTTTGGAAGAAAAAGGAGGAGCTTCTTAGAATTTTTTTTTTAATTGCACAAAGATTGGCCCCTTCACAAGAGAGGCCTTTACACATGATGGATCACAACTTTCAAACTTTTCTTCTCTCTCTCTCTCTCTTTCCTCCCTTCTCCTCTCCTCTCCTCTTTCTCTCTCACATACGTGAATATGTGCAAACTGGGGCTTGAATTCAAACTTCTTCTTTTCCAGAGACATTCCCTTTGGAACAAGGTTCAATTCTCCACGGCCTTACATCTTTGCAGATTTAGATAAATTCCATTTTAAGAATTGAAGGATGTAACAAATAGATGATGGCATAGCTTAATGGAAGAGGACAAGCCAGGTCTATTGAAATTCTAGGTCTGTTGTAACTGATTAACAGATTATTTGGATCTTTTTTCTTAAAAGGTAAGAAGAAGGGGGGTGAACAATCATAGAGTTTGGTCCACCTCTTCTCTTTCTCCTCCTAAATAATTCCATGCTAAACTCATAGGGAGGGCCAAGCAAGGTGGGCCTCTATGCTGGGGTGGCAAACACAGTGTGTGTGTGTTGGGGCGGGGAGGGGGTGTGTGGCAGCAGCACAGAGGCCCAGAGCAGGGTGAGGAGCTCGTCCACGCATGGGAACGCCTCTGCTTGGGGTGTCAGAGCCCAAGCAGAGTCAGGAGGGCATAAGAAAAGGGAGTGGCCCCAAATGTGCTGTCAGAGCTGAATGGTGAGAGGAAGCCATCCCCCTGGGGGGAGTGGGGAGGAACGTAGAGGTATTGAATGTTAGAATCCAAACAGGATGAGCAGGGCCTTTGAGGACTGCTCAGCACGTGGCTTCATAACCCAAGTATGTCAGAGTCAGAGTAAGGTGAGAAGGAATGTTAAGAGATACTGGTACATACAGATATACTGAGCAAACAGAAAGTATATTAAGGATAGTGGGACCCAGGTTTCTCACTGTCAGTGAAGAAACAGATATGGAAAGAAAACTGGAATGAACCCTGGAGGGATTAGAATGGAATCTGAGGTATCGATGTGAATTCATGATTTCAATACATATATTCCCTTGCTCTGTCATCTGAGGACTGGGAGAAGCAAAACGCCAATAAGCAATAAGCACACCTTGTGCCCAGATCTTGGCTTCTAAATATTTGTCTCCACTAAAAGGAAAAAGGGAGTCTTAGAGAAGCTGCTGATTCTAAGGCTGGAGCAGGTAAAGCACAAGCTGAGACTGGAACATCTTAGAAAGTAATCAAGTTCTCAAAGAATGACAGGGACATGTCAAAAGGATACAGAAGCCAGCTTGAAGAGCCAAATCTGGGACAGTTTGAGTATCAAAATAATAATAGTGATAGTAACAAATTATAGCTCACTGAATAAAACAGGAAACCAGGAGTCCACACTGATATAAAGAAATAAATGAATACACTGAAAGTCTGATGAAGAATTTATGTAATTTCAAAGCTCTTCTCCACAAAATACATACTAACTACAAAAGGAGTAAAAATAACTTTACAGCAGCAAATCCTTGCAGACGCAAGGATTCAAAGGATCAAAATGAGCATCATCACTAACGGGACAAATAAAAATCATGAGCTACCTGATAGGATGCAATGAGAAAAACACAGCATTGCTACTGGGATATTCTGGCCAAGGTACATACATAACCTGCACTTAATCATGAAGAACCATTGGGCAAACCCAAATTGAAGGGCGTTCTACCAAATAACTGGCATGTATTCATCAAAAATATCCAGGTCATGAAAGTCAAGGAAAAACTGAGGAACTGTTCCAGACTAAAGAGGCACAGCAACTAAATGTAATACATGATTGCAAATGATCCTTTTGCTATGAAGCACATTATTGGAACCACTGGTGAGACTTGAGTAGTGCCTGAGAACTAGATGGTAGTACTGTATGAATTTCTGATTAATTAAACTGATTAATTAGCAGAATCAATTTATTTTGATGATTTTACTGTGGTTATGTAGGAGGACACCCTTGTTTGTAGGAAATACTAAGGAAAGTGTAGGAAATCACATCAGCAATGTCCTCTCTAGTGGTTCTGGAAGAAAAAAAAACCTGTACTGACTTTCGACTTCTCTGTAAATTTAAGATTATTTTAAAATAAAAATTTTAGTCAACAAAAAGTGCATCAGAACTGCTAGAGGGGCCTCCATATTGACTGTCAGTTGTTCCTTGTGACCAGCATCAAATAAAAGGGCTCGGCTTCCAGAGGAACATACACTGTTGGGGAGAAGACTGAGGGCCTCCAGAGTTCAGGGGCTGACAGGCCTGGACGTACCATAAGTAGGAGTAAGACTCTGGAAGGAAAGGTCAGGGTCCTCAGGAAACACAGGACAAGGAGGTCAAGGAGCCAATGGGATATATAGGTTATGTGGGGCACTTAGAACTGGGGGTTTGGGGAACCATTTGGAATCAGTAAACTATAGGTGTCATCCGGTCTCCATGATAAAAAAAAAAAGTGAGGGATTTTTAAAGTGATTAAGAAATCAGCATAGGGCTTCCCTTGTGGCACAGTGGTTGAGAGTCTGCCTGCCGATGCAGGGGACACGGGTTCGTGCCCCGGTTCGGGAAGATCCCATATGCCACAGAGCGGCTGGGCCCGTGAGCCGTGGCCGCTGAGCCTGCGCGTCCGGAGCCTGTGCTCCGCAACGGGAGAGGCCACGACAGTGAGAGGCCCGCGTACCGCAAAAAAAAAAAAAAAAAGAAATGAGCATAATGGAAATGATGACAATACATGAAGTAAAGTATATTTTGAGTGGAGCGCATAATATGAAGGTTCATACTGAGTATCAAGCTAGAAAGGTTCACCAGGGCTAATGGAAGAAGGCCTAGAATATTAGATTTAGATGTCTCCATTTTATTTACTAGGCAACAGGAAGACATTAAAGGATTTGAAAGCAAAATCCCAGTATGGAGGATAGATTCGGAGAGATTAGAGGCAGGAAGATCAGTTGGGAGATTATTGTAATAAGATTATAAAGGCTGAAATAAAGATAGAAGTAGGAATTGAAGGGCGATTCATGAGGCACTAAAATTTGACAGGATTTGTCAACTAAATACATGTAAAGGAAAGAACAGATGAAGATCGTTACAAGCCTTGCAAGTGGTGCGATCCTTCAGAGAAACTGAGCTCTGCTGGGAGGAAGAGAAGGAAGAGAGCTAGTGATCTGTATCTCAATGAAAATATCCAATAGGCCACTGAAAATGCAAACCTGGAAGCTGAGATGGGGGCAGAAAAGAAATAGAGACTTGAGTTTCATCTACATGAGATTACTGAAGGGTACAGCATGAGAAAAGAAGATTATTGAAAAACAGAACCTTAAGAAATGCCTCTTGTTAGGAAAAAGAAACTCTTTTTAAAAAATGGTTCAAGGAGGCAGAGAAAAGTGCCTTATGCTAGGCTAGGCATTTTCCATTTGCCCCTCCAGCTGACTTCCCACCTTCCTCACTCTACCCTCTGGCTCTGGTTGGTTCATCCAATGGGAGACCCCAACAAGGGATTCAGAGTGTGGGCAGGGAATAGGGGAAGGACATTCTTCCCCGGCTCCCAATGTACAGCTTCACCTCAGAGTCACAAATTGGCCCTGGCTCTCTATGGAAGGCCACAGCCTTCTGCAGAGCTATCTCTCAAGGTTCCAGTAACTGCTGCTTCCCCTTGTCCCTTCAGGCCTGCAGATGGTAATGGCTCCCTGCTGCTGCTAGCTCCAAAGTAGTACACTACCCTTTATTATCAATAAAATATCATTTTTTATTTTCCTGCCCACATCTTTGTTTATTAAATTCTTCTCAGTTAACAATCTGAGTGTATGATATGTTTCCTGCTGGGACCTTCATTAACATAGTGCCCTTATCTCTGCCAGCAATAATTATATTCATAGTATACATCAAAGCATTTAATTTCCCCCCCTCAAAATCCTTACACAATGTTCTAGTCTACGATCTAGCCTAGCCTTTTCTGAGAGGTAATTGGTCCATTCTATTTTTGGTCTCCTCTGTTGCCTTCCAAGATGCTGGATTCTAAGACATCAGAACTGGGATTCATCCGCACTAACCACTGTGATAGCTGGGCCTCCAAGAAAAAGCAGATCTGAAGGCATCAGAAAACCTCACACCTACAGATCAGGAAGCAGCCTTTCCCTTCCCTGGCAAGAGACATGCTGCTCCATGTATACTGACCCAGCCTTCCTGACCTACTGTTTCTCTTTGAAGACTGCCAACAGCCAGTAAGTGTACCTGTCTTACCAAAAGATGTGAGGATGGCCAGAAGGGGCGAAGGAATGACTCAGCTAAGCTCTTGGCACCAAAAACCAACCTTTCCCTGCTTACCTAACAAAATAAAATTTGTTGATGCTGAAGAATATAGCAAGTCACCAACCACTAGCCTGTCAAAGAGAATCCTGACATTGCCAGCCCATCTACTGAAACCGCAGCCTCAAGATTAAAACCTCATTACCATTCAGGATTTGGTGCCCCAGTCAGCTACGCTCCAGATTAAAATCACCGCTCTAGGGCTTCCCTGGTGGCGCAGTGGTTGAGAGTCCGCCTGCCGATGCAGGGTGCACGGGTTCATGCCCTGGTCCGGGATGATCCCACATGCCGCCGAGCGGCTGGGCCCGTGAGCCATGGCCGCTGAGCCTGCGCGTCAGGAGCCTGTGCTCCGCAACGGGAGAGGCCACAACAGTGAGAAGCCCGCATACCGCAAAAAAAAAAAAAAAGAGAAATTAAAAAAAATATTAATACTTATGGCAAAATGTTAACATAAATAATGTTTAAATACAGGTAGGGGGTCACCCCATTATATTATTTCTTGTCCTTTTCTTTATGGGTAAAGTATGCCATAATTAGAATTTTTTTCAAATTTTTAAAATCCTTCACAATGAACTCCAGTTTAACCCCAACAGATTCTCACTTTGCTCCCTTTTTCACTCTCTCTTCAGCCACACATGCAGTTTTCTGAAGGCACCAAGCAACATGACACTCCTTTATTAATACAGTTCCATTAGCCTAGGGGTTCTGAGAGCAACTGAACACTCAAAAACTTACCACCATGAATTTAAAGCTTTCTTTCATCACCTTGTTTTGTATTCATTTGCTCCTTTGTATTCCACACATTTCACTTTGGATTATAGCTGGTAATGTGCCTGTTTCTCTTTCCCTCTCTGCACTAAGTACCTTGAGGATAGGGGCCACATCTTTGTCATCTTTCTTTTCCTCCACACCCACACCATGTAGTGGGACTTGCTAACAGCATGACTCAATGGATTTATTATTTGATGGTAAGAGACTACAGGTTCAACATAAAAAGTCCTTTTCTACAACAAATCAATAAGAACAAGATCTGGAAAGAGATTAGTGAATTTGGCTTTGAAACTACCCATGAGGTTTAAGCAGTTCCAGGAAAATTATGCAAATGGTCAATAGAGTACAAAGAGTTAAGGAATAAAAGTAAGAAATCATCATAACCGGTTTGCAGGGCAGAAATAGAGACACAGATGTAGAGAGCAAACGTATGGACACCAAGGCGTGAAAGTGGGGGTGGTGGTGGGATGAATTGGGAGATTCGGATTGACATGTATACACTGATATGTATAAAATAGGTAACTAATAAGAACCTGCTGTATAAAAAAATTTTTTTTAATCATCATAAAAAGCTTATTCATCCTGACCAGGAACGGAGTTCCTATAACTACTGTCATAAATTTCTCCTCAAATTTGAAGGGAAACAGAAAATATACAGAAAACAAATGTGTAAATAACAATGAAGAAGGAGAACAGAAGAAGGAAGGAAGGGAAGAAAGAAAGAGAGAGAGAGAGAGAGAGAGAGAAAGGAAGGAAGGAAGGAAGGAAGAGAAAGAAAGAAAGAGGGGGGGAGGGAGGAAGGAAGGAAGGAAGGCAGGGAGGGAGGGAGGGAGGGAGGGAAAATAAACTACCAGTCTAAAAACAGACTCAAGAGAAAAAGCTCATTGAGTCAGGCCCTGAGAATTATAGAACAAGGCCAATATTATAGTGGTAGCAGCAAAAACAGCTACAACTAAACATCTAAAATACATTAAGTATTAGATTGTGCGAGGCACTATGCTAAGGTTTTACTCATATTATTTCGTTATATCCACATAACAATCCTATTATCTTCAGTTATAAATAAGGTAAATAGTGTTATGATCAGAGAACTGGTACATGACTTGAACCCATACTGACCTTGTGCTAAAATGTGGTAAGGGCATGATTATACATTATGGTGGTCAGTAATTCAGGAGTGGCAAGGCTGGATACAATTTACACAATTAGCTGAGACTGATGGGCCTCCTCTAAAACTGACTGGACCAGCTGGAACCTGTAGACCTGCCCCCAGGATGACGATATGCACAGTCTGCCTGACCAAAGACACTCTTTAATGTCCTCAACAATGGGTACCAGTGAGAGGGGAAGAAGGGACTGTGGAACTGAGGACCAGGAGCCAGAAGTAACAACAGCGCCCCCTGGAGCACTCATGGACAGGAGTGGGCATTAACAGCTGTCATTAGGGGCACAGTAGCCCCGCTGGACCCTGTGGGCTCAGAATTGTTATTATTTATTCATTCTAATATAACCTCAGTCTTACACTTCCAGGCCAGTATAGCCTGAGACATCCAGGTTTATTTGAGTTACTTTGTAATCAGTGGCAAAAAAAAGGCAACAGGAATGATGCAAACTCATAATCAGCAAAGTGAATCCCTTGATAATTTGCAACACTTTATCACATCATGGGTGGTTTGATTTACTAACTCATCTTATCTCTAACAGTAACAAATGATACATTAATTTTTCATTGATTTGAGAATTTTACCACCCCATTTGGGATAATTTGCTGCACCCTGAGGTAAGAAAACTAGGACAGGTTAAACATGGGCACACAACCTTGTGCTGCAAGCAACAGTTACTTGTTCTCTGGTGCCTCTAAGAGAAGAGGTGAAAGCAATGTGCCAAGATTGGGAGAGAGCAGTTTTCATCTAAACACAAAGTGGAAATAACGTAATGTCATTTCACAAATACAGTTGGGCTTCCTGCCTAGGAGTACATGTGAACTTTGTCTTGCCTAAACTATTTAAAAGAAAAGCAATTTGAAAGGATTGACACTGTCTAGCTGCCACTAGTCAATGCTAAAAAGAGATTTCTGTAAAGCCAAGTATCAATAGCATTCATGTATCAATAGCATATTTTTAATGAAATATAACATATTTTATCAAAATAATAAATGACTAACAATGGCATATAATGCATTAATAAAATACTGTCTTAATATCTAAATATTTTTATATCTTTTGTTTTTGCAGCTGTTACAAACAGAATATACATTTAAAAGGATTTTATATTTCACTACTAGCTCATGTTTGTTCCTAGAAAGTGAGCTAGACATGAAACAACAGATGGTTATAATGTTCAAGACGTGGTAGAGAAAAGCCCTTGCCTGTGACAACTGTTACACAATTCCATTTCCCCAGCTATTCCCAGCCTGCAATCACTGTACTTACTAATATCATTTAAGTTTTCCCTTTGGACTGAGCAATAACAAATCTTTGTTTTCTCTTAGCAGCTGGTCAGTTTTCATGCAAGCTTTGAACTTAGTTCCTCACCACCCTGAAGAGTAACATGTTATTTGTCTTATCTTTTTTAAATATTTAAATTACTCTTCTCCATCACATACATTGTCATGGTTAAAACTAAAAATGGAGACTTCCGGGGAAGATGGCGGAAGAGTAAGACGCGGAGATCACCTTCCTCCCCACAGATACACCAGAAATACAGCTACATGTGGAACAACTCCTACAGAACACCTACTGAACGCTGGCAGAAAACCTCAGACCCCCAAAAGGCAAGAAACTCCGCACGTACCTGGGTAGGGCAAAGCGGAGAGATTCCCGCACAGAGGATCGGTGCCAACCGGCACTCACCAGCCCGAGAGGCTTGTCTGCTCGCCCGGCGGGGCGGGCGGCGCTGGGAGCTGAGGCTCGGGCTTCGGGCGGAGCGCAGGGAGAGGACTGGGGCTGGCGGCGTGAACACAGCCTGAAGGGGCTAATGCGCCGCAGCTAGCCGGGAGGGAGTCCGGGAAAAAGTCTGGACCTGCCGAAGAGGCAAGAGACTTTTTCTTCCCTCTTTGTTTCCTGGTGCGCGAGGAGAGGGGATTAAGAGCGCGGCTTAAAGGAGTGCCAGAGACGGGCGCGAGCTGCGGCTGAAAGCACGGACCCCAGAGACAGGCGTGGGACGCTGGGGCTGTTGCTGCCGCCGCCAAGAGGCCTGTGTGCGAGCGCAGGTCACTGTCCACCCCCCCTTCCGGGGAGCCTGTGCCACTGCCGGGATCCCGGGATCCAGGGACAGCTTCCCTGGGAGAACGCACGGCGCGCCTCGGGCTGGTGCAACGTCACGCCGGCCTCTGCCGCTGCAGGCTCGCCCCGCACTCCGTGCCCCTCCCCCCCCCCCCGGCCTGAGTGAGCCAGAGTTCCCGAAGCGGCTGCTCCTTTAACCCTGTCCTGTCTGAGCGAAGAACAGACGCCCTCCGGCGACCTACACGCAGAGGCGGGGCCAAATCCAAAGCTGAGACCCGGGAGCTGTGAGAACAAAGAAGAGAAAGGGAAATCTCTCCCAGCAGCCTCAGAAACAGCGGATTAAAGCTCCACAATAAACTTGATGTACCCTGCATTTGTGGAATATATGAATAGACAACGAATCATCCCAAATTGAGGAGCCAGGAGTCAGTGCTGTGCCTCTGAGGTAGGAGAGCCAACTTCAGGACACTGGTCCACAAGAGACCTCCCAGCTCCACATAATATCAAACGGCGAAAATCTTCCAGAGATCTCCATCTCTCAACACCAGCACCCAGCTTCACTCAACGACCAGCAAGCTACAGTGCTGGACACCCTATGCCAAGCAACTAGGAAGACAGGAACACAATGCCACCCATTAGCAGAGAGGCTGCCTAAAATCATAAAAAGTCCACAGACACCCCAAAACACACCACCAGACGTGGACCTGCCCACCAGAAAGACAAGATCCAGCCTCATCCACCAGAACACAGGCACTAGTCCCCTCCACCAGGAAGCCTACACAACCCACTAAACCAACCTTAGCCACTGGGGACAGACACCAAAAACAACGGGAACTACGAACCTGCAGCCTGCAAAAAGGAGACCCCAAACACAGTAAGATAAGCAAAATGAGAAGACAGAAAAACACACAGTAGGAGAAGGAGCAAGATAAAAACCCACCAGACCTAACAAATGAAGAGGAAATAGGCAGTCTACCTGAAAAAGAATTCAGAATAATGATAGTAAAGATGATCCAAAATCTTGGAAATAGAATAGACAAAATGCAAGAAACAGTTAACAAGGACCTAGAAGAACTAAAGATGAATCAAGCAATGATTCAAAACACAATAAATGAAATGAAAAATACTCCAGATGGGATCAATAGCAGAATAACTGAGGCAGAAGAACAGATAAGTGCCGTGGAAGATAAAATAGTGGAAATAACTACTGCAGAGCAGAAGAAAGAAAAAAAGAATGAAAAGAACTGAGGACAGTCTCAGAGACCTCTGGGACAACATTAAATGCACCAACATTCGAATTATAGGGGTTCCAGAAGAAGAAGAGAAAAAGAAAGGGACTGCGAAAATATTTGAAGAGATTATAGTTGAAAACTTCCCTAATATGGGAAAGGAAATAGTCAAGTCCAGGACGCACAGAGAGTCCCATACAGGATAAATCCAATGAGAAATACACCGAGACACATACTAATCAAACTGTCAAAAATTAAATACAAAGAAAACATATTAAAAGCAGCAAGGGAAAAACAACAAATAACACACAAGGGAATCCTCATAAGGTTAACAGCTGATCTTTCAGCAGAAACTCTGCAAGCCAGAAGGGACTGGCAGGACATATTTAAAGTGATGAAGGAGAAAAACCTGCAACCAAGATTGCACCTAAAGCAATTAGAGAAAGGAGAACAAAAACACCCCAAAGGTAGCAGAAGGAAAGAAATCATAAAAATCAGATCAGAAATAAATGAAAAAGAAATGAAGGAAACAATAGCAAAGAGCAATAAAACTAAAAGCTAGTTCTTTGAGAAGATAAACAAAATTGATAAACCATTAGCCAGACTCATCAAGAAAAAAAGGGAGAAGACTCAAATCAATAGAATTAGAAATGAAAAAGGAGAAGTGACAACTGACACTGCAGAAATACAAAAGATAAGAGGTTACTACAAGCAACTCTATGCCAATAAAATGGACAACCTGGAAGAAACGGACAAATTCTTAGAAATGCACAACCTGCCAAGACTGAATCAGGAAGAAATAGAAAATATGAACAGACCAATCACAAAGCACTGAAATTGAAACTGTGATAAAAAATCTTCCAACAAACAAAAGCCCAGGACCAGACGGCTTCACAGGCAAATTCTATCAAGCATTTAGAGAAGAGCTAACACCTATCCTTCTCAAGCTCTTCCAAAATATAGCAGAGGGAGGAACACTCCCAAACTCATTCTACGAGGCCACCATGACCTTGATACCAAAACCAGACAAGAATGTCACAAAGAAAGAAAACTACAGGCCAATATCACTGATGAACATAGATGCAAAGATCCTCAACAAAATACTAGCAAACAGAATCCAACAGCACATTAAAAGGATCATACACCATGATCAAGTGGGGTTTATTCCAGGAATGCAAGGATTCTTCAATATACGCAAATCAATCAACGTGATACACCATATTAACAAATTGAAGGAGAAAAACCATATGATCATCTCAATAGATGCAGAGAAAGCTTTGGACAAAATTCAACACCCATTTATGATAAAAACCCTGCAGAAAGTAGGCATAGAGGGAACTTTCCTCAACATAATAAAGGCCATATATGACAAACCCACAGCCAATATCATCCTCAATGGTGAAAAACTGAAACCATTTCCGCTAAGATCAGGAACAAGACAAGGTTGCCCACTCTCACCACTCTTATTCAACATAGTTTTGGAAGTTTTAGCCACAGCAATCAGAGAAGAAAAAAATAAAAGGAATCCAAATCGGAAAAGAAGAAGTAAAGCTGTCACTGTTTGCAGATGACATGATACTATACATAGAGAATCCTAAAGATGCTACCAGAAAACTACTAGAGCTAATCAATGAATTTGGTAAAGTAGCAGGATACAAAATTAATGCACAGAAATCTCTGGCATTCCTATATACTAATGATGAAAAATCTGAAAGTGAAATCAAGAAAACACTCCCATTTACCATTGCAACAAAAAGAATAAAATATCTAGGAATAAACCTACCTAAGGAGACAAAAGACCTGTATGCAGAAAATTATATGACAGTGATGAAAGAAATTAAAGATGATACAAATAGATGGAGAGATATACCATGTTCTTGGACTGGAAGAATCAACATTGTGAAAATGACTCTACTACCCAAAGCAATCTACAGATTCAATGCAATCCCTATCAAACTACCACTGGCATTTTTCACAGAACTAGAACAAAAAATTTCACAATTTGTATGGAAACACAAAAGACCCCAAATAGCCAAAGCAATCTTGAGAACGAAAAATGGAGCTGGAGGAATCAGGCTCCCTGACTTCAGACTATACTACAGAGCTACAGTAATCAAGACAGTATGGTACTGGCACAAAAACAGAAAGATAGATCAATGGAACAGGATAGAAAGCCCAGAGATAAACCCACACACATATGGTCACCTTATCTTTGATAAAGGAGGCAGGAATGTACAGTGGAGAAAGGACAGTCTCTTCAATAATTGGTGCTGGGAAAACTGGACAGGGACATGTAAAAGTATGAGATTAGATCACTCCCTAACACCATACACAAAAATAAGCTCAAAATGGATTAAAGACCTAAATGTAAGGCCAGACACTATCAAACTCTTAGAGGAAAACATAGGCAGAACACTCTATGACACAAATCACAGCAAGATCCTTTTTGACCCACCTCCTAGAGAAATGGAAATAAAGACAAAAATAAACACATGGGACCTAATGAAACTTAAAAGCTTTTGCACAGCAAAGGAAACCATAAACAAGACCAAAAGACAACCCTTAGAATGGGAGAAAATATTTGCAAATGAAGAAACTGACAAAGGATTAATCTCCAAAATTTATAAGCAGCTCATGCAGCTCAATAACAAAAAAACAAACAACCCAATCCAAAAATGGGCAGAAGACCTAAATAGACATTTCTCCAAAGAAGATATACAGATTGCCAACAAACACATGAAAGGATACTCAACATCTTTAATCATTAGAGAAATGCAAATCAAAACTACAATGAGATATCATCTCACACCAGTCAGAATGGCCATCATCAAAAAATCTAGAAACAATAAATGCTGGAGAGGGTGTGGAGAAAAGGGAACACTCTTGCACTGCTGGTGGGAATGTGAATTGGTACAGCCACTATGGAGAACAGTATGGAGGTTCCTTAAAAAACTAAAAATGGAACTACCATATGACCCAGCAATCCCACTACTGGGCATATACCCTGAGAAAACCATAATTCAAAAAGAGACATGTACCAAAATGTTCATTGCAGCTCTATTCACAATAGCCCGGAGCTGGAAACAACCTAAGTGTCCATCATCGGATGAATGGATAAAGAAGATGTGGCACATATATACAATGGAATATTACTCAGCCATAAAAAGAAACGAAACTGAGCTATTTGTAATGAGGTGGATAGACCTAGAGTCTGTCATACAGAGTGAAGTAAGTCAGAAAGAGAAAGACAAATACTGTATGCTGACACATATATATGGAATTTAAGAAAAAAAAATGTCATGAAGAACATAGGGGTAAGACAGGAATAAAGACACAGACCTACTAGAGAATGGACTTGAGGATATGGGGAGGGGGAAGGGTAAGCTGTGACAAAGTGAAAGAGCGGCATGGACATATATACACTACCAAACGTAAGGTAGATAGCTAGTGGGAAGCAGCCACATACCACAGGGAGATCAGCTCGGTGCTTTGTGACCGCCTGGAGGGGTGGGATAGGGAGGGTGGGTGGGAGACGCAAGAGGGAGAGGATATGGGAACATTTGTGTATGTATAACTGATTAATTTTGTTATAAAGCATAAACTAACACACCATTGTTAAGCAATTATACTCCAATAAAGATGTAAAAAAAAAAAACTAAAAATGATCATTTTTAAGAATTAAAATTCTTGGGCTTCCCTGGTGGCGCAGTGGTTGAGAATCTGCCTGCTAATGCAGGGGGCACGGGTTCGTGCCCTGGTCTGGGAGGATCCCACATGCTGCGGAGCAACTAGGCCCGTGAGCCACAACTACTGAGCCTGCGCGTCTGGAGCCTGTGCTCTGCAACAAGAGAGGCCGTGATAGTGAGAGGCCCGTGCACTGCGATGAAGAGTGGCCCCCGCTTGCCACAACTAGAGATAGCCCTTGCACAGAAATGAAGACCCAACACAGCAAAAATAAATAAAAATAAAATTAATAAACTCCTACCCCCAACATCTTCTTTAAAAAAAAAAAAAAGAATTAAAATTCTTTTAACTGTTTTTAAAATCTACCAGAAATTAAGTGTTACATTATTTTCTGAGGCAAAGCAATTAAAAAAAAAAAAAAAACCTGTTTGTGTAAAAACCAAACGTTTTTAGGAATACTTTTACAGCTAAAACTAATTTATGTCTGCATATCTTTGCTCAAACTTAATTTATGTTATGTTGTCATCATTTCTGTACTTTCCCTTGAAGAAACTGATTATTCAAATAATGTAAAAGAAAAAAAACGTATTCTTAAGTTAATAACCTTCTCCAATTGATTAGATTTGCTATATTCAGGCTTTTACTGAATGATAATGCATATACAACTTCCAGTTTGGAGAAAAAACAATTGAGAAGCAAGTTTCTAATATTTAAAAACTGTAATTTACCCTCTCAGACTTCCATCTCTCAAAGGGTGCAATTAAAAACACTGTCCTTGCTAAAAGAGCCAAATAAGCTAAGAAAAAAGTTTCTCTCTAAACCATAATGTCAAGTACTCTGAGCCTGAACTGAGAAAAGCAAAATTTGTTTTATTTTAAATAAAAGATGTCAATGATAGAGGATAGCAATTCCCCTCCCCTTCAAGCAATGCCCAGGCGAAAAGTACAAACCAGATCACACCAGTTCTTACTACGTGACACTACCAGAATCTAAATGTATGTCACAGAAAGGGCACCAATTGAGTCAAGTGGGTGTAATAAATTGCAAAACATCCCAAGAGCATTATTTCGTTAGTTCTATTAGTAATGCCCAATAAACAGCACCTATCAAATAAATGAAAAAGATCAATTTTGTGGGGAAGTAAATTTCATTCTCTCATTTCCAAGAGAACAAGACTAGAAACTGGAAAAGCTTAACAGAGGGAAGAAATGTAATAAGCATTCTACTATTACCTACTGCTAATAAAATAACATTTTAGAATGTTATTACAACTGACTTCAAAATAAAACAAAGCAAAAACCCCTCTAGGGCTTCCCTGGTGGTGCAGTGGTTGCGAGTCCGCCTGCCGATGCAGGGGACGCGGGTTCGTGCCCCGGTCCGGGAAGATCCCACATGCCACGGAGTGGCTGGGCCCGTAAGCCATGGCCGCTGAGCCTGCGCGTCCGGAGCCTGTGCTACGCAAGGGGAGGGGCCCCCGCAGTGAGAGGCCCGCGTACCACAAAAAAAAAAAAAAAAAAACTCTAATTTTAGATTACACGTAGATTCAGATTCAAACTGCTTATTTTTAAAAGCCACTTCTTTTTTTTAAGATTTATATGTCTCAGAGCATGTCAACTGTTCATGCTATTTTATTTTATTTTTTACAATTTTTTACTTTTTTTATAAATTTATTTATTTTTATTTATTTATTGGTTTTGGCTGCATTGAGTCTTCATGGCTGCGTGCACGCTTTTCTCTGGTTGTGGCGAGCAGTGCCTACTCTTCGTTGTGCTGTGCGGGCTTCTCACTGCAGTGGCTTCTTTTGTCACGGAGCTCAGGCTCTAGGCGCGTGGGCCTCAGTAGTTGTGGCACGTGGGCTCAGTAGTTGTGGCTCGCGGGCTCCAGAGCACAGGCTCAGCAGTTGTGGCGCACAGGCTTAGTTGCTCTACGGCATGTGGGATCTTCCCGGACCGGGGCTTGAACCCGTGTCCCCTGCATTGGCAGGGGGATTCCCAACCACTGTGCCACCAGGGAAGCTGCCGTGCTATTTTAAATTGTTAAGCTTTCTTACTAAAAAAAAAAAAAAAAAAAAAAAAAAAAAAAAAAAAAAAGTCCTTGCTCACTGACCTAAGAGCTTCCTTTAAAGTTCTCTACAGGCTTGCTCAAAATTTCAGAAAGAGTGACACTTAACCAAGATCCTTTATTAGATTTGGAAGTCAACTTATGGAACAAAGTTAGGGTTCTCCACACAGTATACTTGTTACTAGTACACTTTCAATTTCTTAAAATTCAGAGGGAAAACAAATATTCCCACAGATAAATGTTGCCTTATTTTGCTGAGCGATTTAGTAACTACAATTAAAACAGTGACTCTTTTGGCCTCAGCACAGCTAGTACGACAGACTGCTAGAGCTGAATGGCCCTGTCAGTTTCTTATTTCAGCACAGCAGGTAGTGCAGGGAAGCCTGCCATATGTGAATGACTGCTAACTATAACACATGAGAAACTGCCCTGATCCATTGTAACATAAAAAACGAATTTCATGACATACGCCCTACCAGGAAACTCAAAATGCTTTATAGATATCTTTACAATGACATCTCAAACACAATAAGGATGTTGGCAGATATTATTTCATGATTACAACGAACAGACATTCAGTAGTGTGGCTACAAACAATCCAATAGTTTATTATCCTGCTTAGTGCAATTCTTAGATATTCTTTCTTTTAATTTACATTTTTAATTAATTTATTTATTTTTAATACAATTTTTAAAGGTAATTTCCATTTACAGTTATTACAACATATTGCTTATATGCCCCCTGTTGTACAATACATCCTTGAGCCTTACACTCAATAGTTTGTGCCTCCCACTCTCCCACCCTTATATTGCCCATGGAAAAAACAAGAACTTTTTCCGTGCTGGTAGAACCCCAAGTTCCATCCTTACAGATAACATGAGGCACTTAACTCTGCAAATTCCCTTGTTTGAAGTTCCAGGTTATGTTACACAAATTGGCTCCCAATGCAATCAGTTTTTGACTTTAATATTCTTTGTATTAAATTTGCTGTACAGTACGGACCAGAAGGTTAGCCTTCTTTAAATTCTACCCCTAAAAATGGATCAAAATGTATTAATATTTTGGAACTTCAGTAAACATTTCAAGGTAATCTTTATAACTTAGAGTCAGTAAACACGATTCTAAATCTTATAAGAAATTACTACATGATATATTCCAAAATCATTTCCTACAGGACAGTGTTACTTCTGAGTCACCACAACCAACTGACATGGTTTTTCATCCATTCAACAAATATATGCTAAGCATATGTTAGGCCCAAACACCCACTGTTCAAGATCCTGAGGAACCACAAGACAGATAAAACATAACAAATGAGGTTCCTACTCTCATGGAGTTTACAACCACATGGGGGAAAACCATGAGAATGCAGCAAATACATAAACAAACAAGAACTATTACAAACAGTGCTAAGTGATATACACAGAATTCAAATCTGGTGACTGAATGGTCACTGTGGATTGGATCATCAGGGAAAGCCTCTCAAAAGAAGTGAATTTAAGCAGAGATGTGAATAGTAAAAACACGATCATGTAAAAATCAAGTAGGAAAACTTTCCAGGTGGAGGACACAGCTAGTGCAAAGGTCACAAGGTAAGAACAAGCAAGGCATGTTTAAGAATAAGAAAGAATCACAATTGTCTGAAGGACAATCACCTCAAGAAGGTGGCAAAGTTCAGATAGGAGGGGTAGGTAGGGGTCATGTCACCAGACTTTGTAAGTCAGGGTAACATATTTTGATTTTATTTTCAGTGAAATGGAAAGCCACTGAAGGAAGCCACATAAAATCTGGAGTTGTATTTACTAAGAATTAGAATCCAACCTGGGAAAAACATATATGTTCATTAAGTCCATGTATTTGCTTGGTTATAGACTCTGCACTCAATGAAAATTATCCCAAGGCACTGAAGCAGAATTCTAGAGCTAGAAAGGATCTTAAGGAATATAAAGCTATCATTAAATGTGTACGGAAACTGAGGGCCTAAGAAAAAAAGTATCATTCAGATTGCTTCATTATGGCTGAGAGAAATGTCTCCAAAAATAAGTAAGGGCAACTAAGATGGCTGGGATAGATCCTCACCTCAAAGCTGACAATCATAAAATTGTCTTTTTATGTGTTCATAAACTGGACCACCACGGATTAGATACATATGACTCATCATGGAATTCCTTAAGTCTTTGTGACAGTTTCTAACCTCGACCTAAAGCTGAAAACTTAAATGAGGCCCATACCCAGTAATGTGTTTGGCCAATTCCATTATTCTAATCCCACCTCACTGGGTACACCACAACTTGGAGATTGATTCATCCAATGAATGGTAAGGAACCGTTATGTTCAAGGAAGTACAGTGGAAAATGAAGAACTAGAGTCTAGTAGAAGCTGTAAAACATGTACAGAAAGAGAGACACATATACATAAACACTGAAACATATATTAAACATACACAGCCATAATTCATGCAAGGTAAAAACTGCCAACATGCCTCTCAGAAAATATACACTGAAAACTGCAGGAAATACCACATTGGGTTGAAAGAATCAGAAGGCAGCATGCAAGCTGGTCCTGGAAGGATGGGTGGGATTTACAGGTGGGGAAAAGATTTTAGACAACAGGCACATCAGGGTCAAAAACATAAGTAAACTGCAACAAGGCCCTCAGGACAAGAAATCCAGAGCATTAAGTTTAGAGCAACTATTTCCAATATGAAAATACTCAAATCTGAGCTGCACCTGAAGTTATGTATATTTCCATTCAGTAATGTAAGTTTTGCATCTGTATTTATCATCTTAATTAACACCAAAAAAAAGAGTTTTATAACATAAAGAATCTTAAACTTAGGTCAGACTATTATATTTGCTTTCCAAAAGGAATGAAATAGGATTTAAAGATTTTTAAAAACTTGCTTTTCAGTAAACAGACACAGAGCTGGAAAATCACTTACGCTGCTTGGTGCAAAAATGGCGAAGGTATATATTTAAGAAAAAGTGCAAAGTGTTTTAAATTCAGCATCTAAAACCTCAGAACACTGGGTAGACGAGAAAGTGTTGTCAACACCACAATATAAAGCAAGTAATGGTGTTATTTTTTAAAGATTAATCTATGCTACTGTTTTTCTTGAATAATATCCTGCATGACTGCTCCTATCTACAATTAATTTTCTGCCCTTTTGGAAAAGCATTGTTTTAGGGTAATTAATTCACTTGAAAACTGACAAGTAACAATATAATTGGGGGTTTTTAAAAATCTTGTTAAAAGTTCATTATATTTTTAGTAAATCATAGAACTATTTTAACATTCTCCTATCCAACTCAAGGGCAGAACATCAAAAATCAATTATCAAACTAACCACTGTGCTATTCCTAATATGTTTGTTTTCTCTTTTGTGTTTCCTAAATTCACTTTTCATTATAAGATTTAAATTTAAAAACTCCCAACAAAACAGAAGATGGTTTCACAGGTGAATTCTACCAAACATTTAGAGAGAGTTAACACCTATCCTCTTCAAACTATTCCAAAAATTGCAGAGGAAGGAACACTTCCAAACTCATTTTTTGAGGCCAACATCACCCTGAAACCAAAACCATACAAAGGAGATTGGTTCAAGATGGTAGAGTAGAAGGACGTGCTCTCACTCCCTCTTGCGAGAGCACCGGAATCACGACTAACTGCTGAACAGTCATTGACAGGAAGACAGTGGAACTCACCAAAAAGATACCTCACATCCAAAGACAGAGGAGAAGCCACAATGAAATGGTAGGAGGGCTGCAATCACAATAAAATCAAATCCCATAACTGCTGGGTGGGTGACTCACAAACTGGAGAACACTTATACCACAGAAGTCCACACACTGGAGTGAAGGTTCTGAGCCCCACATCAGGCTTCCCAACCTGGGGGTCTGGCAACAGGAGGAGGAATTCCTAGAGAATCAGACTTTGAAGGCTAGCGGGATTTGACTGCAGGACTTAGACAGGACTGGGGGAAACAGAGACTCCACTCATGGAGGGCACACACAAAGTAGTGTGCACATCGGGACCCAGAAGAAGGAGCAGTGACCCCACAGAAATTGAGCCAGACCTACCTGCCAGTGTTGGAGGGTCTCCTGCAGAGGCGGAGGGTGGCTCGGTCTCACCGTGAGGACAAGGACACTGGCAGCAGAAGTTCTGGGAAGTACTCCTTGGCGTGAGCGCTCCCAAAGACCACCATTAGCTCCACCAAAGAGCCTGGGTAGGCTCCAGTGTTGGATCGCCTCAGGTCAAACAACCAGCAGGGAGGGGACGCAGCCCCACCCATTAGCGGATTAAAGTTTTACTGAGCTCTGCTCACCAGAGCAACAGCCAGCTCTACCCACCACCAGTCCTTCCCATCAGGAAACTTACACAAGCATCTTAGATAGCCTCATCCACCAGAGGGCAGACAGCAGAAGCAAGAAGAACTACAATCCTGCAGCCTGTGGAACAAAAACCACATTCACAGAGAGACAGACAAGATAAAAAGGCAGAGGGCTATGTACCAGATGAATGAACAAGACAAAAGCCCAGAAAAACAAATAAATGAAGTTGAGATATGCAAACTTCCAGAAAAATAATTCAGAATAATGATAGTGAAGATGATCCAGGACCTCGGAAAAAGAATGGAGGCAAAGATCAAGAGGATGCAAGAAATGTTTAACAAAGATCTAGAAGAATTAAAGAACAAACAAACAGATGTACAATACAATAACTGAAATGAAAAATACACTAGAAGGAATCAATAGCAGAATAACTGAGGCAGAAGAACGGATAAGTGACCTGGAAGACAGAATGGTGGAATTCACTGCTGCCAGAACAGAATAAAGAAAAAAGAATGAAAATAAATGAAGACAGCCTAAGAGACCTCTGGGAAAACATTAAATGCAACAATATTCGCATTATAGGGGTCCGAGAAGGAGAAGAGAGAGAGAAAGGACCAGAGAAAATATTTGAAGAGATTATAGTCAAAAACTTCCCTAAAATGGGAAAGGAAATAGCCACCTAAGTCCAGGAAGTGCAGAGAGTCCCATACAGGATAAACCTGAGAAGAAACATGCCGAGACACATAGTAATCAAATTGGCAAAAATTAAAGACAAAGAAAAATTACTGAAAGCAGCAAGGGAAAAGTGACAAATAATATACAGGGGAACCCCCATAAGGTTAACAGCAGATTTCTTAGCAGAAACTTTACAAGCCAGAAGGGAGTGGCATGATATATTTAAAGTGATGAAAGGGAAGAACCTACAACGAAGATTACTCTACCCAGCAAGGATCTCATTCAGATTCGATGGAGAAATCAAAAGCTTTACAGACAAGCAAAAGCTAAGAGAATTCAGCACCACCAAACCAGCTCTACAACAAATGCTAAAGGAACTTCTCTAAGTGGGAAACACAAGAGAAGAGGACCTAAAAAACACACCCAAAACAATTAAGAAAATGGTCATAGGAACATACATATCGATAATTAAACATGAATGGATTAAATGCTCCAACCAAAAGACACAGGCTTGCTGAATGGAAACAAAAACAAGATCCATATATATGCTGCCTACAAGAGACCCACTTCAGACCTAGGGACACATACAGACTGAGTGTGAGGGGACGGAAAAAGATATTCCATGCAAATGGAAATCAAAAGAAAGCTGGAGTAGCAATACTGATGTCAGATAAAATAGACTTTAAAATAAAGAATGTTACAAGAGACAAGGAAGGACACTACATAATGATCAAGGGATCAATCCAAGAAGAAGATATAACAATGATAAATATATATGCACCCAACATAGGAGCACCTCAATACATAAGGCTACTGCTAACAGCTATAAAAGAGGAAATCAACAGTAACACAATAATAGTGTGGGACTTTAACACCTCACTTACACCAATGGACAGATCATCCAAACAGAAAATTAATAAGGAAACACAAGCGTTAAATGATACAATAGACCAGATACACTTAACTGATATTTATAGGACATTCCATCCAAAAACATCAGATTACACTTTCTTCTCAAGTGCACATGGAACATTCTCCAGGATAGATCACATCTTGGGTCACAAATCAAGCCTCAGTAAATTTAAGAAAATTGAAATCATATCAAGCATCTTTTCTGACCACAAAGCTATGAGATTAGAAATCGATTACAGGGAAAAAATGTAAAAAACACAAACACAGGGAGGCTAAGCAACATTTTACTAAATAACCAAGAGATCACTGAAGAAATCAAAGAGGAAATCAAAAAATACCTACTGACAAATGACAATGAAAACATGACGGTCCAAAACCTATGGGATGTGGCAAAAGCAGTTCTAAGAGGGAAGTTTATAGCGATACAAGCCTACCTCAAGAAACAAGAAAAATCTCAAATAAACAATCTAACCTTACACCTAAAGGAACTAGAGAAAGAAGAACAAACAAAACCCAAAGTTAGCAGAAGGAAAGAAATCATAAAGATCAGAGCAGAAATAAATGAAACAGAAACAAAGAAAACAAGAGCAAAGATCAATAAAACTAAAAGCTGGTTCTTTGAGAAGATAAAGAAAATTGATAAACCATTAGCCAGACTCATCAAGAAAAAGAGGGAGAGGACTCAAATCAATAAAATTAGAAATGAAAAAGGAGAAGTTACAACAGACACTGCAGAAATACAAAGCATCCTAAGAGACTACTACAAGCAACTCTATGACAATAAAATGGACAACCTGGAAGAAATGGACAAATTCTTAGAAAGGTATAACCTTCCAAGACTGAACCAGGAAGAAATAGAAAATATGAACAAACCAATCACAAGTAATGAAATTGAAACTGTGATTAAAAATCTTCCAACAAACAAAAGTCCAGGACCACATGGCTTCACAGGTGAATTCTATCAAACATTTAGAGGAGATCTAACACCCATCCTTCTCAAACTCTTCCAAAAACTTGCAGAGGAAGGAACACTCCCAAACTCATTCTATGAGGCCACCATCACCCTGATACCAAAACCAGACAAAGATACTACAAAAAAAGAAAATTACAGACCAGTATCACTGATGATTATAGATGCAAAAATCCTCAACAAAATACTAGAAAACAGAATCCAGCAACACATGAAAAGGATCATACACCATGATCAAGTAGGATTTATCCCAGGGATGCAAGCATTCTTCAATATATGCAAATCAATCAATGTGATACACCGTATTAACAAATTGAAGAATAAAAACCATATGATCATCTTAATAGATGCAGAAAAAGCTTTTGACAAAATTCGACACCCATTTATGATAAATCTCTCCAGAAAGTGGGCATAGAGGGAACCTACTTCAACATAATAAAGGCCATATATGACAAACCCACATCAAACATCATTCTCAATGGTGAAAAACTGAAAGCATTTCTTCTAAGATCAGGAACAAGACAAGGATGTCCACTCTCACCACTATTATTCAACATAGTTTTGGACGTCCTAGTCACGGCACTCAGAGAAGAAAAAGAAATAAAAGGAATACAAATTGGAAAAGAAGAAATAAAACTGTCACTGTCTGCAGATGACATGATACTATATAGAGAGAATCCTAAAGATGCCACCAGAAAACTACTAGAGCTAATAAAGGAATTTGGTAAAGTTGCAGGATACAAAATTAATGCACAGAAATCACCTGCATTCCTATACACTAATGATGAAAAACCTGAAAGAGAAATTAAGGAAACACTCCCATTTACCACTGCAACAAAAAGGATAAAATACCTAGGAATAAACCTACCTAGGGAGACAAAAGACCTGTATGCAGAAAACTATAAGACACTGATGAAAGAAATTAAAGATGATACGAACAGATGGAGAAATATACCATGTTCTTCAACTGGAAGAATCAATATTGTGAAAATGACTATACTACCCAAAGCAACCTACAGATTCAATGCAATCCCTATGAAATTACCAATGGCATTTTTTACAGAACTAGAACAAAAAATCTTAAAATTTGTATGGAGACACAAAAGACCCCAAATACCCAAAGCAGTTTTGAGGGGGAAAAAAATGGAGCTGGAGGAATCAAACTCCCTGACTTCAGAATATACTACAAAGCTACAGTAATCAAGATAATATGGTACTGGCACAAAAACAGAAATACAGATCAATGGAACAAGATAGGAAGCCCAGAGATAAACCCACGCACCTATGGTCAACTAATCTATGACAAAGGAGGCAAGGATATATAGTGGAGAAAAGACAGTCTCTTCAATAAGTGGTGCTGGGAAAACTGGACAGCTACATGTGAAAGAATGAAATTAGAACACTCCCTTACACCATACACAGAAATAAACTCAAAATGGATTAAAGACCTAAATGTAAGACCAGACACTATAAAACTCTTAGAGGAACACATAGGAAGAACACTCTGACATAAATCACAGCAAGATCTTTTTTGATCCACCTCCTAGAGTAATGGAAATAAAAACAAAAATAAACAAATGGGACCTAATGAAACTTCAAAGCTTTTGCACAGCAAAGGAAACCATAAACAAGACGAAAAGACAGCCCTCACAATGGGAGAAAATAGTTGCAAACGAATCAATGGACAAAGGATTAATCTCCAAAATATATAAATTTGCAGCTCAATATTAAAAAAACGCAGCTCAATATTAAAAAAACAAACAACCCAATCCAAAAGATTTAGAAGACCTAAATAGAAGACCTAAATAGACATTTGCCAAAGAAGACATACAGATGGCCAAGAAGCACATGAAAAGCTGCTCAACATCACTAATTATTAGAGAAATGCAAATCAAAACTACAATGAGGTATCACCTCACACCAGTTAGAAAGCACATCATCAGAAAATCTGCAAACAACAAATGCTGGAGAGGGAGTGGTGAAAAGGGAACCTTCTTGCACTGTTGGTGGGAATGTAAATTGATACAACCACTATGGAGAACAGTATGGAGGTTCCTTAAAAAAATGAAAAATAGAACTACCATATGACTCAGCAATCCCACTACTGGGCATATACCCAGAGAAAAGCATAATTCAAAAAGACACATGCACCCCAATGTTCTTTGCAGCACTATTTACAATAGCCAGGTCATGGAAGCAACCTAAATGCCCATCGACAGACGAATGGATAAAGAAGATGTGGTACTTATGTATACAATGGAATATTACTCAGCCATAAAAAAGGAACGAAATTGGGTCATTTGTAGAGACGTGGACGCATATAGAGACTGTCATACAGAGTGAAGTAAGTCAGAAAGAGAAAAACAAATATCGTATATTAATGCATATATGTGGCACCTAGAAAAATGGTACAGATGAACCGGTTTGCATGGCAGAAATTGAGACACAGATGTAGAGAACAAACGTATGGACACCGAGGGGGGAAAGCAGTGGGGGGTGGGGGTGGGAGTGTGATGAATTGGGAGATTGGGATTGACATGTATACACTGATGTGTATAAAACTGATGACTAATAAGAACCTGCTGTATAAAAAAATAAAGAGAATAAAGTTCAAAAATTTTTAAAAAATACAAAGATATCACAAAAAAAGGAAATTACAGGCCAATATCACTGATGAACATAGACGCAAAAATCCTCAACAAAATACTAGCAAACCAAGTCCAACAATACATTAAAAGGATCATACACCATGATCAGGTGGAATTTATCCCAGGGATGCAAGGATTTTTCAATATCCGCAAATCAGTCAATAGTGTCAGCTTCCCTAAGGAAGGAGGCCTGGGACACCTACAGCTTCCTAAAAGCAGCTCTAGATTTAGCAGACTCTCCAGGGACATGTGCTTTCATCATCACAGGAAGAGGCAAGCACCATAGCGCTTAGGAACAGCAAAATTAGTTCCATTAGAACCCATTTAGATCTCCCTGAAAGGACAAGTTCCACCATAGGAGGGTCCAATGTCCCCTTCTCCCCTTACCTTCTCACAGAAGTGGCAAAGAGAGATGTACTCTCTGTGTGCTTCTCCTTTACCTTCTTTTATAACTAAAATGTAGGTAAAACCACACTGAAAACAGAAGTCCAGCATCACTGGGATAAATAGTCTCAGGTTCCCTCTATCATGTGTCTGATGAGATTCAGCCCAGACGGCCTGAATCTCATACCTCATCTTCATATTTCCTCTATCTCTTAGAAGCCCAAATGAGAAATGACCCTAATGCAAATTAACAAAGGTGTTTGTGAGAAATACTAGATTTAAAGTTGCTGGGAGAGGACATAACAATTTTCTTCCTTAAAAATTACACATATTGGGACTTCCCTGGTGGTGCAGTGGTCAAGACTTAGCACTCCCAATGCAGGGGGCCCGGGTTCGATCCCTGGTCAGGGACTAAATCCCGAATGCTGCAACTAAAAGATTCCCTCGTGCCACAACTAAAGATTCCACGTGCCACAGCTAAAGATCCCGCATGTAGCAAGAAGATCCCAAGACCCACAACTAAGACCCGGGGAGGCCAAATAAATAAATATATATATATATTTTTTAATTATACATATTACCAGTAGGTATTTTGCTTCTTGCCTGTTCTGTATAAAGCATTGGTATGTGGCACTTATGGGCACATGCACACATATACACACGTAGATGATTATTTAACCTACTTTAAGAAAATGTAGTATTACAAATGTGTGTCCTGAAATAAAAATTTTAAATGTGTATTAAATGAGAAACGTTCACAATTTTTAAACCTTACAATGAATTTTTTGGGAGAAAAAAAATCAAACCCACTTACCAATAAATATAAGACTCCATGGCCTCATATATTCAAGCAACTTCTTAAGATAACAAAACTTTGGGGACTTTCCCAGTGGTCCAGTGGGTTAAGACCCTGCCTTCCAATGCAGGGCACCCGGTTTCCATCCCTGATTGGGGAACTAAGATCCCACATGGAACTAAGACCCCACATGCCACGAGGTGAAAGTATCTTAGAGATATATTTGCCAAAGGCAAGGAAACCAAAAGCAAGGAAGAATACTCTGATAAGCAACCACTGTAACAGATGGAAAAGCCAGAAAGCCATCATCACTAAGATGACTGAATCCAAGGGCTGAGCAGCTCATATAAAAATGGCAAGATGATTCTAGGGTGCAGAATCCTATCTGCACCCCAGGAGTACCATCCCAAGGGATACTATGAAACAAATGTGAATATGAACATGAGTTCAAGTTAAAGAAATCAAGGTATATGAATGAGGTTTAGTATTTAAAAGCACAAGTAGGGGCTCCCCTGGTGGCGCAGTGGTTAAGAATCCGCCTGCCAATGCAGGGGACACGGGTTCGAGCCCTGCTCCGGGAAGATCCCACATGCCGCAGAGCAACTAAGCCTGTGCGCCACAACTACTGAGCCCACGTGCCACAACTACTGATGCCCGCGCACCTAGAGCCCGTGCTCTGCAACAAGAGAAGCCACCACAATGAGAAGCCCGCACACCACAAAGAAGAGTAGCCCCGGCTCGCCGCAACTAGAGAAAGCCCACGCGCAGCAACAAAGACCCAATGCAGCCAAAAATAAATAAAAAATAAAAGCACAAGTACCTAACAAAATGACATTATCTCAAACATTCTAAAAATTGTTTTAGTGCAGTTAACAACACAGAGGAAAATGCATTTCCAGACCCCTGACTCCCAGAGTATGTAAATCACATGTTAGGCAGAATACATACGCATTCATTCAAGACTGTAAGGATTTCCCAAATTACTGTGAAATTTTAAAAAAGAAAAGAGCTTTCTAACGAGTCCCACAACTATTTCCAGACTTCAAGAACTGTAACCCTTCCTGCAAAATATACTTCGCGTTTTTGATTTGTCTCCGGAGTGTCACTGTTGGTGTGAGTTTTCTCTGTGGTTGTTTTTTAATGATTCAGTTGTCTGGCCTCAAGTTTAAGATCCTGTTTAATTACCTTCTGCACTTACGACCGTGGAGAGGAGACACGACGGGGCTCACTTCTTAGCATGTGGAGCTTTATCTAAGATTCTGAACGTGACTAGTTACCAACGCCTTACGCAGACGGGGAGAAGGGAGAGAGAAGGGCTAAGACCATTTAAAACCATTATAAATTCCAGGTTTCCTATCTCTCCTTTTGTCCCTTTGACATTCCGTCTGGTAACCTGACACGTCATCCACAGCCCTGATAGTACCTTCGAGAAACCCTCTCCCCGTCTAAAAGAGACGCCTCTTCGCCCGCAACTCAGGGGGCTCACAGGCGGGCAGTCCCGGCCCCAGGTGCGGGGTCGACTCCTTCTGGGGGCTTCGCCGCTGGGCACCCCTGAGCAGTACCCTCACGGGGGCGCCCGCGACCGGCCGAGTCGCGCCGGGATCTGAAGGCACGCCTCGTCCGACTACACTTCGGACGCTCTGCACCCGCAGCCGACAGCGTGTGAGGAAGGACACGGTACAAATCTGAGGAGCCCTCGGGGTTCACGCGCAGACAGCCAGGGGGGCGTCCGCGGGGACTCCCTCCCTCCCGACCTCCGTCTCCTCTGTCGCCGCCCGACGAGCACCTCTGGCGCAGGAGCGGCAGCCGCCGGCCGGGCCCGCCTGCCGGCGCGGCTTCTCCTCCGCGGGGTCGCCGGGACGCGGAGCCACGAAGGCCGCCAGCCGCCCTCGCACGCCCCGTCTACCCCGCCAGCCGAGGCGCCGCGTCCTTGGCGAGTGGCCTCGGGCATCCGGTGCGCGGGACCCGGCGCGTCCTCGAGCGCGCGCCCGGCCGCCCTCGCTGGTCGCGGCCCCGGGCGAGTTGCACTAACTTTCCGGGGCGGGGGAGGGGCGAGCGCCGCGGGCCCGGCTGCCCGGGCCTTACCTGTGCTCAAATTGTCGTTGATTTTCAAGGGCACCCGCAGGATGTAGACCAGGAAGAGGACGATGAAGAACCATACGGTCCAGAGATAAGTCCAAGACCAAACTATGCAGGACTTGAGCTGCTCCAGAAAGCCCGTGCCCGCTTCAGCCATTTTTCCGGCGCTGCTCTCTGCTGCCGCGGCTCTCGGTGTCTGCAGGGATGATTCACCGGCCCGGAGGCGCCGCTCGCGCCGCCGCCGCCGCCGTCGCCGCCGCCGCGGCCCCGGCGCCCCCGGAGCTCGCCCGCCGCCCGGGACGCGGGCGCGGCGGGAAATCGCGCGCGGGACGCGGGCGCGCTTGCCTTTTTTTCCCAGCCTTAATGCCAACTCTCTGAAGGCCCCCACAAGTGGCTTTCGTGGAAGGATCACGTGGCCCTTGCCCCTCACGTTCTGATGCCATTTATATTATGCTAATATTTAGAAAGACAAACCAAGTGGCGCGCTGAGGGAAACTCTTGACATATGTTGAGGGTTTCCTGTATGTCAGGCACTGTTCCAAGGTCTGTTTAATCTCACCTAATTCCTTCAACAATCTCCATTATATAGATAAGGGAAACTGAGGCACAAAGTGACTAAGCACTTTACCTTCAGCTCGAGCCAAAATTCATTTGCAGTATGATGGATGCCAGCGAACGAGGTCCTAACCCAACGCTCTACTTCTTTCTCTCAGAATTTAGGTTCAGAGGGATGAATAAACCCGGAGCAACTAGAAAAAATTAGATGTGCTCCTGTCACTGGTTAGTAGGCCTGAAGATAAATCATTCTGTTAAGCAAGATTTGGGTTGCACACTATTTACCTTTATTTTGTCTTCCTTGAAGCCGCACAGGGGGTTTCCAAAGACATCTTGACAAGAAGAATGTTTATCTTCCAATCTGGGGGGTGATGACAGATCAAACAACTCTCGGCCTGTTTTTAATATAAACAATTCTCCGGGATAATTTTGGCTTACTCTGAACTGGCTACTTTAAACAAGAAGTAAATTATAAACGTTTTTTGTCTGTACTGAATGAAACGTTGCCTTTACCAAATAAAAATTTAAAGTCTGTTTCTGTCCATAAATAATTTCACTTTCTATGTATTGGATAGTAATAAAGCGATGGCAGTTAACCCAATCTACAGCCAAGACATTTTTAAAATTCTGAGCATTCAAGAGAATATTTTATTATAATTATTGTTTTGCTTACTTGTCGTTTCCTGCATAATGAAACAAGCTCCTTTAACTTTTTACGTGTATTTTATGTATTATGGCATACATAATAGAACTACTCTTACATTTTCACTAATTCCAATCTCACTCTCGGCTACTGGTTTCTCCATATATTTGATCTACTAGAGCGGTGAGACAGGCAAGGATAAGAGAAATTGACACACACATACTTTTTTATAGATATTTATTGCAGCATGCTACCAATTTTTTATCTAACAATGATGCCTGGATTCTCAGTAGAATGAAACAACATGAGTACATGAAACATCTATTTTATGCGATGATTAAGTAACCCACCAGATTCCCACCCACCAATTAAGTAATTGCCTACTTAATTTAAATGAATAGCCTGGGGCCTGACTTTTTGCTGTCAGTGAGCCTCAAAGAAGGGACATAAATCTGACTCAGTTGAGCCACAGTTTTTTGATTATCTACTAGGAGATCCTGTATGGTCAGCCCTATCTTACTCATCATTGCCTCTCCCTGATGTGCAGCCAGAGACGGGGGTTGGGGTTGGAGACATGTCTTTGTGCTCAGATGCAGAATTGAGTGAGAACAAGATCTCGTGAAAGCCTCAGCGGCTTCAGTATGGCTGGAGTGCAGGCTCCACATGGAGTAGTGTAGAGAGGGATAAAGCTGAAGAGTGTCTGACCTTGAAGGGCCTTGTAGAAATGCTAAGGTGTTCACAGTTATTTGGCATTGCACACACTAATCCAAATGACGAAGATTTATGTAAGTGGAAATTACATTTTAAGGAAGTAGAACTGACAGGCCTTCGTGACTGATAGTATAGGCAGGGTAAAGATAAAGAGTGAAGGGTGGCTATTGAGTGGGACCATTCAGGAAATAGTGACATCCCAGATATGTCCCACCACCACCTGACCATCTCTCAGTGGGCTGGTGCACAGTCACCCCAAGTTCATCATATCCAAAAGTGAACTCATTACTTCCTCACCCCCAACTGCTCTTCCTTCTAGAGTTCCATCAGGGAATGGACATCACCCTTCCAGCTCCCTAATTCAGGAATCTGAGGATCATGCCACCCAGATTCCTCCCACTCCCTCACCTCCTTTCCTCCTCACATTCAACTGGGCATCAGTACTTCAAGGTGGGACTTCCCTGGTGGCGCAGTGGTTAACAATCCACCTGCCAATGCAGGGGACACAGTTCGAGCCCTGGTCCTGGTAGAAGATCCCACATGCCGAAGAGCAACTAAGCGCATGCGCCACAACTACTGAGCCCGCGCTCTAGAGCCCACGAGCCACAACTACTGAGCCCATGTGCCACAACTACTGAAGCCTGTGTGCCTAGAGCCCGTGCTCCGCAACAAGAGAAGCCACCTCAATGAGAAGCCCGTGTACTGCAACGAAGAGTAGCCTCCGCTCACCGCAAGTAGAGGAAGCCCACACACAGCAACAGAGGCCCAACGCAGCCAAAACTAAATAAAAATAAAATAAATCAATTAAAAAAAACCTTATTACTCTATTCTTGACTAAGCTACTCAATATCTTTACTCTTGGGAAGATACTGTAAGATGGGCTGGTTTTTCAGTTGCACTTTAAATAGTGTAGAAATGATAATAGTATACTTTTCTTTTTATTCTTGATACTCAAACCCAAGAGGGTTTTTTTTTAATACAGCACTTTTAATCAAAATAAAAATTCATTGTCTGAAATTTTCTATATATGTAAAATAGCATCAGTTATCCCAACTTTACTATTTTATTTTAAAACTGCATGTTTTTGGTCCATGACTGGCTAGAGTTTCAGGAACCAGAGCCACATCTACACATTTCTTTACTAAAAATTACAGGATTTCAAAACTACCCAGAACCAGTAATAACCATCATATAAAATAATTCCAGGAGAAATACAAAAATAATATGCTATTTACTGGCTATGTCATGTCATGTTATTTTGTGGTTTTGGCTTCAAATTGCAAGTTCATGCACACAGACCTACCTCCAAAGCACCTGACAAATTTAGACTCCTCAGTTAAACAATCTGTTGCATTGAAAAAAATCCAGAAATTGGGTTGAACTGATGTTATAGAATTATTGGTAGAATTAAGAGTCATGGTATAAGCTTAAATTTGTTTTTATTGACACAGACCATTTATTCTTTAATTTCTGATAATTAATTCCATTCTTTAACCAAGAGGTATTCCCTTACACTTTATCAGTTACATTTCATCTTGTTCTCATTTCTAATGTGGAACTATACTTAGGCATGCAAATTAAAGTGAAAATTTCACAATCATCTGGTGTATTTGGCCTGTGTGGAAACCTAATTTAAAAAAGAGGAAAAAAGAAAAATCAGATATTTTTTATCTTAAAGCACATTTCAGGCTAGTCTGAAGTAATGCACTTGCCCACTCCATCTTCTAACCTCTCTTCTTTACTTTGTCTTGCAAAAATTATTCCAGGTTTTCCTTTTATTCTGAGTTGCGATGCTATTGCATGGCTGCTAAATTTAGCACCTTATGCACATTTTACTGTAATGGGATTTATCTCCTTGTTAATAATGACAGTTAGTGAATATGGATTATAATTGAAACTGTGGCTTCCCTTGAGTTTTTCCTCCCCCTCAAAATTATCTTTATAATACTATTTTTACAGTATAATTTTTTCTCTTTGATCAGTTTGTCATTCAACCTTCGAGCTGAAGATGTCCACATAATCAAACTAATTTGAATTAACTTGTCAAGTTTGACTGATTGGACACACTGTAGGAAATAACTTGCTATAGCCTAGATTTAATTATCTGCACTTCTATTTCTCATATGCATTTCATATTATACTTTTATTCCAACAGGGGCTCTTATCTTGGGCTACCATGTTTAGACACATTTATCAAGTATTCTTTATAGATTTGTTCATTGACCCCTGTTCTTTTATCAGATACCCTCCGGAGCCTTACACAGGCCTTGAATGCTGAATTGATTTGAAATGATTATGTATATTGAGCTGAAGAGTGAGGGGCTAGGGTTATTTGAATTTTGACCTCTCAGACAAGTTGGTTTTCTAGACTTAAAAAATGTAAGTGCTTTGTGATTTTCATGTAAGAAGGAACCAATGAATGTAAATGATGGGGAAATACTTCTATTTGAGGAGGAAGCCTCTAACAGACCCATTAGCTGGCTTCCCATCACTGAGATCACTGAGAGTATTCTAAAAGATGTTTGGCTGACACCAGCCTCATCTGTCAAATGGGAACAATATCAGCTTTTGTTTGTCATGTAAGAAGGGATCCTTGCAGAATGTGGGAGGTTGCATGAGGTTTGCTGGGACTTTCCTAGTTTTAAAACTGAAAGTCCTGTGACCTGGGAACCCCCTTAGTCACAGCTGGGCTAAATGACCTCTGAGTTTTCTTTCAAGTCATAAGATTCTAAGATGCAGGGCCTACCCCAGGCAAACTGAGAGGTAGAAGGATGTTTATTTTCCACACCTCCTAGCAGGCCTTCTCTCTACCTTAGCTGCCTAGGGCCTTTATTTCCTTCCCTTGTCTACTCTCAAAATATGCTCTCCTATCGAGTTATTTACATGTAAACAAAATTTATGTCAACTGAAAAAGTTACTCTTCCAAGTGCTATTAAAAGATACCAGGGCTTCCCTGGTGGCGCAGTGGTTGAGACTCCGCCTGCCGATGCAGCGGACACAGGTTCGTGCCCTGGTCCGGGAGGATCCCACATGCCGCGGAGCGGCTGGGCCCGTGAGCCATGGCCGCTGAGCCTGTGCGTCCAGAGCCTGTGGTCCGCAATGGGAGAGGCCACAACAGTGAGAGGCCTGCGTACCGCAAAAAAAAAAAAAAAAAAGATACCAGAGAGGGGCTTCCCTGGTGGCACAGTAGTTGAGAGTCCGCCTGCCGATGCAGGGGATGCAGGTTCGAGCCCCGGTCCGGGAAGATCCCACTTGCTGCGGAGCGGCTGGGCCCGTGCGTGAGCCATGGCCGCTGAGCCTGCGCCGGAGCCTGTGCTCCGCAACGGGAGAGGCCACAACAGTGAGAGGCCCGCGTACCGCAAAAAAAAAAAAGATACCAGATATCAAAGCCATAAAATAAAATGATGCTTCTCAATGGTTTCAGGCATCAGCATATCTTGGGAGTCTAGCGCCCTTAAGAAACCTTATAATATGCTGATAAGCTTAATTCCAGCATACAAGGTAAGGATAAATAAATATATGACTATATTATACATCTGCAATAAAAAAAAAGTCATAGTTAAGAGTATGTATCCATTAAACAAAACTAGCAGACAAGCTGAAAAAAAATCTATACCTTACTGTTTCTTTTTGCTAATTTTTTATTCATCTGTTTTATTGTTTACTAGAACTGGAAAACAAAGAACAGCAATAGGCAAAGATTTAATAAAAATGTCCTGGAAAGACATTTAAATTTGGGAAAACTGCCTATTCTCTTTTTTACAAAATAAGATTGTCATTTTTAGTCTAGTTCACAAAACACCTGGATTCCAAGAAATTATAGATGGAGAAAACTGAGGTTAGCAAATGAAACTCCAAATTCAGATATTAACCAGCTATAGTGGGATTTGAATCACGATATAGTAGAAGCAACATGAAATTTAGTAAATGAATATGTAGGTTTAGAGAAATGGCCAAACTTTGGCCAACAGTAAAAAAATAATATATTTAACTCACTCTCAAACTATGTATATCTATTTACAAGTTAGTATGCTCCACATATCAATATACTATGTACATACACAAGGAAAATAAATATATAACCTTTTCAAAGATGAGTTGAATATAAATATAAGTTTTAGCATTCCCTCCCTAAAACTCAACAGACTGTATATGTATTCCTGGACTACCTACACCCCACTAAGGATCAGTGGTTTAGAGAACTTATATATTGACTGTTATTTCATTATTGCCAATTTGCCTTAAATCACA
The DNA here is from genome assembly GCF_964341445.2 of Mesoplodon mirus. Lineage (NCBI taxonomy): Eukaryota > Metazoa > Chordata > Mammalia > Artiodactyla > Ziphiidae > Mesoplodon > Mesoplodon mirus. The sequence goes on along the minus strand of NC_138985.1, from coordinate 82,755,744 downwards.
TAACAACATTGCTGCCTATTGAGGATAATACTAAAATAATTTGGGACAGAGACCTCATTCTGCCGTCTGAGCACCCTCAGCTGTTCCACTCTTGTTGAAGCCTCATCCAATCGCCCATTGCAATTGCTTCAGTTCATCAGTATATACTGCTTATGTCTGAACCTCTATGGGGGCTATATGTTTCTAGAAGTCTCCTTAGTTTATGTATAAATCATTGGATGCAAATATAGACCAGGAGTGGGGGAGATTGTTACCTAACTTCATAAAGTTTTATCTTTTCTCTCTCAGTTCACATCCAGCAGGGATTTTTTTTTAATGTAATGCTGTTAGATAATGGTGATCTACTTTAATTTTAGAATTTTTATTTTATTCTTTATTTAGATTCCAAGTCTTTAAATGAGTAAGAAATTCTCTTTATCCATATCTTTTTCTCTATTCTCTTGAATATATTAATCATAGTTATTCTAAAGTCCACATCTATTAACTTCAGTATCTAGATCACCTGTGGATCTATTGTTATTGTGTATTTGGGGTTTTTTCCTTCCTCTCTTGGCTTTATTTTGATATGTCTAAGAATTTTTTAATGATGCTTAACACTGTGTATAAAAATAATTATAGAGGCTGTTCCAGATGATGTTATCTTCTACTAGAGAGGGTTTACCTTTTCCTCTGCTAGGCAGAGCAGGGGTGTTAAAAGTGAGTTTTTATTTATGAAATTAGTGGCAGTCAAGATAGGAAATTGGTTAAAATATTTTAAAGATACACTGTCCAGGGTTGCAAAAAGAAACAATAGGGGGAGGGTGGTGCAAAGAGCATGATTCCTAAACACTTCTGGGACTAGTTGATAACTGGAAGGTTTCTGGTTACCTCATGCCAACTCTATGGTTAACTGAATCCTGTTTCTTTCATGCAGTTTTTTCATGGAAGCGTGGCAGAGCACCTAAAATTTCAGAAAGTGGGGACTTTATCCAGCTTACAGAACAAGTTATACAAATTCTTGTAATATTTGTTTCTAATAAATGCTTGGGCGTATGTCAGAATTTGGTCTGAGACTAGCTTTCATCCCAAGATACTACCTGGTAGCTATGATGTTGAGGCCATAAGGAAAGGAGAGGGGGAAGACCTATAGCTACATATGACTATTCATAGCAATTGATATCAACAACAACAACAACAAAAAACCCAGTGCACATGCCCAAATTGGCTATGGTCAGTTCACAACCTGAGCCAAAACAATCACAATAACATTTAGAAAAAAAAGAAAATTAGACAAAAATAATGAAGAACCATGACCCTATACACCTTCTGTTAGTTAACATTTTAGTATATTTCCCTCAATCAGTTTTTCCATGCATACTTTTTACATTGTTCTAATCATTCCCTAAGTTTATTGTTGCAGACTACTCTTACATATTATTATTAAAATATTTCTCCATATTATTATATAGTCTTCAAAAGCATCATATTTTATTTAATGATTGCATGATATTCCATACAACATAGAATTTTTAAACCATTCCATGATGAAACTTACTAATATTTTGCTATTTTAAGTCATTCCATAATGAATATCACTGCATTTATAACTTTCTATTTTTAAATTTAGGGTTATTTTATTGGGATAGATATGCAGAGGTGGATTCGGTGGTCAAAGTTAAGAACACTTTAAAGTTCCTTGACACATGCTGCCCCATTGCTCTTCAAAAGCAATTCTTAAAAACTCCATTCAGCCTGACTGTATAAAGTCCTAAATAACCATAACTTTAAGTTATAGCATGGTTTAAAATGATTGTGCAACACACATAATGAGCTTTGCCCTGTCATTCAGGTAAATCATATCTGTGGCATAAAGAGTCCTACTGGTAAGATAGATAGTTGCCTAAATTTTGTCATAACTAAAATTTCTTTTCCATTTATTTACTCAAAGTTATGTAATAGACATTGTGGGGGAAAACTGGGGAAATATGACTGTGGACTTGATAAGAGGAACAAGTTTCCATTCTAAATTTCTCATAAACTGTAATAGAAAATAATTTAATGCTCAGGGAACAAGAGTCACTTTCTATCAGTCGATTAGAAAAATTACAAAATTTGCAAACTTAAGTCACTGTACACTGCAGGCAATACTTAACTCTGCATCATGGAAATGACACATCATCCCTTAGAAATCACATTTTACTCTCAAGAGTTTTCATCTATTCATTGGCTAGGAAAGAGTCAATAAAAATTCCTTCTGAGGAGCAACCCTCCACAGAAACAAGTTTTTACTGGTTAAACTACGCCCTATCTGCATTAATTTTCTAAGGCTGCTGTAACAAATGACCACAAACTTTGTGGGTTAAAACACAGATTCATCCTCTCACAGTTCTAGTGACCAGAAGCTTGAAATGAAGATGTCAGTAGGGCTGTGCTCCTTCCAAAGGCTCTAAGGGAGAATCCTTTCTTGCCTCTGCTGGCTTCTGGTGTCTCTCCTTGGTTTGTGTCAGCATAACTCCATCTCTGTCTCCATTTTCACATGGTCTTCCCCTCTTTTGTCTGTGTTAAATCCCCCTTTGCCTTTGTCTTATAAGGATATGTGTCACTGGATTTAGGACATACTCAGTTAATCCACGATGATCTCCTCATTTCAAGATCCTTACCTTAATTACATCTGCAAAGACTATTTTTCCAAATAAATTAATACCCACAGGTTCTGAGGATTTAGTATTTACGTATCTTTTGGGGGGGGCAGCTACCATTCAACCTACTATACCATCCAACCTCCATTTAATGAAAGAAATCACATTTACCCTGCAGACTCCTGTTCTCTCCTTTTGAATGGTGAACTACAGTCTGAAGATGTGGAATCTGTTTATAATAAAGAGATATTTAAACAGCAAGGTCCTACTGTATAGCACAGGGAACTATATTCAATATCGTATGATAGGCCATAATGGAAAAGAATATTAAAAAAGAATATATATATGTAAAACTGAATCACTTCACTGTACAGCAGAAATTAACACACTGTAAAACAACTATACTTCAATAAAAAAATATGAAAAAAACAGAAAAAAAAGAGCTATTATCCTTGGTTTAACCTTATGGCTACTAAAGAAATTAGGTTATTCTAACCAAAGCCAATTTAGATTTTTTCACCTTGGTCCTTTAAAAAGCTCATCAAATCTTTAGCAATCATAGATAGAGCATACCAAATTAACAGAGAAATATGATACAATGCTATTTACTGTTTATTTATTTTCATTTCATCAATCCTAATATTTCCTTTAAGTTTTCCTTTTAAGAGAACTTGTGACTTCAAAAATGTTTTGCCAAATATCGTATATTAACGCATGTATGTGGAACCTAGAAAAATGGTACAGATGAACCAGTTTGCAGGGCAGAAGTTGAGACAGATGTAGAGAACAAATGTATGGACACCAAGGGGGGAAAACTGCGGTGGGGTGGGGATGGTCGTGTGCTGAATTGGGTGATTGGGATTGACATGTATACACTGATGTGTATAAAATTGATGACTAATAAGAACCTGCAGTATAAAAAACAAACAAACAAACAAAAACAACTAATACTAAACTTTCTTTGGGTTATTTGTATGGAAATATGTTAATATAAATGTTTCAGACATTACATGAAATTTCTAAAAATCTTATATGTTCTGGTATAATGTTATAAGTCATAATTCTAGTTATGACTTTAAATGTATATCTCAGAAATAACTAAATTTCCTTGTCAATTGCATTATTATGAACTTTCATCAAATCTTTAAACTATGGTCATTTTTAAGTCTTTTGTCATTGACAGACAGTTCTGGGTGTACTCTGATGCTTTTGCAAATATGTTCCTATAAAAGGGTTTCATCTTCAAGGAGTTCATGGAAAAGACTCTGACAAGTACAGGTTTCTGGTAACTGACTATACTGCTGAACTGAATGAATAAGCATTTTCAGAACTCTAATGGAAAACTGATGAATTCATAAAAGCGCTAACGAAAGATCAAGATGAAAAAATAAATTAATTACACGGGACTGAGTGAGCTGATGAGGATGATTATAATTTTTGTGACTTTCTGTTTGAATAAAAAAAAAATCCCATAAGGACTCAGAGGCAAAAAATATACAAATCAATTTTCACTGCAAAGTAAAGGAGCTGTTACAGTGGAGGGTTACTGGACTGAATGTCAATATTATGACATAGTATGAGTGTGTTTCGTGTTTGGTAATTGCAATCACTGTTGCTTTTGTTGTGGTCATCCATTTACAATGCTTGGTGTTAGTTTATTTATCTCTTGTAAAAATAAAATACAGTGTGTGTGTGTGGGGGGGAAATGAACCTGGAGAGTGCCTTCTATCTGGCTCAGCCACCCTCCTCCCACAAAAAAAAAAAAAGAGTTTTGCTTTTCTTGAATATAACTCTCCTTGTGATATTATTTACTTAAGTTGCTTAAAAAATGAGTGTGTCGCGGGCTTCCCTGGTGGCACAGTGGTTGAGGGTCCGCCTGCCGATGCAGGGGACACGGGTTCGTGCCCCGGTCCGGGAAGATCCCACATGCCGCGGAGCGGCTGGGCCCGTGAGCCATGGCCGCTGAGCCTGTGCGTCCGGAGCCTGTGCTCCGCAACGGGAGAGGCCACAGCAGTGAGAGGCCTGCGTACCGCAAAAAAAAAAAAAAAAAAATTATTGTGTGTGCATTACTGAGCCTGCGCATCTGGAGTCTGTGCTCCACAACAAGAGAGGCTGCAATAGTGAGAGGCCTTCACACCGCGATGAAGAGTGGCCCCCGCTTGCCACAACTAGAGAAAGTCCTCGCACAGAAACGAAGACCCAACACAGTCATAAATAAATAAATTAATTTAATTAATTAATTAATTTTTAAAAATGAGTGTGTGTATAAAATTTGAGAATTTCTAAACATCTTATATTTTCATTTTTACTTTATAAATGAAAAAATAAACCATTTGAAGTAATTATGCATGATAGACTTTTAAGTAAAATTTAGAAAACCCCTTTATTTTATTTTTAAAAAATATTTGTTTCTTTATTTATTTGGCTGTGCCGGCTCTTAGTTTAGGCACACATGATCTTTTAGTTGCGGCATGTAAACTCTTAGTTGTGGCATGTGGGATCTAGTTCCCTGACCAGGGATTGAACCAGGGCCCCTGCATTGGGAGCATGGAGTCTTAGCCTCTGGACCACCAGGGAAGTCCCTAGAAAACCCCACTTTAAACTATTGCCTTTGGTTTTTATCTTATCTAAAAAGTGTAAGGATTGTTTAAGGGGGTAGAACTCTAAGGTTATCCTCTATGTAATCTTGGACAAGGTACTTTACTTTTCTGAATCTCCACTATTTCATCTGTCAAGTTGGAACAACACATCACTCACAGGATGAAGTGAGTTCCTCTATGTGAAGCTTCTCGATGTGGTAAGTGTTAGTTTCGTTTTCCTTCCTGAGGAGCTGGTTATATGGGTCCTTATGAGTTAGATAATTCTTTTTTTTTTACTTAAAATTTATGTATTTATTTATTTGTGTATATTTTTGGCTGTGTTGGGTCTTTGCTGCTGCGCGCGGGCTTTCTCTAGTTGTGGCGAGTGGGGGCTACTCTTCATTGCAGTGCGCAGGCTTCTCATTGTGGTGGCTTCTCTTGTTGTGGAGCACAGGCTCTAAGCGTGCAGGCTTCAGTAGCTGTGGCACATGGGCTCAGTAGTTGTGGCTCCCGGGCTCTAGAGCGCTGGCTCAGTAGTTGTGGCACACGGGCTTAGTTGCTCTGCAGCATGTGGGATCTTCCCAGACCAGGGCTCAAACCCGTGTCCCCTGCATTAGCAGGCGGATTCTTAACCACTGTACCACCAGGTAAGTCCCCAATAATTCTTTTCTTTAATGGCTTCTTTCTGTTGTTTTTCCTATTTCCACAGTTTTAGATTTTGTGTTTGCCAGGACCATTGGTAATGCAGTTTAGGCTGAGTAAGTAGCAGACCCAGACAAGCAAATAGGTGTATTCACTGGCTCAGAGCAGATACTTGTTGAAAACAGCTTTCCCAGCAATTCTCCTCAGACATGAAAAGCCACCATCTTTCATGTAGTCAACTCTTCTCCCCACCAATCACTTGCCTAGAAGACAAATAGGAATTAAGGAATCTTGTCTGCAAAGGCCAATTCATTGTATGTTAGGTTATTTTATACCACATAATCTTAAGACAAATAACTAGGATCCTAACATAAAGGGATCGTACTCTAACAGGAAAGATACTACAGGTACAGAAATAGCTATAAATATAGGAATCTTCTGCCGATGCAGGGGACACGGGTTCGTGCCCCGATCCCGGAAGATCCCACATGCCGCGGAGCGGCTGGGCCCACGAGCCATGGCCGCGGAGCCTGTGTGTCCGGAGCCTGTGCTCCGCAACGGGAGAGGCCACAGCAGTGAGAGGCCCGCGTACAGCAAAAAAAAAAAAAAAAAAAAAAAAAAAAAAAAAATATATAGGAATCTTAAAATAGTATATTTATATTTTTCTTCTCTCAGTATTCATTGTATTCATGCTACTGACGTCATATATTTTACTTTATATATGTTATAAATCTGTTATAAACATCCCACACTACATTGCTATTATTTTTGTTTAAATATCAATTATCTTTTGAAGAGATTTAAATAATAACACAAAATCCTTGTGTACTGATCCACATAGCCTCCACTTCCAGTGCTCTTCATTCCTTTGTAAAGATCTATACTTTCAACTGGTATCATTTTCTTTCTGCCGGAAAAAAGTCCTTTAACATTTCTTGTAATGCAGGCTGAATTGTGATAAATTCCTTTGAATTTTATATCTGAAAAAATTCTTATTTCACCTTCATTTTCGAAAGATGTGTGTACTGGATATAGAATTATAGGTTGATAGATTTTTATTTCTGTATTTTAAAGATGTTTCTCCACTGACTTCTCACTGCAGTTTTTAATGAGAAATCCAATGTCATCCTTATATTTGTTTAACCATACTTAACATTGTCTTTGGCTGCTTTTAAAATGTTCTCTTTATCACTGGTTTTAAGTAATTTGGTTATGATGTGCTTTGGTGTCATTTTCTTCATGTTTCTTGGATTTGTGGTTCATTGAGATTTTTGTATCTGTAGGTTTATAGTTTTCATCAAATTTGGAATATGTTTGGCCATTATTTCCTCAAATATTATTTCTATTGTCCTCTCTCTTTTCTCTCCTTTGGTCACTTGAAGTTATCCCTTAGCTCACTGAGGCTCTGTTACTTTTTTTTCACTTGAGTCCCATTTTGTATATTTTCTTTTGCTATGCCTTCAAGTCCACTGAGCCCATATTCCAGTGTATTTTTCATTCTAGATAATATTGTTTTCATCTCTAGAAATTTGATTTGGCTCTTTATCAAATCTTCCATGTCTTTAATTAACCTTTTTAGCATATGCAGTACAGTTAAAACAATCGTTTTAAAGTCCTTGTCTACTCTTCTAACATATGAGTCAGTTTCAGGTCTGTTTTACTGATTGATTTTAATCCTCATTATGGGTCACATTTTCCTGCTTCTTTGCATGCCTCGTAAGTTTTCAAATTGGATGCCAGACATTGTGAATTTACTTTTGTTGTGTTCTTAAGGTTTGTTCTGGGATACACTTAAGCTACTGGAAAACAACTTATCCTTTTGAGTCTTGCTTTTAAGATTTAAATGCAACCAGAGCTGTGCTTAATTGAGGGCTAATTGTATCCCAGTACTGAGGAAAGACTCTTGTGAGTAGTCTAGCCAATGCTCTGTGAATCATGAGGTCTTCCAGTTAGGCTGAGGGGAACAGGCAGTATCCTAGACCCATGTCAGCACTGGGTACTAGCTTCTCTAATGCTTAGTTTAGGGTGCTCCCCTCCCCAGCACAGGGTAGTTTCCTCACACATGCACTGATGAGTATTCTGTGGAATATTTGCAGAGGCCCCTCTGCAGATCTCCAGAAGTTTCTTTTTGTGTAGCTCTCTCCACTCCAGCCCTCTTTCCTGTGAGCTCTAGCTGTCCCGGTCTCCCCAGACTCTCAGCAATGTCACCTCAGTTCAGGGTATCTGTCAGGCTCTGCATCAGTCTCCCTTCCATGTGCTGCGGCCTGGAAACTCTCTGAAGTAGACTGGGATCATTGTAGGGTTCATTTCACTTGTTTTTCAACCCTTGAATATCATTGTCCTTTACTGCCTTGTGTTCTTATATCTTGAAAACTGTTGTTTCATATGTTTGTCCCTTTTGTTGTTGTTGTTTCAGGTGTGATGGTAAATAGACTCACAGTCCATTAACATGTTCCCAAAATAACTATAATAGGATTTATAATAGGATGACTCTTCTAAGAGAAGTACAAATCAATTATAAGGATTCAAAAACAAGAGAGAGATGAGTCTGCAGGCTTTTTTGGAGGGAATAGCCCTTGGATCAGGCCTTAAGGTGTGGGTGGAATGTGGACTTGTAGAAAGGGCATACAGGTAGAAACATAGAAGCAATTCAGTAAAGGGATAAGTATGGATGAAAGTGAGCCCTACAGAATGGACAGTTTTGTGAAAATGTTTCCAGGAATAATTCTACATATTTCATAACTTATCATAGGCAGTATTCAGTTCTATGGATGAAACACTCTATTCTTACATTTCAGACAACAATCCTTTACAGACTGCTGTCTCAGCACTATGAAATTACGCTGCCTTCTGTTCAGTTTGTTCGTTCATTCATCATGAAGGATTCATTGAGTGCTGGTCAGTCAGTGTTCTAGGTGCATGGGCTACACTAGTGAACAAAACAAAGATCTCTGCCCTTGTGGAGCTTACATCCTAGGGCAGGAGAGTGGGAGGAAAGAGAGACAATAAACAATAATCTGATTATAGACTCTTTCCACATACCTTAATCACTTTCTTTCACTTAACTCCATGAGGTAAATGATTTAACTTGCTGAGTGACTTTGGTACCAGCCTGTTTTGTACAAATATTCATAAGTGCCCTGAGGGGGTGGAAAGAATTGCTTTTAAAGAGCACCTCATAAAAATAAACTGTATACTCATAGGCCTATATTTAGAACTCAAAAATAGCTTTATGTTTTACTGCAGATGAATAGGGCTTTATGAGTGAATAAATAAGCTGTGCTAATTGGCAGGTAGCTATGACTGAAAGAAGAGTGTAATTCCATCCTGTACACTAAACTGTGCTGGCAAAGGAAAACATAAACAAGACGAAAAGACATCCCTCAGAATGGGAGAAAATATTTGCAAATGAAGCAACTGACAAAGGATTAATCTCCAAAATTTACAAGCAGCTCAATACCAAAAAAACAAACAACCCAATCCAAAAATGGGCAGAAGACCTAAATAGACATTTCTCTAGAGAAGATATACAGATTGCCAACAAACACATGAAAGGATGCTCAACATCACTAATCATCAGAGAAATGTAAACCAAAACTACAATGAGGTATCACCTCATACCAGTCAAAATGGCCATCATCAAAAAATCTAGAAACAATAAATGCTGGAGAGGGTGTGGAGAAAAGGGAACACTCTTGCACTGTTGGTGGGAATGTAAATTGATACAGCCACTATGGAGAGCAGTATGGAGGCTCCTTAAAAAACTAAAAATAGAACTACCATATGACCAAGCAATCCCACTACTGGGCATATACCCTGAGAAAACCATAATTCAAAAAGTCATGTACCCCAATGTTCATTGCAGCTCTATTTACAATAGCCAGGACATGGAAGCAACCTAAATGTCCATCGACAGATGACATGGAAGCAACCTAAGTGTCCATGAACAGATGAATGGATAAAGATATGGCACATATATACAATGGAATATTACTCACCCATAAAAAGAAATGAAACTGAGTTATTTCTGGTGAGGTGGATGGACCTAGAGTCTGTCATACAGAGTGAAGTAAGTCAGAAAGAGAAAAACAAATACCGTGTGCTAACACATATATATGGAATCTAAAAAAAAATGGTTCTGAAGAACCTGGGGCAGGACAGGAATAAAGACGCAGATGTAGAGAATGGACTTGAGGACACGGGGAGGGGGAAGGGTAAGCTGGGACGAAGTGAGAGAGTGGCATGGACATATATACACTACCAAATGTAAAATAGCTAGTTGGAAGCAGCCACATAGCATAGAGAGATCAGCTCGGTGCTTTGTGACCACCTAGAGGGGTGGGAGAGGGAGGGTGGGAGGGAGACGTAAGAGGATATAGGGATATATGTATATGTATAGCTGATTCACTTTGTTATAAAGCAGAAACTAACACACCATTGTAAAGCAGTTATATTCCAATAAAGATGTTAAAAAAAAAGAGAGAGAACATGGAACTCTACATGTAGAAATAAGACTAAGAGGCTAGGGGTCTATGCAAAATCTATTCCATGTTCCGTGTTCTAGTCAGCGTCCCTTGCTCCTTGCCTTTGTGTGTGTGTGTTTGTGAGAGAGAGAGAGAGAGGGAGAGAATTTCTAAATACCACTATTGTTATTTTCTTTTGAGGTTTATTTTAGCAGGCTCTCTCTCTAGGTTGCCTCCATCAACGACTGTCACATTTGAGCATGCCCTCAGTCAGGCTGTGATTAGAAGTCAGACTTTATGGGCTTCTCTTTGTGGTCCTGTAATTGCCTACATGAGAACAATCACTCAAATCAGCTAGAACAATCACCTTTATCAGCTGGAAACCATTTTTTAATTTAAGTGAACACATCAGTTTAAACACATTTATTTGAACAGTTATTTCTGTTGGAAAGAAATTATGTGTTATTCCAAGATGTCTTGAATAGAAGAATGGGATGCATGGTTTTAGGACCAGAATGTGTGGAGATAATTACAAGACATGCCTTGTTCTCTTTATGTTGTTAAGTGAAATGATGTGAAAATCAATATTTGGTGACCCATTGGAGGAAAATCTTCAAGTCCCAGCCTGTCAAATATTGTTTAACATACTTGCAGCCTTTTATCCTTCATAATAAACTAAGAATGAAAAGCTAAAAAAATAAAAAATAAACATAATAAACTGTGCTGGCTTCTAACTTGAAAGTTGCTAAACATTTAGTAAGGGCAGGGACACAGGGGCATGCTTATTTTTCTGTCTCTTGAAGTTACACAACTAGAAGACAGCAAATCATGGACTTCCCTGGTGGCCCAGTGGTTAAGACTACGTGCTCCCAGTGCAGGAGGCTGGGGTTCTATCCCTGGTCAGGGAACTAGATCCCACATGCATGACTCAACTAAGAGTTTGCATGCCACAACTAAGGAGCTGGTGAGCCACAACTAAGGAGCCCATGTGCCGCAACTAAGGAGCCCTCCTGCTGCAACTAAGACCCAGCACAACCAAATAAATAAATAAATAAAACAAATATTTTTAAAAATCCAGTTAAGGGCTTCCTTGGTGGCGCAGTGGTTAAGAATCCACCTGCCAATGCAGGGGACACGGGTTCGAGCCCTGGTCTGGGAAGATCCCACATGCCATGGAGCAACTAAGCCCGTGCGCCACAACTACTGAGCCTGTGCTCTAGAGCCCACATGCCACAACTACTGAAGCCCGCGTGCCACAACTACTGGAGCCCGCGCACCTAGAGCCCATGCTCCACAACAAGAGAAGCCACCAAAATGAGAAGCCCAGGCACCGCAACCAAGAGTAGCTCCTGCTTGCCGCAACAAGAGAAAGCCCGTGTGCAGCAATGAAGACCCAATGCAGCCAAAAAAAAAAAAAAAAAAAAATCCAGTTAAAAGAAAGAAGACAGCAAATCATGCCCATGGCTACCAATAAAATATGCTAAAAGGAGGCACCCACCTTTCATGGGTTATGCGGCCTCCTCTTTGTGACTGAAAATCTCAGGGCCACAATGCCCTTCTGGACCTTATCTCTCAGACTGGGATATTCTTGGAGATCTATGAGGATTTTTTAAAAATTAATTAATTAATTTTATTTTTGGCTGTGTTGGGTCTTCCTAGCTGTGCACGGGCTTCTCATTGCGGTGGCTTCTCTTTGGTGCGGAGCACGGGCTCTAGGGTGCACGGGCTTCAGTAGTTGTGGCACGTGGACTCAGTAGTTGTGGCTCACGGGTTCTAGAGCGCAGGTTCAGTAGTTGTGGCACACAGGCTTAGCTGATCCGCGGCATGTGGGATCTTCCCGGAACAGGATCGAACCCGTGTCCCCTGCATTGGCAGGCGGATTCTTAACCACTGCGCTACCAGGGAAGTCCAAGATCTATGAGTTTTTAAAGAACTTTCGCAAGAACTTTTAAATGAAGTTTTTTCATTTACGTGATAATCATGAAAAGCTGATGTGTATGCATTTGGGGTGATCTGGACAGTGCCCCCTATTGTATAATTCCTGGGGCAGTGTCTACACTGTGCTGATTTGGGCTTCAGGAGAGCTGTTCACAAAGACAGTGATGTGAAGGGGCCTCCAGAGCAGTGTTGTTCTCTGCTTCTGCATCCTGTTGCTACCTTAAAGCCATCAACTGCATGAGGTTTTAGTACTGCATTTGCATTTGATTCATTCATTCTACAAATGATTACTGAGAACCCTCTATGGTGGGCTCCATTTTAGGAGTTGGGGATTCAGGCTTGTTCTCGTTAAGACTGTGGTCAGCTGATGTAACAGATAATCTAAAAATAGAGGTTTAACCAAATAGGGGGGGTTCTGTTTCTCACATAACGCGGAGTTCAGAGTCTAGGGCTCATGAAGCTGCTCCAGGAAGTCATCCAAGTCCAGGTTCCTTCTGCAGGTCTGCTGTGTTTCCAGTACAGGGTGCAGCTTTTATTTCCATGACTGCAAGATGGAAGCAGCATTTCCAGGAAACAGGTCCACATTCCAGGGATGAAGAAGGGCAGAGGGCAAAAGGCCAAAGACAGAGAATCAGAAGAGTCGTTTCCTTTAAAGAACATTTCCTGAAGGCCCACCCAGCTTCTTCTGTTTATCTCTCATCACTTGGCCACCCCTGACTGCAAAGGAAGCTGGGCAAATGTGTATTTTAACAAGGCATATTGCCACCCCCAGCATACTTCGAGGTCTGTTAATTAAAAAAGAAGGAAGGGAGGGAAAAAAAGAAGGAAGGAAGGTAGGAAGGAAAGAAGAAAAGAAGGAAGGAAGAAGAGAAAAGAGGGTAGAGAGGGACAGGAGAAGGAAGAAAGGGGAAGGAAGAAGGCATTTGAGTGGGTAGCCAGGAGTATGTGCCACAGTAGTGAAGAAGATGGGTAAGATGAGATATCTGCCTTCAGGCAGCTGACACTCTATTAGGGGTGACAGATGACAAATTTTCTTTATTATCTTTAGCAACTTAAGTTCTATCACATCCAGATTAATTTCTAGTCACATCCAGATTAACTTGATCACATTCAGGATTTTTTCCCTTATTTCTCACTACTGTTAAATCTAAGCCCTGGGATTATGGGCTTCACCATTAAATGGGGAGACAGTATCTATTTTCCAAGCTTCTCTTTGGTCTGTGCTGGTCTTGGCAGTATTGTGCAACTGTCTAATCCTTGTCTTCTGTTGTCAGCATCTACTCCACACTGGCTGAGGTGACTCTAATTTCTAAATGCACGGTCCAAGCCTCTTTCTCATTATTAGCTGCAAAGCTTGGAGCTGTAGCAGCCATTATGTGACCATGAGAAGACCAAACAAACTAATAATAACAACAACAATAACAACAAAAATGCTATATGCTATGAACAGTGGAGCAAAAAAAGAAAAAAATAGAAAAGACTGACTCCGTGTTGCCATCATTGAGTGGCTGAACTACCCCTGGAAACACCTACATCTGGACTTCTTAAGTAAACAATAAATGTTTTTTAGGTATAAGCCAGGGTTATACAAACTTTTTCGGTAGAGGATCAGATAGTAAATAGTTTAGATTTGTGGGCCAAGAGGCAAAATAGAAGGCATTTTGTAGGTACTTATACATAAAGAAAACAAATTTCCAAAATTTTTTTTACTGACAAAATTTATATAATGTTAAAAAATATATATTAATATATATGATAACTGAGTACAATACAGGCCTACTACTGAGATGAATGGAATTCTTTTGAGAAGAGGTAGATAACATTCACTTAACTGGGGTTAAAGTCACTTCCCTATCACCCTAATAGAAACACAGTCTCATTGGCCTACAAAGTCTTCCGTTACTTCTCTGAAACTCTGTGATCTTCCCTCCCTGGAACTCACCAGAATGTGTTGTCCACATTTCTCTTTTGCCACCTATATACTATCTTCATCTTGTTGGATACTTTTTCATGTGGAGAAGCAAATTAAGAGCATAGGCTCTAGGTTAAGACTCCCTGGTTTAAATCCCAGCTGAACTACCATTAGCTGTATGATCTTACTTACTTAACCCATTCAGAAGCTTCAGTTTGCTCACCTACAAAATGAGTAATAATATCTGCTTCATAGGACTGCTGTAACAATTAAATGAGCTTACAAGTGCAAAGATTTAGAGCAGTGACATACTTCAAAGCATCTGATATATGTGTTATTTATCTTTTGACTTTTTCCAACCACTTAATAAAGCAAAACCTCTTCTTAGCTTTCCAGCTGTATAAGAACAAGCAATGGACTGGATTTGGGCCACAGACCCAAATATGTGTGGACCCCTGGTTTGAGCACTGTCAGGTGACTTGCTGCTGAAAGCATGACTGACTGTAAAGAGTAAGGCATAGAGTGCAGGACCCTCCACACACATTTAATTTTCTTGTTTTATTTATAGTTCTCTCTACCCCTACTGGTGTGCCCTCATTACCTACACACACACACACACACACACACACACACACACACACACACTTTACAGGTCTTATTTGGCATTGACAGCAGGAAGAAAACCCGACTCAGCTAATATTTTTTCAACACATTTGCTATTGTCTTACAATCTTCAGATCAGTCTTTGAATGTAAAATTCAAGACTTTATTTGTCCTCATTTTCAGTTTCCTCTCTCTTTTCCCTTAGGCAATTATAGCTTTGTGTCTTTGGAGGATTTGGGGAAGGAAGGGTGAAGGAATGTGAAGTAATCAATACTTCAAGTATCATCCCATCACAGAAATGAACAAGATAATGAGAGGCTGTTGTAAGTGATATGAATGGAATAAGCTCCTTTGTTAGGAAGTAAGTTGGGGGGGGCAGGGAGGACTCCTTTAGATAGGTTATGTGGGAAGGACCTCTCTGAGGAGGTGATACTTGATCTGAGACTTGAAGAAAAGAAAAGGCAAGCCACGTGAAGGATGAAGCAGGGGAGGTGGGGGTGAGGGGAGAACCACGGGAAAGGGAATAGCACGTACAATGGCCCGGAGGTAGAGAGCACTGAATGCATTCCAGGAACAGAAAGGAGGCCAGTGGGGAGGGTCTAGGAGGGGAAGAAGAAAGTGGGACCATGTGACACTGAGAAGGCAGGCAAGAGTGCTGTTAACCAGGGGGACTGAAGACATTTCAGTGAGGAAGGGAAATGACAAGATATGCGTTATAAAAAGACCACTCCGCTGTGGCCATAGAGGAAATGGATTGAAGAGAAATAAGAGTAGAAGCAAAAAACCAGAGAGATTGTTTCCACAGTCTAGGTGGTTTGTGTTAGGGTGATGACATTGGGAGTAGAAGTGGACTTATGAAGATAGGTTTTGTTTTCTTTGTACACTTATCACTACCTGGCGTTTTCTTATTTGCTTGCTTAGGGCCTGTCTCTCCCCTAGCAAGTAAGGACTTACTGCTTAATTGACTACTGCATGGCCAAATACCTCCACAGTGTCTGGCACTAGAAGGAGTTGGTGGGAATTTTGTTAAAGGAATGAATTATGATTTAAAAATAATAATTCAACCCCCCACCCCAAAATAATAATTTAACTCCAATAGTGGAGTTTTGCACATTTTTTTTCTATAAAATATGTTGGAACAGTACTCAGATCAGGAAACACTAGATTATAGGGGCCACGAACTCCCTTAAATTGTATGGTATGAAGTATGTGTACGTTGAGAGCCAAAAGAGAGAAAGAGCTATGAGTGTGCAGACACACATGCACTTTTCTGAGAGAGGGATTATAGCTTTCTTCAGATTTTCAAAGGAGTCCTGGACTTCAAAAACAGGAAAGGCTGTACTCTGGCTTGAAGCATTAGTGGGCAATATTCTAATTTATTGCTAAACATTTCCACATCCTAAGGGCCCTTTTCTCAGATGCTAAGTGAAACGTTTCTTTCCTAGAATAAGCAGTTTCCTTCCACTGTGTAACAGCCAAGTCATGACAAGTCCCGGTGCTCCACGTGGTCAGACAAAGCACATGGTGATCTAATTTCCCTTTTTCAATATCCTTCGGAACTGCCATTTGTCTGAAATGAGAACAGTGACACCTGCTGGTTTCCCTCAGGAACTGCCACCTTAACCACTCCTGGTGAAAATTTCAGAAACATCCCAAACATATGCTCAGAAAACACAAACTGCTTTTTCCCCTTTCAAGCAGAACACGCTTTATACACCATGTGTGCCTGGACCTGACGGCCCAAAATGGCGGAAATAAAGTTTCAGGCAACAGGAAGAGGGAAACAAGAAGGGAGCACATAGGTTTGGACCCCTAAGGAAGTTCCCTGAAGTTACCCTACAAAAAGTAACACTTTTGCTTACCCACTTAGCCAGGATTTAGTCACATAGCTCTTAGGAAAGCTGGGGAATGTAGTCTTTATCCTGCAAGAGCGGCTGAGCCACTAAAAATGGTTATTAGGGGGCAACTATCTATTTCTGCCACAGATTATCCCTTCGACCTATGCAAACGCAGGCTTCTTACCACAGAGTAGTATATTCACCCCTCCCCAAGGGGGACACCCCAAATACCCATCCCCTTACTGCAGTGAGCCAGAAGTCCAAGACATCTGGGTCTACAGTTCTCCTTCTCAAGAACAAATGTTATTTTTTCACTGTCCAGCGAACAATAAAAGATGTTATCTGCTCCAATACACCCATTGTAAAATGGAGGTGCGGGAACAGAATAATCACAATTCAAAAATGGAACAAAACGGAAGTTACATATTGTCATTGCGTATCAAATATCACTCTGTGGGAATTTCAAGGTCTCCCTACGCTGGCCGTAGAATTTGTTCATTGGTTAGTCCATGGGGCAGCCCCTGATTCTGCTCTTTGGGAAGAACCCCTTGTCCATTCTTCCCAGGGAAGTTCTTCATTTTCCATCATCCTTCCGGGCTACAACTGGAGCTGCACAGCATAGCTTCCAAAGCTCACATACAGCAGCTTGCCTAGAAGGGTACCTGTCCACACCTGTTATCAATGTAATTATTAAAGCTTCCCTTTCTCTCTAAAAAGGACTCCGCTTTGGATAATAAATTAATCTTCATTCCTGAACTCAGTTGACAAGGAACTGAATTGTGCCAACCACATGAGCTTGGAGGAGGACCCCAAGTTTCAGATGAGATTGCTGCCCCAGACATCACCTTGAGTTTAGCCAGGTGGGACCCTGAACAGAGGACCCAGCTAATCAGTACCTGGACTCCTGACCCATGGAAACCGAGATAATGAACTTGCACTATTTTTAGATGCTTTGTGATAATCAATTACACAGCAACAGAAAACTAACACACCTTCTCAAACAATGGGTTTGGGTGGGAAGGCAATACCCTTATTTTTATCTGCCTTCAACCTTGTCTGGTTGATGTCATCACTTTGGACCTGCAATCCATAAATTACCAGTGAGAGAATGAATGATCCTGACAATCAGGTTCGGTGGACTTGGGAACATTTTTGGATCGGTAATTAGTGGATGGCAATCCTTGCAAGATTTGATACTGTAAGAAATTTAACTGGGCTTGGCTCTACACGCATCTCAGAAGTGGGAGGAGGGATTAAGTACAGCTGTCTTAGTCTTCCTTCTGTCTTCCATCTCAGCTTGTAGAGGAGCTATCTTCAGCCCGAGGGCACAGGTCACCATTCAGAATCTTCCTTGTCATCTTGCCTGTTATTAAAGCCATGCCATTCTACTTCCCGAGGTATTTAGAGACAAGGATTTCTATTTTTTGTCATGGCCCAGCAAGGGTCACCAGCTTTCCAGCCTGCAATATCTGTGCCCTATGGAATCCCCCTAGCCAGTGGATCAATACTCCCTTCCTCTAGGGAGTTATTTCTGATTGTCACAGGATTGGGAGATGTCAGTGGCATTTGGTGCCGGTATGCAGAGGTGATAACTGCACCACAGAGTGTAGTATGAACATTGTACTGTATTCAAATGTCAGTAGAAGCCCTGTTGATATACCCTGCCTCTAGCCAATGCCATGTGTTAGGATGCCACTTCTGGTACCAAATTCTGTGTAGGATGAGAAGCAGAAGTGATTACAAAAAATGCCTCAAACAGAAAACAGCAGTGGCTTAAACAAGTTCCTTTCTCAACAAAAGTCCAATTAGACAGACCAAGACTGGTAAGGCTCTCTCCATGTCAGGGACTCAGATTTCAGAGCATCTGCTTTTCAACATTCTATTGGACTCTTAATTACTGTGTTGTAGGTACTCATTAGACATTAGGAAAAGTAACCATTTGCCAAATATGTTGCAAATATGTTTCTTCCTGTGGGTAGTTTGTCTTTTGATTTTGCTTAGAGCATTTTAAGCTTACAGAAAAATCTTAATTTTTATGAAGTCCAATACATTTTTATTTTATGGATTCTGAAGGTTTTGTCTTAGAAAAGTCTTCTAATACTCTGTTATTCTGAAATTATTTAGAAATTGTTACCATGATTTATTCAAGAACTTTCATGATAGTTTACACCAATAAAACTTTGATCCAATTTTAACTTGGTGTTAACTTGTGGGGGGATGGATCCAATTTAACTCTCTTTTTCCAGCTAGCCTCCCTGCTGTCCCAACACCATTTATAGAGTTAATTCATCTTTACCCCCCTGATTTGAGATGCTGCCTTCAAAATCAGGACTGGGTATAAAATTTTATAAAATGTTTTACTGAAAGGATTATGTGTGTTCTCTCCTTTAATATGTTACTGTAGTGAGCTACATTGCTAAATTTGCTAACAAGGAACACGCATTGCATTCCAGTGACAAATCCTACTTGGTCACAATGTAGTATGCTTTATTATTGTATTAGGAATTTTGCCTTTAACTTTACAGGGAAATAGGGAAATTTCATCAACAGTTTTCTTTTTTTGGTTCTTTTTTATTTAAGATTATGCCAGGCTCATAAAATAGATGTCCATCTATTTGTATAACATTGAAATAATCTGAATATGGAAAGCTTGATAAAATTCACTATACAACAATACTGATCCAATGACTTTTAAAAGAGGTATTAGTAAACTTCTTATTCAACTTATTCTATGGTTATGACCTTTGACATTTTATTACCTTCAAACTAAGTCCTTTCATAAAGTCCCAAATGTGTCAATGTAAGTTGTATAATATTTTAAATGACAAAAAAAAGGATTATGCTGTAATGAACATCTATATACCTACCACCCAGTTTAGGAAACAAATCTTACAGACACAACTGAATCCCTCTATACTGTTCCCCAGCCCCACTCCCCTATGTTCCTCCCAACACATATACTATCCTGCTTTAGCTTTTTACTGTATACATTTGCTGTACATAAAACAATACACACACACACACACATATATGTAGTTTCAGAGGTTTTCAACTTACACTCAAAATTGTACTTACCTTCTTGCAACTTGCTTTTTTCTCTCAATATTTATAATCTGTTGTATATGAAGCTCTGGCTAATAAGTTTTTAAAAGCTGTATGCTATCTTGTTAACAATCCATGGTATCTGTATTCATTCTTTGTTACTGGATATTTAGACTGG
Organism: Mesoplodon mirus; assembly: GCF_964341445.2. Classification (NCBI taxonomy): domain Eukaryota; kingdom Metazoa; phylum Chordata; class Mammalia; order Artiodactyla; family Ziphiidae; genus Mesoplodon; species Mesoplodon mirus. The sequence goes on along the minus strand of NC_138985.1, from coordinate 82,735,931 downwards.
TGTAAGACTTTGCCAGTGCAAGTCTCTGTCATTTCCTTTTTCTTTCTCCTTCGTAAAGGGGCCCCAAAGGGGAAAGCGGTGCGTGTAAGCAGGATTTTCTTTTCTTTAAATTTTGCCTTTCCTCATTTGAGATACTTTCAGTGTCCTGAACACTGATCTGTATTTTCTTGAGCAGTCTAAAAGAACTAAAGTCTTAGCGTTTACTATACTTAAGAGACCTGTAGCTCCTTGGTATTTCTCTTTAGCGTTCTTTTGGGAAACAAGGGGCAAGGCCTCAATTTCAGGTAGAAATCTGGAAGAGCTCTGCATCAGTGTTCAGATTCTACTAAGTTAGCAAGTTAGCAGCACAAAACTTGAAGTCAAGGAGGAAGGCAGTGATTTTTGTTGTTTAGTCAAGAAGACTTTAAGGGCTATCTTTTAGTAAGAGAACTCCTTGGATATTTATTTGGTTTAAGAGCTGGGCATTCTACAAATTTCCCGAAGAAATCATCTTCTAAGACCAACTTCTAAACGAACCAACTTTGTTTCCTTAACAGTCTTCTATTAATCAGATAGCTTTAAGTTCATGTAGTGAAGATGTTATTAGAATGAAAGGCTGGTTTGACATCTGTGACACGTGTGCTCTCTAGTCAGTTTGTGACAAACAATGTTAGTTCTCCGATAGTCACACTACAAAAAAAAAATGAAAATCGAGTTTTTAACACTACATGTTACAACTAACATTAAACTAACTAGTATAACTTTCTTAGATTATACCAAAACTAGAGATAAAAATGCATTAGCATCTTATTAGTCGTACTCCAGTTTTATAAGAACACATTTAAAATTTTACCCTTTGTGTTGACTTCATTTTGTACTGTGAAATGTATAAAGAAAGAAACAAAGTCAGATTTCGTTTTCAACTGGATAACGCTATTTGACCTATGACATATCAGAGTGATATGCTGTTATCTGTATTTTGATGCTTCGATGAAATACAAGAGGATTTCCTGCCTACCAGTTACATGCATACTTACAAAAAAATAGTGTGCTAAAGTACAGTTTAAACTCGTCCTTTCCAGGAAAACTTCCTTGGCCTAACATCCCTTTAGAAGGATGTCTTACCTTTAACTTACCTTTGGTAAGTTAGGCTTGAAGTGCGTCTTGTAAACAACCTTAAAGTATTTTACACACCTTCCTAAATAGGCTCAAGGTGTACGAAGATTCTGATCCCCTCAACCCTTAGGACAGCTGGCAAGCAGCCTCATCCGTTTCTCCCAGACTGTCTTAAAATTACCACCATTTTTCCATACAGGTTATGATGTGAAAAAATTAGAAAACACTGCTATAGTACCATGACTACCTTGTAGACTCCTTTAAGAAAGTTTTATATTCTCCTGACTCTACAATGCCTAGAACAGTCCTCTGAACACAGTGTGATTAAACTTGAATGACCTGACATTAATTTCTAATACCAGTTAGGCCTTAAAAGTTTAACTGGTGGGCTTCCCTGGTGGCGCAGTGGTTGAGAGTCCGCCTGCTAATGCAGGGGAGACGGGTTCGTGCCCCGGTCTGGGAAGATCCCACGTGCCGCGGAGCGGCTGGGCCCGTGAGCCATGGCCACTGAGCCTGCACGTCTGGAGCCTGTGCTCCGCAGCAGGAGAGGCCACAACAGTGAGAGGCCCGCGTACTGCAAAAAAAAAAAAAAAAAAAAAAAGTTTAACTGGTTATTTTAATTGGTGAATATTTTGCATATTCTCTAATAGCTAGCATTACTAGCCAATCCTACAATAAAGCTTTTGCATAATATGCAGAAAGTGAAATTTGAAGATGCCTATACAAAGAGCCTTGTTAAAAAGTTTTCAGTTTCAGACCCAAAACACTACAACTTAGGAATAGCATGTACATTGTGATTCTGCTTTTAAATAATCTTCCGTAGAGAAGTGAACAGAAATACACCCTCTTCTTAGGAAATTTAATAACATACATGCATTACCAAACTCCTGTGTTTGGCAAAATATGCCTTTATATTTTATAACCACTAGTTGGCAAAAGCATAAACTGATGATCAGTATGGAAGATCTTTTCAAAGGATCTTGCATTATCCCGAAGCTTCTGGTGTGATTAAAAGTCAAAAATGATTTTAATCACAAAAAGGGCCACCCCAATGCTAGAGAATTATCTATAATTGTCCTTAATTATTTTCCTAAGAATTTCACTTTCCAAGAACATTTTTTTTTCCTAAAGGAAGTGTATTTTTTTTTTTTGGCCGTGCTGAACAGCATGCAGGATCTTAATTCTCCAACCAGGGATCGAACCCATGCCCCCTGCAGTGGAATCTTGGAGTCTTAACCACTGCTCCACCAGGGAAGTCCATCCCAAAACATTTGTAATGAACCAGAACTTCCAGGATACCATTTTAATGCTCCTGTCCCCATTTTAGTTTCCAAAATCCCAAATGAGGAAAAACCTCATAAATATCTATCAAATGTATCACATCAGAACATTTACTTCTATCGTAATTCTTGACTGCAACATCCACAGCAAGCCTGGGCTTCATGGTTCCTAAACTCCTCTCCTCTCTTACTCAGCCAATCACCGCCTTGATCATATTTGTCATGACAGATAAGTGTAACTCCTCAAATTCTCAATTTTAAGCATATCACTCTAACCCCTACTTCCTACATTTCTAGGTCATTCCTTCTAAACATACCTATAATCCATTGATGGTGCCACATTTTCACTATCCCTCCTCTCCTCTCATGTCTGCACTTCCCCGCTTACCTAGCTGAAGTTTCCAGGTTATCATTACAACCCTGCCCCTCTTCATGGGGGCAGTCAGACTCACTTGGTAAAACCACAACCTTGGTTAAATCCAATTCACCTACTCTGTGCCTGCACTCATGCATGCAGTGTTACGTGGCCGAAGAAATACATTCAGTCATACTTAGTGGTCTCATCAGATTCATTATCACTAATTTTGAGTAGTCCTTCATTTTGCCTGGCTATCAAAGTATGTTTCCCAGGTCTGTTTGCTCTCCTATTCTTCTGGTCCAGAGCACTCCTCTACCTCCTATCTCCAGTATCTAACTGCTACATGGTATTTCCCCCTTGAAAACCAAGTTCCCAGGCCTCCCCAACCCTGAATCTTCCCCAATTTCTCAACCCCGAAATGTCCTTGACATCTCTCACATTCCACAACCAATCCTGGCAAATACACTTGCTTTTATCTTTAACATATATCCAGATATCACTACCTCTACAGCCTACAGCTACCACCTCAGGCCAAGCCAGCTTTCTCTCTCCACCGGATTCCTGCAGCAGCCTCCTAATTTTGTTCTAATTTTGCCTTTATCTCCACACTTTGGCCTATTCAACACGGTAGACATTATGACTCCTATTAAAAAGACATCCCTGAGTTTTAGGATACTTCGTGTTTCTAATCTTCTTCCACTTTAATAAAATGCTATTCTTAGACTATAGAAGACTAAGTCTATAGCACAACCATTATTTCAGACTGTACTCTAAATTATTTTGATAAATATGACCTTTTACATGCACATCACCTTAAAAACAATTACATAAGAGAACAAACGTATGGACACCAAGTTGGGGGGTGGGATGAATTGGGAGATTGTGACTGACATATATACACTAATATGTATAAAATAGATAACTAATAAGAACCTGCTGTATAAAAAAATAATAAAATTAATAAAATAAAAACAATTACATATATTTTTACGACAGCATTCTAGGTCATAAAACAGAGCCAAAGTAATTGACCTTCAGGGGCTATAATCCCATGATAGCCCAGTGGACACGATTAAGCTAATCAATTAAAGATTCACCTAGTGTTTAGTTCAGAATCATTATCAGACTTTTGAAAATGTGTTTTAAAAAAGAGAATAATTAACACTGTTAATTCATCTTCTTCCGGAATCTCAATATGACAAAACTTGTATTTTAAAACTAGAAAAAATGATTTAACCAAAAATGTCATAATTTCATATTATATTCTCAATGCTTTCAAAGCCCAACCGTGATTTTTAAAAAGAAATTAAACAACATGCTTTCATTGAGAGAATTTTTAAAATCTATACAATTCAAGCTAATGAAATATTTTATTGTACAAAATAAAAGTGGTGTTTTTAAAAAAAAACATTTCCAGGCCCAGACATCTGCAGGAGTATGTGAGGAAAGGATTCCACTGGAGTATAATAAGCAATACTCAACTGAATGAAACCACAAATCCACCCTCCCTATAGTAAATACTAACATTTGCCACAGGCTTGAAATTCCTGTAGCATCAGTAAATGTATTTTTTAAAATATTACAAACATGCTTATGATGCATAGGAAGATGGAAAAATTTAGACTTAACTGCACACCACATGTACTCCCAACTTTTCTAATTTACAACCAGTTAAGAATCACAAATATCCAAAGAAAGTATTTTAAAATAGTATATATGATTCACTGGTTAAGTGATTTTTATACTCAAATAAATAGTATAAAATGAAATGTTCTCATTTCATTTTAATGTCACATTGAATTTTAGTACTTTCCAATCCAAGAAAAAAATAAACTGAGACATGGTCATGAGTTCAGGATTATATATATTACAATTTGCCTTGTTATAATACATTTGTGGCTTTATGATAAAAATAACTCAGGGACATATGGAATCCAAGCTAACTTGCATAACTGTCACAAGAAAAAAGCATTAAATGCATTTCTGAAATAAGTATTTTCATTTAATTCAGAATCTCAAAACAGCATTAGACCTTGGCCTTGTTTAAAAAAAGTTTAGTTAAACACTAAGCTAGCTAAATAACCTTCTTGAAAGGTTTAAACACAATTGATATAGAAAATGCTTTCCCTCTAATCTCAATCTTACATAAATGAAAGAGGTAAGGGGGAAAAGGTAGACAATTTCTTTAGCAGCATGTATGGCTAAATCCATCAACCACCTTAAACTAGAATGTCCATTATTGACCCCATTAAAAAGAACTGGGCATATATCAAAAGTTACCCACTTCATAAACCAAAAGACAATAATTTTAGGGTTACGGTAAGTAAAATATTTTTGAAACACTTCAAAAAACTTTTGACATTAAACTAGAGGAATCATGTCTTCATTGTAAGAAAGAAAGGCATAAAAGAAAGTAAAAGACATTTAAACTAAACTGATTTTCAATCTTCTTTGAACAAAAGAAATAAAAAATAATGGTTGATTAGCTAAGCTCTGTGCTCTAACCAAACTAATTAATTACAGTGATTTTAAATGGCAACAGCCCATCTGACTGGGTAGCTTGACAGTTCTGAATACTTTTGCAATGATTTTTTTTAAAACGGAAAGACACTAAAATGATCCGGTCATGCAATGTTCATCTTATGCGTTCTGCATCTCTTTGCCAATCTTGTAGCTAAGGATCTTGTTCCAATCAATCTTAGTGCGTGTAACTGGCAACTGTCGACGTAAGGCTTTGAAAGTAGTGTCCGACATTGTCTGATAATTCTCACTGATGGCAGTCTATGAAAAACAGTAGTTAAAAGTTTAAAGAAATAAAAGCAACAGAACAATGTATAAAACACACAGATGTTTTAAGAAAAATCTTTATTTAAGCAGCCTGTTTCACTGTTTTTTAAAAAGCCAAATAAAAACCCCAATATGGTTTTAAAAGCTATTTATAAAAGCAGCTAAAAGAAAAAGCTTATAATCATTTTGAATAATTAAATTTAATAAAATGAAATTATAAATTAGATTTACTATCTGTGTGTCCTCATTTTGGATCTATTTTACTATTTCTCTCAGAACAATTTCACAAATTACTGTTTGCAAGGAGTGGAAACGTGTCCAATACACAAATTAAATGCTTAAATTCAAGAGTGCAATTTAGAAGCAGGTAAAGAATGTAAAAGAGTACAAAATGAAATATGGTCTAAGGAGATCACATATAATCCAAATGCTTTGGGAAATACCTCCTAAAGTAGAATTTCCAATCAGAAACAAAATAACCATTTAAAATCTTGGCCTATTTTGACCAATACTCAGAAATTACAGTTGGCTAAAACTGAGTTTTAGCTACATTTTCACAAGTTTGCCCTTGAACTAAAACAAACAAAACACACACAAAAGACTGTATCTTATTATAGTGAAACAATGAAAAAATTCAGGCTTATGACTGAAATTAAAATTTCAGTGCCATTATTTACAAGCAAATATAGATTATACAATATTTTTGAAAATCATACCTGGTATTCATTTTCTGCAGCCTCTACAATCTTTATAAATTCTTTTGCTGTTTGCACCTCATTCTGAATGAAAAACAAAATCAAAAGTAAAAAAAATAGTAATTTAAAACTACACCACTATTACTTTTAAATAGGTATGTCAATAGATGTATGGTTAATGATTTGTTATAATTTAATAAATAACACAGATGGAAATTATGACAAAGGGAAAATATTGTAAGATCAATTATTCTAAATTCAAGGGGAACTAGGCAAAAATGTTTTAAAAGTCTACAGAATGAGCATGGCTTTAGTGTTTCACTGGTTAAGGAAAGAGAAATCTTAATAGTACATGTTGATGAAAAATTCAATTATAACACTTAACAAGCATTTCAAAAATCTTTACGGGTAAGATGTTACTCACAGATTTCTAGTTAATGACTATATTGCTAAATATTTACTGAACAATATTTACCACCATAATGATACATTTAAAAAATATTACCAATTAGAAAAAGCATATTTTAAAGTTTAAGGTGCATTTTTTAGTGTTTAAATATTTTCTGGAAAAAATTTTTAAAAAATTTTTTTATATTGGAATTTTATTCCAATATAATGCATTTCTTTGCTTCTTTCCTAACACTGAAAGTTAACAATTGTTGACGTAAAATTATCTAACACCTTACTTTACATATATTATTTATATATATTTACACATGTATTTATATAATGGGTACATTTTTTCTATCCAAAAACAGTAAAACAACAATGAAAATCCTCTAAGATAAAGTGAAAAGGTAATTCCTAAAACACTCAGCACAAACTGGCATATTAGTCAAGTTTAATTACTACGACAAGATCTCACAACTCCACAGTCTGTAATTTTGTAGACAAATCTCTCTTAGGAAGACTCTTTACTCAATGTCAAACTCCTCAAAGAATACTAAGTACCTTGTTACACAAATAATATTACATATATACTCACGATATAGAACTATATTGAGTGGAGACCAGACATTAGTAATTATCTTTCCTGGCAATTTTGCAAGAAGAATACTACTTAGCAAGAAAGCAGAAATCACCTAAGTGTTAATGAAAACTTGAAAAAAACCAAAGGAAAAAACAAAAAAAAAAAAAGAAAAGAAAATCCAAAAATCCCACAGCTTTCATTTCTTTTTAGGTAGCATCTGGCCTAACACACTCACACATCTTTCTTAACATTAAATCAAATGCTTTCTTAAATTAAAAATAAAGTTTTAAAAATATTTGTAAGTTAGCTAATTTTGAATATTAGCAGTTGATGTTTATAATATACTAATGCTTTTAGGTATACAACACATTTGATAAACAAATGTTTATCAGAAATGTCACTGTTAACATATTATAATATCTTTGGGACAAAAAAATTCTGCAAAGAAATAGTTGCATGTTCAATGAAAAGAATGTGTGAAAGACCTCTGCAGGGAAAAAAAAACAAGTTCAAAATTTCCAGAATTTGAAAGCTGAACTTCAGAAAAACTTCATTAAATCATACTCCAAATAGAGAAAAAAAATACAATAGGGTTTAAAAGTTAAGTACAGGAGCACAGATGTAAATTTAAAAGCTAAAACTATAAAATTCGTAGAAGAAAACACTGGAGTAAATCTTCACGATCTTGGGTTAAGCAATAGTTTCTATTAATATTCCAAAAGCATAAGTTACAAAAGAAAAAATAAACTGGACCACATCAAAACTGGTACCTTCTGTTTTGCAAATGATACTACCAAGAAAGTGAAAAGACACAAAGAATGGGAGAAAATATTTGTAAATCATGTATCTGATACAGGACTTGTATCAGAATACATAAGCAACAATTACAACAACAATAAAAACACAAATAACCAATTAAGAAATAGACAAAGGATCTGAAAAGACATTTTTCCAAAGAAGCTATTCAAACGGCCAACAAATACACAAAAAGATGCTCAATATCATTATCCATCAGGAAAATATAAATAAAAATCACAGTAAGATGCAATTAACAGGGGCTTCCCTGGTGGCGCAGTGGTTAAGAATCCGCCTACCAATGCAGGGGACATGGGTTCAAGCCCTGGTCCAGGAAGATCCCACATGCTGTGGAGCAACTAAGCCCTTACGCCATAACTACTGAGCCTGCACTCTAGACCCCACGAGCCATAACTACTGAGCCTGTGTGCCACAACTACTGAAGCCCACGTGCCTAGAGCCCAAGCTCCGAAACAAGAGAAGCCACTGCAATGAGAAGCCTGCACACCGCAACGAAGAGTAGTCCCTGCTCGCCGCAACTACAGAAAGACGTGCACAGAAACGAAGAACCAAAAATGCAGCCAAAAATAAATTAATTAATTAAAAAAAAAGATACAACTAATACCAACTAGGATGGCTATAATAAAAAGGCAGACATAAGTTTTGGTGAGGATGTGGAAAAACTGGAAACCTTATATACAACTGATGGGAATGTAAAAATAGTGCAACAACTTTGGAAGCAGTCTGGCAGTTCTTCAAACGGTGAAACAAAGAACTACCATACAACCCAGCAATGCCACTGCTATGTATACATCAAAGAGAAATTAAAACAATGTCTACACAAAAAACAGTATACACAAAGGTTCATAGCAGCAAAAAGTAGAAAACAACACAAATGTCCATCAACTGAGAAATATATAAATAGAATGTGGTATATGGATTATTATTTGGCTACAAAAAGGAATGAAGTACTGACACATGCTCTAACATGGATGAACCCTGAAAACATTATGCTAGGTGAAAAAAGCCTGTCGCAAAAAATCACATATCGTAGGATTCCATTTATATAAAATGTCCAGAATAGGAAAATCCAGAGTCAGAAAGTAGATTCATGGTTGCCTAGGGCTGAGAGGGGTTTGGGGGAAGGGCTGGTGGGAGGAAATGGGGAATGACTGCTAATGGATACAGGGTTTTTGGAGGATGAAAATGTTCTAAATTAGATTGTGGTGACTGTTGTACAACCCTATTAATATAATACTTTAAAAAAAATTTATACTTTAAATGGGTGAACTGAATGGTATGTGAATTGTATCTCTTTAAATAAAGCTGCTAAAAAAAAAGTTAGGTACCAATTTCCAATTACTTACCATCTTTAATCTATCTGAAAACACTTTAATCTGAAGCAGAAATACTACTTAAAATGTTAATTCCAAAATCGCTCTAGTTGTATAGAAGTATTAGGTTGTTTAAATTTTATTTTGGAATTAATTACTTACGGACACTGTTAGGGAATCTTGTATATCTTTATGACTCACTAGCTGAACATTACCATCTTCATAATAATGAACCTATTAGAAAAAGAAATTACAGAAACCACATTACAGGAGTTATCAAGATCCTCATGGCTTCAACAATCACATCAATGCAGATGACTACCGATTTCAGCTCTAACCTAGTCTTCTCTGCTGAGCTCCTGACCTTAAACTCCAGCAAGCCTCTTCCTGCCCTCAGGCTAGCAAGGAACTAGGTAGCAGTTCCTGCAGTTACTCAGGTAAGCCCTCCATTGACTGGACTGCTGCACATTTTTACCTCATAGATGTTTTCTACTGGTATCTAAACTCAAGATTTCCAAAATCAAACTCACAATATTCTCTCCCAACACCACTCTTGTTTTGTGTATTTCCACCAACCATTTAATTCCTCAAATTCAAAGACGTGAATTTATTCAATAAACATTAACTGAGTGATTACTATATATGACTGCTACTACAAGGGGTTCTAGAGACACAAAGCTTTTAAAAAGACAGCCCCTGACCTCATATTTCAACACAACACAGTAAGAGGTACGTACAAAGTACATTAGCAATACTCCAGACTCTCTCTGAGACATAAAAAAAGGACTTCAGAAAAGAGGTAACACTGTACTTGGGTTTAGTAAAATGAGTATAACAAACTAGGGAAGGTGAGGAAACTGAGCTTAGTAGAGAAGAGCATACTTTAGGAAAGGTCTGCAGGTACTTAGGACTGGAATGTGTGCGAGTTTGGGGAGTAGGAGCTGTGGCTGGCGGAATATACAGGTAGGTGACGAGTCAACCCTGGGCCTTCTATGCCATGCAAATATGTCTGGACTATCTAGTAGGTGAGTGTACCACTAAAATGGTCTCAAGTGGCAAGTAACATATCCAGATTTAAATTTTTAAAAATCACCTTTCTTGATGGCAATGTAAAAAAGTGGATTAGGAGATGGCAAAGGGTCCAACAAATCAACAAAATAAAGTAACCATTATAAACCAGGCATCATGCCAAGTGCTGAAGATAGAACCAGCCAATCCTGGCTCTCAACAAGCTTTGGCCCAACAGGGGCACATCTCAGAAATCATCCAGGTGAGAGCTAGAGGTCTAACTGAAGGAAAAAATAATGTCAACAATAATGACTGCCATTCAATAAGCACTTTACGTCTGGCTCTGTTCTAATCATTTTGCCCATATTAACTCGTCTTCAAAAAATTGTATGAGCTATTTCATTGTTGCTGTTTGCTTTTTTTTAGCTGATGAGGAAACAGAAAGAGTTCAAATGACTTCCTGATGTCATACAGCTAATAACTGGCAGAGCTGGGATTCAAACTCAGGCAGTCTGGTTTCAGAATCCATGCTCATAACCTCTATTTTCTAGCCCCTAAATGATAACCACACCAAGACATACAAGTAATAGGATAAAAGACTAGAAATAATGTATACTGGAGTCAAATGATAGAGCAGTGCATCTGATTCATCTTTATTCCTTTATGGCTCTTAGCATAATACCTTTCATGATAGTTAAGCAACAAATGTACTGAATAAATAAGTGAACCAAGATAGAAAGAAATTAGTATTTTTCTTTAACTTATTTAGTAATATTCATATTTAAATCCTCCTAGTTATCAAATTTCTTCTATATAAACATTTGAGCTTACACTGAGTCAATTCTAGTGGGTTTCATATAAGAAGCCAAATATGAGTACAGAAGATACTTAAGATATATGTATTATGTACGTGTTAACATATATATATATACTTATACATCTATACACACACATATATTAATATTATGCCTCACTCAACTCCACTCCAATTCACAAGACAGAACAGCACAACTCAAACTCAGAAGATGCTTGGATGAACAAATTGTATGAAGAGCAGACCAAATGGTAGTATCTAATTTTAGCTGTGTTTTTAGAATCTGTCAGCTATCCTTGCAGATTTTTGATGACTAGGGAATGAACTGCAAGGTTATTTAAAAGATGAAATCAGCACTACTTGTTTTTCCCATTACCTCAAAACAAAGACCTGGAAAAGAAACAGTTATTGAGTACTATGAAAATGTAAACATATGAATTAGTTGCTTCTATGCTCAGAATCATCTAGAGATCAGCAAATTCTTTTTATTTCATACCTGAATTTTCAAGATGCCAACCACCTGAGTGGTTGAAGGAGTGATTGTAAACTTCCACTCTGACCTCCAACGACCATTCCTTAAAAATAAAAACAGCAGCTATAAATAAGGTAGGGAAAATAATTTGAATAAATTTTAAGTTCCAGATTTAAATTTCACGCTACAGTATAAGACAGTGTGGGGGATGGACGCTGGACATTCTTTTTTTTAATCCCTGAAATATTCAAAAGAATCAAGAGGTTACGTTCAGTTATGAGCTACATTTAATTTAATCTTCATCCTGCTGATAAGAAAGGACCTACATAATGGATGCAACCTAAGAACTCTAAAGCTAAGGCTTAAAATACAGTTCAAAACTACATCAGTTTTCTGACTTATGCTTTAATTAAGAAAAAACTGAATAAATGTTCAGATTACCAGGGCCTTTCACAAGTTTACCATCTAGTGAATGATACAAAGTCCCATAGTTTTAAAAGAATGGATAGTAATACAACATTCTTAAGGAGATTTCGATATCTGGAAAGAGAAGGGCTTTAAAGGGTTATAAGCATCAGATTTTTTTCCCTCTTCCAATTTTAGGCTTAAAGTTTCCACATAAAAGGCACATGCATCCTCCTCTTAGATACCAAAATGATTTTTGGTATAAAATTGATACAGATTAATCGTAAGAAACTGTGACATTACAAACAAGCAACAGGCATGTTATTCATTTCTGTCTCCTAGATAATGAATTTTATCCTAATTTTTTCCTGACAGCCTTTTCATAGCAACTCCTTTTCTTCTGACCTCTATTTGCTCTTTTGCATACTAAAGACATATTCTGATATGTAAACTTATACCTGTCAGGTTTTTTTTAAACAGTATATATTTCTAAAACAGTCACAGAGCTAATGGATCACTATACTGGCTTTGCTACAGAATTATTTCTGGGTTCCCTTCAATATTCTTGCAGTCTGCCCAGTCACAAAAACCTGCAGAATGATAGCACTCTCATACCTAAAGTTAACACTTATCATTTGAAAAGTACTATTATTAGAACAATGTATATGTTCTACAAAATAAAAGATAACTTTATAACATGTTTTGACTTTGAGTGACTTAGCCAAAATTATCCATTGAAGCTTGATTGGAAAAAGAACTTAGATCTATTCTTTTTTTTTTTTTTTTTTTTTGCAGTACGCGGGCCTCTCACTGTTGTGGCCTCTCCCGTTGTGGAGCACAGGCTCCGGACGCGCAAGCTCAGCGGCCATGGCTCATGGGCCCAGCCGCTCCGCGGCATGTGGGATCTTCCCGGACCGGGGCACGAACCCGTGTCCCCTGAATCAGCAGGCGGACTCTCAACCACTGCGCCACCAGGGAAGCCCAGATCTATTCATTTTTATTTCATGATCCCAAAAGAAGTTATTCCTTTTATTTAGGTATTACTATCAAGCACTAGTGAGTTCTAAGCATACACATTTCTGATTTATAATGACAACATACATATATCACCATTGATTGTGAAAATTAAAAAAAAAAAAAAGAAAAAAGGAATTCCAAATCAAGTAATCATACCAGTTTGAGATCTATTTCAAAAGATCCTTCCAAAGGCATTACTATATAGTAATAGTAAACTGCACTGCATAGACAGTACCCTTTCTTTCATCAATGGAGTAAACGGTCAAGATGTCCTAGCCTTTAATTATATTCTTCCCTTCTCTTCTATTAATGCTTTAATTAGAAATGTGTATTTATTCAACAAACATTTATTAAGCTCTCAATACTGCTAGATGTTAGGGAAACAGCAGAGACCAAGAAAAGAATGTCCCTAGTGAAATCTAAGAAATGACCATGACTAGAATCTTCTGATTTTTATGCTATCTGCATTTGAGGTGAACTGAAGTAATTTCCTTGTACCAAAATATTTAGATTTTACCGAGGTTATTGTGATATGTGATGTCTAGCACTTTGGAATGTCATAAAAAATTATCTTTTCCAAAAAGCGGAAGTGATTTTTAGCTTCAATGATATAATGTTCATAGTAGTAGTTTACAAAAAAAAATTCAGATATGTGAAGTGAAACAGATAGAAAATTCAAGGACATCATTTTCATTTTACATATGCTAACACTCAAACTGTATTTCTGAAAACTAGCAAATTTACTATAACATCTCTCAATATATTTTAAACTAAAACTTAGTAATGAGTTCAATCCCAACAAAATTGATTTTATTATATATATCCTGGCACAAACAGCACAACTTAATAACAATTTTGTGAAGACTTATTTCTTAGGATACTGGTAAATTAATGCTACAAGTTTTTAGGCCACAAATGGAGAAACTACATTTATATCAAGGCCATACAAGTAAGTTAATACAACAGAATTTTTAGGAAACTGCAGCTTGTCATTAAGGCCTATGTTTACAAATAAATTTATTTTCCTTCAGTGATAATGGATCTCTTTCCTCCAAAAGTTCCTGTAACCTGCATTTATTTCTGTGATGGTTAAGTAGTGGAGCAACCTTGGGCCACAAATCAAAGTGGTCCACAGGGGTTACTGATACCTGCTACTCTACCCTTAACAGCACCACCAACCAACTCAGCTAACAAGTCAAAGACTAATATACTTAAAAGGTAAACACTATGACCATACTTACTCTGATGGCCTTAGAATGTATTATCAAAAAGGGAGGATAAAAGTAAAGATTTCATTCAATTCTGAACTTATATAAAGTCTTGGAGAGCCACAGAATTTTATAACAGGAGATATCTCAGAAATAGTCTTGTCTAAGAATAAAAAGGCCCAACAACTTGTTAAAGGTCCAAGATTAAGAGTGCAAATCAGTGCTTTGGGGAGCTGGACTTTTATAAGGGATAATCAAATGATTTGTACAAAAATTGTAAGGCATGACTGCAATTTGCCTCGCTGGACAAAACATGTCGTTACTTCCTCACACTGGCCAACCAAGCACAAAGCAATCCACACGAAAACATCTACTTCAGAGTCACCAAAGTTCACGTACCAAAGCGCGATCATTCTTCACTTTATTTATAAGTACCTCTGCCCTCCTCCCCCATGTAAGTCTCATTCAGGAACAACCCCTTCTCAGAATGAGCATATGGGCCTGCCAACTGGTCTGCTCACAGGCACACATGTTCCCTCAGAATGCTGCTTGCTAGTCTAAAAACACCCCATGCTCTCCCACCTTCTTTTCACTGAGTGTCAATAGATTTACTGCCACCTTTAAAAGATCAGGTTGATTATGGAACAGATTTTTTTCTTATATAAAAAGACTGAAGTTTTATATTATATTGTTCTTAGTCAATCATACACAAACAAGGTATAGGCCCAATCAATAAAGCAAGAACTACAAAGAGTATAAGCAGTATCAAAATTCCCCAATACACAAAATTTTAACTTACCAAAAGTTTTTTGCTTGAAACTGATGGCTTTCTATGCATGCAATAATGGTCTGCTGTCCATCTATTTTTTTACCATATACCTTGTTGGTAAAGAAAATAAACACAAGAGTGAATTTAGGGCCACAGAATGTCCAACTTTAAACATCTATAAAATACTGAAAATTGTACAGCATTTTGGCAAGAACATATAAAAGAATACAAAGTAGGTCATCATTCCAAATACAGTAGCTAGAAAAACAAATACTTAAATATGTACACCTAATCACAGATTCTTAGTGAATCATAAAATAGTTCACAATTAATGAAGTACAATTTATTGGAAAAAAACTGTACTCTCAAAATATGCATAAACATCCCACAATCTCAGGGGTTGCCATTTCTCTAGACATTTAAAATAAAAAAGTATTGAGACAGAAGTGAGAAAATTAATTTACTTACAACTAAGAAAGTTCACTAAGAGAATGCCTGCAATGGTATGATGATGTTATTTCACCTCTTGCCAACGGCTTTAAAAAAGTAGTGAATAATTTGTCTTTCGATCCCCTGGGAACAAGGACACTCTAACTCAACCTCACCACCTTATTCTTGAGGTATTCTTCCAAAATAATCCTAATCAACACGGTTATAATTCAAAGAACCTGTAAGGTATTTTAGGTTATGTTGCTATACTTCTCAAATAATTATTGAGAGCTAGATACTTAAGGAGACCATATGAATTTTTGTCCTAAGCAGGAATCTTCTGAGAGTGAAATGAGGTGGCTATTGGTAATACTAATAATTATGTTGGGACAGCAGGTATAAACCAGGATGTATGGTCATCTTAGGCTGGAGAGGTAGGCAGAGGCCAGGTTCACAGGGCCTTGAAAGCCATGTTCAGAAGCCTGGACTCTATCCTAAGTGCAACACGAAATCTTTGAAGAATTTCAAGCAGGAGATTTCATGATCTGATTTGCATTTCAAAAGATCACTGGTTATGGAGAAGATCACAGAAACACAAATGTGGGGGACTAAAAAGTATAGCTAGGCACAATATATGAAAGAAAAAAAAAGTACTCCTACTTTCTAGCATATTTTATCCTGAAAATAAAAAATAGGTTAAACCTATGAAAGAACCACATTTAAAACCTTAAGAAATTTGATTATAAAACACACTAGGACAAGAGTTCACTTCCAAATAATTTTATTTGTTCTAAGATTTTGTAATTTAATGAAAAGAAGTTTGATGTAAACTTAGGGAGATGAGTCATGAACATGACATTAAAGAATATCATCATATCATGTTCCTCAAATCAATGTATGAGAATTACTACTTGGATTTAATTCAAGGTACAACCATTTTTCCATTTTTGACTATCATAATACATTTACTATTTAAAGTTTCTTGAAAACAATAGTAAACATTATTAGAAATATTTACTTCAAAAAAAAGGAATATTAAGTTATAAAATGTCCATTCTGTAAGTTACTATAAATTTCAAGATATCACAAAATCACCATCATATTTACATAATACAAAAGAAAAAAGTGCACACTGGATGACTTACAGTGCAGACCCCATTTGGATAATGTTCTTTTACATAAGCTCGCAGAGCAGCTTCTACTGAAGTTCTCCAAGATTCAATTGCATTTTCTGCTTCGTATGGTCTTGGATCAGTTGCTTCCTTTCTTAAGTGATCAAATTTGAAACAGATTCTGTTTTTTGGATCCAAAAACTTTCCATTTCCCAGGTCACCATGTTCTGTTATCAATACCTTCAATGATGCAATAAATTTTGGGAAAAAAATTTTTAAATAGCATTTAAATACTGATACGTTATACATTCACTTGAACTTTTTCCTTAAAACTATGAAATAATTCTATTCCAAGCAACTGGTTTAACTATATGGCACAAATATAATACTTCAAATGAGTAGACTATAAAGACAATGAGGCTGCTCTCATGCAGCTCAGATCAGTGGATCTGATTTTCTCCCAATATAACATCCAGCTACCCAGTGGGGGAAAAAAAATCCATCGTCTAAATACCCTGCTCGAGTCAGGTTTTGTTTTGTTTTTGAGAACTATGGACAGTTTACTATTTCTGTTAACAGTCTCCAGTTCCTCAAAACTAAGGAACTGGTAATAACCTTCATTGAGAACGGTTACAAGGGAATGTTTTTTTTTAATCCACTTAGAATCCTCTTCAGTGTGTCCTACATTACTCCTGGGCCCACAATCTCATCTACTGTTAAGTGCCTGCTGCTTGTTTTTATTAAGATAATCATTGACAGTTGTTTTCAACTGACTTCCAAATTTTAACAAATGTAATTTCTTCATTTATGTGCATTTAAATTATACACGCATAAATTTGACATTCTGTGTTTTCTTTTAAAAAATTTCGCTCTTTTTCCTTCCCATGTGACTCTCCCAATCTTTGACTCTATACCTATGTCAGGACTCCCCCATCCCTTTGATGTAAATTATGCAAACACAGGATGTACCCTTCTGAATTTTTTTCAGTCCTATTATCCTACACAGATAAATACATACACATCTATATATACATACACACACATCCAGGGGGGGTTTTTGGCCACTGTTCTACAAGAATGGAATGAAAATGCATACATATTTTTCTGCATCTGGTTTTTTTTCCAATATCAACACTTTATAGAAATCCTTCAGAGTCAACTGGTAAACCTCTCATCATTCTTTTTAATGGTTGCATACTATCCCATGATGGGGGTATAACAATTTATTCTGCCATTCCACTACTGTTGGACCATCTCTTTATTTCCAGGCTGTTCTCTTTTTGGGAGGAGGGATAGGCACATTAAAAATGTTAAAGTATTATTGTACATATATTCTAACATACTAATGTTTCTATTTCCACTGGATGCTTCTATTTCTCTTAGATAGATTCTCAGCAGTGAGGACAGTAGGTAAAGGGTTTGTATATTTTTAATTTTTAAGACATAATTAGACTGCTTTCCAAAAATGGCTGTGACAATCTACATTTCTGAAAACAATATATGAGATACCTCCCTTCACATTATCACCATCAATAGGTATACAGTTCTTTTTTCAGTCTGATGAGTATAAAATATATCTCATTACTTTAATATATTTCTCTGGCTCACAGGTCTAAATATCTCCAAGTTTGTGGGCCATTTTCTCTTCTGTGAGCAAATATTTTTAAATATTTTTCATCTGGGTGGGTTTTTTTCTTACTAATTTATAAGAGTCCTTTATTTAAGGTATTTGTTTTATTCTACAGTTAAAATAATTGATATGTAGCAAAATGTCCATCTTTTCTTTTATAGTTTCTGGGTTTCCAGTCTTATTTAAGATGGTTTCCCCTGCCCTTAATTATACATGTAGACTCTTTTCTCCTAAAATTCTAGTCATTTTACAAATTTTTAATCCACCTGAAATTTATTTCTATATATTGTAAGACAGAGGACTGGTTTAACTATATGGCATATGTAGTTGATAGAAACCAGCGGTACCAATACCCTTTATTATATGTCTGTCTAAATTATAACCTTATCATGTATAAAAATATTCATATATGTGGGGACTAAATTCTGGCTTGATATGCTGCTCTACTGATCTATTTGTCCTCACAATACCACGCTGATTTGACTTTACATTGGTTATAAAGCACCTTCTGCTATCTAGCAATGCAACTGTCTCTCACCACTCTTACATTTTTCTTGTGTTTCTTCAAGCATGTTTTTCATATAGTTTATGAAAATTTTGACCAATTAAAAAACTATCAGGATTCTAATCAAACTGCATTAAATTCATATTTTAGTTTTTAAATAATTCAACTTTCTACCTCAAAATAGAATTCAGTGTGCTCTTCCATTTGCTCAGAACCTGTTTTATGTGTTTCAAGATAACCACCATTTCCTTCACATTCCTATGCATTTCTTGTTAAGGTTTATGTTCAGTATTACCACTATTTAAAATGAAACTCGGGCTTCCCTGGTGGCGCAGTGGTTGAGAGTCCGCCTGCCGATGCAGGGGACACGGGTTCGTGCCCCGGTCCGGGAAGATCCCACGTGCCGCGGAGCGGCTGGGCCCGTGAGCCATGGCCGCTGGGCCTGCGCGTCCGGAGCCTGTGCTCCGCAACGGGGGAGGCCACAACAGTGAGAGGCCCGCGTACCGCAAAAAAAAAAAAAAAAAAATGAAACTCCTCCCCCTCCAACCACTACTAGTGTAAAGTCCCTACTTGCCACAATAGAGGAAAGTTCATGCACTTTGTACACTTACCTTAAATTCAGCCATCTCACAAAATTCTGTTAAGTCTAATAGGTTATTTTGGTTGGGAGGTTAATTTATGGAAGTTTCTCACCATTTCTAAATATATAAATCATGTCACCTAAGAGTTTTCTGTTCTTTTCCAAAGCTTTAAGAGTTCTCATTCTCTTGTCTTATTTGCTATACTTCCATCTATGATAAATAATAATGGTGATAAGTTGACATACTTGGCTAATTTTCTATGTTAACTAAAATTATATTAGTGTTTACAGTTTGATATTTACTACTGTTTTTCATTAAACAGTATATTATATTTAAGAGGTTTTCTTCTATCCCTATTTTACTTAGGGTTTTTGTAATGAGGATTAGCTGCTGGATTTTTCAAATCCCTTTTCACTGTCTATTGATGTATAATAAGGTTTTTCTCTTTATTTGTTGATTAAGCAATAAGAGCAATATATTGCCTCACATGGAACCACTCCTGCATTCCTATAATAAATTCTATTTAGTCTTGGCATATTATTCTTTTGATATATTTCTGGATTCTGTTTGTTAATATCTGTTTAAAGTTTTAAAACCTATAGTCATATGTGAGATTAGTATAGTTTGCTTTTTTTGTTTTATATTTATTAGGTTTAAATATTAAAATTATAGTAGCTTCATAAAATGAGTTTGAGAGCTATCCAACATTTTAAAAGGTTTCATCCCTGGATCCAGCAATTCTTTTAGGGATTTACCTTAACAAAACTATGGTCCATGTGCCCAGAGGTACAATGATGTTCAGTACAGCACTGTTTATAACAGTTAAAAAAAAAAATCAAAACCACAAAATCTCCCAAGGAAAAAAAATTTAAGAGCTTCATGAAATGAAACACTACATGCCTTTATATGTATGTGTGTGTATACACACATGCATAAATCTATCTATCTACCTACCTACCCACGTTTACTTTTTCCCTTCAGTTATAAATCATCTTCTGTCTGGTCTCTCTTTTTCCCCTATAACTACGAGACTACATATTACATAATGAATAATGCCAAATGCAAGCTTTAATATAATTTGCCACTGAGAACTAATTGTTACTACTCTCTCTTATGTTTTACATCCAGTTCCTTCTTCATATTGTTTTATATAAATTGTGCTTCATGTAAGCATGACAGAAACACAATTACTGTTCAATTGCTAGTAACTTTAAACCAAAAAATAAAAACTAAGAATGCTAGTGACTTTTGGGGCTTTTCTTTGCTTAGCAATTCCAACTTGCACTTTGGAAAGAAAAGATTTAATAATTACTAAATGCTAAGTTACTCACATGAAGAACTGTAGAATTCCAGAGCAACTAAATTATGACATAAATCTTACTAATATAAACTCTAGATTTTGGATTAATATAGGATTGACTTTTTTCCTATAAAAAACAAGAAAGTAGGTTTAAAGCAATTATCTTCTAAAATCTTAAAATAATTACATTTGAATATTTCTAAAAGGGACTTTCTGCTAATAGCATTATTGGTCTCAACAAAAGAAACTATATTTTCAATTAGTTTGCTCCTAAGTGGCTATGATTAAAATGAATGCTTTTTTTTTTAACCTTTAAACATACCACTTCACAATTCTTGCAGGATACACTAACCATTATAAATGAAATAAAGAATATCAGATCTTGTGTTTATATGAAACATACCTGATCTTCATAACCTTCAATTTTTACTGGAGTAAACTGGTCCAAGTTATACTGTGCAAATGCACTAAAAAAGAAAAGGGTCAATTATTTAAAATTACATACTTAATGTTTTTAAAAAAATCACAAACAATTCACTGTCAAATAAAAGTCTCCTGCACTGCACATGGCAAGTTAAATAAAACTGTAATTCTCTACTACTGATCTTATAGTAGGTATAAATATTATATAGGTATGGCTTTTTAAAAACCGGTGAATGACATCCAGCTTTCAATGCTTAGCAAAAAAATTAAATCAGTAAATATAATCAGTCCTTTCCTTCAAAACCCTGAAAGTAAAGGTTAGCCACTTATAAGACACATATCCAACTATTCAAGTATATACTAACATTTAGTATACAACATACCGGGAAACAGAGTAGGTGCTGTGAGAGATGTAAAGGAGTAATTAGACAGATCAAAGGGCTTACAGTTGAATAGGAGCTATGATAAACATAATCATAACACAAAGAAAGTACCATAAGAGAATGACCAATAAACATCACACAGAATATATATTTTTAAAAATTACATTCTGTTGAGGCAAGGGTATGAAGAAAAGAGAATCAGGGGTGATATCATAATGGAAGTGATACTGAGAAATGGCCTTGAAATAATGGGTAGGTTCTCTGGTCTTGCAGAAATAGGAGGGAAGAGAAGAGTAATTCAATTAGAGGGACCAAGATGAGCAAAATACAAGAGGAGAAGGTAGGTTAAGTCCAACATCACAGAAAGCACCAAGCTCAATGCCTGGCATATAGCAGGTGTTCAGTTATATTTACTGCCTTCAACTGAAAGGCCTTGCATGATGGAAAAATTACTTCATTTGGGAGGCAAAGCAGAATTACAGAAGCTTTTTGAGAAAAGACAACCGCGAACTACTTCTGAAGAAGATTAATTTGGCAGCAGTGTATATGACAATTGGGTGGTGGAGCAACTAGAGCCAGAAACGTAGTTGGGCTATCATTAGGCAAACGTCCATGTTAGAACAGCTGAGAGTCTGAACTAGGAAATGGTGACGAGATAGATCCAAGAATAAAGCCTCTCTCTACTTTCATATGAGTAAAGAATAATGTATTACATAATTACATAATACATTTGTAGGAAAAACTCCCATAGCACAAAAAAATTACCTAAAAAATAAAGATCACACTGTGTTTTATTAAGTCTATAACCTAGGAAATTTCTTCCACTTACTAGGAAAGATAGTGAGAATTTTAAAATTTAGGAGTACATCTCTAAATCTAATCTACTTGGAAGCTTTTCAGATTACTCTGGATGGTAAGATGTCCACTGAATTTTTAGGTGTTAGCTATTGAATCTCCTCAAAAGAGGAGATGGAGCAAAGCATTACTGATGAGTTAACAGAAGACTAGTAAATGTAAAAACAGCAAAGTAGGATTAAATTCTTAGCTGTCAATTCCTGACACTGCATGTCAAAAAAAGATGGGGGTAAATATAGAAATGTATGGAGGGAAAGGGAGATTTTCTTTATTCATTAAAACTGTAATTTTCTTAGGAATAGCCCCAACATAGCCAGGCAGTTACTATCCCTTAAATGTATTTATCTCGTAAGTATGTTTGAGATTAAAAAGTATTCTAAATCACTTAGAATTTAGGGTCCACTTTCCAGTAAAAGACATATTTAACTAATAAATTTAGATAGTAATTTGGTCTTGGGTCCTTTACTGCTCATATCAAAGCCCGTTCACCTATAATCTGGGAGTGGGGTAAGAAGAGGAAATCTGAAAAGGAGACAATGAATATGAAATAAGTAAAACTGTATCTTAAATGCTCAAAGCAAGTTAAACAGGTGACAATTATGCAGTATGGCAGTAAAGGTACTCATTAACCTAGGAGTCAGACTACAGAATATCTAGGTTTTGTTTGAACCCTGATATTAGCTAGTATGGGCCCCACTTACCATATCCACAAAAAAGAGGGGTTTGAACTAGATGACTTCCAAAGTCCCTTCTAGTTCAGAAAACTTACTCCATTTACCCACTCATCATCCATTTACCTACCCCTCCACCCATGCAAATATTTAGGTGTTAAGCACTCTATTAGACACAGTGAAAACAATAACTTTTCTGCCCTTGTAGAGTTCTGTAGCCCAATCACCCATTTCTAAGTCACCTGTTCCTGTATTTAGATTTTTTAATACCCTTTACCGTTAAGTCATTCACATCTTATACTTTTCACCATGTGTTTCCACATCATCTCTCTTATTTACTATTTGAATTGTGTTCATCATTTAAACTCAGCTCAAAAACCATCTCTAAATAGAAATTTAAAATTTCTTCCTTTGGGCTGCAAAGGTCTTTGATATGCCTCTATATTTTATTTCAGTTGGCCAGAAATTCAACATGTCTGACTCCCCACTGGAAAATCCCTAAGAGGTTTATTTGTCTCATCATCACAGTGAAGTCTGGTATTCGTTATGTCTGTTGAATAAAAGGCTATTTCTGGATATTTCAAAGTTTTCTAGACTTGAGAGTACCAAGTCTTCAGTATGCCTAATTTTACTGTGAAATACACTGAATTTTATGCCGTTCAGTAAAGATGTCCCATTAGAACCATTTTTAAGAATAGCCATGTTTTCCTCCCCTTACAAAAAGATAGGAAGAGGAATTTCTCAAAAATAAATTTTAAATTAAAAGAGTTAAAGCAACAGGAAAAAGGTGGAAGAAAGGAGGAAAAGAAGTACACAGAAGGAGCTGTACTTGTATAAAATAAATTCAGTATCAAAAAATGCAATTGAAGAAGCAATAGGACTATGGCTATGCACTTACTCTGGTGAAACTGCCACTAGTAGGACACATTTTAAATGTTTTTATAATGCTTTCCAAGCTTATGTTATATAGGTCTGGACAGTCTCAATGACAGGTGATACGTTATCTTTTGAGGATGAAACCAGGTTTGGAGGTTATTTCAAAGTAATTCAGAACCAAGTCAAGTGAACAATGGGGGTAACAGCATGTTTGTTTGAAAATTATTTCACTGACAGGACACTGTGAACCAGAGTAATATAATTCGAAAGTCAATCAATGATTTAAGGTGTATTTCTGTACTTCACAGATAAATTCAGATGTCTGCAAAATGAATCTGAACAAAGAGTTTTGAGAAACTCTTCTGTGTACAAAGACTACTATTGAAGTCAACAAAAAGAATCAATTCTTTCCCTTCTTGTTCATCTAGTTAGCAATCACTTACTGAGACTATAACCACAGGCAAGAAAGCCTGAAGTTTCTACTGAAGGTTTTGATGTTTTTTGAGGTCATACCATAAACATCTTGTTTTATCATTAGGTACTGATTTCCTCAAAGACTAATCTCCTTAAAAGATCAGAATATCAGGCATTTAATGTATATACCTCTTGAAACATGGACCAAGACTGTTCCTGAAATTTGGTTCATAATAAAAGAGAAATATAGCTCACATTCCAATTTTTTTAAAAAAGAACTCCAATTTATTTAAATGTAACAGTCATCAGATAAATACTCCTTTGGACAAATAAAATTTCAATGCTTTCATCATTTTTTATTCAAATGTGTAACTGTTTCATACCACTTATATAATTATGAATATTTTTCTGACCTTCATTAAACTTTACTCAGCAGGGGAAAAACTCTTCAACAAACGAACTTTGTTACAACGCAGAAACTAACACACCATTCTAAAGCAATTATACTCCAATAAAGATGTTAAAAAACAAAAACAAAAAACAAACGAAGTTTCTCATTTCCTTAACTTTAAAAAAAATTCACTAATTTTTGCACCTACATGCAACAACCCACACATTTATTTACCACAGAGAACTCAGAGAAAAACGTTACTTTGAAAGTACTGGGGGCAAGGGGGAAGATGGCAGAAGAGTAAGACGCAGAGATCACCTTCCTCCCCACAGATACATCAGAAATACATCTACACGTGGAACAACTCCTACAGAACACCTACTGAACGCTGGCAGAAGACCTCAGACCTCCCAAAAGGCAAGAAAGTCCCTACGTACCTGGGTAGGGCAAAAGAAAAAGCAGAGACAAAAGAATAGGGACGGGGCTTCCCTGGTGGCGCAGTGGTTGAGAATCTGCCTGCCAATGCACGGTACAAGGGTTCAAGCCCTGGTCTGGGAGGATCCCGCGGGCCGCAGAGCAACTAGGCCCCTGAGCCACAGCTACTGAGCCTGCGTGTCTGGAGCCTGTGCTGTGCAACAAGAGAGGCCACGATAGTTAGAGGCCCGCACACTGTGATGAAGAGTGGCCCGCGCTTGCCGCGGCTGGAGAAAGCCCTCGCACAGAATCCCAACACAACTATCTATCTATAAGAATAGGAAAGGGACCTGCACCAGTGGGAGGGAGCTGTGAAGGAGGAATTCCACACACTAGGAAGCCACTTCGCGGGCGGAGACAGTGGGTGGCGGAGGGGGTAAGCTTCGGAGCCGCGGAGAAGAGCGCAGCAACAGGGGTGCGGAGGGCAAAGCGGAGAGACTCCCGCACAGAGGATCGGTGCCGACCAGCACTCTCCAGCCCAAGAGGCTTGTCTGCTCACCGGCCGGGGCGGGCGGGGCGGGCGGGGCTGGGAGCTGAGGCTCGCTTGGTCTGATTGCAGGGAGAGGACTGGCGGCGTGAACATAGCCTGAAGGGGTTAGTGCACCACGGCTAGCCGGGAGGGAGTCCGGGAAAAAGTCTGGAGCTGCCGAAGGGGCAAGAGACTTTATCTTCCCTCTTTGTTTCCTGGTGCGAGAGGAGAGGGGATTAAGAGCGCTGCTTAAAGGAGCTCCAGAGACGGGCGCAAGCCGCGGCTAAAAGCGCGGACCCCAGAGACGGGCATGAGACGCTAAGGCTGCTGCTGCTGCCACCAAGAAGCCTGTGTGCGAGCACAGGTCACTATCCACACCCCCCTTCCGGGGAGCCTGTGCAGCCCGCCACTGCCAGGGTCCCAGGAGCCAGGGACCACTTCCCCAGGAGAACGCACGGCGCGCCTCAGGCTGGCGCAACGTCCCGCTGGCCTCTGCCGCCGCAGGCTCGCCCACATCCGTACCCCTCCCTCCCCCCCCCGGCCTGAGTGAGCCAGAGCCCCCGAATCAGCTGCTCCTTTAACCCCGTCCTGTCTGAGCGAAGAACAGACGCCCTCAGGCGACCTACATGCAGAGGCGGGTCCATATCCAAAGCTGAACCCCAGGAGCTGTGCGAACAAAGAAGATAAAGGGAAATTTCTCCCAGCAGCCTCAGGAGCAGCGGATTAAATCTCCACAATCAACTTGATGTACCCTGCATCTGTGGAATACCTGAATAGACAATGAGTCATCCCAAATTGAGGAGGTGGACTTTGAGAGCAAGATTTATTATTTTTTCCCCTTTTCCTCTTTTTGTGAGTGTGTATGTTTCTGTGTGAGATTTTGTCTGTATAGCTTTGCTTTCACCATTTGTCCTAGGGTCTGTCCATCCGGTTTTATTTGTTTGTTTGGTTTTGTTTTTTACTTAAAAAATTTTTTTTTCTTGATTATTTTTTATTTTAATAACTTTATTTTATTTTAGCTTACTTTATTTTATTTTATCCTCTTTCTTCCTTCCTTTCTTTCTCTCTCTCTCCCTTCCTCTCTTTCTTTCTCTCTTTCTTTCTTTCTACTTTTTCTCCCTTTTATTCTGAGCCGTGTGGATGAAAGGCTCTTGGTGCTACAGCCAGGAGTCAGTGCTGTGCCTCTGAGGTAGGAGAGCCAACTTCAGGACACTGGTCTACAAGAGACCTCCCAGCTCCACGTAATATCAAACGGCGAATATCTCCCAGAGATCTCCATCTCAACACCAACACCCAGCTTCACTCAACGACCAGCAAGCTACAGTGCTGGACACCCTATGCCAAGCAACTAGCAAGACAGGAACACAACCCCACCCATTTGCAGAGAGGCTGCCTAAAATCATAAGGCCACAGACACCCCAAAACAAACCACCAGACGTGGACCTGCCCACCAGAAAGACAAGATCCAGCCTTATCCACCAGAACACAGGCACCAGTCCCCTCCAGCCGGAAGCCTACACAACCCACTGAACCAACTTTAGCCACTGGGGACAGACACCAAAAACAACGGGAACTACGCACCTGCAGCCTGCAAAAAGGAGACCCCAAACACAGTAAGATAAGCAAAACGAGGAGACAGAAAAACACACAGCAGATGAAGGAGCAAGGCAAAAACCCACCAGACCTAACAAATGAAGAGGAAATAGGCAGTCTACCTGAAAAAGAATTCAGAATAATGGTAGTAAAGATGATCCAAAATCTTGGAAACAGAATAGAGAAAATGCAAGAAACATTTAACAAGGACCTAGAAGAACTAAAGAGGAAACAAGCAATGATGAACAACACAATAAATGAAAATACTGTTGTTACAAGTTCATAAACATTGTATGTTTTCTTTACTCCTGTAAGACTTTTGTCAACAAGCTATATGCTATTATAAAGAAAACTAATTTTACTTGGGTATATAAATAATTTAAAAAGATTTAAAGAACTTAGGAATAAGAGGCCATTCACCCAGAAACTAATAACTAAAGTTAAAGATATCAAGTAAACTGATTTCTATTATGTACTTTAATATAATAATTAATGGGTGGAAGCAACCCGACTGTCCACTGACATGTGAATGGATAAACAAAATGTGGTGTATATATATATATATATATATGTATGTAAACACACACACACATTCAGTGTTAAAAAGGAAGGAAATTCTAACACATGCTCCAACATAAATGAACTTTGAAGACATTCTGCTAAGTAGAATAAACCAGTCACAAAAGGACAAATACTGTATGACTCCACTTCATACATTAAATAGAATGATGGTTCCCAAGGGCTAGGAGGAGGGGAGAATGGGAAATTATTGCTTAAAGGGTATGGAGTTTCAGTTTGGGAAAATAAAAAGTTCTGGAGATGGATGGTGGTGATGGTTACACAAAAATGTGTATGTACTTAATGCCAAAGAACTGTGTGCCTAAAAATGGTTAAAATGTTAAACTTCATAATAAGTATATTTTCCCCACAATAAAAAATAATAAATACAAATTGCTATTAAAAGATAAAAGTGGGCTTCCCTGGTGGCACAGCGGTTGAGAATCTGCCTGCTAATGCAGGGGACACGGGTTCAAGCCCTGGTCTGGGAGGATTCCACATGCCGCGGAGCAACTAGGCCCATGAGCCACAGCTACTGAGCCAGTGCGTCTGGAGCCTGTGCTCCGCAGCGGGAGAGGCCGCGATAGTGAGAGGCCCGTGCACCGCGATGAAGAGTGGCCCCTGCTTACCACAACTACAGAGAGCCCTCCCA
Organism: Mesoplodon mirus; assembly: GCF_964341445.2. Taxonomy (NCBI): domain Eukaryota; kingdom Metazoa; phylum Chordata; class Mammalia; order Artiodactyla; family Ziphiidae; genus Mesoplodon; species Mesoplodon mirus. Next base: position 82,707,608 of record NC_138985.1, on the reverse strand, counting down.
TAGAAATGAAGACCCAACACAGCAAAAATAAATAAATTAATTAATAAACTCCTACCCCCAACATCTTCTTTAAAAAAAAAAAAGAAGATAAAAGGACATAAAAGACCCCTAATAGCCAAAACAATCTTGAGAAAGAAGAACGGAGCTGGAGCAATCATGTTCCCAGACTTCAGACTTATACTATGAAGCTACAGTAATCAAAACAGTATGGTGCTGACACAAAAACAGATATATAGATCAATGGAACAAAATAGAGAATCCAGAAATAAACCCACACACTTATGGTCAATTAACCTATGACCAAGAAGGCAAGAATATAAAATGGAAAAAAGACAGTCTCTTCAATAAGTGGTGCTGGGAAAACTGGACAGCTACATGTAAAAGAATGAAATTAGAACACTCCCTAACACCATACACAAAAATAAACTCAAAACGGATTAGAGACCTAAATTTAAGACCGGATACTATAAAACTCTTAGAGGAAAACATAGGAAGAACACTCTTTGACATAAATCACAGCAAGATCTTTTTTGATCCACCTCCTAGAGTAATGGAAATAAAAACAAAAATAAACAAATGGGACCTAATGAAACTTCAAAGCTTTTGCACAGCAAAGGAAACCATAAACAAGACAAAAAGACAACCCTCAGAATGGGAGAAAATAGTTGCAAATGAATCAACGGACAAAGGATTAATCTCCAAAATATATAAACAGCTCATGCAGCTCAATATTAAAAAAACAAACAACCCAATCCAAAAATGGGCAGAAGACCTAAACAGACATTTCTCCAAAGAAGACATACAGATGGCCAAGAAGCACATGAAAAGCTGCTCAACATCACTAATTATTAGAGAAATGCAAATCAAAACTACAATAAGGTATCCCCTCACACCAGTCAGAATGGGCATCATCAGAAAATCTACAAACAACAAATGCTGCAGAGGGTGTGGAGAAAAGGGAACCCTCCTGCACTGTTGGTGGGAATGTAAATTGATACAGCCACTATGGAGAACAGTATGGAGGTTCCTTAAAAAACTAAAAATAGAATTACCATATGATCCAGCAATCCCACTACTGGGCATATACCCTGAGAAACCCATAATTCAAAAAGACACATGCACCCCAATGTTCATTGCAGCACTATTTACAATAGCCAGGTCATGGAAGCAACCTATATGCCCACTGACAGATGAATGGATAAAGAAGATGTGGTACATATATACAATGGAATATTACTCAGCCATAAAAAGGAACGAAATCGAGTCATTTGTTGAGACGTGGATGGATCTAGAGACTGTCATACAGAGTGAAGTCAGAAAGAGAAAAACAAATATCGTATATTAATGCATATATATGGAACCTAGAAAAATGGTACAGATGAACCTGTTTGCAGGGCAGAAATTGAGACACACATGTAGAGAACAAATGTACGGACACCAACGGGGGAAAGCAGCAGGGGGGTGGGGGGGGGGATGTGATGAATTGGGCGATTGGGATTGACACGTATCCACTGATGTGTATAAAACTGATGACTAATAAGAGCCTGATGTATAAAAAAATAAATTAAATAAAATTCAAAAAAAAAGACCTAAATATAAGACTGGAAACCATAAAACTCCTAGAGAAAAACACAGACAACACTCTTTTATATAAATCGTAGCAATATTTTTTTGAATCCATCTCCTAAAGCAAAGGAGATAAAAGGGACCTAATTAAACTTAAATGCTTTTGCACAGAACAGGAAACCATGAACAAAACAAAAAGACAAAATGAACGGGAGAAAATATTTGCAAATGATACGACTGATAAGGAATTAATATCCAGAATAAATAGTTCATACAGTTCAACAGCAAAAAGACAAACCACCTGATTTAAAAACAGGCAGAAGACCCGAATAGACATTTTTCCAAAGAGGCCATACAGATGGCCAACAGGCACATGAAAAAATGCTTAACATTGCTAATCGTTAGGGAAATGCAAATCAAAACCACAGTGAGATATCACCACACACCTGTCAGAATGGGTATCATCAAAAAGAACACAAATAGGGCTTCCCCGCTGGCGCAGTGGTTGAGAGTCCGCCTGCTGATGCAGGGGACACAGGTTCGTGCCCCGGTCCGGGAAGATCCCACATGCCGCGGAGCGGCTGGGCCCGTGAGCCATGGCCGCTGAGCCTGCACGTCCGGAGCTTGTGCTCCGCAATCGGAGAGGCCACAACAGTGAGAGGCCCACTTACCGCAAAAAAAAAAAAAAAAAAAAAAAAAGAACACAAATAACAAATGCTGGAGAGGACGTGGAGAAAAGGGAACCCTCCTACACTGTTGGTGGGAATGTACATTGGTGCAGCCACTGTGGGAAACAGTATGGAGGTTTCTCAAAAAACTAAAAATAAAACTAGCACATGACCCAGCAATTCCACTCCTAGGTATATATTGGAAGAAAATAAAAACACTACTTCAAAAAGATACATGCACCCCAATGTTTGTAGCAGCATTATTTACAATTGCCAAGATAATGGAAGCAACCTAAGTGGCCATTAACAGATTAATGGATAAAGAAGAAGTGGTAAATATATACAATGGAATACTACTCAGCCATAAAACAGAATGAAATTTTGCCATTTACAACAACATGGGTGGACTTGGAGGGCATTATGCTAAGTGAAATAAGTCAGAGAAAGACAAATACTGTATGATATCACTTATATGTGAAATCTAAGAATACAACAAACTAGTGAATATAACAAAACAGAAACAGACTCACAGATATAGAGAACTAGTGGTTACCAGTGGGGAGAGGGAAGGGGGGAGGGGCAAGATAAGGGTAGGGGATTAAGAAACACAAACTATTATGTACAGTATAAAATAAATAAGCTACAAGGATGTATTGTACAACACAGGGAATATAGCCAGTATTTTGTGGTAACTATTAATGGAATATAACTTTAAAAAATTGAGAATCACTATGTTATGTACCTATAACGTATATAATATTGTACATCAACTATACTTCAATTTAAAAATTGGAAAAAAATAACAGGAATTTAAATCAGAAGCAAAATCAGGTATGTCTAGAAGTCTGTTGAACCTCTACCTTCATTAGGATTAAGAAATTTATTCGATAAAGCCTTACAAACATTACAAAAATAGAATTAGAGCAAATTTCTCCCGTTAGTCAGGACTTCACATTTTGGGTAGTACACTAAGATGAAAGTAGGTGACTGGATGATACTGAACACTCTTTGTAAGGCACCTGAACATTTAATCTCCTCATTTTCAAGTGAGTAATGGAGTCCATTAGCCTAAAATACGGGTCCACAGGCCTTATTTAGGGAGGTGGGAGAGGGAAAGAGAACCAATTATTTCTCTGAAATCTTAAGATAGTTGTGGCAAGTCATGATTGTGGTCACTGGTCCAAAGATGATGTACTAGGATTTAGAACCGCTTAGTTCTTTGAATCACTCACAAATCTAATAAATACTTATTAAGTAAATATGTGTCAGATACTATGTTAGGTATTTATGGATGAATAAAATAAGCTCCTACCCTCAAAAATTTATTGCTTTTTACTGAAGTACAGTTCATTTACAATATTTCAGGTGTAAAGCAAAGTGATTCAGTTATACATACATATATATATTCTTTTTCAGACTCTTTTCCATTATAGCTTATTACAAGATACTGAATATAGTTCCTTGTGCTATACAGTAGGTCCTTCTCAAAAATCTATTAGGATCAAGCATTTAACAGAAAGTAAAACCTGCATAAAATCTAAAGTATCACAATTTCACAAATCAAAGTTTCTAAAATAATTTTATCCAACTTTGCAAATGTCAAAATACAGTATTGAGTATATAAGCCACTGCCAAACACACAATGAATAGAGAATTTCATGTTATAATTGTGTCTCTATATCCTTCTGTGATCAAAAATATTTTTCCTCTAACCTAGTACGTACATATTATTACATATATTTGAACTTGATGTGCAAATATCTATTTCATGGATTAGTACCTAAAAACCACTTTTAAAATATTTTTTCCCATGTCACTTTAATTATGTTAATATAATACATAATACTTACTGGGCTGCTCCTTCCCTGAGAAGATTATCATTATTAAGCAGTAACCGAACATCTGCAAAACAAACATTATTTTTTCTATATTACTATTTTCTTATATTTGAAATTTCTATGGAATGAATTTAGGTTATTTTAGTCATGTGTCAGTATCCTACCCACTCCCCAAAACATATATGGGAGATCAAAATATCACTGTGATGACCAAAATAACCACAAAAACATACCATGGTATTAATAAAAAAAGAAAAGATTTTGGTAAGGAAATAGCAGATGGAATGAAATAAAAATATATGTTATTTCATACTCTTAATAGTCAATGCAGGCAGACTATAACATGTCTCCAAAGAACTAAAGTGGAGATAAGCTACACCAAAAAGATGGTGTGATAAGATCTGCCGAAGGTTGAGCACTATGCCTCTCAGTCTGACGCTACTATCAGGAGTTTCAAATGAATTTGCTCTATGGAAAAAGTGATTAAACAAGAAACAGCTTGTGAACGCAGTACAGATGTAGGCATTTTGTTTCTCAGACAGCTCATGTTCAACAACAGATGAATGTGTTGAGTTAGATATGGATAACTACTTTATTTGATTTAGTAATCTCACTTTGGTTGTTGATTCTGAACTCTGTCCTAACTTCAGACTCAACTATGTAGACACGTGCCTTTTTTTTTTTTTTTTTTTTGCGATACGCGGGCTTCTCACTGTTGTGGCCTCTCCCGTTGCGGAGCACAGGCTCCGGACGCGCAGGCTCAGTGGCCATGGCTCACGGGCCCAGCCGCTCCACGGCATGTGGGATCTTCCCGGACCGGGGCACGAACCCGTGTCCCTGCATCGGCAGGCGGACTCTCAACCACTGCGCCACCAGGGAAGCCCGACACGTGCCTTTTAATCACTAAAACACAACTTTAAAACTACAATTTTAATTGGAAAAAAAATCACATAATTTCACCAAAAAACAAACAAAATTCTACTCTAGTCTTGATGTATTTTCTTTCATTATTTTCCCTATACACTTGGCTGTTTTACATAATTGCTATCATAAAGTACATATAACAAAGTATCCTAATTTTTTTCATTAAATGAAAATAAAACAAATAACTTAAGTATCTTCTATTAAGAAACTGGTTAAATGTAACATAAACAGACAATAGTTCTTATAAACAGTGTAAAATTGGGCATCCAATAGAAATAATGTAGATACGTATTTATCAACTTGGAAATACATACATAATTATAATAAACAAGAAGGGGAAAACTCAGCATGTATAGTATTATATTTATACAATGTTATATGTATGTGTCTAAATTGAAAAATGTTGGAAGTATTTCATTCAAACAGTGGAGAAGAGAGGGTAGAATTTTGTGTGATTCTTAGATTCTTTTTTGCTCTTTGGAAATTTTAGAATGACTATGAATCATTTTTACAAAAATAATAAAGCTATTCCAAAAGAAAAAATATTGCCTATTCACATATCTCTTTTTAGCAGTTAAGTCCCAATTTAAAAAACAGTATCTGGCTAACCACTAAAATAATACTAATTTGATTTCTAAATTAACTGATTTTAAACAATGGAAGCTTCTGCCTAAAAAATTAAAACACAGACATTTACAATTATAGGTATTCTTATCTCACAAGGTAAACTGGGAATTCGATTTAATAAATATGATTACTGTATCTTCAATATTTAAAGCATAATCATTAACAGCAGTATTGCATGGTAGGTAGTGTATCTTTTTCAGTTCTACCTAAATGGGAAAATAATTTAAAAGCAACATCTACATGATCCAGTTATCTTTACTCTGGAAAAAAAAGTCCAAACTTCTATCATATGAAGAATACAGTGAAAGAAATAGAGAATAATTTGAATAAAATAAAAATTACTCTTAAGAAAGGATGTGGTTTCAAGTCAGACCACACATCAGAACAATGGGTGGGTGGGAGTCTTAAAAAAAAAAAAAAAAAAAGTATACATTTCAGAGCTCCAGCCCAGATAACACATCAGTTCCTGAGAATGAAGACCAGAAATCTATGTTTTAATGATTCTTACATAGCCAATCTGGGAAATAGCATTTGGGAACCACTGATCTGACAAGATTTTATGACTGAAATTCTAAAATTTGTGGCTTCAATGGAATCATTCTGATGTTAATATTATCAACAAAAACATCATGAAAATAACCAAATGCATATGAGATTTCCCCCTCAAATACTTAACTCCTTTCTCACTCTAAAATACTCCCTCGGGCTTCCCTGGTGGTGCAATGGTTGAGAGTCCGCCTGACGATGCAGGGGACACGGGTTCGTGCCCCGGTCCGGGAAGATCCCACATGCCGTGGAGCGGTTAGGCCCGTGAGCCATGGCCGCTGGGACTGTGTGTCCTGAGCCTGTGCTCCACAACAGGCGAGGCCACAGTGGTGAGAGGCCCGCGTACCGCAAAAAAAAAAAAAAAAAAAAAAAAAAATCCTCCCTCATTTAAAACTTACATAAATATCTTATATTCCCATTTCCATTCCACAGTTCCAACCCAGGTCTACTGAATGGCTCATCCTAAATGCCCAAGTCCTCATCCAAAATGCCTACTGTACGTCAACACAGAACATATCAACTCAACATCAATTTCCAATGAGGCTTAGAAAAGCAATTTCTGGGACACATACATTCTTTCAGGGTCTTTCTGACTAACAAATTTGTAGGGCATTTAATTCAGTGTAAGAATAGTAAGTGAAAATCTTTTCTTAGAATTATAATTTATTCCTGGCTCTATAAATTGTATGGGAGTTTGGGGGCTACTGACTTTAGCACAGTTTCCCATTATCAATTTAAGTTAAATGCCAACTTTTGACCCTATGGAGAAAAGACTATCTTCTTTAATGCCCCAACCATCAAACATATTAACCTGTATTTAGGTTATAAAGGCTGAATATTAAAACAGAAGTTAAACCCTATAGGAAGAAGAAATACTTCTGAATTCTCCCCATTTCCCAATTCATTGCGTCAGATTTTATGGTTATCTTGAAAGGAAGAATATTTTAACTTCCAGATTTTTCACAATATAGACTGCCATTCTTCCTCTAAGTGTAGCTCAGTGGTTACATTTTTAAATGTATAAAAATTACCATATGTAACTGTATGTACTAAATCATATATTAATCTTGTTTGTGGATGATTTAAGGCATTTTCTAGGGTATTTTAACTTTATACAATTTTTGCCTCATTTTTTGACTTTCAAACCTAATCTTTTCTGAGGTGAGATTCCATTATATCTTATACTATGAATGAAAATGAGAGATTAAACTTCTTAAAAAACAGGTTTAAATAGCTTACTCTGGAGTAGAATGTTTAAAAAATGAAACTGAAGAGCACTGTATAAATTAGTTTTAATTTAAGACACGGTGAAAGCCAAATATATATGAAGTAGAAATTACGCATTTAAAGTACTTGTGGTAGATTATTCTTAAAACTGCTTTAAGAAAGTTTTGTATAGGGCTTCCCTGGTGGCGCAGTGGTTGGGAGTCCGCCTGCCAATGCAGGGAACGCGGGTTCATGCCCCGGTCTGGGAAGATCCCACATGCCGCGGAGCGGCTGAGCACGTGAGCCATGGCCGCTGAGCCTGCGCGTCCGGACCAACGGGAGAGGCCACAACAGTGAGAGGCCCGAGTACCGCAAAAAAAAAAAAGAAGTTTTGTATAATAATCACTACAGGCCATTTTCTGCACAACTATTTCAACCACTTCACTCTGTTAAAGAGGAGCTATTGTTACAGTTTTTACATCAACCAGGAGACTATGTTGTACTTAAATTTCTCATCTATGGGTGAATAATTATAAAACTGTTTGCCAGTGAGGTGTGAGGTTTAAAGAAAGGTATACTGTGAACTGATTTATGAGATATAATTTAAATAACAAGTTGTTTTTACATGTGATGTCATCTTCTAAGCCCAGGAAACAAGCACAGTGAAACAACGTTCCTCCCTTCTTTTTTGGCTGTTCCTATTAATCGAGTAGGCTTTTCTTTAAAAGAAACATAAAAAATGCATTTCACGGGCTTCCCTGGTGGCGCAGTGGTTGAGAGTCCGCCTGCCAATGCAGGGGACACGGGTTCGTGCCCCGGTCTGGGAAGATCCCACATGCCGCGGAGTGGCTGGGCCCGTGAGCCATGGCCACTGAGCATGCGCATCCGGAGCCTGTGCTCTGTAAAGGGAGAGGCCACAGCAGTGAGAGGCCCGTGTACCAAAAAAAAAAAAAAATGCATTTCACAACTCCAAAAAATAATTAAAATTTAAAATTTCTTGTCTTTTAAAATGATTTAATGTTATTCTTTAAGAGGGTTAAAATTTGCAAACATAATTATATGTCATAAACACATTATATTCTAGACCTTACAAAATCCAGATTGACAAAAATTTTCACTGTAATTCAGAAAATACAGATTTTTCTACCCACTCCCCTAACTTAGTTACTTTGGTTATGTAACTTATTCTTTAAAAAAGGAGTGCTTGACACATCAAGGCTTAAGTGTTATGAATTAAACACTCACCATTAAACACCTCATTAAATTCTCCAGGAGGGGCATGAATGATGAATTTTGCTGCTATACGCACCTAAAACAGAAGCAAAGATATAAATGTTCCACAGCATAGGCCTCTGCTAAAACCACCAAAAACCATGCAAAATTACACTACTTCAAAGTTCTACTGAAAATGGCTTAAGAAGATTTTAAAGATGGTGACATTTTTTCACTCAAACACCCTAAGTTTATTACTGTTTTAATCATTTAATATAATCACAATGCATAGACTGAATGTAGATAAAATATACGTATAACTAATGCATTTAAGGATTCAAAGCTGCCTACATATAAATATTTTCTTATAAGAAAATTTTTCTTTTAAACTAAAATGGAAAAAAATGATCCATCAAGAAAATTTCTATGTGTGAGGAAATAAGATGCATTTAGGTACTATGAAGAAAATATATTGTGTGTCCATACAGTCACAAATGTGCATGTCTATAAAGTCACAAATTAGTTTAAAAAATGTAGAAAGGGAGAGGGAAGAAAGGTCTAAATTCAAAATGTTTTGAACATGAGATCTGACTAGATCTTAGGAAATTTTAGTTCAAAAATAAGTGAGAGACAAAATATCAACAGGTATACTGACAGGTATATTTTAAGAGAATAAAGGCTATATTAAAGAGATTAATCGCTAATGAACATATATGAGAGGTTAGATGACATGCCCAATATTATAATTTAGTGAAGAAGTTCTGAGTATTTATAATAGTTTTCCAACCACTATACAATAGCCTCCAACTCAGCTGATCAGTGATCTTGTCAGAAATGCACATTTATGAGCCCTACCCAACCAAATGAATTAGATTCTGGAAATGAGGCCCAGAAAACACTGTAAACAAGCTTTCCAGGTGATTTTTAAAATACACATCCAAGTATTCACTGAATTAAGGCACCGCACATGGCAAAAACAAAAGCTTTATTTCATATTGTACACCTTACTAGCACTGTCGCTGCTCTGATGTAGAAACTAAAAATAATGGAAAAGGAAATAGTTACATATGTTTGTGTATATATGTTATATGTGTGTGTGCATGCATCTAAATACACATACGGTTTTCAGAGGAGAGACACAGATGAAAAAGGTATTTACAGTTAAAAAGAAGATGTTCCTAGCTAGAGCCCACATATGTGACAAGGCCAGTTAGAAAACTCTTAATTGAAAACAAACAAAAAAAAGCTTTTGTAGTCTGGAACACCAAAAAGTCTGAAGCAAAACCTACGACTGTTGTTGGATACCACTGAGAGATTACAATGATGAAGATGACAACAAAAATGGGATTATTTAAATTAGTGTTTACCAAGCACTTTACACGGATTATGTCATTTACTCTTCAGTCTGATTACTGAATATACACTTTATTTACTACATTATGCTGCTTCTCAGATTTAAAATAGTTTTGGTAGAATGGGTAAAATGCTCCCACCAAAAGATGAACAGGACAGAATATGACAGGGTGGCCACAAACAAACTGCCAAAGTATAAACTTTTTTTGGTATTTAAAATGTCAATAGCAGCAACTTCCCAAGTTCTTCCCAAATAAATTCTTCCCAAGACAGAAAAAACCAGAGTTCACTCAAAAAGAAATATGTAACCTGAATAGTCCTAGATCTACTAAAGAAATTGAGTTTGCTGTTAAAAGCATTCCAACAAATAAAACTTCAGGTTTTCTTATAACAGGCATTTAAGGAAGAAATATTACCAATTCTCCACAAATTATTCCAGAAAACAGAATTGAAGACAACTTCCAACTTATTTTAAGAGAACAGCATTATCCTATACCAAAGACTAAAATACTACAAGAAACACAACTCACAGACCAAAACCTCTCATAAACACAGAAGCAAAAATCTTCAATAAAGTATTAGCAAATTGAATCCAACTATATAGAAAGGATAACACATCATGACCAAGTGGAGTTTTTCCTAGAAATGTAGGGCTGTTTCACTATTTGAAAAGCAATTCACAATATAAACTGATTAAAGATGAAAAACCACAATCACCTCAATAGAAGCAGGAAAATTATTTAATAACATTAAACAACCAATCATGATTAAAAAAACTCTTAGCAAACTAAAAAGACCATGTCTTTAATTTGATAAAAGGTATTTACAAAAAAGCCTATAGCTAACATGACCCTTAATGGTCAAAGACTGAACACTTCCCCCTAACATCAGGTAAGAATGTCTGTTCTCATCCCTCCTATTCAACATCATACTGAGATCTTAGTGCAATAAGGTAAGAAAAACAAATGAAAGTCATTTCATAAATAAAATAAAACTTTCTACTTGAGGACAACATGATTGTTTACAATGAAAAATCCCAAGGAATCTTAAACAAACAAACAAAACTACCCAATAACTTATAAAACTTAGGTACAAATCTAACAAAATATGTACTAAAATATGTACTTCAGGACTAATATCCTGAAAACTACACAAAACTGATGAAAGAAATCAAAGAAGATCTAAATAAATGGAGAGACATGTATATTCATGGATTGGAAAGCTCCTTATTGTAAAGATAACAATTCTTCCCAAACTATTCTACAGATTCAATGAAGGCCCAATCAAAATCCAAGCAGGATTTTTTTTGATACACATCAACAAGCTGATTCTAACACTGATGTTTCCTATATTATTATTTTTCTATGTTTGAAGAATCCAATGAATGCAGGCTATTTTGGCCATGTATCAAGATTAACACTCCCTCCCCGCAAATGCAAGCAAGATCAAGAAATCACTCTGATGCCCAGAACAACCATAAACACACACATGAACACACACCATGGTATTAAAAAAAAGACTGTGGTTAGGAAATGAGAGGGAATGAATATTATTTCACACCCTTAGCAGTAAATGCAAAGTAGCAACGGCAAATGAACTAGAATAGCCAAAATAATTTTGAAAAAGAACAAAGTTGGAGAATTCACACTACCTAATCTTAAGACTTAATATAAAGCTACAGTCATATATGGATCATAATGGAATAGAAGAGAGAGCCCAGAAATAAACCCACACACCTATGGTCAATTAATCTTTGACAAAGGAGATAAGAATATACAATGGAGAAAAGGCAGTCTCTTCAGCAAGTGGTGTTGGGAATGCAGGACAGCCACATGTAAATCAGTGAAGTTAGAACACTCCCTCACATCAAACACAAATATAAACTCAAAATGGCTTAAAGATTTAATGGCTTAAAGATTTAAATATAAGACATGACACCATAAAACTCCTAGAAGAGAACATAGGCAAAACATTCTCTGACATAAATCATACCAATGTTTTCTTATGTCAGTCTCCCAAGACAAAAGAAATAAAAGCAAAAATAAACAAATGGGACCTAATCAAACTTTTAAGCTTTTGCACACAAAGGAAACCATAAAAAAATGAAAAGACAACCTACGAACTCAGAGAAAATATTTGCAAACGATGTGACCAGTAAGGGCTTCATTTCCAAAATATACAGACAGCTCACACAACTCAATAACAAAAATACAAACAACCCAATCAAAAACTGGGCAGAAAACCTGAATAGACATTTCTCCAAAAAAGACATACAGATGGCGAATATGCACATGAAAAGACATTCAACATCGCTAATTATTAGAGAAATGCAAATCAAAATGCAAATCAAAATTACAATGAGTTACCACCTCACATGGTATGGCCATCGTTAGAAAAATCTACAAATAATACGGGCTGGAGCGGGTGTGGAGAAAAGGGAACCCTCCTACACTGTCGTGGGACTGTAAATTGATGCAGCCACTATGGAAAACAGGATGGAAGTTCCCCCAAAAAACTAAAAATAAAGTTGCCATATGATCCAGCAATCCCACTCCTGGGCATATATCTGGACAAAATTATAATTCGAAAAGATACATGCACCCCAGTGTTCACAACAGCACTATTTACAACAGCCAAGACATGGAAGAAACCTAAATGTCCATCAACAGATGAATGGATAAAGAAGATGTGGTGCGTGTGTGTACATATATACATATACACACACACGCGTGTGCACATACACACGGAATACTACCCAACCATAAAAAAGAATGAAATAATGCCATTTGCAGCAACATGGAAGGACCTAGAGATTATTATACTAAGTGAAGGAAGTCAGAAAGAGAAAGACAAATACCATATGATATCACTTATATCTAAGTGAAATTAAAGTGAAACCATAAATCTTAAAGTGGAATCTAAAATATGACACACAAATGAACTTATCTACAAAACAGAAACAGACTCACAGACATAGAGAACAGACTTGTGGTTGCCAAGGGGGAGGCGGAGAGGGGAAGGGATGGATTGGGAGTTTGGGATTAGCAGATGCAAACTACTATATACAGAATAGATAAACAAGGTCTTACTGTATAGCACAGGGAACTATATTCAGTATCCTGTAATAAACCATAATGAAAAAGAAAAGAATAAAATAAAAGTAAAAAACAAAAAAAGCTACAGTCATTAAGATAGAGGGATAGATAATGAATGGAACAGAACTGAGAGTCAAAAAATATACCCTGCATACATACGGCCAAATGATTTTTGACAAAGGTGCAAAGGCAATGCAATGTTTAAAGAATATCTTTTCAACAAATGATATCCAAACAATTAGATATCCATGAGCAAAAAATAAACTGCAATCTAAACCTTACCCCTTACCAAAAAAGTTACCTCAAAATGGATTATAGCTCTAAATGTAAAATATAAAACAACAAAAAATTAAAAGGAAACAGAAGAAAACCTTCATGACCTGGGGTTAGGCCAAAAGTTATTAGACATGATACTAAAACCATGACCCATTAAAAAAACTGATAAACTGGACTTCATTGAAATTAAAAACTTATGCTCTGTTACAGACATTGTTAAAAGAATGAAAAGACAGCTACAAACTGGAGAAAATATCAGCAAATCACACATCCAATAAAGAATTGTATCTAGAACATATACTATCAAAACTCAACAGTAAGAAAACAGTGAACAAAAGACTTGAACACACTTCACCAAAAAGGATATACAGAAGACAGATACATGCACAAAAGGATGTGCAATATCATTAATCATTTAGGAAATCAATATTAAAATCATAAAATACCACTATATACCTAATAGAATGGCTAAAATAAAGAAGATTGATAATATCAATGTGAAACAACTGAAGCTCTAATACATTGCTGTGGCAATGCAAAATGGTACAATTGGTACCGAAAACAGTTTAGCAATTTCTTATAAACACACACCATACGACACAACAATCCCACTTCCAGGTATCTACCCTATGTTCCCACAAAAATCTATTCAAAATTGTTCAAAACTAGAAACAATCCACAACCTAAATGTCCACCTATGGGTGAATGGATAAACAATAATGTGTCTATGTGATGGAATACTACTCAGCAATGAAAAGGGACAAATTATGAATACATGCAACAACTTGGATGAATCTCAAAAGCCTTATGCTGAATGAAAGAAACCATTCTCAGATGGTTACATGGCAATGATATAAGATTCCATTTACAAGACATTCTCCAATAAACAATAATTTATAGCAATGGAGAACAGATCAATGGCTGCCAGGGGCTGGGAGGAGGAGTGGGGATGGGTGTGAACACAATGGGAGAAATGAGGGAAAGGAAGAAAATAGAGTTTTTGGTGGTGATGGAATTACTCTATATCTCGATTTTGGTAATGGTTACATGCATCTATACATGTGTTGAAAGTCATAAAAAAAAAGAGAAGGGGGTATTTTACGCTATGTTAATTAAAAATATATATTGCATGTGTTTTCAAAATTATTTTCTTCTGGGCTTCCTGGTGGTGCAGTGGTTAAGAATCCGCCTGCCAATGCAGGGGACACAGGTTCAATCCCTGGTCTGGGAAGATCCCACATGCTGTGGAGCAACTAAGCCTGTGCGCCACAACTACTGAGCCTGCACTCTAGAGCCCGCAAGCCACAACTACTGAGCCTGAGTGCCACAACTACTGAAGCCCGCGTACCTAGAGCCCATGTTCCACAACCAGAAGCCACCGCAACAAGAAGCCCATGCACCGCAACTAAGAGCAGCTAGCCCCCACTCGTTGCAACTAGAGAAACCCGCGTGCAGCAACAAAGACCCAATACAGCCAAAAAATAAATAAATAAATTTATTTAAAAAATTATTTTCTTCTAAACTGTTTAAAAGTATTATTAAAATCAAAATTGAAAATATAAAAAATAAGTGATTTTAAAAAGGCAAGGGTGGAGTTGGGAATGGAAGACAGTGCATGCTAAACATACATTGGCATCTATTACGTTTCCATAAAATGTCTTCATTTCCTTTGTTCCCTTATTCCTCCCTCTCTTCTATTGGGGTAAATGTTAGAAAGCATTTAAAACAAAGTCTTAATCACTACCACAGGCAACAAATAAAACTTGTGGTAACCTGTTGATGAATTTATCAATTATTTCTTTTGGAAACTTTTAGAATTTTGAGGAAATTGTTTTTAACACTTCTAATGACTTACACCCTACCAATAAAACTGACAAAATTAAAGTACTGATAGCAAGCAGTATATATATATATATATATATATATATATATATATATATATATATACACAGTATAGCATATTTAGTGATATGATTAACTGTTGAGCTTTAAATTTTTTAGTTGTTTCAAAAAAAGGTACATATCATTTAGACTTTTAGTCAGTTCTATTTTGGGTTTTCACCTAGAAAGCAAAAATGCTCTATAGTTTTATCTTACAGACTTGTTTGCCCTTGCTATTGAACAAAATGCGTACAGTAACCAAAAAGAGTTAAGACTGCTCACAATATCCAAAATGAATGGTGGGTCAAAAGAAGTGCCACTGAGGGTTGAGAAGTCATGGGAGCTGTCTGGCTGAGAACCCAAAACACAACTTGGACTTTACCAGCTATTCCTGAAGTATCTTAATCTGGTCTTTGTGAATTTCACAAGATAAGAAGAATCTGTTTTTTGGATTTCTCAGGTGCTAAAGAAAAGAAAGTGTGTCCACCACAGTAAAGGCTTAATTGTCTTCCTGAGAAACTGTTCAATCATCTGGGTATTTTCTAAACACTGCTACAGACTGAACATTCCCCTACATTCATCCTTCCTAGCAGACTTTTTTTTAATTTTAAAAATTATTTATTCTAGCCACTTCCAAATCCAAGAAAGAAAAAAGGTCACACAAGTTAACACACATGGAGCTATACTCAATTTACCCCTGGGAATATTATCATTTTTCTGGATGAGCCCAGTGAATTACTAGATACATCCCTAAGGCCCACAGCAAAATCTCCTACATTAACCACCATCTTCCTCCACATGATATTATTCGAAGTCCTTCTAAATTGGAGGAGGATTCAGGAAACAGTTATTACTTTTATTGTATTTCTAAACTGTAATTCTAGATTGCAAGAGGGAGGATACCTTGGTTTTGTTGGGAAGGTTTGGCTAGATGTGAGATTAACTCTTACCTATGTTAGTGACTGGCAGTTTACAGGCATACCTCGTAACAATCACATCAAGAACAGTTCTAAAAAGTTAACCTACTGGGACTTCCCTGGTGGCACAGTGGCTAAGAATCCGCCTGCCAAGGCAGGGGACACAGGTTCAAGCCCTGGTCCGGGAAGATCCCACATGCCGTGGAGCAACTAAGCCCGTGTGCCACAATACTGAGCCTGTGCTCTAGAGCCTGCGAGCCACAACTACTGAGCCCATGTGACACAACTACTGAAGCCCACGCACCTAGAGCCCGTGCTCTGCAACAAGAGAAGCCGCTGCAATGAGAAGCCTGCCTGCCACAACAAAGAGTAGCCCCCGTTCACCGCAACTAGAGAAAGCCCATGTGCAGCAATGAAGACCCAACGTAGCCAAAAATAAATAAATAAATTTATTTTTTAAAAAAGTTAACCTACTGGGCTTCCCTGGTGGTGCAGTGGTTGAGAATCTACCTGCCAATGCAGGGGACATGGGTTCGAGCCCTGGTCTGGGAAGATCCCACATGCCGCGGAGCAGCTGGCCCCGTGAGCCACAATTACTGAGCCTGCGCGTCTGGAGCCTGTGCTCCGCAACAAGAGAGGCCACGATAGTGAGAGGCCCGAGCACCGCGATGAGGAGTGGCCCCCACTTGCCGCAACTAGAGAAAGCCCTCGCACAGAAACGAAGACCCAACACAGCCATAAATAAATAAATAAAAATTAAAAAAAAAAAAAAAAAAAAAGTTAACCTACTAATATAGAGCTAGAAGCTAAAAGAGCTATATTTTTTCTTTGCTTCCTCTAGGATCCAAACATTACTTGGTATAAAATATACAAAACGATAAACATAACATAAAAAGTATGTTCCACTCTGTTGTGCTTCTTGGAAAAAAGCAGATACTATAAAGTTACTTATGCAGAAGACAAAGCAGTATATTCAAAACAATATCCAAAATGTTAGTATACACTACCTCTGAGAAAAAGTAATTTCTGCCCATCAACTTACTAAGATAACACAAAAATACTACTAAACTTTTTTTTGGTACTTTTTCTTATGGGCTACAATTCAAGCAACCAATTAAATAATGATAGCAACCCACAGAATAAAATAAGAATCCATGAGTCCATATTGACATAAAGAAATGAATGAACAAATGGGGGGAAGCTCTTCATTATGCTAGAATTTCAATTAATAGATGTAGAAGGAATGATTGAATTAGAAAATCACCTGGGGTGACCAACAATGGTAATTGTTGCAGGCAAAAATCATCAAGAGATGCTAAAATTAGTGGGTAAAAGTCTAAGAGCATATTTACACAATGTGAATGAATCTTTCTACATGATACTTAATTAAGAAGGGATAAACAGTAACTTTATATTGAGGAAACCTGCCACACACCACCTTTACCAAATGACCTAAGTTATCATAATAGTAAAAACTGTGCCTCCTAGTAGGATGTACTGAGGACACAACATCACTTGTTATGCTCCTGCCAAAACTTCATAGGCTGATCTAATCATGAGGAAACATCAAATAAACTGAAATTGAGGTACAGTCTACAAAATAACCATTTTGCACTCTTCCAAAGTGGTAAGGTCATGAAGGACAAACAATGCTGAGAAACTGTTCCAGTTTAAAGACCAAGGAGACACTACAACAAAATTCAATGCGATCCTGGATTAGATCCTGGACCAGCAATTGGTGAAATCTGAATAGGGTCTGTAGATGAGACAATAATGTTGTATCAATGTGAAATTTCTTGATTTTGATAATTGTACTGTGGTTATATAAGAGACAGCCCTAAACACAGTGAAGCATTTACAGAGTGGGGGAAAAAAATTCCTTCTCTACTCTTAAATTGTGGGGATTTTCTCTTATATTTTTTCTAAAGTTTCTTAAAGTTTTGCTCTTTGAATTTAGGCCATTAATCCACATGGGACTGATTTCTGTATATGATGTGGGATGGAGATCCATTCTTTATTACAACGTCATAAGGATAAATAAGCCATCCTAATGATATTTGTTAAAATGGACTTCTTTGTCCCACTGAACCAAATAAATAAACAAATAAAAGAAAGAAAAAAAGGAAAGTATTTTCAGTACTATTTTTAAAGTGTGAATTACTTTTTTTCAGTCTGGGACATGAAAAACACATCATAATTTTTTTTTTTTTTGCGGTACGCGGGCCTCTCACTGTTGTGGCCTCTCCCGTTGTGGAGCACAGGCTCCGGACGCTCAGGCTCAGTGGCCATGGCTCACGGGCCCAGCTGCTCCGCGGCATGTGGGATCTTCCCGGACCGGGGCACGAACCCGTGTCCCCTGCATCGGCAGACGGACTCTCAACCACTGCGCCACCAGGGAAGCCCTACACATCATAATTTTTAATAAATTCCAAAGATAATTCTGAAAAGTGTCTAATGAATTTAGAAGTCAGCATTCAGGTAGTAACTGCAAAAATGTAACTTCCTCAAGGAACTTCTGAATATTCAATAATATCAGTAGGCAGCCCTATGCTCTAAACTTGGTAGGTAGTTCTTGTTGAATCAATGTTGAATCAATCTATAAGCAAGAATAAACTCTCATTTATTTAGGATGGTCAGGAAATATAGTATTTTAATGAAATGAGCATTCTAAGAGTTATCACTAATGCAATCCTGTATGTAGACAGTGAATTTTAAAATAATGTACATTCAAAACCATAAAAACTTATGCTAATATAAGGAAGCAGTATAGTGTATGATCTCTGGAGTCAGACTGAATGAGTTGGATTTTCACTTCTACTACTCATTAGCTACGTAAACTTGGGTGAATATAATATTAGTATGAGCAGTAATAGTAGTAGAGAATAAATGTATCTGCATTAGTATAGTTCACTATTCCTAAAATTAGCTCTGGAATACAGGCATTTTCACATTACACGTGAAATGCTACTTTGTGCCCTACAGTGGTACAGCTGTGGCTTATGCCCATGCATTTCTGTGTTTTCTGCAGTGCATTCACTTCCCACACGCCAACATCCTTTCTCCTCCCTTGGAAATCATCCCTTCCTCTGTACTCTGCTTACCTCAAAAACCAGTGGTAGCAAAACTGGAGAAAAAGCCAGTTCCTAGTTCTGTGGTGGCAATGTGCAGTTAAGATCTGGGTTTTCATCTAAGCTAAGACAAACCATCTATACCCAGGTTTTGATTTAATTTCTGTAAATCTCCATTTCTCATAGGTAAATTAAGGGAGATGAAATATATCATCATTTCTTAACCTTTTAAAACCCCTGTGGTCTGTTAGATAAAATAAAATATTATCTACAGTTACTTTCCAAGATGGCTGTTATTACCTTTAATTCATGAAAAGAGAAAACAGAGATCCAGAATTGGGATTTGAATGAATTCTTCAGATGAAGTCCAAGGCTTTTCGGAGCCGCCTCCCAATACAGCATAATCTTTATACGATGGTTCAGAAGAAACAACCAAAATATCTGGGTAATCTCATTTACTTCCACTGCTTCTATTATCACCACATAACAATAGCTCTCAAATCTATATACCTATCACAACCTCTCTCAAGATCAAGATCCATTTTTCTAAATGTAACTCATTTATTAGAAATCTCCATTAAATGCCTCAAAGATACCTGACTGTCTCACCCAAACCTACACCCTCTGTTCTTCATAAAATTATCGGCACCACCTACATACAATTCCACATTTCTCCCTTTCTCCCACACTCAGCCACACTATTGAGTGTCTGTCTGTCTTGCTCAAATCCAATCTCCTTTTCTTTGATTCCATTTCATTCGGACCCAGTCCCTTTCTGGATTGTTACAATAACTGCCCTGCCTCTAATCTCATCTTTCTCCAAAAGTCATTTTCCACTCTGCCACCAGATTGATATTTTTCAATGAAAGTTCCGATCATTTTCTTTCCTGCTTAAAATCATCTAATGGTGGCCCACTGCCAACAAGGTAAGTCCAAAGTCCTTAGCATGACATATAAGGCCTTTCTGTATTCAAAGGCTGTAAAATGTACTGTTAACAGCATAAACCCTAAATAAGACTGTATGTACTCAGACTACAGCTCCACTGACTTCTACCTATATGACCAAAAGCAAATTAAATTCAGTTTCCTCACCTGCAGTAAATGAGGTAATACATTTAAAAAAGTGCTTGGCACAGAGTAAGCACTCAATTAACAGCTACTACCTTTTTACTCTTTCTGCTACTTGATAGCTCCTACAACCAACCCACTCTTTTTCTCATCCCACCTATACAATACTAGAGCCTCACCACTCCATTCAGTCTTTCAGACAAGAACTCTTTTCTTTCATGCCTCCATATCACTGCATGTATGTTTTGGCCACCTTTCATCTACTGTGACTAAATTGTACACAGCAGCAGAATATCTTAAACTTTGCAAATTATCAAAGAAAAGGCCACAATGAAAGGAAAACTCAAAGGTCAAATTATGCTATTAAAAACTTCTTGATGTATTATTCAATACAGCAATCATTAGCATACACTTCTGATAAAAGATAAGTACTAGTACTGAGAACTGTAGTATAAGGCCTAAAATTAAAGCCCAGTATTACGTGTGCCTTGACATCTGGGGAAAAACGGAAGGACCTTGAATGGCCTAACTGCAAGTTCCCATCCTCAGTCTCCTCCTGCAGATAAGGTCCCTAGCCAGACATCCCTCTTTATTACAGGGAATAGGCACAGTCCCTGCTCATCCCTGAGTATGGGGCTTCAGTTCCCTGCCAGCCTACGGAATTATTCAAACTAGCCAATCACATCCTCCTGCTGGAACCAGGGCTCACTCTACCTTCTTGATAATACAAAGCTTGCCTCCCTTGGCCTCTGCTTGTTCACTCTGTTCCCTCCACTGTGTCCCTATCTCCTGGGCTGAGTATTTGTATTAATAGACTGCTATTCACCTCATCTTTCCAATGTCAGGTGCTGTGTGTTTAGCCATCCCCATAACCCTACGGCAGGAACCCCTCCCTCACCAACAGAGTGCAGAGGAGGCAAATAAACCGGATCTCACTTATCTGTGAAGCTCAAATTTAAGATATAATTGGGGACCAAGAAGAAAGGAACTCAGTTATTTAAAATATATTTTAAGCAAGCAAATAAGCTGATATATAGTCCCAACATTAGAAGGGCATGAGAGAGATTCTTCGTATATCTTCTCTATTTTTATTTCAGACATAAATTCACAAGTGTGCTTATCTAGTTTCTGATCCTCCATGTATTTGAAGGGAGGAGGGTAAAGTTTGACAGTTATATTTACAACATTAAAACAAGGGAAGGAGCTAAGTCAATCTGACAAAGGCTGCAGAAAACAACGTTCTTTTATAGGAACAAAAAAATTACAAATCAAATCTATTGAAAAAAGAGCTCTAAAATTCCTAAGAAATGAATTTTTATTTAAGAATAACTACAAGCTTACATCAATAAACTTCTCAGATGAAAATAAAGATCAAGATTTTCAATTATTGGATGATGCAGATTAAACATTTCAGAACCTCCAGACTTACTGCAAGTCTACTAAGTGACTAACTGGGAAAAATCTTGTGTATGTGGCCCATGGAGTGGAAGATGAATTTCAGGCTCTTCCACAATTTTAGGCAACCTTCCTCCACTCTTCTCTATTCCTTGGCCTACAGAGAACTCCGTGCTAGTTCAGAAATAAGAAGATAAAGTTGGTTTATTAAGTAGTTAGAAAGGGTCTTTGATGGAGCAAATTGGAAGGCCTGAAAGTGAAACGGACCTCCTCTAAAATGAACACTGTGCCATCGTGGCAGTTTGTGACTGCTCAAACTTCTCTGGATCAGAATCCTCACAAACATCTGAAGAAAATGGGCAGAATTCAGTTGTAAATCATTAAATCGTTCAGACAAGGGAAAGGTAAGGATAATCACCTTTCAATATCAGACAAAGTTGATTCCACTATTCTTAGACAGAATTTACCAAATCCTTTCCCTAAGAAAGGAAGGAATACTATCTTCTCCACTGAGTAAAAATACAGTTCACCTGGGCTTCCCTGGTCGTGCAGTGGTTGAGAGTCCGCCCGATGCAGGGGACACGGGTTCGTGCCCCGGTCCGGGAAGATCCCACATGCCGCAGAGCAGCTGGGCCCGTGAGCCATGGCCGCTGAGCCTGCATGTCCGGAGCCTGTGCTCTGCAGCGGGAGAGGCCACAACAGTGAGAGGCCCGCGTACCGCAAAAAAAAAAAAAAAAAAAAAAAAAAAAAAAAAATTCACCTTTGATAATCTTACAAGAAATTGTCTCCTGCTTTCCACCACAGGTTACTTTCTTTTTGTGAATGTCAGCAGATGGTCACCTAGGATCAGAAGTGTCTCAAATTGCAGTGAAAAAAGTACTATGTTAACGCTGGGAAGCTGCCTGCACAAATTGTTCCTCATGTGCTGCAGGCAACGGAGAGGAGCTGGTGCCCCTCATATTGTGTAGCGCATCCTACAGCCTGAGCCAACAGGGAGAAATCAGTTTCTCTACACAATTTTCAATTTGATTGAGAGACCAGGTGATGAGCAAAGCAAGTAATACTGATGAATTATGTGGCATTTGCACATGATGTTGGACCGATATGTGTAGAAGCCAAACTACCACAGTGATGGAAAGAGATTAGTCACAATACCCAGAAAAAGGACTACCTGTGGCTAAATCCTGTGGAGCAATGATGCCTTACTTTTCTAAAGAAGTTCCCAATTCCTTGGTTCTTTAAGTGCTGCAACAGATGTAAATAGAAGATAAGCACATTTGGTATAAGAAGCTGTGATCAAAATCCTTGGTAACATTATGGCATAGACTGATGATCCAGGCAAATGTCAACAGAATACTGAATTGCTGCTTTTGGTCCTGGGTGATCCCTCAGAAAAAACAGATTCCTCAGAAAGAATAGATCCCTCAGAAAGAATAGAACACATCAAGTGTTTTTATCACCCTGTGCTACCTGGACTATAATTTTAGGACTACACTCTTAAAATTTACAATCTTATCTTACACCTACACTGCTGAGTAAGACTGAAAAACTTCTCAGGGGAGGAGAACAAAGGGAAGGTGGGCTGAATGCAAATAAACTCCATATGTAGCTTTCTGCCTTGCAGTCCTTCATTCTGTCAGTCTTTGCATTACTGTATAGAAAGCATCTTTCTCAAGTAAAGCCAAGCTTCATGGTGAAATGCCAAAAATAGAAGTGACTGGATTCCCTTGGCCTACACTGCCTCTTTAAGATATGTCTGTTACTGGAAGATGTGAGCATCTGGCAGTGCTACTTCAATTTATGATTACCAGCTAGAACAGGAAAGTACCACAAGGTGGGGGGATTTACCACAGGTTGTCAATCAACTGGCACAATTTATAGAAAGCTGTTGGCAAAATTAATGTTACTTCAACTACCTGTGTCTATGAAGTCTCCAGATTTTTCTGATGCTTTTGCTGGGCACTGTAAATTGGCAAAATTTTTACAAACACTAAGGTAAAATCCAGGAGATTTTGACTGTCTGTAGAAAACATTAATTCTTTAGCAAAAAATGGAGTCTTCACCAAAGCAGATATAAATATATTAAGCTGACAAAAATTTTAAAAAGCTTTGAGCAACTGAAAAAAAGGGGATAAAAGTATAAAAAGCAGACAGTGCATGTGCACAAAAGCACATGCACACCACAAAAAATAGCTATCCGGAACCATTAAATTTAGAGGCGAACAGCCCTGCACTCTACATTAGCCCCAAAGTATACTGCACTGGGAATACTTATACTAAAAATTATTTGTTGTTTATCTTAAATTCAATTTAACCAGGCATCCTATATTTTATCTGAGAACACTGCCTACAACCCCTCTAATTTCCATACGTTGGACATTTTCCCACATAGTTATCTCCTCCATGATCAAGGCAGGAGACACTAGTGCAGAGATTTCCCAAATCTGGATGCCTGGTTGATTTGCTGGGAAAGCTTTTGAAAAAATACAGATTCCCATGTTCCATTCCAGACCTACTGAATCAATCTCCAGAGGACTGACATCTAGAAATCTGTATTTTTTAAAATCTCCCCACCTGATTCTGATAGGCTGCCAGATATTGTACCCACTGCCCTGTAAGGGACTGTATATGCAAAATTTGAGGCATTTGGTCCTCTGAAGAAAAGAATCATAGGTTTCACCTGACTCTCAAGGAATGTGATCCCAAAAAGGGTCACTGTCTTAGAGACCAGCAGTAAAGTTAAAAAGAGCTATTATGATTTTTCTACTTCAACTACAAGAATTATTTGACATTGTTTCCCATAACTCTCTAAAAATTGCCTATGTCTTTTTGAGAGTTAAAAGTAAAATAAAAATAGAAAAAATACTTTTTAAAACTCGATCATTATTTAAATAGTTTATGATCAAGTGATCATTAATTGCATGTCTGTGTTATAGACTAATTTATTTTAATCGAGTATACGTAAGAGACGTAATTTGTTTTGATGTTTTCCTTAAGAATATTTTTTCGTTTATAATTATCATTTTGAATAGTAATTAAAAACAGGGCCCATATCAGTTAATCTACAACTAGGTCATCCACTGAATTCAACAATATTTGAATTCAACTGAATCCACTGAATTCAACAATATTTCTTTAAATATGTTCTTACCATTTATTTAAAATATTAAGAAATCTATGAATCCAAAGTAGGCATTCATTATCACTAACTGAGAAAGTTATACAAACTATTATTTATATTTTCAATTTTTTTCTGTCCTCTGAATCATTCCCCTCAGCCCACAAACACTCCTAAAGTTTTTCTCTCTAAAAAAAAAAAGTGTCCCTAAAATGAAACAGTAGGAAAAAATGAAGTAGTATCGACTCTTTCTCTTGTGTTTCATTACTGAATTTTTTTCAAGAATGATTTATATTTTAATAGGGGAAGGCGATTAAGATGTACAAACTTCGGGCCTCCCTGGTGGCGCAGTGGTTGAGAGTCCGCCTGCCGATGCAGGGGATACGGGTTCGTGCCCCGGTCTGGGAGGATCCCACATGCCACGGAGCGGCTGGGCCCGTGAGCCATGGCCGCTGAGCCTGCGCGTCCGGAGCCTGTGCTCCGCAACGGGAGAGGCCACAACAGTGAGAGGCCCGCATACCGCAAAAAAGAAAAAAAAAAAAAAAAAAAAAAGATGTACAAACTTCCAGCTGTAAAATAAATGAGTCACAGGGATATAATGTATAGCATACGGAATATAGTCAATAATATTGTAATAACTTTGCGTGGTGACAAATGGTAACTAGACTTATCGTGGTGACCATTTTGTAATGTATAAAAAATATCAAATTACTTCATGGTACACCCAAAAAGTACATCCAAAACTAATACAATATTGTAAATTATACTTCAATTTTAAAAAGCTTAAAAAATTAATTAAAAGACTAATAATATAGGGGAAAAAGTAATTTATACTTACTGTCTCCACTTCTTATCCTTTATTGAGCACCTAATACAGTGAAACTCAATCCTGGTGGCACATTCAAACCATATGGGAAGCTTTTTTTGAAAAAAGTACAGATGCTCCAGGCCTCACCCATGAGTGAAGCCTGTGCATCCATGTTTCTTTATAAACTCTCCAGTTGATTCTAATGTGCAGCCTGAGTTGAAGTCACTGATATAATATATGCCACACACTCTACTGCAATTACAAAGATGAATAAGACACAGGGCCTGTCCCTGAAAAACACAGGAAATAAGAACAACAGGAAACCTATTAAAATTGGTAAATGTTACAACAAAGGTATGTACAAATTGCTAAGGGAACAGAGATAGGCAAGGATACAAAAGAAGGTGAGGGAGGTCTTTGAGTATGGTTACTGAACTACAATGCACACAAGACTGAAAGGCCATTAAACTGCTCTCTTAAAGGCCAGCAATTATCTCTAGTCTACCACTTAAAATAGTCGGCCTCATCTACACCAGTTTTACCATATGCAAGATACAGATAATAACAAGGTTGCTCTGACAATTGAGAAATCAATACAGTAGATATTGGCATATAGGAGATATAATTTGTTTCTCATCCCTTTCTCTTAAAGCCAAAGGCTCTTCTCAATTCTATATTCCTTTTTAATCTCTTTGCAATACTG
The DNA here is from genome assembly GCF_964341445.2 of Mesoplodon mirus. NCBI lineage: Eukaryota > Metazoa > Chordata > Mammalia > Artiodactyla > Ziphiidae > Mesoplodon > Mesoplodon mirus. Next base: position 82,681,339 of record NC_138985.1, on the reverse strand, counting down.
CACTGCTCCTTCTGGAAATTCTCTTCAAGTTCTGTGAGATGAGCACCTACTCTGTGCTAGGTATACACTTCTACTTCAAAGGTCACTCCTCACCTTCTAGTTTCTCTCCTTCTCTTATGCCTTAAATGAAAGTATCCAAAAGTATATGCTCTCTGCCCTCTTCTCTCCTATGTCTGAACTTGTTCTGCTAAAAGCTATTCCAATCTTGTGGCTTTAACCCACAAAGAGAGGATTTCCAAATCTATATAACCTCTGGGCCTGATCTCTTTCCAAGCTCCATTTCTACATCTCCATATCTGCTATGCATGTTCACATAAACATTCTGCTAGCATCTCAAACTTAGTAGAACCCAAACAAAATTCACCATTATTCCCCCGAGCTGTGCATCTTCTCTCCTGTGTTTAGCTGTTAGTGGTGGTTCCACTTCCCAGTCAACCAGATTTTAATGTTCAGTTACCTCTGATTCTTCCCTTTCTCTACATTCACTCACCATGTCTTGTTGATTCCAACTCTGAAACATTAGCAATCATTTTTTTCCTCCGTGTCTTGTGAAACTACTTTAAATCAGATCCTAACACTTAACTCAGTTTCCCAACTGGTCTCACTAGCTCCAGTCTGTCTAGACCCGTGGTTCTCAACCAGGGGCAATTTTGTACTACAGGAGACATTTGTGACTGTCGTGACTGCGGTGCTACTGGTATCATGTGGGCCAAGGATGCCCAAACATCCTAAAATGCACAGGGCACCCCTACGACAAAGAGTTATCTGGCCCAAATGTCAATAGTGCTGAGGTTGAGAAAATCTGTGCTGTTTAACAGCACAATTCATCTTTGCATCTCTTACTTGCAAAGTACTTGAGATATAACTCATATTTCCTGCTCATTCCCACTTTTCTGTTTTTTCTTCCTATGCTATGCTCTCTGACACAAGCTTGTACCTCAACTGATACCTACCATCCTCCTAGGCAGAAGTAACTTTTCCATCTTCTGAATGTCCATGAACTTATTGCTTTTTGACCCTGTATAGTATATATGTTATATATGTCTGATTCATCCTTGAATCTGTAGTCTTGCACTGTGTCTACCAAACAGGTAATCAAATCACCAATCTTCAGTGAGTCTAAAACTTAATCTATAGAATCATTACTGCTATTCACAAATACTGCATTTCTCCTCTTCTTCTCTGCCCCCTCTGAAATGAGGTTTATAGATATAACTTGCTTAAGCTAATTGAAATCTGAGCAGAAGTGCAGTGAGTCTCTTAGTGTGTGTGTGGGTAGGGGGGAGCTTTAAAATCCAGTATGGTATTCATTGCATTTCTTTCCCACTGCTGTGGGGACAGTGATAAAAAGCCTAAGACTTTTTTTTTGGTTGGGGGGGGAGAGGTAAATTTCACATGCTCCATTTTGTACATTTAAGGTGTACAGCCTGTTACTTTCATACATTTATATAATGTAGTATGATCGCGACTAAAGCAATATTTATCACATCATTGTAGTACAATGGTACTGTCTATATTCATTATACTGTGCATCAGATCGCTATGGTTTATTTACTACTCATTACAAGTCTGTACCCTTAAACACCATTAATCTTATCCCTCCCACCCTCCATTCCCTGGTACCCACCATTTTATTGTTTTTTTAAACAGGTTTGACTTTTTTATATTCCACATATAAGTGATATTGTACAGTACTTGTCTTTCTCTAACTTATCTCACTTAGCACAAGGTGCTCAAGGTCCATGTTGTTGCAAATGGTAGGATATCCTCCTTTCTCATGGCTCAATAATATTCCATTGTGCATATGTATCATATCAAAAAGCGTATGTTTAGACTGAAATCCTCCAAGAGCCTACAACTATGTGACTTTGCAGAGCAGGGCCCTTCTGCTGCTGACCCACACCAGACACACACAGAACGAGTGAGGAGATGCCACGCAAAGCCCCCACCACCAACGTCCTCATGTTGAGATTTGTTTGTTTGTTATTGCATTATATCCTTGCTTACCCTGATTCACAATCAATGAGAGATGCATAATTTCATGGGTCACTAAAAAAGGAAAAATGCTACCTGTATCACAAGCCATGATTGTACAATGCAGCCTGATTTCAGAGATCTTAAAATATGGAAAATGATGAGTAGTGAAATCAATGAAATATGGTATATTTGGTAAATGAATAAATGTGGGGGTAGTTTTCAAAAATTATTTCTATTCATTTTCAGTAGAAACGTTATGAACTAAAATGTGCAAGAGAAGTTCTCAGCCATAGGGTTCACAGTAGAGCACGTAAATAAATGTCTTAAGAGAAAGAATATGAAGACTGTAGTTCTACCCTTCAGAATAAAATTTATGAAATTTTCCTTCTTTGACAACTATAAGTGGTTCTATGGAACCCCTATTTTCTTTGATATGCATCAATCTCTTGCAATAAATTACTGCTTCAGGCAATTAGGCTTTTAGGTCAGGACCACAGGTCAAGTTTTCCCATTATGCTTTTCAACCTTAAAAACTACTTTGTACTCTCTAAGTGTTTTTATTGGGTTGGCCAAAAAGTTCGTTCGGATTTTTCTGTCATATATACCATGTTCTTCTATGTATATAACCACCTTTATTTTATGTAGAAGTGACGCCCCAATGTACTGAAAATGTACTACAAATTTGCTTTAGTGTGCAAAGTCTAAAAAACTCCACTAATGCTGCAGCAGCTATCAAGTTTCTGCTTGCTGTAGGAATTTTTACATTTTACTGGTGCAATGACAGAATTCATTCACCTACAGAATGAAATTAGGAATGAATAATTTCTACATTAATCACTTACTGGTTGAGTTTACTTTTTAGTTAAAAAGAACACTACTGATTTTACATTAATTATGATGGAATATAATGGCAGCTTACATTGTTTTTATCAATACAAACAAAACTTCTGAAGCCACATTATGATTGTGTGTGGGAGAGAAGTATACAAATTGCTTATAAATATTTAGCATGTGTAAGTGATTTGAACCGTAGCCAGTATCACCACCTGCACCTCAAGGAGCACCAGGAATTTCATTTACCTACCTAAATCTTTAAAATCTATAACACTATTTAGAAGTGAAAAATGTAGGCATACTAGATTTTCCCTCCAAAACTTACCTTTATATGCTATTTCTTTTCATAAAACTGTTATTTTTTCTTAATTTTGTAAATTCAAAAAAGAAAGACAAATACTGTATGCTGACACATATATATGGAATTTAAGAAAAAAATGTCATGAAGAACATAGGGGTAAGACAGGAATAAAGACACAGACCTACTAGAGAATGGACTTGAGGATATGGGGAGGGGGAAGGGTAAGCTGTGACAAAGCGAAAGAGCGGCATGGACATATATACAGTACCAAACGTAAGGTAGATAGCTAGTGGGAAGCAGCCGCATAGCACAGGGAGATCAGCTTGGTGCTTTGTGACCGCCTGGAGGGGTGGGATAGGGAGGGTGGGAGGGAGACGCAAAAGGGAGGGGATATGGGAACATATGTATATGTATAACTGATTAAATTTGTTATAAAGCAGAAAAAAAACTGTTATTTTTTTCTTAATTTTGTAAATTCATTACTCCTTTGTTCATTCACTCACTGAACCATTGTACTCATCACATACATTGCACTGACAAATGTTAAAGATGACATTTCTGCCCTAACGAATTCAACAGAATACAGGAAAAAAGACAGGTAAACAGATTACTATGCAAAACTGTATTCAATATTAATGATGTGTTACAGCGTTCAGGAGAGAGAGAAAACAGTTGTTCAGGAGAGAGAGAAAACTAGCCATGTGATCTGAGCTAAATCTTGAAGGAAGAGTAATTTTTCATCTTTCAAAGAAGGGGACAGATTGGGGAGCAGTACCAATGCTCAAAGCAGGTAAGTCGTGAGCAGAGAAAAATAACTAAAATTTATTGTATTTACTACATGCCAGGCAACATGTGCACTTATAGAAGTTTAATGGGGAATATAATTTCTGTTATATCCCCACATTTTAGAGGAAACTGAGGCTGCTGAGAGATTAAATAATTTACTCCATGTGCTAGGCATGGACTAAGCATGCAGGTCTCTTTGAATTCACAGCATGATTAAATAACAGTATATATTGGAAATGTCAGAATTATTTAGGTTAGAATGGAATACAAGGACATGAACACCATTTTCAAGAGTTGGGCTTCCCTGTAAAGGCAATGGAGGATCCAGCAACTAAAAGTTTGGGAGTAGAAAAATGATAGGAAGATGGAGGGATCTGTCTAGAAAGTTTATAATAAAAGTCCAGCAGTGGCAAATAAAACAGATATGAGACATTCTTCTAACCCTACTTTTCCTCCCTTAGCTTTATTTCTCCTTCAACTGTGTAGTCACAGAACAGGTACAATCAATTTGCATTCTGTTCATACAGTACAAGTTTGTTACTAAACAACAGTAGTTCATAACATAAATTGTTAATGGTCTGGTCAATTGAGAGGTTATAAATCAAATATTAATATAAATGAACTTTTCAAGCAAGAAATAATTTCTGTAAGACATATTCTGATGGAAGTGACAAGGTTTGGAAACTGACTGTAAGGTACAGAGAGCACAAGGAAGAAAAAAGTTAAAGCTGAAGTTAAAAACCTGGATGACTCGAATAATGGGAACAGAGTCATAAAGAGAAATATGAGCAGAAAGAGATGGGTATTTGCCCTGCTTTGTGTAGGGACAAAGAGGGGGGGAGTTTATGAATTTACTTTCAGGCAGGTTCCATCTGAGCATATCTCCTTAACTGTCTTCTGTGAATAGGACCAGCAGATAAAAATGTGTGACCAGGGCTTCCCTGGTGGCGCAGTGGTTGAGAGTCCGCCTGCCGATGCAGGGGATACGGGTTCGTGCCCCGGTCCGGGAAGATCCCACGTGCCGCGGAGCGGCTGGGCCCGTGAGCCATGGCCGCTGAGCTTTCGCGTCCGGAGCCTGTGCTCCGCAACGGGAGAAGGCACAACAGTGAGAGGCCCACGTACCGCAAAAAAAAAAAAAAAAAAAAAAAAGTGTGACCAGTGCTAAGGGGAGAAGCAGGGCTGAGCTAGGTACTTAAGACATCTGCAAAGATACAAAAGCTGAAGCTATGCGAGCGGATCACTCTACTCACTGGGGGAAGATAGAAGAGGTTGGTGGGGGGCAGGGGCGGTGGTAAGGTGGCTTCCAAAGCTTCGAGTGACTTCCAGGATTTCTCACTTACAGAGCAGTTTGGGAATAGTTCTTATCTGAGCCTTATACCATAATTTCATATAATTTCAATCACAAAAAATGCTTTACTGTACAGTGCAGCTGACCCAGGAGGGGAAAACATGAACTGTTCTAGCCTAGAGTTTCTGTAACTATGTAAAAAGGTCTGTAGGACACACCACAACAAATGAATAACTTTAAACAACTTCATTGTGCTTCTTCAGATAATTTTATTTCCTACTAACCCAGTGGCCAAAAGTGAAAAGGTTATTACATTTCATACCGGTATCCTCAAAAAGCAACTGTATATAATTGAAAAAAGCAAAGATATTATTCTAGATTAATTTTTTAAATGCTTCCTACCACAGGACATATATGAAACTACACCAACAGCATAAAACTTTTAAATGTGTCAAACAATAATAAACTTTGTTCTAAAACGATCAAAACACAAGTTAAATTTAAAACCCAACACTATTTAGTGTTTGGCATTTACAATTTCTATTAAAAACAAAGAGGGCCTCCCTGGTGGCGCAGTGGTTGAGAGTCCGCCTGCCGATGCAGGGGATACGGGTTCGTGCCCCGGTCTGGGAGGATCCCATGTGCCGCGGAGCGGCTGGGCCCGTGAGCCATGGCCGCTGGGCCTGCGCATCCGGAGCCTGTGCTCCGCAGCGGGAGAGGCCACAACAGTGAGAGGCCCGCATACCGCAAAAAAAAAAAAAAAAAAAAACAAAAAAAAACAAAGAGAACTATTGTTTCTCCCTTTTCCAAATTAAGCTGTCAAATTTAACACAAAGAGATAAATCCAGAAAAGGATCCTACCATCAGCTGTTAAGAAGTGTAATGTCACAAGAGCATCAACTTTGGATTCAGACAAACTCAGGCTTAAATACCGCCTTTGCACTTCCTACTTAGATGTCCTTCCGTGAATTACTTAAAGCTTTTAAAAATTTATTTTACTTATTTGTGAAATAGTAATAATCAAACCTAGCTCAAACTTACAACAAATTAACAAATGTATTGTCTAACTGAACCAGGCATATACAAAGTATGGTACTACATAAGTCTTAACAGCTTCCCTTCCGTATTTCCACAATCAGTAATGGAAATTCCAAGAGCTTTAAATTAAGTATTAAAAACTTATTTTTGAAAATTACAAACGAGGTGTCAGAAAAAGTAAAATGATTTAAATATTAGTTTAAAAAATACCACCTTTAAGTCCTATTTCTGATTCTACATGCAAGATCCTCCTCCCAAGAGATTAAAAAGAACATTTAAGTGACAAGACTGTTAGAATTTCACTTACCAGTTACTTGAATTTAACCTCACAGTTTGGTTAATATTTTTCTTAAATTACTAAAAGATGTAATCAGAAATTTATATGCAAAATATACACAGAATAGTCTTATAAAACTCGAAATAAAAACAAAACCACAAAAGTCCTTCAAATTGGAGTTTTCATTCATTTACTGTTAAAACATGGTGTTGGGCGAGCACAGAGAATAAGACCCCTTCCCACCCAGCCCCACACCTTTATGGAGCTTAGTGCCCTGAGAGTGCCGGATGACAAGAAATCCTGTCATATCATTTTGAAAAAACTTTGCTATTTTAGGTCTCTACAACACATGGCAGGCCTATATTAACTCCCACACTGAGTACTCTCTCCTCAGCTAGATTTCTAGCCACTTGAGCTACTAATCACCACTTACCAACAGCAGAATAAAAAACATGACAATCCCTTTAAAAAAAACTTTTTAGCACTACTTAATTTTAAATGTGTGTGAGCACCTGCATACATTTTCAGTTACCCATTTATGGTTATTTACCAATATTACACGTGTGAATACTGCACAGCAACTTTTGTGTACACAGGGATCTGCCTACCAGGCCTGTGGATTATGGAGAATCTTGCTGCTCTCCCCATTTTGTCGTTTTATTATCACTTTCACCAAAGAGCACAGAGGTAAAAAAGATTTCCGAAACTGAAGATAAGGCTGACTGCTGCACGTTCACATCAGGAAGAAGACAGAACATGACATTTCAGTACAAGAACACAGGATATAAAAACAGTTGGAGCAGAGCGTTCCAGCCGAAAATATCCGTAGGCTTACACGAGGATTTCTTAAACACCAAGTTATGTGTTTGTGTTTCATACATGGCTGTACTGCTTTGGAACTTAAAAATGAGCCCTGTTAAGAGTGGAGTCTTCGAAAACTGTAACTATCTTATTCATAGTTATGTCAGTTACTTCTGAGTTTGAGAAACATCAAGGACCTGTGTAGGAAATACTCAAAATTAGGAGGGTACCCCCGTGTCCCAAAACACACTCTGGAGAATGGGGCCTCACAGAGGCCAAAGGAAACCGCGAATAAGAGAGATCCAGTTCAATGATCAGATTTCTTACTTCAAATGCCTGAGAACTTAAGTCGTTCATCTGGTTCCAATGCTGTCACAGCATCTAAGATACAGTATAAGGAGTTCCACAATCTCCCCTCTTCGGAAGAAGTCCTAGCAGGACCACGGGGCGCTACCAAGTCGGCCCCCAGGGCGGCTACTGCCAACAAGAGTAGCAAACAACCGTGGGGAGGGGGGTGTCTTTTTATGAGCAACTTCGTTGCCTACAGCTAAAACCGAAAAAGAAAAAAAAAAGAGAGAGAGAGAGGGAGAGAGAGAGAGACTTCCACGGCTAAAGGGAAAAAAACGTAGGACCCAGGAAAGAAAGCAGTTTGCTTGTGGGAGGATAGAGTAGAAGAGAGAAGTGAAGGTCAGCTTCCTAAGCAATTTTTCCCCCTTAGCCCTCACCCCGGCCACCCTCTCCGGCCAGCCCATCGGGCTGGGTACTGTCCTTGGGCCGCTCCCAGGCCGGGACCCAGACCCCTCTGCAGTCCCCGACCCGGGCGCAGGGCCCCCGTGGCCCATGCGCGGGGAGAGGGTCCCCAGCGGCCGCCGCCCGCCGCGCCCCCGGCCCCCGCCCGCCGCCGCCGCCGCCGCCCAGCTCCCGCTACCTATTTTCGGAGCACACACCCTACAAGGAGCGGAGCGAGCAGGCCTGGCGGAGACCTGCCTCCGCGCGGGGCCTCGGGTGACTGACAGGGGCAGGCACTCGGGCGCAGCGAGGAGAGGGGAAGGAAGGGCAGCCGGGGGCACCGACCAATGCCCTTCCCCGGCGGCCACACTCCGGGCTGATACGGCGGGGCTCTACTGGCTTCCCGGACCGATGGGCTCTGCCGCCCCCGCGGCCCTTACCTTCTCCTCATCAGACAACTGCTCCTCCAGATCCGCCATTTTCCTTCTGGCGACAAACCGCGGCGGCGGCGGCAGCAGCGGCCACCTGACTTCCCCCTTTCGGTGCGGTCCTCCGCGCCGCGCGACCCCGACAAGGGAGGGGCCCACAGCTCCGGCCGCCGCGCACGCGCCCCGGGAGCCCCGCCTCCCTCCGCCCGCCTCACGGGGCCAGAGCACGGCTGTGCGCGTGCGCGGGTGCCTCGGAGGCCCGGGAACGGGGAGGAGTTGCCTACTGCCGCCTGAGGCAGGCTTGTCAGTATCCTGAGTCTAGGATTCTTTCCCCACCAGTGACCGTATGGGCCCAGTCTGCGACGAGTACATTCTGAGCCCTTGATTATACTCCCATCAAATCCTGAACTCCGCCAGCTAAAATGTAAGAAAGTGCACAAATAGCTTTTAAACATTCTGGTTTTAAAAAAAAGATTACGAGAAAAATATTCGGCCTTCATTAAAATATGCACATACAACCCAGTACATAATTGGAAGATGTTCTGGATATATTCATTAAAGAAATAACTGCTGGTCCTTGATTGTGTGTGGGATACTGTGTTCGCTTCTGGAGATATACAATGTTAAGCAAAAGCCAGAGAAACCTCAGTTCTGAAGAAACTCATTGTCTATTCCTTAAACGAACATATTAAAAAGTTGGGGAAGGCTCTGCACTATTGCAGCGGAATAAAGAGTTATGTTAAACATAGATCGTACCCTTCTGAATAGGGTTGCCAGATTAAATACAGAAAAGCCCAGTAAAAGTTGAATTTCAGATAAACAATGAACATATATTTTAAGTATAAGTATGTCCCATGATGCATTTGAGATATACCAATTATTCATTGTTTTCAAATTTTATTGGATGTCTGCTAATTTTATTTGCTAAATCTAACCCTACTTCTGAATCTTCAAGTTTAGCAAGAGAGTGAAGATGTAGTTAAAGCTGTATATATGAATTGGCTAGGAATATTGTTAAGTGCAGTTGCTGATTCAGCAGGTCGGGGATGCGGCTGAAGAATCTGCATTTCTAACAAGCTCCCAGGTGCTGCCAGTGCTACCCATCTGGAGACCACAGGTCGAGTAGCAAGACCTTAGAGCTCAGATAGGAGTTCAGATTTTAATCATTTTGTTGTACACCTAAAACTAATACAGTGTTACATGTCAATTATATCTCAATAAAAAAGTATATTAAATACAAACTGGGAGAAAATATTTGCAAATGATGTGACCAACAAGGGATTAATTTCCAAAATATACAAACAGCACATACAACTCAATAACAAAAAAACAAACCAATCAAAAAATGTGCAGAAGACCTAAATAGACATTTCTCCAAAAAAGACATACGGATGGCCAATAGGCACATGAAAAGATGCTCAACATCACTAACTATTAGAGAAATGCAAGTCAAAACTACAATGAGGCACCACCTCACACCAGTCAGAAGGGCCATCATTAAAAAGTCTACAAATAGCAAATGTTGGAGAGGGTGTGGAGGAAAGGGAACCCTCCTACACTGTTAGTGGGACTGTAAATTGACACAGCCACTATGGAAAACAGTATGGAGGTTCCTCAAAAAACTAAAAATGGAGTTGACATATGATCCAGCATTCCCACTCCTGGGCATATTTCCAGAGAAAACTCTAATTCAAAAACATCCATGCACCCCAATATTCATAGCAGCACTATTTACAATAGCCAAGACATGGAAGCAACCTAAATGTCCACTGACGGATAAATGGATAAAGCAGATGTGGTTCATATATACAATGGAATATTTCTCAGTCTCATAAAAGAGAATGAAATAATGCCATTTGCAGCAGCATGGATGGACCTAGAGACTATCATACTAAGTGAAGGATGTCAGAAAGAGAAAGACAAATACCATATGATATCACTTATATGTGGAAAATAAAATATGACAGAAATGAACTTACTTACAAAACAGAAACAGACTCACAGACATAGAAAACATACAAAACAGAAACAGACTCACAGACATAGAAAACAAACTTATGGTTACCAGGGGATAATGGGGGAAGGGATAAATTGGGAGATTGGGACTGACATATACACACTACTATATATAAAATAAATAACTAATAAGAACCTGTTGTATAGCACAGGGAACTCTACTCAATACTCTACAATTGCCTATATGGGAAAAGAATCTTAAAAAAAAAAGAGTGGATATATGTATATGTATAACTTATTCACTTTGCTGTATACCTGAAACTAACACAACATTGTAAATCAACTATACTCCAATACAAATTAAAAAAAAAAAACTTATGGTTACCAAAGGGGAAAGGGGGTGGGGGAGGGATAAACTAGGAGTTTGGGATTAGCAGATACAAACCACTATATATAAAACAGATAAGCAACAAAGTCCTACTGTATAGCACAGTAAACTATATTCAATATCCTGTAATAAACCATAATGGAAAAGAATATGGAAAAGAATATATATGTATAACTGAATCACTTTGCTGTATACCAGAAACTAACACAACATTGTAAATCAACTATACTTCAGTTTTTAAAAGTATATTTTAAAAAGACATTATTCAGTAGAAAATGAGACACTTGGCAAGTTTTGAACAGTGACATGACACCATCAGAAATATGTCTAGCAAGATGAATCTGACAGCTGCATGTAAATGACACAGGTGAGGGCTTCCCTGGTGGCGCAGTGGTTGAGAGTCCGCCTGCCGATGCGGGGCACACGGGTTCGTGCCCCGGTTCGGGAGGATCCCACATGCTGTGGAGCGGCTGGGCCCGTGAGCCATGGCCGCTGAGCCTGCGCGTCCGGAGCCTGTGCTCCGCAAGGGGAGAGGCCGCGACAGTGAGAGGCCCACATACAGCCAAAAAAAAAGCTATAAAAAAAAAAATGACACAGGTGAGACTATCTTAAAGAGCTCAAATAACTGTTCTTATGTAAAACTTTGTTATTGAGTAATCTATTGAATGGTCATGGTGTGCAAATCACTGTTTCTTGTGGATGGAAAGCAAACAGAAGCCATGCTACTAAAAAGCTCATAGTCCATTAGGGGAGAGAAAGGAAGGGGAAGCTTGCTGACACATGCAAGCAAAAGCAGGTGTCCTGTTGAGGGTAAACCATGCAGAGAAGACATGACAAAGAATAAACCACACCGTTTGGTCAAGGACCGCACTGGATGTAAATAAAATGTTTACTTTCTACAGTTTAAAAACAATTTCTTCATTGATTTCTCACTGCAGCCTCCTGAAGGAAGGTATGTATCAGCATTATTATACCCATTTTAGAGGAGAAAAAACTGAGACAAAATATTTGTCCAAGTTTGTACCTAAGTGACTAAACTGGGATTTGACCCCAAGCATCATATTCTGTATCCCATGTTCTTTCCACTTTGAGATCTTTCTTTCATCCTCTCTAAAGCCTAGGCACTCTCCACCAAATAAAACTTAATGAAGGTGATTACTCTCCCGTCCCATCAATTTTATTCACCACCACCTACTTCATCAACAGTACTTCTGTTGTGGTTTTTTTTTTTTTTTTTGGTTTCTGTTTACTCAGCAACACTTAATATCAATAATTTGTACACAGTGGGTACTCAGTAAATGCGTTGCTTGACTAATTGCTGCTCTCTTCCTTTAGAAACCTCACCCAAATCTGGTAATGTCTGGTAATAATTTGAGTCAGACTATGTTTATAATGTAACCTTGGTGATACTTTACATGTGGTTCCCCATAGTGACACAACCAGCAATTATGTATAATTTCTGATAATCTTTTCAAAAACCTCCCAATATCACCCTCTTGATACAATTAAGAGGAATTATAGAATTCACATAATCTAGGAATTCTGGGAAGATTTCAAGCCATCACACAAAATAGGTACATATATGGAATGACCATTATAATGGCTGCAGGTAGAAATGTTCTGGTATTCTTGATAATCAGTTATTTTATGATGAAGAGAAAAGAAAAAAAACATATTTTCCCCTTATACAATTCTATCTACTAAGAATTGCTACCCTTCTCTCATTTAATTTTTAAACTCACCTGTCTTCTACTTGTTAGGGGTGTAATCTTGACCTTCCCAAATAACTGCACCAGAAACTGATTTAAAAAAAAAATTCTTCCTTTTTTAGTGTTTGTTTTTAAATTACTCATATGCTTCCTAATCTCTTTTCCTGTGGATGTGATCTATGTCCTCAACTAATTTTAAGCTTGTCAAGGTCAGAGGTTACCTAATTTCATAGAATCACAATGCTAGAATCCATCTAGTGCAAATCTCTCATTTTACAGGTAAATTGAGCTTTGGATAAATTAAATGGATTGATAAAAATTGCAATCTAGCTGATATTTTTTTTTTATTTTAAAGATGTTTTTGATGTGGACCATTTTTAAAGTCTTCATTGAATTTGTTACAATATTGCTTCTGTTTTATGTTTTGATTTTTTGGCCAAGAGGAATGTGGGATCTTAGCCCCCTGACCAGAAATCAAACCCGCACTCCCTGCACTGGAAGGCGAAGTCTTAACCACTGGACTGCCAGGGAAGTCCCTGATATTATTTTAGAACCTAAGTGTCCTGATGGTTAAACTCATGGTCTTAGCTTAATATATATATATATACACACACACACTCATGTATAAATACATATAATCTAAATATATATCACAATCATATAATGTATAATAGAATAAACATCCTTTAAGTATCAATGATGAACTACTACATATCGGCACCAGATATAGATTTGTGTAACACCATGTTAAAACTAATATCCATAGTTTAAAAGTATGGCTTACCTCACTTCTGAGAAAAACCCCCAGTGTTAGACAGTGTTATTTGGTTGTTAGTCTTTCATGATCAATGAACACAACTGGTCTCATATAATGTCCTTTATGGCAGTAGAAAATTGTTAAAAATCATGTATATTTTCCAAGTAATTGCTTTCTAAGTCAAATAATTTCCTGAACTATTTGTTACTTGTAGCTGTGTGTGTCCTACCTGTAGTCCATTTCCTCAGATGGGTTTGAAAAGGTCTATACAAGTGGAAACCTTGGAGAAGCCTGACATGGATCATTCCAGAAATATCAAGGGATTTTTTTTTTGAGATTGCAACTTTTTTTTTAACATCTTTATTGGAGTATAATTGCTTTACAATGGTGTATTAGTTTCTGCTTTATAACAAAGCCATACATATACATATATCCCCATATCTCCTCCCTCTGGCGTCTCCCTCCCACTCTCCCTATCCCACCCCTCTAGGTGGTCACAAAGCACCAAGCTGATCTCCCTGTGCTATGCGGCTGCTTCCCACTAGCTATCTATTTTACATTTGGTAGTGTATATATGTCCATGCCACTCTCTCACTTCGTCCCAGCTTACCCTTCCCTCTCCCCGTGTCCTCAAGTCCATTTGAAGAAGCTAATTTTTAAATTCCTCCTCCTTCCTGAATATGTTGTCCTTCATAATTTTGTTCCTACCAACCTCACTAAACCCTCCTCTTTCACTGTCCCAAATGCAAATGTCTCTGAAACACACAAAGCTATTTATTTATGCATCACATTCTCTCAGGCCTCTGCAGAAACTCTTTCTGGAATGTTCTTTGCCACTGCATATCCTTTAAAATTCAGTTCAGTTATCCCTTTTTTCCATGAATCCCACATTGAATCTTCTGGCTAAAGCTAATAATTTCCTTTTCGAGATTCCAATGGAAAGTTTTCCATGGATTTTTGCCATGTACTCTAGTGGTAAGATGTACAGATTTTATAATCAGTAAATCCTGGGTTCTGATCTTGGTTCCAGGTCTAGTTAACTGGGCAACTTACTTTGGAAGCTTCGGTTTCTTCATCTATACCTTGGGAGTAACAATGGTCTCTCCCTCATAGGACTGTTGTGAGAATTTAATGAGATAATACAGGTAAAGTGCTTAGCACCCAGCACAGGCATTAGCAAAGGTTTCAACAAACGTTAGCTATAATCATCATATTATAATACTAATCCACTCCTTAAGAACATAGCCTGTCTTAATTAGCTGTCTGACAAATACAGAGTCTGGCACATAAGTGCTTAAAAAAATTGTTGCTGGAAAGCATATTGATTGAAAGACTCTTTCATCTCACATCCCTAAATGGGAGCTAAAAAATTGAGCTAGCCACCCATGTGGGGTCTAGAGATTGCCCTAAAATGTGGCTCTGGGACTCCAGAACAGGAAAACAAACTTTTTCCCCAGCGACCCCCAAACCATACCTCCTACTCCTTACTACTCCACTATTCAGTCGCCACTTAAATATCTAGTTAATTTTCTGCTCTTTAATTTCTCTGTTACTGTAAGTTCAAGCCTTCAGTCTCTTCACACAATGTCCCAAATGAAGTATAGAGCATGGTGACTGACCAAGGTGGTCCTTTAGGGTGAGGCAAGGAAATACTAAAGTTTCTATTTATTTACATTTAGTTAATTATTATTAAGATGTCAGATATATGGGAAAAAAAGCATGTTTTACCCCTTGTAGATCTCATTCCCTTTCTTCTTCCCATGGGTAACCACTAACCTGAATCTAGTGTTCATCATTCCCATGCATGTTGTTTCTTTTTCAACACAGGACTGTTTCTTTTTCATCTTTTTAATCCACTAATGGGGTACCTAATTCAAACAGTATTTATGCAACAAATTAATAAGTATGATTTCTTGCATGGTCTTAAAAACAACATGGATAAAGAATATTAGACTAATTTCTCACTTTACAAAAAATCTCCCTATATGACAAATGTAAATTATGGGACATGAGTAAAAATTAAGGCAGACCACTGACCTGGAAAGATGAACCAACACAATGAACAGATTTGCTAGTAGCAAGTAAAAGGATGGGTCCAACATCTCTGATTTTTTTACCCTTTATGTCTGGTAATACTTTTAACCCTTATTTGGACTCAGTAATAGCAGAATAACAGTATAGCAGAAAAAGAAGCTTGTCATTTGTGTTTCCCCAAGCCACACCAACCTACAATAAAACTGTATGCTGACTCAGGTCTAATCCAAAGAACTGTAGGAGAATTTGCCCAAATTACTTCCTCTTAGTTCTCTGGGGGTACCACAGTGGTTCATGTGCATTCAGAAATGTTTACACTGCCGTGTTCCTCTGTCTTTTGACATTGGCCTTTACCGCCTCTGCTGCTATCTCATCAGAACTGTCCCAGTGTTGTAGCTCTGGCATCTTTTCTGATGCTCCCCCATGGGACGTACGGCTCAGTGCTCATGTCACCTGATTTTCCTCTTCCTATGACTTTAGCTGCATCCATTGCAGGTAGGTGTTGGATGATCCCCAGCCACTGTCCAAGGCTGTGTGCTGGGGTATTCAATTTTCTGCAGTTTTCTCCGGTGAGCTGCTTCTGATGGATAGAGCTGTAGCAGACACTGGAAGTGCTCTGACCAGATTCCCTCCGATCACTTTGACTATTTCTGTGCTTCAGTGCTTTTTTGCCTCCACTTCACAGAACTTTCAATTATTCTTTGAAGGACTGCTCTTGTGCTACTGTGGCTGCCGTGAAGCAGCTCTTAACCAACGACTGTCAGATGATGGAGTATGAAAACCCAGCTCCCTAGTCTCAGGTCAGAACAACTCTGAAGTGTAATTTACCTTCCAGATTCTCCCTGAGGGAGAAGGCCAATCTCTACTTGCCTCTTCCCCCTTTCCTGGGAATGACTGAGGTATTATGGAAAGCTTTCCAATTAGGAACAGGAGAACAGCAATAGAATAGAAGTAAGGTTTTACACACAGGGGCACTTTGGGGCTCCAGATTGGGGATGGAAGTCCAATTATCAAACTTAGAGCACCTCATTAGGGTTGGGATACCCTTGAATATGAACCCCAAAATATTGATTTGGAAAGACTTTAATCGATTCTTGCCTCAGTAAGATTAGCCCTGGGGGTATAGTAAAACTAATTCTGCAGGTGACTTTAAATGTGGAGAGAAAGCCAGGAACTTACCTGACATGGGTCTGACACTGTGCATAACAGAGAGGTGGAGAAGAGAGAATTTTATACTGCAGGACATAATCCATGTCCTAAAGTAACTTATGTTCTGGTTGTGAAATGCTAGACTTCAATATATAAAAATATGAGTCTACAATGCAATGTGATGAGTTCAAAATGATTGGCATGGATGAGAAATGTTTTCCTATATGTATGAGATTAGATGTAAAACATATTAAAACAGTGGATGAAAGGAGGAAATAGAGACTACTTTTCTACTCTTCTTTGTATTTCTTAATCTGCTACACTGCCTGCCTATCTCATGACTGAAGCGTGAATTTAAGGCATATTACAATGTTAAGCTATTCATATTTATTTTTAGTTTAAGTCAATGCTTCCAGAGGAAATCTATATTCTAAAGATATATACATGTGATTGCTTCTATGAGTTCATATACTAATCACTTCTTAGATGAGTTGGCTTATTTTCGAAAATTTTCCTAATTTCACAATATTTGACATAGTAAGCCAAAGTAAGAGATTAATATACAGCAGAACATATTAGAATAAACTGTTTTGAGTGGTATTGAAGAAAGGGATGTCTGCTTCTTGGGAGAGTAATTTCTTTTTATAAGAAAGCTTCATATTTTCAGTCTAATATTTCTGTATTTTAACTTATGGGACAAATAGTTGTATGATTTCTGCCAATTAGTGAAATCATTCTAAGCCTCAATTTTGTCATCTGTTAAAAGGGAAACAAAAGTAATACCTATGTCATTGTGTAGATAAAAATATGTATAAGTGTTGTACACTTTTTAAACATAAATCACTGCTATTTGTCATTCATAGTCTGATGGAAATTGAATTCTATTCATTCATAGTCACTGTGATAAGCATAATGAATATATAAAATATTGCCATGCACATATATACAATGGAATATTACTCAGCCATAAAAAGAAACAAAATTGAGTTATTTGTAGTGAGGTGGATGGACATAGAGTCTGTCATACAGAGTGAAGTAAGTCAGAAAGAGAAAAACAAATACCGTATGCTAACACATATATATGGAATCTAAAAAAAAAAAAATGGTTCTTAAGAACCTAGGGGCAGGACAGGAATAAAGATGCAGACGCAGACATAGAGAATGGTCTTGAGGACATGGGGAGGGGGAAGGGTAAGCTGGGATGAAGTGAGAGAGTGGCATGGACTTATAAATACCACCAAATGTAAAATAGATAGCTAGTGGGAAGCATCCACATAGCACAGGGAGATCAGCTCCGTGCTTTGTGACCACCTAGAGGGGTGGGATGGGAAGGGTGGGAGGGAGATGCAAGAGGGAGGCGATATGGGGATATATGTATATGTATAGCTGATTCACTTTGTTGTAAAGCAGAAACTAACACACCATTGTAAACAATTATACTCCCATAAAGATGTTAAAAAAATAAACAAATAAAATATTGCCATGAATGTTTAACTTTTCATTTAAACAAAACATTAAAAAGATATTTCTCCCAGTTTGCTTTGACATTGTCCTACCTTGTAATGGTCATGGACAAAAAGGCCTTATGAAATATAAGAAAGAGTATTGGCTTAGAATACCCAGGTTTCGGCCCGTATTTTTTTTTTTTTTCACTTAAAAAAATCACTCATCTTGGATGAGTCTCTTAACATCTTCATTCAATTCAAAGATTCATTGTGAAACTTGCATGAAATAATATATGAAAGGTGCTTCGTAAAATAAAAAGTGCTGGATGAATGTAAAGAATTATCATTAAAGTACATTATATCAGTAACCTGTCATTCATCTTTCTTCTGGTTTTGTCTCTAGTGTACTCAAGTCCAATAATGCATGAGTCCTTAAAAAAATTTATTGTGCTTCTATTATATATCAGCACTTACTAGTTATTGGAGATGCAGCAAAATAGACATGGTCCCTGACTTCACAGAGCTTATTATTGAGAGGATCACCTCAGCATTCAACCCTCAGATTATAATAGGCATTTTTACCCTCAACATATCCTATTTCTTGAGGCACACTGTGCTCCAATCTGGACATGTGCCTCCCCTTTTCAGGGCCATAGGTAACATCTTGGTGTCTCCCTTTCTCATTCTCCTGGAGACTCCTTAAGTACTGTGTGTTGAATCTGTTTGAGATCTCCTATTTTGTGTCAGATCTCCTATTTTCTGTATCCAGTGATTTCCTCTTTTTTTTAATTTATTGTTGTATTTGTAGAACATATTGTCCAGAAGCTTCCTGAGAAAAGGGATATAGAAGTATAGACTGCATATGAGGTAAAATTTTACAACTGTATATATCTGAAAACATCATTATTTGACCCTCACACTTGATTGATAGTTTGGTTGTGTATAGAATTCTAGATTGGAATTCATTTTCGTTCAAATTTTTGAAAGCATTTTTCCAGTGTCTCTAGATTTTTTTTTTTTTTTTTTTTGGTTTATGACATTTTCTTTGTCCTCAGTGTTCTGAAATGTCAAAATAAAGTGACTTTTGTGGGTCTATTTTCAATTATTTTAGTGGGCTCTGTGGGTCCTTCCAATCTGGAAAGTCATGTCCTTTAGTTCTGAGAAACTTTTAAAATTTCATTGATGATTTTCATTTTTCCACTTTCCCTTTCTTTCTGTAACTCCATTTATTTGTACATTCCACCTCCCGGATTGGTGCTCTGTTTTTGTTTAATCTTTTCTTTTCCTGTATTTACATACCTTTTCTTTTTTGCCCTAGTTTTCAGGTACTAGCCCCGACTAACCTGACTACTGAGTTTTTCCTTTCATTTGTTATCTGCTCATGTTAACTAGTTTAGTTTTATTTTAGGAATATCTGATTGGTCTGTTTTGTGATTCTCATCTTGTTTTGGTCAGAATCCCCAGAACAGACTCTTCTAATCTTCTGCCAGAAGAGGAAAGGCCTGGATAATAGCATTTTAGAAGCCAAGTAGAGGAAAAAGGCTGGGTGTTTCAGCATTCACCATCCAGATGTTCCTTTAAGTCCCCTCAACTATGCTTGGTATCCAGCAGTCCAGAATCCCTTTACTTTACCCTCCCCAGAGGATAACCTTCCATACTTCTGTCAGGGTGGGGAAGGGGCAGTGGCTAAGCAGCACGGACTAGGGGAGGGGACCAAAGGATGTACCTGCTTCTTAAACAGCCTACAGCTGGTCCTTCTGATTTCAGGTCCCACTTCACCCCCATTTTCAGAAGGACTTGGTGCTATCAAGTCATGGACCCTTGAGGATCTTGTGGGTATAAATGAGGCTGATTCTTGGTTTTTGCCACCACCAGGATTTGTCTTTTTGAGGTCCTCAAATCTGCTACAATCCTCCATATACCTTCTCACCTTAAAATTTCTGGGGATTTTGTATCTTTTCCTTTTTTCTGCCTTGTTACATGTTTATTAATTTAAAAAAAATCCTTTTAGTGAGGTTTTGTCAGGGAGGAAAAACTAGATAAACGTGTTAACTTTACGTATTCACTTTCCAATCCACTTACTATACTGTAGCTGGAAAGAGCATCCTGTTTTGGTTTCAGGGGTGTAATATCTTATCACGTGAGGATGTTATCCAGTTTTGTTTTTGTTTTCTTTTTTAGTTTTGCAAAACACTGTATTTTGCAAAATACAAATCTGTTAGAAGCAAGGTTTATACTCTCCATTTTACCATAGGTTCTGCTCCTCCCTCTTGTCATTTCACACATTATCTGTCCAGTCCCTGAGGTAGTAGAGTCCGTTGCCTCTGCCTTGTATGTTTTCGCATCTCTAGCTCATGTCTTACCACACTTCCCTCTTTCTCTCAGCTTCACCACACTGGCTTTCTCTTGGTTCTTTGTAAGCCCCACAATCACTCTTCCACTGGGCCTCTGCATATGCAACTCTGCTTGTAACCTCTTTTTTTGCCTCTTTAATGCTACTCTTCTTCGGATCTCTATTCAGTTGTTTCTTCTATCTTCTGACCTTCCCAACTATGTCAAATCCCCGCATCATAAGCTCTCCTAGCACCATGGAGCTGTTTTACATTTCTTTGGATGCTATTTGGATGGTGCCCACTTCCCACGACTAAATTATAAGCTTCGTGGGATAGGATCTAGGTCTGTTTTGTCTTCTATGGCATTCACAGTGCCTAGCACAGAACATGGCTCAGAGTAGGTACTTAATAATTATTGATTAAATGATTAAATAGAACAGATACCTTAAGGATAAATAGGACTGATAAGATGAGAACTGAGGAAAGAGTCCTCAGACCAATAAAACATATGATGGGTATGTTTGTTGGACTTGAGGAAGTGAAAGACAAGGGCTGTGTCTAGAGCCATGTGAACTAGGGGGAGTGGTGCTGGGTGAAGCTGGAGGGATCAACAAGGGCCAGATCACAGGGGGCCTTTTAAGCAATGAAAAAACTTCTGGACTTTTTCTAAGGGCAATGAAAATTTTAGTAGGGGAGTTACATACTCCAGATACTATGTGGAGAATGGGTTGGAAATAGCAAAAGTGGACAAGGTTATTGCCCAAGTTGAGGAAAGACCTGATGGCTTAGACAGGGGAAAAGTTACTAAAGATGGAGAGACATATCAAAGGATATTTTAGAGGGTACAACATTTGACGATGGATTGAATTTGGGGAGTGAAGAAAAGAGAATTGTCAAAAGTGACACTCAGCTTCCTGGTCTGACCAACTAGGTGAACATGGGTATCATTTACTAAGGTGGGAAAGATTGCTTAGCCATGTGGCCCCCCACCCAGGTGTCCGAAAAAGCAAAAATAAATAAAAAAATAAGCCAGAGGGGACGTGGTTGGAAGGTAAGTGGCACTCACTGGTCTCCACTTCCCTGAGGGGTTTCTGGTTACACTAGGATTTTGCTCCCCCACAATCTCATTGGTTAACTACTCTCTGTGTCTCCAGTTCAAGCTTGCAAGAAGGAGAACCTGATTGGTAGTACTTGTCATCTTTTCTGGGTAAAAGAACTCATTCCATGTGGCCTCCTTGTCTAGTCTTAGGAGCCTTATTCTGGCCAGATAGCTGGTAAAACATTATTTCTGGGTGTGTCTATGAAGTGTCTCTGGAAGAGATTAGCATTTGAATCAGTAGACTGAGTAAAGATCTCCCTTGCCAGTGCAGGCGGGCATCATCCAATCCATTGAGGGCCTGAATAGAACAAAAAAGGTGGAGGAAGGGCAAATTCACTCTCTCTGATTGAGCCAAGACATCCATCTTTTTATGCCTTTGGACATTGGTGCTCCTGATCTTTGGGCGTGCAGACTCAGACAGAGACTTACATCATCGCCCCTCTTCCCCTTCTCAGGCATTTGGGCTGAATTATACCACCAGCTTTCCTGGTTCTCTGGCTTACATTTGGCAGATCAGCAAATCGTGGGACTTCTTGGCCTCCATAACCACAGGAACCAATTGGCATAATAAATAAATAAATAAATAAATAAATAAATAAATAAATAAATAATGTATATAGAATATATATATTCTATTGGTATGGTGTCTCTGGGAACCCTAATACAGTCATATGTAAAAATTTCCATTCATTGATAAAGGATAGCAGTGATTTTCATCTTGGATAATAACCAACTGTGCAATCCTTTTTTTTTTTTTTTTTAATCACAGACAAGGCCTATTCTTCAAAATATAACAGTAATTCTTCTGTTCCCTAGTACTATTCTGTTAAAGTAATTCACAGGATGAGTCTCCTGATTAAATCCAGTACTCACCGGAGGTAAAGGTAGCCCAAAGAATGTACAAAATTGCAAGGCACATTTTAATCAAGTTTAATCTTCTCTTGCCCCTAGCCATCCTATCCTAGAGCTAAAGAGAGCTCTTGAGTTTCACTTTTACTTCTCTTGAAGAGATGGTGATGAGAGCAAAAGAAAGAAAAAAGTACTTGAGTGCTTACATAATTTGAGATGTGTAAACCCTGGAATGTTCCAATCTTCTGCTTAAGCAAAATACTAAATTTATTTTTGTTAATTTTAGTGAAGAAACAAGAATATATTAAAAAGTTATGAAACTCATACTGATGCCAAACTAAACACTGTAAATCAAGGCAATAGCTCCACTGAGGTAAAGTGTCTCGCAGTTTGGATGTGCAGTGGGTACTGATCTGTGGACTAAGGTAGTGGTTTGCGCAGACAGGCTCAGAAGAATTTACTGCAACTCAATTTTGTATGCAAATCAAGGAGGAAAACTCAGCAGATCTGAGATGGGAACAAAAGATTGTGTTTCTACCCTTACAAGTCACAAAGGAGGTTACATTTCATAAAAATAATCCTGCATTTTACTGTGCTTATCTTCATATATAAAATCCTATTGTGAGGTAAACAGAGAATGTTGAGGAAGCTGAGATTCTATGTTCTCAGAACTTTTTTCTATATTTTTTGACTGCAAATTCAGAATTGTTTTCACTAGAGTCCAGAGCCTACTGGGAGACAAGAAAGGCCTTCTAAGGCTTTCTTTAGGTAGGAGGAGGCTGGAACCTGGGGTGTGAGACACTGAGGGTACAGAGAGGAAAGAATATAGAGTAGAAAGAGGAAAAGGAAGAGTTTTTTCCCCCCTCTGTGGCTCACAGAAAAGGGACACTGCAGGGGAACCAGAATCTCCGTGGTTAAAGGAAGTCCAGTGCAGGCAGAAGCACCAGCAGACTGAAAGATTTTTAACTCTAGCTTGACACAAATCCCAAAGACTGAAGACCTGGGAATCCATGCCGAAGCCTTGCGAGAGGTGTCTGTACACAAATCCAAGATGCAGAGTGAAGGGTGGTGGGGCATTGGCAGCAAGATGATGGCTAAAATGAAGAATTGGTCGAGCATTGTATTTTAGAGTTTATCTTTTAAAAGTGTTTTTCTAAGAGTGCTATAAAAGAAAATAAACAGTGGAATAAGATGGTAACTAGGGGAGACCTCTCAGGTGGCCAGGGACAACTTCTCTGAGGAATGGCATTTGAGCTGAGGCCTGATGGGTGAAAATGAGCCGGCCAAGTGGATGGGGATGGGTAGCAGGAAGAGGGAAAGAAACGCAAAGGGAAGAAATGGGTCAGTTCTGGTTTATACTCTAATAGTACTAAGTAACTTTCCCTCATAGCCACTGAACAAGAGGAAGTGTGAATAGGTATAAGAGTATTGGAGAAATGGGTAGAATTTAGTTTACATGGACCGAAACATGCAATAAATTCACTTGTGACATGTTCCTAGTCAACATTCCATGATATTTTCTTATCCCTCATCTTGCTTGCTTTGTACCAAACACATTTCTGACAAAACTTTGCTTTGTTTTATAAGGAGCCTTAGAAATGATCTAGACCAGGTGTTTCCAAAGCTGACTGCAGTTCAGAATTACCTGGGGGACCTTGTTAAAAAGAGATTCTTCAGGTCCTGGGAGGAGTTCAGGCATCTGCATTTTGAAGCACCTCATGTGATTCTGATGCAGGTTTAGTACCCTAATCTTGACAGTAATTTCCAAATGGTTCAGCAAAACCTTGGTTCCAGGAGATGTTATCCGTGCTCTAAGAGTAAAGGATTCTCTTGTCAAATAAGCTTGAAGAAACTTAGATTCTTCTCTTAGCATTTCACAAACCACCCTAGGATAAAGGCTTTGGGACATACTGAAGTGTCTAACAGCTAAACAATAGGATCGTATTAGATATTTCTTAATTTCACCCAGAATAGTTCTCTGTAAACAAAAGTATGGACACCAACGATCTAGAAAAACAGTCTTATTTAATTTCCACAAATATATGTATGTTTATTATTACATTATAAATCTTACTAAGTCTAACTGGGAAAATGCTCCTTCAGTTGGGAAAGCAGTCCCAAAGAAGGCATCTAGTCCTAGTTGCAGGTAGAGCTCTGACCAGCCCCACAGCCGGTCCTGAATGCCTTCCTCACACCTCTGCTCTTGTCCTTTTTTCAGGCTCTGTCTGAAACCTCTATGCTGTCTCTCAAATGTACACTTCTACATGTTTATAAACATCTCCACCTGGATGTCCTAGGCTTACTCTCTATGATTCTGACAACCAATTCCAAAAAGTGGGTTATTTTCTCCACACTACCAGGCTATTCTTCAGTGGCTGGGTGTCCCACCATTTAACTCTGACACTATCTACCCAGAGACTGCATCAGATGCCACAGGTTAAGGGCTTAGTCTCACAAGACTACTCTGACTTCAGATGCCAATTGCAACTACAAGTTTTCACCTGTGGTTCTGACTGACTGGCTATAAATTAGAGGTTCCCATGACCCTCTACTCAGGTTCAATTAATTTGCCGAATAACTCAGGAAACCAGTTTACTCATTAGATTTTCAATTCATTACAAAGGATATTAAAGGATACAAATCAACAGCCAGATGAAGAGAGACATAGGCTGAGGTCCCAAACAAAGGAGTTCTGTTCCTGTGGAGTTTGGGGCCGGCACTATGGCCCATGGTTGTGTTCTGGTTTACCAGAACCACAAGCTCCAAACCCTGTTCCTTTGGGCTTTTAATGGAGACTTCAATGCTTGGGCAAGACTGATTAAATCATTGGCCATTGGTGATAGAACTCAATCTCCAGCCCCTGTCCCCTCCTCAGGCTGAAAGTTCCAATGCTCCAGTCACAAGGTTGGTTGCCCTGGCAACAGCCTCCATTTGATTACCTAGGGGCTTTCTAATAGCAGCCTCATTAACGTAACAAAAAACACCTTTATCACTCTCCCCACTAAGGAAATTCCTGGGGTTTCAGGAGCTCTGTGCCTTGAACAGGGACAAAGACCAAGTATATATTTCTTACAATATTACAGTATCACAGTCTCCAAAACAGAACACAAAATTCATGTTCCCTCCTAGTTGCTCAGTATGGTTTCTCTTCTCAAATTCCCCAGTGGTGGCAGTGACTACTACTGTCCTAAAGATGTAAATCCCAAAACCGTTGTAGTAGCCTTTGCTTCCTCACCTGTTGGAAATTCAAATTCTGCTACTCATCATCCTTCGGTGCCTCAGGGTTATTTCTTCCTTCCCATTTTTACTGTTAATGACTGTGCTTTTTGTTCTCCTTACTTAATGCATAGATGATTTAAATAACCTTCCACTGGAATTTTCACTGCATGTTTTCTCCCCACCAAAATGGTGCTAAAATACCTTGTTCCCCTGCCAGGTTATTTAAAAATCTAGACTGTTCCTAATGACCTGTTGGATGAAGAAAGAACATTTAAAAATAAAATCCCTGGGCTTCCCTGGTGGCGCAGTGGTTGAGAGTCCGCCTGCTGATGCAGGGAACACGGGTTCGTGCCCAGGTCCGGGAGGATCCCACATGCCGCGGAGCGGCTGGGCCCGTGAGCCATGGCCGCTGAGCCTGCGTGTCCGGAGCCTGTGCTCCACAACGGGAGAGGCCACAACAGTGAGAGGCCCGCGTACCACACACACACACACAAAATCCCTTAGTAAAGTCCCACTTGCCAAACAAACTTCTCATGTCCCTTGCAACAAGCTGCACTCTGTTCATGTTCCGCTTGACTTGCTTTGTGACATTGCTATGTTTTCTTCCATTTCTCCAAAAGCCCTTCTTACTCTCAAGTGAAATTAGCTTAGACCAGTGGTTCTCAAATTTTAGTGCCTATCAGACTCACCTGGAGGGCTTGTTAAAACACATGTTGCTAGGCTCTACCTACCCCCAGAGTAGGATTCAGTAGGAATCAATAATTTGCATTTCTAACAAGTACTCAGGAGATACTCTTGCTGCTGGTCAGGGACCCCGCTTTGGGAACCATTGACTTGGACCAACGGCTCTCAGCCTTGGGTTCCACAATAGAATCATCTGATCTATAGTGGATGTTGTGATGCTCTGTCCAGATCTCCCTTCCAGGACTAAGACCCTTGTTTCCCCCAGATACTGGGTGTGTTTGTACTGATGTGGTTCACAACTGAATTCTCCTATGAGAATTGTCCTTGTACATACTGTGTGTACCTGCTGCCTAGATCAGGATTGAAAAATAACAAACATCTCTAGCTCCCTAGAGAGCTCTGCTGTGTCTCCTTCCAGTTTAGTCACCAAAAGATGATGTGGATTGTCATAAATTAGTTTTATCTGTTCTTAACATTTTAAATAGAATTACTCAGGATATACTCTTGTTTCTGGCTTCTTCCACTCAGCAAAATGTGAGATTCACCCATTTTGTTCTATGTATCAGTAGTTCATTCTTTTTTATTGTGTGTAGTATTCCACTGTATCAACATACCCCAATTATTTATTCATTCTCTATTGAGGGACATTTGTACTGTTTCTAGTTGTTAGGTATATTCATTGCTAATATCTTCACCCAGTCTGTGGTTTGTCTTTTCACTCTCCTGATGGTGTCTTTTAATGATCAGAAAATCTGAATTTTAATGAAGTCCAAATTATTCTTTCTTTTATGGTAATTTTTCAAGAGATGGTGACTTACTTGTCTTTGTTTATACACCCCAGCACCCACTGTTGGACACAGGTGGTGCTCGATAAACACCTGATCATATTTGATGAGTTTAATCCATCTTTCCCAGATCATCTCAATCATCTCTATTTTCTCTATGAGATCATTCCTCACCATCTTATTCCCAATAGCATTGGCTTTCTCAGAGTATTTTGCCCATAAGTGTTTCTCAATTGCTTTATTCGTATCTTCACCCTAACCAGTTTGCAAAGCTGTTAATATAAAGAATGTTTAAGGGGAAACTTTATTTTCTCTTCTTCCTGTTTCTGTGAGGAGATTAGCCTCCAATCTCTGGAAGGAATAGTTGTGGAGTATTATTTCTGCTTCTTCTCTCTATTCTCTCATTTTCCCTCTCCCCTGTGCTCCTTCCCCTGAGAAGTAACTAATACACTTGGTGAGCTGGAGAGAGTTCAGTGGACATCTCACTCTGTGGACAGTTGGACAGTGAAAACCAGGTTTCCTTATTTCTGCTCTTCCTCTAGCTGATACACACATTGGTAAGCATGCTAAGGCTCTGCTATGGCCTCTTCCTCTTTGTAGTTAGTCAACTAAACTTCTCCACCTGCAACTGGTTGGGGACGTTTTATTCTTACAAACTTCTAGGTTCAGGGTGTCAAAATTTCATGTGACCCTCATTCAATAATTGAAATAAAACAATAAACTGAATTGATTGCTAACCATAGTAATGGAGGCACAGTCTCTCCAAGCAGACTGCTGATAAAACTGCTGATGGAGTTTTATAGGGCAAGTGCAGAGTTCAGGGACTGGCGGCTTTGCAGACGTTTAAGAGTGAAGACATCATCTGCAGAAGCCTGGTTACTCGGATGTGGCTGCTGTTGATTGGCTGTTGCTGTGGTGTATTTATTGGAGTGAGTCTGTGACTGGCTGACTTTTGAGTAAGGGACTGACACTGACTGGCTGGTTTGTAAAAGCCATTCACCAAGGTTAGTTGTTGATGGCTTGAACAGGTTTCAAGCAGGTTCTGAGTGCCACTTATTGCCTTGGTATAAGACAAGCAGGGCCTTTCCCAGGGGTGTGGAAATTTGTTTTTATTTTCCCATTCAGCTTCACCAGTAATAAAATTGGTATTGTCCTTTTATCATCTTCAGTCTCCTGTGTACATTTTTTCAGCTGCTTAGAAGCTGGAGAGAGGAAGACAGTGACTAGTGCTCCCAAACCTTCCCAGACAGAGGAGTGGGGTCTGAAACAGGCCGCATTACAGCTGGACGGAACTTGAGAGTTCATTCCCTTTAGAAATCTTTCGAACATTTTAAACAATGCAACCACTTCTTCAAGAAGAAAACTTAGATGAAGCCTAATATAACCTACGGGCTAGTGTCCACATCCCCTTTGTCTAGGACACAGTGGGAAAGCAGAAGTTTTGGTCTTACATCCCTGTTAAGATGCTTACATGGAAGCTGTTCTTTGGTGTTTCTCCATCTTCTGTGTTGACTCTGGCTCTGCTTGCACCACAGCTCCCTTTGCTGCTGGTCACCTCCTGGAAGCTCTGGTCACTGGCCCTGGTGGGATGTGGTGCCCTCGCTTGGGCCCAGGTTGGAGAGGAGAATGTGGTGATGTTAACTGTTGATTCTACTGCGCTGTGCCTTCAGCCTCTGGAACACCGTCGTGCCGGGTGGTCAGATGTTCAGACTTCCAACACAGACAGGAGGAGTTAAAGAGCCTTTTCCGGAGTCCAGCGGGGAAAGAGCCATAAAAGGCAAAACCTCTCTAAAGAGTTCCCTTGGGGCTTCCCTGGTGGCACAGTGGTTGAGAATCTGCCTGCTAATGCAGGGGACACGGGTTCGAGCCCTGGTCTGGGAGGA
The DNA here is from genome assembly GCF_964341445.2 of Mesoplodon mirus. Lineage (NCBI taxonomy): Eukaryota > Metazoa > Chordata > Mammalia > Artiodactyla > Ziphiidae > Mesoplodon > Mesoplodon mirus. The sequence continues at coordinate 82,652,590 of NC_138985.1, read as the reverse complement.
TGCCACATGCCGCGGAGCAACTAGGCCCGTGAGCCACAACTACTGAGCCTGCGCATCTGGAGCCTGTGCTACTCAACAAGGCCCGCGCACCGTGATGAAGAGTGGCCCCTGCTTGCCACAACTGGAGAAAGCCCTCGCACAGAAACGAAGAACCAACACAGCAAAAATAAATAAATTCATTAATAAACTCCTACCCCCAACATCTTAAAAAAAAAAAGAGTTCCCTTGAATTCCATTCCCGCTTCCTTCCCTCCCCTGCCCTCAGCATTACCTCTCTACCTGAGCTGCTACCCTCCAACTAAGGAACTCCTCAGTGACTGTCAGGCATTGATCTCGATCCAGGGGAAGACTTTTCTCTGTGCAGCCTCAGTTCACTATAACTGAATCATCTGGCCTTGTCCTGTGCTTCACATATTTCAATGTGCTTATAACTCACTCAGAATCTTGTGAAAATGCAGATCTGATTCACTAGGTCTTGGGAGGGGCTTGAGAGTTTGCATTTTTAACAAGCCCCCGGGTGATGCTGTTCCTGGTGATTTCCCACTCCTGTTTGAACAGGAAGGATCTCGTAACATGCTAGGCAAGGGATTCATCAGGACAAACAGGCAGGGCTGCCAACAAGATCAAGTTCCATGACACGTCTCTGGAGATTTGGCCCTCCAAGGGGAATCTGGGCTGGGCTGGGGCTCTGCACATCTTGTCCTCTTTGTGACCTGTTGCTGTGAGCTGTAAGCCTCAGGGCTGCATTACGATATTAATGGGCTGCAGGCGTGATGGCCTTTGTAGATAGCTTCCTCCATAAAAAATAATGTTAAAAATTACATTTTATGATTGTGTTGGTACAAAGATGAATATCATCCAGGCTGAATTTGCTATAGACTGTAAAATGAGTAAACAGAAATCTCAATTAAATAGTGTTGGGAAACCAGAAGGGGGCGCTCTCACACCCTTGACATAGCTGAGTCCAACAGGAAAAAGAAAGACTCCTCTTCTTTTCTGGCAAGGACTCAGCCAATGAAAAGCCGGAGACTCTTTTTTTACTCTAGCCCTCCCAGCTTCCTCCTTCTCTCTATAAAAGCACTTTCCTTCCCTTGCTTTGTGGAAACTTGCACGTTGCTTGCCATGGTTGCAGACCCTGAACTGCAATACTCTGCTGATTCTGAATAAACCCATCTTTGCTGGAGAAATATCTGGCAGTCTGCTTGTGTAAGGTCAACAGTAATAATGTGCATATACTTTTCTTCTGATTTTAAAAGAAATGAAAATGAAAACATTTCGGTGGGGCCCTAAAAGTGTCACGGGCCCTCGGCACTGTGTCTACCGTGTAAGTCATCCCTTGTGGGCCTGCCTGCTGGACCAACCACACACATCTGCCATAAGAAAAGTACTTCTCAGACATGGAGCTGTCTAGATTCCCAAGAAAGATAAAAATAGTTTCTGTCTTAAATTTGCGAAGCATCTCCCTTTCTGTGGCACTACATTAATATCCGGCACAGGAATTAATTCAGTTTGCTCATTCCCCTCCTTGCTGCTGTCCAAATTGTGCTCATTTGGATTTGTCATGAATTAAAGGAAACGGTATAATATTTTAACGGCTGCGCTCTTAATTACCAAAAGAGGAGCTCTGAGGCTCTTGCTCTGGGAAGAACTTGATTACATTTTTAGTCAAGGGCCTGTGGTTCTACTGGTGTTTTGTTCTTATGCTTACGATAATATATAAAACAGATGCAAGTAGAGCCACTCTGGCTGACATGGGGGCTGGGGTCTCGCCTGCACAGCTTCTCCTCCATATACCACCCCCTCCACCCGCCCTGCTCTGGGAGGCCTCTGACACCTCTGAGGAACACCACGACTCTGCAGAAGCCAACTTGGGAGCCAGCAGTTCAATCTACAGCCTCACCACACTTCACCTATAAGGAACCACAGGGCCAGAGTGTGGCACTGTGTCTTCTGTTTTTTAAATCATAAACTTTGATGTGTTTCCAGGTATTAGAACTAGCCTGATTATTCTAGAATCTCAATAGAATTAGCCTGCCTATTAGCTTGGAGACTTGCCTTCCTTCCAGACGGAGGAATGGTTAGTCACTTTGTTACTCTGAATGGTTTTGATCCCAGAACCACACCCTGATTTCCTGGAGAAAAGAAAAACACCGGAATGGAATTTTCAAGGCAAACAATGCCCTGCTACCCAGGGAGAGATAATAATAGCACATAGGTACTTAGAACAACTCAGGTCAAGTCCAGTTCTAAACACTTGACGCAGGTTAACTCTACAGGCTTTTGATGGTGGTGCTATGAGGTGGGTGCCATCTTCTTCATGCTTAAGGCACAGGGAGTTTCAGTATATTGTCCAGGGTCCCTGGTTACTCAGTTGTGGAGTCAGGCCACGGATCCAGACCCTCTAGGGTCTGGTTCTTAAACCCTCTGTTATGGGGATAGCTCTGAAAGTTCCCATTCCAGTATTGACATTTTCTGCCTCAGAGAACAGATTTTTTCCCCCTTTCTTTTTCACTCAGCTTCTGCTGCCTTTGCAAGAAATTGAGAAATCTTCAACATCCTTCCTTGTCTACTGATACTATATGTCTTACTCTCTCAAAATCCACCTGCAGACAAGATCTTCAGGTCATGATCCTAATTATTTCTTATTTTTGTACTCACAGGGAGTGATTGTGATATAGAACAGCCTTGGGGGCTCAGGGTGGAGCTCCTGGGGGCTGCTGTGGCCTCAGAGCGAGAGCCAGGGTTTTGCTCTCTCTGGTTCTTACAGTCCTTGCCATCTTGTCACCTCACAGCCTTCAACACCAAGACACACCCTCCATACCTGATGCTACATTGGCATCCCAGCACTGAGCCCTCCCAACTTGACCAATAAGTCACGCTGCAGTTCTGCCCTGATAGCTGTGCAATACAGAGGTCTTGTCACCACTGAAGTTGACGCTTTCCCATCTCTGGGAGGCAGTTGAGTGTTCAGATGGAAGATAGTCTCTGGGACCAAACTGCTTAAATTCATTGATGGTCCTATTACATGCTTGGAGACACTGAGTAAGTGATTTAATTCACCCATGCCTCAGTTTTCTTATCATTGTAGCACCTACCCATTTAGCTGCTGTGCAGAATGAGTGATACAATATACATAAAGCACTTAAATAAGTGCCTGGTTCATAGTGACGGACTAATAAATAGCATTTATTGTGATGAGATGATTGGCAGTAGAAGACAAAATGATTCCTTGTTATCGTATGAGCATTATTTCAAGACAAGAATTCTTGAGCTGTCTTTCACTATCTTATTGGACCCCCTTCTGTTGTATAGTCAGAGGAACACAGATCTCTCAGACTCAGAATAAAAGTCCTCATCCACATTTGTCCCTTACAGTTGGTGGGGACAAAGCAGAGGCCCAATTTTCAGCATTAGCTTCCTGGGAGTTGTCAAACTAATTCACCGCCTGACGCTGACTCCACTATGTCTGTTAATCATGGTAGTTGGGGTAATATTACCCAATCACGTCTGATTCACTGGTTTCACCTCTACCAGCAGAAAACCCACATATTACTCTATGGACACTCCTAACTCAGTGTTCAGTTTTCTTTCACATCCTACCTCATCACATTAGGTTCCTGACTTTGTCCTGTCTTGTCTGAGATTCTGTACCACTTCTAAATGATTCCCTTTTACAGCTTGGCCTTCCTGCCTTACCCATTTTTCTTTTCTTTAAGATATATATATATATATTTTTTTTAATTAAATCTTTATTTTTTAATTTAATTTTATTTTTGGCTGCATTGGGTCTTTGTTGCTGCGCACCAGCTTTCTCTAGTTGCGGCACGTGGGGGCTACTCTTCGTTGTGGTGTGCGGGCTTCTCACTGCAGTGGCTTCTCTTGTTGCGGAGCACAGGCTCTAGGTGTGCGGGCTTCGGTAGGTGTAGCACGTGGGCTCAGTAGTTGTGGCTCATGGGCTCTAGAGCGCAGGCTCAGTAGTTGTGGCACACGGGCTTAGTTGCTCCGCGGCATGTGGGATCTTCCTGGACCAGGGCTCGAACCTCTGTCCCCTGCATTGGCAGGTGGATTCTTAACCACTGCACCACCAGGGAAGCCCCTAAGATATTTTTTTATTGTGAAAAATATCACACATAAACCAGTATTGTGGTGGACACTGTGATGTGCTGCTTGGTCCCTTTCAGGAATAAAGGACCTAGTCCCAGTTGCTAGAAGCATGGCCAGCAAAATGCCCTCAGTTTTCAGGCCCCCATGTGAATGGCCTCAGCTGAAGAGAGCTGCTTTGCTCAAGGTCAAGACCTTCTTCCAAGGGTGGCTTGCATCCAATGACTACTCAATGACTACTCAATAAAGACCTGTCCCTCACCACCAAATCAGGACAACTCTGGAGGGCCATTCCCACTTCAGAACTCCCTAGATGGTTGGCTGAGACCTCCACTAAGACTGCATTGCAGATAACTTCTTCCCCTATCCATCCTGCTTCTTTCAATTCCCTTCCCAAGTTGTTTGTTCCAAGGACACTGCCAAATAAATCCCTTGAATGATAATCTCCATCTCAGCAGCTGCTTCCCAGGGATTCCAACTTGTGACACGTGTATAATGCTTTATACACATTTATAAAGCATTGTACACATGTTGCTTTCCGAACTGTACTCTTTGGAAGGAAGTCACAATGCTCTGACTACACAGAGGGAGTGGGGAGTTATTTTCCACCTCTTTAAGGGAGGAGTAGTTATATAACTATTTGGAATTCCTCTGCGTGAGAGATTTGTCTTTCTCCCCCAGTTTCTTTATTGATTAAATCCACTGTTTATGTTAGTATCAATTTATGGATTAGAAAATACTTTGCGTTATAATCAATGCCACTATTTTATTGCTCAAATTGTTCCAGCTTTGTTCATCGGGAAGTCTTTCAGTTCACTCCCTTGTTCCTCCTTACTGTGTTCTGGGTGTGTGTGTGTGTGTGTGTGTGTGTTTTAGAGCTTTCTGGCTTTCTATCACTACAAGATGTTCCAGGCTCATCTTGTGTACTTCCTGCCCCAGTCCTAGACTCAGCCATTTCTCCAAAGAGATCTAGCTCCTTTTTTTTTTTTTTAATTGAAGAATGTATTGTATTGCATTCTTGTATTAGAAAACAAGGCCTGGGGGCTTCCCTGGTGGCGCAGTGGTTGAGAGTCCGCCTGCTGATGCAGGGGACACGGGTTCGTGTCCCGGTCCAGGAAGATCCCACATGCCACGGAGTGGCTAGGCCTGTGTGCCACAGCTACTGAGCCTGTGCTCTAGAGCCCGTGAGCCACAACTACTGAAGCCTGCGCGCCTAGAGCCCGTGCTCTGCAACGGGAGAGGCTACCGCAACGAGAAGCCTGAGCACAACAATGAAGAGTAGCCACCGCTCACTGCAACTAGAGAAAACCCACTCACGGCTACGAAGACCCAATGCAGCCAAAAATAAATAAAATAAAATAAATTAATTAATTAAAATAAATAAAAAGGCAACTTTTTTCAGTTGCTTCTCTTCACTAAGAGGTTGCCTTGCCCAATGATCCTGAAAATGAACCAGTCATTTCCTCAGCGTGCCTATGTGTTCTTCCTTTCTTCAGCCTGATAAGCTTTCAGTTTGTCTCTTTTATTCTACAGTATGTTACTTTTAGCATTCTATGTTCAATTATGATATGTTCGAGATCAAGTGAATTACACATATTCAGACTGTCTGGTTTTTGTTTTTTTACTGAATTAGGAGTATATTTTAGTGATAACAGGGACACTAATCATCTCATATTCATCTGAAAAAAATACCCAAAAGCCAAAAATCTCCTTCCTAGGCTGACTCCATAGGTGGTAAATGGTAACACTTGTCTCAGCTCTTTAATTTATGGCCTAAAGTTTCATTCACTTAACCCTACTCTCCTACAAATCAAACCACCCAACAAACTCTACAGACTAACTGGATGAATCATTTCCAGGCTGGTAGAGTCCTGTGATGATCCTCAGAATCACTGTGACAAAGGCCATCAAGGTGACTAATGGTTAATTACTAGGTGAGTAGAGCCTTTCAGGAAGTAATGGACAATGTCATTACAGTGATGTTTCCTTTGAAATTTTTGGCTTTAAGTATTTGGCATCAAAAGGAAAAGCATTACTAATTCAAGAAGAGAAACTGTCCTTGATGAAGAGCCTGAAGAACAAGCACCACTTTTCAGAGACTTTCTACACCTGTAAAAATGTGTATGGTATTTGTCCTAATGCATTCTGTTATATACTATATCATTCAAATACCTCTAAAACTATGGGCTTTGAAATCACACTGCCTGGGTTCAGATATTTGGCTCCATCACTTATTTTGGGCAAATTCCTTAATCTCCATGAGCCTCAGTTTACTCATCTGTAAAATGGGGGTAATAATATTAGGCTAAAATATGAAATTGTCATTTTTATTGGTTATAGGCAGTCAAATATCAGCAATTTCCTATGTTAAACTTGATAATTCCTAGTTCATAAGGTTCTTGAGAGGATTACTTGAGATAATGACAGTCAGATGCTTGGAACATTCTTGATACTTAGCAGGTACTCAATATATACCAGCCATGATTAATATACACTATTTTATTCTCTGCAGGTTTTGAACATGTAACATAACAATTTAGAAAAACTACTGTTATCATGATTAGACACACGAATGGTCAGTCCACTTCTTGCTAGTCATATATACCACGAGTTTAACTTAGTCCTTCCTGAAGTCAAGAGAACAATCAAATCAAGGCCTGGAATAGAGGTAGAACAGCACAATGCTTCATGGCAGGATCTGAGGAGCACCAAAAGATTTCACTCACCGAAAAAGATCTCCCTGATCATCCCAACCATTTAAATATCCTCAACATTTATTCTTTTATACATCCACTAGCATTACATCCACTAGAGTCCACTTAAACAATTCAAATATCTTAATTATATAAACATATATACACAACAAGAGATTAGGTGAGAAATTCATCAAAAAGCAGAGAGAGGATGAGGTAAAAATGAGAAGTGTGAAGGACCAAAGTCGAACTTTTCACTGTCAAGATGGCATCAAGCCAGCTCTTGGTAGGGATAGCCTCAAAAGCTCTTCTGTCTTATGACAGTACTTCAAATTCATTGTATAAATAAATTTTTTGGAAAAGAAAGGAAGAAAAGAAGAAAGGACAAATAAAAAGCAAAGCAGGGCTTCCCTGGTGGTGCAGTGGTTGAGAGTCCGCCTGCCGATGCAGGGGACATGGGTTTGTGCCCCGGTCCGGGAAAATCCCACATGCCGCGGAGCGGCTGGGCCCATGAGCCATGGCCTCTGAGCCTGCGCGTCCGGAGCCTGTGCTCCGCAACGGAAGAGGCCACAACAGTGAGAGGCCCGCGTACTGCACACACACACACAAAAAAGGCAAAGCAAAAAATTGCATCTGAAATGCAATTTTTAGTAAGGGTTACAGAGTGGTATTTGATTCCATCCCTCTTGACTTTATGCAGCAAATAGTATTTGTGTACATGATTTTGAAAAAGTACAGTGATTTTCAAAAAGAAGCCATGTATCAGTAAATGATATTTTTTTTTTCTATTCAAACAGAAAGGAAAAGTAGCCTTACTAACCAAACGAGGGCAGATTGATACACACTTTAAATGACTGATTTACAACAATTATCATCAGAATCTGCTATGTCCTTGATGACAGAAAATCAAACACTAACAAACAGTTTCCTCTTCCAAAGAGAATGCAGGGCAGTACATAAATCTTGCAATAGAAAACTGTTTGGTTTACATGTTTGGAATCTACATGTCATTGTTTACTTTCTGAAAATCTGACAAACACAGCCAGCAGAATAATGAGAATAAATTTTTGCATGGGAGAAAATTTCCTAGGTGCTTTTAACGGATTTTATAAAGATTTTAAAAAGCTTTATTTGTACCTCGTCCCCTCTCCCTTCCATTTAGAGAAAATGGAAACACTAACATTATTATTTTAAACTTAGTATTTCTATTTTCACTCTTTCCCCACCTTTCTCCTTATTATTAGGCTCACTCATGACATTTTTGGCAAATTAAGTGTCTAAATGATTCCTTAGAAATAAAGTGAAGTAAAAGCAAATAGGACACAGCTCATCTAACTGGGCAAAGAGCAAACTGGAGTTGTCTGGAGGAGAAGCATGTCCTCAGAGGGTCATCTGTGCTCCCTCATTTTTCTTCCCCTCTTAACTTGATTTTGCATAAGCACAGTTTCTCTGCTTAACCAGGAGGTTTTCAACTGCCATATGACCTACAGCTAATACCGCAGTACTTATCTTTCCTTCCTATACACATAACTTGTCTTTATAACACAGCATCTTACCTGCACCCCATCTACCAGCTGCTTGTGGGTGAAGTTAGGTAAGAGCCTCCTGGAGTCTTCTGTGTCCTCAAGCAGCTAGGTTTCCTTGGATGCCATGACATCCTGTACTCTGCCACTTAGTAGCTGCGTGACCTTGGGTGAGTTACTTAACATCCTTGTACTTCAGTTTTTCTTATCTATAAATAAGGATGATAAAGTACTTGTCTTATAGGGCTTTTGATGAGAAAATACTTGTTAAGCACTTTGTAAATGATGACAGGAATTATTATGATAATGATGACAATGAAGAAAATATTCCTGGACCACTTAAACAGATTTTCAACTATATCTCTTAATTTGTCTGGGTCCCAGGAGTGTCAATGGATAGAACTTGGCTCATGGCCATATTTGGTGTTTAGTCATATAGAGAAATGTTTGATGTACTCATGGGAGGATGGGTTTAGGGAAACCAGATTAAAGGGAGGGCAATGGGATCTCTGAAATAAAAATCTTTATAAGGGAGTAGGGAGTTTGTTATGCTTAGGTCACTTAGGTCAAAGTCCGAGTTAGAAGGTAAAAGAAGGTTCCAAATACATCGTGTGGCTGCATGTGAACCTACCCTGACCTAGCATCAACCCGCCAGACTGCTACATATGAAAGAATTATATCTTTAGGGGTCCAAAGAACTCGGCTGTAGAAATCCCTCTAAAGAGCTTAACAGAAAAGAGGGAAGGAATCATTAATTGGTCACTGCCTTCTGGGAGCTCACAATCAAGAATAGACATACATGTAAGGGAACTATAGATGGAGCAAAAGAGACATGAATGTATAAAGTATTGATCTATTTACATGATATGTAAATTAAAGGTAAAGGTACTTTAGAAATGGAGCCCATATGATGAGTGCCATAGGATTACCAAACAAATATTAGTTATGGTGAAAGACAGATATCAGCTCTCATTTGGAAGCAGTGAGCTTGAAACAAATTTATTTTAGAGCTTGGGACAATTTTATTTTAGGGCTTAACCTATTTTAGCTTATCATTGGAGGCTGGATCAAGGGGAAGGATCCCAGGTCTTATGGGTTGAATTGTGTCCCTCAGAAAGATGTGTGGAACAATGTTCATTGCAGCACTATTTACAATAGCCAGGACATGGAAGCAACCTAAGTGTCCAGTGACAGATAAATGGATAAAGAAGATGTGGCACATATATACAATGGAATATTACTCAGCCATAAAAAGAAATGAAATTGAGTTATTTGTAGTGAGGTGGATGGACCTAGAGTCTGTCATACAGAGTGTCAGAAAGAGAAAAACAAATACCGTATGCTAACACATATATACGGAATCTAAAAAAAAATGGTTCTGATGAACCTAGGGGCAGGTCAGGAATAAAGATGCAGACGTAGAGAATGGACTTGAGGACATGGGGAGGGGGAAGGGTAAGCTGGGACGAAGTGAGAGAGTAGCACTGAAATATATACACTACCAAATGTAAAACAGATAACTAGTGGGAAGCAGCTGCATAGCACAGGGAGATCAGCTTGGTGCTTTGTGCCCACCTAGAGGGGTGGGATAGGGAGGGTGGGAGGGAGGCATAAGAGGGAGGGGAAAAGGGGATATATGTATACATATAGCTGATTCACTTTGTTATACAACAGAAACTAACACAACATTGTAAAGCAATTATCCTCCAATAAAGATGTTAGAAAAAGAAAAGATATGTGGAACTCCAAGCCCCTAGCACCTATAAATGTGACTTTGTCTGGAAATAAGGTCTTTGTAGATGTAATTAAGTTAAGATAAAGTAATTAGGATGGGTACTAATCCTGTATGATTACTGTCTTTGGAAGAAAAGGAAAACATCAAATGAAGAGAGACACACAGGGTGAATGCCATGTGATGACAGAGGCAGAGATTGGAGTGATGCAGCTGTAAACCAAGGAACACCAGAGATTAATGGCCACCACTAGAAGGTAGAAAGAGGCAAGAAAGGCTTCTACTCAGAGCCTTGGAGCACAGCCCTGCTGACACCTTGATTTTTGTACTTCTAGCCTCCAGACTGTGGGAGAATAAATTTCTGTGGTTTTAAGCCACCCAGTTTACGGTACTTTGTCATGGCAGCCCTAGAAACGAATATACTCAGGTATGCTGTCGGCAGTAAGTACTGTCACCATCAATTTACCACTAAAAAGTGTTCTTTTTAGGCAGCTAGTCATAGCTTTTTTAAAAGTCATTTTTAAAACCTTGAATGTGCCCTCATAAATAAATTTTCAGTTAATAGTTGCTCTTGATAACCATGTTAAAATCTATTCTGTGTATTTAGGTCTTCTGCCCATTTTTTAATTGGATTGTTTGTTTTTTTGATATTGAGCTCCATGAGCTGTTTGTATATTTTGGAAATTAATCCTTTGTCTGTTGTTTCATTTGCAAATATTTTCTCCCATTCTGAGGGTTGTCTTTTTGTCTTGTTTATGGTTTCCTTGGCTGTGCAAAAGCTTTTAAGTTTAATTAAGTCCCATTTGTTTATTTTTATTTTTATTTCTGTTACTGTAGGAGGTGGGTCAAAAAAGATCTTGCTGTGGTTTATGTCAAAGAGTGTTTTTCCTATGTTTTCCTTTAAGAGTTTTATAGTGTCTGGTCTTACATTTAGGTCTTTAATCCATTCGGAGTTTATTTTTGTGTATGGTGTTAGGTAGTGTTCTAATTTCATTCTTTTTTTTTTTTATATTGACATTATTGTATTTACTAACTTAATGATAATTAACATAATCAGATATTTGTCAGTATTCAAATGTCCCCAGTTGTCTTATACTAATTTCATTCTTTTACATGTAGCTGTTCAGTTTTCCCAGCACCACTTATTGAAGAGGCTGTCTTTTCTTCATTGCATGTTCTTGCCTCTTTGTCATAAATTAGGTGACCATATATGCGTGGGTTTATCTCTGGGAATTCTATCCTGTACCATTGATCTATATTTCTGTTTTTGTGACAGTACCATACTGTCTTGATTACTGTAGCTTTGTGGTATAGTTTGAAGTTGGGGAGCCTGATTCCTCCAACTCCGTTTTTCTTTCTCAAGATTGCTTTGGCTATTCAGGGTCTTTTGTGTTTCCGTATGAATTGTAAAATTTTTTGTTCTAATTCTGTGAAGAATGCCATTGGTAGTTTGATAAGCATTGCATTGACTCTGTAGATTGCTTTGGGTAGTATAGTCATTTTCACAATATTGATTCTTCCAATCTAAGAATATGGTATATTTATCCATCTATTTATGTCATCTTTGATTTCTTTCATCAGTGTTTTATAGTTTTCTGAGTACAAATGGAAGACCTAAATAGACATTTCACCAAGGAAGACATACAGATGGCCAAGAGGCACATGAAAATATGCTCAACATCACTAATTATTAGAGAAATGCAAATCAAAACTACAATGAGGTATCACCTCACACTGGTCAGAATGGCCATTATCAAAAAATCTAGAAACAATAAATGCTTGAAAGGGTGTGGTGAAAAGGGTACCCTCCTGCACTGTTGGTGGGAATGTAAACTGATACAACCACTATGGAAAACAGTATGGAAACTCCTTAAAAACTAATAATAGAACTATCATATGACCCAGCAATCCCACTACTGGGCATATACCCTGAGAAAACAATAATTCAAAAAGAGACACGTACCACTGTGTTCATTGCAGCACTATTTACAATAGCCAGGACATGGAACCAACCTAAATGTCCATCGACAGATGAATGGATAAAGAAGATGTGGCACATATATACAATGGAATATTACTTGGCCATAAGAAGAAACGAAATTGAGTTATTTGTAGTGAGGTGAATGGACCTAGAGTCTGTCATACAGAGTGAAGTAAGTCAGAAAGAGAAAAACAAATACCGTATGCTAACGTATATCTATGGAATCCTAAAAAAAAAAAAAAGAGGTACTGATGAACCTAGTTGCAGGGCAGGAATAAAAATGTAGACATAGAGAATGGACTTGAGGACATGGGGTGGAAGGGGGAAGCTGGGGCAAAGTGAGAGTAGCATGGACATATATACACTACCAAATGTAAAATAGTTAGCTAGTGGAAAGCAGCAGCATAGCACAGGGAGATCAGCTCGGTGCTTTGCAATGACCTAGAGGGGTGGTATAGGGAGGGTGGGAGGGAGGCTCAAGAGGGAGGGGATATGGAGACATATATATGCATACGGCTGACTCACTTTTGTGTACAACAGAAACCAACACAGTGTTGTGAAGCAATTATACTCCAATAAAGATCTATTAAAATAAAATAAAATAAAATAAAAATAAAAATAAAAATAAAATAAAAATAAAAACCATGGCAACAGCAAAAAATATATTCTGTGTCTGGCAAAGAGACTTTATTTAATAATTTTTTGCTGGTCAGGCTATAGTCTCTCCGTTTACACTGCCATTTATTTCTACCTCAAGGGTGTTTGGTCTTCAGTTGCCCATACTAATGTACCTACCATTTTAATCTGCAGTCTGCTGCATGTTGGGTCTATTCCATCCTGGTGTAGCAAGTACAGGCAGTTCTGTGTTCATGTTGTTTCTTATGTTTCCATAAGCAAAAATTTCATTACTGTGGGTTTCCCTTCTAGTTCTGACATTTTAGGTGGAGTTCTTGATTTTTTTAAGGTTTTCTCACACTTTTAATGAAAAAGAAAATGTAGGGTGGTCTCATTCAGTCAGGTCCCATGTAAGTAAGGCATTATAAATGAAGCCCACTCCAAGCTAGGCACCCTATATTTGCTTTTAATCTTTGATGCTTTTGCAGGTCATTAACTTACGAGTTCTCACTTTGTCACTGCAAGATAAGCATAACACGAAGACTGTTTTTCTTCGGAGACTGAGAATCATCTTGAGCCCCAGAGACTCTTAAGGCTTAATCTGTAAAAATTAATAAACAGAAACCTCAATTAAATACAGTTGGGAGACCAGAAGGGGGAGCTCCCATGCCCTGCAATGACAGTAAAGCCCTGCTGGTAGAAGAAAGACTCTTCTTCCCTGGAAAGACTCAGCCAATGAAACAGCACAGACTCTTCATTTACTATAGTCCTCCCAACTTCCTTTTCCCCTCTATAAAAGAGTTCTTCTTCCCTTGCCCTGCAGGAAACTGCCTGTGGCTCGCCATGGCTGCAGACCCCAAATTGTGATTCTCTACTGATCCCAAATAAACTCCTCTCTGCTGAGAAATATCTGGCAGTCTGTTTCAGGTCAACAAACCGTAACTCTTATCAGGGTGCCCTTTAGGAAGCCATTGCTCTGGTTCTTCCACATGCAAGTTTTCATCACATCTGTTATGTAAAAATTGAGGCCTGCTTTAGTCAAAAATAGACTGAATTTTGCCTCCAGTTGTTCTTCCCTTTTCAGCCTTCCTTTTCTACCAGCAACTTCTTACCCCTTTTCCCTCTTGAGAGCTGGTTTCTCTTTGAAAATCTGACAAACTAACACAGCCAACAGAGTAATCAGAATTAATTTTCACTTGGGATAAATCTTCCTAGGTGCTTTTTAACAAGGATTTTAATAAATATAATATGCTAACTTTAATGGTAGGGAGAACAGGGCTTAAGAGGTAGGGAAGATTGTTTTCTGTTTTGTTTTGAGCAGGAGAGACCTCATGGTACAGTTTAGATGTACATCTTATTTTAGGTTTTCAGATATTTTTAGAGGATAAAAGTAGAAAAAAGAGGCTTGTATTTATAGTGCGCTTTTCCAGTTAACACTAACTGTCCAGTGCAATGGTTCTAGCATTTTCAGCCTCCACCAAAAGAACATCAAGCATTTCCCTTCCTTTTGGTGTTTGCTTGGTTGCTCTGTATTTCCAAGGACTATTAGAAGAATTTATTTGTGCACTCGGTTCAGGAATTCCAAAACAACCCAGAGCTCTCATAATAAGCAGACTGCTGGCTATTTTTTCAATCAAAGCAAGAATAAGATGCATACAAAATAAAAGATTTTGTTAGCTGGTCATTTTCAAAGTGGCAAATGGAGGGGAGAGGCACTGTGCTGACAAACAGTTCTCAAAACTGTGTGATTTCAAAGTCTTGGAGCTTCAATCAAAATTATTAAGCGGGTTTTCAGAATATATATTTTCTATTTTTCCATCATTCCTTTCTGGTAAATACTGAAGAGTAATAGTGTACGACATCTTTTATTGATGCTTTTTAAATGATGATTTGGAAACACAACTTATTTTTTATAATGCATGTTTGTTGGGTTGTTGAATGCATTTATTTTTAGCTTCTTCATTTTTCTCTATCAACAAATGTTTATTAGTGACATTTTATAACATTCCAGGATGAGTGCTAGAGGTGCAAAGATAAAACATAGTTTCAGACCTCAAGGATTTCACAATACGGTATCAAGATAATAAATAATTATCATATTGCTTGAAAAGTAAAATAACAAAAGTATGTGTATGTTAAAGAGGCCACATAGGACAAAAGGACCAATGTGGATTTGGTAGACTGGAGAAGATTTTGCAGAAGATGAGATCCTTGAGTTGGGTATTAAAGGCAGATTATGAGTTTAACATACAGATGAGAAGGGTATAGGCCGGTGGAGGGCATTTCCAGAAGGAGGAATAGTCTGTACCAGAGCAAAAAGGCGGAATTTGGAAGCCATTTGAAAGTCATTTTGGAATGGTTGGAGCACAGGAGCATCTGTGAACTGTGATGCACACAGAAGGCAGGGGCACAATCGCAGAGGACCTTACTTAGGAATCTAAGAAAACGTGGAAATTCTGAAGGCTGTTATCTGAAATTTGTGTATTAGAAAAATTGGATATTGGATTTAAGAATGATGAAACTGGAGGGAGATAGAACAATTAGGAGACTATTTATAATGTTAAGGTAAATAATGATGAGATCCTGAGGTTAGGCAGTAGACATGTGTGGGAGAAGACAAGATAGAAATAAGAGATGTTTAAGAGACAGAATTTAACAACTAGTTGGGCCTTGGGAAAGAGAAGAAAAGGCATTTAGGTAAAGCAGAAGGAATGGGTTAAGTAGCAAAAACTGAATCAAGTAGAGGATGATATTCCATAATACCTGAGTCTCAGCTTTGTACATGGGTAGAGCAATAACAACTACTGTTCACTCATTCATTCACTCATCTGACATATTTTTGAGAGTCTGTTGTATGTCAGCCTCTGTCTAGGTTCTAAGGGTATAGAGACGAATAAGGGAGATCTATCATTGCTTTCCTGGAGTCTATAATCTAGCGGAGGGGAGACAGATATAATACAGAAGTAAACACATAGATAAACAAGATAATTTCGAATAGCTATAAATAATAAAAGAAAATAAAGCAGGGTTATGTGATAGCGCATGACTGACGGGGTGAGTGCTATTTTGGACTAGGTGATCAGGGAAGATCTCTCTGAGAATGATGAGAAAGGACCAGACATGAAAAAATCTGAGGCAGAGAGTTCTAGGCAGAGAAAAAAACTAGAGTAAGACACTGATGGGAAAACAAGCTTTGAGAAAAGAAGGAAGGCTGGTGAGGCGGGAGAGTAGTGTGCTACAGGGG
Organism: Mesoplodon mirus; assembly: GCF_964341445.2. NCBI lineage: Eukaryota > Metazoa > Chordata > Mammalia > Artiodactyla > Ziphiidae > Mesoplodon > Mesoplodon mirus. The sequence continues at coordinate 82,636,701 of NC_138985.1, read as the reverse complement.
GTGAGTAGAATGAGAGGGGTTGGAGAAGAAGCTGAGGCTCAATCATGTAAGCCTTCATGAACCTTGGTAAACAACTCAGGCTTCATTCTAAGTGCAACAGAAATCCATTGAAAGATTTTAGACGTGAAAGTGACGTGACATCATTTATTTATTTATAAAAATAACTTCATTTTTAAAAATAAATTTATTTTATTTATTTGTTTTTGGCTGTGTTGGGTCTTTGTTGCTGCACGTGGGCTTTCTCTAGTTGTGGCGAGCGGGGGCTACTCTTCATTGCGGTGCGCGGGCTTCTCACTGCCATGGCTTCTCTTGTTGCAGAGCATGGGCTCTAGGAGAGTGGGCTTCAGTAGTTGTGGCACGTGGGCTCAGTAGTTGTGGCTCGTGGGCTTAGTTGCTCTGTGGCATGTGGGATCTTCCCGGACCAAGGCTCAAACCCACGTCCTCTGCATTGGCAGGCGGATTCTTAACCACTGCACCACCAGGGAAGTCCCATGACATGATTTATGTTTTCAAAAGTTCATTCTGGATGCCAAGGAAGAATGGATTATAGTGGAATCTTGGAGACCATTTGAGCAGTAGTCCAGTAAAGCAGTGATGGGGTCTTGGGGTTTGCCAGCACAGATGAAACAGTTTGTGGATATATTTTGGAAATAGAGTTGATAGTGATGCTTGATAGTGTGGAAATAGAGTTGATATTTGGAAATAGAGTTGATAGTGATAGTTGATAGTGATAGTGATAGTGTGATGGAAGGTAGGATTTTGGTAGAGTACCATTGGGTGGATGATAACACCATTTTACTAAGATGGCAGAAGACTTGAGGAGTGGGGGAGGTCAAGAGTTCTATTTTTTATCTGTTAAACTTGAGGTGCTTATCACACGAAGATATCAAGGAGGTGCTGAATGTATTACTTTGGAATTCAGGGGAAGATAGAAATTTGGGTGCATAGATGTATTTAAAACAATAGGACTGGATAACATTACTTTGGAGAGAGTGAGGCCACAAAAGAAAAGGGTCTCTAGGACTGAACCTGAGATATTGAGTTTGAGCTGGGAAAAGGATCCAGCAAAGGAGACTGAGAAGGAGCTTTCCATGATATATATATAGGCAGGAAACCAGAATGGTATGGTGTCACTGAAGCCAAGAGAAGAAAGTTAATCAGTGAGGGAGAAGTGATCACCTGGGTCAAATGCTGCAGAGAAGGGGTGCAAAACTGAGGACAGATTTAACACCACTGATGATTTGACAAGAGGAGATCCAGTGGAATTGTAGGGGTGGGAAACTTGATTGGAGTCAAGGAGAGAAATGAGGTATGAAAGTAGAGGTGGTGTCTTTCAAGACATTTTACAGTGCAGTGAAGGTAAAGGAATTTAATGTTGCTACTATTTGCTGAGCACAATCCTGTGCTAGGCATTTTTTGCATATATTATTTACAATTTTCACAACAACTCTACCAGGTAGGTATTTTAATTTTCATTGTTTAGATAATCAAGCATAAGATGAAAAGAACAAGAAAGTTTCTTAAAGCCACATAACTTGGTGATGAGAGAGCGGGAATTCAAGCCCGGGTACGTCTTGGTCCAAGTTCTATCTCATTCCAGTTCATCATATCTCCACCAGAGTAGCAGATCACTCCATAGGCATAACTTTCCAGAACCTAAGAAATCCCTCTCAATTTCTGGCCTGAAATATTTTTCCTGAAAAAATATTTCCTGAAAATTACAGTGCTCCTGAAATTTCACTAATAGGGCTTTAAAAAATCCATTCTCGATAGTTTTCAGGCTTCTGTTATTGATTAAAATGTCAATAACCAAAGGAAAACTAATATTCAACAGCTTAATGTGGATTCCTATGGTTTTAAGTACTGTCAAGACATCCCAACTTTTTTTCTTCAACCTAGAACTTTCCTTTGTGCTCTGGGTTCGCACTTCCAACTTGACATTTGATTGCCTTACAGGCATTTAAAAATCAACATATCCCAAATGGTAGTCTTGACTTCCAGAACCCCTCTTCCAATTCCCCACAACAGAGCAAGTAAATAGTGAGATTGTCCTTTCAGTTGTTTATTGCAGAAAACTCATAGCCATCTTCTAATTCTCTTTCCTTATCCCTCTCATCAGATCCATCAAGTTATGCCGGTTCTGCCTTTAAGGGAGACCTTAAATCTGTCTTCCCTTGTGCATCTTCAGGATCCCACCTTTACTTCTACTACACCATCCAAGATGGGTCTCTTCTACTCTATCTTCTCACTTATTGCTATTAATTTCCTTCTAGCACTTATGCTGTGCTCTTATCATTTGGTCTAATTTTTGTTTACTGGTTTATCTTTTGTTTATATCTCTCCTCTAGAATGTAAATTCCATAAGGACAGGGACTTCATTTCAATTACATTGTATTCCCATTGTTTATCGTGATTAGCACAATGCTAGGCACATGGTAGATGCTCAACAAATATATTAGTACTTGAATGAAAAGATGGATGAATAAATAATTTCCATGTGGTTGGCAGGGACTCAAGGTAAGGAAATAGCCCCAGCCAACTGTGGTTGGAAAAAAAAAGTGGCAAAACCCATGGTCATCAAATTCAGGCTCTCCAGTGTTTTTGAGGCACAGAGGCAAATGGGGTTGGCTCCCTGCCAGTGGCACACTTTCCTTCTCCCTCTCCTGAGTGAGCTGTACATTACTCTTCTCTGACATGGCAGTAATACAAACAACAGCTTATTGTTTGGTAGTTTACAAAGCACATGCAGGTATGTTACTTTCATAACCTGCGAGATGGGGACTAGATTTTACAGATGCGAAGTTTGAAGAATAAGAGAATATGTCATAGAGTTGCTAAGAGCTGAAACCAGTGTTGGGCCTGCATCTCTGATTCTGGGTCTCCTATGCATTCCACATGCTACACTTATATTTTCTATCTAAAGGACATCATCCCCACTTTCAAAGTACAGCAATCTTGCAAGGTCAATGCCAGGTGATTTTGCCTAACTATAAACCCTTCTGTTGAAAAGGGACATCTACTTTAGAATTTTACCTAGGATGCATCTTGCTCATTTCTAAAAACTAGGAAAGAAACCGAAAACTCTAATGATTTATAACTTACTGCGATTTTTACATACAATTATCTCAGTCCTCAAAATGACCTAGGGAAATAGGTAGAATAGGTTTATTATCCTCATGTTCCAGATAAGTTATCTGAATCTTAGGAAGGAAAGGGCTCAGGGTTACCCATTTACAGAACACTGATTAAAAGCATGGATTCTTGGAGGAACCCTGCCTGTGTGATTCCTAGTTCAACTATTTATTAGCTATGCAATCTTGGGCAGTTTCCATAACTCTCTGTGCCCAAGTTTCCTCATCTATAAAACAGGGATAATAATAGTATGTACCTCATCAGGTTATTGTGAGGATTATATCTGTTAATCCATGTAAAGCATTTTGTGTAATGTCTGGCACATAGTAAGCTCTCAATAAACACTGGCTATTAAAAAGTAACTGAGCCAGGTCTTGGCCCTATTTGTCTGGCTCCAATTCTAGTGGTCTTCCTATCATTCAAGTTAGTCCTCATCTTAGAAAAACAAGTTGAGGTAAATTTCTTTTGAAATGCTCTTTTCAGGAGCATCTGAGCCAAAGATGTTTTGTTTAGATTTTTACTTAACTGGTGACTGGACTGTGGAGCAGTGATAAGAACTTAATGTTGCTACATCTTATGAAATCACTGCATAGAATGTAATTTGGCAGAGGGTATGCTTAGGATCCTAATATATACATAAAGAGTTGTTCTTTTTCATTTTAATTTTCTTCTCCAGAATTTCAGATCTGGAGCAAATGTGCCATGTCTTTTTTTATGAAACATGCTCGGATTTATTGGGTGTCAAAAGAGAAAACTTCTCCTTCAACTTCAAATATTTAACACAATATTAGAGGATGCCCCAACTATTTATTACTTTTCTGTGTGTTTAGGGCTGTATCCTAGAAGAATAAAAGGCTGATATATTAGATTATACATTATATATGAGAATATTTTTTGCAGCATCATTTCTAATACTAAACAAAACAAAACAAAACAAAACAAAAAACCTGGAAACAACCTGAATGCCCAGGAGGAAGGATATGATTAAGTGAATTTAGAAACACCCATTCTAAAGAATATTAGGCAATAAAAAAGACTGAGCTATATACTAGAGGAGGAATACCTGTAGTATATTGCTAAGTGAAAATAAATCATGTTGCAGATTATGTACATAGAATGATCCTATTTTTGTTTAAAACCTCTAAAATCAACATATATGTATATTTTTCGGTAAGTATGAGAGGCATGAAGATATGAAAGTGACAGTATCTATTGGAACAGGGTAGTACCGGAGAGGATTGCTAGAATCTGCAAGAATGCTACTTTTTAAAAGACTACATCTGACATTATTTTACACACAGAAAGCATACATTACTTATGTAATAAAAAGTCTAACAGGGGGCTTCCCTGGTGGTGCAGTGGTTGAGAGTCCGCCTGCCAATGCAGGGGACGCAGGTTCGTGCCCCGGTCCGGGAGGATCCCACATGCCGCGGAGCAGCTGGGACCGTGAGCCATGGCCGCTGAGCCTGCGCGTCCGGAGCCTGTGCTCCACGGCAGGAGAGGCCACAGCGGTGGGAGGCCCGCGTACCGCAAAAAAAAAAAAAAAAAAAAAAAAAAAAGTCTAACAAGAACAAATTTAAAAAATGGTTTTCTTTAGCAGTGGCCAACTTACACATTCACTCTCCTGAAGCCCACTGAGGAAACATTGATTAGATGCCCAGAGGCACCCAGCAGTGAAGTTGTCTATCCTGTTTAGAAATCAAACCTCTGACCTTGGTCTCAATAGTACGAAGCTCCAAATGAATTAATACCCCCTGTTTATACATAATCAGAGCAAATTGTAAAAATATACACTGATACAGGATCACACATGTCCTTAATTAAGCATGAGTTAATTATTTAATTGTTAGCCTCTCAATTCATAAAAGTTATGATACTTGAATTTCGGTATATTGTGAAGCTAGAACTATAAAATCTCAACCTCAGGTATAATAAATGTAATTGCCTTTTTTCCGCTGATTTACCGGTGTTCTTTAAAATTTGTGTTTGATGTCATTTAAGCCATATCTGCTATTGTCACAACCGACTGTAGGTTTCAAATTAGTAAAGTCTTTGAAATATGACTCTGCTCAGTAGAAAGGAATCTGCAGCACTTGGCATAAAGATTATAATCTTTGGCCTTTCTGTGGCAAGATTTACAACTGTGACCTTAGGCTCTACACTCTTTTGGAGTGTAGTCACTTTAAGTTACCAGTGATGATTGCTTTGAGTTACTAGGTCAGTGTGAATTGCCTAATATAATGTCAGATTCGTGCTTGTCAAGGGCTGGGCAGTATTAGGGACATGAAACAAAGTGAATTTTAATGTCTGCAGAAGGCAGTGCTCTGATATACGAGCGGCATCAGTAACAGTGAATTTCCACGGCAGGAGACTTTTAACACAAGTTCTTAACCTCTTCCATGCTATTCATTCTTTAATTCATGAAATATTATAAGTTCACTTTTAATTAGGTGAAAAAGTCTGAAACTACCCGGTTAAAGAGATAAAAAGAAAGAGTTAAGAGCTAGCTCTATCTTAGAGCCAACCTTTTCCTAGTATGATAAAAAGAGAGAGTTGTATGAGGGATGATGCAAAGCTGCAAACAGCGCCCTCCAATTCCGTTAACGCACCACTACCTAGAAGTTGAACTTAAGCCTTCGTCCCGCCGCAGTTCTAAAATGAATACTTTGTTTAAAATTCAGAACTATATCTGGATGACAAGCAGTAAAGGCGGTGGAAGAATTTGCTTTTTAGTAGTCAGACGTTGCCTAGTTTTTAACAGGAAGTCGCGCACAGTATCTGAAACCAGACCTTTCTTTGATACACTGCACTTAAATATGTTACAAACACTAGATGGCACTCTAGGGTCACTTTTCTAGTGTCTTCCTCCAATACCAAGTTCCTTCAACCTTAATTCCCTCCTTTAAAAAGAGCAAACATGCTATTTAAACAAAGGTCCCTGTAGTTGCTCTGTAGTTCTGTTTTTATATTTATAGTCATGTAATCAATATGTTGGAAGAGTAATTAATTTTTAACCTCAGTCCACGGGGAGATCAAATGTTAGTGGAGTTAATGGATGGAACAGACTTCATTATTCTAAAGTAACACTAATGATAAGGCAGGGAAGAAAGTGGAGGGTTGTAAACAATTGTGTCATCAAACACCATCATAAAGCAACAGTGCAATGTGATCACGGGGTGCTGACCTATTGTCACTCTCCATCAGTGCAGCTGTAGTTTCCACTTTAGTTAACTAGACAAAATTGAAATAGTCTCCTAATAGAGCTTTTAAAATATTTCCTTTTCCAATCAATGCTGTTGGAGTTATTATTCCAAATAACAGTTCTGATTTTGTTGCCCCTCTGTTTTGAAAGTCTTTTGTCATTCCCCCTTCCCTAACACCTTACGGTGATATTAAAGGCCTTTGATGATTTGAGTCCTCTGTGCTCCTGGAGCATACACCCTAGCTTCTTCAGCCACAATATTTTTGCAGTGCTATGTGCCTGACTGTGTATTATGTTCTTCCAAGAGAGGTAACAACCCAGTGCAGCTTCTGTACTGCATCATATCCCTGGGCATGGAGGGTTCTGGACGGGCTCATTCGCAGGACAGGAGTGGGGTGGCACGGCCAGAGATGAGAGGCTGGAAGCCAAAAAGGACAACACCCACACTCTTTTATCCTGATTGTATCCTCCCATCACCCAACTCCATCTTGGAATTTCCAAACACTTCCCAGAATCATGAGAGAATAAGAAAGATTGTTATGTTGCGGGCAGTGGAGGCTTACAGTCAATCATGCACCAAGGCTTATTATCAATAGACATATTATTATGTCTTTCCCAAATATTATTATGGTCAAATGAATCTCTCTTGTTCCTTAACCATTCTTGTACTTTGCTGACTTCTTTGCTCATATGACTCTCTCCATTTGGAATATCCTTTTCAGGTCTATCCATCTGGGCCCAATTCACATGCATCTTCTTTTACAAAATCTTCTTTAGCCCCTTCTAGCATAATGAATTGCATTATATCTGAACTCTCAGATTTCTTAATTTATATGCCTATTACAGTAATCTATTGCAGTTAGGATTTCTGTCCTTATTTTTCTTTTCTAATAAAATTGTAAATTATATGAGAATATGTAAATCTTTGTATCTCCTACACTGCTTAACCAAGTGCCTCATACAACGCTGACAGTCCATAAATGTTGAATTTACTGAAATTAGATAGAATAAAACTGGATCAAAGGACCCAGGGTAGATGGCTGTGTCTTTTTCTTGGATTAATCATTAAAAGAGGATGATTAAATGGTTTATTCCATAAAAAACACTGGTTGATACTGGTCTTGTAGACACACTGTGTAAGAAACTATTAGTTGCCTATCAACATCCATTCTCCCCTTATTCCTTAACAGAATTCTGGTTTTTAGCTGGGCCATTGCTGTGAAAAAATAAAGGACTACATTTCCCAGTCACCCCTTGCATCTAGCTGTAGCTCTAAGGCTACATTCTGGCTGAATTTAGCAGTAGAACAGATTTGCAGGCCTTTTAGGGATGTTCTTAAAGAATGCTGACTCACATGGACATAGAGAACAGACTGGTGGCTGCCAAGGGGTAGGGGGTGGGGGAAGGATGGAGTGAAAGACTGGGGTTAGGGCCTCCCTGGTGGCGCAAGTGGTTGAGAGTCCGCCTGCCGATGCAGGGGATACGGGTTTGTGCCCCGGTCTGGGAGGATCCCATATGCCGCGGAGCGGCTGGGCCCGTGAGCCATGGCCGCTGGGCCTGCGCATCCGGAGCCTGTGCTCCGCAACGGGGGAGGCCACAACAGTGAGAGGCCCGCATACCGCAAAAAGAAAAAAAAAAAAAAAAAAAAAAAAAAAGACTGGGGTTAGCAGATGTAAGCTTTTATATATAGAATGGATAAACAACAAGGTTCTACTGTATAGCACATAGAACTATATTCAATATCCTATGATAAACTTTAATGGAAAAGAATATAAAAAAGAATGTGTATATATATATATATATATATATATATATATATATATATATGTATGTATAACTGAATCACTTTGCTGTACGGCAGTAATTAACACAACATTGTATATCAACTATATTTCAATTAAAAAAAAGAATGTTGATTCTTTCTTCCTGAAACTCAGGAAGCCATTTGCACCACAAAGGTGACCTTGAGGATAGAAGCCATGCACTGGGATGGCAGAGCAGAAAGACTGGAGCCTGGGTCCCTGACAACATCTTGCAGCCTCCATCCCAGTCCCCCACTACCTGTCTCCCAACCTGTTTTGTGTAAAAGAAGGAAACTCTTTTCTCATTTAAGCCACATTATTTTGGGGTTTTCTGAACCTAATCCTGATGCACAGAATCTAGATTAATTGTGGACCATTACTTTTTTTGTTTTCAGGGATTTTCTCTAAGTATGATAATGATCGTATAAATTTATCATCTAAGTATGAGCAGGAGTTGAGGCGCTCAAAGTGAGCAGGTAGATGCAGGATGCACAATTTTCCATTTCAAAATGAAAGAAGACAAGCTTGAATATAATTTGTTAATTATATCTGGATGGTGGGAGTGGGTGTGCAGGGAGAGGGTTAAACAAAATGGAAGAAATTAACAATTGTTGAGGGTCTTTACCAGCTAGTAGCAAAACATACATACTTTTACTTAATCTTTCCAGATGATAACTTTGCATTTTATGAGGAGGTAACTCCTTCTCAAACTCCCTGACCTCTAAACACTGTAGTGCCCTGAGGTTCCATCCTTGGCCCTCTCTAGCTTCCATCCCTAGATGACCTCATCTGGTTCCATAGCTTTATACCACCAAACGTTGATGTTTTTGCCTCTCCAGGCTTTAGACCTACATATTCAAATGTCTACTTGGCATTTCCACTTTTTTGTCTAAAAGGCATCTGAAATTGACTTTTCTGAAGTAGAACCCTTGATCTAACCTGTGACTCTCCCCGCTTTCTCTCTCAGTAAGTGGGGACACCATCTTCCAGTTGCCTAAGCCAAAAATACAGGAATCATCTTTGATCATTCCCTTTCCCTCCTTACCCATGTATAATTCATGAATACGGTGCATTCATTTTATCTTTAAAATGCATCTCGGACTTCCCTGGTGGAACAGTGGTTAAGAATCCGCCTGCCAATGCAGGGGACATGGGTTCAAGCCCTGGTACAGGAAGATCCCACATGCTGCGGAGCAAATAAGCCTGTGCGCTACAACTACTGAGCCTGCCCTCTAGAGCCCACAAGCCACAACTACTGAAGCCCATGCACCTAGAGCCCGTGCTCCGCAACAAGAGAAGCCACCGCAATGAGAAGCCCGTGCACTGCAACGAAGAGTAGCCTCGGCTCACCGCAACTAGAGAAAGCCTGCGCAGCAACGAAGACCCAACGCAGCCAAAAATAAATAATTTTATATAAAAAAATGCATCTCAAATCTATCCACTTAGCTCTACTTCCAATCCCTCTATCCAACTTCAAGCTTACTCTGATCTCATGCCTGGCGTTATTCAATAGGCTCCTGCTTCTTCTCTTGCATTGCTACAATCTATTTTCACTCTGCAGCCAGATTAATCTATTAAAAATAAATCATGTCCTCTCTTGCTTAACACCCTTCAGTAACTTCCCGTTGCTGTTAGGATAGAAATCTAAGTGGTTCTTGCTTACATTTCTAACTCTGCCTCATACCATGCTTCCCCTTCAACATATTACTGCCGTGCAGGTTGGTTTCCTGGGCCTTCAACAGGCAAAGCCCTCTTCTTCTCCAGAAGCAGACTCTGTACAGGTGTCCTCCCTGCCTTGACTGCTCCGTACCAGCTGTTCACACTGTGGGGTCCTCCTCATCTTCAGGTCTTAGCTCATGTTTTGATTTCTTAGAGAGGCCTTTCCTGATCCCCCTGTGCCAAATAGTCATTTTAATCTTAATTTTATTATCCTATTTGTTCCTCTTGTAGCACTTATAACAATTTGAAATTAACTTTTGTATATCTATCTCTGTGTATCTATCTATGTATATATCCATCCATCACCTATCTGTCTATCTATCTATCTACCTATCTCTATCACCTTTCTTTCTCTCTACTTTGGGATAAAGGCCCTAGGGTGGAAAAGTCTGTCTAGTATATTCTCTGCTGCATCTTTCCTTCTTAGAACAGTGTGTGTTATGTAGAAGGCTCTCAATAATATGTTAAAATGGAATAAATGGACAACCATATTTGTTTACAGTCAAATGGTGAATAGATGGCAGAGCTGGGATGGGAACCTGGCTCTTTCTTGCTTTAAACCCTATTCATTACAAGATCTTCCTATCAGCCAACCAGGACTCAAGAGTTCTTCTCTCTGGGCTTCCTTGGTGGTTCAGTGGTTAAGAATCCACCTGCCAATGCAGAAGACACGAGTTCGAGCCCTGGCCCTGGAAGATCCCACATGCCGCGGAGCAGCTGGGCCCGTGTGCCACAACTACTGAGCCCACGTGCCACAACTACTGAAGCCTGCACGCCTAGAGCCCGTGCTCCGCAACAAGAGAAGCCGCGATGGTGAGAAGCCCACACACCACAACGAAGAGTAGCCTCCACTCACCGCAGCTAAAGAAAGCCCGCGCACAGCAACGAAGGCCCAACACAGCCAAATATAAATAAATAAATAAATTTATTTAAAAAAAAAAAGAGTTCTTCTCTGAGCAAGACTATTTTATTAAAGCAAGGACTATTTTAGCTAAATATACTGAAGAACTTCAGTAATAATTTGGTTAACTGTGTTTACTCTATATGATTTTACCTAAATATCACAGGTGCTTTACTTCTATATTTTATTTGAATTATTTAAATAACTGCCTCAACTCTCATTTTTCTTTGCTATCATTTATTATTCTTTCTATGTATGAAGAACCATTTCCTTTTAAAAATAATGTTGTCCATACCCTTATGAACTGGTTAATTTTCTTTCCAACATTTTCTTTTGGGCTGTGTAGATATGACCTAACAGTCACCACAATAATGCTGTTATTTCAAAGGGTAAAGACCTTTTTTTCTTATAAAAAATTGAATGTGAAAAAAAAACCCACCTCATATAGTGTGAGAATGCCTGTTTTTCTTGGTCATATTTCATTTCCTTAGCAAGACTATTTTCTTCTGCTTTCCATTGTCAGCAGACAAAAAAGATACAATTAAATCAAGGAAACCTGGCAGAGCCGATTTTGGAAAATAAAGTGAATTCAGTTTCTGATTTGAACAAAGAGCAATTTATTATGTTGGAAAAACACTGCCGTGATGAGATTCAAACTCAATGTGTCTCATGTTAGCTCAGGACACCACTTCAGATCTGCATTTGTGTTTATCTTTGAGAAGGGGCAGTGATTTCACCCCCAAACTTTAAACTCCGAAGAGGACGTAGAGTTGTTTAAGGGTCAGCAAGCAATTAGCACCCAGAGCCTTTGAGCGGAGGCTGGGGCCAGATTTGCAGCCTTCGCCAGTCCTGAGCTCTTTGATTCTAGGTACAGATTTCTGTAAACAACTCCAGCCATTCTGTTGGAGCAAATGAAGCACTAGGGTTGGTTAGAGGGAATTTTATGAATCAGATGAGTTCTAAAATATATTTAAAATTAAAAATATATTTTAATATATCTAATAACCATAATAATACCATATATTTGTATAAAACATTATATCATTTAATATTAACAACCAGCATTGTGAGGTATAATTATCTTCATTCTTTATAGACAGGAAAAGTGCAACTTGAAAAATTAAGGGACATTGAGAGTCACACAGATAGTAAAGTCAGCTGAGACTAGACTAGGACCCTGTTCCTAGTGTCACACTGGTATTACTAAAAAGGATGAAGAAAACTAGCGTCTGTTTTCATAACTTTTTCCTTCACATATTTCTAGATTGTGCCAAACTTTGGACCTGTTTGATGGTAATTTTATTCTAGCACCTTCCACATAGAATCTTTTTGTGGAGAAAGGCAGGTAATTAATAATAATGATGATGATGATAGTAAAAGTCAAGGTCCCCATAAATATTACTGCCACTTCATTAAAGTTTTGAATGCATCGTTTCATTTAATCCTCACACAATCTCATGAGGAAGCCACTGTTTGTATTTTCATTTTACAGATGTGGAACTGAGGCTTAGTGGGGTTAAACAACTTGTCCAAAATCACACCACTAGTAAGTGGTGGAAATGATGAAAACCTAGAGTGTCTGATTCCAAAGTGTGTCCACCTAAGCTCTACGCTATAGCACTGCTATCCAGAATAAAGGGGTGGGAGGGGGCCTTGCCAGGTCATTGGGCCCTGAATTATGACTGGATTAAGTCAGTAATATGATGTCAGCCGATTCAGGTTTCCACATGTGGCCCCTTATGAAATGGACAAAATTAGGCTGGGCATGCTCCTGCCAAAAGGACAGCTGGAGTGAAGCAAAGTAACCTGCTGCAGTAAACAGCCTATCTCTGTGGTGTATGTTTACCACGTGTAAATACAGTTCCACTCAGTTAAAAGTTGTCAGCTGAAATTCTGAAATAACCCTCACAGAATGCTGCTTATCAGGAATGAGTGTTTTATTTTTATTACCTAAGTTTAAACCTTTATAACTTCCAAGTAGTCTAGTTTTGAATATTGCAAAAGAGAACTAGAATTTTAGAAAAATGTAATGTTTTGTTGATTTTTTTTAGTATGTTGATTCTGCTTTGTTAAGTGGAAATAAATAAGTCTGTTCTTTAATTATTTTTATTAAGAGAAAATCATTGAAATCTATTTAAATAAAGATTGAGAAAATATTTAAAGAACATCAGTTTGAAGGGACACCAGATTCTCAGCCAGCTAGGGAGTCGGGGGAGCATGGTCCAAATAGCTCAGTCTAGCCCTCTTTACTAAAATCAAAAGGGGGATTTCAGTGGAATTTCAAAGTCACAGAGGTTGAGAGACAGTCTCCTTGACTGGGGAGATTATGCTGAGTAGTAGTTTGGTCAGTAAGATGGAGGCTTGTGAAGGATGTTCTGAAGTGTCTGGCTTAGTTTAGAACTAATGCAGGGTGGAAATTTCTGGAAGAATATACATGAAAGTGTTAAAATCAATTACACTTAGGGAGTGAGAATGGAGAGTGTGGGAGAGTGGTCAGAGGATATTTCCTGTCCATTTTGTATGTTTTTGTCCAACTAAATTTTTTTTTCCATGAGGATATATTTTGTAATAAAAATAAACAAATCAAAACGAGACATAGCAACATAAAGACTTGATGCAGGGAACGTCTAGGAATGGGCATAGGTTTTCAAGCAGGAAAATGACATAGTCAGATATAGAATTTTGGCAGCTGGTTTTAGATTATAAGAGTCAGTATGGAGAGGGCAGAATAAGGAGGTCAGTTGTTAGAATAACCTTGGAATAAGACGTTGAGTAATGACTTCTAAGCCAACTGTAATTTGGAGGCAATATTCTAAAGCCCACATGTGGAGGATCCACATTTTCTTCACATCAGAGTAGTTAAAATAAAATGTTCAAAGTAATCATAATTTAAAATTTGATATGCTTGCACTAGAGGGAGTTACATTTTTATTAAGAGCTTAAATCTCTGTCAGTATAACAATCCTTAAGTAAACATATCCTCAGAGTAAAAGTAGGAGATAGATGTATGAAAAAAATATATAAAGGATATATTACAAATGAATAGAAAAAATGAATAAGAGCAGCACATGACTCATGAACTTTTTTTTTCCCTGTGAATCAGGCAGGCTCGATGGTGGCAGCTCTGTTTTTTCACTTTCTGTCATTATAAGCATTCGTTTACTAAACTAACAGCATTTCATCAAGCAAGACTAATTCCTGAGAGCATTACCTTAGCCCATTAGCTTCCAGACAGTCATTAATTCCTATGACATGTCTTGGGATGAGATCATTATTATTATCATTATTGTTTTATCAATTAAGTTCATTTTCAGAAAAAGTATCTACGTAGTTTTAACAGTGGGTATTTTGTTTCTGAAACATGTTTTTATAGTATCTTTGTGATAGTGATTTCTTGTTTTACCCAAGTGTTTCCATAGATCTTTTGGCTACCACTGAAGCTAGTTTAAATTCCTTACACTTAATTCTCATAATCTAACAAAAAATCAGAAACAGGTTTGCAAAAGTATCCTGATAGGATATTTGGGTTTCTCTGTATTTTTCTTTATTGGTATTTCTGAAGTACTCTCTAAAGGTGATCATGTACCTGACTTCAGAAGTGTGGGACAGGATTTCACAAAGGCTCTGAATTTGGCATTTCTTGTTTACAAGAATTGTTGTCACTGATGAATATGGTGGTGGTTTAGTCACAGTTCTGTGGAAGGGAAGGCCCTGCTTGACTATAATGGAAAGGGCAGATGTCACTGTAACAGTGGCAAACATCAAAGTGATGGCTTGGGTGGGCAGACAATAGTCTGTCCATTACCACTTTCCAACACTTCTAGAATTAGAGACAGAAAGAAAACTCATAAAACAACTGTGAAAAGTATAAACAACCAAGAAAGGTAAAGGAAAATGAGATGAAATATGGTGCTTAAAAATTCCAGGCTGCCCAATAAAAGCAGGAACTGATGTTACAGACCCCATGGACCATGATGGGGAACACAAATGGTTTGGGGAGTCAGTGAAAAACGGTTCTGACATGTTTGGATGCCAAAGATTTTTAAAGTTGATCTCTTTGGGCTTGGTAAGATTTTATGCATTTTTGTCGTTCCAGCCCAGAGGTCTAAGGATTAGTGGACGTTTCTGCCAGCCTGGAACTCGTGTGGTGGAAAAAAATGTACCCATGTGACAGTGAAAGAGTGAACACATAAAGACAAAAGGCTTCTTTTCAAGAAAAGGATAAAAATTAATTATCATTGTAATCTGGGACCAGTGCTTCAAAATAATGTTAAATTAGGGCTTCCCTGGTGGCACAGTGGTTGAGAGTCCGCCTGCCGATGCAGGGGATACGGGTTCGTGCCCCGGTCTGGGAAGATCCCACATGCCGCGGAGCGGCTGGGCCCGTGAGCCATGGCCGTTGAGCCTGTGCGCCCGGAGCCTGTGCTCCGCAACGGGAGAGGCCACAACAGTGAGAGGCCCGCGTAACAACAACAACAACAACAAAAAGTTAAATTAGTAGTTTACTTAAATTAAAAATTTCCGTTCATGTATCCTAAATATGGCCATTTTCATCTCAGAGTTGCTTCCTTAATGCTAACTAGTTTTTGTGGAATGCTTAACCAGGTAGGATTTAACTGCCCAGGAGAGTGGGACTTGAGCCCTATTCTAAATTGAGTTATATGGAGAACTAGATCTTCGTTAAAAAAATAATAAAGGATTAGGAGCTATTTGGATGATTGATGCTACTTTTACATGGAAATAATGAACTAATTAATTCCTATCAGTTTTTTTAAAAAAACCTATACTTTTAGTGATAAGAAGGAAAACACACTCATCAGAATAGCTCAGAAGCATGCAATTGGGAAAAGGGTGAAGACAGAAGTACCTTCTGTTTCCAGCATTAGTTAAATATTTGCCTTGATGCCAACACAGTACTAGTTGGATGACAGGATAGTACGTTCTATTAATGATGGGCTTTTCATTATTGTAGATATGCTTTTGCAATTTTCCTAGATTTCTGCTCCAGGGTCACATGGTAAGTCAATAGTAGTTATAAACCTCTCAGCATTGTGATCAATACCTTTGGCTGACGTAATCTAGACCTCTGGTGTAATTTACAACAAAGGACAGTTTGGGCGAGCCTCTATTTTATTACTTTCAATTCACCAACTGAAATATTTCACTGGTTTATGACTGGAGTTATTTCCAAGTTTTGATAGATAGGGAATTGAGATAGTCCTGAAGAAAAATGTCAGGTATGAAGAGGAAAAACACTTTATGGAATTAAAAGCAATAAGCATTTCTTCCTTTGGGGCATAATGTCTGCATACCTTTCTCCTGAAATTGTCTAAAGCACCACAAGAGTGCATCCTACGTGTCTGCGTAGTCAGCTATGTATGTCTAGTCATCCAGATGGATTATATTAACGAAGTATTCCTTATCTTCCAAACACACTCCATATAACATGTAACACCATATAACAATACTGTACTTAGTCTACTTTTCCTGAGTTTGAATAATCATTAACCACCCATTTGAGCAAAGCAAGGAACAGTAATAATCTCTAGACATGAATACTGAGAACTGGGATTCCTGTCCTTGTGCCTTCCTATAACTTTCCTATAATTTAGACAGGTTGTTCTTTTCCAGGTCTGTTGTGAATTCTAGGTCTGAAGGCTAAACAAGAAAAAAGGAAACTAGTCATTGGAGAAGTGATTAAAGGAATAATAGAGAGTTTGGAGAAACAAGAAGGGATAGAGGTAGTCTTTGGGTGATCAGCACTAAGAGGAAAGGTGCCAACATCTTGTCATTGTTTTGTCATGCTTCTCAGCCCCCACCTGTACTGTCGTATCAATATTCAAGGACGAGGTAGAATTACAGCTTTATTTCCACTGTATAAAGCTCGTATGACATGACGGATGGGGTAAGAATCTGTATTTAAACATCTATAAGGTTCCTTTCAGGCTTCATTTATTTCCCTTTCATCAACTGCAGGCTACATTTACATGGGCTTTTACTGAAGATAATAATAATATCACAATTATTGAGCAACTATGGTATCCAGGTGACTTTACACACTATTTTTTAGTCCTTATACAACTTTGTGCAATAAGTAGGACTAACCTACATGACAGACAAAGAAACTTAGATTGAGAGAGGTTCAGTATTTTGCTCAAGATAAGTCAGAGCTTGATCTATTTGCTTTACTAAGAAGCTTCACTTGGTATGTTTAAACTGTGATACCTGCCTTGATTTCAAACTATTTTACAAAGCTATAGTAATCAAAACAGTACGGTATTGGCATAAACCTGTCACATAGATCAATGGAACAGAACAGAAATCCCAGAAATAAACCCACGCGTATATGGTTGGTTAATTTTCAACAGAGGCACCAAGGATATACATGGAGAAAGGATAGTCTTTTCAATCAGTGGTGCTGGTAAAACTGGACAGGCACATACAAAAGAATGAAACGGAACCACTATGTTACGCCATTCACAAAAATCAACCCAATATGGATTAAAGACTTGAATGTAAGACCTGAAAACGTAAAACTCCTAGAAGAAAACATAGGTAGTAAGTTCCTTGACATAAGTCTTGGTAATAATTTTTTGAGTCTGGCACCAAAAGCAAAGGCACCAAAAGCAAAAATAAAAAGTGGGACTATATAAAACTTAAAAGCTTCTGAACAGCAAAGGAAACTACCAACAAAATGTAAAGTCAAACTACTGAATAGGAGAAAATACCTGCAAATCATATATCTGATAATGAGTTATATCCAAAATATACAAAGAACTCATACAACGCAGTAGCAAAATAACAATCCAATTAAAAAGTAGGCAGATCTGAATATATATTTTTCCAAAGAAGACATATAGATGGTCAACAGGTACATGAAAAGATGCTCATCATCACCAATCATTAGAGAAATGCAAATCAAAACCACAATGACGTGTCAGCTCACACCTGTTAGGATGACTATTATCAAAAAGACAAGGGGGAAAAAAAAGGCAAGAGATAACAAATAACGGTGAGGATGTGGAGAAAAAGGAACCCTTGTTCCCTACTGGGAATGTAAATTGGTGCAAACACTATGGAAAACAGTATGGGGGTTCCTCAAAAAATTAAAAAATAGAACTACCATACAATCCAGCTATTCCACTTTTAGACATTTATGTGGATAAAATGAAAATACTAACTCAAAAAGATATATGCACTCCCATCTTAGCATTATTTACAACAGCCAAGACATGGAAACAATCTAAGTGTCCGTTGGTGGATGAATGGATAAAGAAAATTATATGTATATATATATAATTCAGCCATAAAAAAGAAGGAAATCTTGCCATTTGCTACAACATGGATGGACCTCAATGACATTATGTTAAGTAAAATAAGTCAGATAGAGAAAGACATATGATCTCACTTATATGTGGACTCTAAAAAAAACCCCCCAAAATCCCAAAACCAAACCACAAATAAAACCCCAGAAAAAGAGCTCATAGATACAGAAAACAGATTGGTGGTAGCCAAAGGGGATGAGGGGGTGAGAGAAATAGGTCAAGGGGTCAAAAGCTACAAACTTCCAATTATAAACTGTGAAGCCTCTTCAAGTTGGTTTACAGATCTAAGAAAATGCACAGTTCTAATATTCACTAACTGTGTAATATTGTTTGTCTCTTCAATTAAATTCCTTGAGGGGGAAAGACTGTTTATTTGTAAATCCCCATTACCTAGTACAATGCCTGATGTATGTAGATGCTCACTATGTATTAGTGGAATTAAATTAAATACTAATTAATTTCTTTTACATAATGTTAACTTGTTTCCTGAACTAAAATAGGTAAATTAACAATGCAAGATGTCAGCAATTAAACATTTAATGTGCTTGTACAGGTTTTGTATCCCTTCACCATATTTCTTTAAGGATGCAATCTCCTGTGTAGGTCAGAGAGAGCAAAAATATAATTGATGCCTACACTGTGGAGTGAAAAATCCTGTGGTAATTAAAAATACAGAGCATCAAGCAAAACTTTGCAAAGGGATATCTTTTTATCCCTCTCTCCCTAGAAAGATTCCCTTCCACCCCCCATGTCAGTGATTCACCAAACATCATGGGAGCTACCTAGGTAACTCTGTATCTGTGGTGGCTTAAAGTGATTGACTGAAGACAAGAAAATCCTGTTTCAGTAGAGCATTGTTTGACGACATGCTAAAAAAGTGACAGACACTTGGGATATAAAGATGACAAGGTCTTGTCCTTCTGGGCATGGGGTCTGATTGAACTTCCTATGGAAATGCATCTCTTGGAGGGGAGGGAGTTTGACTGGGTACAGGCATTAAATTCTCTTTCACTAAAGAATCAGCCCCCACTATACTTTGTAGGCACTAGTTTAAACTTGGACCTTTTTTAAAAAAAAAAAAATCAGACAGCCCCAAAGCTTAGATGACTGAAATTTCACCTTTGAATCCCTTTACCATTACAAGAATATTCATGGATATAACCTGAAGGTAGTTGCTCTAGTCCCTGGGGGCACCTGAAGAGTGGGAACCTGTGTAGATGAAAAGAGTAGTTTTAAGGGGGTAAGAAGGTGTCTCTCCTCCAACACCCAACTAGGTATCTCTGTGCCAACTGTGGGGTTGCAGCTCCATTGTCACGTCTTCTGGTCCAAGGATGCCCCTTGCTGGAGAAGAGGATCAAGCTGAAGTAGGGGCCAGGTGCTCTAGCAGTTGAAAGGTTGTCAGGGAAATGTTAGGTAATTCAGCAGCCCAGGGGAAACCACGCTTAGAGAGACAGACTTCCTGAGATTCAAGGATGCAAATTATTTTAGATGTCTATGCATTAACTTGACTAACACTCTCATAAATGGATGAGTTGGTATAGTCAGGTGAAATCAATCTTAGGCTTCCTCTGTCATTATGTAAATGGAGTAGGTAATCAGGCATGACTAGCAAAAACCAATCATCAGTATACAAGATGATACATCACTTTAATTGTACGATTTATCAGAACAACAACTATTAACATACAAAGTACCATTCAGCTCAACTGCAGGTATGGCAGTGACAAGTATCTAATTCTTTGAAGAATCACTTAACTCCCACAATCTGTCCAGACACATTAACCTAAGGACACGTTTATAAATAGCAAACATGATTTTCACATTGTAGCTTTCTCAAGCATATATACAGGTGTGCAGTCTTGTTGATGGGTTGATTACATAAGCGCTATTCTCGATGTATTCATTCTCTTGACATCGGTGGAGACAGTTATTTCTTTCTGCAGAGTGGATTTTTTCTTCCTCATCCATCATTTACAATATTCTGTGAATCAGTATTACTTTTTACACTTCTGAAATAGTAATATTTGAATTGGAGTATCTCTGCAGTACAACTCCTTGTGTCTTCTGGTAAGTTCCACCATTGTCAAAGAGCTTTTGGTTGTAATCACTCTCTCTCGCAACAAGAGCCCAACTCTACTATTGGGTTTTAGCATAACACACCCTTTATAGCTTGCTGTGTTAACCCTTGGCTTCAAGTCCTGATGATGTAATGAGGGTGGGGTGTACTGGCAGTCAGTACATTTCCTTATCACTATTTACAGCCATTTAAAACCATGCTGTTATTAATCCAAGTCCGACATACCTTTTCTGAAATGTTCACAGTGCAGTATTTTTGTGGCCTAACAAAAGTTTTTTTACATCATTAAAAATAAACCTTTTTATAAAAATATAATACTTTAAATGTTTACATCAACAAAACCAGTTAGAGTATACTGTGCCACATGCATTATACAGTAGTAAGCACAAAATCCCACAGAACAAAACATCACAAAAGTCCTGACCAGAGTAACTGTTCATCCAGGTGAAATGGCCAGAACTTTCAATTGCCTTTTTTTCTTTCCCCTAAAATGTGTTTTGCTTAACACAAAACATGTCCTAATGCAAAACTGGACTCCTCCTGATTTTATTGTCTCCAATTGTTTGTGGGGTGGAAGGCTGCCACCTGAGAAAGAGGCTAATATTTCCAGTCCATCGATTCTTTCTCGGCTCTACTTATGAGCCATGATTGGAACCAATAAAGTTTTAGTCAGATGTATTTTGCTTTAAAAACATGCTGAGTTACCTTTAAAAACATTTATCATCACAAATTACTTGTTTCATTTTCAGAGACATCATTAAAAAAAAAAAAAAAAAAGACAAAACTCTTCTAAATGTCCACATCCAGATCAGAAAGGTATCATTCTCAAACAGTTGATTTTTAAATGACAAATATTTCACTGTGACTAAGCTATTTTATGAAAACCTTAACGTTGTCTATGTACATATGTAGATATTCCTACTAATTTATAAACACATTTCATGTCCTGTTGTTTTGAAATGTTGACCGTGTTGTCTATGGATAGTTCTCCAATAAAAGGAATGTGTAGACAAAAATTTAAAAGGGAATGTTTACCTAATGGGTAAATGACAACACCAGTAATAAAAAAAGGTGTTGTTCATACAACACATAAAAGTTATTTGAAACACTTTAATTCTAAATGAGTGGCCTGGCCCCAGGGCTGCTATGTCTGTCCTGGACATTACCACTTCTTTTGAATTTTCTGTGATCAAGAAGCCCTCAAAATGCATTGCTTCAGTTCCCCATGTGAAATCAGGTGGGATCCTGATTTTTAAAAATTTCAACCCAGCATTCAGGTTTTGGCCGGAATGTGACAGGAGCGTCATCACAGTTGCAGGACTGCTGTTGGTCACTGGTCTGTGGGACCAAGCTTCTGGCTCCAATGATTTGTCAGATGAGAAAGTCTGTAGAATCCAGTCATTTTAAATAACAATATAAGGTCCTATAATAGTGCAATTTTGGCAAAAGCAAAAATACCTGGTGGCCTTTCAGTGGCCAGGCAGTGAAAAAAATATTGGACAAAATGTGGACTGTTGTTTGGACAGTTCAGTAATGCTTCTCAGAAGGGGGCTGGTGGTACAGGTGCCTCCATCCATCATGTATCCCCCTCGCCATCAACATTATCTTGTGATGACAACAGAGAAGGATATGGAGCGACACATTTGACATTCACGTATGTAGCGTTCACATGGACATAGTGCTCCCCAATGAAAGTAGAGAATATCGCTGATATCCTGGAGACCAGTTCAGAAAAGGATGGGCGCAGTTCGGCTTTAGGGTGCCAGCATTTCAGCATCACTTCATACCTGTTTCAGAAAGGAAACAATGCTGTGAGGACTCTGAAGGCAAGTATTTCTGTAAAAGTAAAGAACATAAGAGCTACAGAAGATCCTGTTGGAATTCTTACTTACAAGGGATCTGGGCAGTATTCAGGTTGTAGGAGCCTTCTGCCTTGCAACAAATATACTGTTATATCAAAGGTGTTGACATCAGGATAAGGTGGTGCTCCTCTTGTCATCAGTTCCCAGAGGAGCACGCCAAAGGACCACTGGTTAAACAAGGGAAGGGAGAATCCAGGTGAGGGAAGGGTGACCACACAGATATGAAAGGTGATCAGCAGGTCTTCATAACTAAACTTGGTTTAGTGTATTCAATACTATTGCTGTTTTGGGCAAAATCTTCCTTAAAGGCAATCAGTAAGCTACATAATTATGACTCGTTTAAACCAGAATTGGATAAAGTTTAGATTACAAGTAAAGTTTTCAAAGTCCACATGATGATTAACATTTCATCAGTAGTTTGTAGAGTGCATTTTCCAAGTTCTCTCTTACAGGGTCAAAGCATTAAAACGTTTCTATCCTTCTTTTTTACAATAGCTTCACTACAATTTTAGATTCTTAGTAAAAAAGAAAAGACAAGGCTTCCAAAATTTAAATGTGTGGGATTTCCAAGTGAATGTAAATACTCCTTAAGAAATGTAACGATATCTAAAAGTTAATGCTAAAAGAGAAGGTCTAAGTCAGTAAAAGTAAAAATCCATATTAAAAATCAGAAGTAATAAAACTGCTAGGCATCAAGGCTCTCAACTGAAAATGAATTTCAATAAAATATATTTTGAAAATGTTAAAGGAGGAAATTAATATAAAACAGCTGTAACAGTACTTTACAGGATGATCACAAGACCACAGAGAGGTTGACTGATTTGCTAAAAATTCCCCAATAAATCTGAATTCACACAGGGATAAACATTTAAGAGTTCTTGACTCTTGGGTCTTGCTTTGTCTACTAAACTTCACTAAGTATGCAATTTCTTGATTTAGAGCACTCTCCTTGGAATAGATCAGGTCATACATATTATCTCGCCCTGGACATGTGCCAAGGTGAGAATGACACAATGAGAGTAAGTCAGCATGTGTGGGTCACCGAGGACCAAGGAAATCAGTTCTCCCTTAGCAACACTTCCAGGACACTCACAGACCAAGAAGCACATGGGGGCAGGAATGAGGCACTGAGAAAAAAGAAGCTAGGAGGGCAAAGAGAATACAGATCAGACATGCAGAGCCGGAAAACATAACATTGAGAAGCAAGTGTAGCTCGTAATACTCAGCAAGAAGGAGAATGAAGCTTGTGTTTCTGAAAGAAAGAAACCAGGTAGACACTGTGGTTGCCGATACAAATCTCCATTATGACTTTTTCCCTTTGTCCGAGTGCGAGAACCCTTTAAGGTCACTGACTTCCTTGATCCAAATAGAGAAAACAAACTCCTTCCCAGGTGGGCACTAGATAACTTTGCCCTTCAAAGTCAAAGTTTTCAATGCCTAAAAATCTTATGAGTCACTTCTGACAACTTCACTGTGTTAAACTTCAAGTTCCAGAATTTGCATTAGAATTTAAATCAATTTAACAAGTATCTACTGACCCTTGATGATGCACAAGTAGGTCACTGTTCAAGTTACTGGATAGGCCCCAAGGCTGATTTAACAGGGTTAAGAGTATTATGCAATTAACTGTCACATAGAACAATAAGATCTAATAACTGTGATACACAGCAATTAAAGAAAAGAGGTACAAATGTTGTGAAAAGGCAAAGGGATAATAGTGGGGTACTGAGAAAGGCTTTAGGAAGAAAGTGACAGTATAGCGGGTCTTGAGGAACAGGGAGAATATGTTAAATAGATACGTGTATTGTAAGGGCAGAGTGTTCTGGATGGAGGGACTGGGCCCAGGGGTAAGAGTACTCATGTGTTTTTTTGAACCATAAGGACAACAGGTCACTCTGCTTGATGTGTGGAGTAGATGAAGGGACGACGGATAGATAAGGTTGAAAGGGGACCATGTTTTTGAATGTTGAACCTGGGTTAAACTGAAATCAATGGGATGTGACTGGGGTCGAGCTCCAGGAGATTGCATCTGTAAACACTCTGCTTTAGACAAATAGGGGAAGCCCATCCACAACATGGAGACCAGTTAGGAGGTTTCTGAACAGGAGTAGGTGAGGGCTGCTACTGTTTACTGGCAACACAGAACCTTATGAGACTGAACTCCTGAATTAGAGTGGTGGGAAAGAGTAGGTGTCATCGAATGAGGCTGGCATGGGTGGGTGTCATGCCCTTTTAAAAAAAAGACTGTCTTATTTAATCTTTATAACAACCCTGTAATGCAATCAGTTTTGTAGATGTTTTAAGGATGAAGAAACCAAAGTGCTGAGAGGCTGATAACTTGTGTGTGATCAGGTTTCCCTAGCCAACAGCCTAAGCTATAGGATGCCTGGAGGCAAATTTGCAAAAAAGGGGAAAGAGTTGGATCAGTTTATAAGGAATGATAGGGCTTGAACAATAACTGGGTATCAGAGGAGTGTTGCAGGAATCATGGGACAGAAGAGGTGAGAGGGAGGCAGTTTCCATGAACAGTCCGCATTCCAAACTCCCCATAACAGCTCGGACCGCCAGGCTGGTGTGGGGGAGGGGCAGTGAAGGAGGAGAATGATGCTGACCAAGAAGAGAGAGGCTGATGGGGGCCGGGAGAGGGAGGGGGAGAGAGAGACAAAGGGAGGGGGTGGTGTACAATACCTGTGCGTTGAGAAAGAAGGACACAACATTGTAAAGCGACTATACTCCAATAAAAATTAATCAAAAAAGAGGAAAAAAAAAGAATGATGGAAACAAGTCAGTTTAAGCTTCAAGACAGGAGAACGCTGCCATTCTTGCTTATTGTGTGAATGGTCAAGTCTTTCTGAATATCTGAGCACCAGCAGTGAGCTCACCTGAAGAATCTCTGCCTCACTTTATCAAAGGTGATGCTCAAAGCAGTTATTAGAGGTGAGAGATTGTTATAAGCTATAAAGAGTGATAGAAAGGCACACTGCCGAGGCAATCAAGGAATAGACACAGCCAAATTTGAGCATTCGAGAGTAGGTAAATTGAGATACAACACAATTTATAAAAAAGCATAATTGATTTAAAAAAATGGATAAATTGATAAAATTTAACAACTGGTAAATTGATAACATTTTCAATAAAATTTAAAACTTCTGCTCTTTGAAAGATACCATTAAAAAAATGAAAAGGCAAGCCAAAGACTAGAAAAATATATTGGTAAAAACACATATCTGATAACATGTACCTGTATCCAGAATATATAAAGAACTCTCAACTCAACAGTAAAATAACAAACAACCCAATTTAAAAAACACCAGAAAATTAATTCTGAAACTTAAAAAATGGGGAAAAGACTTGAGTAGACGTCTCACAAAAGGTAGAATAAGGATGGCAAATAAGCACATGAAGAGATGTTTAACATCATTAGTTATTTGGGAAATACAGATTAAAAAGAAAATTAGACACTACTACAATCTATTAGAATGGCTAAAATCCCACAAGCTGAAAATGGCAAATGCTGGTGAGGATGCCGAACAACTAGAACTCTTATATATTATTGTTAGGGGTATAAAATGATACTGGCACTGTGGAACAGTTGGCAGCTTCTCATAAAGTTAAACATACACTTAACTTACAACCCAGTAATCTTACTTCTAGATATCTACTCAAAAGAAATAAAAATTATGTTCACATGAAAACCTTTAAGTAAATGTTACAGCAGTTATAATTACGTATAAGCAATTGCCTAAAACAGGAAAGAACTCAAATGTCCTTCAAGCAGTGAATGGATAAACACAATGTGGGACATCTGCACAATGGAATACTACTTAGGAATAAAAAGGAGTGAATTATTCTGCTATGGAAAAGAGTATTCAAAAAATTAAAAATAAAATTACCACATGATCCAGCAAGCCTACTTCTGGGTATATATATTCAGAGGAAATTAAATCAGTATCTAGAAAAGATATCTGCACACCCATGTTCATAGCAACATTATTCATAGTAGCCAAGAGATAGAAGCAATCCAAATGTCCATTGACAGATAAATGGATGAAGAAAATGTGGTATATACATACAATGGAGTATTATTTAGTCTTAAAAAAGGAAATCCTGTCATATGCTACAACATGGATGAAGCTTGAGGATGTTATACTAAGTGAAATAAACCAGTTACAAAAATACAAATACTATATGATTTCACTTATAATGAGGTATCTAAAGTAGTCAAACTGTTAGAAACAGAAAGTAGAATGGTGGTTGCCAGAGAGTCTGGGGGGAGGGGGAAATGGGGAGTTGTTCAGTGGATACAGAGTTTCAGTTTTGCAAGATGAAGTTCTAGAGATCAGTTGCACAGCAATATGCATATAGTTAACACTACTGTACTGTACCTTAAAAATGGTTAAGATGGTCAATTTTATGTTTTTGCCACAATAAAAAAAGGAATAACTACTGATGCATTGATACTACTGATACCTCTCAAATGCATTATGCTACGTGAAGGAGACAGACTCATATTTACTGTATGATTCCATTTATATGCCAGTCTAGAAGAGGTAAAACTATAGAGACAGAAAACAGACCGGTGGTTTCCAGGTCTTAGCATTAGGGCAGGGGTTGAATATACAAAGAAGCACAGGAAATTTTCTGGGATGCTGAAACTGTTTCATATCCTGGTTGTGGTGGTGGTGAATATACAACTGTATGCAATCTTTAAAACTTAAAGAACTGCACAATAAAAAGAGTGAAGAATTGGTATACTGCACAATGGTGATACCATTAATAGAAATAAAGAAGTGAGGCATTGACAGTTGGCAGGAAAGAATTTGACTTTGAACATGGTAAATTTGTGTTGCTAATGAAAATATCTAGGAAGAGAGATTCAAAGGGGACCCTTGATGGGAATGGTTGAAATCGGTGAGAGAGGCTGACACCTGGGGACCAAAATCCTGGGGGAGAGTTGTGTGTAAGTTTGTGAGAGAAGAAAGAGAAGCTGTCAAGGTAAAGAAAACACAGCCTAAAAGCAGGAGGAAAACAAGATGGTACAGTGTCCCCCGAAACCAAAGAAGGAGGAAATTTCAAGAAGGGAGGAGTCGTTGACGATATTAAATACTGCAGAATGGTGAAGCAGGATGAAAAAGCCAGTTGGTTGAACAACTGAGAAGTCAGTATTGACTTTGATGGAAGCATCTGTACTAAGCGTGAGACACTGTGGAATACTGGGTATGAGTAACTGCACATATAGAGACACTCCAATTTTGTCGGAAAGGGCTTCAAGAGTATTCAGACTTTAGCTGAACTCCATCTGGGCAACTGCGAGACAGTAGACCTTTCTACAAACAGGCAAGTTTTTGCTTGTAGGTCTCAACATACATATGGTTTATTACATGTTTTGGAAATGTTCCATGTCAACATTCAAAAGATTGTGCTGTCCTGGAAATGAAACTTTAAGCAAATTTATCCATGCAGTCAATAACCATTTTCCAAAGCAGCACTGTATGGATTACTCAGGTTCACCCTTTATGTAGTACAGTATAGTGTCTTTCAATAAGGGGGAGAAAGACAAAGCACTTCGTATCTATAGAAGCCTGTGTAAATTTCTAGTCAAGTATCTGAGTGACAGTTGTTTTATAAGAAGTGCTAACCTCCCTGCAGTGTGCGTGTATTTTTGTAGAGAGAGTAGTGTGTGTACAGGGTTGTCAAAAAGCTCAGAATCCCAACTCTTGCCTTGAGCACCCAAAAGTTCATCAGGCTTCTTTTGTTTTAATAACTTTGCTGAGGTATGGTTTATATATCATAAAATTTGCCAATTGTACAGTCAAGGATGTTTAGTAAATTTATATAGTTGTGCAGCTATCATCACAATTCAGTCTTAGATCAATTCCAACACCCCAGAAACTTCCCTCGTGCCTGCTGGTAGTCAATCTTCGCTCCCACCCTCAGCCCCAGGCAACCGCTGATCTGTTTTCTGTCTCAATCTTTGGCCTCTTTCTAGAAATTTCACATAAATGGAATCATTCAACGTGTAATATTTTGGGTCTGCCTTCTTTAACTTGATACAATGTTTCTGAGGTTTATCCATGTTGTAGCATGCATCAGTGGTTCCTCTATGTTACTGAATAGTATTATTCTGTTGTATAGATATACCATGTTTTATATACCCATTCGCCAGTTGATGGACATTAAAATTGCTCCTGGTTTTTGGCTATTATGAATAACACTACTGTGAGCATTCATGTGCAAGTCTTTGTGTGGGCATATGTTTTCATGTGCTTATTAGCTAGCTCTTCATACATCTCCATGGTAAAATCTATGCAAATCTTTTGCCTATTTTTAAAAAATGGGTTATTCTGTCTTCTTATTGAGTTGTAAGAGCTAGTTCTGGTTCTTACCAGTAGTCAAGTCTGGATGAAATGTATGTTCTTTGAGGATGAGTTAATTCTCCCTACCTTATGCCTTCACTTGCCACCATCATTAATGTGTCCTCCAGCCTACCTCTCTAGCACCTGCTTTTTTCATCTTTTTTCAGAGCCTTTAGGATCAGAATTCCAGGCATTAAGCTCTAGTATGGGCTATCACATCCTCTTACCAATCTTATCCACCCTGAAGTCCCATTCCTCCACCTTGTCCTGTGATACACCTGTTCATTGAAAACGGACTCCCAGTCACCCTCAACTTATTCTCTAATGACTCCCCCACTTCCTCAGGAACTGAAACTCTGTTTTCACTTAAAGACCACAACGTCTTTGAAACTCTTACCAATAGAGGCCACACCTCTCTCTCTTTTTTTTTTTTTTTTGCGGTATGCAGGCCTCTCATTGTTGTGGCCTCTCCCGTTGCGAAGCACAGGCTCCGGACGCGCAGGCTCAGCAGCCATGGCTCACGGGCCCAGCCGCTCCGCGGCATGTGGGATCTTCCCAGACCGGGGCACGAACCCGTGACCCCTGCATTGGCAGGCAGACTCTCAACCACTGCGCCACCAGGGAAGCCCCACACCTCTCTTTCTTGCTGACTCACAGGGAGGAGGCAGATGACGTCTCGCCTCCTAACGCTGCACTCAGATCCCGGTCCCCTGTTACATCTTAAGAGCTGCCAACCCTTTCTCTTTTGCAATATATATGTCCTCCATTATTTTCTCCCTACCTGGTTCGCTGATGTCACCAGTTAACACTTTTCCTGTTTTCAGTTGTTACCCTCAAGGACTGAGACATTAACATTTTTCTAACTCCACATATCATAGTCCTCTTGACTTATTAAAGGCAAATAGAATATTCCATCCACCACCCAGGCCCCTCAGCACACTCTAGACCAAATCACTTAGGTCATCCAGCTTCCAAGACCCTTCTTGTGCACTGAGTAGCAGTGGACCCTGCTGACCATATCCCATTACTTCTTGAAACTTTCTCTTCCTCTGGGTCTCCCACCTCTCTGCTTTTCTCCCTTACTTCATGTATGTAGGTTCCTCTGAATAATTGTATTTGGACTTTCAAAAGCCTATTTCCAGCCTTGTCCTCTGCTATGGACTGAACTGTGACCCCCTTTCCAAATTCATATGTTAAAACTCTAACTCCCATTGTGATGGTATTTGGAGGTGGAGCCTTTGGGAGATACTTAGGTTTAGAGGAGGTCATGAGGATGGGGTGAGTGCCCTTACAAGAACAGACACCAGAGAGCTGACTCTTGCTCTCTCCCTAGCATGAGGCACAGTGAAAAGGTGGCCATGTGTTTTCCTCACCGGAAGCTGACCACCCTGGCACCCTGATTTCCCACTTTTACCCTGTGGAACTGCGAAAAATAAATGTCCACTGTTTAAGCCACCCAGTCTATAATATTTTGTTATGGCAGCCCTAGTTGACTAAAACAACTAAAGAGTTTGTACAAGCTGCAGATCCACATTTCCAACTGCCTGACAGACCCTTCTGCCCGTATGTCTTACTCCCAAGTCAAACTCTATATGTTCAAGGCTCAATTGGTATTTTTCCTCCTAAACCGGCTTTTGCTCCTCTGTTTCACCTATTTGTAGTTGCACCACTTTGCTCAGCTTTGACTTTCATCAATTTCTTGCTAAATAGTGTTGATTCTACCTCTGAGATGCCTTTCCTTCCAACTCTTTTCTGTTCTTACAATTTCTATATTATTTCAAATTCTACCTCTCACTTTGTCTTCCTGCACCTACTCCTCTCAAAACATCTTACAGAATGAAGAAAGGCTGTAGTGTAATCTGATTCACTTTAATGTTTCCACTTGGCCAGAGGATAAATTCCAGACTCCCTAGTTTGCTTTCCAAGGATCTCTATGACCTACTATGAAAATATTTTTCTCAATTTATTCTCATAAGTTCCCTTTGCGCCTTCTATTTTTGCTGAATCACGGCTGCTTACTGTTTCCTTAGAACTTTACAGATTTGTATACTTTCCTGCCCCTTTGCCTCACCTGGATTGGCATTTGTTATTTCATTGTCCATTCCATCCTCCTTTAAGGCCCATTTCAAGCACCACCTCCTCCACCAGGTGAAAGGGCAGTGTGGTAGATTTGGCTGCCCAGGTGAGTCTGCCCACGGTCTTGCCTACCCTCATAGCTAAGGTGCACGCCTTTAGAAGCTTGTTCTGTGACAGGAGGATGACCATTACAGATAAAGGAGGGCACTTTTCTAGCTAGGCCCACGCTGCTAGACGAGCCTCAGTTACAGCTTCTTCTGCCCTTGAGGTATGAGTGGCTGGACTAATCCCAGTCTACTTTGTGTGAGTTAGTGACGGACATGCCTTCCCATTCCTGCTGAGCAAGAGCTCCTGGAGGACAGGGTTCACACCTGGTTCAGCTCTGGGCTTCCCAAGGACTTAACATGCTATTCTTCTGGACAATGTTTCCGAATAAATGAATGAATTTATGAAAACATACTATGGGTACCTGTTAGACAGTCAAGCCCGTTTTTACTTCTGAAGAAAACTGAAATTAGTGGTGCTGAAGGAATCTTTTTTTTTTTTTTTAATTAACTTTCTGGGACTTCCCTGGTGGCACAGTGGTTAAGAATCCCCCTGCCAATGCAGGGGATACATGTTCGAGCCCTGGCCCGGGAAGATCCCACATGCCACGGAGCAACTAAGCCCGTGCGCCACAACTACTGAGACCACATGCCACAACTACTGAAGTCCACGTGCCTAGAGCCTATGCTTTGCAACAAGAGAAGCCACCGCAATGAGAGGCCCATGCACCGCACCAAAGAGCGGCCTCTGCTCACCGCAACTAGAGAAAGCCTGCGTGCAACAACAAAGACCGAACGTGGCCAAAAATAGAAATAAATAAATAAATAAATAAATAATTAAGTTCCCATAAAACTACTAAAAAAGTTAGGTATGAAAGTAAAAGAGGAGGTTGGGGTGATCAATACGTTACCACATCTGACTTGGTGGTAAATTTCTGAGTTTGCAGGCTCTCTAAAGCCATCCACTTCACTGGCAGTTTTGCACCTGTTTTGTTGTGTACGCTATAGTATTCCTTATCATACACGTCTCTGGCAAGGCCAAAATCAGCAACTTTGACAGTGAATTTTTCATCCAGCCTACAGAAAGAACAAAAATTATTACTGGTGGCTGAAATAAAATAATTTACAGTGATGCTGAATCTCTAAAGATTAGAATAAGGGACTTCAGTATTTGAAATCCATAACTTCTGAAGGGAGGGCTTCATCTGGCCTGTATTGACTAACACTAAATTACAATGGAATTCTTGAATAAAAATGCTTGACATTTACATTTTAAATTCAACAGACCAAGGAAAGAGATTATAAATGATGTGACATAAGAAAATCTTTTTTGCTTTCATGTAGCTCTGGAGAAGTAGGAAAATTGGCCACCCTCCCAGCTTTCCTTGGTTGCTAAATCGAGTATGCCAACTGACTACCCAAAGAACTCACTAATTTTCACTTGCCAGCTTATTAGCAAGACTTAGTTTTATGGGGGAGATATGAGAGGGGACTGTTATTTTACTTTTTCATTCTCAGTGGGCTAGCCTAGTATGTACAACTCTTAGGTTTCGCCAGTGAGGTAATAGAGGAAAACGATACATAGTAAAGCATCTAGGAAAACAGCAAGGTTCAACAAAAATCAATTTCTTATATCTGAGGCTATGTACCTTTTGTTTAAGCTGGCTTTTATGTTGTTACATTGACCAAAACCAAGGTAGGAAATTAATAGCACAGTTCTTTCATTCGTACATACCATGAGCCGTGAATCAGTGCCATGTAAGGGAAAGCACAAATCAACTACAAACTGTTGACTGTTGTATTATACAGCCCAGGCAGCCAGACACAAATAAAGTTCTTTGTATATTCATTCCCAAATACCATTTTTGGTAGGGTTTCTGCAGGCTGACTTCAAATCCACTCTTGGGAAGTTACAATATGTTGGTATTTGTGTTACCAGCCCTCTCCTTTTCACTGTAAAATGCTGAAGATCAAATTCTCTCTCCCAAACACTAATGCAGTGTGAAACCACAACACTGGGGGCTATGGGTGGGAAGGAAAAAGAAAAGCAAGAGCACACAACAGCTGTTTAAGACCCCCTCTGGAGAATTCCTTTTAAATTCTGTTTGATGAAGCCTGAAAGCCCCGCCTACATCCCCAGTGCTTACATATCGATTTAAAACTGTGACGGAAATAAAGGACTTTTGCATGAGAAGAGAAAACATCCTCTCTAGCCTTGAACAGTGGAAAACAGATTCCTCCTTGTCACTTAATTTGGACTGCAGGCACACAGATTCTTATACTTACATACAGTTTCTTGCAGCCAAGTCTCTGTGGACAAACTTTTTGCTTGCAAGATATTTCATGCCTTTGGCTACTTGAAGACCAAAGCCAATAAGATCTTTTACAGTGGGGTTCTGTAATCAAAGAGAATTGGAAACGCATAAACTAAGCATTTACTGTTCTAGCTATGATCTCAGAATTATGAAATGTTTATAAGAATGACCTTGTTTCAAATAATAACTTGTGCCCTGTTGATAACAGCAATAATTTATTAAGTATCTGTTATTTGCAAAGTACCATGCTAGATGTTTTTATAAACTTTGGGTAATCCTTATACACTCATGTCTGTGATATGGGCTCCATTTTCCAGATGGGGAACTGGAGGTGTTTTAAAATGTACGTTTTATTATTATTTAGGTATGGTAAGGCCAGCAGATGGGAACAATTGCCATCGAAAAGGCTGTTACTCACAACTCCCAAGAGAAAGAGGCATGCCATGTCATACAAGGCCACTCAGGGAAGCACCAGGGTTGGTTAAGGAGGCAATGGGAGCAAGGGGAAAACATAAGAAGAGTCTGTATTGTGGTTTCTGTGGGAAGGAATGGGTGAAGCAGAGGAAGCAGGCTTAGAATTGGCTGGTTTGAATAATTTCAGTTCCGGGGTATAGGGACTGTCCCTAGTAGTCTGGTACCTGGTCTTGAAGTGATAAGGGCAGGTGGATAATGTCCCAGAGTGTGAGAGCACTTTAAAGGAGGTGGCTGGGGTATGGGCTCTGGAGTGGTTGGTTTGGTGATGAAGGGCATGCTCTCTGAAGGTGAGTTGTTTAATATCTCTGGGAATTTGCTAGTCCTGGGAGGGGCAGTCTCTCCAGGGTCAGCATGTCCCCACAAGTCAGAGCATCAGAAATACACGGTTAATACAGGAAGTTCCCAGAAAAATAAATCACTCCAAACCACTCAGATGCTAAGTTGTGGAGTTAGGGTTTTAACCTAAATCTGTTAGACTCGAAAGCCCACACTGTAGTGAAATCAATCACATCAGAAGCCTTCCTACTGGTACTGAAGCACCAGTGGCCTGGACCCACACAAACAACAGGAAATCTCATTCTCCATAAGCTCAACACACAAAATTGGATGGACAGAGTAATGCCTTTAGTACCTATGAGAACTGCATCTGAAATCACATAGATGTCACTGTGGCTGGTAGCCCTACTCGTGCCTGGCCATCAGGAACAGGATATCTCTTCTTCAGCAGCCACTGTGGAGTTTGTGAACTTAAGAGGCAGACAGTGGGGACTCTGAAAGGAGGGCTACAGCCCTCCTTAATGCATACAGCATGTGGAGAGGCCATTTCCTGTGTTTTAGGCTTCTCTAAGACATATCTGTTAGTGGTTGTAATAAGTATAGACTCCTTGGACTATAAAAGGCCATGGTACTGTATAATAGGAAATCTCTATCATGCTTTAACCCTGGGGGAATAATACCTAGAGAAGGTGGCATATCCAACCAGATGAACTCATCAGGGTAATGGCAAGAGTTAGAGTGGAAAAGTGGGTACGGTAAGGCCAAAGCTTTGTGCTTTGTAAGGTAAATTCATCTTATTTGCAAAAATTCACGGCCAGGGAACATTTTATTCTTTTGACTGAATGCAAAATATTTCTTTAGTATCCTAGAGCTTATTTCCTCCGAGAACCTGACCCCATGTTTATGAAGCTGTTGATCAAGAGTAAAGCTACTCCATAACTCCCAAAGAGGCCTGATCACAGGAGCCAAGAAGCAGCCAGGGGCCATCTGTGACTTCAGTTCTGGAGACTCCTTCTTCCCTCCCTGGTCCTGGTCTGCCCATTGCTTGATCAGCCTTTAGGAACTAGCATAATTGTCACTTAGAAAACCCTCATTTGCAAGCATCTAAGAACCTCTTTTGTAACCCTGAGCTCATTCATTCAACAAATATCTCCTGAGAGTCTATGTGCCGAACACTATTTTAGGTGTTACTGCTACAGCAGTGAACAAAATACACAAAATTAGCTACCCCCATGTGCTTGAATTCTAATGGGATGTGTGTGTGTGTGTGTGTGTGTATACATATATTATTTATTTATTGCCTAGTAGAGCACTGTTCAATAGAAATATAACACAAGCCACATATGTAATTAAAATTTTTCTAATAGTCACATTAAAAAATTAAAAAGAAACAAGCAAAATTAATTTTCACAATATGTTTTTCAACCCAGCACATCCAAAATATCATTTCAACATGTAATCAGTATACACAATTATTGATGAGATATTTTACTTTCTTTTTTTATACTAAATATTCAAAATCTGGGATGCATTCTATACTTACAGCACATCTCAGTTTGGACTAGCCACAATCACGTGTGGCTTGTGGCCACAGTATTGGATAACTCAGGCCTAGTGTATGATATGAGGGTAAGTGTGATGAAGAAAAACAAAGCAGGGGAGAGGAGCAAGAAAGAAGGCATGAGGGTGTGGTGGTCATCTGCAACTTCAGACAGGTCAGGGAAGCTTCATTTTGAAGATGACATTACGACAAAAAGCTGAAGTTGATGAGTGACATATGTGGATATTTTGGGAAAGAGTAGTCCAGGCAGAGAGAATAGCAAGTGCAAAGGTCCTGAGGTAGAAGAGTGGAAGAGACCCATTTATAGAAGAGACCCATTTATAATTAATTTTCAATGTATTTCTTCCTTCTAAGGTTAAAACTCCTTGAAAGCTGAGGCTCGTTCTGGCTCTACGTCTCCTGTGTGGTGCTTTTTCTGGCATATAGTAGGTACTCAAAGATGAGTACCTATCCAGCAGATGGTACAGCAAGGATGTTGCAGTGCAGGTAAGAATCACTGCCTCCAGAAGACCCTTCTAAGTATCACTATCTTCCTACTAGGATAGAGGATTTTGTGGAACCAGCGAACTGAATTGGCCTCTGTCCATTTGAATGGTGCGAACATTTCATAGGTGCTTCTTTGGCTAAAAGCTTTTAAAAAGGTTCAAAACAGGCACATTTGGAAGGCTCGCTGGCTTACAACTAGTTCATGAGTTAGTAAGTTTGGTAATATACTTACGTGAGTCTCATTTCTAATGAAATTTCGAAGATCCCCATGTTTCATGTATGGTAGGACCACCAGTGGAGACCCCTCACTTCGAAGGCAGATTCCCAAGAGTGAGAGAACATTGGGATGACTAAAATCTTTCATGATGATTCCCTCGGTCAGAAATTGGGAAACTTCTCCTATGTCAGTGATTCCTGAGAAAGCCAGCAGTGGAGACATTAACTTCATTACAGGGACAACGATTACTTTGTCAAGTTCAGAGAGGGAGAGCAATTGAATGTAAAACCATTGGGCTACATCTTGCCCTGATGCCTTATCATCAGAGTGTTTCTTTACAATACTTCTGAGTGAATGATGTCACCTGTGCTACACTTTTTTTTTTTTAATTTTATTTTTGGCTGCGTTGTGTTGGGTCTTCATTGATGCGCGCGGGCTTACTCTAGTTTTGGCGAGGAGGGGCTGCTCTTCATTGCGGTGTGCAGCCTTCTCATTGCGATGACTTCGCTTGTTGCGGAGCATGGGCTCTAGGTGTGCGGGCTTCAGTAGTTGTGGCATGTGGGCTCAGTAGTTGTGGCGCATGGGCTTAGTTGCTCCACGGCATGTGGGATCTTCCCGGACCAGGGCTCGAACCTGTGTCCCCTGCGTTGGCAGGTGGATTCTTAACCACTGCACCACCAGGGAAGTCCCTGTGCTACACCTTTAAGTCACCACCTGCACCCGTTTTTGTAAGAGTCTAGCAATCTGTTTGTCTCATGCAGAACCATCGTTTGTCTCTTACAGAAAAAGGTGAGGGAAGCAGGCCAGTCCATTTCTGTAGTGATTGTCTAGGGCAGGGGTTGGCAAATTTTTCTGTAAAGGGCCAGATAGTAAATATTTTTGGCTTTGTAAGCCTTATGGTCTCTGTTACAAATACTCAACTCTTGCCACTGCAGCGCAAAAGCAGCCACAGACAATAGTGGCTGAGTCTCAATAAACTTTATTTATGAAAACAGGCGGCAGGCCATAGTTTTCCAATCCCTGGAGTAGGAGGATTTGAAGACCAAACGTTGTCTATGGTATCTAAGTAGACTATTTTGTTATAATAGTTTCTAATCATTTCCAGGTAGAGATCCCAAGGGCCTGACAATAGTCAGCACTAATAAAGAGTTAACAACCTTTAATTTATTAATCTGATTAGTATCAGTGTCAGTGATGATATTCTTCTACAAATGCAATGCATTCCAAGACTTGGAAGTCCATCTGGACCAGAGATCAGCACACACCAGGGACAGAGAAAGATTTGTTGGCATTAGGACTGTTCTGAGTACAACTGGCAGGGGTACTCTTTAGTGCGGCAAACTTATTGACAATTATACTTAATCCATCACAGCTTGTAGTTAGATTTCATATAAACTGTCCCTTTAATCACCTTGTGGTTAGACTTTCAAAAAAATGAACCAGGGCTTCCCTGGTGGCGCAGTGGTTGAGAGTCCGCCTGCCGATGCAGGGGACATGGGTTCGTGCCCCGGTCCGGGAAGATCCCACATGCCGCGGAGCAGCTGGGCCCGTGAGCCATGGCCGCTGAGCCTGCGCGTCTGGAGCCTGTGCTCTGCAACGGGAGAGGCCACAACAGTGAGAGGCCCGCATACCGCAAAAAAAAAAAAAAAAAAAAAGAACCATACAGAACACTGCTCAGTGTGGAGATTTATGTTTAAAAAAGCTGAAATATTTCTGGCAATAATGTATCTTGTAAGAAAACCTTTCACGTGTGCATTGAAAGCTTATTAATTCCAATATAAATCTGTAATATATCTTGTTAACATTTTTTTCAGGCTGCCTCAAACTATGAGCAGAAATTTAGAAATGGGGGTAGAAAAGGCAAGCACACTGACTTGACATGTGAGACCTGTTAGCAAAGGTGGAGCCAGGAAAGCTCTAGTATGAGGAGTACAATGGGTTGTACAAGATAGTAATTTATGCCATAATTATGGCTCTGGGTCATTAATAAAGTCTTAGTTTATGTTTGGAAGCATTCCGTGTTTCTTTTCTCTTTTTTTTAAGCAAAGTTTAATAACATGCATACACAGGAGAGACCCAGGAAAACTGAGTAACTCCAGCATTCCCTGCTTCTTAAAAAGAGTATGCATTCCATTTTAAAAAGATTTTCTCAATAGCAGATAATATTAAAAAATATATGTCTAGCACTAAAAGAGGGTAAGTATCACTTGTTAAGGAAGTTCATTTATGTGGAATACCTCATTCACCAAAAATGTGGATAAACGAGATATTACCACATTTATAATTTTTCAATTTTCTGCTGGCATATCTTTTTCCTGTTTTCTTATTTCATTTTGTATCTTTTTTATGGAAGTCATGGTTAAAAAATAATTATAGTAATGTCTCTGGGTAAAATGAGTCATTATTACTGTATGTGCCAACATGCTTCCCATAGTTTCCATAAATATCACTTGCAAAACAAATATTATAAGCCAAACATATTTAAATGATACTTAGGCTCATCCAAGAACCTCATTTCTCCTTCATTCTTACTTATGAGGGCTCTGAGGGATAATTTCTGAGGAAATATTTCAATAAGAATTTTAAAAAATAAATTTATTTATATATATATATATTTTAAAATTTTTGGCTGCGTTGGGTCTCCGTTGCTGCGTGCGGGCTTTCTCTAGTTGTGGCCAGTGGGGACTGCTCTTCATTGTGGTGCGCGGGCTTCTCATTGCGGTGGCTTCTCTTGTTGCGGAGCACGGGCTCGAGGTGCGTGGCCTTCAGTAGTTGTGGCTGCAGGCTCTAGAGCGCAGTCTCAGTAGTTGTGGCACACGGGCTTAGTTGCTCTGTGGCATGTGGGATCTTCCCGGACCAGGGCTTGAACCCGTGTCCCCTGCATTGGCAGGCAGATTCTTAACTACTGCGCCACCAGGGAAGTCCCATCAATAAGAATTTAGATCAAACGAATTTTCAGGATTAGATCCATAATTCTAGCAGTTGCTGATTTTTCCACAAGGGAAAGTGTAAATCAACATTTTATTATGAATGATTTATTAGTTTGCAAACCACAAAAGTGTACTCCACTGTTAAATAAAATATAACTTACTATTCAAGGATTTCACAGCACAGTGAATTTTCTTATCATCGGTGTCCAACAAAGTCCCATGATATACACACCCGAAATGTCCTACATGAAAGAGGGAACTTGGTTAGTGCCACATTACTTTTAATTGTGCAATATTATTTATTAAGCTCTTCATGATCTTCATTTCTTTTTTTTTCTTACATGGAAAAAAGTGCATTGTTTCTTATGCTTTTGATTAACAATACCACTAGTTTTGTGTGTTTGTGAAATATGTATATGTAATATATTTTGCCCAAAGATAGAAGCAATATGATTATTTAATACATGGTAAATATTTAGGTGATGTAACTGTTATTAAAGGTTAACATAATAAAATATTCAACCACAGTGGAACCACTGAAAACAGGAGTAACATCTGCCTCGTAAAAGAAACATTATTTTTAAGGATCAAATAACATCTTTTAAATATGAAAATGAAGTTTTACCCACATAAAGAAATACAATAAAATAAGCTCCCTATATTCCAATAAACTGAAATGAAATAAAAATGTCACCATTAGAAATAAGATTAGTATTATAGAATAAGGATTTCCCCCTTTAGTCACCGGTTTGTATGTAATCCAGGTTGGCAGAAACTGAAAGGCAATCGCCCAAATGAAGCAAATTCACTCTGAGTCATTTCATCTAGTTCTCTGGTTTCAGCCACATCACTTTCCCAATGGTAGCCTTTCATCCAGTGGCAGTAATTTTCCCCAGAGGTGCCAAATGTCTGATAGCTGTGTAAGTCATTAATTAAGTTGTCCAGCTGGCCAAGACCCCCTGAGTGCCTAGCATGTGAGTGTTGGGCATTAGTCTACTCTCTTGTAATGCAAAGATGACTAAATAAATGCTCTTGAGGGCTCAGTTCTACTGGGGAAAGCATATAAATAAATAATAGTTAATATTTATAGAATCATTCATGATTATTACTCTATAAGAGAGATAATTGCCATTTTTAGCACCTTTCATAAAATACTAATTTTACAATATGTAGAATTAGAACATAATTAGTGAAGCCACACACTCTAAAACTGGTACAATTACTAGGATTTATAGGCTGGTAGAAGAACTATATATTACTCTGATGTGAAACATGTTTGTTAACAGTGAAGCTGCTGTTTGGGAAGGGGAGCATGCTAAGGATTAAAATCTGGAGTATGTGATAGAGGAATGTGTTGATGCTTTCACAGGAAAATGGGAAGGCCTCGTGAACACAAAAGGCAAATTGTCCCATCAGCTTCTTCTGCATCATGCTGGCTGATGTCTCTGCTACCTCTTGCAGCGCATAGTGAATAAAGAGGGATCAGAGGCCATTCAGTATTAAAGGTAAAAGCTTTTTAGAAAACAAGGGAAGAGTGGAGTTCATTTCCTGGCTTCCAGTTGGTTTCTTTTCCTGCTCAATATTTCCTCAAATACTGTATACGCTAGCTGTTATTGCTGCTCTGGCTGGCTTATTACAAATATTCATTCCTCTTTGTATAAAGAAATTGGAGTGCATTGTAGAGATGATGTATGTTGCTTCAGATCAAGGGAAGGCTATAAATTCCCTGTCTTCTGATGCTGTCCAGTAGTATACAAACTGCTATAAACCAGGACTTCATAGAGTTAGTCACTATTCTCAGGGTAGAGAAAGACTGGAAGGAGATAGGAGTAAAAATATTGGAACTTAACAGAATGATTTTTAGAAGGAAGTAAAAGGCACGTTTCAAGAAATTATAGTTGTCATTATGAAAAAGGTGAGGAAGGAATGTGATTTATTTCTAATACATTTGGGAGATTATCAAGTTGTCTCCATGCACAGGGGCAAATCCCCATGGATGTGATTTGCAGGGCTGTATGTCTGCAGAACAGAAATCAAGTGCACTTGTTATCACTGCTCTGTCAGTTGCTTTCACCATTGTCTAATTCCTAATCTGCAAAGGCAGAAGATAAAATGCTTACTGGAAAATCGTGTTTAACAAAAAGCTGAGTGGAAATACTTACCTCTTCCTATGACTTCATTGAAATGCACAATCAGGCTGCTTGGCCCAATCACTACGTGCTGAACTGCCTGGACCAGCTCTGGATTTAGAGCACTGAGGTCAATGTGGACAGTATTTTGCAGTAATGGACTGGATATATCAGAGTCCCCACTAGTTAGGATGGGGGATAGGTCTGTCAGAGGATACTGCACTTGTCTGCATGACCCATTCTGAGATGAGTTAGGAAACTGGTCTGTAAGATAAAGCAAAATTATTAGAAACAATAGTGAAACCTCACTTAGTGGGGACTGCAACAGGGGCAGCAAATTGAATTAATAACAAAACCAAAATTTAAATTTAAAGAAATGACGGTTGTATCATTGAACGAGGCTAGGAAAAACCCTTACAAAGGAATTGGTTTAATAAAATGATAAATTGGGAAAAGATACAGGTATGCGTGTGTGTGTTTAAAAAAATTTATTGATTCTCTTGTAAGAATATTAAGCAGTAACTTTGAAAGCTTGTTTTCCCTCTTCATTTCCTTAGACATTTCTCTTATTATGTATAGCAAAAAGCCAAGCTTGAGATTTGTTTTTTAATATACTATATTCTTAAGAATGCAAAGCAGCAAAAATAGTCAAGCAACTGCCTGGCTCCCACAAAAATCCAACTCATCTATAAGAAAATGAAAAAAGATGCCTTCTGAGAGACTAGTGTTTATTAATGGAATGAATTAGTATTGCTCAAAACCTATGTGGATTCCTGGTCAATGAAAAATATGTAAAGTGAAATATTATATATCTATATCTCTCTATATAAATATACACACATACACACAAACGACTAGAAATATGCAATGGCTAAAATTTCAGAACTGAAAGTTTTTCACATTCGTGGTAAGTTCTCCATACTGTGGT
This sequence comes from Mesoplodon mirus, assembly GCF_964341445.2. Taxonomy (NCBI): domain Eukaryota; kingdom Metazoa; phylum Chordata; class Mammalia; order Artiodactyla; family Ziphiidae; genus Mesoplodon; species Mesoplodon mirus. The sequence goes on along the minus strand of NC_138985.1, from coordinate 82,594,889 downwards.
GATGGCAGCAGATCTAGTGTTATCACTCTTTAGAGAGAGCAGATTAGAATTGGGTTAGTGTGCCATTCTCATTGCTTAGTTGAGGACACTTGGAAAGGGATCAGATCAGCATTCCTTGTAAGTTGATCTTTATAACCAAAACAGTAAGAGCCTCAAGCAAGGTTCCCTTCTTCTAGGTGAAACTTTTCCATTTCAGGGGTAGGGAATTATGGGGCTGAGAATACATTTCTTAATGCCAGATAAGGCAAAAAAGCCACCAGTTGCTTCGCCCTTTCCAACGGGAATGCATACATGTCAAGGAGAGGGCATTATACTGGCAGCAACTGACTTGAAGACAAACTAGGCTGGGTACTGAAATGTATTAGTATATAACACAGGGAGAGGGGAGGGGCTTATGAGGGGATCCCCATTAGTACCAAAAGAAAATATTGTTTGTTTGCAAAGGAGCAGGAAAATCAGAACTTAAGAGAGGGTCATTAAAAAGAAAGTTGATGGTACCCTAACTATTCCTAAGTCCACTTAAACATGTTTAGTATCTGCCACATTGGAAGTTTGGTTAATACATCAATTTGGCCAGAGCAGTAAATTTCAACAGTGGTTCCAGAAAAGCTTTGGGACCACCTGTAGTTATAGTAATCACTAGCTGGAAATGAGACAGATGCAACCTTAAAAGAAGGATGTAGAACATCAGGGGAGTGCTTGAGATGTTGGATGGTTGAGGGAAGGAAGGAGCCTAGCTGGGTGTCTGTTCCTTTAATTCCAGAGTCAGGGTTTCCAAACCTTTCCTAGGGGATGGAAATGCGGATGAACCTCTCTATTTTTTTTTTTTTTTTTTTTTTTTTTGCTGTACGCGGGCCTCTCACTGTTGTGGCCTCTCCCGTTGCGGAGCACAGGCTCCGGACGCACAGGCTCAGCGGCCATGGCTCACAGGCCCAGCCGCTCCGCGGCATATGGGATCCTCCCAGACCGGGGCACGAACCCGTATCCCCTGCATCGGCAGGCGGACTCTCAACCACTGCGCCACCAGGGAGGCCCCGGATGAACCTCTCTAAACTCAGGTCCTTTGCCTTCACTTCTCAAACCTTTGCACCTAGAGATCAGGGTTCTAAATTTTCAGAGGTGCAGAGATTAAGGGAAATCCTTGATGAGGCACAGGAAAAAATCCTCTGGCATAGAAATTGTACTGACCTTTGGGCTAAGTTCAAACACGCACACAAACCAATTTAAACCATCAGTGTCTGATTCTGGTCTGACACACAGAGAATTCTAGGTCTGCATGAAAGACTGATAAGGATGCTGTCCCCACCGCACACAGAGAGAAGCTCTGTAGGTGCCTCTTTATTAGGTGCTGGCTGTGCATTTCCTCATTCTTCTCTCTGGATAACTTTCTTTTGTCTATTTTATTTTTCCATGTCTCCAAGGAGTAGGTTCAATGTAGGAAAGAGGATGAAACTCAAGTTTCTTAGGAATGATGATAGAGTCTGGTGAGTAATGAGGCTGGAGGAAGATTAAATATGCTTCTTTACAAAAATTACTTGTGAATTTTGAAGATCTCAAATTAGAGCCATTAAATATGAATATAAAATAATAAACAGATCTAAATTTCAAAACTATAAACTGGATTTGATTTGTCCATGTTGTTAAGGGCTTGGATTCTTAAAGGTAAAGGGAGTCATGTGGGAAAAGACAATGTCTATAACAGTGTCTGTAACAGTGTCTATAGAACATCTCTATAGAACTAACATAAACTTGAAAAAGTAAGAGGCAGTAAGTGTTGAAAAAGTTAAAATGTTAAGTGCCTCATTGCTCTTGTACTTGTTTTGATGAGCAACTTCTAAGTTTTGCAGTATCCTCAACTGTCTGTGACTCATTTTATTTATCCACTGGTAAATATTCAACCAGGGAAATGCTTGTACTTGACTCACGTCCTGTAACTTCTAAAGATAATGGAGCAGATACAATACAGACATTTTGCTTTCACCAGGAGATTTTAAATAAAACAATGTGAAATGCTCTGGCTAATCTGACAATTATTAGGTCTAATGTTCTGCAAAACAGATGATGTTAACCCTCCCTTTTAAATAGCATAATTGAAGGTTTTTATTGGATAAGACTAAAAATATATTCAAGTCCTGGGATGCTGTGGGTAAAAGGCTGAGTACTAACAGTTCATTGAGAATTCTTCAAAGGAGGGCTAAAAGTATAATTTAAATGTTTGAGGATCAACAGGTAAAAAAATGTAGCTGTACCAACTTCTATTTCAATAAATATGTTTCCTATCTTAACTCTTCCTGGGTTGTTAAAGAGAGCTTCACAATTTCTTAGCATTGCACTCAGATGATAAACACCTTATCTTTGCTCAAATGATTTTAAAATGAACCTTTTTGTGAGAACAGAGCTTAAAGACTCTAAAAATCTCATATAATATGTAAATGAGTTCACTTTAAAGTAAGAGCTGTGTAACTCTGTGTCAAATTAAATACTTCTTTGGCCAAAGAAGAGGTGAATACTTCTTTTATATTTTTATAAAAATATAAAGGCAAAACCAAAAATAAACAACAATGCCACAACCCACTGAGGTATATGTATAGGTATTTCTCAGAACAATAAACTAAAGTATACCTTCTGGAAAAGTAGCTCGGTAGTCTACAGATTCATTTGAAACCATTTCTGTAGTTGGGCTTACACTTCGGGCACTTACAAGCCTATCCAAATGAGGAGTGTGTACTCTTGCATCATAGCGAACTAATTCACTGCCCAGATCTTAAAACAGAAAGAGAGAAAGAGCTTGTTAAAGACTTGGCTATCATGGGCCCCAGTAGACTTTGACCCAGTGACCAGAACTCATGGGTTTTACAGATTGCATAAGACCGCACGCATGAATCTATGACAATTTTAAACTGTAATGACTGTATTCTTAAGGCAACTCCTTTAAAACAAACAATAACCAAAAAATGCACCTTTAATTTGCTTTCTCTTTTTCAGCCACAGGAAAAGCCCAAGTAATAATAAGATTATTATTGATATTGAGAGAACACCAACAATCAGTCCTGTGAAATTCTGATCTGGTTGAACTATCACTTTTCCAAGGACGGTTGAAGAAATTGCTTGCTTCCACTAAAAATGACAAATAAAAGTCAGAATTTAGCCATGATAGATACAAAATACACTACACAGTTGAATCACAGTCTCCCTGGGCTCAAAATACTACCTGGTTATTACTGTTCTAGAAGTAGCATAATTGCCTTCAGAGTATTAAGACATTCCTCAATTCTGGTTCAGTGTTCAAATAATTAGGGGCTACTAATCACTTAAGTACTTACATTATGCATAGCTGTTTGTACTTATAACTAGGTATTAGGGGGTAAAAAGATAAAAATCAGCCCCTGACCTTGAGGAACTGAAGTATGAAAGGGAGACAAACACAAAAATAAATGATTATAATACACTATGATATGTACTGTAGAAGTATGAACATATAGTAAGAAAAAGAGACAACAGGACATTAATTCTGTCCTGGAGGGTAGGGTAGAGGGCACGGGAGACGTCCCATAAGTAGTAATCATATTATTATTATGATGGGATAATAAAGTCTCAGAATATTTTTATTTCAGTTTTGATACATAGAAGAAGTCTTTGACGTTCCTACCAGCTCTAACGTGGTATGATTTTTAGGATTTCTGGTCCTTTTAATTCCAAACTCTTATCTCATGATTCAGCCTTCTTTTTTTAAAAATTAATTAATTAATTAATTTTAGTTTTTTTGGGCTGTGTTGGGTCTTTGTTTCTGTACGAGGGCTTTCTCTAGTTGCGGCGAGCGGGGGCCACTCTTCATCGCGGTGCGCGGGCCTCTCACTGTTGCGGCCTCTCTTGCTGTGGAGCACAGGCTCCAGACGCGCTGGCTCAGTAGCTGTGGCTCACAGGCCCAGTTGCTCCGCGGCATGTGGGATCTTCCCAGACCAGGGCTCGAACCCCTGTCCCCTGCATTGGCAGGCAGATTCTCAACCACTGCGCCACCAGGGAAGCCCCAGCCTTCTTCGATTTTAAAATTTTTTCATACATTCCCATTTCATAACTTTTTGGAAAACTTCAGGAATCCTTTAAAAATCACACATTCTTGGATAAACAAAATGTGGTATATCTATACAGTGGAATATTATTCAGCCTTATGTGGTGTATCTATACAGTGGAATATTATTCAGCCTTAAAAAGGAATGAAGTTCTGACACGTGCTACAACATAGATCAACCTTGAAAACTTGCTAAGTAGAATAAGCCAGACACAAAAGGACAAATATTATATGATTTCACTTATACGAAATGTCTAGAGTAGGCAAATTCATAAAGACAGAAAGTAGATTAGAGGTTACCAGGGGCTGGGGAAGAGGAGGGATTGTGACAGTACTGCTGAATGGTTCCAGAGATTCTGTTTAGGGTGATGAAAAAGTTTTGGAATTCGATAGTGGTGACGGTTGCACAACACTGTGAATGTAATTAATGCCACTGAATTGTACACTAAAAAATGATTAAAATGGCAAATTTTATATGTATTTTACCATAATTAAAAAAATTAATAATGTAATATACCTAAAACCATTGAACTGTATACTTTAAATGTATAAACTGTATGGTATGTGAATTAATCTCAATAAAGCTGTTAAAAAAAAAGAATGAAAAAAAAATCACTCACTTTGGTTTCCAGTTATCTGATTTAGCTGTTTACATGAAAGAAGTTACTGTAAAATAGTTTAATTCTTATTTTACTTCATCCAGTGCATACATATTCTTTTACTTATGGGTCTCTGCATTTGAGATCACTGTAGCAGGCAGTAGTTTGTTGGCTCTGGCTACTGGAGTGGTGAGAGGTGGGGAAAGGGCCGTATTGAATGTGTCCTTATCTCTCCTGAGAATTACAGAAAATTTCGGCAAGAACGTGGCATGATGGAGAGGAGCGTGGCCAGCAAGGACTTTTGAGATCTACCCTTTGAAGCTTGGGAAGGAGATAGTGCAATAAAAACCTCACTATTTCTAAAATAACAACTAAGAAGCAAGGCTGAGCTGATGAGCTAAAACCAACAGACAAATGAGCTTTAATGATTTATTTCAAGCCTGCAAGTGACATAATTACGCTGGCATCTTTATTTACACCATGAGAGGAAAGCAGGAATCCCACCTCTATATTCAGTTCGCTGTTCAATTTCAGCAGGTCATTGGGGACCGTACATAAAACGGCTTCAGAATGTGACTGTATATTCTCACAGCTCTTATTTCCAACTTTTAACACTTCACCTTTAACTGCTTCAGGGTCAATATCGTTTCCCTGGAAGAGAAAAAGAAAAAGGAGCTTGTTAACACTTCACAGTTTTGCAGGAATGCAAACAATTGTGAAGGAGTATAAATATACTGCAAACACAGGCCATGTTGTTTACCAGAGCACATGATTTTCTGACACTCATTTTTTTTTTTTTTTTTTTTTTTTGCAGTATGCGGGCCTCTCACTGTTGTGGCCTCTCCCGTTGCGGAGCACAGGCTCCGGATGTGCAGGCTCAGTGGCCGTGGCCCACGGGCCTAGCCGCTCCACGGCATGTGGGATCTTCCCGGACCGGGGCATGAACCTGCGTCCCCTGCATCGGCAGGCGGACTCTCAGCCATGCGCCACCAGGGAAGCCCATGATTAGATTATTTTGAACAATTATATAGTTACATGAGGGCTTTAAAAACATTGTTCAATTTGACGTATTTAGTTAATTGAAGTCACCATTAGGTATTTAAAATATCACTGTTTTGTTGGAAGAAACCAATAATTAGCCTTGGTAAAGAAGTGGTACAATTTCTCATATGAAGACTTAATGAGTATGGCTATTTATTTATTACTTTAAAATTTTATTTATTTAATTTTTATTATTTATTATTTGGCGTTGGGTCTTCGTTGCTGCACGTGGGCTTTCTCAAGTTGCGGCGAGTGGGGCTACTCTTTGTTGCGGTGGGCGGGCTTTTCACTGCGGTGGCTTCTCTTGTTGCAGAGCATGGGCTCTAGGTGAACAGTCTTCAGTAGTTGTGGCTCACGGGTTCTAGAGCGCATGCTCCGTACTTGTGGCGCACGGGCTTAGTTGCTCCACGGCATGTGGGATCTTCCCGGACCAGGGCTTGAACCTGCGTCCCCTGCATTGGCAGGCGGATTCTTAGCCACTGCACCACCAGGGAAGTCCGAGTATGGTTATTTATTAAAAAGTCATTATTTTGAGGAGAGAGAAATATCAAAACATATTAGCATTTTTCTTAGGGACAAAGAGCAGCCAGTAACAACTACAGTACTGCTATTTTGTTTCCCACTTTGTTTTACATGACCTTTAATACTTGGCAAACTAGTTTTACATACATTGTCTCATATGGATCTCGATAGATTGCTAGGTCAAATATTATTCTCGGAAAAGAAGCTGGAAGAAAATATTTCTTTCTAACATGAATTTGGAGTTAAAAAAAATGGATATAGACAAACTCTATCCTTACGATATTTCTAGAGGCAGTATGTGTACTCCATTGAACCAGGTCAGCCCCACAGGGCAAGTCAATGTAGAAGCACATAAATCTAATAAGTCACCTTGGGGCTTCAAATGACAACTTGTTGGTTAGGACTGAGGAGGGCTAAGGCATTGGCTCACATACTGGAGGAAATTCAGGGAATGACAAAGGAAAGAGATTAAAGAGCTGGAGGGCTTGATTTATGAGGGAATGACTAAAATGTGTCTTGCTTGCTTAGATAATGATGAAGGCTGGGGGAAGGGATGAACATACTGCATTTACATTTCCAATACTCCTTCTTTTAGGCTCAGGGCTGCCTAGGATATTGCCTAAAAGCTTCTCTAAAACAAAAACAGGTCACAAAGCTGAACAACGAGACCACTTTTCATTTGTGCCTACTAAGAAACGCATAATAATTAGTGACTTACATAAGTAATTAATATCAGCTTTATATGTATAGTGATTATTTTATTTTTAAAAAATTTAATTAATTTATTTATTTTTGGCTGCGTCGGGTCTTCGTTGCTGCGCGAGGGCTTTCTCTAGTTGCAGCGAGCGGGGGCTACTCTTAGTTGCGGTGTGCGTGCTTCTCATTGCGGTGGCTCCTCTTGTTGTGGCGCACGGGCTTTGTTGCTCCATGGCATGTGGGATCTTCCCGGTCCAGGGCTTGAACCCGTGTCCCCTGACTTGGCAGGCGGATTCTTAACCACTGTGCCACCAGGGAAGCCCTGTATAGTGATTATTTTAAAAATTTACAATCCAAGATATCAAAAAACTGATACTGGAAGCCCACTACTATATAACAGAGGGGACCGAATCAGGAAAAAAAAAAAAAGGTATAGGCTGGTTTTTGTCATTTAAAATAAACATAGTTTTATTGAGCTGTGGAAAAAAATGTTTATGTTTAGAAATTTTATTATTTACTTTTTACTATTTAATATTAGCTATTATTAAATAGAACATATTTACAAAATTGGATTAGTTCTTCAGTCATTAAAACAGTAATACATAGGTTTTTAAATAAAGCAAAATAAAAGGAGCTTTCTGGTCTTTAATCCCCTACACCCATAGAGCAATTTAGAGTTATAATTATCTCATTTTATCCTGCAAAGACACTTCCCTGAGGTAGGTATTATGGTCATTCCTGCTTTACACATTGAGAACTAAGGTTCAAGAAGGGACTTGGTCATGAAGCAAATAAATTCCATTTAATGCAAATCTACTTACCATCTACTACTGTGTGTTAGACAAAACTCTGGAATATAAAGATGAGTAAGAGTTTCTTCCCCTCACTGTAATGTTTAAATGAATATATTTCTAAAGTGAAAAACTGTTACTCCTCTGTCATATCAGGATGTCCCTTGTCCGTTTCCTCTGAACTCTGGCCAGGTATGACATGTTTCTATCTAGGACTCAGGCCTGGGAACCCATGTCTGAGCTGGTTACAGAGCAGAGGAGATAGGAGTGGAAGTGGGTAGGATTTGAAAAATAGCATTATAACAGGCGGGGTCTTGCAAGTTTTCATGCCTCCAGGGGGCCACAATGTTGAGTCTGGGAAAGTCAGTTAAGGCCATGGAGGGAATGGTAGCAGGACTCAGCCAGGCCACGGTCCAGGGAGGCTGGCAATAGAAAGTCAGTGAGGTGGGGTGGTGGTGGAGGGACATTTACACTTTATCCAGAGGATATAAGCCCCCTCAGCTTGGGAACTAGGCCAAAGAACCAACACAGAAAGCTTCAAAACTAAGTCCACAGGACATTAACAGGCATTTGGGGAAAAAAGTTCCCAGGTCTTTTGAGAAAAGCTGGATGAACTAAAATTAAACTGGTTTCTTCATTAGCTACTTGGGGTACTGGGATACCACAGGTGCTGTCTATATGCCCTGGAATATGGGTTTTTTCCCCCACAGAATGCATATTAAAGTGTGTAGCACAGGGAAATATAGTTGACCCCTGAATAACGTGGGGGGTTAGGGGCACTGACCCCCGTGTAGTTGAAAATCCACGTATAACTTCAGTCAGCCCGCTGTATCTGAGATTCTGTAACCACAGATTCAACCAACCATGGATCACGTAGGACTGTAGTATGTATTTATTGAAAAAAATCCGCATATAGTGGACCTGTGCAGTTCAAACCTGTGTTGTTCAAGGGTCAACTGTACTAGTTTATGAGCACCATCAATAAGAATAGGTCTTGACACTGGACCAAATGACCTCTAAGAAAAGAGCCCTTCATTTCTACCCTGTCTGGAGACAGAACTGGCCTCACGGTGGTTGTGAATGGGTTTGGGCCTACAATTGCAGGTATCTTAGTCAGAAGTGGGAGGAAGACAAAACTCTAGCTGGCTCTGGGCAGCAGGTAGACTGAGTTAGCTCAGAACTACTCTCCCTTCTAGATCCTTCTGATGCCCAGACACTGACACAGGCCTCTAACTGAGCTCTCAATCTTTGATCTTATGCTCCTAGTATCGTAGCCTGAGTCCCTGTTCCCTGACTTAGATGATCCTCCTGCTGCTTTTCCTGTTTTAGCCAGCTTCTCCAAACTGGACTTCTGAAGCATCTCTATTACCATGTATATCTATATGCTCCAGAATAAGATGAAGCCCCAGGGCAGTGTCAGGCAGTCCTAGTTCCAGCATTAAATACTGTGCTTCTCTAGCTTCCATAAAATATGATCATGAACAAAAAGTCATATAAGATAATTAGGAAAAAATTCAGGGTTTCTTTCAACAGAATTGACTTTTAGATATTTTTAAAGAGTTTAGAGCTATTTCACTTAAAGGATTGTATAGCTATCCATGTACTGTATGATTGAAAATTTCTCTATTATGAAAGGTATTTTGGTATACATGAAATGAAAGTTAATATGAAAGCCTTTGTAATGTAGTGGAAAGAAGACCAAATTTGGAATCAAGAAATTTGAGTGTGAGCCCTAGTTATGCTGTTTGCTCCCTACATGACCCAAAACAAATTACCTAATCTTTCTAAACCTCTGTTTACTTATCTATAAATGGGGATGATTATCACTGACCTCCCAACCTCACAAGTCCACATGAGTCTCAAATGAAACAACATATGTCAAAGTATTGTTTAACTAAAATTCCACACAAATGTGAGCTGTTGTTGACATGAACACCATACCTTAATGTGCACTCCTAAAGAGATGTATACTTCTTTTTTTTCCCATAAATTTGTTTGTTTATTTTTTATTTTTGGTGGCATTGGGTCTTCGTTGCTGTGCACAGGCTTTTCTCTAGTTGCGGTGAGAGGGGGCCACTCTTCGTTGCAGTGCACGGGCTTCTCATTGCGGTGGCTTCTCTTGTTGTGGAGCATGGGCTCTAGGTGCAGGCGCTTCAGTAGTTGTGGCTCGTGGGCTCTAGAGCGCAGCCTCAGTAGTTGTGGTGCACAGGCTTAATTGCTCCGTGGAATGTGGGATCTTCCCAGACCAGGGCTCGAACCCGTGTCCTCTGCATTGGCAGGCAGATTCTTAACCACTGTGCCACCAGGGAAGTCCCTAGATGTCTACTTCTGATGACCACTGTCCACAGCTGGTGCCTAAGCCTTGGATAGAAACTACCTCCCACATTAATGGGGTTTCTGATTAGTCCTGAGGAATGACTGATCCCCGATCTCTATTATGTTCTCTTGATCCAAACTTGGCTGACCCTCTTGGCCATGGTGTAATCATTACACCAACTATTGACTAAGCCAATTCTCACAACTAGGGCTGGAAACTATCACAGTCTCTTTTTAGCCAAGGAATTCTTGTATGCATGGCTGCTTGAGGAGCACGAACTCTTCCTGGCAACAAGAAGCAAATCTCACTCTAAACACAATTCTCTCCATAGTGCTTTCACTGATGGAACACAAACATACTTCACATTCATGTTTTGAATGGTAACTGAACAAGCACAACATGAAATAAAATGACACCCTTTCTTTTGATAAAAAACAGTTCACTGCTTGTCCAGAAGAGGCTTTTTCTTTTCTTTTCTCTTGCTTTATGTTTCTTTGTTTCTGCCCTCAGAGAGGCAGAGGTTTTAATGTGATCAACTTTAGAAATTGATAAAGGGTTAAACTGCTGTCACACAAAGATTCTCTTACACTAGATTTCCTCTTACACATACGTAAAATGGAATATGGGAGAAGACTGAATCATGACACCAAAATAGTCCCCCAGAACTGTTCCTTTTTTCCCCAGATTGCCACTCTGTGACATGACAGGTGCTAGACCCTTGTTAGAGAAAAGAGTCAATCTGTATATAGGCAAGAAAAGAAAGTCTCTTGTGACTGTTTCCGGAGGCCTCTTGGGCCAGGTTGGGAACAGCACTGAAAGGCTGAGGATGATGTCAAATCATACTTTTCTTGGTCCAACAATTTTGTAGGACATTGAATAATGGGTATGTAATTTACAGAAAAAGGAGTTTTCTCCTCCATATAAGGCTGCTTGAAAGGGTAGATAAAGAACCATTCTTCTCTAATCCTTCCATCATAGATACAGGAAGAGAAAAATAGAGTTTATCTGGGTGTAAAAATATTTGCAAATAAACCTTTGTTTTCATCAAGAAAAATCCAATGGAATCTTTCAAATGGCAAACACAGTAATTGTTGAAAGCAAAAGGTCACACTAGATTAATTTTATTGAAAAAAAAAGAAGTGATAAAAGCTCTTTCTCCCTTTCTAAAACTAATTAAAGAAGCAGATGAAAGAACTCTGCTATGGTAAACATGCTGTTCGTTGAAGCAGGCTTCCATTCAATTTCACGCTGGGCTTGCTTAATTATTGTACAAAACACAATTGCGAGGTTAGTAAACTTGTATGAGTACGAACGTGTGCATGGGTTTGGCTGTAGATAAAATCTTGTTGAAAAAGCAGGAAAATTTTAGTAGAAACATATTCTTACTTAGATGGAGATGGTCTTTGGGAATTTATATTACATCTAAACAAGGACTATTGTATTACTTTGTGTTTGTTCATATTTGCATTCAGGTTATCTTTCGGGGGGAAAATTCTGCATGCCTAAAACATCATGTTGAAGCATAAATATTTTGTTGTTTCTAGAGACTGGGGCTACAGATAACTAAAGTTTTGATCATTTTGCCTCTTTTATTACTATTTGAAGTAAAAGTGACTGAAGCAACATAAAAGAGTTGTATTCTAGACTTTGTTCTGCCACGATCTGATCACTTGTCAAACCACTTAACCTCTCTGGGTTTTAGTACTCTTTGTTTGCAACAGGCTGGGTTAGAAAAGATGATCTGTTCCTGTCCAATCAAATTATATTTAGAGGCTAATATATTTCTGAGGTAGAGGAAATCCAGCTCCATTTATAAATCAGCTTAGAGATAACCACATCCAGATACAAAATTCCAAATTAGAAGGAAGTACAGAACTACAATTGATGCGTTTACTTTCATGACTCTTACCTTTTATCTTATAATGAGCACATTTAGGTGTCCAGGCAAATATATAACGTTGGCAGAATAATACGTCATAGGCAACTTTAATGGATTTGTGTCTCACATTTACTATTTTTTAATATATACACAAGAAAGAGTTTTTAAATGCTTCATTTAAAAGCAGTTCATGATTATACATACCTTTTAGTCTTATGTCAAAAAGATTTGTTTCTCAGAGCTTAGATATTTGCCGATGTAGTAGAAGATAATGACCAAGTACAACAATTTTATTCACATAGCTATGAAGTCAATTAGGTGCAAGTTGATGATTTAAGAGATGATTTTAAGCATTTCTTACCTTAATTTTCAGTACATTTTCATTGCCTATTGAGATCATCACTGGCTTTTCAAAAGGCTTAAACACAGGATTATGTACATAAATGAGATCAAAGTATTTGGAATGGATCCCATCTAACATAAAAAAGGCTTTGGTTTTCAGGGGGAGTTGTAGGTTCAGCTGTTGTAGTGAAGGAGTTGTACAGCAGATTATCTCCGAATTAGAGCGATGCTGACATGCCTATAGTAAAACACAATTATCCACTGTAAACAGAACATAGCTTGACAACATCAATAGCAACTTTCACATTTCACTGTTTCAGACAATCAATTGAAAATGTACAATTTTGAAAAAAATCTCCATTTAACTTCCTAATGTTGAAGGACACATTTCTGGAAACATGACAGATGTGATTCTCTAAACAACACGGTCTTTTTTTTTTTTTTAACATCTTTATTGGACTATAATTGCTCTACAATGGTGAGTTAGTTTCTGTTTTATAACGAAGTGACTCAGCTATATGTATACATATATCTCCATATCCCCTCCCTTTTGAGCCTCCCTCCCACCCTCCCTATCCCACCCCTCTAGGTGATCACAAAGCATCGAACTGATCTCTCTGTGCTATGCAGCAGCTTCCCACGAGCTATCTATTTTACATTTGGTAGAGTATACAGGTCATCTTATTAGTGTGTTTTAAGCTAGCAATTACTGAGTGCCAAGTCCTGTGCAAAACACTTTAGTACAAGGTTGGTCTCATTTAATTCTCACAATAATCCTATGAGGTAGGTGCTACGATTACACACATAATTACAGATGAAGAAACTGAGCTTTTTGAGCTGATGTCATCAGACCAGGTCACACAGCTCCGAGTGGCAAAGCAGGGAACATAAATCCTAGGCCACTGACCCTAAAATTCACATAACTCCCACACTGGATGGCTTCTTGCTCACTTTGTATTCTCTACTGGTAAATCTTTTCCTATGCTATTTTACAAAGGCTCTGTTATTATTATTTCATGCCCTTTCATCTCTCATTTCAAATCTTCCCCTTTGTAATTCTGATTTATAGAAGTTTGGAAAATGTGGTTTCCTCTTGATTGTGCTTAGACTAAACCACCAACACAAAGTGGCACGTTTAAGGTTAAATGGTTGCAATTTTCCCCCAAGGAAAAGACAAACAAGCAACAACATCCCTCATATTTCCTTTTCTTTGACAAGCAGAGTTGGAGATAAAACAATTACTTATGCCCACAATAGAAAAAGGACTCAGGATATACATAAAAAGCACAAACAAAATTGGATATTTGATATTTTCTTTTAAAAATAATTTAAAAAATTATCCTACATTAAAAATATGTGCTATAAGCAGATAAAGAAAACTGATACATAGATATAATATGAATAAAATATTACTTAGTTTTGTATCAAATCCATACTATAATGCTAAAAGCTATTTATTCTATCATCTTGAAAAAAAGGAAATGAACAATTTTACTGCTATTACGGTAATTCTCTACGTAACAAGAAATCTGAAAACTATACAATAAACTGCTGGCTTCTGGGACATAATGCATATTAACAAATTAATATGCATTTTGTTAAGAAGGTGATTAGTATTTTTATTTTAAAATATTTGAGTTTGTTAGGCTTAAAAATTATTGTGGCTGGATGGTATATCTAAGTCAAACCTGACCAAGAGTTTTTCTCTGTTAAATAATGAATGGGTTCAATTCATCATGGTCAGCTTCAAATTCTATAAGAAGCAGGGAACATGGAAGGAACACACGTCTCTTTAAGAGGTTTTTTACAAACAATAGTCAAATAGACCCACTGAATTTTTCATTCCTGTCCAATTTGAATACATTGTCCTATTGTACTAATATGTTTGTGGCTAAAATAAGAGAAGTTTACATTTCCAGATATGTAAACAGATAAGATTTAAATCTTCTACCATTGTTTGAATCTTCCTTGGCACATCTAGGAGGTTTTAATAACTATTTGATTACAAATGAATGAATGATGCCACATGTCATAATGCTGGTGAGGGAGAAGGAAGAAAACTTAGCCATTATTTCAATAACGCAGGCTCGGTGTGAATTAGATAAACTAATAATTTCTCAGATTTCTACTTTAAAAAGTCACATGCCAACACCAAAGAGGGTTACTGCTATTTTTATAGGTTAATGAAAAATTGCTATGCCTGGCTGTGGAGAGCCGATGTCCTTTAAATTAATAGTGGCGGTGTTCTAACTTTGTTTGTGGCCATGTGCGGGGATTGGTTTCAAAGCTCTCTACTTCATACGGTGACTCCCTGGAGTACAATCTCTCAGGAATATTATAAAAATCTAATAATACTCTTTAGAGGTGATGCAATGTGGCTGATTGAGAAGGTCAAGAAAAATCTCATTTGAGACGACCTTATTGTTTGGTGATTTGGCTTGACATTTTTAGCCCCAAATTGCTTTTTGTAATTAAAGCACACTGTGGTCTTAGCCTTCACAAAATATTGGATGGGAATCTAAAAGGAAGTGCTGTAATTCAATCTATTGCCTCCCCAGTCAAGCCCCTGTTTGAGAGGGGGCACTTAGAACTTTCATTCTAAGTTGCTTGTACAAGTCCAACTAGATTATGGATATTTTATGTCAAAGAAAAACAACAAAAATATGAAATCTTTGTAAATAACTCCAAACTTCCTAAGGTCTGAAGTAAAACTACCATTTTAATGTGATGTCCCAAAATTGTTAGAGCACAAAATAGGTCAATCACTTTTAAGGAGGAATTCAGTTAAATTCTGATTGACCTTGCAAATAAAAGAAAAAAGGTGGAGAAATACCAAACAACATACACAATCTAGGACATAAATATTCTAATGCTCTTTCTCATTATTTGATAACATGCTAACCAAGGCACAAGAGGAATGGTAAGAAGCAGGGATGTGTAAGAAAACACTGTACCACTTAGGAAGACAAGGATGCTGTGGCAAGATTAGAGGCTTTACCCAAGGGTTTTATTAAAGCAAAAGGGTTGATGTTCTATGGGATATTAAAAAGGGGGGGATAGGGAAATGCAATGGCCTGAATGATTGCATCCTTCCCAAATTCATATGTTGGAAGCCTAATCCCCAGTGTGATGGTATTTGGAGACGTGGCCTTTGGGAGGTAAGTAGGTCATGAGAGTGAAGTTCTCATGATGGAGTTAGTGCCCTCATAAGAAGAGACACAAGAGATCTTGCTGCCTCTTTCTTTCACCTCCATGTGGGGATACAATGAGAAGATAATCATCTGCAAACCATGAGGCAGGCCCTCCCCAGACAGCCAGATCTGCTGGCACCCTGGTCTTGGACTTACCAGCCTTCAGAACTGTGAGAAATAAATGTTTGTTGTGTAAGCCACCCAGTCTATGGTATTTTTGTTATAGCAGCCTGAACTAAGACAGGGAATGATGTGGTTTGCCCTTGTACTGACTGTCTTTAAAAAACACTGCCTCAAGTTGATAATCATTATTTGTGTCTAAATATTGTGTGTGTGTGTGTTTTATAATGTTAGCCTGAGACTAGATAATTTTAGCTGTTGAATAGAAAATACTATTTGACCTATGCTGCAAGGAAGATAACTAGCAAACATTAAAGGCAAAACTGAAATGTCTCTGCTACCCTGAAAGCTGGTGGTAGAAGCAGAGATGCTGAGCTCTAAGCACAACTATCACTCAGAGGACTTACCACTGTAAAGTTCCTTCCTGCTTCGTGCACATTTATTACCATCCTCAGGATACTAACTGAATTCAGGTTTTTTCCAACACCTGTTATTGTGCTCCCACCACTGGCAAAATAAAATAGAAAAATAGCAATATTGAGAGGTTCTTTCTCTATCAAGTATTTTAAGAGAGAAATTAAATTAAATCACATGTAGTGACTGCAAGTTATAGTCACAGCCAAAGTCAAATGAAAGTTCAGTGGTAGTTTTTCTTTGGCAATAACTTATTTAACTTGAAAGTGTTTTAAAAATTCATATTTCACAAGCTGAAGAAATGCATTTGTCTTTTTATTCAGAAAATATGCAAAAGAAATATTTTTTCCTGTCTGAAAAAAATACAAAGGAAAAATGAACTTAACTGTTGTTGCTAGACTGATAGAATTAACAGAAACAAGGCAGACTGAATTGGGTCCAATGAGATATTGTTTCAGAGGGAGTCTGGTAGAGGGAAAAGCTGTGTGTAAAGTAGGCAGGGCAAAAATACACTGAAGAATGAAGAGAAAAAGGTGATTCCACTTTTACGCACTAAGGTTAGTATAGAATTAAAATGTACATAATATAAGTGCATAAATATCAAAACTATGATGTCCAGTTAAACTGTTTTAATGAAATCTATTTAGAATAGGATAAAATGGCATGAACTAGCACTGATAAGGTCAAATTGTACTCAGAGCCTGAATGTAGTTTTCACTCCCGAATTGGAAAGGTAGCGTTCAAAAAAAATGCAACAGTATCAAATCCAGAGATAAAACTGTCTTCCTTTTGACTATTCAACAGCCAGTCATCCTCATGTTCATTATTTTCTTATACCCATCAGAAGCTTTTACTTACCTAACAAAAGATTTGGTGGGATGTATTTCATAGACAATGGGGTCTTCCCGGTAAATGAAGCTGTTCATCTCTCGGTTGGCTAAGTCAATTTTCAATTTAATAGGAAACTCAGTTGGAGTGCTTTGGGCTGGGGTATAACATTCGAGAATACTATCTGAAACACTGAACAAAAAAATTAAGAAAATGGACCTTTGCTATTAGAGACACACATGTATTAGAATTATATACATAAATCAAAAGGGTAACAGTCAGTGGCTCCTAAATGGGAATTTCCTGATGTGGTCTAGAAAAAAACTCTTTCTAATCTAGAAATTGTAGTCAATTTACAATTGAGTGGATCCCAAACTTAGGCCATCCTTGACTTAGAAATATTTGGGATTTCAAGCAATTTTAAAGTATCCTTTTGGCACTTGATTAAACTGAGCTCTCCCAAATCTAAGAAGCAGAAACATAACTTCCTAACCCAATCTCCCTCATGCTTCTCACCTCTCCAAAGTGATTTGATCTAATTGTAAATCTTGATGGAAATGTTTATCTTAATTTATTGTCAATTACCAGAATCTCACAGCTTATAGCATAGGTGGGATACTAAGCATAACAATAAAGAAGGTGGATGGGAAGACAAAATTTAAAAGTGGAATTAATAAACCATAAGGGAAGGGTAGAAAAACCAGCAAAAAGGAGTAGATGGATTTGGGAAGGAGAAAGTTTTGTAAGATGGAGAGTAAATAATAAACATCTTGATTTTTTGCCACGAAAGAAGAACAATCTTTTCTTGATTTGTTAGGTATACATATTAATCCGTCTTGACTGATGCAACAAAAAATAAACTACAACACCTTTTTAAAGTACATGTTTTTCCACCAATTGAAATGTGTCTAGAATTTCCACTGTTTAGGTGCTTTCCAGTTAATGTAAGTAAAGTGCCACCAGTTTTAGGACCATAACTTGGAGAAATACTTTTTATTATAGGATCCTGAATGAGAGATAGAAACAAAACAAAATAATTTGTTAATTTTATAACTCTAAGTAGATTAAGTAATAATTAAATATCCTAGTTCATGAGAAAATTAATGCCTAGACTTACCACATAGGAAAATGTACTATAATGTACGGTCCCTCGACTGTTTGAAATAACTATGGACATATTGAAATGTTCATTCATTGCAGGACCAACTGTGCATTTCAACCTGAAAAAACAAAGTTTTATATGTTATAAATCCAAAGGCATTTTCTGGGTTGGCTGTTTTATATTATGGGCCATTATCTCTAAACAGTGAGCTGACTACTCTAAATAGCAAGAAGAGTTTACAGGTAAGCATTAGAATTGAAAATTGTATAATTCTGTTTCTGTACTATTATGCTAAACTTTATATTGACTGTCTTGTATTATTCATACAGACAAAACAGGATATGTTAAACCTCATCAATGCAGACCTCACCAATTGAAAAGTTCATAATAATCTAATAATATACAATTATAGGCATAATGTTTGGCATACTTAAGGTGGAGAAATGGTGTTTCAGCATATGAAACAATGGGCTGATTACAACTAAGCAGAATCTCTTTAAATTATGTCAAAAGATACATTTCTGTGGTTATACGTGTTTATTTAAGTTACTTAAAAATGATGAAATTGTGATAGGCTTTCCACAGAATTATTTTTGAATTAATAATCTTACTATAATCCTAAAAAGTATAAATATAATTTGTTTTATTAAATAACTTTTTTTTGAATTTTATTTTATTTATTTTTTTATATAGCAGATTCTTATTAGTTATCCATTTTATACATATTAGTGTATACATGTCAAACCCAATCTCCCAATTCATCCCACCACCACCACCTCCCCTGCCACTTTCCCCCCCTTGGTGTCCATACATTTGTTCTCTACATCTGTGTCTCTATTTCTGCCCTGCAAACAAAAGAGGATGAATTATGTTTCACTTTTACAGGCTCTAATTTACAATGCAATGAGCAAGAACTTACAAGGGGGATTTCTAGAATGAATTTGTTTTGCCATTAAGCTAAACAAGTGTGACATTAATTGATGTTTTGGCCTCTGTAAAATGAGTAGATTTAGATCTTCGTATAACCCTGAAAGGAATTCTACTAGGTATAAAATAACCACTTGAAAGAATAGGTTCAACTATAAAACTTTAAATGTTTGGTTGTTGTTACTACATAACTAAAAATTTCTGGGTTCTCTGTTCATTATGGGATTCAGATCTTATAGAAGTTACATGTAGAATACAGTAGAACAGGAACAGGTCTTACCCTCTGGATTACCTCTGCTAATCTACACTCCACCTTTCTGAACTTCCGTTACCATCTTTGTAAAATAGGGATAACATTGCTATTTCCCAAGATTTGGGAATGGTTATATGAGATACACTCCCTCCATTACAGTGCCAATAAATATCAGGTAAATATAAATTTAAACTCATCATAAACAACAAGTCTCAAAAGTGTGATTCAGGGGCTTCCCTGGTGGCGCAGTGGTTGAGAGTCCGCCTGCCGATGCAGGGGACACGGGTTCGTGCCCCGGTCTGGGAGGATCCCACGTGCCGCGGAGCGGCTGGGCCCGCGAGCCATGGCCGCGGAGCCTGTGTGTCCGGAGCCTGTGCTCCGCAGCGGGAGAGGCCACAGCAGTGAGAGGCCTGCGTACAGCAAAAAAAAAAAAAAAAAAAAAAAAAAAGTGTGATTCAGCTGCTTCATTACATTTCTGAGGTTTAGAAAGTGAATTTAGAAGAGAGGGTCCATATTGAGCTGTTTTCTGATTTTTATAGAAAAAGCTGTTTGAAACTCTCTTTATTTGAAGACTTTAAAGATGGAACAGTGCTATTCTTTCAAATCTACTCAATTTCTCAAGAGTTGTTACAAAAATGCTTGAAAAACTCCCAGATGCTAGATTCTTCTTTTCTTCACCTGAGTAATGTCACCTTTCTTCTTCCGTAATCCTGGTGAGTAAACAGTTTTAAAAACAAAACAAATCCGCAAGAGGAGTGATGGGCCAAGGCCCTTTTTAACTCAAGAGATAGACATTTGGGGTGAGTTTTACAAGATTCATTCAAAGACAAAACCCGTTTTCCAAGCACACCCTGGCCAAGCGATTTCATGTCCTTACATGTTTATCGTGCTCTCACTTAAGGTCAAGGTGCAGCTCTCATTTCCAAGGAGAACTTTGGTTTTCTTCAAGTCAAATTTATTATTCCTCTTGAATCCAAAGTCCCAGCCACATATGGTCAGCGTTGTCCCTCCTTCAAGGGGGGCACTAGTTGGGAAAACCTATGAGGACAATATAGAACTTTAAAAAACCCAGTATATTATTATCTTTCATAGGCGTGGAAAACAAAAAAACAAACAAAATATGTATACTCAAAGAGTCTGAAATCTTTCCCTTCTCCCATTATCTGAAAAAAATGAATTTTCACTATAGGAAAAAGGGTCACAAATTTCAGAGAATCTGGAACAAACATTAAAACTATCTGACAGGCTGATGAAGCAAGCTGTTTTCAGGAGATCCAGAGATGGGAGAGAGAGCAGATTCAGCCTGCGTGGGGATGAAGGGCCTTCTTGGGCGTAGACACACTTTGGGCCCAGACTTTTACATGCTTATAACCCCTTCATGGGCCTTCAGATTGAACTCTGATCAAAACTCCTTTACAGGCCCTAGAAGCCAAGCCCTAATATATGCCTTGCTCTGTATGCCAGCTGCGTGTGTGCTACATTCATGTTGCTATGGTATTCCCCACCCAGAGGAGAAAGTCACACAGTAAAAATACCTCTTTCTGCACCTGGTGTTTTCATAGCTGCATTTATCAGCTATCATAATACCAACCACATATATGATATTCAATACATATCTGCCATTCATTCATTCACTCACTATAAATCATCTATTGCAGGCAACAGGTATCAACAAATGAATAAGTGAACCTATTCCTTTATACTTAATTCACATTTATTACTAATCTGCCACTTTTATTTTTTCTTTAAATATGGTCACTATTTGATATATACCAGCTGGTTAGTTGACAAACTAAATATTTAATATGTTCAATATATTATTTCTATTAGGAGTAGATAAAAACAGAATTGGAGAGAGCCCCACATGTGATCTGTATTGTAGCAATGTTTCTAATTATCTCCCTTGGCATCATCATACATCTCAGTTCTAGGATTGACTTTTTTTCCTCAGGCTCAGTATTAAATAAGTAATAGGTTCCTTTTATTATTGCAGGCTCATCTTTGATGTATTAAAAGTAAAACTTGGGCCTCCTTGGTGGCGCAGTGGTTAAAGAATCCGCCTGCCAATGCAGGGGACACGGGTTCGAGCCCTGCTCTGGGAAGATCCCACATGCCGCGGAGCAACTAAGCCCGTGCTGCACCAACTACTGAGCCTGCGCTCTACAGCCCGCGAGCCACAACTACTGAGCCCACGTGCCACAACTACTGAAGCCCACGTGCCTAGAGCCCGTGCTCTGCAACAAGAGAAGCCACTGCAGTGAGACGTCTGCGCACTCCAACAAAGAGTAGCCCCGCTAGCGGCAACTAGAGAAAGCCCGCGCACAGCAATGAAGACCCAACACGGCACCCCCGCAAAAAAAAAAAAAAGTAAAACTTGAATTCATTAATAAAAATTGGGCAACTGTGATATAAGATAGCATTAGGCTCTTATGAAGTCTATACAGCAACTATTCTTAGGCTAAAACTATTAAAACAAAACAAATTTCTATGTTAAAAATAAGCTTCTCCTCCGTAGCTTTGTGACAATTGAGAAAGGAAATGCTCTTTTGGGGGTACATATTGTAAATTGTGCTGTAAAGTACAATGGTGGGAAAACACAGCACCGCTACAGAGGCAACTCAAAAGCCAGTAAAGGTATCTGCTAAAGACAAGTTAGTGAAAGTGTAAAAGTGATTCTTTTACAATTTAGAAGAGCTTTTAGCAAAATACAAATTTTCAAATACTCCCTTCCCTCCCAAGTAAATGACCACAAACCAAAGTCATACCCTTGTTGCCAAACCCCTTCAAAAGTCTTAGCTTAATGCTTTTACAATAGCTATTTTACCCATGAAATCCATTACACAGTTGTGCCTTTTATGAAAACTTACTTCGTCCCTGTCTAGCCAAATGAGAACTGCTAGAAAAAAAATATCTGTTTATTATTATGTTAGAAATCCAGGAGGAGGAAAAAAAGACATCTAACCCTCCAGGACTCTCTTCAGCCTGAGGCAGTCACACAGCTGCTGTTTCCTCTTTTAATGAGGAGTCTTGCCCACTGAAAACAGCCCAAGGCTGATGTTGGCCTGATTCCCCTGTCTGGATTCCTCCCTTTCTATGTAAAAATTGAAGTCTGTCACTCCACATTCATCACCACTTTCTATATAAGGCAAAGCGATTGGGTGATGATTTCAGAAAAGACACGGAGAGTTGTTCGGTTGGTGTGCTGGCAACAGAAAGGGATACTATAAAACCTCTGCTAGATCATCAGGATTTGAAAAGCCAGCTCTACTTAGCTTTCCTCTCCTGGCTGAAATATCAGAGGGGGGCATCTGAGCTTTACTGCCTTAGCTTATGGGGTAACGTTCACTCTTCCAGGGGAAAAGGAAGGATGCAGTCTTGGACTACACACCCTTGGACAGAACCAACAATGGGCTGGCAAACTCTGAGTTACCCTGAGGGTAGAGAAACTTTGTGAGAAGGAAATGAGTGTCCGGCATAAAGCCACAGAGGCTGGGTCTGGATAGGGTAGAGCTAGCCACAAAAGTAGCTACTGTCCTTTCACAGGTGAAAATGATTTAAATGATCATATTTTCAAAACCCATTAGGATATACGTGAGAAAGTTAAAACACCACCACCACCACCACCAAAAACCTTGGAAAATTAAAATTTGTCTCTTCAGTAAATGTCACAAATATATTGGTGGCAGTATATTGCAGGCGTGAGATAAGATATCTCAGGTCCCTCATAAGATATCGCTGTTGCTTCTTATCTGAGTCTTCTGATCAATTAATAAACTGTTTTATTGTCTCACTGGGACTAAACTCTAATCCTACAAGAATGACAGTTTTATCCTAATAAATTCAGAATATATTGGAAAGTGCTCTTCCTTTTCTGAAGCATTTTTCATTGCTCTCTAAGTACAAGATCAGATAACATGTTTGAAACAAAATAATGGGCTTGCAATCCTGAAATATTTCATATGTGGAACTGCAAAGAATTTCAGCCACTGAACATCATGTACCTTGAAAAGCAGGTTGACTTACATTTATTGGAAAGTGAAACTCTACACATTAGCTGGGTTTTGTGCCTGCAGCGTTTAAGACAGATAAGAAAAAGATGAATAATCTGTCTTATTTTTTGCAGTAAGAATGCTAAATGTCATGCTCTAGTGCAGCATGAAATCTTCCTAACAACTATGAACCGAAAGGGATTTATGGACTCAGCTGCATTACGTTTTTTTCTAACTGTAGCACCCAAGCCTCAGTGAATTGTGCACGATGCAGTCCAACCTTTTAAAAATTTCCAGCTAGGGTGCTGGAGTTAGGGAAGGTGCGGGGTTGTGGGGGGGGGGCGTGATTCAAACATTATGAGAGATTCTCTAGTTCTAGAAAATTCTAAAATATTTACTGTTTTTTAACCATTTTAATATAGCTTTCATTACTAATAAAAGGAGGTACATTGGTCAAAATTAAATGTTTCATTTGTACAAGTTCTTAACCTGCTCTTTATTTAAAACATCAGCTTGGCTGTTTTTAAAATGAAATTGTTGTGATTTAATTGCACACACACACACACACACACACACACACTCCCCATATCTCTTTCATGGAATAGCTGAATTCAGAGGTCTGGTGTCTCAAATTGCCACGGCTACGTGTTTTAAAACGTATAAAACTGCATGTGGTTTTAAAAATATATTAAACACACAAAAAGTGCATAAATAATACAGTATAGATTTAAATTTGTTTTCTTAATATCTCCTAGTTTATTCTCTAGCTGATCAAGCTGAGTCTTAATAACTGTGTCACACCTAACATAAAATGATTTGGTTTAAAGCACAGTCACCCGGTACAAATCTTTCCCCAAACCGTAGCTAAATGAAAACAGCCATGCTCTTGGGGGTGGTTCCTGTTCTAACTCGTACACTTTGTTTACTTGGGCTTGAAACAGGCGACCAACCAAGACCTTTAACTTGAATCTTTCACAGGAACTACTTAGTACTAAGTCCAACTGTTCCACATGTAGGCAGAGAAAATATACACTGGTTCCTCACCAGGGAAGTAGCTTCAAGCAAAATGTGTTTGGATCAAGAAAGAAATTAAAAAAAATTGCCATGGAGATTTTCATAGTGCCAAACACATGCTTAAGTAAATAAGGCAACAGAGAGAGAGTGTGGCTACAACGTCACGGCTGAAGTCCACTTCTAGAAGTTCAGTTCTCTAAGAGCAGGAGGCACTTCTGTCTTGTCCGGGACTGCATCTCCCCATTGTCTAGAAGAGTGCCAGCTGTGTGCTATGCACTCAGTAAATGGTTTTGGAATGGATTAAATAATGGATTGGCTTACAGAGTATAGATGTTAGTGCAGTCACCAGTTGTGCTTTTACTTCTCTTCCAGGAACTTTGAGAGAAGGCACACAGTCACCCATTTGTCCACCATCCACTTGCTTCCCACCTTGCCCTGAGAGGTAACCTCTAGACTCATCAGTGATGAAACAGCCACCATCTATGTGTCAGACAGAACGAAACCTCCTGTTTTGCCTGCTCCAGCATGGCTGGGATCTCTAGCTTGCACGGTCCAGGTTAGGGTTCTGGATTATGCCATGAGTGGATCCCCGTGTGTGATGAAGGCTCATGCATGGGTACCTGGTAGATAAAGCAGCTGGTGAGGAATCAGAGAATGGGCAGGCCAGAAGGGAACAGGTCCCAGTGTGAGGAAATGGAGAGCAGTATTGCTCTCTAGCCACCACTCTTTTATTCACATAGCACTAAGGGAGAGCAACTGCCCAAGGAGAGTGTGAAGCCAGCACTTCAAGTGCAGGGCCCAGGGGCATGTGCCCAAACACCACCCTAAAGGAAAAACCTGGGGGGTAGGATTTCCCTGGTGGTCCAGTGGTTAAGACTCTGTGCTTCCAATGCAGGGGGTGTGGGTTTGCTCCGTGGTCAGGGAACTAATATCCCACGTGCCACGTGCTGCGGCCAGAAAAAAAAGAAAAAGAAAAACGTGGAGGGAGACAGTGCTTGGGCTGATGCCTCACACCTAAATGAGTACATTAATTTTTGAATTTTTCCATCAGTGGGATTTATGATTTCCAAAAAACACACATGACAGCTGACAGAGACTTCTACCTTGTAGATTGTAGGCAGACAGGTCTCTTGAGTCCATGTTCCACCAGGGCATTCCTCCAGTCGCACACATTTATCATGGCACCAGCCACACTGCACAAAGGAAGGGGCGGAGAGGCACTGACTGCAGGACTGGAAATGTTCACAGCCCAAGCCATTCAGCGGGATCTTGGTGATCTGTGAAGACAAGTGATGGAAAGAGCTTCCAGAGGGTTTTTTTGTTTGCTTGTTAATAAAACCTAAGTACATCGAAGATACATATAAATATAATTTTACAGAGTCTGACAGGGATAGCACCTATGTGTGCAATCATGTAATAATGCTTACGTGATTAAAATAAAAAAACCAAATTTCTTTCTTCCTTCCGCTGTTGGCGCATATGTGATAA
This sequence comes from Mesoplodon mirus, assembly GCF_964341445.2. Lineage (NCBI taxonomy): Eukaryota > Metazoa > Chordata > Mammalia > Artiodactyla > Ziphiidae > Mesoplodon > Mesoplodon mirus. Next base: position 82,569,307 of record NC_138985.1, on the reverse strand, counting down.
AAGTTACCATTACTGTCCAGTGAACATAAGCATTACCATGCAATGTTAGAGGTTCTATTTATTGGGACATTTTGCTCTGTCTGAGATGATTTTATTTTTATTATTTTATTAAAAAATTTTTATTGGCATATAGTTGACTTACAATGTTGTGTTAGTTTCTGCTGTAAAGTGAATCAGTTATACATACACATATATCCACACTTTTTTTGATTCTTTTCCCATATAGGTCATTACAGAGTATTGAGTAGAGTTCCCATGCTATATAGTAGGTCTTTATTTTCTATTTTATATATAGTAGTGTGTATATGTCAATCCCAATCTCCCAATTTATCCCTCAAGAGAGTATAAATTAAGCTGCTGGAAAACACACTTGAGCCCCCGGGAAATTCTAAGTAAGTTTACATATCATTCTGGCATCAAAATGCACCTCCTCTCAGAGAAAAGGGATTACTGGCCAGCGTCAGATTCCAAGGTACACCTCAGGGTTTATCTGCCTGCACTAGAGTTCTACCCTTAGGACTGTAATTCTCATTCTGCGTGTTTGTTTTTCTCATTGAGAAATACAGGACAAAAGAAGAAGTTCATATCATGAAGAGACCTAACATAGGTCCAATCTTCCCTGAGTAAAAATTTAACTTGATTTCAGAAGATCTCTGGAATACTCAGGAAAGAACCTGATAGAAGAGAGGTGAATCCAGACGAAGAGAAAAGTTAAAAAGGACCAGATGACACTGGCTGTAAATATCCACTGAGGAGGAACCACATTTATGGAACCTCCTTGGGGAACAGGGCTTACCTTCTTCCCAGTGACAACGAGTGTATAGCCATTTTGGTTTAGCGGGTGCTCCACAATTGCTTCTGGAGACACAGGGTGGGAATCCAGGCGAAAATTCACGTGTGGGGTTAATGATCCTGATCGAGAAACCACAACCTGAGAAACAAACCAGAAAGTACCCTTAGTCCAACAAGCTCAGTTTAAATATACTGTCAGGGGAAAATGTGGACGATAATGGTAATACCAGATTAGACGAGCTCATGGGTGTTTGAACTATAGGCCCAACAGTTTATCTCACTGTAAATCAATACGACATCTTCTAATCTCCTGCCTTGAAGACAGTTCATCTGCACCCCCAAGACAGAGTTTTGCCTGTTATCTTTTAATGATTTCTAGGGAAGGAGATCTTCCAGTCAATCAGCCAGCACATGCAGACAAACCCTCACGATTGTATTGGGAACTGGAGGAACCAAAACTCTGCCTAGCACAGAAGACCTCCCTTATGCTACAAGGATTCTGGATTATTTTTTAATGTTTTCTCCTGACCCACCCCACTGAGCAGCTTCCCTTGATGTAATGGAAAGGGTAGTGAATGGGAAGTCTGGAGAACTGGATTTGGTTCCAGCTTTGCTACTCTTAAGCCATATGTATAGATCTTTTGAGATCAAAATAGGCCCTCAGCTAACTTTGAAAGGGTGTGCTGTCATTTCTTACAGACCATTGTCCCAGCATACTTTTTAACTTTGATTATAACTAAAGTTCTGCTTCTTGGCCTGGTGTTACAATAAGGCCTGATGGTTTTAACAATGCCTTGGAAATGAGGTTTGATGATTGGTGTGATTCTTGCTGTTAGGTATTTCTAATTTGGGATGGTTCTCAGCTATATAATTTCCATCTGCCCCATTGCTAGAACCCAGTAATAATGAAGTCCAGGTATAAAATCAGATGACTATCTGAGATGAACACTCAGACTACAGGAGAGTTTAGGAGCACTCAGAGGGACTCTCATTCTTAAATAGGGCATAAGGTTGTATCTACAGGAGGGTACAGGAGGCTGAGCATAGCTCTGGGCTTGAAATTGAGTTTGTGAAATTGCCTGACATCCAAATACCCTTTTACATTTCACTGAAAGTGCGTTTATTTGCCATGTGTTTGAAATCATGGGACAAACGTGGGCAGCTGTGAGATTAGGATTAAATAATAAATAACTACTCCATCTACCTCAGCTTTCTTATCCATAAAATGGGAATGAACTGCTTAGTACTCTAACAAACACACAACATACAAATGTTTTGGGGAACCAGTAGTAAATTTTTTCTTCAGTATAACAAAGGAGTCAAGTTGCCTGAAACAATTTGGGAAGATTCCCAAAGTCCCTAATTTGCTCCCAGAGAGTGGACTGTTGATAGAGAAACCAACCACGCTCACACACAGCTATAAAAATTAAACATCATGACATTCTTCTTCTAACATTTGTTCTATCCCAAACACTCAACACTTTCAAAACAACTCCATTAAGCAGGGTGGCTATATTTGCACAGAAGTTAAGTGATGGATCGAAGGTCATTTGGTCAGAATGGGAAAGGATGGAAACTACTGTTATTCCTAAATTTAGGGCCAAGTAGTTATTTGTGACTTTTGTAAGGGAAGTAAAAAGAAGTTCAATTACAAGTTCTACCTCCCTTTGGGTGCTGGTTACAAGCAGACTATCAGAAAACCAAAGTTCTATCCCAAATTATCCAGATTTCAGTTAACCAATTTTTCTATCTTGATGTACTTCTGGTTCTCACCACCTCTTGTTTTTCCTACCCCTCACGCCTCCCTGCCCCCCCAATTTTTTCATATTTCCCTGATTGTTGTCAATCACTTCAAACTGAAAAGGTGAAAAAAATTTTCATTTTCTCACACACAAGTAAAAACCAAAACAATACACCAGCCTCTCTTAATAACCTGACTCTGTTCTCTGCCTCATTCTGTGCTTTCTACTTCACTGGAGATCATTCATCCCTCTGAACCTGCCTATAGGTATTTGCGTTTTGTTTCTCTCTTATACCTTCCATTCTATTCAGACCTGCTACATAACAGTCACCTCCTACTACTGTTTTGTCTCCTATCTTTTTGCTCTCTTTAATATCATTTCCCCTATCTATAATAAGCAATCCCTGCTTAATTAATAGGTCATCATCTTTGACTTTATCAACTATCTTAAGCCTATCCAAATATTCATTTCCCAGAAAGGATTAACATTACTCTTTTCATAAAGAAGCTCTTTGCACCTCTGGAACTTGGATAGATTGATTTGGTGCATTACCAGTTAAGACTTTTTGTCTGAAGAACACCATATATGATGGTAACTGAGCCAGGCATTGTGCTAAGTGCTTTAAATGGGTATTTTATTTACTCCTCACAATAATCCTACAGGGTAGGTACTATTGTTTTCCATAAAGAAAAGATGACAGAGAACCTCAGCTAGAAAGTACAAGAGTCAGGTTTCCAAGGAGCTTTATCTCATGCCAGAATCTGTTTGCTTGACCTCTTTTTAAACACTCAACCGATCTACTCTTGGAGCACCAGAGTAAATACCAATAAAAAACTTCAACTCTGAGCTCCCAAGAGCCACTTATGAGTCAAAGCATTAAAACAAATTTCACAATATATTTGTCTTGCCAAATACTCCTTGTTTCTGGAGTATTTGTAATCTTGGCTGCACAAGTTAAGTGTGCCTAAGGAGAAAGACTCCACATCTAAATAGTTTTTGATGGCATAGAGGAAATGTTATTAGTACAGCTGGCAAGCTCAACTTTTGATCATGAGCTAGGATAAGTGTGGCTTGTTATAGAAAAAGGAATGAACCAGAGAAGACAGGAAGGCTGTGTGGAAAGTGAGACGACTGCTTGGAGTTTCAAGCAGAGGTCATATCACAGATGCAAATACAGTTTTAGTTGATCATTAGCCCTTTCTCTGGAGGGATACCTATTGCTATTGTTTCTATCATTAATTCCTCACTTTCTCTTATTGCCAGAATTCTAAATGATTGGGTAACCACTTTAACTCTCAAAATACTCCTGAAGCAATGTCTGCAAGAAGTTAGGAGCTCCTTTTGGTTGTCATGGAGATATTTCTAAGGACAGAATAGAATCCAGCATTTAAATTTAATTCTTATGATAAATCACATGGCAGTCTTAGGACAATGAGTAAGAAATAGAAGACTGGCAACTATCTTTTGAGTTTCTACCGTGCTGACAACTAATCTTTAGTGTTTCGTTCTCAAAACCGTTTTCTTTAATGCTCTTGAAAATACAAGACTAGGGTGAGGGAGTAGGGAGGAATCTGAATTTACTTGACTGCGGTGGCTATGATCTCAAATTACCTGGGGGAGGACAGGGGAAGAAATATATGTAAATATATATGTAAATATATATATATAAAATATATGTAAAAATAAAATAAATAAAATAAAATAAAACCTTGTGGCTAGGGCCATAAATTCATGACCCTGAACAAAGTAATTCTATGTAATATATCTATAAATACATAAAGGCCAGACCTCTTCACCCCACACACAGAGTTCTATTTTTTTTTTTTTTTGCGGTACACGGGCCTCTCACTGTTGTGGCCTCTCCTGTTGCGGAGCACAGGCTCCAGATGCGCAGGCTCAGCGGCCATGGCTCATGGGCCCAGTTGCTCCGCGGCATGTGGGATCTTCCCGGACCGGGGCACGAACCCGTGTCCCCTGCATCGGCAGGCGGACTCTCCACCACTGCATCACCAGGGAAGCCCCAGAGTTCTACTTTTGATTAAACTGTTTTAGAATTTAATTTTCTTTAAGAAGGATGAATACAATTTAACATGAGATATTATTTCTCACATAATGTGAGATACGTGGTTTTTCTCCTCATTTTTTTAAAGTAGACAATTCAGTGGTTTTTAGCATATTCACAGATTTGTGCAACCATCTTCACAACTAATTTTGGAATATTTTCATTACCTCAGAAACCCCACACGCCTTAGCCATCATCCACCCTAGCCCGTCATACCCTCCAGTTCCTGGCAACCACTAATCTACTTTATATCTCCGCAGATTTTCCTATTCTGGACATTTCATGTAAATGGAATCCTACAATATGTGGTCTTTTGTAACTGGTTTCTTTCACTTAATGTTTTCAAGGTTCATCCATGTTGGAGTATGTATCAGTACTTCATTCCTTTTTATTGTCAAATAATATTCCTTTGTATGAATATACTGTATTTTATTCATCCATTTATCAGTTGATGGACATTTGGGTTGTTTCTACTTTTTGGCTATTGTGAATAATGCTGCTAGGAACATCCAAGTCTAACTTTTGGTGAGAATATATATTTGCACTTCTGTTGGGTATATACCTAGGAGTGGAATTGTTGGGTCTTACGGTAACTCTATATTTAACCTTTTGAGGAACTGCCAGACCATTTTCCATATGGGATGCATAATTCTACGTTCCCACCAGCAATGTATGAGTGTTCCAATTTCTTCACATCCTTATTGACATTTGTTATTTTTCATTTTCTTGATTATAGCCATCCTAGTAGGTGTGAAGTGGTACTTCATTGTGGTTGGTTTGTATTTATCTGCAAAATGTTTCCTTAAATTAAGTAAAAGACCAGTTTACTTCTGAAGGTTCACAGGCTTCCATCCATTCCTCCTGCCTGAGACTGATACTTGGGCATCACCTGCTCAGCCTCCCAACCAGTTCTCTGAAGAACATACCTCATGGTCAGACAGGACTTTTGTAAAACAGAGATCTAGAAAGGCTGGAGGTGGGGGAGGGGTAGAAGAAACAAAAATGGATTCTCACTATGAGAAGCAGAGTGGGAGATGCAGCACATTCCCCAGTGAATTGAGAGAGGAAAAAAAATGTAAGTGAAGGAGATAACACCATTAATAAACAAACTGGGTTATAACTGGATATGAACTTACAGATCCAGGAAATGAGTCTGCTTTCTCTCTAGTTTCTAGTACAGATCTGGCACATAGTAGGTCCAAAAGGCATATCTATTCCTTAAACATATGAATAGATTGAAATAAGAAGACTACTTAAGCCTTGATGAAGGGATGGGTTTTTTAATGCTCCAGACATTTAGATAACCTTCAAGAGTTTGGTTTGCATTTTCAAGGTATGGCTTCTGATGCCTTCTGCAATGGACTGAATGTTTGTGTCCACCCCCCCCCCACCCAAGTTCATATGTTGAAATCCTAATCCCCAGTGTGATGGTGTGAAGAGATGAGGCCTTTGGATGCTGCTTAGGTCATGAGGGTGAAGCTCTCATGAATGAGATAAGTGCCCTATAAATGGGACTCCAGAGAGTTCTCATGCCCTCTTTCCACCATGTGAGGACACAGTGAGAAGATGGCAATCTGTGGACCAGGAAGCAGGCCCTCACTAGACTCCAGATCTGCTGGCACCTTGATCTTGGAATTCGCAGCCTCCAGAACTGTAAGAAATAAATGTTTGGTTTTTTAAGCCACCTAGTCTATGGTAATTTGTTACAACAGCCCGAACTGACTAAAACACCAGCTATAGGTTTATATCTTAAGTATGTGAGAGAAATTGGTATTTGTTTAGAAAGAAATCAGATATAAAGAGTTTTGTTTCAACCAAGGTAAACATCTAATTTTCTGGAATTAAAAAAGTGAAACATAAGAAGTGGAAATTGCTGATTGGTGCTGACAACTCAAAATTAGAAGTAGTAAGACAAAGTACCAGGTGGCAAAAGTTGAATTAAATGAAACTTTGCTCTGTTCTTTCACTCTTTTTGGTAAGTGGGCACAAGAGCTTCTATACCAACCAGACACTACAAAGGCCAGGGTATGTACAAAAAGTAAAACAATTTTTTTAATGATTATAATATCGATGTGTATGTGTGTTTCAACTTTTTGAAATGAGTCAAAGTGAGTCAAAATGAGTCAATACCAAACTGAGAACTTTGTAAAAAATTTCAAGCATCTAAAAACCAAATAAGCTAGTAAATTTGTAAAAATTTAAAAAAATCCAATACTTTCAAATCAGTATTCCAAATACAATGGTTGTAGGATTTGCCAATCTATATATAGAGTATATCTGTCTGAATTTTGAAAAAACTACTGATAAATATATTTCCTGTTTTAAAATGTCTCTCCATTTTTTCAAATAAGCACCCGAACAAGAAATTCCAGTTATTCCCTGCTACCAAAAAAACCAAAACAAACAAAAGGTTAGCACTTTCCCATGGTTTCAAATATGTATGGTGTTTGAAATTTCTATGCTATAACAGTTTATAAGATATATATATTTCAAAACCATGCATTAATTCATTTTAGGAGACTATATATGAGCTGGGCTTAATTTTTTGTTATGGACATAACTCTGAAATCATTATTTACAATAGGTTCTTTTTCTCCCAAAAGAAATTTCAGAACCCATGAAGTATATTTTCCTCTAAAGAAATATAGCAAAGCTACCACTCTTTTTTTTTTTTTTTTTTTTTTTTTTTTTTGCGGTATGCGGGCCTCTCACTGTTGTGGCCTCTCCCGTTGCGGAGCACAGGCTCCGGATGCGCAGGCCCAGCGGCCATGGCTCACGGGCCCAGCCGCTCCGCGGCATATGGGATCCTCCCAGACCGGGGCACGAACCCGTATCCCCTGCATCGGCAGGCGGACTCTCAACCACTGCGCCACCAGGGAGGCCCGCTACCACTCTTTAGATATGTAACTAAATCAATGATGTACACCTTAAAAAAAGGCAGATATTTTTATCTGAGCATTTTATAAAGGAGACGGGTAAGTTAGCAATCAAGTTCAAGCTTTGTTTGGCTGTGTCTCTGCAGGCTGCTCACAGCATTGATGAGTTGATGATCTGTGTCTATATAGTCTAAAATAGCAGTAATCCCAAATGAAATGTATGCTGCAGGCTTCGAGCACAAAGCACTGACATGCCATGACGGCAGCACAGGAGCTGAAGAAATTTAGAGACAGGAGGTCAATAGATGAATCGATTCTTCTTACTAGAAGTGAGTAATTATTGTCAAGTTCACTGATTACTAACATAATCCTTTAAGTAATGGTCATAAGTAATGATCATGAGCTAACCATGTCTTTTTAGGTGGTCCCTACCTCTTGAAGTTTCTTGCTTAAGACCAACTAGTCCAGTTAAGAGGCACAAGAGAAAAGGGGTTATCGGTGGTAACAGCATCAAGGAACTGGGGAGAGGAGAAAGGGTGATGGGAGAAGAGCAAGGATAATGCCAAAGAACCTAATGAAATCTGTGACAGTGCTCAGGCAGTGGCCACTGTATATAGACAAGGTAGCTGCCCAGTGAATGTGGAGCTGAACTTGCAACAAGTCTTGAAAGTGCCTCCCCACTCCCACCCCACCCCCATCCACTTGCTCTCCCCGGCCTGACAGTCATGCACAAATATTTTAATAACGATGCTTGCATCTAGAGATTAAAGGCCTTATATAAGTGCTGTAAAAAAAAAATCAAGCAAGCATTGTTTTTGGATGTAGATTAGATGAGGAGCTCAGAAGGGGAGATGTGGGCAATCCCTGTGATTAGTCCTGTGATCTTCATGAGTATCCTGCTTCCCTCTCCCATGTAGCCCTGCACACTGTGCTCATGTTCCCCAGCCTTGTTCTTTTCTACATCTGCTCTGCCTCCAAAATTCATAAGAAGGCGTGTTCTTACTGTTTACTTATACTATCTCAAACATTGCTTAAAATATTATTTTACTTCAGAGCATCCCAGAGTGATCACCCAAATAAAAACTGTTTTTGAAATCTATATCTACACTGACATAGCTCTACAGATAGACTTGAATGTATGTACACATTAGTATATTTAGACATAGCTGCACCTGTGTAAGTTACACGTTTAAATGTTAAAAACATGTCAAAAATGTCTTCTCTTCCATACGTATAATATTGTTAGCTAAACAATATAATTCTTTCTAATCAAATAACCACTGTGAAATACCTGATTCACTTTGCACCCGACAGCTGGGGCTGAAGCTTGTATTCCCAGCCAGAGTTGAACATAAGCACAATAGGAAAGGCAGAAACAGCTGCAAACTCTTGGGAGAAAACATTTGCAAAGCAACTTTGCCTTTAGGCTTCAGGGTAGGAAGGAAGTAAAATCATTTTTCTATTCCTTTTCATGTATGGCAGCTGTCTTTGGGAAAATTATGTCCCTTCTATATTGTAACAGAAACTTCATAGTATTATTAAAACACGGGTTGTAGAAACTTAGGCTTGGCCCCAGATTCAGCACTTCAGTGCAGTCAAAACATTTACAGAACTTGGTAGGTTACTGCTTGGATAGATTAAGCTGGATGGTCCCCAAATTTCTGCTGCACTCCTGACTCCGCCTCCACATTATTTGCTGTAAACAAACTGGATTTCAGTGATGTTGATTCTTTGATCCTTTAAATGGTTTAGGTTTATTTACATAAAATTTTACTAAATGGAATTCTTCTGGGCAAGTGTCAGAGAAATAGATCCTCTCTCTGTGGGTCTCAGTAGCCCTGTGTTTTTTATGTCTTTTTTTTCTCTACTCTTCGTGTCAGATACATGTTTTTATTTCCCCTACTGAAATTTTAGTTCCTCAGAGGCAGGTTCTGTGTCACTGCTTCCTTAGCTGCACTTACTTGCCTAGTAAAGCAAAGTTAGTACGTTCTTGATACATATTTGATGAATTAAGAGCCACCTGGTTTAAAAAAAAATCAAGGATAGCAGTGCTTTTCATAAAATAAATATCTACTTATATACTTATTTTCATCTTTGGTGTTATGGATGCAAAGGTGTACTATGGCTTCTTTTATGAAAATGCTGGGAGACAAGAATAAAACATTTGTTACATTTTTAATAGAAATGTTAAAGCATTTCTATTATAATGAGACTGATGTATATAACATATCACTTGGGTTGTGAAATCTGTCACACAGTAGAATTTACTTAGCTATTAAAGCAATCTATCTAAAAATGGAATTTTATTAGAACTTTAGAATCTGGAAATAGGCCAGGAACCTTATGATGTGAAAAAGTGTCAGACCTAAAGTGACTGTAGAAAGCTTATTAATATGGAACTGGATTGGTGAGGTATTAGACAATTAAGAAAAAAAGAAAAGCAGAAAAAAGATAAAGGGAAGCAAATCAACATAGTAAACACAATAGGAATTCAACTGATGAATTCAGTCATCCTCCTTCAGATTTTTCTTGGAATTCTACAGAATAACATCAATGTAAACTAAAAACACATATAAATACTACATAACAAACCCATTTTACAAGGATAATAGATATGATCATATTTCAAATATGTTAGAGTGCTTGCCTGTGTGGGAGGAGACTGGGCATCTCTCCTTCACATTTTGAGGAGTTAAGGACAGCACTGAATGCTCTGAAGTGGGTGAATAAGAACACTGGGCTGGGGGGTGGGTGGGAGAAAAAGTGTAGTTAATTGTGAAGCAATGGGAGGAGGGGAGACCAAGTGTGGGATTATTTAGATAACAGGATCTACAATATATGATTCATTTTGAGGTGGGAAAGTTTTATTTACACGTTTCATGATTTTGAAAAAATTCCACCATGCCCACTAGTACAAGAAAAACATTTGATCAGTACCCAGACTGCTACAAAGACAGTGGTAACTTTTAAAAAATATATATTTGTTAAAGAATACAGGTAGAGAATGTATAGATGGGCAAGTCTTAGGAAAACATCATCGTCCTCAATTCGTTTACTAACAGTCATTGCTGGACTGGGCTGTTAATTATGTCAGATGATTATGAAATAAACATTCTTCTTTAAAAGAAATTTCTAGTCTTTGAGGAAAGTCAACATTTCCATAGATACCATCGTCACTGTGTATTAACCAAGAATCTACTAATGAACTCATGTTGAAAGCACTACCAATAACTATTAAAGGAGTAAAACAGACCCAACATGAGAGCATTTTTATTTCTGCAAAGTTATAGGGTTCTTGTATCTAGGGGACACGATAACTGCAAGTCTGAAATGTGAACTTTTATTGTATGGAAATACTGTTGCTATCCATTAAAGGCATTTCTTAACAAAATCCGGATCTTTTTTTCCCAGTGTTTGCACTTTTTTGTGTCTGACCCCATCATTTTGCAGAATCAGGAGAACTAGAGTTACAATGGGATTTTGATGATAACGTCCCTTCCTAACTCCTGCCAATATTTCTCAATGATGTGAATGTTTCTTCTCATGGAGACGCACGGTTCACACAATAGCTCTCTTTTGATCCGTAGCTTCCCTTGAAATAGGAAAACATCGCCTGGAAGTGCTTTAATTGTTTCATTTTATTTTCCAATCATGTGATAGAAATCATGAATGGAAAAAAAAAACCCAAACCATTCCAGGCAAGAAAATTAAAGCAACCACATTTAAACTGAAAGCTTTAAGAATTTAACAACGAGAAAAGGCCATACACTTCATAAAAAGTGGACCAAGCTTCATTGTTTTGCTTTCAGTCTATGCCTCTAGCTTCCACTGTGATTTTCACTTACAGTATTTGCAAACACCTTACTGTAAAAAGAGAAGGAAATTAATTGCATAACACCGGATAAAACAGACACAGCCACTCTCAGAAAGTATGTACCTGCATGAATCGACCCTCTGACGTTCCAAGATTAGCGATGGTGAGGTCTCCTTTAATAAAGGTGGATATAGATGTTAAGAGGACTTGGTTGAACTGGCCCATGAATAAGTCAACGCGCTGCAAAGCTGTGGTAAACTCCGTTCGGTATTCGTCACTGCGCGCTTCGCAGCCTGATGAATTTCTCAAAAGTGTCTGGAATAAAATATGGTCATAGAATTAATGTGAGTCCAGATGTGAGCAAGCTATTAAGAAACTTTTTGGTGTGTCTTTTTAGAGCTTGGAGGGAATGGCAAGGATAATAGACAGTTTGCAAATAGACAAATAGTCCCAGAGAGGCAGAAACAATTCTAGTGACCTAAATGACTCTAGTATCAGTAGGTGCTGCTCTGTATATATAGACTCTAAAACTAGGGGCAAATCTTTCCCTCACAGTTTGTATCACGATTTGATATGTACGTACATAAAAATGGAACTTAGCTGGTGCTAGTAAAAGAAAAACAAAACTATGAATGTTTCAGGCCTGGACATGAAGGTAATGCTTCTAGCAGGCAAGTCCAATGAGATGAATATCAACTGGAATAATCATAAATGTCAGAATCACACTAGGACATTATATTTTTAAATGTGTTCCTTTGTGCATTTGTGCGCAGCGGGGTGGTGGGGATAATTCATGGGGAAGCAGCAGAGCACAGACTCCAGACCTAGGTGCCTGCATCAAACCCTGGTCCTTAATGGTTACTCGTTGTATGTAATTTCTATAACCTCCCTCTGTTTGTGAATTTCATGTTATCTCTGTTACAGTTCCTCCATTTGTAAAATTGAGAGAATTACAGAAATGTACTTACCTTACAGAGCTGTTGTAAAGATTAAATGAGCTAGTTTACAGAAATCTCTTATAATAGAACCCAGCACAGAGAACATAGAGTATTTGTCCTCATTATGGTGAAAGGCTCAAAAAATGTAAAAGTTGTACATCAAATGCTTTGTTAACTAGCTAACTAAAAGGCAATTACCACCAAATCAGGTATTTATCTTTTAGCTTTAACTCTAAGTGAAAGGATTTAAAGAATATTGTTCACTAACACATGACAATTTAAGTACTATGGATCCTTCCCTTCACCTCGACACTTCAGTCTGCTGGTCTTCCTTCTACTACTTCTCAGATTGTAACATTTGTCTCCTTTGCAGGACCATCCATGCTTGCCTGTCAATGTTAGAGTTTCTCAAGGCTCCATCCTAGGGCTGCTCCTCTGCTCACTCACTCTTCATACTCCCCACCCAGGATATCTCAGTTTCACTCTATTTAGTTGACACTCACATTTGTACCTCCAGGCTAACTTGCTCCTCTGAGCTGACTGTGCATTTATCAAACTGCCTATGAAATCTGAACTCAGATGTCTCAAAGACCTCAGGCTCAACATGACCAAAGTAGAAACCACAATCTTCCCCCATGCCTGACCTTGTGATATAATGCACCCCAGCAAATGGCTCCACCATTTCTCCAGGTGCACAAGTCAGAAATCTAAGTGTCATCCGTCATTCCTCCCCATACACAGTTCATCACCAATTCCCATCAATTGCACTTTCTAAATATCTCCTGGGTCTCTACAGTTTTCTCTATCTCTACCATGGCAAACTTCATCAAAGGCACCTCCATCCTTTCCTGGACTATGACAATGGCTTCTTAACTGGACCTGCCCCGTCCAATCTCATCCAATCTCTTTCAAAGTCTATTCTCCACACTGCAGCCAAATTTTCTTTTTAAACCACAAATCTCATCATGTCACTCTGCTTAAAACACTGAACATTTCCCCACTGCTCTTCGGATCAAGGACAAAACTTTTAACATGCCCCATTGGATCCTGCATCATCTGGTTCCTGCTCAAATTCTCCAGACTCACCCTGCACTGCGTTCTTCCTTGCTCTCTATGCTCCAGTGAGCTGGCCTTCTCTTAGTTCTCTAAATAGCCATGTGTCCTCCATGACAGGGCCTCTGCACATGCTGTTCCCTCTGCCTGGAATGCTCCTTCCACCTCCATTCACCTTGTTAACTCCTATGCCTCCTTCAGATCTCAGCTTGTCATCGGTTCCTCAGAAGGCCTGCCCTGACCCCAATATCTAGGTCAAATGCTTCTATTATAGACTGTCATAATACCATTTACTATGTGAAATAGCACTCGTTATAGCTGCAACTACTATTCGCTTGTGTGATATAAGAGTGATGTGAGACTTCTCCCAAGTGGCTCCCTGTCTTTAGGGACCCTGCTTGTTTACCACTGTATTGCTAGTAGTAGATGAAATATCACACATAGTAGATGTTTAATAAATACTAATTGAATGAATGAACAAGTAAGTAAATCAGTTATGGGTAGATGGGGAATGAGTGTGAAGATATGAACCAATATTACTAAAGCTATTTTTTTTTCAGGAATAGGGATAGTTTATGAGTTTATAAGGGACAAATGGACTGACTCACCCCAACTGTCCTGAAAAGATAATTGCAAATTGGTAACTTTGGGGCAGATAATGGGGGGCAAGAAGGTGTATAAAGAAGACAAAGTCTAACTTGAAGAAAGAGAGAAAAAGCTCAGTTTTACACATCTTTGTATGTAGCTACAAGTCCAGGAAAATGATTTGAAGATTAGAGATTTTCTATTATTGTCCTATTGTATTTGTAATAATCAGAAAGTTGTTAGAGCATATTTCAAACCAATTTCGTGCTTAAGAACAAACTGAAATAAAAAATTTAGTCACCCTTATGTAAAATAACCTTACTCCTTAATGTCAAATTTCTGTCACATAGAATGCAAAGTTCTTACATCTATTAACTTTTATGGTTAAATATCACCTAACATCCTGTTTTACATAGCAACAACTATTTTTTTATTTTAAATGGTGATAAGTTAGCAAACAGAGAGTCTCAGAGATGCTAAACCTATGACTTTTAATAAGATGTTGTAGTTCTAGACATTTTTTGATATATTTGTGAGTGCTATTTTACTATTTAATTAGAAACTTTTCTTCACTAAAGTGCTATAGATTGCTCTGAGGAGTAGCAGATAACCGAGATGTACTGTCAGTTCAATAGTTACCAATTAATTGGTAATTAAGTTTCCATTGGTGATCAATCATCCATTTTGCAGAGAGTGCTAGAACCAGGGAAGCTTCTTAAAGGAGCAAAGGACATTTTTAAATCAAAGGCCTTATGAAGTATTCCGTTATAGAGGTGGCTGCTCTTCAGAGTCAGCTTCTGTGATTTTGTTCATTTCTTGTTCTCACTTTTTTCCTATGTCTAGGTGGCATTCTGGGAACTTTAAAGCCTCAGACATGACTTGGGGTTCGGTGCGGTGGAGATATGATGGATTCATCAGGATACAAAACAATTGGCAAATTGTGGAGTAGAGTCTTAGGTTGTAAACTAGTAGCAGCCTACTATCAACAAGAGTCCAGGAATTGTCTCATTTATCTTTTATCCCCACTGTGTACGCTGCCTAGCACACTGTAGGTATTTAACAACTGCCTGCTGAAAAATTAATGCATTTTCAAAGTAACCAGGGATAAAGCTCATTTGCCTACCCAGCTTGCTTTGTGGTCTGCCTTGCTGAATAGGGCGAGCTGGAGAACAGAGGTTTAGATGCATCTCAGAGTGTCTGCAAACCTGCAGGACCTCACTGATCTTCTCTAAATGAAGGGAGAGAAACAGGACCAGAACTTTAGCTTCTATGTGTCTGTTTTCTCACATGTAAGGCTTAATAAGTGTAGAACTCTGCATCAGAGTTAATGCATATTTATATTCCACACTTCAAGGCTTCTCCTTTAGGAAACAGTAAGGTCTCTAAATGGTACTTCCTCAAGGACTGAGAGGGATTCCTGTCCCCCACCCCCCCACAAACAAATTCCAAAGTATAGAAACACTGAACAATGTTGGAATAGGATGTACAGAACTCCTTGATCTTAAAAAATTGTGCAATGGAGCCAAAAACCAAACATCATGTCAGGGCCAAGTGGCATTCAAATTTCAGAAGCCAGGGGACCCTAAACTTTTTCTTTTTCATTTTCTCCACAGCTGAGATCTGCAGGAGAGGGGCACTAACTTCGAGGAAAACGTAACATTCCAGTGTTCACTGCAGGAGAGGGGGACTACTCCTTGTCTCTTCCTGCTGAGAATCCTGATAAACTCGACGCCTGGGGTTAGGGTGGCAGGAACTGGCTTACAGAGCTGCAGGCTGTCGTTATGCTTGAATAGTAGATCTTTAACTATTAGAGGGAGCTTTGGTTTAAAATCTCAGCATTGCAAACGTAAAGTATCCTGTAAATACTCCATCTGATTCACCATGTCCCTTACAGATAACTAGTTAATGTGTTTGTTGCTCATTTGTGCAGGAAAGATGGGGTGACTCCTCATCACTTTACACACAGTTCCTGGTGTGATGTTAGAGTGGGATCCCGTCCAGCTGGAAGAACTACAGACCCACTGCCGGGGGTCTCCTTGCCACTCGTGCTTCTCTTAAAGCCAAAGGTCTCGTGTTTTGGGGTAAAAGTGAACGTAGCTGGTGAAAAGCAGTTCTCTGGTACAACAGCTGCTTTGGGGCACTGCAGAAGAGCCTACAGAGAAAGTTTTCCCCCAGCACCAGTTGAGAAGCCAGACTAATGCTCTCTCTTTGGTAACAAAGGGAGGAAGAAGGAAGGAAGGAAGGAAGGGAGGGAGGAAATCAATCTTTACCCTGCACCTACACTGTGCCAGGCACTGAGCTGGGCATTTTCACGTACAAGCAGACTCACAGCAGCCCTGTGAGGTTTTATCACACTGAGTTTCAGGAGGAGACGCAGGGCAGCCAAAGGCGGCCACAGGTTCACACTGGAACAGGCATTCGAATTTAATTCTCTCTGACTCTCAAGCTCATGAATTGCTTTTGCTACTGTTTACTATTCTGGGCAAAGTTCCGAGAGTTGTATAATTACAAAAATGGAAAGGGCCTTAGAGACCATCTTATTCCAGTCCCTCACTTTATGTATGAGAAACTGAAAGGTAGGGAAGTTGTAACTCTAAGAGAGTTGGAATCACTTAACAAAAGTTATCATTTAACATGTAAACCCACAACGCTTCAAAGAAGGAAATGTATTGATAGATTTGCCCACCCCTGATTCCTTTTCTGAGAGAAAGGCTGGAATTAATCATTATTCTCTGGACCATGGCACAGAGATGACCACTAGCATTTTGGGCTGTTCTAGTTAGCATGGCTCTCAAATTTACCTCTTTGTCACCTATTTTGGTTAATGAACATTACGGTGTTTCCATCCTGGTCACTTGAAATTTCAGCCATCACCAACTCCTCTTTCTCCAGCATCTCTCACATCCAAGCAGTTGCTAGGTCTCGCTCAACTCTGTCTGCAGTGTCTCTCCCGTGCAGCCCTCCAGTCACCCCTGCACGCCTGCCCCAGGATAGGTGTTCCTCACTGGCCTTCCTGTCTCCCATCTCATCTGCCTTGAAGCAGTTACTTCCTTCTTCAAAATTTTAATTGCTTCCCAAAGGCCTGCAGGAAAAGTCCAGTCTCCTTAGTATGACATCCTAACCTGCCTTGATTAACACGCTTATTCTTTTTTCCACTAAGGCATTAAGATTTTCCATTAAGAAGGTCAGGTGACCATCTAGGACACCATGGGAATCTCAGAGTGACTATCCTGACACAAGACCCATCCCATTTTTGGATTCTTGCATTTACTTTGGCAGCTGATGGCCCCCTCCCGCTGGCCGCTGACACCCACTCCCTGCTCATGTAAACCCGAAGCCTGGCTCTCTCCTAAAGTCTCTCTTTACGATGTCTTTTGAATGACAGAAGTAATGTGTTTTGGGACTTCCCTGGTGGTGCAGTGGTTAAGAATCCGCCTGCCAATGAAGGGAACACGGTTCGATCCCCAGTCTGGGAAGATCCCACATGTCGCGGAGCAACTAAGCCAGTGCACCACAAATACTGAGCCTGTGCTCTAGAGCCCGCAAGCCACAACTACTGAGCCTGTGTGCCACAACCACTGAAGCCTGTGCGCCTAGAGCCTGTGCTCTGCAACAAGAGAAGCCACCGCAATGAGAAGTCTGCACACTGCAACAAAGAGTAGCCCCCGCATGCTGCAACTAGAGAAAGCCTGTGCGGCAACTAAGACCCAACGCAGTTAAAAAAAAAAAAAAGAAGTAATGTGTTTAATTGGATGGGGGAGGGGAAATAGTGACAAAGAATAAGAATAGTGGATAGTACAAGGGCACAGGAAGATACCATAGAGCTCAAGATATTTGAGTCAAGAGGGAAAAAGAAACAAGAAATAAAATCATCCAGTACAATATGTTGTTTAGGCATATACACATGTGTAGCACAAGTAAAGGCAAGGGAAAGATGAGCAAACAATTCACAATTGCCGTTTACCCACTTTTCTGGGGCAGGAGGGTAGGAATAAGACTGGGTGGGACACATAGGGCCTTCAAAGGCATTGGTAATTATTCTTTTTTCAGCTTCGTGGTAGAGAATCAGTATTTGTTTTATTTTTCATATACACTCACAACACATACATGTATACAGTACATTATTCTTTTGTATATATTACTATATCATTATAAAAATAAATTTTAAAAGAAAACAGTGAATAAATGGGAGGTAAGAAAGTGAAGAGAGCCAATTAACTATTCTCTCCACCCCAACTTTTTTTTTTTTTAACATCTTTATTGGAGTATAATTGCTTTACAGTGGTGTATTAGATTCTGCTTTATAACAAAGTGAATCAGTTATACATATGCATATGTCCCCATATCTCTTCCCTCTTGCGTCTCCCTCCCTCCCCCCACTCTATGTGGTCACAAAGCACCGAGCTGATCTCCCTGTGCTATGCGGCTGCTTCCAACTAGCTATTTTACGTTTGGTAGTGTATATATGTCCATGCCACTCTCTCACTTTGTCCCAGCTTACTCTTTCCCCTCCCTGTATCCTCAAGTCCATTCTCTAGTAGGTCTCTGTCTTTATGTCCGTCTTGCCCCTAGGTTCTTCATGACATTTTTTTTTTTTTAGATTCCATATATACGTGTTAGCATACGGTATTTGTTTTTCTCTTTCTGACTTACTTCACTCTGTATAACAGACTCTAGATCCATCCACCTCACTACAAATAACTCAATTTCGTTTCTTTTTATGACTAATATTCCATTGTATATATGTGCCACGTTTTCATTATCCGTTCATCTGTTGATGGACACTTAGGTTGCTTCCATGTGCTGGCTATTGTAAATAGAGCTGCAATGAACATTGGGGTACATGACTCTTTTTGAATTATGGCTTTTTCAGGGTATATGCCCAGTACTGGGATTGCTGGGTCATATGGTAGTTCTATTTTTAGTTTTTTAAGGAACCTTCAAACAGTTCTCCATACTGGCTGTATCAATTTACATTCCCAACAACAGTGCAAGAGGGTTCCCTTTTCTCCACACCCTCTCCGGCATTTATTGTTTGTAGATTTTTTGAGGATGGCCATTCTGACTGGTGAGAGATGATACCTCATTGCAGTTTTTTTTTTTTTTGCGGTACGCGGGCCTCTCACTGTTGTGGCCTCTGCCGTTGCGGAGCACAGGCTCTGGACACGCAGGCTCAGCAGCCATGGCTCATGGGCCTAGCCGCTCCGTGGCATGTGGGATCTTCCCGGACCGGGACACGAACCCATGTGCCCTGCATCGGCAGGCAGACTCTCATCCACTGCGCCACCAGGGAAGCCACCTCATTGCAGTTTTGATTTGCATTTCTCTAATGATTAATGATGTTGAGCATTCTTTCATGTGTTTGTTGGTAATCTGTATATCTTCTTTGGAGAAATGTCTATTTAGTTCTTCTGCCCATTTTTGGATTGGGTTGTTTGTTGTTTTGATATTGAGCTGCATGAGCTGCTTGTACATTTTGGAGATTAATCCTTTGTCAGTTGCTTCATTTGCAACTATTTTCTCCCATTCTGAGGGTTGTCTTTTTGTCTTGTTTATGGTTTCCTTTGCTGTGCAAAAGCTTTTAAGTTTCATTAGGTCCCATTTGTTTATTTTTGTTTCCATTTCTCTAGGGGTTGGGACAAAAAGGATCTTGCTGTGATTTATGTCACAGAGTGTTCTGCCTATGTTTTCCTCTAAGAGTTTGATAGTGTCGGGCCTTATATTTAGGTCTTTAATCTATTTTGAGTCTATTTATTTATTTATTTATTTATTTATTTTTGCGGTACGCGGACCTCTCACTGTTGTGGCCTCTCCCATTGCGGAGCACAGGCTCCGGATGCGCAGGCTCAGTGGCCATGGCTCATGGGCCCAGCCGCTCCGCAGCATGTGGGATCTTCCTGGACCGGGGCACAAACCAATGTCCCCTGCATCAGCAGGCGGACTCTCAACCACTGAGCCACCAGGGAAGCCCGAGTTTATTTTTGTGTATCGTGTTAGGGAGTGTTCTAATTTCATTCTTTTACACGTAGCTGTCCCGTTTTCCCAGCACCACTTATTGAAGAGGCTGTCTTTTCTCCACTCTATATTCTTGCCTCCTTTATCAAAGATAAGGTGACCATATGTGCATGGGTTTACTTCTGGGCTTTCTATCCTGTTCCATTGATCTATCTTTCTGTTTTTGTGCCAGTACATTACTGCCTTGATTACTGTAGCTTTGTAGTATAGTCTGAAGTCAGGAAGCCTTATTCCGCCAGCTCCATTTTTCTTTCTCAAGATTGCTTTGGCTATTCGGGGTCTTTTGTGTTTCCATACAAATTGTGAAATTTTTTGTTCTAGTTCTGTGAAAAATGTCAGTGGTAGTTTGATAGGGATTTCACTGACTCTGTAGACTGCTTTGGGTAGTAATGCTGATTCTTCCAATCCAAGATCATGGTATATCTCTCCATCTATTTGTATCAACTTTAATTTCTTTCATCAGTGTCATAATTTTCTGAATATAGGTCTTCTGTCTCCTTACGTAGGTTTATTCCTAGATGTTTGATTCTTTTTGTTGCAGTGGTAAATTGACATGTTTTCTTAATTTCACTTTCGGATTTTTCATCATTAGTGTATAGCAATGCAAGAGATTTCTGTGCATTAATGTTGTATCCTGCTACTTTACCAAATTCATTGATTAGGTCTAGTAGTTTTTTAGTAGCATCTTTAGGATTCCCTATGTAGAGTATCATGTCATCTGGAAACAGTGACAGTTTTACTTCTTCTTTTTGATTTGGATTCCTTTTATTTCTTTTCTTCTCTGATTTCTGTGACTAAAACCTCCAAAACTATGGTGAATAACAGTGGTGAGAGTAGGCAACCTTGTCTTGTTCCTGATCTTAGTGGAAATGGTTTCAGTTTTTCACCATTGAGGACGATGTTGGCTGTGGGTTTGTCATATACGACCTTTATTATGTTGAGGAAAGTTCTCTCTCTACTTTCTGCAGGGTTTTTATCATAAATGGGTGTTGAATATTGTCAAAAGCTTTCTCTGCATCTATTGAGATGATCATATGGTTTTTCTCCTTCAGTTTTTAATATGGTGTCACATTGATTGATTTGCATATATTGAAGAATCCTTGCATTCCTGGGATAAACTCCACTTGATAATGGGGTATGATCATTTTAATGTGCTGCTGGATTCTGTTTGCTAGTATTTTGCTGAGGATTTTTGCATCTATGTTCATCAGTGTTATTTGCCTGTAGTTTTCTTTCTTTGTGACATCCTTGTCTGGTTTTGCTATCAGGGTGATGGTGGCCTCGTAGAATGAGTTTGGGAATGGTCCTCCCTATGCTATATTTTGGAAGAGTTTGAGAAGGATAGGCGTTAGCTCTTCCCTAAATGTTTGATAGAATTCCCCTGTGAAGCCATCTGGTCCTGGGCTTTTGTTTGTTGGAAGATTTTAAATCACAGTCTCAATTTCAGTGCTTTTGATTGGTCTGTTCATATTTTCTATTTCTTCCTGGTTCAGTCTCGGAAGGTTGTGCATTTCTAAGGATTTGCCCATTTCTTCCAGGTTGTCCATTTTATTGGCAAAGAGTTGCTTGTAGTAATCTCTCCTGATCTATTGTATCTCTGCAGTGTCAGTTGTTCTCCTTTTTCATTTCTAATTCTATTGATTTGAGTCTTCTCCCTTTTTTTCTTGATGAATCTGGCTAATGGTTTATCAATTTGGTTTATCGTGTCAAAGAACCAGCTTTTAGTTTTCTTGATCTTTGCTATTGTTTCCTTCATTTATTTTTCATTTATTTCTGATCTTTATGATTTCTTTCCTTCTGCTAACTTTGGGGTTCTTCTTTCTCTAATTGCTTTAGGTGTAAGGTTAGGTTGTTTATTTGAGATGTTTCTTGTTTCTTAAGGTAGGATTGTATTGCTATAAACTTCCCTCTTAGAACTGCTTTTGCTGCATCCCACAGGTTTTGGGTATCGTGTTTTCATTGTCATTTGTTTCTAGGTATTTTTTGATTTCCTCTTTGATTTCTTCAGTGATCTCTTGGTTATTAAGTAGTGTATTGTTTAGCCTCCATGTGTTTGTATTTTTTACAGATTTTTTCCTGTAATTGATATCTAGTCTCATAGCGTTGTGGTCGGAAAAGATACTTGATACGATTTCAATTTTCTTAAATTTACGAAGGCTTGATTTGTGACACAAGATATGATCTATCCTGGAGAATGTTCCATGAGCACTTGAGAAGAATGTGTATTCTGTTGGTTTTGGATGGAATGTGCTATAAATATCAATTAAATCCATCTTGTTTAATGCATCATTTGAAGCTTGTGTTTCCTTATTTATTTTCATTTTGGATGATCTGTCCATTGGTGAAAGTGGGGTGTTAAAGTCCCCTACTATGATTGTGTTACTGTCGATTTCCCCTTTTATGGCTGTTAGTATTTGCCTTATATACTGAGGTGCTCCTATGTTGGGTGCTTAAATATTTACAATTGTTATATCTTCTTCTTGGATTGATCCCTTGATCATTATGTAGTGTCCTTCTTTGTCTCTTGTAACAGTCTCTGTTTTAAAGTCTATTTTGTCTGACATAAGAACTCGTACTCCAGCTTTCTTTTGATTTCCATTTGCATGGAATATGTTTTTCCATCCTTCTACTTTCACTCTGTATGTGTCCCTAGGTCTGAAGTGGATCTCTTGTAGACAGCATATATATGGGTCTTGTTTTTGTATCCATTCATTCAGTCTATGTCTTTTGGTTGGAGCATTTAATCCATTTACATTTAATGTAATTATCAATATGTATGTTCCTATTACCGTCTTCTTAATTGTTTTGGGTTTGTTATTGTAGGTCTTTTACTTCTGTTGTGTTTCCTGCCTAGAGAAGTTCCTTTAGCATTTGTTGTAAAGCTGGTTTGGTGGTGCTGAATTCTCTTAGATTTTGCTTTTCTGTAAAGGTTTTAATTTCTCTGTCTAATCTGAATGAGATCCTTTCTGGGTAGAGTAATCTTGGTTGTAGGTTTTTTCCTTCATCAATTTAAATATGTCCTGCCACTCCCTTCTAGCTTGCAGAGCTTCTGCTGAAAGATCAGCTGTTAACCTTATGGGGATTTCCTTGTGCATTATTTGTCATTTTTCCCTTGCTGCTCTTAATATTTTTTCTTTGTATTTAATTTTTGATAGTTTGGTTAATATGTGTCTTGGTGTGTTTCTCCTTGGGTGTATCCTGTATGGGACTCTCTGTGCTTCCTGGAATTGATTAACTATTTCCTTTCCCATAGTAGGGAATTTTTCAACTATAATCTCTTCAAATATTTTCTCAGTCCCTTTCTTTTTCTCTTTTTCTTCTGGGATCCCTATAATTTGAATGTTGGTGAGTTTAATGTTGTCCCAGAGGTCTCTGAGACTGTCCTCAATTCTTTTCATTCTTTTTTCTTTATTCTGCTCTGCAGTAGTTATTTCCACTATTTTATCTCCAGGTCACTTATCCATTCTTCTGCCACAGTTTTTCTGCTATGGATCCCTCTAGAGAAATTTTTTTTTTTTCTTTTGCGGTACTTGGGCGTCTCACTGTTGTGGTCTCTCCCATTTTGGAGCACAGGCTCCGGACGCACAGGCTCAGCAGCCATGGCTCACGGGCCCATCCGCTCCGAGGCATGTGGGATCTTCCCCGACCAGGGCATGAACCCATGTCCCCTGCATCAGCAGGTGTACTCTCAACCACTGTGCCACCAGGGAAGCCCATCTCTAGAGAATTTTAAATTTCATTTATTGTGTTGTTCATCACTGTTTGTTTGCTATTTAGTTCTTCTAGATCCTTGTTAAATGTTTGTTGTATTTTCTTCAGTCTATTTCCAGGATTTTGGATCATCTTTATTATCATTATTCTGAATTCTTCTACAGTTAGACTGCCTAGCTGCTCTTCATTTGTTAGGTCTGGTGGGTTTTTGCCTTGCTCCTTCATCTGCTGTGTGTTTCTCTGTCTTCTCATTTTGCTTAACGTACTGTGTTTGGGATCTCCTTTTTGCAGCCTGCAGGTTCGTAGTTCCCATTGTTTTTGGTGTCTGTCCCCAGTGGCTAAGCTTGGTTCAGTGGGTTGTGTAGGCTTCTTGGTGGAGGGGACTAGTGCCTGTGTTCTTGTGGATGAGGCTGGATCTTGTCTTTCTGGTGGGCAGGTCCACATCTGCTGGTGTTTTTTGGGGTTTTCTGTGGCCTTATTATGATTTTAGGCAGCCTCTCTGCTAATGGATAGGGTTGTTTTCCTGTCTTGCTAGTTGTTTGGCACAGGGTGTCCAGCACTGTAGCTTGCTGGTCATTGAGTGGAGGTGGGTCTTAGCATTGAGATGGAGATATCTGGGAGAGCTTTCGCTGTTTGATTTTACTTGGAGCTGGGAGGTCTCTTGTGGACCAGTGTCCTGAACTTGGCTCTCCCACCTCAGAGGCACAGCCCTGCCGCCTGGCTGGAGCAGCAAAAGCCTGTCATCCACACGGCTCAGAATAAACGGGGGAAAAAAGAAACAAAGTAGTAGATAAAATAAAATAGTTATTAAAATAAGAAATAGCTCTTAAAAATTTTTTTAAGTAAAAAAAAAAAAAAAAAAGAAGAGAGCAATCAAACCAACAAACAAGTCTACCGATGAAAACAAGTGCTAAAAAAGTATACTAAAAAAAACAAAACAAAACTTAAAAAAAAAAAAAAAACGGACAGACAGAACCCTAGGACAAACGGCAAAAGAAAGTTATACAGACAAAATCACACACAGAAGTATATACAAACACACTCATAAAAAGAGAAAAACAGGGCCTCCCTGATGGCGCAGTGGTTGAGAGTCTGCCTGCCGATGCAGGGGACGCGGGTTCGTGCCCCGGTCTGGGAGGATCCCACGTGCCGCGGAGCGGCTGGGCCCGTGAGCCATGGCCGCTGGGCCTGCGCGTCCGGAGCCTGTGCTCCGCAACGGGGGAGGCCACAACAGTGAGAGGCCCGCATACCGCAAAAAAAAAAAAAAAAAAAAGAGAAAAACAGAAAAAAAAAATATATCGTTGCTCCCAAAGTCCACCTCCTCAATTTGGGATGATTCGTTGTCTATTCAGGTATTCCACAGATGTATTCAACAGGTACATCAAGTTGATTGTGGAGATTTAGTCCGGTGCTCCTGAGGCTGCTGGGAGAGATGTCCCTTTCTCTTCTTTGTTTGCACAGCTCCCAGGTTTGAGCTTTGGATTTGGCCCCGCCTCTGCATGTAGGTCACCTGACGGCATCTGTTCTTCGCTCAGACAGGATGGGGTTAAAGGAGCAGCTGATTCAGGTGCTCTGGCTCACTCAGGCAGGGGGGAAGGAGGGGTATGGATGTGGGGCGAGCCTGCGGTGGCAGAGGCCAGCGTGAGATTGCACCAGTCTGAGGCCACCGTGTGTTCTCCCAGGGAAGTTGTCTCTGGTCTCGGGACCCTGGTAGTGGCGGGTTGCACAGGCTCCCAAGAGGGGAGGTGTGGATAGTGACCTGTGCTTGCACACAGGCTTCTTGGTGGTGGCAGCAGCAGCCTTAGTGTCTCATGCCCGTCTCTGGGGTCCATGCAGATAGCTGCGGCTCACGCCTGTCTCTGGAGTTCCTTTAAGCAGCGCTCTTAATCCCCTCTTCTCGTGCACCAGGAAATAGAGAGGCAAGACAAAGTTTCTTGCCTCTTTGGCAGCTCCAGACTTTTTCCCGGACTCTCTCCCAGCTAGCTGTGTCGCACTAGCCCCTTCAGGCTGTGTTCAGGCAGCCAACCCCAGTCTTCTCCCTGGGATCCGACCGAAGCCCAAGCCTCAGCTCCCAGGCCCCACCCATTCCGGTGGGTGAGCGGACAAGCCTCTCGGGCTGGTGAGTGCTGGTCGGCACCGCTCCTCTGTGTGGGCATCTCTTGGCTTTGCCCTCCGCACCCCTGTTGCTGTGCTCTCCTTGGTGGCCCCGAATCTTCCCCCCTCTGCCACTCGCAGTCTCTGCCCGCCAACGGGCTTCCTAGTGTGTGGAAACATTTCCTCCTTCACAGTTACCTCCCAGTGGTGCAGATCCCATCGCTATTCTTTTGTCTCTGTTTTTTCTTTTTCCTTTTACCCTACCCAGTTATGTGGGGAGTTTCTTGCCTTTTGGGCGGTCTGAGGTCTTCTGTCAGCGTTCAGTAGGTGTTCTGTAGGAGTTGTTCCACATGTAGATGTATTTTTGATGTATCTGTGGGGAGGAAGGTGATCTCCATGTCTTACTCTTCTGCCATCTTAAAGCTGGAGTCCATCCCAACTTCTTGATGTCCTAAGCAGGTTTGAAACATTCTCATGGCTTTTCTCAGCTCACAGGAGCTCGCAATAATGGTGTTAAATAACATCTGCATGGTGGATTATGGTTTTCAAAGTACATTATCTCATCTGATCCTCTCAACACGTCTGTGAGTTGGGTTTGTTATGATTATCATATTTCTACAGGTGAGGAAAATGAGGTTCAGAGAGTTTTCAGTAAGTATCAGAGCTTGAATCCAAGGTGTTGATTTCAAACTGCGTGTTCCTTATACTGCATCGTGCTACTTACTTACAGGCTCCTACAGTATTTCTGAGGCAAACGCACACTCTAGGGATAGTCTAAGGACCAGGGAGGGAAGAAAAACTAGCATGCCTACCTGATAGGACTGGTTCTACCCCAGCTAGGATTTGATGAGTCCCATGAACTCAGGCAAATCACGTGATCTCTCTGGGTCTGAGTTTTACTTTACTTATTTAACGAACATTTGTTCATAGTGTGTACAATGTGTCAGACATGGTTCTAAGCACTTTCCAAATATTCACTCACTGAATCCTCTTAACAATCCTAGGCAGAAACTGAGGCACTGAAAGGTCACACAACCAGCAGTGGCAGGACAAGACTGCTGAGTTGATGACCTAGGTCATCTGGCCCTAGGGTCTTCACTACTACACTAGGCTACCTACTTCTTGTCTGTAAAGGGAGAGGTTGAGGGAATTGATTTCAAAGTTCTCTTCCAGCTCTACCATGCTGTGGGTCCATGGGTGACTTTCCAAAGTTCCCCCTGGGCTTGGAATCACCAGACTGCCACCAGCCCACTGCTGGAACAAATGATTGCTCACGATGTTTAAGATGCCATGAGTGATCACTGTCCCCCAACCACCAGAGGCTGCTTCAAAATACAGATTCTGGATACATCTGCTTATTCTATAAGAAGTTTTGAAAAGCATTTAGCTTTTCAAGGTTTATCCTCTTCTAAAATAATTATGTGACATCAACTCTGAGAACCAATGGTAAACATTCTGTTCTGTTTTTCTTTAAACTTGTTAAAGACTTGCTTCCTTAACCTAAAAGCTTATATACTGTCATAGGGCTAAATAATAGGAATTACTCTACAATTCATAAGCCCTGAAACGATAGTTTAGTTTTTCTTCACCTTTTCCCAAGCACTGGACATATTTTTTTAACCTGACTCAGACATATACTTTTTTTTTTAATGAAAAGAAAACTGAAGTGCTATATACCTCAATGTATTTGATTCAAAATGTTTCCCCTAATTAAAATTATGATGCATGCAGTGAATATGCAATTACATTTAATTCAGTATAATTAAGGATGTGATATATTTAAAATGGTGATTCTTCTAATTGATCTATAGGACAAATTTAGCTCTTCTATAGATAATTTAAACCAGTCTTGCAGATAGACTTTTTAAAATGTACTATCTTGTGAGATCTTTGACAGTTCACTCATACCAGCTCTCTTCCCTCCTTGCCCATGACTAAATTAACAGAAGCAATTTAATATTACCTTTATTCATAATTATATTTTGTATAAATTCTTTGGACATGTAATAATGGTTTTCAGGGGGATACATATTTCAAAATAGAAAGTCCCTCTTTGCCTAAGGCTTTATATTTAGTTGGCTAAAAACTCAACTGCTTTAATTTCAGGAACTCCACTTTGCTTATTTTCCTAAATTTCATTCATGTGCTCTTTTCTCTTTGTTATATGGAACTCTGAGGCAGGTGGTGTGGAACTGACCGCAGGCAGAGACACAAAGCTTTGAACTTAGGGGTCTGCTTATGCTTCATTCAACTTCTCTCAGACTGTACTCAGATGTCTAAGATATTAACACTGAAGCCTGGAATTTTTGTAAAATGCAGAAGCTCTCTGGCAGAGCAGGCCCTTCCCTTTGGGGTCTTTAATGCAAGGCCAGACTATTAGGATGCTATGGTCAAACCCTAAGAATGTGACTACATTGTTTTGTGCTATGAAGAGGATGCCTGATGTTGGCCTCAGTCATGATTTAAAAGAAAGATGCGGGCTTCCTTGGTGGCGCAGTGGTTGAGAGTCCGCCTGGCCATGCAGGGGACACGGGTTCATGCCCCGGTCTGGGAAGATCCCACATGCCGTGGAGTGGCTGGGCCCATGAGCCATGGCCGCTGAGCCTGCACGGCCGGAGCCTGTGTTTCGCAACGGGAGAGGCCACAACAGTGAGAGGTCCACGTACCGCAAAAAAAAAAAAAATAAAAAATAAAAGAAAGATGCTTCCTCAGTATTTTTGCTGCCATGAACTCCCCCTGATGAAGTGATCTTGCCTCATGGCTTCAACAACCTGAAACCTCAGTTGGAGTTCTAGCAGAGGAGCAAAACAGGGGATCAGTTAAAGAAAGGTTGATTGTCTCTAGGAAGGAAAAAGGGCATCCTCCCGGGCTGTGTGTAGAGCCTCAGACAGTCATGAACGTAGCATAACCAGGCATCTGGCCAGCCAGCTGCTGGCTCAACACTGGTGATTCACAAGGTGATGTATGCTGCCTCGTGGTGATGACCTAACTTCACACACCCAAGCGCATTCTCTGTTCTAAGGACCAGCCTAGTCTCTGCAATTGCCTTCAGGCCAAGTTTGAATGTACCATTGATGACATTGAAACTCATCGTTTTTCTTTCCAAAGTGACTCCCTTTCTAGCTTCCTATTTCTTTTTTTTTTTTTAATTGGAGTATAGTTGCTTTACACTGCTGTGTCAGTTTCTGCTGTTCAGCATCTAGCTTCCTATTTCTATATGGCATCAATAGCCACCCTCTCCCTAAGCCTCAGGTCTCAGCCATCTTTAACTCTTCTTCTTTTCCTTTATTGTTTATATCCACTTACCAACTCAAAAATTTTTCTACTGAATTAAAGGAAATCTCATAATTAGCCTCCGACAGTCTGACTTCCTTGATTCCATAATCTCCTTCCTCAAGTCCACTTCTTAGTCATGTCCATTGGTAATCTCACAAGCCTAGTGGAGAAGAGCATGAGTTCAGGGATGACCCTGCCCTTATTGTCTGTGTGAACTTAGAGAGGATACTTAGATCTCCAAGCCTCAGTTCTTCACTTGTAAAATGGAAAAACACACACCTAACAGAATTGTTTCCAGGTTCAAATGAAATGAATCCAGTGCCAGCAGTATATTAAATGGTCACTTCCTTCCTTCATTTAGTCATTCAAAAATATTTACTAAGCCTGTAGTAGGGTGAATAGAGTTCCCCCACAAAGTCATATATCCACCTGGAACCTCAAAATGTGACCTTATTTGGAAATAGGCTCTTTCCAAGTAATTAGTTAAGAATCTTGAGATGAAATTGTCCTGGATTTAGAGTGAGCCCTAAGTCCAATGTCTGGTGTCTTCCCAAGAAAAGGAGAGGACACAGAGAAATACACAGGGAAGATGGCCAAGTGAAGATGAAGGCAGAGATTGCAGTTATGCTGCTACAACCTAAGGAATGCCTTGAACCACCAGAACTGTAAGAGGCAAGGAAGGATTCTTCCCTAGAACTTTTAGAGGGAGCACGACCTTGACGAACATCTTGATTTCGGACTTTTGGCCTCCAGGACTACGTGAGAAGAAATTTCTGTTGTTTTAAGCCACCAAGTTTGTGGTCATTTGTTGTGGCAGCTCTAGGAAAGTAATATAATAATACCATACCACAATACTGTTCTGGATAACTGGAAGAATACAGAAGCAAACAGAAAAGGCCTAAGTCTATGCCCTTGTACTTAATAACTTAAATAGTTATTGTTATTATTATTTTTGTTCGTTGGTCTAATGAGTCTTCATAATACCTAGAAGGACAAAGTCCAAAATTCTTATTATTTAGATTAAGAAAATAATCTAAAATGGAAACACTCACACCAATTTAATAGAATTATTTATAGATAGTAAGGTCAGACTTGTTACCTGTCCACTATTATTTTTCATTATCCTCTAAAGCAGGAATTGGCACCCTTTTTTTGTAAAGGGCTAGGGAGCAAAAATCCTAGCTTTTGAGTGCCACTGGGTCCCTGTAGCATATTTTAGTTTAGTCTGTGTGTGTTTTAAACCTTTTAAAAATGTAAAAACCATTCTTAACTTGCTGGGTGTACAAAAATAGGTCATAATTTGCCAACTCTAGCAAATGCTTCTACCTATGGTCCATCCTGTTCCCTCAATATCCTTTGAAGGCACTGTGCACATAGGGAGACAAGAGGTAGACACACGAAATAGCTAATAGTGCAAAGTACAGTATAAAGAACATTGTTGATAGATAAGTTCTGAAAACACTGGTACAGGTAGTATATGCTATAAGATTAGATAAGGATGAGATCAGAGTGGGCTTAAACAGCTGGGGAAGGCTCATGGCAGAGGCTAAAGTTGAGCCTGGTCTTGATAGAAGGGAAGAGAGAAGAACTTGGAGCAGAATATATTTTATGTGTATGTGTGTATGGACTTACATACACATGTGTACAAATGCATTTACAAATAAGTGAAATAAATATATCCATTCTCCTCATGAGATATCCTTAGGATTCAAATTCTCAGAATTCTACAATGATAGGGACTTTGGAATTCCGAATGTTAAAACATTTGCTTCTTTATCATCATTTCCTAAGGTGAATCACAGCTAAAACAGACCAAGTCCATGTGGTTTTGGTTAGCAGCCTTCACATTGCCCTTCAATCACATTCAGGAGTGACAGAGTGATTCACAGAGAAAGTTGTTCTCAGTGAGGCAGATTTTAATGCTGAGTGTACAGAGGTTTTCTACTTTTCTTTATTCAGTTAACAGAAAAAATCTAATGTACTTACTTATAGAAATGTAAGAGATACTCAAAAGACAAAACACCAGTTACCCTGCACTAATCAATAAAACAGAAGCAGTTCCTCCTGTAGAATGTAAGAGCCATGGTCTATTTATGTGTCTAACAGTGTCACACTCAGTAGAAACAGGCTCATGAATGTCTTAGTGGAAGGCCAGGAGAGGTGAAAGATGGATGAAACCAGAGTCCTTCAATTGTGCCCCAATATGTTGTTTAAACGCATGACTGTATTCTAGCCTGCCATCACTGTCATCATCTCTTATCCCTTTTTTCCATCTTATCATTGTGCAGTGAGACTCTTCACTCCTCTTCTCCACTTGTTCTTGCCCAGAACTGTTTATCAGGAACCTCAATCTGTGGGCCACCCTTCTCACTGGCCAAGGTCCCTGAGGCCCTTACCAAACTCTCTTCTAGTCTTACTGCAGCTACATCAAGGCCAAGCTCAAGAAAGTTTCTCTCTGTACCAAGCATGTACTTAGTGCCTATGAAGTGGTGCCACTGTGGAGTCTAATTCTGTGGCCACAGTAAGGGTGGTATTGAAAAAGACTTTCAGGCTCAACTTCTTTTCCTTAGCCCATACATTTCAACTTGAAATCATAGACTGATGGTCAGTAGTGAAAATCTATGGATTCCAAAAGCAAACTTCACGGGAGGGCACTTCTACTGGTACCACTGCTTGAGCAATGACCACCAGAAAGCATTGCCTAATGTCCCTTTTACAGACTGTTGTCACCCACTCAAAGGGGAAGCTCTGTTGAAAGGCTTGAGAAAGCCTTAAGGAGCACAGAGGTTACTCTTTCTGTTTTTAATGGCTTTAATTGTGTTTTCCCAATTTTGATTAAGTACGAAGCTCTGGAATTTCTGTCTATTCACTGTCCTTATCTTCATCTTTTCTTGTCCTTTCATTTTTCTCCTTTTGTTCTTTGATTCATCTTCCTCCCAAACTGGTGGATGGAGGAGAGTGTGTGTAAGTATGAACGTGTGTGTGTGTGTGTGTGTGTGTAAGGAAGGGGGCATAGGTTATGGTGAATAGAACTTTCAAGAATTTCTTCAGTGCTCTTTAACTCTTTAACTCTTGGAAAGAGTTAATTCTATAAATTAGTTTTCAGGGATCTGGGGGAGAGAAATAAAAACTGTTTTATCTAAGATTATTTTTACTAATCAGCATTTTATTATATTATTTGAAATATGAGGCTTTGTCATAATGAATTGCTCTTTTGATAAATATATATTTTGTTCAAGCTATTTTATTAGGTACCAGAGGTATGAAGATAAAAGCTATAGGCTATAGGCCATATCTTCAAGGGGCTAATGAAGGACCAATGAACATATTATCAATACTATGAAGTATGGTAAAAGGTATGGTAGAAATAAACAAAGGGTGCTAACTGGAGTACACAGGAAAGGCAGCTTATCCAGAATGAGGAGTTAGGGGAAAGCTACAGAGGAGTTTCTGGGGAAGGAAATGCCTTAATGGATTGCAAAAAAATAGGGAGAAAATGTTAACCTGACAAAATGAGTGCTAAAGGGAATTTGAGGTAGGTGAAATAATATGTGTTAAGGCAGGGTTGTGAGAGAGACCGATGGATTCTGGGGACTGCAAGTATGATAGGTTGACACATATCCAATACGGGGTTAATGTCCAAAATATACAAGGAGCTCATACAACTCAATAGCAAAACAAAACACAATTAAAAGATGGGCAAAGAACCTGAATAGACATTTTTCAAAAAAAGACACAAATGGCCAACAGGGACATGAAAAATTGCTCAACATCATTAATCATCAGGGAAATGCAAATTAAAACCACAATGAGATATCACCTCATACACATTAGGATAGCTATTATAAAAAAGACAACAGATAGCAAATACTTGTTAGAATGTGAAGGGAACCCTTGTACACCTTTGGTGGGAATGTAAACTGGTACTGCCAGTAAACACTATGAAGGTTCCTCAAGAAATTAAAAATAGTACTACCGTATAAGCCAGCAACCCCACTTCTGAGTATCTATCCAAAGGAAACAATACCATTATCTCTAAGAGATACTTGTACTTCCGTGTTCACTGCAGAACTATTCACAAAAGCCAAGACACGGAAAAAACCTAAATGTCCATCAGTGGATGAATAGATCAAGAAGATGCGGTATATATGCATATATATACAATGGAATATTATTCAGTCTTAAAAAAGAAGGAAATCCTGTCATTTGTGACAATGTGGATGAACCTGGAGGGTACTATGCTAAGTGGAATAAGTCAAAGAAAAACAAATGCTGTGTGATATCACTTATATGTGGAATAAAAAAAAAGTTGGATTCATAGAAACAGAGAGTAGAAGAGTGGTTGCCAGGGGCTGGGGTGGTGGGGGAATAGGGGAAGATTGGTAAAAGGGTACAAACTTTTTAATAGATCTTTATTGGAGTACAATTGCTTCACAATACTGTTAGTTTCTGTTGTACACCAAAGTGAATCAGCTATATGCATACATATGTCCCCATATTCCTTCCCTCTTGAGCCTCCCTCCCACTCTCCCCATCCCACCCCTCTAGGTCATCGCAAAGCACCGAGCTGATCTCCCTGTGCTATGCTGCTGCTTCCCACTAGCTATCTGTTTTACATCTGGTAGTGTATATATGTCGATGCTACTCTCACTTCGCCCCAGCTTCCCCCTCCCACCCCGTGTTCTCAAGTCCATTCTCTATGTCTACGTCTTTATTCCTGCCCTGCAACTAGGTTCATCAGTACCTTTTTTTTTTTAAGATTCCATATATATGTGTTAACATACGGTATTTGTTTTTCTCTTTCTGACTTACTTCACTCTGTATGACAGACTCTAGGACCATCCACCTCACTACAAATAACTCAATTTTGTTTCTTTTTATGGCTGAGTAATATTCCATTGTATATATGTGCCACATCTTCTTTATCCATTCATCTCTACAAACTTTCAATTAAAAGATAAATAAGGTCTGAGGATCTAATATATAACATGGTAACTATAGTTGATAACACTGTATTGTAAAATTGAAATTTGCTGAGAGTAGGAAAAAAAAGAAAGAGTAAGAATGAGAAAAAAAAAGAAAGTTGAGAGTAGGGTAGGGTGGCAGTGGTATGCTTGATCCATCTTGTACCAGCTTACAGAGCCAACTGTGAACATTTCTTCTTAACTCTTATTCAGTGACTTTACCTTCTTTGCTTGAAATTGGCTTGGGGGGTGGTATTTACACCATCTAAACCGGTAAACATTACAAATCAGGGGCTTCTACTCCCCCTGACCCCAGAGCTAAACATTTGCCAGAACACCACTGAGTGTGGGGAGCACCAGGCAATAGCCAGAGCCAAGGTAAGAAACCCTTTGAATATCATACTAGAGGGTGTGGATTTTACTCAAACCATTGGGGAACCCTCAAATTACTTTAAGGGATGCAGTTACATACACAGGTTGGCTTTCAAGAAATATTACTCCAGCAGCAGTATGGAAACAAATAGATTGCTTGGGGACGAGGATGGAGTCAGGGAGATCTAGCTTTATCTTATTGGTATCGTTTTCAACACACTAATAAAACAAAAAACCTGTAAGGGATGATAATATACAATTTTCTGTTTTCTGCTTTGTGTATATGCAGAAGGTGAGAAGAGATTTTTAAAGTTCATATTTACTATGAATGAGATCAGGTTTTCTTCTGGAGAAGTCATAGAAGAAGCAGACTTAATTAGGTTGTGTTAATGAAGAACGTTGAGATAGGTACAATGATTTCTTTGGAAATATTATTTCTGGATTAAATAGGTGTTGTTAGGTGCACCCAAAGACCAGCAGCTAGTTATGGTACTTAAGAAGGTCTTAAATAAGGCTAGTGTGCAGACTGAGAATGTCCACATGGGTTAATGAATGGGAGAGGTTGTGAAAACTATTACTTAATCCCAACTGAGAGTTTCCTGAGCCACTGGGGAACTGAGTTGAGATTGATAGACAAGAATAAGGTTAGAAGGAAACAGAGCATTAAACAAACAAAACAAACAATAGTTCAGTTTGACTTGTGATTTACCTGGAATTTAGAAAGCCTTGCTAGTAGCAAAAAATGTAAAATGAAGCTATGTCAACATTTTTATTAAAATAATTGTCCAGCCATTCACTGGAACAGAGACTTTATTATATACTGGCAGAGAAAATGGAAAATTTGACTGTTTCTTAACTAGTTCTTGAATACCCAGAATACAGAGTATTAAATAAGGCATTGGGAGCTACAACAGCTGGTTCTGAGGGCCCAGAGACTGCAGGGAAAGCTTTAATAGCTAAAGCTCACACAACTACTAAATTAATGCTTACTTATAAAATTTAGGTGTTTACTTTTCAAATCTTTAATAATCCTTCTTTTTTCATGAGTTCATCTTCATTCAATTGGATTGTTATCTTATCACCAGGGTCATAAGATACTCAATATCATATAGTTTACACCATGGTTACCCTAGATCCTGTAATAATTTGGAATTTTTTTTAAAAATAAAGAACTTCTTTTTGTTAGGTGTGGTAAAGTCCTGGTGTATATTTTTCTAGGATCTATAACTGTGCACAAAAGGTGAACTTCAAATTTTCAACACTGAGGTGAATATGTTTTTCTGTGCAGAATCCACTAAAAACAAATGGAGATAGGAGAGGAGGCATGGGGGTAATTATTGCAACATCATATCACATACCCAGGATCATAAAAAGCACTGTTTGCCTAAAAGTCTGAAATTGCTGCTTATGTTTTCATAAGCATTTGATTCTAAAAAAGTATCTAGATAGAAAATACCATAATTGTCAAAATTTGCTCTATCATTTTTTAAAGCAGGCACATATTTTAGTCCTCTTTGTACATGTCAAAACCCTGTACTTTGACCTTTCAATGTTTTTTGCTTTTTGGTGTTTTTTTTTTTTGAGATGCTGCTTGGTCAAGCACAGTGGTTTTCTATTTTTTTTTGAATTTTATTTTATTTTAAACAGCAGGTTCTTATTAGTTATCTATTTTATACATGTTAGTGTATATGTGTCAATCCCAATCTCCCAATTCATCCCCCTCCCCGCCGCTTTCCCTGTTAATTACAAGTAATACCTACTATTGTTAAACTACCACTTACATATTACTCATTATTTTGCAAACACTGACTAGTATCCCTACTAC
Organism: Mesoplodon mirus; assembly: GCF_964341445.2. Classification (NCBI taxonomy): domain Eukaryota; kingdom Metazoa; phylum Chordata; class Mammalia; order Artiodactyla; family Ziphiidae; genus Mesoplodon; species Mesoplodon mirus. The sequence goes on along the minus strand of NC_138985.1, from coordinate 82,533,188 downwards.
TAGACCAGTAACAGAACTGATCCTGGGCTTTGTCTGCCCAATTCTACTTGGAATCAATAGTTTTCCTATGACTCTTCTGAAATGAGAGTGAGTTTAGTTGAGAGTATGAAACACTGACCATTTTTTTCCACATCAGCTCTAAATAAACCCAATGTAACTGGTGTTTTTCAAATTAGAAATACTTCTCAATTACTCTTACTAATATATTGACTGATTCTTGTTTACCATGATGTTGAAGCTACAAATAAGTTTATATTTAGTGAATCATCAGGAATATTATATTTTATTATAAATTCCTCTTATTAATTTAATTCAGTTCGTTAAGTACCAGGATCACCTAACTTGACCTCATATTCGCCTCCGTTATTGCACTGCAGAACATTTCCAGAGCCTTGGACCTTCTCATATTAGTGACTATGAAGAAAAATAATTTCACCTTCCTATTATTTCTGAGGTTTTGTATAACCCCTACTCATGCTGTACTCTTATAAACAATCTCTTATATTCAAGATTCTGGTCACTTTCCTGGAAAATAAACAGTCCTCTGCCTGTAATTACAGCCTTCAGGAAGGGGCAAGCCAGTGACCTCTCTGACTTTAGGCACAGGAATAAGCCCTGAACATTAAATGCCTCCTATTCCCTCATCTTTTCCCTTGGCAAACTCTACTTCATTCTGGGCCAAACAAATATGAACAAAGTGAACAGAGAAAAAGGTGAGAATTTCTTTCTACTCTTTATACATATTTTTTGCACCTGCATTTCAAATAAATCTTCGTGGCTTGTGGAGATGACAAAAACAATGCTTTCTGTGATCCAGTCACAAAAATATATTTGCAGATTTTATCAAGGACTTTATCCAAACACTGCAGCAAATCAGATGGTCTCTGTTTACTGTGTAAATATATATACATATTTTTTGGAAGACAAAATTTTTTGTCAAAATCAACACTAATGTCTATGATCTGCAAAGCACATGCTTAAGTACAAAAAAGCATGAAGTGCCTAAGACCTTAAACCTATTTAGATATTCGCAGCATTAAATATATATAGATAAACATGAGTGTAACAAAAGAGAAAGGCAAAATGTGTCTGCAGCTAGAGATGCATTAAAACAGCATAAAGGCGGTACTAACCAGAGTGCATGCCCCTGTACATTCAGTAGGTGCTCATGACATCCTCGTGAGTCCTGGGAGCATCTGTCTCTCACTTGGCCCTCTAGGCCACATGATTCTCATGAGAAGGCAATGGTCTAAAATGGATGTAGTTGTGTAGAGGACAGTCCACAGATGTTGAAAGATAATGAGACTCAGCATCACATCCCTTTGAATTCTATCAACTTTTATAACTTTGACAGTTTCCAAAGACCTTATTTTGTGTGTTTTCATAATTATATGACTTTTTTTTTTGGTCATAGGACTTACTGGTAACAGGACAATCCCTTCCATCCCTAAGAAACACAGGTTTTTCTGATGAGTAGGGTCCCAAGTGTTGGCCACAGAAGACTGAAGAGGGGGAGAAGAAAGAAACAACTCTTTTTTTAATTAGTTTCTGCTTTATAACAAAGTGAATCAGTCATACATATACATCTGTTCCCACATCCCTTCCCTCCTGCGTCTCCCTCCCTCCCACCCTCCCCATCCCACCCCTCCAGGCGGTCACAAAGCACCGAGCCGATCTTCCTGTGCTCTGCGGCTGCTTCCCACTATCTATCTACCTTACATTTGGTAGTGTATATATGTCCATGCCTCTCTTTCGCTTTGTCACAGCTTACCCTTCCCCCTCCCCATATCCTCAAGTCTATTCTCAAGTAGGTCTGTGTCTTTATTCCTGTTTTACCCCTAGGTTCTTCATGACATTTTTTTTTCTTAAATTCCATATATATGTGTTAGCATACGGTATTTGTCTTTCTCTTTCTGACTTACTTCACTCTGTATGACAGACTCTAGGTCTATCCACCTCATTACAAATAGCTCAGTTTCGTTTCTTTTTATGGCTGAGTAATATTCCATTGTATATATGTGCCACATCTTCTTTATCCATTCACCCGATGATGGACACTTAGGTTGTTTCCATCTCTGGGCTATTGTGCATAGAGCTGCTATGAACATTTTGGTACATGACTCTTTTTGAATTATGGTTTTCTCAGGGTATATGCCTAGTAGTGGGATTGCTGGGTCATATGGTAGTTCCATTTTTAGTTTTTTAAGGAACCTCCATACTGTTCTCCATAGTGGCTGTACCAATTCACATTCCCACCAGCAGTGCAAGAGTGTTCCCTTTTCTCCACACCCTCTCCAGCATTTATTGTTTCTAGATTTCTTGATGATGGCCATTCTGACTGGTGTGAGATGATATCTCATTGTAGTTTTGATTTGCATTTCTCTAATGATTAATGATGTTGAGCATTCAGAAAGAAACAATTTTGATTGATATAAGAAATTTCTGCTTTCAAAGAAGGTGATTAAAGTGATAGGCTATGAGAGGCAGTGAAAGTGAGAGCTACCTAAATTATGTCCTTAGCTTCTAGAAATTCACACATTATCTTCTTCACACCAAGAATTACTTAACGAAAAGTGACTATTTAGAAATCAAAGAAAAGACAAAGTTTGGAAACATTGACAACTTTTTTAAAAAAGAGAAAGTGTTTAAAAAGGTTAAATTCTCCAGCACAATTTTACTTCCTGTGATACATTTTTCTAAGTTTAAAGTAATATGCACTCACGGTCAGAACCCACTTTAAAAAGCTGCTTAAGTGCCACAGCAAATAGTTAAGACCTTGAGCTTATGATATAGGTAAAAATTAGTTTGTTGAATACTGGCCATGTACTTGACCATGTAGTGAAGACATAATTGTTTTTTTTTTTTTTTTTGCGGTACGCGGGCCTCTCACCGCTGTGGCCTCTCCCGTTGCGGAGCACAGGCTCCGGACGCGCAGGCTCAGCAGCCATGGCTCACGGGCCCAGGGGCTCCGCGGCATGTGGGATCTTCCCGGACCGGGGCACGAACCCGTGTCCCCTCCTGCATCGGCAGGAGGACTCTCAACCACTGCGCCACCAGGGAAGCCCCACAATTGCTTTTTTGAGCTTTATATAAGTTAACTTGTAGCTTCATGAAAATGTTAACTTTCACCTCCTCAGGGTGTCCTTTTGTGACTATACTACCAAATTTAGATCTTCCTCCTCATTTGCATTCACAGATGTTTATTTCTCTCGCATTGTATTTCATGAATTATGATGATGTATTTGTTTGCTGGTATGACTGATTGTCATCTCCTCCCCAGTAGGTTTGCTTCATAAAGACAAGAACCAGGCCTATCTTACTCACCATTGTAATACCAGTAGGTTAGACATTCAGTAAATTCCTGTTGAATCTTAATTGTCTGAATAAATCCTTTCCTCTGTCTCTTGCTGAAAATGACGATTACAAGTTTCTGGCCATTTTATGCACTAAATAAAATTTTAGGATTCTAGCACTTGGCTTAAACTAATAAGATGAAAGAACAAGCATGTAATGTAATTAGCTTAAATTAAATGGAAACTATTGCACGTTTTATTGTCAAGATAATTTTTAGAGATATTCGTTTTTGCTATTGACTGCTACTGCATTAGAGCTTGTAATCTGCTTAGTGCATTAGCACTAAATACTATTGATTCACTCAGAGCTAACAGACCAATTTAATCTTTGCATTTTTCCCATTTCCTGAGTAGCACTTCACCTATAGTTTAGTTAGTAGACTGGTTGCTAGATGCAAGTGTTAATCAGATTTTAAATTTAAAATGTCATCAGAAAATTTAGTATCCTACAGATTTATATTTTCTGGTACATGGATTCAAATTCTAGAAAATCATGAATAAGCCATATATTTTTAGATGACAACTCAGCAAGTTTAATTTTCATAAAATCAGCTCTAGAAAAGAATGCTTTACAAATCAAAACTGACCTTAATTCATGCCTTTTACCTAGAGCACCATTTGAAATATCACCATTTTAATGTCCTTCGGTTGATGAACATTTTGGTTATAATTTCCAAATCAAACAACTGAAGTCAGACTTTAGCCTGAAATCAGAATTGTTATTTTTTGTTTTATAGTTATATACTGTTCATAAAACACCTCGCCCTATTAGTGAACATCAGGCATAGTTAAAAGAAGCTTTTGCCCTATATTAGCATGCATTTATAAGATATTTTTCTGTCCTCTTGTTGAAAAACTAGAGAATATTTTTGAAGTATAGAAGGTAGACACACTTCATCTGCCCCACCTTAGCCTAGGTCTAGGGTGAAGTGCAGGAAACCTCTTTTCCAAGGATTTTACTCAGCAAGTCATTCATATGCAAATGAACCTGCCTGGACCATTTTAGTTAGAAAAAATATATAATTATCAGACTGGAATGTAACCAGGATCCTAGAATCACTTACCACATTCACTATTATATTAAAAAAAAATCAAAAGAGTTTTAATGACTTCAAGAGTAGCTGAGCCATCGGTTTCATTTCCCGGATAAATGAGGGCTTTACAGTCCTCCCTGGACGCTGGAGATGTGACTTACAGCACATATCTGGGCACTGAGTCATCCTGGATGCCGGGTACCCACTGATTCAGTATCTGTGCCAATCTATGAATAAGCAACGGCAGAAATTCCTGGTGGGTTTTCTATCCAAATTCTGGCAGCTCCTCATTTTTCTTATTAGAGTGAGGAGATAATAATGCAGGGTGGGATGCCATCAATGAGATAGAAGTCTGAAGTAAGGGTGTAACACCCAAAATTTGATACATTATTTGGAATAAAAACTGCATTATTACTCAAGGAGCTTAATATTCTTATCAAAATGCAAGATCCCAGACGCTTTCAGAAGTCTCTAATCACGTAGTAACATGGCAATGAAAGTATGTATCAGAGCTGTGGCTTCAAAGTTTTATTAACACTTCAGCTTTTCAAAGACCAACTTTAAGATTTATTTTTTTGCCCGAACTCCTTATTGTTTGCTCCATTAACTTTACCAAATGAGTCTCCATGTAGAAATCAACTACTTAAATACAACACAGATCACACCGCTTGCTTCAAAGGATATTAAGGAAAATGAATTAATTTACAATGCATGCAGCATAGTTAACTCTTAATTCCCTTGCACAGGTGGGAAATATTATATCACATCATATATTGATAATATGTTATCAATATCTTATCATATATGATAATTAATCCACACGTTAAACTCATTTACATTTTTGGTGATAGTTTCAGCATTAACTGTGTTTCTTTGCTTAGTTTATTAAAATGTCATGTCTTTGCTTTTTCATTCTTTCCTGGGCTGTACCTGTGAATAAACTATAAAATGGTTTAAAGAAGCGTTAGCAGGAGGACGAGCAAAAAGCAAACGGCTTCAATAGCTCGCTCTGTAACATGTTTTCTAATACCCCCAGGGTGTGCCCTGTGATCTCATAAAGTGTTATAAATTCTGGAAAGAAAATAATTTAAAATTCCTCTTAATAAACTAATGCAATATGGCACCTTTCATGGGATGGATAGCATGGAGAATTCAAGTAGATAAGTTAGGGAGCAGCGACTCCCTGAGCCTGGGAGACAATAAAGAAGAGTTTGCAGAAGGAAAGGAATCAAGTGTAAAATTAATGAATTTCTACTTAGATTTTTTAAAAGTATATTGAATCCTTAGACCTCAAGGATTTTCTTTCTTGAAAGATTTTGCTTTGGTAGCTATTACATTTGGCATATGGCCAAGATATTTGGTGTTTAGAATGAAGAATACTCAACATTTTTCATATAGGATAACATTCTCTCATTTCAAAGCACAGGAAGTAAAAAACCCTGAAATCTGACTTCGCATTTTTCATCCCTAATACAAAATACGTTCTCTTGAGAGTGCTAGACTGTTTAAATAAGACATGCCAAACTAGTATAATTACATGGATGTTATTTGTAACGTTGACTCCACATTCCCAGTTCAAATGGTGTGGTGTGGGAGATTATAGATATATGGCCTATAAAGAGTTATAAATCTTTGTTTATTTTATTAAATATTATGAGACATGCCCTGAGGATGACAGATCAATAGTGGTCCTTGTGGTTTCCTGATGGAAGGCTGCAATTATTTTCTTCCATTACAACTTGAGTGTAACCCAATTTTACTCATCTATCATCTTTATAATAGTAATAAAGAAACATCACTGTATGTTTATTTTTATGCCTATTCTTATTATCCCTTGTTTGCATCTTGTTTTGATTTTGTTTTCATTCAAAATTGTTCTAATCATTTTACTTTCTTCCTTTGATGGCTCTGAGTGGTGACCCTTTAACTTTGGCACTCTTTAAAATGGAGATGGAAAATTACTACTTTAAGTTTCCTTTATTTTGGGAAGCAGTTGGCTACTCTTTGAATTAGAGTATAAATGATGTTTAAAAACAAGGAAGCTTAGTACAAACAACCTGTGAGGTTAAGTTTTTCTAAAACTGCATTATCTGCAAATTCTTGAATGCATAAGATAAATTACATTAGCATAGTATCTTATAGTGCCATAGGTAGTTAGAACTGAAGGTCAGGTAAAGGAGCACCTTACACCTTTTAGCTTGACTATATAGCACAATTCTGATTCAGCTGACTTTCTCTTCACCCTCCAAACCACCACCACTCCCATATCTCCCTTTTTTTTTTTCTTTTGGAACTATTAAGTGTTAAGGAGGACTTACACAAATTAAGCATTATGGAGGTGGGTCCCTCATAACAGTTAGTGGGGGAAGTAAAAGACCCTCATGAGCAATAGAACCAGAATGTGTCTCTTCCAGAAAACAATCCAATAATTTGAATTTGACTTTCTTTACACAAATAACAATACAATAATAGCTGTTAATTATTATGTGCCAAGGACAAAGTTAGAGCCTTTTAAACATTATTGTACTTGTCCACCCCATAGTCCTGCATGGAGGAAAATGGGTTCAGTGTGTTTAAATAATGCCCTCATGGTCAGGCAGATAGAAAATCATGGGGTACAAGTTTGAACCCAGATCTCTTTAATTTCAGTCTTGTTCCATTAGGCTATGCTGCCTCCCAAAGAGATAAATTTATGGTCATCTTATCGTGCCAGGTACTTTATATTTATTATCCCACATTTTTACAAAAAGGCTGAGAAGTAGATATTGTCATCTGCATGTTACGAATGAGATTGAGGCTCTAAGAATTAAGTAACATGGCAGAAGTTACACAGCTGGTACGCAGGAGACCATGAGTTCCAACCTGGTGAGTCTGGCACCAAGTTACATGCTTTTCCCTTTCAACTGATCAATCACTGGTCATTAAGATGACCAAGATATTGGTAAAAATATTTGCTTCCAGTCTATTTCTATTCTTTCAAATGCTTATATGTAGAAAAAAACTTTGGTAATGGGATTGCAAGAAAAAGTATGTCATAACTATATTTCCTGGGTAGGTGAGAGGTATTTCAAGGACTCTTTTTTTTTTTTTTTTTTTTTTTTGCGGTACGCGGGCCTCTCACTGTTGTGGCCTCTCCCGTTGCGAAGCACAGGCTCCGGACACGCAGGCTCAGCGGGCATGGCACATGGGCCCAGCCGCTCCGCGGCATGTGGGATCTTCCCGGACCGGGGCACGAACCCGTGTCCCCTGCATCGGCAGGCGGACTCTCAACCACTGCGCCACCAGGGAAGCCCCTCCAAACTTTTTTGATCTTGTAAATCATTTTGTTTTTGTGTGAGTAACAGCTCTAGGTTCCTTCATTTTAAGATGAAGCTGGGAAATGACTGTATGCTGACTATTGGAACAATCTGAGGTCTTTCTGTGGCGGGTATATGAAAACTGATAATGTGGGTAGTTTCATTCTTGGAAGAATTCTGACCTTTAGTAACCAGAGAAGATAAACAGGCAAATAAATAGAAGAGATTGGAAGGTATCTGTCTCTGTGGAATTTGGCTAGTGTAAAAGATGCCTTCCCTTGGAAGAAGACTATGTTGGCCAGTTCCACCTTGTTTCCCACAAGAATTTTTTCGATGGGAGTGATAACAGTTTCAGGTGTGGTTGGTGCATTTTGGGCATTTTTCCTGGGTGATAAAACTGCCCTGATGTTCATTGGGTAATCCTGCCTTTTTGTTCCCTTTGGAACACTAAACAAGTCAAAGGGGTAGGATAAAGTTCAGCTGTGTTTTGAGAATTTCTAGAATTGATAAATACTTTTATATCTGGGGGCTGAAATGTACAAAATAAAACAATGAGATAAGATATCAGTATACCCTTGTAAGGTAAATTCTCTAATTTTTAACAGAACAAGATTTAAATAGCAAAGTCGTGTGCTTTACAGGCTCTGAAGGAATTCCCAGTAGACTCTTTTTTAAACCTGTTTCTGAAGCAATTCATTGGACGCAGGAAAAATGTTTTCTCTGAAATGCTATTAATATTACACTTTTATGTCTTAATTCCCAGGTTTCTGAAAGTCTTTTTGTTTCCTTTCATTCTTTGTCTTTTCCAGTGAGGAAAAGGGACAGCCTCATGAGCAATCCCATTGCTTCTTACAGATTTTGCAACATATATTAAATGTATTCAGGGAGAAATAAGTCTTGGTTGGGATATATATGTATGTATATTATGTATATTCATAGACTTTTGAGAGAGAAGAAAGTTATGTCTTTAGTTCACTAAAAGATGGATTCATTTTCTCAGAAGCATTTTTCTAACTTTATAAATAAATTACTTAGAGTTTCCATCTGGAGAAGTATCCTAGACATTTCAGCAAAAGTGAAACAAACGTTTCTGAATTATTATGCCCTTGTTATCCATCTGCAAATTATATACTTTCTTTTATCAAGGACATGTTTAATGTTCTTCCTGCTTGCAATTACAACCTTTACCACTTAGAGTGAAAACTGCTAGAGTAAGTGAGATGTACATTTTCAAAGTCAAATTGTCTTTAGAAAAGCTATAGAATTTGTTCATCCAGTTATGATCACTAGTGGTCATTATGTTAGGAGGCATAACCAGGTCTGTATGTTCAAATCTGGGTCCCCACCAAGAAAGCCCAAGGCCACAGTGGACTCCCAGTCTGATGCTCTTCCTCTAGCACCAAATGATCTGAGGACTAGCAGGATAAATCCTCTGGGTATAGCTGGTAGCCTTTACTATATCTAAATCAAAGCAATAAAGAATTTCCCTAACAATCCCAGGGAAAATATCATTTCATGTAAGTACAAATAATCATCAATCAAGAATATTTATATCTATAAATATCAAATGCCAACCAGGTAAAAAGCAACAAATTAGAACTTGGTAGACACATGCCCATTCAAGCACAAAGTTTATGTATTGAAGTCAAGATCCAAAGTATGGATTTGAGAGCAAAAATTTCCTCTGTAGTTTTCTAATTTATTCAGAGAGGTATATTAGTGCATTTAAAAATGTTTAATTTATCAACATTTTAGAAGAGATTTTTTTGTTTGTTTTTAGTGAAGTTTCTTTAAGTAATGCCAAGAATAGAGACTGTTCATTCATACATCAGTGAGCGAATGGGTTCTCATAAAAAAAAAAAAAAAGCCTTCAAAACCTACAAATTAAGCATCTTATCCTAAATGTTGTAAAGACTCAATAATTGTGTTTTACAGGAATTGCTGTTGTGTTAAACTTTATGTACATCTGACCAGAACTACTAAAGCTGATACGAGAAACAAGGTTAATAATCTGAAAAATACTGGCAAACCTGTAAACCCAAATCGTAAAAATATTTTATATTTTCTTTTATTTAGCACATTAACTTTTTCTCAAGCTATGATTCTACCTTTAAATGAAGATTCAATTTCTAAATTTTCTTAGAGAGAATTTGCAAATATTTGGATAAAGACCATTTACCAAGCACCAAAAAGCCCTTTATAGTCTCTTCTAGACTGATACCTATTCTGACTTGTACCTCATAATTTGTAAGTAGGGAACCTGTATGACTTACCCTATTGAAGCAGTGTTCGTGGTTGGGGCCATAAAAATGCTGGAGACATCTCACATTGTTTTTGTTGACGATCTTGTTGAAGAACTCATTGACATATTTGACAGGGAACGCACAGACAGCAGAGCGATTCATTGGTTCGACAGAATCTGGTTTGCTTTGTGCAAACACCCCGTAGAGAATGTCATCATTCAGGTTGGCACCTATTTGCTTAGCAAGCTGGGTCCCAGGCTTACTGACATATGCAGCTTGGAGAATATTAAATACTTCCTCCCTTGTGGATCTCTTTCTTCTCTTTTCTGTGAGAATACACTCCAGAGGCATTTCCATGTACGAATGCAAACCAGAGTCTACAGAACAGAACCTGATTATTCTTGTGTGAAAAGTCTGAGCATCTAGGGTTTCCCGTTGGACCGTCAAAAAGTAAATAAAATGGTTGCTTTCAAAGGCGTGGACATACCTAATGGGGTAGGAATCTCGGAACTCAGGTAGAACATCAATATAGGATTGGTCTGTCAAAAACTTAAAACCATCTTGCGTTTCCTTTAGCCTTCTCACAGATATCGAATGCAATGAATGATCTGGAAGGTAAGAAGAATTTATGGTATTGCCCACGAAGAAGTTGATGAATCGATCCTTTTCAGACAGCAGGACTTTGGTTCCCAGGGCACTCACCACACAGTCAGGACATTGGCTGGGCTCTTCGTCTGCCTGTGGAGAGTACATGCAATGAACCTCCGACTGTATGTTAGCAGTATTGTCAGGTGGAAGGACGTGTCGCTGGCAGGTCCCTCTGTGGACACTGCCGCAGCTAATGAGTTGGTCATCATAGTACGTGTCAACAAGCAGAGCCATGTTGATGTTATCTTTCCAAACGCCACCTGATGAATTGGCTTTGTGGCTGCAGTTCTGACATGGGAAACAATCTGGGTGTTCCAGCACAGGCCCAGTCTTGTACTCAGCAACCTTCTGAAGGTCTTTGTCATTTAAAACGTAAAGGTAGTTAATGGCACCGAGGTAAATGTGATGCTTGTGTGAAACGACATTCTGAATGGGTGTTTCTGCTGTGAAGTTAGGAAGCTGATACTGCATGTTCACATTCATCTTGGACTTTACTAGTGCCTCTTTACACTCCCCATTGCTCTTCTGCACGAAGGTAAACAGAAGCACAAGGATGCCAGGTGCAAGCACAGCAGGGGCCTTCATGGTGAGAAGTTTATCTGCCAAAACATGTTCAAGGCAAGAGCAGTTTAGTTGTCATTAGAAACAAAGAAGAAGAAACTGAAAGAACTATACCAGTTAAACTATTAGAAACAAATCTTCCTAACTGGAATTTTTACATTGAGTGCAAACAAAAAACTCTAGCTGGTTTCACATAAAGATGCATTGTGCAGTTGGACATGACTCTACATAGTTTAATTTTAGAACTCAAGCCATGAACAAGTAATTTTAGAGAACCATTATGAGATGCAAACAATGCTCTGTATTAAGAACGACAGCAACTAGGTTAGACTCATTCAGCAGCGAAGTCAGAAAAATAGCAAACTTCTTTCTTAACCTCTTGCTGGTTGTTTAATGTGGTTTAATATCTGTGGTTAATGACTAGGTTGATATTTAAACTTTCTCAGTTAGTCAAGTAAAGGAATTGTGGTTCAGATTCATTTATTCTACAAGTCACAGCAGGCATTGTTTCCTTGGGAGCATGTAGAATTACTAGGCTAAATTTAGCTTCCTTTTGGAAGAAAACAATCATAAATTCTAGACGCAATATGATCACATGCTGTTTATAGGATTTTGTGTGCAGAGAAAAGGTATGGCTATAATTTGGCTATAATTAACCTATTGTTTTGGATAGACAAATGCTTAATGTAAGATCACTAGGAATGTAAAAACAGAAAGCTAAAAATGTATAAGATAAAATATAATCTTTAGGACTAAAGTCCTAGAGTTATTTCTCAGGGAAAAACAACATATTGTTCGTTACCAAGTCAAAAGTTATTTAGTTAAAAGAACATTATTTTAACATTCCTTTGTATGCACACGGACAGTATTTCTACTAGGAAGCATGAATGGATTTATTGTTCAGGTTTTAAAAAGTTAAGGTGCACAAGTTATAAACATTGTGAGTTCTACTTATAACAGCTATAGGCAGGGTTGGAAAAGAAAGGCCTTAGAGAAATAGAAACCAAATAGTTATTACTTCTTTCCCCTTTTTGAAAAAATGCATAATTATGACAGGACAAAGGGAGCCTCTAAAAACATACTGGGCATTGTAACTATGCCAAAGACTAACTCTAGGTCCACAAAAACACAATAGAATTCACTGTGCACGGCTCTGTGCTTACACTATGGGAAATGGGACATGGCGCTTACCCTTCAGTGAACTTACAATGGGGTTGAGAGATAATACATATATGTAAATTACTATAATACATATAGTATTATAATTTCCTGTATAGCAAAAACCAAACGCTAAAAGCATCAAGAGAGGAAGGCATGGCCTGTACTTAGGATTACTATGATCATGAGAAATATGGACAAGTCCAATACGTTTCAGGTCCAGAAGACAAGGACAATGCCTGTTTGGTTCATCACTCTATCTCAAGGACTTGATATAGAACCTAGAACAGAGTAGGTGTTCAATAAATATATGTTGAATAAATGAGTGAATAAAAACTAAACAATAAGTTCAAAGTCACAGAACAGATAAGTGTAGTAGCCAGAGCTTAAAACCAAGTTTACTGACTCCAAAATCAAAGATAATTTTACCCTACCAAACTGATAGGAATTACAGGCATTATTTAAGAGGTAATAGAAAGTCATTGAAGGGTTTTGAGCTAGAGAGTCATATGAGCAAGGTTTTTTTTTTTTTTTTTTTTTTTTTTTGCGGTACGCAGGCCTCTCACTGTTGTGGCCTCTCCTGTTGCAGAGCACAGGCACCAGACGTGCAGGCTCAGCGGCCATGGCTCACGGGCCTAGCCGCTCCGTGGCATGTGGGATCTTCCCGGACCAGGGCACGAACCCGTGTCCCCTGCATCGGCAGGCGGACTCTCAACCACTGCGCCACCAGGGAAGCCCTGAGCAAGGTTTTACTCTAGGAAGATTGATCTGGAGGAAAAGTGGTTTAGAGCAGGGAGAACCTGGCAATGAGAAGACCAGATGACAGGCATTAGAGCTCATAACCAGGTAATAATAAGGGCCAGAAGCAAGATGGTGGCCCCAAGAATAGAAAGGAAGGGATGAATGAGAGACATATTTGAATAAATAAGATTTGACACCTAAATTGGTGGAACACAAAAGAGAAGGTAAAGATAAGCAGCGTCATCTGGGAAAAAGTGGAACAAGTTACAAACTAGGGTAGTTGGTAGGAGGAAGTTAGGTTAAGATCAAGGAATATGATAAGCTGGTTTTAAACATGTTGAGTTTGATGTGTTATTGAGAAATGAGTGAAAGCGTTCTACTACAGGAATGACTAGTAGGTTTTACATTGTTTCCAGCAAGCAGGTTATCTGGAGTAAGTGAAGAATGAAGATTCCAAGCAGACAGCATATGTGCCAAGCAATAGAGGCCAATAATGAGAAGGATTTTGAGGAGAAGCCTGCTCTTGCTGGGAAAGTGGCACGATTGGTCTTGGGTGAGGTAATATCCATCTTAGATGAGACAGAGGCAAGTAGAAGCATAAGTGCCAAGTATCTGCCATCTGTGCATTAGAAAGAATGAAACTTCAGAACTTGATCTTAGTGGGGCAACTGGGATTCTAGTTGGAATAGAAATAAACTTTGCATGTTATCTGCACAGAGGGGATGGTTAAAACCAAGAAAGAGTATGTTCATGGAGGGATAAGGTGAAGGAAGAGAAGACAAATGAACCAGATCTCGGAGAATACGCACATTGGAGAAACTAGTGAAGGAATCAAGGAAGGTAAGTTAGTTCAGAGAGGCATCATGGGAGCCAAAATTGCACTGTGTCACAGAAGGCAGGCGAGGGCCTCAGGAAGGTGGATGTAATCCACACAAAAACTCCTTGTTGACCTTTACAAGAGTAGTTTCAGCAGATTCAACAGTGGTATCAGACCACTAAATTGCAAGGGTATGTGTGATGAGGAAGTAGAATGTTTGTCAAAGCAAAGGACAAGCAGAAGGCAATATCAGGGTTGAGAGGACTTTAAGTTGCAGGAAAGTCATACACTTATTTGTAGGTCTCTTTTTCTTCTACTAATGTTTGTTGGGTATCTACTAAAGGCCAGGCACTGTGGTAGGTCTGGGAACCCAGAAACGGTACCTTTCCCAGGAAGCTCACAGTCACTTGGTGGAGGCAACGGGTTGACAGAAATTATGGCAATGTGTAGGAAGGGCAGCCAACCAGACTGGAAATGAGGCTAGTGCTGAGTCTTGAAGGAGGATGAGGAATGGAAATTCCTAGTGGAAGAGCAGTTTGTGCAAAGATACAGTGGCAGGAGAGAGCATATGATACAATCAGGAAACATGCAAGTAGATGGGCCTAGAGAGAAGCGGGGAAAACAAAAAGAGCAAATGAGGGAGATAAAAATTGTTCGATCAACATTCCAAGGGATCAAAAAGAGGCATTTCCAAGAGCCCTGAAACATAAGAGAAGTCACTTTTTCTGAGACAGCAGGAGAAGATGAGAAGTCACATAAAGATACAGGGACATTTAAGGAGTTCAGGGAATATGATCTCAATGTTCTAAAAAACAAATTGGGGTATATGACCATCTGCTGAAATTGATGGTTACAGAGGAGTGACCAGGGACTTCAGGGTAAAGGAGGAGGTTTAGAATATCTACAGCAGGGTGTGCAAACTGAGGTCAGCAAGAAAGAAAGGATTGTATAGTAGCTCTGAGGGCTTCCCGAAGACACAATGTATATGACTTCCTCTTCACATTCATGAGATATGGAAGAAACCCAAGAAAGAAGGTCAAGGACACAATGATTTTCAGGATCCAAATGAAGACATCTGATTGAGGATATAGGCTTTAAAGGCTACAAAAGTATAGTTGGACCAGAGGGCAAAGCAGTGCTTCAGTAAGGTATAAACCATATAATAAAAATAACAATAACTTGTATTGAGTGTTTACCACATGCCAGGCATTTTGCTAAACTCTCTGATATACTCTTTGTAAACACCCTGTGAAGTAGGAAGTATTATTATTCTCCATTTCTAGATGAGCAAACTTGCCAAAAGTCACACAGAACCAGATTCAATCCCATGTCTGCCTGACAGGAATCTGTCCGGAATGTTGAATGCTTCACTAACACTGGAGCAGCTTCCTGAGCTAAGAGGGAGAGTGCACTGGAGCAGAAGTTAGACAGAGCTCTGGTTCTGGCCCTTTCCCTCTCTAGCTGCATGACTTTAGGCAATTCATTCAACTCTGATTCCCAGGGTCCAATAGCCTCACATGACTGCTTTAAGTATCAAAAAGATATCTTATCTTTGAAACACTTTGTTTGTTACATAGTGTATACGTGTGTGTGTATATATACACACTTATACATATATAACTATATGATTGTTACCTATGTGCATATATATGTATATATATATATATATGCATAAACTTGCTGTTTTTGAATGTAAGTCTCACTATTTTAACGGATGCTAGAAAATTTTTGGCACTGGTAGGGGGAATAACAAGGAGTAGAAGAAAAGGATTTGGGAGAAGTTGTTCTATTACAAGACAAATACAAACTCAAACTCCAAATATGTGTCTAAACCTTCTAGAATACATTATGCAGAAAAATTAAATGCACTTCTCAAAATGGTATCAGTATCTTCTGAAATTGGGAACATTAGCCTAATACATAATTTATCACTGTATTTTCTCTAGGAAAAATAATACGGGAAGAAAATAAACTATCATTGTCAAAAGAAAAAAAAGCATTACAACCAATTTGCATCTTAGTTGATGCCCATTAATGCAGTGTGGAGCGAGAATGACTTTTTTCTTCTAGGCTTTTTGAGGGAACCTTCAAAATGATCTTAAAAAAAAAAATCTGAGGTATTATGTTTAAAAAATAAGGTTCCTATCTGAAGGTTCGTACATGTCTTTCATGGTACTAAACCTCAATTAACTAGAATCCAAGAAAATGTACAAATTGCTATCTCATTTGATGAGATGGCAAATCATAAGAAAACCAGTAGGGAAGGAGAAAAATTTTTTCTATTTAAGGAAAAAACCCTGCAGAATAACCCTGGAGTTAGTAACCCAGTCTCCTATACTTTCTTCATATTCTCTTGATAGCAAATGGTGATGCCATTTTTCAGGTTGAGAAATCAAAGAAATGTTAATTAAAAAAATTTTTTTTTATTAAAGCAAAAATATAGGACTAGGACCCATTGTCAACAACAGAATTTTTAATTAAAATATGGGTTCTGTTTAGTCCTCAGATGAGAAAACTTAAATATCCTGTTTTATTAATCATTCCAATTAATTGAGGCCCTTCCCCATTAACAATGGTGTGTGTTGGTCAGATTAGATCTTCTCCAGGAAATGTTTGTGTCCCTCACAAGGAATGGAGGAATACTTTCGGAAATATCTGTTGCTGAGCTATGCACACTGATGATACTGCCAGTTAACTGAGTGACAGCTGAGTGATCAAGTGCACAGGCTCTGGAGACAGACTGCAGGGTGTGAATCCATTCACTGTCTGTGTGACCTTTGATAAATTTTTCTGAGCATCTATTTTCTCATTTGAAATATCGGAGTGATTACAGTGCCTGTCTCACTTATGATGGTTACTCTGAGGATTCAATGAGTTAATGAACATAAACCACTAGGAGCAGTGCTTGGCACAATAAATATTCTCTATTATTACTTGTTCATGCCCTCAACAAATAGTTTTTGAGCATGTACTGTGTTCCAGATACTGTGCAGAAGATATGAAAATAAATAAAACACTTTCTAATTGTGAGATGAAGAGGCAGACAAACAGACTACAGTTTAAACTCAACATGGAAATGTCTATGGGAGCCCCTCAAGGGGAACTTACCCAGGCTAAGGGAGTCAGGCAGGTTTACTAATCAATCAGTCATAGTCCTTTCCTCACAATGCATTCCCAATACTGAAGCTCAGCATGGCAGGCGAGTGGGGTGGAAACCTGAGTTTTGGTTGTAGCAGTGCAGCTAAATGGTTGTATGACCCAAAGCCAGTCACCCAACTCCTTTGGCCTTGGCTGCTTTCTTATTTGTAAAATTACAGTGTTGAACAAGTTGTGTGCTGGAGGCCCCTGGAACCAGCTAATGACGGCTTAGCGTACGCATCTCTTCCCAACTCGTGTTCAGTGACCTCATCTTGGTTGCTTGAATCGGCCTTGGTGGGAGTATTTACCCCATAGAAGTTGGCAAACACTAAAAATCAGGGCTTATTTCCCCCCGGAGGGACGGTTATTAAATACTTACAAGCATACCCCTGGGTTGAACCAATGAATGCTGAAGTATTTTCCAACTCCAATAATTTTCAGCTCTGAGATTGTTTTTTCTACGTTTTACTCCAATGCCATTGAACTGGCATATATTGCTTTCTCTTCTCTATCTATATCATCTGCCAGATCAGGCTGTGTGAGCAATTTTAATATTTATATTGGGAGTGACTCCAGAACTACTTTCATCTTTTATATATTTTTGCCTTGATACATTTATTCCTGTGATGTGCTTGGATCAGGCTTTCAATATAAAATGTCTTTTTACTGTTTGTTTTTTCTTCCTTTCTTTCTGAAACAGTGCTGGCCATTTAACCAACTTTGAGTTCCTTACTAAAAGGAACACGTAAAGATGATTCAAACAGACTGACTAATTCATTCTCTTAAAATGTCATGCACATAGCAGGTGAAACTGAATCACTCATAAAACATTTCTGTATTTCTTTTCAGTTGATAGTTAAGATAAGCTCACTGGCAAAACATTTCCTGGGAGTGATTATCTCAGTGGCACCTTGGTCATTAAACTATTGGTATTTAGGGGTATTTCCTTTAAAGAGGGCTGCTCTATTAGCTACAAATACCAGCTTAACCTAATGGCAAGACCACATACTCAACTCTGTCTGCCATCCATCTACCTCTAGTTTTCTCATTTAACTAGCTTACATTGGGCTTTTCATGCCCTAGAAACCTAGAAATACATTTAATTCTCTAAGAGTTAGTGGTAATTACCTGTGCCTATCACCACTACTACTGTCACCATCATTGTCCTCATCAACAAAAATCTGTCTCAAAGCATATACCTGTGTTGTAAGCAAGTACTGATGGCTCATGAAAAAACACAACAGGTGTCATGGAATAGGTTTTTAAAAGAGAGGGACTTTCAAAACTTTGACATGGGTAACTCTGCTTTCCTTAGGAACTGATTTTTCTTAGAAATCATAATATTTTATAACTATATAGATAGTACTTTATAGTTTACAAGATGCTGTCAACGACATCATCTCTTCTAATCTGAATGTTTTCTTAGAAGGTAAGCATTACTCCCATGTTTTCAGGGTAAACTGTTTCAGGGGAAACTCTCATGTTTTCATGACAAAACTGAGATTCAAAGAGGATAAAATATTATGTAAAATATGACAAACATGCAAGCTAGTTCTTATAAGTGTATTTCTAATTTTTTTTAAGTATGATGCTTATTTGAGCTGTTTCAAATTATTTGCATTTCCTGGAAAAGATTTTTGTTCTAAAGGCAAAATATTTTGACAACTTTTTCTGCATTTACCTGCCCAGCCCCTGCTCTACTACTGGCAACTCTTTTGAAAACTCTCCCCTATCTAATGGGGCTGTCAACCACCTGGCTTATCTCTTCCCCACAAGGTGAGCTTGCAAAGAAGGCTGGCCTTTTAGTGAATTCTATTCCTTTGGCCCAGAGCTTGGACAAGGGTGAACATGTGACTAAAGCAAGGCCAACCAGGGTCTTTTGGGGTTTAATATAGATACTGGGAGGGGACCTCTCTCCCTCAAAAATCACTAGCACTAAGGATGATATTAACTTGTACTGTCTTATGACCATCTTTGTCACTGTGTGGAGAAAGCCTGCCTGAGCATGAAAGTGACCCAAGAGGCAGGGGATCCTGGACATCGAGAAAGGCAGGCCACTAATGCTATTGTGCAAGCATCTGCATCCACCATGTCTTCAGCTAATGAGAAACAGTAAATTTTTCCTTTCCTCCTTTCTTTCTCTTCTTTCCATCAACAGTTTCATTGTGATTATTAAAAAGATTTTAATTAATTAATTTTTTAAATTAGTTAATTTATTTTTGGCTGCTTTGGGTCTTCGTTGCTGCACGCGGGCTTTCTCTAGTTGCGGCGAGCAGGGGAGCTACTCTTCGTGTGGTGCGCAGGCCTCTCATTGCAGTGGCTTCTCTTTGTTGTGGAGCACGGGCTCTAGGACTGAGGGCTTCAGTAGTTGCAGCACGTGGGCTCAGTAGTTGTGGTTCACGGGGTCTAGAGTGCAGGCTCAGTAGTTGTGGCGCACGGGCTTAGTTGCTCTGCAGCATGTGGGATCTTTCCGGGCCAGGGCTCGAACCTGTGTCCCCTGCGTTGGCAGGTGGATTCTTAACCACTGCTCCACTAGGGAAGCCCTTCATTGTGATCCTTTCATTCCTTGTGCCTGAAAGTCCTGACTAAACAACGTCCACTCAAAGATTCTACAAACTTGTGAATTCAAACACAAAGTCAAGTGCATAAAAGCAATTTTATGTAAAATATTCAAGTAATTGGCAAATACAGTTTATTTACTTGAATAATTTCTCTAAATATTTCACTTTGCATTTGGAGATAAACCTACTAGTTACAATTTCTGATGTGCGGGCTTCCCTGGTGGCGCAGTGGTTGAGAGTCCGCCTGCCGATGCAGGGGACACGGGTTTGTGCCCCAGTCCAGGAAGATCCCACATGCCGTGGAGTGGCTGGGCCCGTGAGCCATGGCCGCTGAGCCTGCGCGTCCGGAGCCTGTGCTCCGCAACGTGAGAGGCCACAACAGTGAGAGGCCCACATACTGCAAAAAAAAAAAAAAAAAAGTTTCTGAGGTGCTACACTAGCTTTCTTCTGCTCTATAGTTTCAAATTCTTCTACAATATTTACTTAACATAATCTCAAGATAGAGATAATGTATCTAAGTGAAGAGTCAAAATATAAAAACTAGAAAACATTTCAATCCTGCTTATAAGTGTATAAAAGGGATTTATGATGATGGAAAATGGCCGAGGCCCCGTATTAAGGAAACTGCAGTCATAAAAACAGTCATGGCTAAATTCTCCAGGAGGACTTGCCAGAGTGAAATCCTAAGGAAAATTCTTAGCCCTTTCTACATTTATATTATTTCCATTAATTTGAAAAGTAGACCCATAAAAACAAAGCTAAGGAAAGAAGATCCCAGTAGGAGATTCCTGATGACATTTAAAGTACTGTATTTATAAACACTCACTGCTTATGAAGAGTCATATTATATTACATAATATTAATCAAATATTTGTGAGCTCCCATTGCATACCATGCCCTTGTCTAAATACTGAGAGTTTCTACCGTCAAAAAGTATACAGTCTGTGGATTTGAAGATAGCAAGATAAATGCTAAAAATCTAAATATGTAACCTAAATTGAAAAGTGACAGATCTACTAGGCTGTCGAGAAAGCAAATTTTAAAATATGCCTTGTTCAACATTTGATTCCTAGGCCTAAAGCTTTAACACTTAGTGTTATTATCATCAAAAAACCTAAGCTGGGCTTCCCTGGTGGCACAGTGGTTGAGAGTGCACCTGCCAAAGCAGGGGACACGGGTTCGTGCCCTGGTCTGGGAAGATCCTACATGCCGCAGAGTGGCTGGGCCCGTGAGCCATGGCTGCTGAGCCTGCGCGTTCGGAGGCTGTGCTCCGCAACGGGAGAGGCCCGCGTACCGCAAAACAAAAACAAAAACAAAAAAAACCTAAGCTGACTTTAGAAAGATAAAACAATACATGTCAAAAATCCCTTCTAATGTAGCCAGACACTACCTTGACAATGATTTCTAACAGTAAGTCAAAAGGACAGAAGAAGTCTTCAGGGTTTTTCAGCCCACACAACTGCTCATTTATATGACCACATTTAAATGATTCAAAGTACCCATGAGTTAATCTTACGTCTAATATTTACAGACTAGTTTGCTTAACAACATTGTTCCTAATAACTCACAAGCCTTCTGGAGAACAGGTGGGTGTAGTGGAGAGAGTATGGGCTTTGGTGTCATCACACTGATGTGATGTGAATCTGGGCTTTACCATTTACATACCTTCTGACTCTGAGTGTCAGTTTCTTCATCTAAAACATGGGGATAATAATGGTACACATCTGTGGGTTGGCCAGGAGGGTTAGAGATGAATTATGAGACATTGGCATTCAATTATGCAGCACACACTGGCATCCAATAAATGTAGCTATTATGCTTACCCTCCTAAGTTGTCTTAGCCAGTTTCTGCATACCTTCATCAAAAATGAGGAACTTGGCACAGTCCACTGGGTGAGCCCACTCCAAATACTTGCTGTTTCATCACCTTGGCCCTCTCATCTACAGTTTAAATAGTGTTATTTCTTATTTTCCCACCCTTTGGCCATCTTGTGGTTTTCCTCTAAAGCTGTTTCAAGCTCCTGAAGTCCTTCTTAAATTATCCTCCAAGAGATATGGGGATATATGTGTATGTATAGCTGATTCACTTTGTTATAAAGCAGAAACTAACACACCATTGTAAAGCAATTATACTCCAGTAAAGATGTTAAAAAAAATTGTCCTCCAAGATAGGGTAAGTCCATGGTAAGGGCCTTCCACACTAATGAAAAACAACAGATAAGGAACCATTACTTTACCTCTTTAAAGAAGAGCAAACCCATGCCCCCACTGAGGTTTAGGAAATGAATATATAGGATGCTCAGTTAAATTTGAATTTAAGATAAACAATGAGTAAATTTTTTAGTATAAATATGTCCCATGAATGTATATGACAATATGAGTTGTAAGCAAATGGAGAAAAATAAGGGAATAATCACCCTTTTTACTAACAGAACTTAGACTGAAAATATTTTGGCCAAACCTATTTATCTGTTGGAGTAGAACTGTATTTTTAAGGTTTTTGTAGCACATGCATGTTGCAAAACTGCATATATTTTTTTTGTTGTTGCTGTTTTGATGCTGTGTGTCTAAAACATGCTGTTTTCAAAGTGATTATCAGGGTAACTGTTCCTAACAGGTGGTTTTAAATATGTGAAGGTACAACTATGTAAAAGGAAGATTTCTTTTTTTTTTTACTGAAAATCAAGGAAAAGATTTGTGTGCTTGTAGAGAAAAGTTATAGTGTATACGGCAACCTGTCACTGACAATTTCTGAAACAGAAAAACTATTCCTATATTAATATGTATACTTTATTTATAATAAAAAGCTTATTAAAATTCATATATAGGTCGCTATAGGAGAAAACAAGTTAAACATGGTACAAAAATAATTTTCATGTGTTATAAATATTGTTTTAGCAGCTCCTCTAAACAATTACTCTTGATTATTATACAAATGTTGCTTCTTTGATAGATACCTAAATAGTGCTCTTATTCAGATTCTTATCTAATATTGTATCCCTTCTTCCAATAAACATTTTAAAAGTTGAAAATGACTGAATCATAGCACAAGAAAAAGCCAACATGCATTTTCTAGTTGTCAAACATGATCGAGATAATTGTCCAACTCTGATACAGTAACAGTAAAGATAAAAAGAACAGAATTCCATTATAGTCTCAAGATTATCCCTCACACAGTCATAATCTGTTAGTAAATATCTTTGTCCTTTTAAGAATGGCTGAAAGTATTCAACTTCTGGGAAATAAGGATAAATGGACATTTGTTTTATCATTGTGCATATTGTAAGAAGTCCTGTTCAGAAAATACATTGAACTGTCAGTCTTGATTGATGGACAGGCTTTTGTCCCATTAATAAGCCATAGGTCAGATAAGAATGTTTCACTGCCCTTGAAAATGTGAAGACTGAACTTTCAATGTTAAGAAAGTGCTAAGATTCTTGAAATCCTATAAAACTATTTTAAAATATTTTTCAGCCTAATGGATAGATGTAATTTTATAATTCAGATCGTGTAGAAGTGCTACCAGATTTTGTTCAATTAATCCAGGAATCCTGAATAACATGAATCCACAAATCACATTTGAGAAACATTTTTCTAACTACACAAAATTAAAATAAAATGAAAAAAAGCCTAGCAACCTCTTCCAGTTGCATTCAAATACAGGGTTTGAATAGGATAAACCTGACTGAATGGTCAGAATGTGAACCACAAAAGGGAGACACAGAGAGGAAGCCGGTACATCACTCATTAATAAATCCGACATTTCCCTCCCTCAGTGTTTGAAAATGTCCTCGGCATAAGGCACGGTGAATTCCAAATGGGAAGAACTGTGCTCAGGATTGAGTTTATATAACTGATCACTCTCCTCTGGTGTTACCCAAAGCAGAAATCAAATGGCTGCAGAGGAATGCTGGTGGTTAGTGGACCCCATTCGTATCATGGCTGCTGTCACGTAAAGAAAGAGAAATCAGCATCCAGGGAAAGAGAGAAAAAGAGGAGACACATGAAGATGCCAAAGGGCAGGGTGTGACCCTGAAATATGGAGTGGTCAAGCAAGGGGGGCGTTCTCCTCTAACACTATTTGTACCTAGCTCTTAGGGTGTGGCTGAATTTTACTTTGCTCACATCTGAGAACTTTTCTTGGAAATCAAAGTTAACAAGTAGACTCTGGCAGTGAAGTGAACTAGGGACCCTTTCAAGGTGAATTTTGTCAGTATATGACGTTTTCTTTTCAAGCAAAGTAGAAAAAAAAAACTTTTAGAAATCATGAAAATAGTATGAATGGAAGAAATAACAAAACTGGCCATATTTTGTATAGATGTGGATTCCTTGGATGAACATATGCAATTCTAACAGTGTTGAAAGAAAAATTAAAAGCACATAAATATCACTACGTTGAGATCAATATGTAATCAGAGAATAAAAGAACCAAATAAAACTTTCTACAAAAATCTTAAATACTTTAAAATGAATAAAGAACGCCAAGCAAAGCTATGCTTGTAAAAACAGAACAGTACAGAAAAATAAGTACAGAATCCAATATCTAAAACTCTGGATCCTTGAAAAATTGATAAACTAAAAGGTTAGGACAACTTAAAAACAACTGTCCTCAGGATTGCATTTATATAATGGATCAATTCAAGGAAAAATAATCCAGGGTGTGTGTGTGTGTGTGTGTGTGTGTGTTTGAGGGAGAGAGAGAAAAAGAAAGAGAGAAAACAGGGCAAGGCATTAAAAAGCTTTTTAACCATATAGGTGCTGCCCACTGGTTGGCAGTCCCAGCCTCCTGCCACACTGCCCTCTAGTTGTGCACTCCAGATGGGTGCATATCTCTGGAGGAATACAGGGAAGGAGAGCTAACTACAGCAGACAGAGGCAGGGCCAAGTAGTATCCTAGAGTGAAGATATTACTTTCAGGATAAGCTGGAGTTGCTCAGGCACAGTGGAGACGAGACAGACACTCTGGACTGAGAGACCATACATGCAGGCACCTTGGGGAGAATGTGCAGGGCTGGTCAGGAAGCTGTAACTAGCACAGAGGTTATGTGGGCTGGGCTGGGTGTCGATGAAGCCGGAAGGTTAGGCTGAGGCATATCACAGAAAGTCTTATGCATCCTATTGAGGGGCCTGTACTCTTTCAGTAGTGGAGAGTCCCTGGGAGGTTTTAATCAGGACACGGAAACCAGAATACTTATAACTATATATTAGACAAATTTGGTGATAGTGTGGTGAGTGAACTGGAGGGGAAAGGAGCTAGAGGCCAGAAGACATAACGGAAGGTCACTGAATCTTCCAGGCACTAGAGGATGAAGACTTAACAATAGAGTGAAGACTCCCAGATCTGCATCCTCATCTCTTTAGCTCCAGAGAGTCCAGAAATCCATCTCTCAAGCATCAATTTTGTATGCTGAACAGCTATTTAAGACTAAATTTGACAAATATTTATTGAGGAGCTAATATGTGCCAGGTGCTTGGGGGTACACCAGTAAACAAAACAAACATTCCTGCTGTTGTGGAACTTACTCTGTAGCAGGTACTCCAGACAACAAATACATAAAACAATTAAGTCTATCCTGTAGTGTATTAGAAGTTGATGAGTAAATGTTGGAAAAAATGCAGGGCTCCATGTGAAAAGTATTTATTCTATTTGTTAACTGTCCTCAACAAATGAAGAAGTTTCAGAATGTGAAGAGAAGCTGATGAGTGTTACAGGCAAAAAAAAAAAAAAAAAAAAAAAAGGCAGCATTGGGGGATCAAGAGTGCCTGGAGGGGAGGTGGTGGAAGAGGTCTGTAGCTTTGAAAAACTGGGAAGGGGGAGGAGCTTCAAGATAGTGGAAGAGTAAGACATGGAGATCACCTTCCTCCCAACAAATACACCAGAAATACATGTGGAACAACTTCTACAGAACACCTACTGAACGCTGGCAGAAGACCTCAGACTTCCCCAAAGGCAAGAACCTCCCCACCTACCTGGGTAGGGCAAAAGAAAAAACAAAAAACAGAGACAAAAGAATAGGGATGGGACCTGAACTTCTGGGAGGGAGCTGTGAAGAAGGGAAGGTTTCCACACACTAGGAAGCCCCTTCGCGGGCGGAGACTGCGGGTGGCGGAGGGGGGAAGCTTCGGAGCCATGGAGGAGAGCGCAGCAACAGGGGTGCAGAGGGCAAAGCGGAGAGATTCCGGCACAGAGGATCGGTGCCGACCAGCAATCACCAGCCCGAGAAGCTTGTCTGCTCACGCCGGGGTGGGCGGGGGCTGGGAGCTGAGGCTCGGGCTTCGGAGGTCAGATCTCAGGGAGAGGACTGGGGTTGGCTGCGTGAACACAGCCTGAAGGGGCTAGTGCACCACGGCTAGCCGGGACGGAGTCCGGGATAAAGTCTGGACCTGCCAAAGAGGTAAGAGACTTTTTCTTGCCTCTTTGTTTCCTGGTGCACTAGAAGAGGGGATTAAGAGCGCTGCTTAAAGGAGCTCCAGAGACAGGCGTGAGCTGCGGCTATCAGCGCAGACCCCAGAGACGGGCATGAGACGCTAAGGCTGCTGCTGCCGCCACCAAGAAGCCTGTGTGCAAGCACAGGTCACTATCCACACCTCCCCTCCAGGGAGCCTGTGCAGCCCGCCACTGCCAGGGTCCCAGGAGCCAGGGACAACTACCCCGGGAGAACGCACGGCGCGCCTCAGGCTGGTGCAACGTCCCGCTGGCCTCTGCCGCCGCAGGCCCGTCCCGCATCCCTACCCCTCCCTCCCCCCGGCCTGAGTGAGCCAGAGACCCAGAATCAGCTGCTCCTTTAACCCCGTCCTCTCTGAGCGAAGAACAGACACCCTCAGGAGACCTACATGCAGAGGCGGGTCCAAATCCAAAGCTGAACCCCAGGAGCTGTGCGAACAAAGAAGAGAAAGGGAAATATCTCCCAGCAGCCTCAGGAGCAGCGGATTAAAGCTCCACAATCAAGTTGACGTACCCTGCATCTGTGGAATACCTGAATAGACAATGAGTCATCCCAAATTGAGGAGGTGGACTTTGGGAGCAATGATATATATATATCTTATTTTTTTTCTCTTTTCCTCTTTTTGTGAGTATGTGTATGCTTCTGTGTGTGATTTTGTCTGTATAGCCTTGCTTTTACCATTTGTCCTAGGGTTCTGTCTGTCTGCTTTTTTTTTCTTTTTTTAGTATAGTTTTTAGCACTTGTTATCATTGGTGGATTTCTTTGTTGGTTTGGTTGCTCTCCTCTTTCTTTTTTTTTATTACTTAGAACATTTTTTTAATAATTACTTTTTATTTTTTATTTTAATAACGTTATTTTATTTTATTTTACCTTCTACTTTGTGTCTTTCTTTTTTTTCCTCCCTTTTATTCTGAGCCGTGTGGATGACAGGCTCTTGGTGCTCCAGCCAGGCATCAGGGCGGTGCCTCTGAGGTGAGAGAGCCAAGTACAGGACACTGGTCCACAAGAGCCCTCCCAGCTCCATGTAATATCAAACGGCGAAAGCTCTCCCAGAGATCTCCATCTCAACACCAACACCCAGCTTCACTCAACGACCAGCAACCTACAGTGATGGACACCCTATGGCAAACAACTAGCAAGACAGGAACACAACCCCATCCATTAGCAGAGAGGCGGCATAAAATCATAAGGCCACAGGCACCCCAAAACACACCAGCAGATGTGGACCTGCCCACCAGAAAGACAAGATCCAGCCTCATCCACCAGAACACAGGCACTAGTCCCCTCCACCAAGAAGCCTACACAACCCACTGAACCAAGCTTAGCAACTGGGGACAGACACCAAAAACAAAGGGAACTATGAACCTGCAGCCTGCGAAAAGGAGACCCCAAACACAGTACGTTAAGCAAAATGAGAAGACAGAGAAACACACAGCAGATGAAGGAGCAAGGCA
The DNA here is from genome assembly GCF_964341445.2 of Mesoplodon mirus. Taxonomy (NCBI): domain Eukaryota; kingdom Metazoa; phylum Chordata; class Mammalia; order Artiodactyla; family Ziphiidae; genus Mesoplodon; species Mesoplodon mirus. The sequence continues at coordinate 82,505,738 of NC_138985.1, read as the reverse complement.
AAAACCCACCAGACCTAACAAATGAAAAGTAATTAGGCAGTCTACCTGTAAAAGAATTCAGAATAATGATAGTAAAGATGATCCAAAATCTTGGAAATAGAATGGAGAAAATACAAGAAACGTTTAACAAGGATCCAGAAGAACTAAATAGCAAACAAACAGTGATGGACAACACAATAAATGAAATTAAAAATTCTCTAGAAGGGATCAATAGCAGAATAACTGAGGCAGAAGAACAGATAAGTGACCTGGAAGATAAAATAGTGGAAATAACTACTGCAGAGCAGAATAAAGAAAAAAGAATGAAAAGAATTGAGGACAGTCTCAGAGACCTCTGGGACAACATTAAACACACCAACATTCGAATTATAGGGGTCCCAGAAAAAAAAGAGAAAAAGAAAGGGACTAAGAAAATATTTGAAGAGATTATAGTTGAACAATTCCCTAATATGGGAAAGGAAATAGTTAATCAAGTCCAGGAAGCACAGAGAGTCCCATACAGGATACATCCAAGGAGAAACATGCCAAGACACATATTAATCAAACTATCAAAAATTAAATACAAACAAAAAATATTAAAAGCAGCAAGGGAAAAACAAATAACACACAAGGGAATCCCCGTAAGGTTAACAGCTGATCTTTCAGCAGAAACTCTGCAAGCCAGAAGGGAGTGGCAGGACATATTTAAGGTGATGAAGGAGAAAAACCTACAGCCAAGATTACTCTACCCAGAAAGGATCTCATTCAGATTTGATGGATAAATTAAAACCTTTACAGACAAGCAAAAGCTAAGAGAATTCAGCACCACCAAACCAGCTTTACAACAAATGCTAAAGGAACTTCTCTAGGCAGAAAACACAAGAGAAGGAAAAGACCTACAACAACAAACCCGAAACAATTAAGAAAATGGTAATAAGAATATACATATCAATAATTACCTTAAATGTAAATGGATTAAATGCTCCAACCAAAAGACATAGACTGGCTGAATGGATAGATAAACAAGACCCGTATATATGCTGTCTACAAGAGACCCACTTCAGACCTAGGGACACATACAGACTGAAAGTGAAGGGATAGAAAAAGATAATTCTGTGCAAATGGAAATCAAAAGAAAGCTGGAGTAGCAATTCTCATATTAAACAAAATAGCCTTTAAAATAAAGACTATTACAAGAGACAAAGATGAACAGTACATAATGATCAAGGGATCAGTCCAAGAAGAAGATATAACAATTGTAAATATTTATGCACCCAACATAGGAGCACCACAATACACAAGGCAAATACTAAGAGCCATAAAAGGGGAAATTGACAGTAACACAATCATAGTAGGGGATTTTAACACCCTACTTTCACCAATGGACAGATCATCCAAAATGAAAACAAATAAGGAAACACAAGCTTTAAATGATACATTAAACAATAAGGACTTAATTGATATTTATAGGACATTTCATCCAAACACAACAGAATACACATTCTTCTCAAGTGCTCATGGAACATTCTCCAGGATAGATCATATCTTGTGTCACAAATCAAGCCTTGGTAAATTTGAGAAAATTGAAATTTTATCAAGTATCTTTTCTGACCACAATGCTATGAGACTACATATCAATTACAGGAAAAAATCTGTAAAAAATACAAACACATGGAAGCTAAACAATACACTACTTAATAACCAAGAGATAACTGAAGAAATAAAAAAATACCTAGAAACAAATGACAATGAAAACACGACAACCCAAAACCTATGGGATGCAGCAAAAGCAGTTCTAAGAGGGAAGTTTATAGAAATACAATCCTACCTTAAGAAACAAGAAACATCTCAAATAAACAATCTAACTTTACACCTAAAGCAATTAGAGAAAGAAGAACAAAAAAACCCCAAAGTTAACAGAAGGAAAGAAATCATAAAGATCAGATCAGAAATAAATGAAAAAGAAATGAAGGAATCAATAGCAAAGATCAAGAAAACTAAAAGCTGGTTCTTTGACAAGATAAACAAAATTGATAAACCATTAGCCAGGCTCATCAGGAAAAAAAGGGAGAAGACTCCAATCAACAGAATTAGAAATGAAAAAGGAGAAGTAACAACTGACACTGCAGAAATACAAAGGATCATGAGAGATTACTACAAGAAACTATATGCCAAAAAAATGGACAACCTGGAAAAAATGGACAAATTCTTAGAAAAGCACAACCATCTAAGACTGAACCAGGAAGAAATAGAAAATATGAACAGACCAATCAAAAGCACTGAAATTGAAACTGTGATTAAAAATCTTCCGACAAACAAAAGCCCAGGACCAGATGGCTTCACAGGCAAATCCTATCAAACATTTAGAGAAGAGCTAACACCTATCTTTTCAAACTCTTGTAAAATATAGCAGAGGGAGAAACACTCCCAAACTCATTCTATGAGGCCACCATCACCCTGACAACAAAACCAGATAAAGATGTCAGAAAGAAAGAAAACTACAGGCCAATATCACTGATGAACATAGATGCAAAAAACCTCAACAAAATACTAGCAAAGAGAATCCAACAGCACATTAAAAGGATCATACACCATGATCAAGTGGGGTTTATTCCAGGAATGCAAGGATTCTTCAATATATGCAAATCAATCAATGTGATACACCATATTAAATTTGAAGGAGAAAAACCATATGATCATCTCAATAGATGCAGAGAAAGCTTTTGACAAAATTCGACACCCATTTATGATAAAAACCCTCCAGAAAGTAGGCATAGAGGGAACTTTCCTCAACATAATAAAGGCCACATATGGCAAACCCACAGCCAACATTGTCCTCAATGGTGAAAAACTGAAACCATTTCTAGTAAGATCAGGAACAAGACAAGGTTGCCCACTCTCGCCACTATTATTCACCATAATTTTGGAAGTTTTAGCCACAGCAATCAGAGAAGAAAAAGAAATAAAAGGAATCCAAATCGGAAAAGAAGAAGTAAAGCTGTCACTGTTTGCAGATGACATGATACTATACATAGAGAATCCTAAAGATGCTACCAGAAAACTACTAGAGCTAATCAATGAATTTGGTAAAGTAGCAGGATACAAAGTTAATGCACAGAAATCTCTTACATCCCTATACACTAATGATGAAAAATCTGAAAGTGGAATTAAGAAAACACTCCCATTTACCACTGCAACAAAAAGAATAAAATATCTAGGAATAACCATACCTAAGGAGACAAGAGACCTGTATGCTGAAAATTATAAGACACTGATGAAAGAAATTAAAGATCATACAAATTGATAGAGAGATATACCACGTTCTTGGATTGGAAGAATCAACATTGTGAAAATGACTATACTACGCAAAGCAATCTATAGATTCAATGCAATCCCTATCAAACTACCACTGGCATTTTTCACAGAAGTAGAACAAAAAATTTCACAATTTTTATGGAAACACAAAAGACCCCAAATAGCCAAAGCAATCTTGAGAAAGAAAAACAGAGCTGGAGGAATCAGGCTTCCTGACTTCAGACTATATATTACAAAGCTACAGTAACCAAGACAGTACTGGCACAAAAACAGAAATATAGATCAATGGAACAGTATAAAAAGCCCAGAGATAAACCCACGCACATATGGTCACCTTATCTTTGACAAAGGAGGCAAGAATACGCAGTGGAGAAAGGACAGCCTCTTCAATAAGTGGTGCTGGGAAAACTGGTCAGGTACATGTAAAAGAATGACATTAGAACACTCCCTAACACCATACACAAAAATAAACTCAAAATGGATTAGGGACCTAAATGTAAGGCCAAACACTATCAAACTCTTAGAGGAAAACATAGGCAGAACACTCTATGACATAAATCACAGCAAGATCCTTTTTGCCCCACCTCCTAGAGAAATGGAAATAAAAACAAAAATAAACAAATGGGACCTAATGAAACTTAAAAGCTTTTGCATAGCAAAGGAAACCATAAACAAGACGAAAAGAGAACCCTCAGAATGGGAGAAAATATTTGCAAATGAAGCAACTGACAAAGGATTAATCTCCAAAATGTACAAGCAGCTCATGTAGCTCAATATCAAAACAACAAACAACCTAATCCAAAAATGGGCAGAAGACCTAAATAGACATTTCTCCAAAGATATACAGATTGGCAACAAACACAGGAAAGAATGCTCAACATCATTAATCATTAGAGAAATGCAAATCAAAACTACAATTAGATATCATCTCACACCGGTCAGAATGGCCATCATCAAAAAAATCTACAAACAATAAATGCTGGAGAGGGTGTGGAGAAAAGGGAACCCTCTTGCACTGTTGGTGGGAATGTAAATTGATATAGTCATATGGGGAACAGTATGGAGGTTCCTTAAAAAAGTAAAAATAGAACTACCATACGACCAGCAATCCCACTACTGGGCATATACCCTGAGAAAAACATAATTCAAAAAGAGCCATGTACCACAATGTTCATTGCAGCTCTATTTACAATAGCCAGGACATGGAAGCAACCTAAGTGTCCATCAACAGAAGAATGGATAAAGAAGATGTGGCACATATATACAATGAAATATTACTCAGTCAAAAAATGAAACGAAATTGAGTTCTTTGTAGTGAGGTGGATGGACCTAGAGTCTGTCATACAGAGTGGAGTAGGTCAGAAGGAGAAAAACAAATACCGTATGCTAACACATATATATGGAATCTAAAAAAAAAAAAAAAAAAGGTCATAAAGAACCTAGGGGCAAGACGGGAATAAAGACACAGACCTACTAGAGAATGGACTTGAGGATATGGGGAGGGTAAGGGTAAGCTCAGACGAAGTGAGAGAGTGGCATGGACTTATATATACTACCAAATGTAAAACAGATAGCTAGTGGGAAGCAGCCGCATAGCACAGGGAGATCAGCTCGGTGCTTTGTCACCACCTAGAGGGGTGGGATAGGAAGGGTGGGAGGGAGGGAGACGCAAGAGGGAAGAGAAATGGGGACGTATGTATATGTATAACTGATTCACTTTGTTATAAAGCAGAAACGAGCACAACCTTGTAAAGCATTTATACTCCAATAAAGAAGTTAAAAAAAAAAAAAGAAAAACTGGGCAGTTGCCTTTTAAGTAAAGAGTTGGAGGAAGAGAGGACTTAGCCATCTAAATACAGCTATGCCTGGTGTGTCTGAAGCACAGCAAAGGGGCCAGTAAGCCTGGACCTCGGTGACTAGAAGATGAGATCAGCGAAGACAAAGAATCGGATCAGGCAGGGCCTTGTAGGCCACTGTGAGACCTTGGCCTTTATTGGAGTGAAATATGAAGCCACTGCACAGTGTTGAGCAAGGGAATGATTATATTTGAATGGAATCAACTTGAGGGGGTGTGGGAGAAGATTGCTGGTGGCAGGGTGGGTGGGATAGGGCTAAAATGGAGAAGTGAGGCTGGTTGGGAGTTGGGAGGCTGCTGTTAATAGTGCAGGTAAATGATGGCAGTGGCCTAGGCCAAGAGGAAGGAATAAGTGATGAGAGGTGGCTGAATTCTGGTTATATTTTGAACGCAGCTAAAAGGATTTGCAGATGGATTTGGAGATGAGGTGTGTGAGGAAAAAAAGGAGTCAAGAATATGCCAAGGATTTTGGCTTTTGTAACAGGGAGAATGGTTCTGCAAGTTACAAAGGAGCTGGAGGGTGGAGCAAGTTTGGCAGGGATGTGTGAAGATCAGTAGTTTTGTTCATGTTTGAGATACTTTTTAGACATCTAAATGGGGATGTTTAGTTTGCAGTTGGATATTTGAGTCCTGGAGTTGGGGAGAAAGGTGTGGAGTAGAGATTTAAATTAGGAAGTTGTCTGCATATCAATAGTATGAAAGCCATAAGACTGGATGAAACCACCAAGGAAAGGAGCATAGGGAATGAAGAGAGGAGAACCGCGTGCTAGGGCTCACTGACGCCAACAGGCTGGAGAGAGCAGGGTGACCAAGAAGGAGCAGTTGGGTATACCGTCTGGCACCTCCGTCTACTCCCATGAAACTTGTTCTCCCATTCCATATCCTATCTTGGTGCCGACCATTTCCCACATTTCCAAGACATCATGCTTGACTCCCACCTACAGGTGTTTTAAATATGTCCACCTGCATCCATCCCCAGGGCAGTATCACTTCTTACCTGGATTATTACAACAGCTTCCTACCTGGTCTTCCCTCTCCATTCTTGTCCCTGATCATCCATTCCCCAACGTAACAGAGATGTCTTTTTAAAAAGACAATCATATTATGTTATTTTTATGTTTAAAAACAGTTCAACTCCTTAGCACAGCTAAAAAGCCATGCATGATTTGGCTTCTGCCTAATTCTCCAGCCTTGCCACTTGCCATCTCCTCCCTAGAAATACAGGCTCCAGCCACCCTGTCCTTCTTTGAGTTGTTGAAGCAAGCCATGTGTTCTTCCACTCTGGGTTTCAGCACATAGATCCCTCTTCATGGAACACCTCTGCCCTCACCTTCGCCTGGTTAACTCTTACTCTCTCTTCAAGTCTCATCTTAGGGAACATTTCTTCTAGGAAGCCTTCTCCAATGCTTCTCTTGCCCTCTAGGAAGGGATTAGGAACTCTCCCATGTGCTCATACATCAAACCTGCCTCCGCCTTATCTGGACTTTATAATGTTGTGTTGTAATTTACTTATTCATACCTCCCACTAGACTATAAGCTCCATCTTTAGCCCCTGGCATACTGCCATTACATGGCCCTTGGTAAGAATTTGTTGAAGAATAGATAATGGAATGAATTAATACATGAAAGAATGATCCTGAATAAAAACTCTGGCAGTATGGATATAACAGAAAGAATGGACTAGATTAGAAATTTATGTGACAATGATGCAACATCAATACTGACCATTGAGGAGACTGAGAAATGAAAGATGGCTAAAAAATGTCTACCTTGGGTGTAATAAACAAAGGTAAGGAAAATAGGCAGAGAAGAGTTTTGGGGCAAAAATAATAGTTCAGTTAATAACTGAGTGTTGGTCATTCAAGTGGCAGTGTCTCTAAGGTGACTAACAACATGGGCACAGTGGTTTAGAGAGAAGAGGGAGTTAGAGATAGCAATTGGTGAACCATTGGTCCATCGGTGTATTTGAAGTCATGGAGGTAAATGAGATCAGCCATGGGCATGTTCAGTAAGAGAAAGGAGGGATTCAGATGGAACCCTAAAGACCAGAATCTAAACTTTACATCTAAAGGCTGAAGGAAATGTTTGAGTGGTATTTCAGAAGCTTGAGAAATTTCAAGAAAGGAAAAGCAAGATGTATAGTGTCAAATCTCATAGAGGGGTCAAGTGGGATAACAGAAGTGTCTGTCAGATTTGGCAATGAGGTTTCCAGTGATTAGAGTGAGGATATTTTCTTGGGAGTGGGGAAGAGACTGCTTGAGTTGAATAAGTTAAAGAATGAAAGATAGTAGAAAAACTGAGACAGTGATTTTCAAGAATTCTTTATTTAAAGGATAAGGCAGAAATAGGAGTGAATACTTAAGGTAACTGTATATTAAGGATCTTCTCAGGGTGTGTGCTTCTTTCTAGAAGCAAGTTGAGTAAGGGCTGAATGAAAAAAGGAGATGGAGATTTTAAAGATGAGAGGGATTGGTAGGGAAGGTGGGATAGATGGAGCAAGGTGTTGGAAGATGTGGGGAAGAATGGGATCAAGACCATAGGCTGAAAAGACCATTTCATCATTTGACAGAGAAGCAAGGAAGTAATAACGGGTGACATAGAAACTATTCAGGCTTCTGTTTGCTCTCTAAACTATGAGGGAAGATACCACACTGAGAAGAAGGGGAGCCAAAGAGATTCAAGAGCTTGAGGGAATAGTGGAAGTTTGTAATCATTGTGGTGGGAAAGGGTAAAAATGAGACTAAAGACAAGTAAACAGATTTGCTGGTAAGAGAAGCAGGTGCTATGAATTGGCCAAAATGGGCAGTGACCAAAACAAGAATAAAGTTCTCTTGAGATAATACTTATCCTAATGCACAATGCTCATTTTCATTGAGTATCTAAACAGTCAGCATGGCAGATTTGGGGATTAAATGGTCCCATAATCATAACCTCTGTAGTGAATTCTTTTAATGTTTGTTAATTCATCAGATCTATGAACGTTTATTAAGAGGAAATGCCAGCATTTGATTATTTTTATTTCAAAACCATTATTATTGAAATATGTAAGGAATAACTTCAGGGAAAAGAAAAACATATTGAAACAGATACTCTGTTCTCTTTTCAGTAAGACCAACAGTCTAAAGATGTGAAAGAAATGAATCAGATATAATAATTATCTAAGTCTGAAAATTAAAACCCATTTAGGAATTGTGAGGGAAACTTGATCCTAAATACAAGTCTTGTTATTCATTTAGAATCTTTAATAACATTTGGAAAGCAATTAATCAAGTTATGACATAGATTCAAGAGCTGTCACCTTTCATTGTCATTAATGAAACTGTCTGGGGATTTATCTGCACTTTCCTGGTGATTTAAAGAACTTTTTGGTAAGCTATTTGAAGACTATAAGAATGTTTAAAGTCATTGGACCTTGACGTACAAATTTCAATGAACAATCCAAATGTGTGTTAGTGAGACTGAAATAAAATTTAGAAGTATCTTAATTTTGACATGACAGAAAGTGAATTTTAAAAAGTCCAAAATGCATATTCATTTCTGTTAGGAGAAAGCTTTCTTCTGTCAACAACCTTTGCTTTGATTGCTTCTTTATATAATTCAATAGAACTTAAGATATTTTACTGTACACTTTTACTCTCAGTTAAAAAAAAAAAAAAACAGCTAGGGTAATATTTTAGGTCCAAAGTTTCACACAGGCCCTGAATGCTTCTATTTGTCTGCTGTCTTTATCTTAACTAGAGAGTGGTCAGGCCACAAGCTCACTTTGGACAGTGTGCCCTTCAGCAGGAGCTGGAGGGATTCTGTCTGAATGTGAGGCCAGAATCAGATGACAGCTGCTCACCTAAGACTCTTAAGAGTAGCCAAAAGACAGGAAGTGAAGGCAGGCCCTGATGTAAGCTTTCCTTAACTCTTTAGACTACTGTATAAGTTTAGAACACGAGAAGTACAATTCTTATGCACACTAAAGCATGAACTCTGTACAATCAAGACCCAAAGAAATGGTCTCAAGATAATATCCCCAAGAAAAGCTAATATACATACACTGCAGATGATATCCCAATGGAAAATAATTATTGATATAGTTTTAAGGGCCATAACTTTTGATCCCAACAGTAACAAATGGATTATAATGCCCTGATATGCTAGAAAATTTTAGTCATGAAAATGGTATAAAACATTTGTAAGCTGGGTTTTTCTTTTAATACTGTGATTCCTTCTGAGAACACAGAATTTCATTTACAGTGTTTTTGAGTAGCTAAAAGAGTGCATAGGACACGCCTCTGACACTCAGAATATAAGTCCCTCTTTTTCTTCTACATATTCCTGCTATTCTTACTGGTAGCTAAGGGTAGGACAGACTAAGAGGGCTGATTTAGAAATGGGTAGATGATAGCCTAGTTTCTCCCAGAATCAAACCACCTGTGACAGAGTTGGAGGAGGCTTCGACTTTCTTTATCATGTGCCTACCATTTTCCTGTGAGCTTCCCTTGATTCCCCACTCAGTTCTGACCAGCCTTTTTCCTATTTGGAAGGTGGCAGCCTGATTCCTAATGGGACACTCTCTTCATGACTTGCAGTGCACCCAAATCCATGACCCTTAAGCGTATCCACCCACCTCTCCATTTCTTTAACCTTGCTTACCCATTACCTTGGCAAAACCTGCAGGTCTTCTCTTCATTATCTGTTTCCTATACTTGTAGCATGAGAGTTATCACAAAAATGTCTTAAATGGAATTACATTTTTCCAAATGTACAAATACAGAGGCATTTGACTGCTCATTTATCAAGCTGTGAGACCTTTTAATTAGAGTTTAAAAAATCCTATAAATGTAAATGTGTACAAACACATGGATATATAATTATTACTGATGGTTTGGTCAACCACTGAAATTGAAATTAAGCATGTGAAAACTGCATAAATAAGTTACTCCTTATACAGTGCTATCTACAATTAAATTTCAAAACAAGTTTTAATGATAATATATGTATTCAGCAGCAAACTTTCAGATTCACCTAAGAAAACCTCCATTTCAAGACCATAATAGCACAATTTTCCTTTTTGTTCCCACCAACATATAAAAAATCAAAAAATTCTGGCACCTCAGTGTCATAAAGAAACAACACACTTTTGATCAGGAAAGGTTTTCAGGGGACAAAATGCGATGAGTTGTTAGAAATTCACAACATGATATCAAGAAAAATGTCAATGACCATGCTTCAGTACTATGCCTTCTAAATATTACTTTCTTTCTTTTAGAGAGAAGGAGTTGCTGTCTCCATAGCCTTCAGTACTCTAATCATGTGGATTTCAATTGCACTTAAAGCTACATACTTATTTCAAGTCTATATGGGAAGTCTAGTTACCAGAAAATACACACTCACAAACAGGAAATCTAACTACAGTAAGAAGGTGTTTTTTTCCCCCACACAATAGAGTTCAAAGATGTGTCATCTATGTAATTTGGAGCAAAACCCAACACCACTATTATTGCTGAGTACCCCTCTCTCCCCTCCTATATTATGGCAACTTATGATTATAGCATTATGTTTTCCAAGCCTGTTTGAACTTGCTGCTCTTGCTTATAGATACAAATGACCTGCCCTTTTCTGTGCAAAGCTTTCAATCAGTAAGCATGTCAAGGTGGGAGGAAGGATGGCAGGAACAGTAAAAGGGAAAAAAAATCAATTTTCAGAAAGCATATGGTAACAACTGAATATTTAATCAAATTAACCTAGAAATTCCTTCCTATTTTCAGCACTCTTTGCAAGGCTGTTGCATCATGGTACAGAATGAATTTCAATAAATGTCGTATATTTAGTTAGATGGCTTATTTTTAAAATTTGTTGAACCAGGTCACTGACTCAGAACAGATCTCATTCCAAGACATGACAGATGGATACTGATACTGAATAAAAAGACTGACATTAGCTGGAAGGTTCTGGGCAGAAGAAGAAGTCATTCATTTAACATTTAACAAAATATTTACTGAGTACGTACTGTGTGCCAGGATAAAATGATAAACATTTGGACTTTATAATAGAAAGAGGAGTTGTTCCAAAATAATTTCCTTGAGGTTAATAAGGATTACAATGGAATACCAATAGTGAGCAAGGTCCTTAAAAGTACTTACATTTTTCACATTGCATCAGAAAAATGCATTAGTACTCATTCAAACATCCATTTTGCTATGGTTGCAGGATTTTAGACCTAACTCAGATTTTTGAAGATGCTGTTTACTGACCCTTAACAAAAACCAACTTCCTATTTTTCTGGAACAAAAGGGGCCTTACATGGTTTCAAAGATTTCTTAGACATCAAAGAGCTTAGAGAGACACACAGTTTATGGGTGATGATTTAGGATTTAGTGAATCAAAAACACATGGATTAAATTTCCTTTAAAAGACCCCTAGGTTTAAATTTTAAGAGGTAAAATGTTGGTCTAAACGCACATTAGTCCCCAAAAAGCCAAAATTTATTTTTAAAGATAGTTTGAGCTGTCTTATGGACATAAAACTTGGTTGGGTTTTACTTTCCCACATGATTAGGCCTCAAAGGAGACAACCTGCCTTCTGCTAAACAAATTTACTCCACCTGTCTCATTACTTCAAAGGTCTCTAGCTCTGAATGCTCTTCTTGATATTTTCAATAAAATATTAAAAACCAGAAACAACCCATGGTCTTATTGAACAACTGGAGTACATTTTAATTCCTCCAAGTCAATTATTTTTTTTTTATATACAACTTTAAAATTGGACTGAGATTCTAGGTGCTAGGTTCAGATTTCCAGCTATCAGAGAACAAGAGATAATTTGAAAACAGGAAAAGGCCACTGATCTTAATATGTGCACTGTTTCATGACATATTATTATATTTGCATTTAAAATAGTAGGAAGAAATACAGTACATGATCTTCCGTTCTAACACAATGGCTTTCCGGAAGGCCGCTAGCCTGGGTATTTCACTGAGTTTTTAGGATTAAAGGAAACAAGTTAGTGCACAACCTGTGAGCTTTTATTCCTTTGGAAAAATAGACTGCAACACTGATCTAATGGCTTTTAAAGGGTACTCAAAACCAACACAGTGCACATTTTGAATTTCAGTGGTGGAGGAATAACAACTGGTGAAATCCAGGCAGGTCTTAAAAATCAAAACAAAACAGAGAAAGCACCAGCATTCTAAACAGAGTTTATTCTGAATGAGAACCTGGAAATGAAATAGGAAATCTACATATAAAGTTATGATGAATTTAGATTTCAGGAAATTATTGCTGCAGTGTAAGAATGAAATGACTACATTACTCTTATAGTTTAGAAATGTACATAGTTTGATAGAAAGTATGTGGGTTGATGAGTTTAGGAAAATAAGTATGTGCCGATAGATGATGAATTAGGAATTTTTTTTTTTTTAGTCACTAATTTTCCAGTGAGGAAAAAAGGCTGAGAACTCTAAAAGATAAAATACTTTTCAGAAGCAGTCCTGGGGCTTTTTGGCTGTGCATGCTGCCGAATTAAACAGCACCTGCGGGTGAAACAGGGGACCACTTGGCAGGTATAGTTGTGGCCAAGATTGTAAATCTAGCCTGCAAACATTTTGTCTCTCTAGCTCAAACAATTTTAAAGATGCTGAGTCAACATGTTAAAATTGAGAGATTTCTAGCTTCTGAAAAGCTGAAAGACACAACCACATGGGCCCATGCCACTCATTGAGCCTCACGGCCACTCTGATGATGCCAAGCAGTGGCTGCTCCCTCTTAGGCAGGACTTTTTCTGAGCAGGTTTTTGGTCCCAGTTTTTGGTTAGTTTTACTCATTTAGGTCACCTGTTTGCAAATCTTCATACAGGATACAAACAAGGCATAGGGGGAAGAAAGAAGAGAAGAAGAAAATCCAACATAGTGGTTTAACACTGGAAAGGGAAAAGGAAGGAGAGAGAGAGAAGGCAAGAAAGAAGTACACAGCAGACAGAAGCTGTAAACCATCAGCAATTGCCTCCTTTGCTGTCTCCAGATTTATACTATGAAAGGGATCTGTGACAAAGCTATGGGTATTAGTCTCATCAGATTCCACTGGGTCAGGGTCATTGTGCAGAAAATAAGAAGGAAAATGGTCTGAATGGAGCAATTTCCCTGATCAAGGATGGGGTGTGGGGATGGGACCAGGTAAATGCAAGAAAAATACCATGGTTCTTTTCTTTCATTGCCCTCAAACCAAGGGATGTGGGCCTCTCCTTCATCTTCACCTTTGAGACTGTAATGAAGTATGGCAGGCACTGTCCAGGTGCTTCCCATAAAAGACCAGGGACTCCACGTACAGTTGTGCAGGCTGTGCATTGCACAATTCCAGAGATAAAAAATGAGAATGACACTCCCAAGGAATGCGAAGGAGAAGCTCTGCCTTATTCTTTCATCTCCTTCAGGTTCTAGCTCAAAGGCCACCTTTGAATTAAGGCCTTCTTTGACCCCACTACTGAATTTTTCAGTCACCAGCCCATTCCCTCTTAGCCTTGACAGTCCCTACTCCTCTTTCCACTTTATGCTTCCTTATAGCTCTCATTACCACTTCACATACATCTTATTTATGTGTTTTTATTTACTGTTTGCCTTCCTCATTCTAGAACAGAGCATCATGAGGCCAGAGGCTTTTGTCCGTTTTATTCTCTGCTGCATTGCCAGAGTCTAGAATCATGCCTGGTAGGTGCATAACAACTTATCCTGAATGCCTAAATCCTCAGTCACATTCTTAGAGTACAGGAACCTGGCTGTCACTAGAACCTGTGATTCTCTGACCATTTTTCACAATTGCTTGGGCCAAATTTCCTAATAATCCTTTGTTATATTAGAAGAAATACTTTTCAAATCCTATGGACCATTATATAATCCACATGGCTCATAAACTCTTATATAATTTCTATTTGCCCTATAGCTACATAATTTATCATAGAAATTTAAAACAGGAGTAACCTGTATAAACATACTTGCACAAATTTATACAATCACAGGGGAAACATGTATACTTGGGTATGCAATTAGCCAGTTCACTTTTTTTTTTGAAATTTCACTGTGCTCACACCTCCTGTTACAAATGCCACACGTGTGATTTTTCTCTCAATTATATTTTGCAGCTTATAAAAACACATTCTTCATTTTGTCCCTTGAAAAGCAAAGTAGTCAGATTTTATTGGATGTTTTTATTGAAACAAATCCCAAGGGGAATATACTAAACTGTTAAACACAGCTGAAGAGATATCTGAGAATGGGCTTTCTGATAGAAGGGTAGATTACAAAATTACTCACAGCTCTTAATCTGATAATAGGAGAATGCCCCACACATATGAATGGAGCTTTTTCTTGGTATGCTTTACTACAAAAAGAGAAAGGGAGAAAAAGAGAACTGGAGAAACAGAAGGTGAGAAAAAGTCCCGAGACTAGAAATGTTACAGTCAACATTTATCACTAACCTAAGGATCCCAATGTACGCCTCAGTGCAAAATGCTTCAAAGAGTTAAACTTCCTTGATGGCTGGGCAGAGGCTGTGGTGCTGTTGAGACAGCATGGGGGCTAGGCTCATGCACGGGTTCCCTGTCTATAACATGGGGAGGTTAAGATAGTGAAACCAGCCTTGCCTATTCTGTAAGGTTGTTGTAGTATCAGAAAGATGATATACTCAGAAGCAGCTTCAAAATTTTAAGAGCTAAGTTCCAATCTTTTGATTTAAAAAAAATTTCTATTATTTAATAGCAAGTGGGATGGCTTCCAAGGCTGTCACTCTCTTGTAATGTCCACTTGACAGTTACGGACCTTGATTCCATTTTGCACGAGATTTATTTATCTGAATATCTAATTCTTCAAGGGCAGATATTTCACTTCTTCCTTTCTAAAAATGTTCCTCTAGTACCAGACACATATGATGTTTAACCTACAGTTCTTAGCTATTTTTGCTGAAGCAAATGTGGGCCTGGCAGCAAGTCTGTTAAGAACAGGGAATCAAAGTGATCCTGAATTGACATTAGTCAGTATATCTATCATTTATTACTAAGAGGTGACTATTTGTTTTGCACTGAGCAAAGCCCATGAAGAAACTCTGCCCTGAGGGCTCAGAGTCAAAGACACCAGTTTCAACATACACCTGTGAGGTAAACTCCCTGGCACTTGAGTTTCTGCATATTTTCTCCCCTTAAGGTAGCACAATTAGGAAATTCAGTATCCCATGAACAAACATAGCAGCTCAAGAAAAATATTGGGGATGATGGGAAAGGAAAGCGTAGATGATTCTGGTGAGACTAGTGACAGTGAAGAAAACATGAAATTAGAGGGAAGAAGTGGGGGCAGAGAAAGCTTGGAAGCAGCTCTGACCAAACCAAGGGGAAGAGATGAGGAGGAAGGGGGCAGAGAGATGGGAGGTGCTCTGAACTTGTAGGGAACCGTTACTCAACATGGGTGTGTCACTATAGGCACTAGTGCAGCCACTTAGAGAAAGGTGTGTGTCCTGAGAGAATGTTAGCCCTTTTGAATTATTCACTTTGTTTTGAGATGACCACATTTGAGAAAAAGTTTATTTGAGGATATCATATAGATGTGCAAAAGGAAAATCAGACTAATGCTATTTTGGACTATTTTTTTTTCTTTTTCAACCAACAGCTAAGGAAATTGATTTTTGAAATGTATTTCTTAGTCTAATTCTCCTTGGAACAAATTTTAAAGAATTTCAAGATTATAGTGGGTCATAGTCTTAAAAGCGATTTATAAGATAAGGGTTTTTCTGCTGCTTAGAAAAGTGTCCTTTTTCTTTTATTGTAGGTTTAAAAGTCATGCAAATATTAGTTATGAACTTTCATACTAACTGGCTATGGTTAATCTTATACATCTTTATCATTCAGATAAACCTCAACCACTAATTCTTAAGTCATGGAAAGTAAATCTAATGTAAACCTCTACTGTGATGTATTAAGAATAAAGCAATCTTTGAAAAACCAGTAGTCAGCAGATGATCTTCTAAATGCCATAAATTCCATTACGTTAAAATCAAAATATATTTAGGTTAATAACTATAGGTTTATGCACTGTTAAGTTTGAAACCTGAACAGAATTTTTAAAACACCAGGAAATTTTATAGGCAATCAGCCACATTTTTGGTACTACAAAAATTTCTTATGAGTGATGTAAATTTTACTTGTATTATTCAGCAACTCAAAAAGAATGAACACTGAATACACCACAGACTTGCAGTCTACAACTGGAACCAAAGCACCTCACTTTCTGTTCCATTATGGAAGTTTACATGTTAAAACAAAGCCCAATAAGCTTGGAGCTAGAAAGAAAAACTATGTACCTGTAAATAATCCAAGCACCACTTACAGTTTACATAAAAGCACAATTTATATCCCAGAGGCACAGAGAAACACGATGTACATCATTTTCAGATCATCTTCATGCAGAAAAAATTCATTAGTCAGCTATAATAGTTTAGCTGTAAAGGAAAATGTTTTTCTGAATCCATTTGCATGGCAATGTGCATGTGTCTGCCTGATGGAAGTGACAAAATAAACCTCCACCCAACTCTACAAAATGTGAACAGTGTTCTTAAAATTCAGGAGAGGGTCCAGATAGTCTATGTTCTCTCCAACGTCAGTTTTTACAATCCTCTCATATTCACCGAACGTCTTAACTTGGCAATTAAAGTATCCTGATTATTTTGCCTAATAAAGTTGACAATATTTCATTCTACCCCAGGGCTCCTTTGCACATAAAACTGTGATAAGGTAAAACACACTGGGCAGAACTATTCATGCATGAGCCACAGGAACTCTCTCCAACTGCCGAGTTAGTAAATGGCTCTTTTAAAACATAAAAGGTATGAAATGGGAAACCGTACTTTGGAGTAAATTCTGCATTGTAGATAGTCTGTGAAAATCCTTTCGTTCGTGCTTTAATTATTGGGTCAGTAACAGTCGTAGCCAGATTGCCCGACCTCTGGTTATAATCTATTTCACCTAATAAGACAGATGTCCTCCACAGAGCCCCAGCAGAGAGATAAGGTAAGATTGAAAACGATAGGTCACAACAAGCCCCATGTATTTGCCAGAAATTAAGAATTCAGACCCTCACAGAAACACCTGCCCCTTGGAAGGGGCCCCACGTAATACAGATATAAAGCAAGGATGGGAACAAGGAAACTGCTGGCTCGAAGCTTGCTGGCCACATCACCCTCCGTCAGGGTGGCCGGATCACTTTTGTAAAGGCTTAGTCAGATCACAGCCTTGAAACTTGCTGGGCCATAACAGGCATACACCATCGCCCACCCCGGGGCCCCACTCCACACAGGTGGCTGTCAGAAGCAACCCCCTAAAACGAAAAGCCCCATTCTAGTTTCGACCTCGCCCCTGGGGCCACAGCTCTTCAGTTTCTGAAGCCCCTAAACTCTCGCCCACCTCCCGGGTCTTGCCCTCTGGAACAGCAGTCAGGTCTCTTAGGGGAACAATGAGCAGAAGGGCAGGGACGAAAGATGGGGTGCAGGATACGAAAGGGGCTGCAGTTTTTACCTTGCGGCGCCCAGGAGCCGGCGGAGGAGACGTCAACCGGGCAGGGATCAACCACGTAGGGACCACCCGCGCGCTCCGCGCCTCCCTGCCTCCTCGCAGCAAGTCAGCTGTCGCCCCGCATCTGGCTCGCGCCCTCCGCTGGGCTTCGCATCTGGTCACAAAGCGCTCTGGGCGCCGCGGGCGGCGAGAGCCTCCGGGTCACCTGTGGCCGGGCCCAGCCCAACGCCCCGTCCTCCCGCCGGCCGCGCTCCCTCCGCCCCTTCCCACCCGCGTTCCCTCCGCCCCTTCCCACCCGCGCGCTGCCCGGGCCGTGACTCAGCCGGGCATCGGCGCGCGCGGCCCGGGCGCGTCCAGCCGGGAGGAACGGCCAGGAGACACGATTCGTGCTCTCGTCCGCCCGCCCCTGCACGTGTCCGTCTGTCTCGTGCGCAGTCCGTCCACCTCGTCCACGGGTCCAAGGACCGCTGAGGTGGGGACTGGCAACAACACCCTGAGGGGGAAATCGGCCCCCGCCCTTCCTGCCGCCCGCGCGCAGCGCCGGGCCCCGCGGGGGTCGCGTTTCCTCCGCCCCGCCCCCGCCCACAAGGTGAAACTTTCTAGGTGGAGTAGAAGTTTTCTCGCCCTGGCCGCGCGCACTCTCCTCCCCACCAGCTCGGGCAGTTTGAACTTAGCACAGCGGGAGATAAGCGGGACCGAGTCTCCCCCTCCTGGTGCCCGTGCAGCCTGCGGCCCTGGCGCACCGAGAGCACTAGGCGCGCACACGGCGCCCCTCCCCCACCCCCCGCGCGCTGCCGGCGCGAAAAGCGCGAGGCTCTGCTGTGAGGACCTTCTCCCGCGTCTTGTCTCTGTTAGCCGCCGGGCGCTGACGCGGGGACGCGGAGATTTGGGCACCACACAAACAAGGAATTCATTGTCAGGGACGGAGGTAGGAGTGGATGGACGAATTGTCCCAATGATTTCATTATGCAGCGATTATCCCCGACTGTAATACCTCAGATTTCTGGAAGGAGAAACAACACGGGAGTTTAATCCTGAGGAAACTTGCTGCTTTAACGGTTCCCCCCCTCCCCCGTTCATAGCAGGAAACAGGCTGATTAACAAACAGCAGTGAGGAAGCACAACTGCACAAAAGTTTAATTCTTGAATGTTGAAATCTGATGATATTAAAAAAGGTTGGGGGTTTGGTGGATTAATTTGCGTTAGGGTAGCTTTTAATATCTCACGTGTCTGAGTATAAAAATTGGCATTAACCTTCAAGAGGAAATAAGACACTCGCAGGTAACAAGCTCACAGGAACAGCCTCTCCTGTGAGGACTTAGCAGCTCTCCTTTCCTACTCTCTCAAGGGCTGGTCAGATAATGGCGGCTGTTAGTGAGCGTCAAGGGGCGAAACATCATTTACTATGTGGGTTCGGGAATGACCACAGAATGAAAAACAGAAAATATAGTTAGGATATTTACCGTTTTCCTGAGAGCTTCTTATCTGCCATGAACTACACAGAGCACTATCAACCCTCAAAACTGATTACCTCATGAGTCCCCAGTTTTGTGGAAAAAGAAAGTTCTCGTTACGTAATACTAGAGCCCTGCATGGAACCATTTGCAGATGAGGAAACTGAGTGCCTAAGAGTTCCTAAGAGGGTCACACAACTGGTTAGTAAAAGAGGAGTGATTAGAACCCAGCTCTCAAATCCCAGCCAGGTGTTCTTCACACTGTGCCAAGAGGCTACAGGCTGGCAAGTTTACATAAACAACCCAGTCCTACTGAAGACCTCCTCATATCACGTGACACAATTTAACAAGGACTACTTCACATTAAAATGCAAATTTACTGGTTGAAGGGCACTGGTCCTATTTATGGACAGATCAGTTATATATTTGGGTTCAGGACCAACTTTAAAGAAAAGGTGAATAAACTAATGAATTTAGACACACACACACACACACACACACACACACACACCTAGCCATAGCTGTCCAAATGAATTAGAGTACTGTTTCTATTTTTCTGTTTCCTGGTTTCCATAGCAATATGTTAACTGGATTTTTAGATTGCATTATGTAGTTGCCGTAACAGGTTTTCTAAGTTTGTGTGCTATGATAAAAATATAAAAGAAAAAAATTACAATTAAAGTGGTAGAAAGACCCAGCAAAGCCAATGCAAACTGGAAAATAAAATAGCTTATTAATCCACATAACCTATTCTGTATTTTCAGCCCTGAAGTTTCCTACTTTCTAGTTACTGACAAATTTCAATCCAGTTTTGAAACTGGATTAAAAATTGTCTTTTTGATTTATTAACCATAAATAAGGAGAAAACATTTAATAAAAATAACGTAACTAAGAATAACGTAACTAAAAAGTATCTGAGTGTGTGAAAATGAAATAGTTTTTACACACTACTAGATAGGTTTCCCTTTCAGGAAAAGGGTTAGAAGTATAATTTCACATATTTGGTTTTAGATAGAAGCAGATACTTTAAAAAAGCAATAGGAATTCTACAATTCCATTTTGGTTTTGTGGCAAACTCTAATTGTTGCTGTTTAACTTTCCTTGGGTCTGCGGCATGGGTGACACACTGTATGATGAAGTTCTGTTGGTATTTTCCGAACGAAACCAAACCCTTGTGGCTGACGCTCTTGGCTGGCTAGGCCAGCACCTGTTCCTAACTAGATATTCCCTGCTTCCCTCCACTCTTAGGGCTGGAAAGGAGAAATACTTGCTTTCCCAGACTCCTTTGCAGTCAGACATGACCATGTAATGTCACTCTGGCAGTGAGATTAAGCTGAAGTCTGTTTTCTGATTAAAGGGATGTAATAAATTTGTGCCACTCCTTCCCACTTCTTGCTTTCTTGATTTTATGTGTAATATCCGGCAGAGAGCTAGCTGTCTTGTGACCATGAGGAGAGAAGTTGGCTCTGACACTGCTGAGCTGTAGCACCAATGCCAGTAGACACCTGCTTCAAGATTTCTTGTTTTGTGGAAAAAATACTCATTCCAGACACTGTTAGGCAGGGTTTCTGTCACCTGGGGCCAGAAGGCTTCAAAGCTGATATACCTCTCAAATGGGAAGCAAGACATCTCCAAGACTAAGTCTAACACAGTAGTTAAGAGTGTGGGTTTTAGGGGCTTCCCTGGTGGCGCAGTGGTTGAGAGTCCGCCTGCCGATGCAGGGCACACGGGTTCGTGCCCCGGTCCGGGAAGATCCCACATGCCGCGGAGCGGCTGGGCCCGTGAGCCATGGCTGCTGAGCCTGCGCGACCGGAGCCTGTGCTCCGCAACGGGAGAGGCCACAACAGTGGGAGGCCCACGTACCGCAAAAAAAAAAAAAAAAAAAAAAGAGTGTGGGTTTTAGAACCAGACAGCCTGGATTTCAATCCCAGTTCTGCTGCTTGCTAGCTATGCAACTGTAGGTCAGTGGCTTAAAGTCTCTGTGCCATATCTGTAAAATGGGGAAAATAATTGTGAGGATGAAACGAGAAGCTATAAGTGAAGCACATGAAATAGTGTCTGGTAAAATATAAGTGCTCAAAGGCATGAGTTATTATTTTCCATGTATTTGTGAATAACACATAGTGCTAAACTATAAAGAGGATCCCATCTCTTAACCCTGAGGTAGGCCTAATGGTAGCCATGGTCAAGAGGGAGAGGAACAGCTGCTCTAAACCTGCTCTAAACATGCCACATCCTTTCTGCTCTCCCTTCAACAGATAACAATTCAGATCTTTGATGGCACTCTTTAAGTTCATTCACATGGCACTGTTTGTGAAACAAAAATGAAAGCAACCTTCTTAGAACAGCGGCTTCTTGCTGGCAACCTGTGGAAGGCAGGGCCCACAGACATGCACAGGCCCATAGAATGTTTTTTAAAAGTGTGAGTTGTGTAGACAGAGGATATGTTCTGCAGTTTGCCATTGTCCTCCCAGTGGTTTGCCATTGTCCTCCCATCTTCTCTTGTAATGCATCCAGCCTCCCTCTGATCTTGAGGTCACTTTCTTAGGCATTAGGATTTGTGTCCCCTCTCTTATTTATTCTTGGATTCTCTTTGCTCTCCTCCCTTCCCTGGCCCCAATGCCCCTATTATGGTGCCTATGGACAATGTGTCTCCAAAATGACAAGAAGAGTTCAGGTGATAGTTCCTCAGGTCACCTCTGTTGGCAAATACAGTTTGGGGATATAGGACTCCTCTTACCTTTTTAGAGATACATCATGCAAGTTAGAATATTGAAGATTCTGGAAATTCACATGGAAAAACAACAACAGAACAAACAAAAACAAAAACATGCTTTTTTTCCTCTTAACATCTTCAGTAGCAGTTTTCTATAAAATTAGTTCAATAGGTAGTGTACTTTGGGAAAACTTGCCTTAAAGAATGGAAATACCAGCTACAAAGGGTTAGAAGAGGGCACTTTCAGTATGAACTGCTTTTATGTTGATCTATATTGGTCATTTGTTTGTGGCTGGGCTCTCTAAAAATAAAACATGCAATGTTAAGTTACCTAAAAATATAAGTAAGCATATTCAATATTGAGGACAAAACAAGACTGCTACGCTCTTGAAGTTGCAATTATCACGATTTTAATCAGAAGGTCTAGGAGACTGGAGGCAGAGAAATTGAAAATAAATTACCATCTCCAACAGGGTGCTGCAGTTTTGTTAGTGATTTGGTTCATTTTCACATCCGGTTTATTGCCTCTTTCCCCAAATCAGGCAAAGGTATAACATACTTTGCTCTCATTTATTAAATGTCTGCTATGTATCAGTCATGTCTTTGAGTTCTACTTAGGTCCTCATAAAAAAAGACTCCAGGATGGGTATTATCCTTCCCAGTTTACGTCCAGGGAAATGAAGCTCAGAGAGATCATGTAACTTATCCAGAGTCACACAACAGGCCTAAGTCTGTCTCTTTCTAGAACTCTGCACTTCCCCTTGCAGCCATTATAAACTGTCCATGGTCCTGTGGTGAATGATGCAGTTCTTAACGTGGGGCAGGATAACTTAAGGCTTCCTTTAATTTTCCCTTCTTTTTCGTCCACAAAGTCAGCCACAACCTAAGACACGGCCACCCCTCTGCTTGACACTCGGGGACTGGATGTTGCCATGCAGAATAAAGGTGCTGACACCACCTACATTGTCGGTCTATAAAACACTACACATGTTGGAGCATGGGTCCTAGGCAATCTGGATGGCTTACGTGGTGGACTGTGGGTGCATAGAACCAAGACCTCCCACTGTGAAAAGGAACAGGAATGCCCTCTCTCCAATGTCTCTGTTTTCACAACTCCTGAGCTCTCCTTTGGGGACCTGGGGAATGTGAGAGAGAAAGGGAAGCACCAGATGACAGAGAGCCAGGAGTCCTAAGAGAGGGCCTTTTGGAGAGTCTCTTGTCTTTTCAGAAGATGAGAAATAAAGACCAAAACTTGCAGAAAGTCCCAGAAGTCTGCCCTCATAATTCTTTCTATCAATACTTTCCTCCCTGAAACTGTATTAATTTTTTTTTTCTTTCTTTCTCTTTTTCTCTCCTCGCCTTTCTTCTCCTCTCCTCTCCTCTTCTTTTCTGTCTTTTACCTTGTGGTAAATTGGTAAAAGCATTTTGGGAAAGAAAACAGGAAAAAAATCTTTCGTTTTTATACAGCATAGTACAGCATTATTTCCCAACTATCTTATCCATTTCATCTGTTAATCTAAATGGTTTGAAACTAATACAAATGGATTAACCCATCTTGTGAAATAACACACTAAAAAAAATGTTTTCTTCATCGATCAACTTTTCTTTATGAATAGCCCTTTACAAATGTGTATGTGAGTATGTGTGTTTGTGTAATTACTGCAATTCTAGGTTTTACCATTAACTTGATGAGGGCTTTGGCGCTTAACCCTCGTGGATCAGTTTCTTCAGCTATAAAAACAGTTCCAAAGTCTGATGAAAATGACTTAAAAAAATTAAGTATCAACTAAAATTTTACTGAAGCCAGTAAGTTTGGAGCGGATATAGCAAACAATTTACTACTTGTATTATATGTAAGGGGACATTATATTAGAAAGAAAGTATTCCAGTGTGTGGTTCTTATTAACTACTGCCTTGTTCAAATATGATAAAATTCTTTTTTCTATTCCAATGACTGACTGATTTAATGACTCAGGGATAGTATATTTAGTGAATCCAAAAGTAAATTTGGTGATTTAGAAAAGGCTACAATATTTAACAGTTTAAGCAGGAATATCTAGGTTTTAGTGACATTGAAAAATGATAGAATGTTTGAAAGGTTTAATTTGAGTCACTGTAACTATTACACATAACTAATGTATTCTGATGTATAACAAAGATGGTTCCAACACTTTTGCATTGGCCAGATTTTTACCTTTTGTTTAACAACCTCAGAGTCTAAACATAATTACTATTACATAATTACTAAACATAATTACTATACTAGTGTATGTACGTAGAAGGAAAGGCACTAACTCTGGATTAACCTTGGTTTGCCAACAAAGAATTAAAAAAATGAGAGCACAGACAAATGGTGACCAGTCAGAGGTCATGTTCAGAAAGTCAGTGGTGATGCAAACTGCTTCAGACTTCCAGTTTTTTGGTCTATTATAAACATTCCTGCCTTTACTTACTTTGAAAAACAAAATCCAACCAAACTGCCCCCAAAAGGCAATTGCAAGCTAACCTCTAGACAGAACAGTCAGAACTAATAAAATCATCTGCAAACATTCTGCTTGTGTTGAAGGAACTTTCAAGGAGTGTGTAACCTGAATTAGAAAAGACATCTTTTAAAGCTTGCCCTGAAGTGTCTGGGCCATCTGTTTTGGCCCAAGCTCCCCATGTTAGAGCTGTTATCAAGTACTGTCGGCTCTCCCATTGCTACTGTTAACAAATGGATTTGTCACCCCAAAGTTAAGAAAAACCAGATGTTTCCTTTGTTGTTCTATATTCCGATGGCAGGTCAAGAGGCTGTTTAAACAGCACCAGTGAAATTGAGATTTAGAAATTGAGATCTTATTAATCTGGTCAGTGAGGTCATATGATTTAGGGCTGTTTCAAGATTTAGACTGAATTTCAATATTTGGCCATCCACATATACTGGATTACTTCCAAATTAATTAGTTCTTTATAAATATAAACCTATATTTTATGGGAATCATAATTTGTATGCAAGCAGTTATAAATATGGAATAAAATATTTAAACATGTCAGGTTTTGTAATCCATCAACTAAATTTCTAACCAAATGTTTATTGAGCCCCTGCCATGTGCCAGGGAAGTGTTAGTGTCTGGGGCTACAAAGATGAATGAGATGCGGTCCTTAACATGGAGGGGCTCATAGTCTAGCACAGAAAACCGGCATGTAAGTGAGCAGACCTGATACAATGTGGCAAGTGCTAAATACTGTTAGGAGAGTGTTATGGACTAACTGTGGGGATCAGGGGGAGGTGAGGAAACATGGAAGACGCTGCAAGGGAGGCCACATTTGAGCCACATGTGAAAGGATGAGCAGGAGTTTGCCAGGTGACTGTATTTACAGGGTGATGGAGGTGAGGAAGTGAATCCTTAGCAGAGGGAGCAGGCACACAGGCTTAAAATAATTATATATTCAGCATTCTGCAAGTAGTTCAGAATAGTTGGGAGCACAGTGTGTTTGGGACGAGGGTAGGAAACGAGGCTAAATAAAAAGGTGAGGATCAGAATATGAGGCGTCTTATATACTACACCAAGAAAGAAAATCTGTATGGTAGGTGATAAGGAGCCACTGAAATATTTTAAGTAAAATCATTAGAATTTTTTATTTTAGACAGGTCACTCTGGCTTAATGGAGGGTTTGGAGCAGGGTGAGTTGAAGGCAGGGTGGCAAGAGGGAAAACTATTTCTTTAATGCAGGGGAGCAATGATGTAAGTTTGATGTAAGGCAGAGACTCTTGGGTGCAGGACAGAGAGGAAGGTTTGATAGATGCCTTGGGTGTGGGACACACAGGACCACTTAGAAATAATAGAAATGGAGTGATATTCAGAAAGCTTGCTTTTATTTGTTTATTTTTTGTTATTTAATGAAAGTCTGCGACATGATGGCACTTTCATTTTGGACTTGTTGAGTTTGAGTGTTTGTATGTCCCTGCACAATGAATTGTTGGAGGTCTGGTAGTTAAGTCAAAATACCAATGTGCCAGATTGTTCTATTGTCTACTTGGTTATTCTGGGAACTATGTTTCTCAGACTCTCCTTCTCCATGTAATTCCAGATTGGAGTTGGCCTAAAGGTAAAAACTGTGAGTCCTGGGATGCGGAAGAGAAGCAGTGGTCGTTATATTCTGAAGGTTATCGTCAGACCCAGGGGTGCTGCTGGGTGCCAGTTTGTTCTTGCTCTTCCCTCCTTCCTGATGCTGGCCTTACCCATCAAAAGTGACCTCAGGCTTCCACCGGACACTTGGCTGACAACTCAGAGAGGTGGCAGCTATGAAGGGCCAGCAACCTTCCATAGCCTTCGTGGTCTCATCCCAAGAGCAGGACATACTGGCTCCCTGCAAGTTCTGACACGTTCGTGACTTTTCTTCTGCACCTTCAGCTACATTTTTTGGATCTTTATCTTCCCAGCTCTTCCCACAATCGTGTAAGTACTAATTCCTATTATAAATTCCTTCTTCCGTATCACTCATAGTGGTTCTGCTTCCCAGACCGAATCTTTTTAAAGCTGCAACCAAAGTGTATTTTGAAACAGAACTCCTTGAAAAAAGCACTACATTTAATACCTGAAACTTTTATTGTTTGAAGTTGTTTTGATTTTGAGAGTTTGTTTTTTTCCTGACTTCTCGATAGTGATCACTGGTGCAGAATGATGATCTTACTGTGTCTAAATAGGAGAAATTGTCAGGATAACTAAGAGGATTTTCAAGAAAATTCAGCATTTCGTTCTTTCGCTTTTAAAAGAAATCATCATCATTATTATTTGTATGTGAACATTTTAATACAATCTAGTGCTCTAGAACTGTCTGGGCCAAAGAGAGCCAGGCATGAAGATCTCAGTGCCTTGGAGACAGGGAGGGAGGACCAAGGCAGACTGTGGCAGGAAAAGAGGTTTTCTTGCTGCTGGCAAGTGGAGCCATTCTTGGGGTGAAGTGTGTGGCATGCAGGTTCTTGTTGGAAGAACAGCTGTGGAACAGAGGTCCTGATGCTATTGGCTCAGTGAGGATCCCGTCATGAGCAGCTCAAGAACGGGAATGAGAGGAAGGGGCTGTCCAAAACTCTGGAATAAGCATTTGGGTTGCTCTTCTTAGACCACTCCTGCCCTGGGAAGAGGGTGGAATTTAACTCCAAGGATGATAACGAAGAGGTATTGACTTTGTTGTCAGTTATGGGAAATGAGAATTGATCTAGAAAGGTGTGTGCCCTGGTGAGTACTTTTTTTTTTCCCCCCTGCTTTTTTTGCCTTTCTCCAAAGCCAGCAAAGGAGAACATGGGTATCTTCTATTGCAAGAAGAGACCAGCGAAGGAGGCAGTGTCAACAGCCTTGTCAGCAAAGGCAGTGGTATTGGCATAATTTATTCCTCTGGTGGGAATGGCCTTCCTTCTTTTATTTGCACAGCAAACTTTGACTCATCCTTCAAGGTCCAAACCTAATGTTGGAAGGCTTCCTTGAGTGGCCCTCTCCCACTCCACCTTGTCCCACACCCTGGGCAGGCTGACAGGTTGCTTCACCTGTTTTCCAGGGGCACTTCATACTCCTAATTTAGCATATCTCACACTGTATTACAACTCATCTTTTTTGTTGACAGCATAACCGCATGATATATTAATTTATGTGATTTTTTCTATCTTCTCCTTTATGGATCAGAAAGCAGTAACGCAAAGAAAATGAGAAAAGCTGTCAGTGGGGCCAGGGGGAGGTAGGAGGTTTTCCATCTCTTAGACTGCTGTACATTCAGAAGGGGCTGCCTTGCTGCAAATACAACATAACCTGGCTTTGCATTTGCTTGGTTAGGCAAGACACCAGAAATAACACCCTTTTAATCCATTTGCCTAAAATCCTTGGTATCTCTGTATTTACAAAGTTTTAAAAATGCATAAGCGACTCTGGAAATTGGACTATGTCCTCTGCATGCTACTCTGCAAGCATGGCAGGCATTGGAGACTGTGCTCTGGGGGCAGAGCCTTCATATGCAACCTGCTTTATGGGTCTCATGACCCTTGACCCATGCCTTTCCCTTCTCTTGGGAAACGAATAGGATTTGTTAATTAATAATCTTTCCCTTCTCTTGGGAAACAAATGGGATTAGCAAATGGTGCCAATGTTGATTATTCTTAAGGAAGTCACACTGAGATGGGTGTCTCCTTCCCAAAGGACGTAGTTAGTATACGTACTGCACAAAAGGGGAGTCGTGCAATATGTGCAAATCCTTGGACAATTTTTTTTGTCCAGATAACATGCTTGCTAGCTGTTTTCTATCAGATACTCGCAAGGTATCCACTACTTAGTGCTGAGGAGGCAAAAATGTTGGGAATTGGATGTGTCCATTAAACTTATCACAAATGAGGTAGAGTGTGTGACTAGAGGGTACAGTCTCGTGGGCATGGGGAAGGAGAGTTGTGCCTGATTGTCACCCAGGACTCAGAGTACACCTGTCCCTTTGATGCACTTGTGATCATGCCCATGACCCCTGCCTGTGGGGTGGGGAGAAGCCCTCTTGCCACCCGAAGACTAGGTGAGCCATGACTGCTACGGTTCCTGTACTGCTCAGGCAGGCAAGACTCCATCAATCTGTGTTTGTCTCTTGGGGTCCTGAAATTACTTTCTCATTATAATGAAAAGAAATGAAATGAAACCTGACCTAGGAAGGATCCCTAATTTTGGCAACATTCTAAAACATGTAGCGAGGGCTTGGCTTTTGAAGGACAGCACACTCCTTCTGAAAAGGTGCTAATACACAATTGCTGAAAAGTCTTTTATGGTTATATGATTCAAGTCCCATGGGGCTTGTCGGGGACTTGGTCACTGGGGTGAAGTAACTTAAATAGAAGTCCTCACGAGGAATTGGGCACAGCATAAGGTGCTGCCGGTCAGATAGCTCAAATAAAAGATTTACTTATTTACCTGTGATGGCCATGGTAATGTAGCCAGAGTATCTGAATTAAGGTTGAAAGGGGAAAGACAAAGGTAAAAATTAAGAAGCAGTTCTTTGTGTCAGGACTAAGGGATGAAGCAAGGCCACATCCTAGGCACGATCCAAGAGGGCAACAGTGGGATGACTGGCATTTCCATTACCTCTCACCTGTTTCCTAGGTCCTCTGTTTTCCTCTTTCTTGGTTTACTCTTTCATTTTTGGTGCAACACTTCCTCCTGTACCCTCCTGAAAAAGGGTACATGTGATTGGTGCATGTGGTATGGTGGCATGTGATTGGTAACCCCAGATTGGTGGTTACCAGAGGGACAGAGGGTTGAGGGGTGGGTGAAATGGGTGAAGCAAGTCAATTATATGGTGATGTATGGTAACTAGACCTTTGGTGGTGATCACTTTGTAGTGTATATAGATGTTGAGTTATAATGTTGTGCTCTTGAAACTTATGTTAATACCAATTTTATCTCAATTAAAAAAAATTAAAGGGGGAAAAAGAAGATGCATGTGATGAGAATTTTTTGAGACCTTGCAAGTCTAGATATGTTTTTATTTTACCCTATTGCTTGATTGATAGCTTGTCTGGATATAGAAGTCTAGGTTGAAAGACAAGTGTCCATTATCTTCTAGCTTCATTCTTCTTCTTGAAAGTTTGATAGTATTTTACCTGATTTTTTTCTCCTCCTATTCATTTTCTCTGCTCTCTCTTCTGGGACTCCAGAATTGAGATGTTAAACCTGTGGGATTTATCATATAATTTTTTCATATGTATACAAAATATATATGTATATATGAAATAGATACCATGCCCTGCATCTTGGCATCTTTGAGGATTAACAAAGAGGTCAGTGTGGACAAAGAAAAGTAAGTGAGGAAAACAGTCTCAAACATATTTATCTTAATTACTTTAAATAAGTCGAGGTCTTAATTTAGTGAATGATCTTTGACAAGAGAAGTAAAAAGAAAAAAATTTTTTTGGTAAATTTATTAAGTTTTCTCTCTTGTACCAAATATTACCTGTTTCATCTTTAGCTCTGAAAATTTGCTAGGGTAACTTGCTGGGTCACTTTGGATGAGTCACAACCTGTGGGTTTTCATTTCTTGGATAAAACAAGCAATTGGGTATGTGTAATCTTTTATATCACATTTGGCTTGAAAAGCTGAACTTGCATTGGGTTATCTCAATACTAATTAATAATTCTATTAAAAGAAGGGGCACAGAGAGGAAGTTAAACTTAAGTTGTTTAATACTGGTGCTCATTCAGCATCTCAGGAGAAGGGTTGGTTAGAAGAGACCCACACCTCTAAGGTTCATTTTTATTTTATTTATTTATTTATTTTATTTATTTATTTTTTAACATCTTTATTGGAGTATAATTGCTTTACAATGGTGTGTTAGTTTCTGCTTTATAACAAAGTGAATCAGTTATACATACACATATGTTCCCATATCTCTTCCCTCTTGCGTCTCCCTCCCTCCCACCCTCCCTATCCCACCCCTCTAGGTGGTCACAAAGCACCGAGCTGATCTCCCTGTGCTATGTGGCTGCTTCCCACTAGCTATCTATTTTACGTTTGGTAGTGTATATATGTCCATGCCACTCTCTCACTCTGTCACATTTTTAGATTCTAAAGTTCTTCTATATTCATTACATTCAAAGAGAAAAAGATCACAGATGCTACTCAGCCAATGTAGCTCTCATTTGAAGAATATAAATGAGGTTTTAATTTAGCTATGATCATTTTAAGTGCACAATTAATAAAACATTTGGAGCATTTAATGTACAATTATATGGCATAGCTCACTATTACAAGCATTGAATGAGTACTCTTTGTAATAAAGAGTGTATGGAAGAAGTTCTTAAAATAAAATCCAGTCTCAGGAGTTTGTACCCACACTTTTTTTTCTGGCTGCTCCATGAGACATGTGAGATCTTAGTTCCCTGGCCAGGGATCTAACTCTTGCCCCCTGCAGTGGAAGCATGGAGTCTTAACCACTGGACCGCCAGGAAAGTCCCTGTGCCAAACACTTTTAATGCACATACTGCAAGCTGAAAAGAAGAACAGTATTTACTCTGACCTCTCTTTCCAAATTTATATTCTATTACTTGGCTCTCTGCATTCTACTTTATACTACTTAGTATGTTTTAGACTTTCATATGTCCTGGCTTTGTTTTTGTTACCTGGAATCCTTCCATCACTACTGACCACCCTAAGACTCCAAGCACCAATATCTTACCCATCCATCAAGGCCCGTATAAAGTATTTCCTTGCTTAAGCAACCTTTCCTGATTCTTCCAAGACACTCAATTTTTTTCTCCTTTAAAGTTCATAGCACTTTTTTTTTTTTTTTTTTTTTGCGGTACGCGGGCCTCTTACTGTTGTGGCCTCTCCTGTTGCGGAGCACAGGCTCCAGACGCGCAGGCTCAGCGGCCATGGCTCACTGGGCCTAGCCACTCAGCGGCATGTGGGATCTTCCCAGACCGGGGCACGAACCCATGTCCCCTGCATCGGCAGGCGGACTCTCAACCACTGCACCACCAGGGAAGACCCTAAAGTTCATAGCACGTTGATTGTACTTTTCTAACGATACTTATTTTATTCTCCCTGGAAATATACCTCCTTATCTTCCTTTTTCATTGTAAGCTTCTTGAGTGCAGAACTCATGTCTTGCTCTTCTCCATATCTT
Organism: Mesoplodon mirus; assembly: GCF_964341445.2. Lineage (NCBI taxonomy): Eukaryota > Metazoa > Chordata > Mammalia > Artiodactyla > Ziphiidae > Mesoplodon > Mesoplodon mirus. Next base: position 82,474,257 of record NC_138985.1, on the reverse strand, counting down.
CTACTGTACTCAACAGAAGACTCTCAATAACTGTTGTGAAAATGAATTTCATATTACTCATATGTAGACAAAAGTCTATAGTTTAATTAAAAAACAAACCAACAAAAACTTTCTAATGTGTATTGGAAAACATGTATATGTATCCTTAAAAAGTGTTATATCCCTGGATAAAGCTATTTCCCATTCTATCATAAATTACTATCATCTCTTCTATTCCACCTTAATTATTAGCAGAGACTTTCCATGTTTATCAGGTTTTGATGACGAGAATTCTTTTCCTTGGATAAGTCATTAAAGTTAAATTTGATATTCCTTTGGAAAAGTACCCCCCACACCCCTGCAACCAAGTAAAATAACCCATAAGTTTAAACTATTAGCTTTGACATGGATTTCGTTAGTTAGCTGGCTTAAAACTCTCTCTAATGTTTTGAGCGCGTCAGTCCACAGGAAAGGGTGAGCCAGGTGGAATGGAATCCCAGTTCCCTCTAGCCTAGCCAGGATAAATGTCCTAGGAGAAATTTTCCAAAAATTTGTTTTAAGTTTCTTGTGATTTGGAAAATGAGCAGCTTCAAAAGATCTTTCAGGATATTGTCCTATATCTAAACTTTGGATTGCCTTTATTCTAAGGGTTAAAAAAAAATCTATTTAAGGAGCATTTTGGAAAGATCAGTGACAAAAGTCTGAGCTAAAAGCCATTGGTTCATATATCATTAGTCTTCATGCTGTTTGTCATCAGTAAATCTTGTACTGGATACTTGTCCAGTCCTATAAAAATAAATAACACTCTTGCCTTTATTTCTATATTTTAACTTCCATTAAAGTGAGGCTTAGACCTCATTTTTTTTCAGACATAGATCAGATTACAAGAAGTAAGTGTAATGTTAAAGCTTTTATTTAGTGACTGAACTAACCTTATCTGCCTCTTTAAAGGACCACGGTTGTATCTCCTTATGTATTTGGAAAATTCCTTCAAACATACAAAATGCATATAATTAATTTCTCCAATGAATAACAATTTTGGGATTTTAAGTATTGTCAAGATGTTTCATGTCATACTGAGAAGTTAGCTCTTTGGATAATGTATTCATAGTATTTTACCATATTTTTATTATTTATTCATTACTATAACTCTAAGATAGGTTGAGGAAGTACACATAACATACATTCATATATAATTTGGTTATTTTATTCAGAGAAATCTGATATGTGCTATCCCTTCCTGACACGTGAATTGAATAACTTTTTTTAACAGCTGTTCTTTTCAAATTTAGTCTAGAAACAAATTGCATCAAGCTTGGTGCTAAAAGTCTGTCTGATGAGAATCTTTCCAATTTTATTTTTATATTTAGATTTATAGATAGAAAATTAGATATCAGTCATTTAAAATGAAGGAGCATTTTCAAAAGAAAGTGTTTCTTTTTGTGTTTGTTTTAGTAATGTGACTTTGCTTGAATTGAATATAGGGTAATAATCACTTGCCAGCCTAGAAGGAGCTAAATACTCAATTTTCAGATTAACATTAAGTTTGTAGTACTGCCCGTTTGATGTCATTACGAGGCTGAAACCACGTAAGCTCCATATTGCTTGATCGTAATGTTCATCTGGCTTCCTGCCATGTAAATGGATGTATTAATTCTCAGTTCTCAAGAGTGTTGTGAAGTTCAGTTAATTAATGTTTATAAAAGCTTCTTGAGATTGTCTGCTGAAAGATATTATGTGCATTAAAATTATATAAAAAGCAAACACTAGTAGAGGACTCTAGAAACTGTTGCTTACAGATGTAGAGAACAAATGTATGGACACCAAAGAGGGAAAGTGGCAGGGGGCAGGTGGAGGTGGTGGTGGTAGGATGAATTGGGAGATTGGGATTGATATATATACACTAATATATATAAAATAGATAACTAATAAGAACCTGCTGTATAAAAAAATAAATAAAATTTAAATGATAAACAAATAAAATAGAAACTGTTGCTTAGCCAAGATGAAAGTGCCCTGAATAGCTATTAGCCACATCTGAATCAATGACTTCTGGTTTCTTTATTATAGTATTTCATGACTGGTACATAAAGATGACTTAAAGATGCATCATCTCATTTCATAATTAAGAATTCTTTATGAAATTTTGGTCAGAGAGGTTTAGGTAAAGCATTTGTCTGGTGTTCATTCAGGCAGAAAATTCAAATCACTGATCTCATATATAGTAAAATGTTAGCCAGAAGATTCATTCTTGCTCCCAAGTGAGTGCTCCTGTGATAAGCATACTAGTTGTTCCCCAACATGTAATCTCCATTTCTCTCTCATAACAATAGAATACCGAATTTTTTTTCTGGGCACATGGACATCCTGAATGAAGTCTACATATTGTCCATCTTTCTTATAGCTGGATATGGCCTGTAATAAGTAAGTTCCAGCCAACAGAAAGTGAGCAGAATTGATCTGTGAAACTTTAGGTTGCATCCTGAAAGGGAGGGCGTGCCCTTCTTTCATCCTGTTGCTTGGAATGTAGATGTGGTGACAAGCCACCTTGGACATGGGGGTGAAGAAAACAGCCTAAAGATGGAGGAACAACAAGACAAAAGGAACTTGGGTCCCTGAGCAACTTGCAGAAGAGAGCTGCCAAAGCAGCCTCATAATGCCTATTTGTGAACGTGTTTAAGACATTATTAGTTTGAGTCTTGGTTATAAACCACCTATTATGTCCTAACTTATGCCTATCTTTACAGAAAGCAAGAGGACAAAAAAGTGATTCAATTTTCAGATCTCACACCAAATTGCCCACTCATGGATCAGGTCTCATTGAAAAATCAACTGTAATTTTTATTTGTGTGCTGGGTACATTAAAAAAGTTTTAATTTGGGGGTGTGGCTCCTCATCCTGAAATGGATAAAGAAAAATGTCTTTAGTTGTGCCTCCAAACAGGCTAGGGAGCTCTACTTTGAAATGACTTCATCCTCTGAAAGCCCTAAACATTATACACGTAGTAAAACTGAAAGAAAATATTTAAACTAAAATTATACAATTCTGATACATTAGACAGATAAACCATCCTGACTGACCATTGCACTCTATCCTGCTCTGTCTCATTCTTTTGTTTATCAGCTGGGTGGTTTAGTGGCAGTAACTGATTCCTCTAAATGGTAAAACCCAACAGAGCTAGCTGTACATTATTAGAAAAAATAGGTTGTCTTTATTCTAAATTCCTTCAGAGTTCAAAAGTTATTCAGAGTTCAGGAAGGTGATACTATTGTATCAAATGCTTTTCAGGTATAGTTTTCATTTGCTTCTTAAATACTTTTTTCTTTCATGTGAATGAGGAATATACATACCCTTCTAGACTTTTTTTACCAAATATTTGTGTCACTGGCTCTGTGCATATAGCATGATAAACTACAAAGTCAAACACTAGTAATAAATACAGTTTGGCTTATTGTACTAAATAAAGATAAGCAGCATGTTCATGATACTTATATTCACAATATTTGACTACTAGAAATTAATTTATATTTACATTTCATTAAGGCATCATTAATTTCTTTCACTGAATGTAATCTATTGCTGTGTAACAAACCGCCCAAAACTAAATGGCTTAAAAATGTAACAGTTATTTTGCTCACAAATCTGAAATTTGGGCAGTGTTCAGAGGGGACAGCTCATTTCTGCTCCAGGAAGCATCAGTTAGGACAGCTCAACTGAAGGTAAAGGATCTACTTATAAAATGGCTCCACTGAAATGCCTGGCAAGTTGGTGCCAGCTCTGAGCTGGAGGTCAGCAGGGCTATACACTAGTGGCCTCGGTTCATTTCTCTGTTGGCCTCTCCACAGTGCTGTTTGAACTTCCTCCCAACATGGTGACTAATTTCCAAGAGTATGTATTTGAAAAGACAGGAAGAGGAAGATACCAGCCTCTTAAGGCTTGGGCCTGAAAACTGGCACAGCAGTGTTTCTGCCATGTTCTATTGGTCAAGCAGTCACAGAGCCCACTCAGATTCAAGAAAAGTGGCACAAACCTCATGAATTTGAACTGACGATTGTCAAAAAAAATTGTGAATATCTTTGATCTACTCTAGTATTAAACATTTTAAATTAATAATGAAGACATAACAACAGAAAGAAAAATAATTAAGATAACGAGCAGTTGCATTCACTCTTCCTATAAAAAAGTGACAAAACATTGTGAAAAGAAGTAATAGAATGGATTGGTGAGTGTTCAGAAATGTTTGGAATCTTGTATTCCAGTGGTTCTAATCTTTTTGAGCACATGATATCCAGAGAATAGCAGGAATTTTAGTGACGATATGTGGCAGACACAGATGGTTGCCTACCCTGTGCCTACTCTCTCCTTCTTCCTTACTAAGAGAAAGTAGACCTTACAGTCTACTCTAGATTTCTTTAAACATGATGTAAATAATTGTGTATGTGGTTAGGCCACAGCAATTGAGTTTCTGTCGCATAAAGTCAAATCCAGTTTCTAGTGGAGTTATTAATCTAAAAAAGTCAGCAGTAATTATAATATAATCACTGCTAGTGAATAACCGTATACCACAGGATCTGCAAAAGCATTCACAGACTGGCCTCTGTTCACTGTGTTTCTTTATGAATGGAGCTGTTACTGCTTTGACTGCCTTCTTGCTTATACTTATGAGGGAAAGTTTTGGCATGTTTAATAAGCGTGGGCTCTTTGTGCCAGCATTACATTATGACATGCTTCTTACTTCTTATTTGCAGCATATTTAATCCTCCTTTATTATGGGCAACATAATCTACTCAGCAGAACATTCCATCTAATAGTAATATAGTTGGTTATAGCAAAAATAAATTTGATGAAGTGCTTGCAGTATGTCAACGATGGAACCATTGTTATAACTGATGAGGTACAATTTTGGCTAAGTTTGAAGATATTTTATACTACATTAACTTTAAGAGCTATACCCAAAGAGTATGGTAGTATCAATAGATGAACATATATTCGAAGTATTTGACTACTAGAAATACATTTATATTTACATTTGGATATGGATTTGGCTGCTTTAACAGAGACCAAATAACAGCGGCTTAAACGTGATAGTTAATTTTTCTCTCAGGTAAAAGTCTGAGAGGTAGGTGGTCGGGGGAGGGAGGATAGGCAGCTCTAGTTCACCAGCAAATTCAGGTTCCTTCTATGTCATTGCTAGGCCATCTCTAGGCTAGATTGTTGTCATTATCCACATGGTAAAAGATGGCTCACTACCACCATGTCCATATTGTAGACTTCAGGAATGGGAGAAGTTAGATGCAATGGGCAAGTAGCCTCCCTAAAGAATCTGATCTAGAAATTGTCCACATCCTTTCCAGTTACATCTTACTGGCCATTTTTTTTAACAAGCTGCAACCAGCTGAATGGTCTGTTAGAAATGGCTCTAGGTGGGACCCCATGTGTCCAGCTAAAATGAGGAAGTCCTACAACTTAAAAGAAGAGGGGAAATGGATGCTGGATGACAATTACCTGCCACTTTTACAATGAATATGTCATCTGCATTCAGAGGAGGGATGGTCTATCATGCTGGCACTGTTAGGCTTTTGGCTTTTATAAGGAGATGCTAAAGTGAACACTTGTAGATCTGGTATTGAAATCTAGTGAACCTGCCCTCAATCAGCATTTTTTTTTGCTCTACAGTTCTCATTAATACCAGTTAGCTTACAATTGCCTGATTTCCTTTTATTCTTGGCTTCTGGATTCCTCACATTCTATCACTGTCTTGCCCCACTGCCATCTTGACTGAAACTTAACACTCTTTGCTTTCAATGTGTATTGAAATACCCAAAGCTATTATGAGTTTAGCAAACTTTACTGAGGACTGGGGGTGGTGGTAGGTGACGAGGGATCACTTGTTTACAGAACCTTCCACCTGTTCAGTAGCTTTTGCTCTCCCTCATTTCCTTTCCCACCTCAGCTCTGAGGTGAGTTCACCCACTCATTTCTAAGTTGTCCTAAAGACCTCCAAATTCCTTTTCCTTTGTTAGACAGGACTATTTTCCTATTCCTCTGAGGCCTTCACAGCCCACACTGAACCCTTCTACCCCAACTGTTATTCTCAGCAAAAGTTGTTTTCTCCCTTAAAGGAATTATAGTGCCATTTGTTGAAATAATGTCTCCCTACCTCATTATAAAATGAAGCCAACTTCTGGATTTGCAGTAAAAATGTTGCTGAGGGCACTGTCCATTGCATCATGCAATTTCCCCTCTATAAAGCGCCACATCAGAAAGTTCTTTTAGATTTCAGTGCCAGAAAAAACTCTGCTTCTCCTAAAACATGCTTCTTCCTTTCTGATAACAAGAGCTGTATAACTTATCATGCTTTCTGAACCATACAACTCCAAGCCAAATTTGCAGCTCTATCATTGCAATTATGTTAAGCATAGGATTAGCATATTTGTATTTCCCTCATTTGCTTGGGCCATTATATGTCTATCATATTGGTCTTCCTTTTCTTATAAGCCATTTCAAGTCCTTTAAAAAATAAAGATAAAAAATAAGTTGATTGTTAATAACTAAATAATCAGCTTAAAGGTCATTTAAGGCAATAGTGTGCAGTGTTTTTGACACGCTCCCCCACCCCCAACTACTTAAGGCAAAAGGGTCTGTGGACCACTTACCTTCCTCACTTCTACTTTCTGAGGGAAAAATAACTCAGTGAACATGCTCCCTTTAGAATAAGAATGAAAAATTTAAAAATTTAACATTGGCTAACTCATGTGGTAGTCTGTACCAGACACTTCTGTACTGTTTTAGATCCCTTTGACGTCAGTTGTCTCCAAGAGTCTTTGGTCTCTCATTCCACTCACTCCATCTTGGTAAGGGTTTCAGCTGATTTCAAGAGAGTACAACTCTCCTTAAAACACCTCTCCTTATGCCTTCCCATGCACTACTTATCTTCTGCTCTGGGGCTTCCTTGCTGATAGTGAGGAAGAAGACACTATGGGGTCTGCTTTGTGCCCACATATGTGTGACCTAGAAATGAGGGGCAGCTAACACCCTGTAGTTAGTTCTGGGCCACTCACTAGGCAAGAATTCCAGACCATCCAAAGCTGGTCAAGAATGAGTGAATCTAGAGTGGATGGTGGAGGGGGGAAGATAAGATGATGAATACCAATTATGGTCTTATGAGACCAGCAATAGATGTAGGAACTGAAGCTGGTTTCACTAATTTTCTTGCAGTAAGTCTCCTGCTTTGCTGAACTGCACTCTGTAATAACGTAGTTGCATGTATGCTTTAACTTCTGTCTCTGCTTTTCAAGGAACCTGGCTAAGACTATGGGCTTTGGAAATTGGTCCTTGGTCCTATATACAAATGAAAACCTATAGAGGTGTGTATCATTCCCCTGTAAGAGACTAAGGAAAGATTTTTGTCCTTTCTTGGCTCATGAGGAGAATCCTCATTGCTCACTCACTAGTGGACCATACACCATTCTCTGAGAACCACTGACCCATAGGATTTTATCAGGGATTGTCCCATAGAGCTTTCAAAGTTCTAGAGTTGGAATTCTTTAGACAATTTGTATAACTTAGTTTTCTAACATCTTTGGTTGATGAATTGTGTTTGAAAAGTATTGCTGAAATATCTAAAATTCTCAATAGAAATTCCAAGAAGGAAGGCAGCTCTGAGGCAGCATTATTATTGTTGTTTTTGTTGGGGACAAGTTATCACATTGGAGCTGGGAATGACCATAGATTGGTAAGGCAGGGTTGGAAGTCTGGATTGGGTTAGTTAAGACAACATTTTGAGTGAAGTTTATGGGAATGATCAGAATTAAGAAATCACGGAAACTTGGGTGAGACTATAACAGATGCTCTGACATGAGATCAGTAGTCAAGGTCCAGGAAGCAGTCCAGGATTAGAATTCAGGAATAAACAAAGCCACAGGCTGAGGTGATGCTCCTGATAAAAGTCAGAGTAGCAATAAAGGCATCCCATTAGGACACTTGGAAATTGAGACAAGATCTCCTTTAGACAGGCCAACCTTTTATAGAGTCTTTCTAGAGTTCCAGAGAATTAGTGACCCAGGGTCTGAGGCTTGAAATCTTATGAAGTACAGCAATTCCCTACACAAGGAATTGTGAGAATTTTAAAGAAAAAGAGTTTCTTTACCTTCTGGAAAAATTTCAGTGACTTAGAGTAGATCCTGTCAAAGGGAGGGCAATGCAGAGTCTGCACAGACCATGCTTTGTCTTAGCCTTCCTTTCATCTTTTCTGGAGCCCTTGGCTTTTTATTTTATTTTATTTTTTTGCGGTACGCGGGCCTCTCACTGTTGTGGCCTCTCCCGTTGCGGAGCACGGGCTCCAGACGCGCAGGCTCAGCGGCCATGGCTCACGGGCCCAGCCGCTCCACGGCATGTGGGATCTTCCCAGACTGGGGCATGAACCCGTGTCCCCTGCATTGGCAGGTGGACTCTCAACCACTGCGCCACCAGGGAAGCCCCTGGAGCCCTTGGCTTTTTATTTCTGGCTTGTTCTTTGAGGTGCAGACACCTCTCTGGGGACACAACATGGTAATTCCTCAGCATTTAGTCCTGACATGAACTAATTTAAGGTAAGACTGATAATGATCTGCTTTCTTCTTGGTTTATATTATAAACTGTCCTCCATCTGCTCCTGGCGACCCCTACTAATAGGAAGTAACTTGCCAGAATAAATGGGAAGCATGCTACTGTTTTAGAAGACAGACTGATCATCTATAGTATGAATTATTATTTCTTGTCAGAAGCAAAAAGCATGGACATCCTTAGATTCTAAGGGCGAGAAGAACTTTTCTTGTATATTCTTATCTCGTCTCCTTTAATTGTAAGCGTTGCTAATTATTCTACCCATGTGACAGATGAGGAAAGTGATGCTCTGAGAGCTATACACGTTGTAGAGTTAGTAAGTACAGATATGACACCAGGTCTGTCAGTCTCCAAAGCCTGAGATGTGTCACTATGTCAAAGCCCCTCTGATTACTTTTATAAGTTGTCTATGCACAAATGACAAGAGAATCTTTATGGAGTTTTCTTTTTGAAAAACTCACTCCTTTATCACCACTCCAAAATTAATGTGCATTTGATTTGGAAGTTCAGAAAACACTGAAAAATTTAAGTGAGGCAATATCAATGAAATTGTTTAAAATTATTTAGTACTGTCTATTCAAATATTGATCATATTTAGACAAGAAAAAGGGCAAAGCCCCTTAAAAACTAATTTGGTTTTAACAGAAAGTCACGTTGTAAAGTGTAAGGTCTAGCTAAAGAAAAGTCTTTTTATATAGTGGGAGCATTCATTAGAATAGGAAAAATAATGAGGATATATATGTTCAGTTTAAGGGAAGAATCACGAAGTCTTGGTTAACAGAGGCCTGAAACGTCTGAGGGACCCTACCACTGCTGCAAGCAACTTATACTCTTGGAAATTTAATCACAAACAAGCCTTACGTGTTATTAATAGAAGCTACCACAATAAACTGACCTCTAGGGCTTTATCAGCAAATCCAATCCTATATTGGTATTAGAAATGTCCCAGTTAAAAACAAAGCGTATCTAGATACCTTTTGTAGCATTCTTTCTGATCCATAAATATCATCAGTCTGCAAATATAGTTTGGTCTATTCTACAGTAAGAATGAGTTATATCAGATGCTTTCTAATCTAGAGAGACTGAACATGAAAATTAAATTAGGGATATTATAACAGATGCCTCATTCTTTACCTGTATTAAGAAAATATTTTCTTTTCCATATCTTTAAGAGTAACATAGACCCCTATTTTTAACATAGAGCTCATTTCATGGTTCAGTTATATCATGTAGCAAATCATATCATCAGCTACCTTAAACTGTATATAGAAATATTTAATATTACACAGATCAGCTGTAAGAAATAGATGGTTTATATTTACTACTGAAAGTCTTTTAGTTCTAATCATGGAAATTTTTTCCCCAGAAAATGTTGCTAAACATTTTGTGGTATAACTTTTTAAAAATAATCAAATAGAAAACATGGCATAGCATACATAAGGGGCTTCTTTATTAGAAAGTGATTTAGGGGGATTCCCTGGTGGTGCAGTGGTTGGGAGTCTGCCTGCCGATGCAGGGGACACGGGTTCGTGCCCCGGTCTGGGAGGATCCCATATGCCGCGGAGTGGCTGGGCCCGTGGGCCATGGCCGCTGGGCCTGTGCGTCCGGAGCCTGTGCTCCGCAGCGGGAGAGGCCATGGCAGTGAGAGGCCCGCGCACAGCAAAAAAAAAAAAAAAAAAAAAAGAAAGTGATTTAGGGAGTTTTCTTTAAAAAAAATTCCCAGAAGGGAGACAACTGAAATGACCGGAAGAACACATGAATAAGCAAATGTTTTTAAGGAATTCTAGGGAAAAAAGCTAACGGATAGGATATTCACGTGTGTTAATTATTCTGTAGTGAAGGTTTCTTTTTGAAAAATGATAACATTCAAGAAGAATATTAGGATTTACTTATATTCTTTTTTCTTTTTTACAATTTCCAAAGATTTTTCTATAGTACTTACCCTGATGTAGGTCAAAATATTCTTAAAAAGTCAACTTCGAATGGCATTATTGATTTTTTTTTAACCATGTCAAAAAACAGTATTTTCTGCAGGTTTTCACAGGGTGAATGAAATCTAAAAGCTAATTTTAAAACATCTATAGGAAACAATTTCAGGAAACTAAAAAATTTCATTAAATGATACTGTACCTTAGTAGAAATGTTGTACAGAAATGCCTCAATTGATGAAAATATTTGGGTAATATGGTATTTTGTTTAATTACTTTTTAATTTTTAATTTAAGATGAAGTGTTTCACTTTTAATTCTTACTGAAAATCTTTTAGAAATGTATTCACAGTCTTTACTGTCATGGGAAGTACAAAAAGTGTATTAATCTCCTTGGCCACTGTGAATTTCCAGTGTCTGATATTGATCTTTCTGAATGTCAGTAATCATTGTCTGGTCAGAGATTGGGATGAATATATATATAATTTCAGCACATAACCAGGGAATTTATTATTTGAATAAATCCTTCATATAAACTTCCTTTCTTAAGATGTACTTCTTTTTCCTTTTCATCAAATTAGAGTTCTAGTAATGGTTTGGGACTGGAATTGTTTAATCAGGGGCTTAAAACCCCAGATAGTTGATGGATGGATAGATAGATAGATAGATAGATAGATAGATAGATAGATGTTTGTTCAAATAGGATTTTAATGTATTCTTGATGGGATTTTGGTGAGTACAGGGCTAGACTGCAGAGGCCTAGTCCACACACTGGCAGTGATTCACTCAACAGGGTGTAGCTCAGAGTTGGGGAATGGATAGGAGGAAATGACCTGGATGTAGAGATGGGCCTTGAGTGAGGGTAGTCTGTTTAGCATCCAAGCACTGTTGTAAACTCTGGCTTTACTTTGGAAATAGGAGTTCAAATATGGTGGGATTGCTACCACCAGGAAAGTTAACCAGGTGGACAGTAGTTGATTGGTTCTGAAAGATTTTTTTATAGTGGTGCTTGTGAGTGGAAGATTCAACATGGGGAAGGAAGGCTAGGAGACATTAGGGCCCATACATATGAGCTGGATTTAGAAAAGTGTCCCAGTGCTAAAGGGGGACTGGGAAAGTAAATAGGATCACCAGATGTGACTATACAGTAGAAAATCAAGGATCACCAGATGTAACTGTAAGTAGTGAAAGATGACAGTGAACATCTTTTCCTCCTGCTCCTAGTTATGGAAATACTGGAAAAATGTACATTTTAAATGTAAACCAAGCTCGAAAGAAAGAAAATAAAAATCCCTGGTGCCAGAAATGAGGAAGGAACATAAAGTCAGATTTGCCAGAAGAATGAAGCCATAGAGGCTCACAGGGATTTCCCAACCAGACAGATTTGAAAGTTGGGACTAGAGTCCAGTTCAGAGACAGGAGATGGGGGCCCAGTGAGACAGACACTGGGTCAGTCTCCTGCATCAATGGGAGTCTTAAAGGGCTGCTCCTTGTATGAAATGGACTACAGAAACTCCACCCTCTGGGACATGCCTGAGATGGGTTGGGTAAAAAAAATCTGCAAGGAATTGGAAACTTAAGTCGGCACAAACAGGTGTGAGTCCTGAATTTATAACACTCTCAGGGTGCAGGAATTCCAAATAGGGAAATTAACATCAGTATTGGCACTAGAACTCATGAACCTCCCAGGTCTCTGGAAGAAACAGGAGTGGAACAGCTCTTAAAGGATCATCCTACAAAGCAGAGCACATGGGAATTAAAAAAAATATTAGAAAACAAAATGCCATGAGGGAGAGAGAACAGCTGCAATAACCAGGAGAATTTGCACTCCAAGAACTAGAGAGTATAGAATGATCTGAAACATAATAGGCACACTAAAAAAGCTAAAAGAGATAAAAAAGAAAGAATAAAAAAATAAACAAATTACTATAGAAAAATAAAAGGCATGGGTATAAAACACACATAATAAGTGAAATGAAAACTCAAATGTTAAGCAGCAGATTAGGCCCAGCCAGAGAGGATAAGTGATTTAGGAGCTATTCTGAAAAAAATCCGTTAGAATATAGCACGGGAAGATAAAGAGATATAAAAAAAAATGGTGAAGAGAGATGGGGAAGGCCCAGCCTAGGGATTTCAGAAGCATAATATTGAAATAATAAGAATGAAGTTGTATGATTGAAAATTTTCTAGACCTCAAGCAAGACAGGAGTCCTCAGTTTGACAGAATACTAACATCTGAATGAGATAAATGAAAAAAAATCAAAATCTAGGCTTCTCAAGAACAAACAAACTCTTAAAAGCTATCAGGGAGAAATAGAAAAAAAAAAAACTAAAAGAAATGATATTTAGACTGAAAGCAGTTTTCTCACTGAAAAACAAGTTTCAAGAAACAATGAAATGCATTTTTAAATGTTGAAGTAAAAAAGGGGTGGAGTGTATTTCTTTACTGCTTGATTCTGGGCTCAGCTGTACAACTTGCTGTAGCCAGTAGAATAAAGTGAAAATGACAGTGTACCAGTTTCAAACCTAGGCCTCAATGAGTTTTTTCCGTGGTAATGCTTTCGCCCTGGAGAAGAACATGCCTGAGCCACTCACTGGTCCCAGGAGGAGGATGAGAGACATGAAGAGCAGAGCCACCCAAAACTGACTGTGGAGGAGATAAGCTGACCCACAGATTCATGAAGATAAATCACTGCTTTTTACGTTCTTGAGTATTGGGATGGATTAATGTGTTATTGTCCTATTACTGATGTAACAAATTAACACAAACTTAGTGGCTTAAAACAATACAAATTTATTCTCTTACAGTTTTGGATGTCCAAAATGTGTCATATAGGGCTAAAACCAAAGGGTTGGCAGGGCTGCTTTTTCTGGATGCTCTAGGGGAGAATTTGTTTCCTTGACTTTCTAGCTTCTGGAGGCAGACTGCATTCCTTGGCTCATCCTTTCTTGTGTCACTCCACTCTTTTGTTCTGTTGTCACATCTACTTCTGTTGTCAAATCTCTTTCTACCTTCCTCTGATAGGAGTACTTGTGATCACATTTAGAGTGCACCTGAGCAATCCAGGACAATCTTCCCATCTCAAGAACCTTAACTTACATCTGCAAAGTCCCTTTTTCCATAAAAGGTAACATTCACAGGTTCTGAGTATAAGGATGTGGACACTTTGGGGTGTAGGCATGATTTAGCAGACCACAGTCGTTATATAGGGTTTTATTTTAATTTTTATTTATTTTTTTCAGAGAATCAAAGTTTAAGAGACTTACTGGGCAGAGATCAATACTGAAAGAACAACTAAAGGATGTAGTTAATAGATAGCATTAGTACGGTGATTAAGCACAGGGATTTTTTAGATAGACTGCTTTGGTTCAAATACAAGTTTTGCCACTTTCTATACATGCAAACTTAAGCAAGTTACTTACCTCCCTGTGACCCCTGTGGCTCAGTTTCCTCATGTGTAAACATGGGAATAATGATGGTAGTACCTACCTCATGGGCTTCTTATGAGGATGAAATGAATTAATATTAGTAAAGTGCTTCAAACATTTATAAGGCTTTTAGTAAGTGCTATCTAAATGTTTGTTAAATAACAAAATAAAAAGGAAATAACCCAGAATAAGGGAGTGGGATAGATGAATCATTTCACTACCAACCTGGTAGCAAAATTTAAAATACCTGACATCAGCAAGTGCTGGAGATACTGTGGGGGAAATGGGAACTCTCAGATGTAGGGGTAGTTGTGTAAATTGATCTGACTTTCTAAAGCAATTTGGGGGCATGTAATTGAATTGAAGTTAAGCCTATCCTACTAGGCAGCAATTTTGGTATATACCCAAACAACCCCCTAACACATCTGCACGTGGAGACCCACGAGGACTGTCACAGAATTTTATAATAGTGTTTGTGATAGGGACCCTGTCTGAGATCAGGTTCCTCAGGAGAGTCTGAGACAGCCCTGAAGATATATGCCATTTATTGTGGGTGTGCTCACTATGAGGGAGTGAGGAAAGCAGGGGCATTGTGCAGAAATGCCAGCCAGAATGTGGTCTTAGGTGAAAAAGTCTAGTTCTGGTCAGATCCATGAAGGGCTCTGGGACATAAGTCATATCAAAGAGTACCTCCCTTGAGGTAAGGGGGTTGTTTTGTACCCCATGCCTGGCGTGTGTGTATGGGGTGAGGTGTTGTCATCTCCAGGGCAAGGTAGCTCCTGTCAGCCAAGAGGGATCTCTGGATAAAGGGGTAGCTGTGAGCTGTCAGCAGTCAACCCTTAGAGTAAGCAGCTGGGGGTAAATGCATTGTCTGGAGGAAAAGGGTGGGACACTAGAACTCCCCTAAAAAATGCAATTCAACAAAACGTAATGTTTATCAATAGGAGAATGAGTAAAAAATTAAGGCATACGCATGCAGTGGAATTCCATATAGAAGTTAAAATGAATGAATGAAATTTACATGTTTAAATTTACATGGTTAAATCTTGAAAGCACAATGTTGAATGAAAAAAGCAAGTTAAAAATGGTACATATAAGTTGTATCATTTATGTATATTAATAACACAAAAGAATATTTATGTGTTGCTATGGTTGCACAATATGTAGTAAAGACATTAAACTGTGAATTCACACTGACTTTGTTAGGATAGTAGTCACCTTTCAGAATGGAAGAATAGGAATGAGATTAAGAGGGATACAGATGGGCCTTCAGCTATATCTGTAATGCTTTATTCAATATGACACAATGTTAATATTTTGTTAAGCCTTGAATTAGGTACTTTTAAAAAATATTGTTCTCTTCAATTTTCTTTATATTTGAAATATTTTATGAAAAAGAAGTAAGAGAAAAAAATCAAAGGAAGAGGACCAGATCTGTGGGCTGTGCCAGTCTAGAAGGGGATTGGGAGAGTATAACCGAAGCCCTTTTATTCACATAACTCGGGCTCCTGGCACCCAGCTTATCCATCAAGGAGATTGTGGGTGCCCAGAAGCTATGTTTGGGCTTCTAATCATATCTTGGCTCTAGAAACATTGAATCAGAACTAGAAAGGCCAAGGCTTAAATGGTCAATCAGTGTATCAACTTCAGGGAGCTGAACTGGAGAAAAAAGGGAAAAGGATAATAAGATAGCAGTGTAATGACAATATCTTGAATAGAAATGTTTAACAAGTACTTACTGAATCCTTAATATGTAGCGAGCAATGTGCTAGGCGGGGGAATCAATGATGGATGACACTGCTGCCACCTTAAGGGAGATGAGGGTCAAGTGGGAATCTTATAAGAAAGGAGAGCCTGGATTCAGGAACATCTTTCCACTGGAGGCTAACAAATATATTTGTGGCAAGTGTCCTTTGTTTCTGAATTTAAAATCCCCAAATGATTTCTGTGTAACTCGAGTCCTCTGAGACGTTCTGTGAAAAAAGGGGCTTTAGAGTCAGACATTTGAGGAAATGCTCTATGCCATATTCCCTTCTTAGAGATTCACAAGGCAGTTAACACAGGAAAATTATCAAGATGAGTTATGGAGAAGAAACCTGTAAAGAAACTTTGCATCTCCCCAAATTATTAGACACCAAAATGAATTTTTTGGAGGGGGAGGATAATGCATATGACTCTAAAGGTAATGCCTATGACACTAAAGGACTCTTTAGTGTTTGGTAGAATTCACTTTGGCCCTATGTATTTACATTATTATTTTCCTAACTTCCTTGAAATGTTTCTAAAAGGTTTATTTAAAAAATTTAAATTAAATTTTCATTCCAGTATTTCTATTTAAGTGTTTAAACTCTAATATTGTGCTTAGGTTTAGTATAGTTATTTTTTTGATTTTGTAGAGAGAATTAAAGCCATGAAGTTTTCTGCAAGTTATTTTAGGTCTTCAAAATAACAGCAAGGCAGAGCATTTATGATAGGCATATAGACCATTGTACTTTCTGAAATTTGATTTTATTGTACCTCCTTAAATGTCTAGTATAACACTCAGGCTTTAGTCTTTTGAACAAACATATCAATAGCCTTAAATTGGACTACCATGCTGAAATATATCACTGTGTCACACCCATTTGCAGCTATCCACTTAATTGCATCCTATAAAATGAACCAGGAGGTATAAGTTTACAAACATAACGTCTGAGGTGGTAGTAAGATTAGAGTTAAATAACATGTGTAGTTTAAATTATCAATATAAGGCCATGAAGGGCTGTAATTTTAATATACTGCTGACATGGGGCACTTGAGAATTAATGTACATTCCCAATACATATATTCAGTATTAATATTATATAATACAGCTTCAGTTTTATATATAATGCTCACATACACACATTTTTTTTGCATCTTTTGCTGGAGCATGGGAATATTCAGCTTACATATTGTCTAAGTTTAAGGAAATAATAAAAACATTTCACTCCATAGGATAATTCTTGGCACAAAATCGTTGCTTCATGACTATTTTCTATGTGGTTAAAGGTTTTTTCTTGTTTGATTAATCTAAACCCACTCCTCCCAGAAACTGCACTGAATTAATTAAATATGCGATATGAAAACCAATTTTTGTTTACTGAAATGTACTGTTATTTATTTTTTACTTATTTTTATTTATTTATTAATTTGCACAATTATCTGTTTTCAGTCTCTCAAGTTTCTCAAGTTAGTGAAAATTTTTCTTGTATGTGTGTGACCTTGGGTTTGCTACTTATGAGCTGGGTGACTTTGGACAAGTTATTTAACCTTTCATTGTCTCTGTTTCTTTGTCTTTAAGACAGGGATTGTTGTTGTGACTATTAAGTTAATGTAATACATGGAAAGTGTTTAGAATACATGAAAGTGTATGGCACATAGAAGTATACCATAGGTGTTAGCTGTTATTACTATTTTTCTGAGTGTACACTGGAGAGACTGTAAATTATTAGCAATACACCATTACTTCCACCAAAATCTACAATCACAGTTGATCATGATCAGATGTATTAGCTTAACTCATAGAAACAGTCTAGGTTAGATGTTATGCATAATTGCTTACTTGTTTATTCTTTTTTGAAGGAAAATTTATATTAAGATATAGGGTAGGTGTTTAAGTTTGGACAGGAAGGGAAGGCTATTGTTGGTTAGGGAACACAGATACTAAAAATTCTCCTACTTCTTGGTCTGCTTAAAGTCTGTACATTAGTTTTTAGTTAGTATCAAGAGTTCAAGAGCCCCATAGCTTACACCCGTACTTTCCTCATCTATCTCCTTTTATGTTTAGCCTTGTTTCTATCTCTCCTTAATAGTCAATCCCTGATTGTCTTCTATCCCCTGCTGGCAAATATACCAGTAGGCAGAATCGACAAGCATTGGGAGGCAGCTGGGGGTGGTGATATAGGTGAGGGCTGTGTAAATGGTATATTGTAGGCGAGAGTAGAGCTGGGAGAAATAGGTTGCCTTCTTTTCATCCTCCCATTTAAATCTCTGAACGTAGCAAAATATTTCTTCATATATTTTATAGTCATCCTAAGTATACATAATTTTGTTTGTATTTTCAAGGCTATACTCTTAAAGAAAAGGCAGACAAGTTATACAGAAACTGCTCACTGAACTTTAAAAGAAATTAATAAAGTGAGACTATCACTTAAAAAAATAGAACGATGAGTAGAAAGAGTGATAGCTATTTTTAAAAAATATACTGTATTAGGAAATGAGTTGCAATGTGCAAAAATATAAAAGGAACCATAAAAATATTTCTTAACATATAATAGGGAACATATTCCTTAACTACATATAATAGGGAACATATTCCTTAACTAAGTGGAAAAGAAGAAAAACTACAATTGGATTCCTACAATAGTATGTATTTGTATATACTATGCATCAATTGCGTCATAAATATATACTAAAATATACTAATATATTAACTTCAGGCCTTTGTTCAAGACACCATAAGAGTGTAGGACAGAGCTTGGGACAAGAGTTAAAAAGGGTGAAAAGATAAAATGTTCCAATCGTTATACTTTCTTTCCAACTTCCATTCTAAACATATTGAGACTAGCGTAAGGCAGGAAGTATACATATTAGAAGTGGAAAGTCAAGCTAGGATTTGGAGGACTTGGCCCTAACCTGTAAAATTAAATATATTAAGATATTTATGTTCTTTAGCATTTTAATAATAAACTAAGTAACTGTAGTGATATGTTACCAGTCTTGAGGACAGAGGATGGAGAGGTTACTGAATGTGTGTATGTGTATGTGTGCACACACACAATAATAGAGATATTTTGCAGCTAAGGGGGAAAATATACATTAGCAAGAATATAAGTCATGGAGAAATTCACATGACAACAGTTTAAAAACTGTAATGCTGTCAGCACAAGCAATACTGACCTAGATTCTTATTTTATTCTTTATAACCAAGCAGCTGACATGGGTACAAAGTCCTATTCAAGGTCATTGGAAACTTTGAACGTGGATTGGCTCCAGGAGGACATTGGATAACATAATGATTGTCCTCCTGAGTGCCAGAAGTTTAGTAAGATTCAAAGCTGGTAAATATTTTTTTTTTTTACAGAAACTCAACTCATTGTTTCTTACCATTGGGCTATTCCAAAATTTACATTTTACAGATTAAAACAGTGACTATGAAAAAGACATAGAACAGAGGCCATAAGTATGAGCTTGCTCTTTAAAACCCTTGAGAAGCTAATTTCCATGTCCAAGATAATGTTTCAAAGAGATTTCAACATGTTTTCTTAGGAGGACAAGATTTCAAAGAGGAAAATTAGCAAAGCAAGGTAACTGTGATACTGCCATCTGGAGTTTTCAATTAGCATTTCTGACTAATCCTTTGGCAAAATTACTGACAAATATTTCCAGAGTTGAGAAATAAACTTGTGGTACTTTCTGTTCTTATTTTAAGGACACTAAGGCATCTAAAATAATACAGAGGGGTTTGCAAATATCAGCTTTCTGGAGTGTTCTGTTTTTATTATCATGTTTAGTTATCCCATATTGCTTGTATGTAAAACAACATAACAGTATTTGGAACCGGTAAGGGAAATTATTGGCCCAAAACTTTTAATTCACTGACTAAAGTTTGATTAACATATACAATTGTGTAAAAGTAGACATATTAGACCAATGGATGATTTAAAACATATCATTATTGGATTTTAATTTTTAAAAGTGAGTATTGGCAAAATGAAATGAGCTAAATGGGCAAAATGAAAAACCTTAGAAGCACAGATTGTAGAACTGGAAAGTGCCTTAGGGATCAACATTTCCATTCACCTCATTTTACAGGAGAGAAATCTGAGGACTAGGGAAATGAAGTGACTTTCCTGGGGTCACATCGAAAGTCAACAGCAGAGCTGTGATGGTACTCAGATCTCCTAACCTCCTGGCTATGCTCATTCACCGAGAGTGCTTCAAAGAATGTTTACAACATTTAGTCACAGTTTATCTTTTGGTTAATTCCACACTTACTCCTATTTTTGTGGCTGCAAAAATAGCCCAGAGTAATATGATTTGCTCCAGTTCAAACAGATATTAAGAAAAAAGGTAAAGCTTTCAGTAGTCGTACTTCTCATGTGTAGTTCTTTATGTGTGTACATATATGTTTGTGTGTGTGCATATGTGAGTGTGTATGCGCAACCTCTTATTCACCATTCCCAAATCCAAAAAGCTCTGAAAATTAAAAGTTTTTTCATAAATTTGTGAAAAACTTCATGGGTGGTGAAACCTGGTGTGAACTAATGTGAGACTACTTATAGACTTCATATATACCAGCGAGTGTGACTCCTCATGCATTTCATTTCAGAAATAGTCATATGTTTGATTATAGTGCACTGCCCCAGACTCTAGATATGATATATAACGCAGCCTCCATATAATTTATTACATTTTCAAATCCTGAATAATTCTGAATTCTGGCCCCAATGGTTTTGGATAAGTGATGGTGGATCTTCAATTTATCTATAATGTATTTTCCTTATATTAGTTTAGACAGTTTTGGCTTATAGTCAGGCAACTCAGAAATCCCTTTACATATATGATTCCTTTTGGTTCAAAGTATATGAACCAAAGAGAATTATATGAGATAATCAGAGTGCTGTCTATGTGGGAGTAGTATATAAAAATAAGGAGCTTAGTTTCACCGATATTATTTTGGTCAGGATGCCCAGGATAAATTCGGTGTTCAAGTGAGGCAACTGCCTCATCCTGTGTTTCTGATAAAATTATCTGTGTCTTTTTCCTTTTCCTCCACCTTTTTGTAACCTGTATTTTATGGTCTCTTTTTATATATGTTTCTTTATTCTAAGCTGCATCTAATGTTAGTGTATATGTGGGGAATGAATTAAAGATTTTCTTCCCCAAGTCTCATAGTAACTCCGTGCGCTATCATCTACTCAGTAGTGAAATTGAAGACTAATCAGTCAAATAATGTCTACAGATTAGAGTTTAGAACGTGTATGCTGAGTTTAAATGGATTAGAGTTTAAATGGATTTGACCATATCTGACATGATGTATTCTTCCTTTATATTAAACCCTTATATTTAACCAAAGTCTAGATAAGCTCAGTGTCCCGATGAATCTGTGCTCATCCTGAACAACACTGACTGCAGAGTCCTTGGTACTGGATCTCATCCCAGTTGGAGTTCCAGCTTGACCAACGGCAGATGGAAAGGAAGGGGCAGTCATTAGGGCAAACTCATAACAGGGCCAGCCCTTTCCTTGTTTGCAGGAAACTTTACCAGTTGAAAATTGTGGCCTGTCAGGATACACACACACACACACACACACACCCCCCAGGTGGGTAAGAGTTGACAATATCTTAGATTTTTCCATGCCCTTATTCAAGATCCTAAAAGTAAATTTTATAGATAAAAGTCATGCTTTTGGTGAGCATTGCTCCCATCATAATTTTGAACGTATTCATAGAGACGTAGATTCACTTTCTAGGCAGTCAACTTAAATGTAAGACATTTGCTGATTTCACCATATGCATATCTCAAAGAGGAGGGTATTCCCTCTTTTTGTGAATGGTCCCTATAATATGGCAGTTGCTTAGATTGTATTATTTAAAGGGACATATGTGACATAATCCAACACCCTCTCTTTGTCCCTGGATCAAAAAGGAAGAGAATAGTAGGATCAAATGGAAAAATCCTGGACCAGGCAGGAATCAGGTCCCTCCCAGATGCACCATGACCTAGCTGTGTGACCAAGCCATCAGCCTCTATGGGCCCCAGATTCCTCTTCTATAAAATGAGAGGACTGTACCCTGTTTAGCTCTAAAGTGTTACGATTAGAGGTGAACATCAATAGGGTCATAGTCTCTTTTGGATCTTTACTGAGAGGAGCCCCCTCAGGTAGCAAGTTTCTTCCAAGTATGGGACAACTTTTCTTTGCCTGAGGAGAAATTTTTAAGCATGGAATTCTGAAATGGCTGGAGGGGAGGGAAGAGGCTTGCTGATAAGCCCAGTTCAAGAGTTCCTAAGTGCATGCATTGTAGTCTTGTGGCTACTGAATGACTCAGGGGAGGAACACGTCATAGCAGTCAAGCCTGTGACTCTGCTTGGCTAACCGACCTACTAGATGACTGGATTCTGCATCTTGGAAGAGTTGGTGAAAGTGGCCATGCTGAGCCTGAGGGCTGGAGAGGAGCAGTCAGAGTGGGCACTCTGGGCAACTGCTTTGTGGCAGAGCCAGTTCTGTCTAAGAGAGGTGGGAGTGGGGAGCTGGTAAGTGAGGAATCATATAAGAGAGGAATTTATGAAAAAACAGGATAGTAAGCTTTGTATAAGGGATGGGTAGAAAAATCAACTGCAAACAATTATAAAAGAGAGTAAATCCCTTTAAGGAAGAACCCATTTTATAGATTTCTTCAGATGTGATTGATATCCATTGGGTAATGAGTAGCAATGGACTGATTAACTTATTTCCTAAAATAGTAATAAAGGGTTTACCAAGTACTATTGACAGTCACTCTGGAAAATGCTTTATATCCACTAAGTCTTCTAATCATCATTATAACCATATGAAGTAGAAACTATTGTTTTCATTATACAGATAAAAGAGACTGAGGTTTAGCGGACTCAAATAATGCCCAATGTCACACAGCTAATAAAATAGGGGGATCTGAGATTTGAACCTAGGTAATGTACTTCTGCTATACTGCCTTCCTCTTCCTTGTTTTCAGAGTATTAGAGGTAGGCTGTGGAGTCTATTCCTTTCTCCTCTTCTCTTCTCTTTTTCTCATTTTAATTCTCTCTTTCACTCTCACTTTCTTTCTCCATCTCCTTGTTCCCTAATAGCATCATCATAAAGAGGGTTGACTGTGTTGTTGCAGGGTGGCAACTTCTCACATTTATTGGAGAACATAATTATAGGAAGTCTTTTTTCCTGTACATTCTTAAAGATTATTTCCAGCTATTCCACTGGAAAGTGTAAAATTGAGATGCCAAAAAAATTGCTGAAGTCAATTAATAGAAAGTTCATTTTCTATAAACTAACCTCCACTGCACCCTGTTCTTCATCATTACTATCCAAAAGATTTTAAGGGCTACAGACCAAGGTTAGCTGTTATCACAATAATTAAGATATTGTTAACTCATGCTCCTCAGAAACAAAATTGAGATTTATGCTGTCATTTATATAAACAAGAAGATATGATGAGTTATTTTTTCTATTCATCAGAGGAGAAAGAGAATAACAAAGCCATAAAGCCTTCTTCTTTTCCTCCAGTTTCAGAGGCCCTACTCTCTGTTGGCTTTCAAGATAAGGTAGTTCTACTTTGAGTTCCCAACTTGCGTAGAGAGAGAATATCCTCCTGGTATAAACCCTAGAAACTCCCTGGCTTCATAATTGTGTTTGGGTTAGTTCCAGGCATCACCGCTTGTGATGAAGGATGCTGTTCCCTCTCTAGAATCAGGCTGTAAAGCAGGGGCAGCTGAACCACTAGGCCAGACAGCTGGGGTCATAGCTAATGAGATGAGATCCACAGTCACAATCTTGTCTGTGGTGATAGACTGCAGCGATACCTCTTGTAGGTTTCATTGCTATTGGTGCCAGTTCCAATCTTTCCTAGGGCATTGTGATTCTCCAACGTGCTGAGGGAAAATTCCCACCTTCCCCTGCTTTCTCCCTTCAGGAGGGCAGGGCTGGCAGTCTTCCCTTAGTTCCATCATAAACCCATAACCATCATTCCCATCTGACTCCCATCAGCCAGCATATTGGACTGAGCTTTACTCTGCCTCCAGAGTAACTTTATTTTAGTTATCTGTTGCCTTTTCCTGTCTTTGGGACTTGATTGAAACCATGTTGGTCTGTCACAACCTATTTCAATAATTTTTAATCTTAGGGAAGGAGACTGAACACTAAACACTTCTTCCCAGAGTGCCCTGCTCTCGAACCTTTATTCCTCTAGTGTCCCTCTCAGTATCCCAACTTCTTTCACAGAGATGGAAGAAGCTTCTGGATTCCAGATCGTGCACAGGCAGAAACCAAGACCCATACCTCGTGCAAATCTCCCTATACGCCTTCCTTCACCAACACTTCTAAGCCAGGTTGGATGTTGCTCTAGGTCAATGCCAGGCCTCTTTTCCAGGCTTGTAGGCCCCCCTCTAGGCTACACCCAGGTAAGTGGCCTACTTGCCACACTGTTCCCATGTTCTTTCATTCCTTTCTGGGCTTTGTTACAGCAAACCCCTTTCTGCCAAGATTTTAGGATAGAGAAGTTATGGTGTAGATTATGGATTAGTTTCCTTGGCCTCCAATTCCAACCTCCTTTTCTCTTGCCTTCCTGGGCTACGAGTGTTGTAAAACTAAATACTCAGTTTTCCTAGTTGTCTGGTCAGAGGTGGCCATGGGACACAGTTCTGGCAAAAAAGATGAAGCAGAAGCTGGAAGGATTTCCTTTCCTTAAAAAAAAAACAAGGCCACAAGAGGAGTAGGGTTTTTACTTCTTCACCTTTAACCCTGTCTGGAATATGGGCATACTGAAGTTTCTTAAGATCATTAGAGAGAGAGAGAGAGAGAGAGGCAGACAGACAGAAGACAGGAAAGGAGGAAGAGAGAGAGAAGAGAAAAGAGAGAGAGAGAAAGCTTCAGAATAAGGATGTGAAAGCAGAAAGATAAAAGGATTCTTGATACTTGATGACCTAGACAGCTACATCAGCCCTCAGCTTCCCACTTCAAGGATTCTTGTTACAAGAAAAATAAACCATTTAAACCACTGTAATAGGATTTTCTGATACATGCAGCCAAATGCTTTCCTGATCAATATTATGGGGATGTCAGGTCAAATGTGTCTGCTTACTTGTTTCCATTCACTTTCTCCTTCATCTTTGCACACATCATAGGACTCTTAGCTCAGGGTTTTTCTTCTCTCCTGTGGTGATAGTTTGAATTATTGTGCAGCAAATTTCACTCTCTTCCTTTCCCAATGGGGGCAGAGTATACTTACCTTAACTTTGGAATATTAGTAGACATGACATGGGCAGAAGCTTTAAATATGCTGTGCAATGTGGCTGGCCTCTTGCATTCTGCTGATCCACTATGAGAAGAACATGGCATGGCTAGCTGCTGCCTCATTAGCCTGAGCCCTAGAATGAGCAGACATGAGCAAACTTGAATGGACCTACAACCTGGAGCACAGCCCAGCTGGACCTCAGCCTGAAGTACAGTCACCCAGCTGAGCCCAGGCTAGATCAGCTGAACCATAGTTGCCTTCTAGGCATCAAGAAGATGAGAGTGAGTTCTTATAGTTGGAAGCCACTGAGACTTGAGGTGGTTTGTTATTCAGCACTAATGTAGCCATAGCTAAGACGTCATGTAGGGAATACTTCCCTTAAGATATATCCTGAACTTTCTTCTTTTGGCTTAGTGAAACTAAAGGTATCAGTCAGTCAAACCAGTCTCTTGGTATGTAAGTAGGAATTTAAGTAATTTTTAAAAAGTTTCACTCTCTCAGCTATGCTTGGCTTTAATGTTCTGATCTTACTAAGAACTGAAAATTTTTATTTTGGGAGTCAGTATCTAAGCGTTGATTCTTTCTTCTCTTTTCATTTCTACTAAATAGTTCTAATCTACCCCCAAGGCAAATAGATGCCTTTGGCCAATCAAGGAGAAGTTCAAGTAAAATGAAATGTAAATTGAAGAAGCACATTACAATTTTTATTGTTACTGGTTTTTGCTTTCTTCTGCTTTTTAACTCTTCTGTGGCACTAGTAGAAGTCTTTTAGTCAGCAAGCTATGGTGTGCAGGCCAAATCTGGCCATGTGATTTTGTACAGCTATAAGGTAAGAATGGTTTTTACAAATGAATATTTGTAATTGATTTGACGGTAGGGGACTCTAACTTTGAACCTCAATTCAATGAATTGTTATTCCCCCCAAAAGAATCTCATTTTTCTCATTAATAGATCTGTATTTGAGAAAAATGTACTTAATTATTATTACTATATTCTGAATTTTGCCAATAAAACATATGCGGAATGTGTTTTCTCTCTTATTGTATAAGTATCCACATATTATCCTTGATTTTGCTTCTTGTCTCACAAAGGCCTAAGTATTTACTACCTGGCCCTTTCCAGGAAAAGTTTGCTGACCCCTGTCCTAAGGTCTTAGGCTTATAATTGCTATCCTAAGAGATATCTCTGTTCTGCATGTCCTGAAGAGACAAACTCTAAGGTGAGCAGAGGCTAACTCCCCTTCTCTTTCTGTCATTGACAAAGGACAGTCTTTGTTCCTAGAGAAATTTTAGGGAAAAATCAGTGCCAAACGGTTTTCATAAATTTTTGTGTGCTTTTTACTATTCTTATAAAAGCTTTCTTCTGGAAAACCTAAACAGGATTGCATAGATACTCATCGGGCTGATGCTCACACTGTTCTGCTAAGGAAGTTAATGTGTACCCAGCTAAATCATGGTTAGAAATAAGCTCCAGCTGCCGAGTCAGGCCTGGTTCAGATCACTTAAGTAGAAATAGTTGAAAGAGCACCTGAACTAATTTACACTTGGAATTAACCTCTTTTACTTGTATTTTTCATCATCACAACATATAACTTCAGGTAATCTCTTTTGTAGCTGTGATTCTTTTCCTAATCACTGTTCATACTTTATCACTCCAGTTAGTTGTAGTAATTACGAGGTGTGCTCTACTTTAATTTTTCCTTAATTACTCATATTTCCTTTTAGTACTCCAAACAGTGAAATGTGTTTTGTTTCCACTTTTCACATCATACATCCATCCATTTGAATGTACCTTGGCCTTTATTGTGATGAAAGTGAAAATTTTGTTGTTTATCCTTTTAAAATTATTGTTACAGTTATTTCACAGTTGATATTATACAGGTTGGTTGTACTGATTTGGTGTGTGCATAATCATAGAATTTCTTCACATTCAAGTTTTTAAGTTTTTTACGGAATAAATATTTTTTAGAGCTGTGTTTATTTTCCTGTTAGGATCTTCAAAAAGCACTTGTGATTTACATTTCATTTTTATTATTTCACTTTGTTAGCATCTGTTTGATAATAATCATAGTACTTCCTATAATAACATTTCGGTCATTCCAGATTTACCCACTACTCCAAAGCAGGCTGGGAAGTCTACCAACCATGCCAAGAAATCTCTGTTAGAGGAGAGAGTGGGGGGTGAAGTTAATAAGCCTGCCCTGACAGTTCCCAAGAGCTTCTCAAGGGTTCTGCGCTCTCAGTCTACAGAGACTGCAGTTTTGATCCGAAGGGAAAAATTGATTTAACTCCTGCATTTACATTTTTATGATGGTGTCTTTAAAGCCTATTACCTTAATAATACCTCCCATATGCCCACTATTTTTCAGAGCCAGCACTCCATGCTTGTATTTTGTAATCAAATTTTCTTTTTGATTCCTGACATTTTTCATGGGCTTCTGAAGTTTTCTGCATTAGGGAAAGCTTATGCATGTAACGAGCCGAGCACAGAGCTTGACACCTACCTAGTGCTCAATAAATGGTAGCTGTTGTTATAATTTGATTTTATTTGGCTTAAAATCCCTATGCGTTTTGACAAAAATTCATTGAGATTATTTTTACATTGAAATTCAAAAGTCTGTGGTTGGTGAAGTTCTGTATTTCTCAAGACCTCTAACTGGGGAATGCACTAATATCACTCTAAGCATGAAAGAGAATTGTTCTGATCACTGTTAAATAAATCCTTGCACAGATTTATTCTTGCCTGGATCTGTTCTATAATAAAAATAGGTTATTTTCAAAAAGCTGCTTGTTTCGAATACCAATTTCTTGGGCCCAGTGGGTAGCTGAAGTGTTACTGTGTATTTATGCTTTGTGGGTAAGCATTAATTTTAGGGAATCTCTGTGGTGTTGCTGAAGGCTACATAGAAAGGCCCAGAAGGAGGCTCATGCTTTTTCTGGATGAGAGAAACTTTTCCCAAATATTTACCTACTTTTGTGAAGTTAGCACTGGAATCCCAGGAATCCTGGATCTCAATTTACTTCTGTAATCACAAGTTCACATGTCCTTTCTTCAATGCCCTGGACTGTAATTACAACTTAAAAAAATCACACAAATTAAATTGCAATTGAAAAAAATATCCTAATTAATGAAAATATTCTGCTAATGAAACTACAAAGTCAAATAATAAATTAGTCTCAAGGAGTGTAAGGAGTTTGGTGATATTAACTTTTTTTCCCCTTTGTGGTATCAAAACAGCTCAGCAGATCAAACCCAGAGAATACTTGCTAAATTCATCTATTTTGGTAAATAGTTGATGCTCCTGCTTGTCTTTTTTGTTGTTGTTGTTGAAGTATAATTGTTTTACAATATTATATTAGTTTCAGGTGTAAGTGTAGTAGTTCAATATTTTTATAGATTATACTCCATTTAAAGTTATTACAAAATAATGGCCATATTTCCCTGTTCTGTACAATATATTCTTGTAGCTTATTTATTTTATACATAGTAGTTTGTGTCTCTTGATCCCCTACCCCCATCTTGCCCCAACCCCCTCCCTTCTCTTCACTGGTAACCACTAGTTTGTTCTCTATATCTGTGAGTCTGTTTCTGTTTTGTTATATTCATTTGTTTGTTACATTTTTTAGAGTCCACATATAAGTGATAACATAGAGTATTTGTCTTTCTCTGTTTGACTTATTTCACTAAGCATAATACCCTCTAGGTCTATCCACATTGTTGCAAATGGCAGAATTTTATTCCTTTTTATGGCCGAATAATATTCCATTGTGTGTGTGTGTGTGTGTGTGTGTGTGTGTATATATACCACTTCTTCTTTATCCATTCGTCTGTTGATGGGCCCTTAAGTTGGTTCCATATCTTGGATGTTGTGAATAATGCTGCTATGAACATGCATATATCTTTTCAAATTAGTGTTTTCATTTTCTTTGGATATGGACCCAGGAGTGGAATTGCTGGATCATGTGGTAGTTCTATTTTCAGTGTTTTGAGGACCCTTCATACTGTTTTTCATAGTGACTACACCAATATTTCCATTCTTACCAACAGTGTTCTCTTTTCTTCACATCCTAGTCAACATTTCTTATTTATAGACTTTTTGATGATGATAGCCATTTTGACTGGTGTGAGGTGATATCTCATTGTGGTTTTGATTTGAATTTCTCTGAAGATTTGCGATGTTGAGTATCTTTTCATGTGCCTGTTGGCCATCTTACAAGTGAGGTGTGGTTAGGTTTGAGTCCAGGGGATACCTAGCATGCAGCCCAGTGGTCTTCAGCAAGATCATTTGCAGCAAGATTAGTCTTGTCTTAGTCCACAAGAAAGCAGTTTATTTAGCAATCAGAATAATTTACATGAAGA
The DNA here is from genome assembly GCF_964341445.2 of Mesoplodon mirus. NCBI lineage: Eukaryota > Metazoa > Chordata > Mammalia > Artiodactyla > Ziphiidae > Mesoplodon > Mesoplodon mirus. The sequence goes on along the minus strand of NC_138985.1, from coordinate 82,444,953 downwards.
TAAAAAAAATAACAAGTGGCCATAAACATCACCAGGAAAGCTTTATTGGAAACTCCCTTTGGGATAAAATACTCACTAGCCCAGCAAATGGTCCTCTAGTTACTAGCTGTTGCAAGAACAGCTAATACGTATATGGGTGGCTTGGTACCCACTTCTGCCACATTACTGAATGAAAATTAGCTCAAGTCCCATGAATTTCATGAATTTCTTAAACTATGTTGCATGTGAGAAACCATTTTTGTCCACTGGGGCAAACACAGGTAATTGTTTATTCATTTAACAAGTATTTATTTGAAATTTGCTTTGTGTCAGGAACTGTGATAGAGGTTAGGAAGTTAGCAGTAAATAAGTCAGATAAAAATCCTTGCCCTCATGAAGCTTACAATGTAATTGGTCAATAGTGTAGTAAGTGCTGTGTTTGGGGAAGTTCAGATTATCGTATGACCACATTTGTAATTTAAAAAGATGGATCTGCTATGGCTGATGACCGGATCCAAGTGTTGGGTGGTTGAATTGCTGGCCAGGGGGCTCTTATGGGCATTGATTTTTCCCAGAATTTTGATTTCAAGTGTGGATGGAGACAGGACGTCCAAGATTTTGGTGAAAAAGGGAAAGTGACTAAAAGCTGGTAGATAATAGGAACCAGGATAGGTAGCAAACTGCCATGACCTTCAAAGAAGTTAGAAGGTTGCCAAGGACACTGACCCCACCTACCAACTCAGCTTGAGAGGGTATAGGGAAAGCACTGTTCTCTCTGGCAGGCCAGGAGGTGGAAGGAATGTTTAGTGAGGAGGCTGGTGGACTTTGTTAACCACTGAAAGGAGTTCTAGGGGTAAATGAGGTTTAGGGGTACCCATGGAAGGTGTGGGAGGAGAAGAGCAGCAGAACATCAGGTCAGTGGAGAGGAAGCAAAGAGCATTTGGGGGGTTGTGTCCTGGGGCAGACAAATGATTGGAGAAGCTTTTTTCTTAGAGGGTGACTATGGTTTGCAAGAATGTGAGGCACAGGGCCCCTCAGATCCCTCTGGAATCACTCTGGGGGAGGGTGTCAGTTGAATTGCACTTTTGAGGGACATCTGGTCTTACTTGGGAGGCTTCCCACTTCTTTAAGCTGTCAACCAAGGTCTGGATGGATTGTGTAGGCATAGTGAGTGGTTAGCAGCCATGTTCATCTGGCCTCATGTGATAAGGAGCTTGGAAGCAGTAAGAGTCCTCCATGACAGTGTGCAGGGTGGGGATGAGAGCCCAGTAAATTTTGTCTAAATCTTGCTGATATGGTAAAGTTCAATCTGAAAAGATCACCATTGCTTATGCTTTTCTTATTGGTGCCTGTCTTCAAAAAGAGATTAGAAGAATCTAATAATTTTCTCCAAAATTATGATCCATTAAATAATTAAGGGTGTAGGGGAGAGTCTGTGAGCAAGCACTGGGGAGGAGGAAGAGATGGATAAAAGCTGTGAAGGGAAGGAGAATATTGGCAGAAGCAGCATAAAGCTAAGATAGAGGAGCAAGCAAATTGCAGGCTACCTGTATCAGTCATTCTCTGTGAAAAGGTACTCTATGTGAAGTCCAAATTCGTACAAAGCTGTGGAGGAAATGGAGGATTAGGGCAGATTTGTTTATTCCCAAAGCTTCCACACCCCTCCTAACGCTGCCTTTCAGGTTCACATACCATGTGTTGCAACTTCTTTAGAATGTCCCCAGAAGTGCTGTTGACAAAAGTAGAATCACTCAGATTGGGTCAGTCTCTGTGCCCTGAGTTGAGTTTTTCATGTTTTTATCCTTTCTTCCCTAGGCTTTTGTGCAGGAGAAAAATACATCCCATGATACTCAATTGCTAGTGCTAATATTAAGCATCTTGAAGTAGATGAAACTCTGCCCTCTCCCTCCTTTCCCCTTCCCTTCAACTCAGGAAATGGCTTGGCTGGGCAATGTTTTGCAACCTTCATCCAGAAGCCTTGGGTGTGACAGGCTACAGAGACGTGACTTGAGATCCTGGACAATTGCTTAAGGACTATGTTTACTTACCAGTGAACCCATACTTACTTTCTGGTCACAGTATTAATAGTAGTAATAATAATAATAGTGATAACTCTCTCTACATGCTTCATGTGGAAGGCACTGTTCTAAGCCTTGTGCATTTTAGCTACAATATAAGCTCTATGAAGACTGAGATTTTTGCCTCTTTTATTCACTGTGAATGGTACCTGGTTCATAGAAGGCAATCAGTAAATATTTTTTGAGTGCGGGTATTTATTACATTATCACCACAATCATTTAACGTAGATACTATTATCGTCTCCATTTTACAGATGAGAAAACTGAGGGACAGAGTGGTTAAGACTGCATAGCTAGAAAATAGCAGAGGCAAGTTTTGAACCAGGCAGAAATGTGAAAGCAGTTTACTAATTTGCAAAAATGTGAAAACAGTTTACATAATAATCACGAAAGAAAGTTGGGTTGTATGCAAAATGAAATGCACTTGGATAACCTCACTTTTGGATAACCAAGCATTCAACAAATTATATTGAATCCTTTACCATATTTTTGCCACATAAAGACTATTAACTTAATAGTCTTTAGTTGTTGTTTTTTGAAGTAACTTACATTTTCCACACTACCATTTTGAAATGTGAGCTATTTTTCAGCCCTTAAGAATATACCTCATTTTGTTAATCCAGATGGCATTTCTTGAGACTGCCAAAATACACAAACAGCATAAAAATATTAACATTAAATTAAGATATTTTTAAGGGAAAAATATCTTCCCCCTTCTGAAATCTCAATTCAAATTCTGGAAGCCTAAAAATGCAAATCATCAACAAGTTTACCTATTGGTCATCAGAAAGACATACTCTTTTAAAGTATCATATTCCATAACACACACTTGATTTCCAAAAGTGTGGAGACTGAGAAGTTCTATGCTTTTCCATATTTAGAAGTTTCCAAAGACTACATCATAGCAGATGTTATAAGTAGCATTGAAAAGATGAAGTAATTAAATGACCCTTCTTTATAGCTGAAATTAAAGATGAGTTTAGTGTGTTCTTAGAAAGATGAAAATACCTGACAACTCAGTTCTGGTACCTCATGGAACAGTGCATCTTTCAGGGCACACTTGTCATCAGATTTCTTTGTAGCAACACAAAACAATTTGTAAAATGATTTAAACAAACATGGAAACATTCAAGAACAATCTTTGTTCTTAGCTCTAGGATACAGAGATGAGAGGTACTGTGTCTGTCCTTCAAGTAACTCATATCTAGAGGGGAAAGCAGAAAGGAAAAGTGAACAGAAACGTAAAAAAACCCACATCATAATAAACACAGTGCAGGTACTATGGCTGCGAGAATGCACAGGGTATGCGGAAGCACCCTGAAGGACTGGCTGATTTAGTGGGGGAAATGCCTACAGGTTTCTTGGTGGAGGTGTCACCTGAACTGAGTTTTGAAAGGCAAATCCAGGCATTTCTAAGATGGAACACTTAGTAAAAGTACAAGGTAAGAGGGAGGAAAGTGCTGGCAGGAAACTGCCATTACCTAGGTATTCTGGAGAAGTCAAGAGCCACATTGGGAAGAACCTTGCCCAAATGCAGGAAGACTGAATTTTGTCCTAGGGATAATCGAGAAATAATGAAGGGTGATCAGCAGGGGAGGATAAGTTAGTTAAATTTGCATTTTTAGAAGGATAGTTTATTGAATATTTGATGGGATAATATGAGAGACTAGCTGATATTTTATTTTGTCCCTGCATTTTCCCCTTTCTCTACTGTTTGCCTGCCTCAACCTGCCAAATTCAGACTGCTGTCCCTGTCCTCATTGCCTTAGAGTTGTAGTGAGAAATAAAGTACTGAAAGTCTAAGAAACTCTGTCTCTGAAACCTAAACCTTTTATTGAAAGTTTCAGAGGATTCGTGGAAAAGGTAAAAGGAGTTTAAGAGGATACAGCATATACTCAGGATGTCTTGGCCAGAAACATAAAGGGCTGAAGATTTTTTCTAAAAAGATTCTAACTCTCTGTGAGATACTAAGTTGTGTTTTGTTCTCCATGTATTTCTCCTTTTCTATTTCTAGAAGGTGGCCAGGATTTTGTATTTCTTGTCCTTAGGGAGTTTTGGGTCTTAGTGTCCTAAAGTAGGGCTGCCAGAAGAAATAAATCTTGCTGGGATGACACTTCACCTTGTTAAGGGGGTGGGCGGAGTAGGGAGGCAAGCAGTCCACCAACCTGGGAAGGGATAGAGGTCTTTAGCGCCCATTCATACCTGTGCTCCTTTCTTTTATGACCTAGGAAGCTGTACAGTTTAGGAGGGGAATAGGGTGGGGTGCCCTTAGAAAGTTGAACTCATGGTAATGGGTCTACCAGCTTCAGCAAAGATTCCTATACTTTGGGAGAACTAGCTGTGCCACCTGTCGTCAAGGGATCATATTTTAATCTACATAAAACTCTTGGGATCCTCACACAGTCCTGGAGTGAAGGGTTGGGGAGATTAGGAGAAACTCAGTAACAACTACGATTAAGATTTTCTGCTCAGAGTTAGATTTAATCAGGTTTTAGGGAAAATAATTTGATATTTTATCTGCACTTAAATTGGGGTCAAAATTCACACCCACTGCACATTATAGAATGATTTCTCTGGTGTCAGAAGAAGTACTCAAAAACATCTAAACTGGAAGGAGGGGACTTGTGCCAAAAGCTAAATTAAGAATGACAGGGGTCTAAATGCAGACAGGGACTCTGGGACTGGCGAGAAGTCAAGATCTGAGAGATGCTCAGGAGGTGGAATTGAGATGGGGAGGTGTATTAATCAGGCTCCAGTCAGGAGACAGAAACTACACAATGATTTGAACAGGGAAAGTTTAATATAAAGAATTATTAACTTATAACAAGGGATTAACTACTAAGGGGTATAGAAACCTCTAAAGAATACAGGAATAGCAGGTATAAGGAGCAGCCACTGCCCTTGGGGATGAGGCAGAGCACCCAAGGAAGGAACAAATTTGGAAACACTTCCATTCCTCAAGGCTGAGATTCAGGTCTCAGCAGAGAGGGCATCTGTAGCCCACTGATGATGAAGAAGTCTGCTGCAGTACAGCAGCCTGAGGCTGGCAAGCAGAAAACCATTTGCTCTGATAAAGCTTGCCATAAAGCTGGCTTCGGTGCTGGTGGAACTTGCTGGGAAGCTGTCTGGAGGAGTGTTGCTGGGGAGCCACTTCATGACTGACTTCGCTGGGACGCTGGTTGTGGCACCAGTGGAAATCACTAGAAAACTGTCCACATTGAGGCTGCTGAAACTCTCTGGGGGTGAGCACCACTCTGTGTCCCTCACACTCGACAGGTAGCAAAGGAGCAAAAAGAGAAAAGAAAACGAGCCAGGAAGAGAAACCCCTTCCTTCTGCAGTGTCCCTCCATTTCCCTCCACTGACAAAGCTTACCTTAGGGCCAGCTTGCAAAGAAGAAGTGTTCACAGGATCCAGCTTCAACATCACAAACAGGGAAATGAAGGATGGATTTAGAACTTGAAGGCAAGAGATTGGTATCTGGCATGAGGTTGGGGGAACCTCTAAGACTATGTATAGGTTTTTGGTTTGAGTGATTGAGTTTATGTTGAAGCTTTTCAGTAAGGAAGGAATAGGAGTTTGGGGGGAAGAATTGGATGGATTCAGGTCAAATTTTGTGTAACAGTAAGATTGCATGTTGAATGAAAAGGAAACATGACTGATTACTGAAACATGAGAATACCAATATTTTAGGGGTAGGTGAGGGAGAGACCCCTATGAAAGAAACTGGAAGAGTGAAGTTTATAGGGAGTAAAATTAAGAAGGAGTGGGATTATGGAAGCCAGCAGAAGAGAGATTTAAAGAAAGAAAGGAGGGGCGAATAGTGCCAAATCCTGCCAGTTAAAAAAAAGTAAAAATAACTGAAACGTGTCATAAGGTTTAGGAGCTAAGAGATCTTGTGTAGAACCTTATTGTTTACAGCATTAGTGCTAAAAATAGATAAAGGAGTAAGGGTCATGCATGTTGAACTAGTCCATACTCTAGAATTTTGTGAGATGGAGAGATGTATAAGATGCTATGACTGTTTTCAGAGAACTTACTTTAGAAATGGAGGAAAATATGCAAAATATACAAATAACTCCAATACAAGGTGTACTTCAGTGAATGCTGTATGAAACTACAAATGAAGTGTAATTCGACTATGAGGGAGGGGGAGCTTGTTGCATGCTGAGAGTATCATGAGAGGCTTGATTTTGAGGATGTATTTAAATTGGGCTTTGCAGGATAGGCAGAGTTTCAGGAGGCAGGGAATGGTACAAGTGAAGGTACTGAGGTGGAGAGGTGCAGGATGGGCGGGGGGAGGTTTTGAAGTTTGACCTCTGTGTGATATGCCTAATGGCAAATATTGCGGGTACTACAGGAAAAGGAGGCAGAAAAAGAGAGATATTTATATGGCTGTTGACCATTTAATGTATACTCAGTAGGCATTGGAAAGCCAATGAAAGTTAAATCAGGACTTGACCAGCACTGTGCTTAGTAAGATTGCTGGGGACAGATGCATGGAGGACTGATTGGATGAATGACAAAACGGAAAGAAATATACCATATCAGGAGGCTGCCAAAGTAGGCAAGGGACTACCCCAGCCCAGGAACCAAGAGCTTTAATTGGGGGCTTCCCTGGTGGCGCAGTGGTTGAGAGTCCTCCTGCTGATGCAGGGGACGCGGGTTTGTGCCCTGGTCCGGGAAGATCCCACATGCTGCAGAGCGGCCGGGCCCGTGAGCCATGGCCACTGAGCCTGCGCATCCGGAGCCTGTGCTCCACAACGGGAGAGGCCACGACAGTGAAAGGCCCACGTACCAGTAAGTAAGTAAGTAAGTAAGTAAGTAAGTAAATAGATAGATAGAGCTTTAATTGGGGAGTAGCTGAAGAGGTGGCTCAGAGGAGAACTAAAGGGGTTCTGCAAAAGAAGTGACAAGAAGTAGTATTGAGATGTTGGAATCTGGTCGAGGAGGATGTGGAAAGACCCAAGAGTTTACAGAGATTGGTTCGAGGAATGGTGATACTATTAGTCACCATAAGAAATGGAGAAGAAAAATATGGGTAGTTTGGGTTGGGAGGAGCTTTAGTTCTGGACAAATTGAGTAATTTTAGGAGATTAGAAAATTTTGGTTCTCATCTTTCTAGTCTTTAACATAGTAGCTACAATCCATTGGGTGTTTATATGCTATCAACTGTGTGGAGGGCTTTGAGAATGGGCTCTCACCTAGTTCTCAGGACTACCTGTGATAATATTCTTTCTGTTTCACATGTAGGGATGTGGAGACTTAGAGAATCTGTTATGTGGCAGATGTCCTACAGGGCTAGGTTTCAAGGTCATGTTTCTCTGTCTCCACACCCAGGCTCTGAACTATTACATAAGACTCAACTTGTGCATATGTCTCCTTCCCTTAATCTACTAACTTAATTCCTGGTGACCAGGAATCATGTCTTGCACTGCTTGATAGCTCTCAGACTGCTAAGGACAAATTGCTCAGTTTAAGTATTCAGTTAGTATCTGTTGAATGAATGAATGCTGAAGTCCACTTAATGGTCCCCAAAGGGCTTGAAGAAGTGTGAACTCCCATATTTACCAAATAAATATGTGCTTGGACTTAAGAAAATACAGCTGGTTAACTCAGTTAATTTGAGCATGATACTAATGAGGCCAAGGTCATAGGTTTAATTCCCTCGTGGGCTAGTTCACTTTGCAGTATTTTCATGCTCTCAATCTTAGACTTTCTAGCAAATACGAGTACATACACATGGTTCTAAGGGAACCAGCAAAGGAAAGGAGAAAGAATGAATCAGTGCAAATCCATCACCACTTTTGGAAAAACACCTTGAATAATATTACCTATTTATGGCTGGTCACCAGTGTCATTTATGTTTACATATGAAGAATTGCTCATAATTATTACGTGCTCTGATTGAATTTGTTATACTGAAGTCCAAATTAGTACATGTGCCTTAAATGTAAGAGGATTTAATAATTTAAACAAAACACTATTATTTGCCAAAGAATTTATAGCAGAAAGAAACCACTCTTGGGTCACTTAAAAATTAATTTGATTTATACGTAAGAACACCTTTACTAAGTTAAGTGATATATTCCTGAATAGTTTCCTAGTCGTTGTGATACAAGAAATTTGCTTTTGGAATAAAAGAGGAAAGAAAGAGAACTTTGGGGACTGTTGTATTATGGTGGAAAGGTTATGAGGGCTGTTCAGGGCACATATTCCTTGAATATGCGACTTACTGTCTGTGTCATTTTGGTCAACTTACTTCGTCTCTCTGAGTCTCAATTTTTTGCCTGTCAGATAATCCTATGGACCCTACATGGTTGTTCTGTTTGTATCTAATATGTCTGAAATGATATATGTAAAGCACGTTGCATACAGGTGATCTTAAAAAATATTGTTCCCTTTTCTCTTTATTTCTCAAAACTCCTCAGAGTTTCTCTGCATTGTAAGTGGTGTGAATAATTATATTGTAAATAAAATGGTAGCATTTTAAAAAATCTGCATTATCATATTAGCATCAAGTGTATCTTTTAAGAAGTTGATAAATTTTTTCGAGAAATTTTTATTTTAGTTGGTTTATGTTCTCTGTGTGAAGTATTTGTTTTAGAAATAAGGAAGTACAACTTCATGTAATGGTTTTGCCTTTTGTTTGGCAAAGGTGTATTTTATTTTTTTCTGAAGTAGTATAAATGGGATTGCAATTAAAATGGTAGATCCTTTGAGGAACAATAACTCTTCTCAAAAGGGACTGTGAAATACAGAAGTTTCCATGCCATTAACTGCTGAAGAAAATCATCATCGTAACCCATGATACAGTGCAGAGTTTAGTTTATTCCCTATCTGTAAAGAACAGACTAAAGGATCAGGCATTATGTTTGCTGGGGTCAACTACCCTCTTTATAGCACCAGTATCATTCTCCCCAAAAAACAGGCAAAGGGGCATCTTTGTAAAATTAGATTGGTCTCAAACACTGAAGGAAAGTATAGTGATTAATGTAAGACTCAATTCTTCCTAAATAAGGTATTTGGAAACATTCATAGAAAGGAAGGAATCGGCCCACATCTACCTTTGGGTACCAGTCTCTCTAAGGTTTCTAATATGCTTCCATTCTTTAGCACAGAACACTCACTGTACTGAGCCCTTAGGCTCTAAGTGGTATCTATTAATCTCTATTACTCATATTCTCATTTTTCTGACTGATGTTGTACTTGTCTAAGGAATTTTACCAGAAGAAAGAATAAAAATGTAGTATGTGGTGGGGGGAGGGATGGGGACAAATATATGAAATAGATGGAAGAATCAGAAAAAAATCAAAGTGGAAGCATTAAGATGAAGAATTTATGGAGTACAATTTGTCATGAGTTGTATTGACCAATAAAGAAAATGAGAAGTTTGTGGATTAATATTTTAAACTCATAGCCTGAATTAGAATCCAGCAAATCAATGCCAGTAACCAGCAAATGTACTTAGCAATTAGCAGGAGGGGTAAAAAGTGAGCTAGTTAATCAGCTTTGGAACCTACCATGGTTCAATTTTGCATTCTGATTAAACAGTTTCAATCTAGTTGTCATTTACTTTTAAAGTGCTGGTACGAGGAGTTTGCTGTAAATAGCAGTACTAATTGCACAAACTTGAGCCAAACACAGATACTGCACGCTGTGTGTATTTGTCTTTCATTGTGTAGTTCTGCCAATGGACCTGCTGCTGCTGCTCCTACCCTTTCCTTTCTTGGGCACAGCACACCCAAGAAGCATTCTCTGGTGTGTATGTAGGTGTGAATGTGTGAGTGAGTGTGTGTGCGTGTGTGTGTGTGTATAGTATGTGTGCATGTACTCTTATAAGTGAACAATAGCACAGACATTGAAAACAATTTCCTTTCATTTATTTCTAGGTCTTCAACTCTTTTTTCCTAAATGTGAAAATCTACTGTGTTAGCCTAATGAGCCACTACATCCTGGTATTACTTTCATTCTTTTATAGATGGCTTTCGTTTCTCTTCAGTTTCATTATTTTCACTAAAAGCGTTAGCCATTGCATTGCTGTGCACTCCCACCTCTCTCAAGCTTCTGCTTGTCACTGAATCACTGAGTTATAACTGAGAGAACCCTTTATGCTAACTCGATGGAATTGCTGATAATTGGGGACTGGTATGTCAGTCTCAGGTTGGGGCAAGACCGAAACCTGGGCTGAAACTGAAAAAGGCATAATCATCTAAATCTAACTGCATGTATACTTCCAGGAAATTCTTGGAATGTGAATTTGGTAAGTTATGAAAAGAATTGTAAAGAAATGGTTTACGCACATCACATGCCAACTGGCAAGAGATGATGTAGCATTCTTTTCCTTTTTTAAATTGAGCTTACTAAAAGTGTTTTCATAATGTGGACTAATTGCAGCCCACTGAAGATGAACAAACACATGGGTGAATTAACACCAAACCTCGTTTTGACTGTTGACAAGGAAGGTGCCCCTTTTCCCACTCCATCAGGGAAAAGGTTAAATTTAGGAAACGAGTGCATTAATTACCATTTATTTCAAAAGTACTTTATTTTATTATGGTGTGCAGCATTCATCACCTAGACAACCAGCTCCTTGGGAAGGCCATGCCAATAAAAGAAAGTCTAGATAAAGCTCAGAAGTCAATATTGAGAGTACAGCATCCAAATCAAATTAAAGAAACACTGCTGAGGTTGCCAAACATTTGACTTGTGTATTGTGTAGGTCTCAGACACCAGAGAACATGACATTGCAGAGATTTCTTTTTGATATACATATGTATCTGCCTTAAATGAACTGTCTGTGTAGTATTTACTGGGTCCAGAATTGAGTTCTCTCTGACTGTTAATAAGTTCAAATCTTTAACACTACCTTCATCATTTAATTGTTTTGTTTCCCCTTAGTGTACCCTGAGATCATAGAGGAGACTCCTAACAAACACGTCTGGGCACAAAGGAAACACTGGGCTCATGAAGAATAGCTCTTGCTATTCTGCTCCCTGGTTGCCCTTCCTGAGCAGCCTGCACACCTGCAACCTCAGCTGGGAGAAAGGAACATAGCTTTTCCCAGTTCATTTGTTACTAACTGGCAGTGAAGCCGAAGCCTGGGCAGTGTGATAATCTAAGGCACATGTTTAGGCAAATGAAATATAGTCTTACACGGTTTTCTTATTTAACTGGGACGGTTAGGTAATCCTTTTTCATATTCCCGTCCTCACTCTAAATAAAGATTATCTGAGAGAATCACAGGTAGTGGGACGGGAAATCAGGGCTGAAAATTTAATTCTCCCATCCAAACCTCACATATAATTTGAACATGAGTCATTGGACATGGAAGGGACGGTGGCCTCTGTTATGTCAGACACATCATCATTTATCAGGGGTCTTCTGGCTTATGCTTTTAGTTGCATTCGAGATGCAATTATTTTGAAAAATTTAGAGCTGCCAATGAGAAGGGCAGGTTTTTTTTAAAAAACAGTTATTTTGGGGAAGGCTGTGTTTTGTGACTCTGAAATCAGTAATTCAAAAATAAGAAAGTTTTTTCCCCCCTAGCCATTCCTATATGTGATCAATATGTGTAGTTTTATCAGGAATATCATGTCTTCACATGAAAGATCTCCACAAAGACAAACATTCAGGAGAGCATCTTGGTTTCTCTTCATTTTATAGAGCTAGTTTCACGTTGGTGTTCTTAAATGTGCAAGCCCAGACTGTGTATAATTGAATGAATTAATAACCCATACTTTTAAAAAGTCAAAGCACTTAATTTTACTCCTTTTTATTCTTTCTTTTAACGATTATCAATAATATTTTCTAAATTACCTACTACATTTAAATAATCCTCATTTAACATCCTCATTCAGAAGCAGTTCTTTCATTGCTATCCATTAGCTTTTTATATATATCTTTTAGTCATCAAAACATATGATATACAGAAAGTAGTTAAAGTCTTTTCTCCATGCTCAGGTCCTACTGCCTCAGTAGTATTTTCCACAGAGGGACACCCACCCTCTGCTCATTTATCCATTAATTTCTCTGTCCTGTGGCTCTTTCCTTATTCTTCCTTTGTAAAATTATTTTGGCCATCTGCAGTGGTTCCTTACTTGACCAAGAAGTCCAGAGTGAAGGTAAGTAGTGGGTGGAGGGCACTGGATGGTCATGGAGCCTTACTAAATCTTTACCATGGTGGAGTGACCATTGCCCAGAGTCTTGTGGGATGAGAACTCTGGTTTCAGCTTCCAAAATTGACTTAGCAAACCTTACCCCCATGGAAAATGTTGCCAGAAACTGATGCTTATAAACTTGATTAAGTCAAACTGCAGTGAGATATGGAAGAACATGGGGTGCTGGATACTCTTTTCTCCCGGTCAATGTGTTCTCTCTTTAAGGCAAAGTGTGAGGAAGCCAAGCTACCATCAGCAGGTTGCATAGTGAGCCTGGGGCAAGAAAATGAGATGCAGGTTTTGTAATTGATCTTCACAATGGGCATGTATATTCTTGGTCTGGGGAAAGCATGTGTTCATGGGCCAGTGTTCCTTCTTCCTATGGGTAGCGCTTGGAGCTTGGATGAGCACAGCCACTATATGTCTCTGTGGCTCTTTTTCATCTCTGCTTCATTAGCTGATTCCCATAATAACATGTCCCAATTTATGCCCCCCTCACACCTTGTACATATCCCTACACCTTAACTGTTTCTTATGAATGGTCTTTCAGTACAGTCATATCTTCACATATATGGGAATCATTCTATCTTCTGAGTTATTAGAAGCAGATTCTATAAAGGGTAACTAATTTAACTTATAGAAATCTCATTTGTGATCTTATTTCCATGATTTCCAAGAGAAATAATGATTGTCATAGGTTCCCCCTTCCCTTATTTGTGCTATCCCTCATGTGATGTCACGTAGTCAGAGGAGCATAGATTTTGCAGTCACAAATTTTCAGAGACAAATTTCCTTTCTGCCTCAGGCTAACTATGAGATCTCGGGTAAATTATTTATACTCCTGAGCTTCAGTTTTTTCATTAGTAAAATGGATTATAATAATAACTACCTTTTAATGACTTTAGCAATGTGGCTAATTTCCACGTTCTTCTGTCTAGTCCCTATCGTTCTTCTGAGGTCCAGGACTCTGTTACCAATTGCTTACTAGGAAACCCTACCTGGATGTCTTACTAGCAACACTAGATATCTCACTGGATGTCTTCAAAATATTCTGAAGGTGAATCTTCTCTCTCTTCAACTTCCTTCTTTTTCTGTATAACGGGATGGTAACAGGTGCTGAGTGGGACTTATTTCAAAATTGTGATTAAAGTTCAAAGCTGGAAACAGAAGATTCTAAGTAGTCCTCATTCTAAATGCAAAGAGCATACTACTGTAGGAGTCAGGCACTTTTCCTCAGGGCTTGACGAATAGTTTCAGGTGAATCTGTTGTGTGCCCAGCCCTCTCCAACTCCCCAGCCTTTCACCTGCCTACATCTCTCTCCAACCTCTTTCTCCATTTTTGTCCTAGAAGCAAAAGAATAGTGTAAAATTTGGTCTGGAGCCATAAAATAAGGAGACTTCTGCCTCCACTGTCCCTCCTCCCCACCCTAAAACCAGAGGAGGAGCACAGGAGATGAGGGGTGGGAGACGGGTGTGAAACAGACTACACACCCCAACCTCCACCCTAAGCTTCTGGAGCTGCAGGTCTAAGATGGCATGGAGAGAAAGGGGTATTCAAAAGAGAGCTCTAAATCCATCTGATATTGAGGTGTCTAAATTACCAGAACTGAATTTAAAGAAGTAGAATAGAAAGTGTTGGGGAAAAAAATCAGGTACTGAGTATTGGAGAGAATATGAAGCAGCAGTCTTTCTAATATCTTGCTAGAGGGAAGTGAATTGATAAACTGATTTGGAATTATCTCATGATGTTGAAGATATGCACACCCTATGACCCAGTAATTCTATTCCTATATATTTATACAAGATAAACTCATGAATATGTGCACCAGGACACAGGTACAAAGATGTTTGTAGCAGCACTGTTTGTAGTAGCAAAAACAAACAAACAAAACTCTGGATTAAAAAAAATGTTTATGGCAAAAAAAGGGTAAATGAATGGCAGTTGTTCACACAAGAGAATATTATACAGCAGTGAAAATGAATTAATTATAGCTATATCCAAAAATGCTCATGAATAGTAATAATATAATGTTAATGTTGAGTAAAAAAAAAAAAAAAGCCAGACCTAGAAGATTGTGTACAGCTTTATTACTTTGTTCTAAACTAGCATTTGCAATTCATTATTTTTTTTAATCAGAGGAATGATAGACATAATTGGGGATAATAGTCATATCAGATAAGAGGAGGCAAGAGGTAGAATGGGGAGGTGAACATAGATGTAAGTTTTGTCACTTTTAATTCTCCAATTGGGTGGTAGATTTACGGGTATTGATTACATTATTAATAAATGCATAACAGGGACTTCCCTGGTGGCACAGTGGTTGGGAGTCTTCCTGCCAATGCAGGGGACATGGGTTCGGGCCCCGGTCCGGGAGGATCCCACGTGCCGCGGAGCAGCTGGGCCTGTGCGCCACAACTACTGAGCCTGTGCTCTAGAGCCTGTGCACCACAACTGCTGGGGCTGCTGTGCCTGGAGCCCGTGCTCTGCAGCAGGAGCGGCCACTGCAGTGAGGGGCCCGCGCACGTGGCGAGGAGTGGCCCCCACTCTCTGCAGCTGGAGAAAGCCCTCGCACAGCAACGGGGACCTAGCACAGCCAGGAATGAATAAATACATTTATAAAAAAATGCATAACAAATAAATAGAGGGCCATGAATCATGATAGTATTTAATGAAACAAGTATTATGCTTTTCCAGTGTTGTACTCCTGAAGTCCATTAAAAAATAAATAATAAGAAAAGTTATGAAGTCGGGTGGGGATAAATTCAGTGAGAATGAAAGGTGAGTGACAGATCATAGCTGAAGGCAGTTATTGGAAAAAATTAAGTTGTTGTACATTTATTCCCCAACAAATTGAGACTTCTCAATAAAATATTTTCAAATTCATGAAACCACCATTCTTCCAATTGCCTAGGTTTTAATCTGAGTCATCTTCTTTGTTACCATTATCCAGTCTAGTGTTTTTTTAAACCACAGGTCATGACCCAGCAGATTATGAAATCAGTTTAGTGGTTTATTCTCAGCTTTTAAATAAAGAAAAGAAAATAAAAAATAGAAAATATTAGTGTGCATTAAACGTAGTAAAGGATGTGTTTCTGTGAAACCTTTGTCTCATTTATGCATGTGTATATGTGTTGAATTACGATATAATTAGAGGGTGCATTAAAAAAGTTCGTGGTGGCCAAGTTCTATAGGTCCGTTAGTAACAAATGTGTTCTATCCTTCATTCTCACTGCCTCCACCTTTGGGCAGGTCCTCCACTACCTCACCTGGATATAGTGGCCTTCTAACTGATATCTTAATTCTAAGCTATCCTCTCTTCAATATGCCATAACCTCTGGAAGAATCTAGCTACAACGCAGTTCTGATCATCACTTCCTTGCTCAAAATCTTTCAGTTATTTCCTTTCAGTATTTGCTGAAGTCAATACAGAGCACCCCACCCTGTTACAAACCCTCTGAAGTGTAGTCCAAACACACTCTGTAGACTTACCCACTGATACTCTTCTTACTGAAGCCTCTCCAGATAACTTCAATTTCATAATATTCTTGTAGTATTTTTACTCTTTAACAGTAATAAGTTAAATACATGTTTTATTCTGCTATTGTATTTGAGTTCCTTGACATCAGTACCTAGAACAGTGCTTTGTACACAGTAGTTGTCCAATAAATACTTGTTCATGTGAGAAATAGAACTTGTAATACAGTCTTGGATTTCTATTTATTTATTTATCTAATTTATTTTTAATACAAGAATGTCCATAGCAACTTTATTTATAATAGCCAAAAACAAACCAGATATCTACCAATAGGAGAATGTGCAAACAAACTGTGGTATATCCATACAATGATTGCTTCTCAGTGGCAAAACAGAATAAACGACTGATACGCTCAACCACATGGATGAATCTCAAAAACGTTACGGTGAACAAAAGAAGCCAGACACAAAAAGAGTGCCTTCTCTGATGATTCTGTTTTTATGAATTTTTTGAACAAGCGAAACTAATCTCTGGAGGAAAAGAAATCATATCGGTGGTTGCTTCTAGTGAGGTGAGACAAGGGTTTACTGGGAAGGAACATAGGGGAAATCTAGGGTCATATAAATGCCTTATTGATAAAGTTCAGGTCACATAGTTGGATACATATGTCAAAACTCATTGAAAGTACGGCAAAACAATGTAGATAGTAAAAAGATCAGTGGTTGCCAGGGGTTGGGGAGGGAGGAGGGATAAATAGGTGGACCACACAGGATTTTTAGGGCAATGAAAATACTCTGTGTGATACCATAATGATAGATACGTGTGATTATACATTTGTCTAAACCTACAGAATATAGAACACCAAGAATAAATCCTAATGTAAACTGTGGACTTTGGGTGATTATGTGTCAATGTAGGCTCAGTTGTGATGAATGTACCACTCTGGTGGGGAAGGTTGATAATGGTGGGGGCTATGCATGTGTGGGGGTAGAGGTTGTGGTAGACGAGAACTCCCTGCACCTTTCTCTCCATTTTGCTGTGAACATAAACCTACTCTAAAAAAATAAAATCTTTAAAAACAACAACAAATAACCTCATTGAATGGCACATTTAAGATTTGGACATTTGGTTTATATTAAATTTTCTTTAAAAAAGTTATAAACAAATATTCAGTTATAATTGATGATGTACATACTGAAACACTTAGGGAAAAGAGTATTCATGTCTGTCACTTACTTTGAAAGGCATCAAAAAATAAGATGGATTGATGGGTGAGTAGAGGGATACATGGATGGATAGATAACAGATGAAGTAAGTATAATAAAATGTTAATGGTAGAATCTAGTTGGTATAGGTGGTTACCATAAACATTTTCAAATATTCTGTAGTTTGAAACTTTTTATAATGAAATCTCTAGTGGGGGAGGAAACAGGTAGAAGAATTTAAAATGCCTCTGGTTTATTTCCTTATTAGTAGTGGATTTATCTCTTTCTATGATGTGCCTGCCTTTATGGTGCCAGGGAAGACTGGAGGATGGGATATAAGAAGTATATTCAAAGAGGAAAAGTGGAGATGGGGATAAGGTGGGGAATATTGAATGGGGAAGGCTGGGGAGTCAGATGGCGAGAGTGTTGGGGAGTGTATCAGTCAGGGTTCAAGCAGAGAAGCAGAACCAGTAGAAAATATTATATAAGGAGGTTTATTGCAAGGTATTGATCTAACGAAATTTTAGGGGCTGATTAGGCAAATCCTAAATCAGTAGGGCTGGCTGTCAGGAAAGGCAGGCTGGAAATTCTCAGACAGGAGCTGATGCTGCAGTTCATGGGCAGAATTTCTATTTCTGTCTCAGAGTTCTTAATGGTCTAAAATTTGAGTTATTTAATTAATGAGAACAGTGGGAAATCTTTAAATGAACTTACCCAGTTATAAATTCTCAAATTTTCTCTTTATACAGTTATATTAAATGACTTGAATGCAATTGTCATCTAACTTTCCCAATTACTGATAATTTACAGCGCACATAGCAAAAGTTATTAAAAATGAGAAAAACTTTAAAAAAAGTTATAGTGGATGTTGTGTTTACATAGGTAAAATAAAGTACAGAACTGGCCAGGCTATAAAGAGGAGTTTTGTAATAGTTGGAATCAGAATGAAGAAACTAGAAAATTCCTCACTCTTGTGGAGACTAGTTTTCTGAATATGCTTAGCTATTTGGTGATGTAAAGTCCCAGTAAAATATCCTGACTAATATATGTGAAAGGCAAATATACATGAGTTTTAAAGTAAAAAACCTCTTTGTACCATGCTTCTTTTGTACTCTATTGGAGATATTCTAGATTTGGATATTCTAGAAATGGAATCAACATCTCTCCAAGCTAAAGAAATAGAAGTGCGCTCATAAATTTAAAGGATCAGGCAGATGTTCAATGAATATTCTGTTCTCTAAATACCTCTTTTTTAAAGTTTTATTTATATTATTTTCCTCTCCACAGTTTGACTAAGAAAAGTCTTTAAATGATAAACTTCATTAAACATAGGGTTCTTAGATGCCCCAAGTTTACTTACCACTTATACTGTCTAGTTTCATTTGCTAGAGTTTGTTTTCCCCTTTCCTTAACAAGACAAAGGATGCAGGATATTTCCCATATGAGACTGTGTCAATAGTCCAGGACGTGAAAAATAACTTAGAATTTTACTTGCCACACCCAAAGATTGTTTGTTTACTAATTTTTCCATCCATTTCAGGATGAACTTTTAAGGTGTACATAACAGAACTGGGTGCTCTGAATCTGACCTCTTGCATTTCCTCCAGGGGAGAGCTGTAAAAGAATGACATGATCTTATATGTACTAGATCTCAGATATTTATGTTCTAACACATATATGATTTTAACTTGTGGCACATAATGGCTCTGTAAGAATGTTTATCTTTTGGACCTTTGATGATGCGAACTTTATTGTGATATTTCATAAAGTCTCTGCTTTCTCAAGTTTCAAGGGATAGCTCCTCATTCTCATGTGCCAGAATTTGATGAAAGTTAATAATTTTTGTGTATTCATCAGGTTCACATAATTATACAACTTCAATAAATAATTAACAAAAAATAAGGTACAGAACTAAGACAAAACTACAGAAAAATGCAAGTACTAGAATATTTTAGGTGAACTAGCATTTGCATTGATGCACTTGTTTCTTTTTAACTTACCCTGATTGACTATTTATTTGAACATGACTTTTTTTCATTTTGCCTAAGTAGGAAAATATCTAAGATTTTTCATTGTAAAGTTATTACTAATAACCCCAACATTCTTTTCTTAACAAACAGTAACAGAAGAATAGTAAAATAATGTAAAATAAAGACAGAGAATCTGGAAACCCATGTTAGTCCATGGTTTGGACTTTTCCAATCAAGTTACTAAATGATTAAATAAATAATGAGTAGGAAATTTGAGCTAGATCTTGCACTTCTTATTCAAGCTCAGTGGTTGTGACTAAAAGCAGTAAAATGCCCAAAATGCAGCCAAGGAAAGATGATTCTGGAAAAACGAGGTCCTTTAAAAAAATCTCTGATTTGGTTTATCAATTACAAAATCACCAAGAATTGGCTGTATTTAAATCCTATCAATCGTGAGCTTAAGAAGAATTAACTATGTAGTCTACTTGTTTTTATAAATAATTTTCAGTTCTGTTAAGTAAGATTTTGCAGTTTATGTGGTAGCATTTCAAAGGTTTTTTATTTTGGTTTATATGAAAATTTTCTGAATGCTTTCTAGACACCAGGTTTTTCAATTAGATAAGAAATTATTTAGCTACCCAGTCTTCCTTTTGTCTTTTGAAGAAAAATAAACATTATTGAAAGGCCTTTGGTAGGTATTTTTATAGACATTAAAATTTTTTCCAATTCTGTGTTATAGGCCAGCTATAAGTCAAGCTATTTCAGCTAATGAAATTTGCTTTGATCAGAGGAGGCCAATCATCCTTCAAAGCATTGTATTTTGAAATGCAAGCAAGTGCCTAATAAATTGAGGGTGCTGCAGTAGCAGCAGATCAAAATAGAGGTTGATGTTTCATTAGATCACATTAATACCTGACAAAAGGGATGACTACAAATCAATGAGGAAGCCTGCTCCTATGTGGGTCAGTGTAAGGGGAAGGCAGACTTTCTCCTCCCTCTCCTTCCCCACCTCTCTCCCACCTTTCCTCTGTCTCTTTCTTTTTTTCTCCATTCCTTCATCTGTTTCCCACTTTTGCCAAACTATTTTAGACTATAGAAGTAGTGACTTAAGGCCAAGTATTCTTTATTTTTTATAGATATTTAGAGTGCTACATATTTCAGTGGGTGATAGGACAATAGTTGGTAGAGAGAACACTTTAAAAAGAAATATTGGGACTTCCCTGGTGGCACAGTGGTTAAGAATCCACCTGCCAATTCAGGGGACACAGGTTCAATCCCTGGTCTGGGAAGATCACACATGCCGCAGAGCAACTAAGCCCGTGCGCCACAACTACTGAGCCCGCGTGCCACAACTACTGAGGCCTGCGCACCTAGAGCCCGTGCTCCGCAACAAGAGAAGCCACTACAATGAGAAGCCCACACACTGCAATGAAGAGTAGTCCCCCTTCGCTGCAACTAGAGAAAGCCCATGCACAGCCAAAAAAATAAAGAAATATTATAATAATTTTCATAACTACGTAAAATCTTTTATACCCCCCTGAAATATATATGTATCTATTCTCTCCTGAGGGAAGAGGCTTTAAATAAATGTTTTTGGAAGATGCAGATTCCTTGTGGAAAATTTCAAATATGACTTTAATAACAAATGATATGTCTTCTCATTCAAAGAAGGGTCAGATGACCTCGGCAAGCAAGACTGGAGAAATTCTTAGACTTCTTTGACACCAACTGGGTGTCCCAGAATTCGATTCAATTCTGACACTAACTACGAGTAGTTATTAGCACAGTCCCACGAGAGTGCCCTCACTTCAGACACCAGCTATAAATGGAGTCCCCAGGCTACCTGCACTTCTGCCTGGTCAACTACAAATTCAGAGGTTCCTATGACTGCTCCTCAGGTTCAGTAATATGCTAGAACTACTCATGGGATTCAGGAAAGTTCTATACTTACAATTACAGTTTTATTTTCAAAGATACAACTCAGGAACAGTCAAATGGAAGAGATATACAGAGCTAGGTATTGAGATGGATGGTCCAGAACTTCTGCACCCCTCTGGGCATGTCACCCTCCCAGTACCTCAATGTGTTCATCAACCAGGAAGCATCTCAAATCTCATTGTTCAAGAGTTTTTATTAAAGGTTCATTGTGTAAATGTGTTTGATTAAATCATTGACCATGGTGATTGAACTCAATCTCCAGCCATTGTCTCTTTCCCAGGGGTTGAGGGGTGGGGCTGAAAGTTCCAACCCTCTAATCATGTACATGGACTTTCTGGTGAGCAGCTCTCATTCTGAACCTATCTAAGGGCCCACTATGAGTCACCTCCTTACCAACTCAGGTATAGTAGAAAGGGGTTGGCTATGAAAAACAAGACACTCCTATCACTCAGGAAATTCCAAGGGTTTTAGGAGTTCTGTGCCAGAAACCAGGGGCAAAGACCAAATTATATGTTTTTTATTATGCCACAGACATACATCCTGTTTGTAGAGTCCTGGTGCTGTTTCCTCTCTTAGATTTTAAGGCCTAATCCCTTAGCTGGCGCCACTTGAGATCAGCTTCATGTATTTATAAGAGGTGAGGTTAAGTTGGCCTGAGACTTAAGGCCACGGTGGGAGGGGGTGATGGGGAGGTGCTGAGGGGAGTGGTGGTAGTGGAAGGGCCGTTGATACCAGTACCTGCCTCACAGAGTTGTTCTGAGTGTTGAGTTATACATGTGAATTGCTCAGAACAGTGCCTGGAAGATGATGGCTATATAAGTGTTGGCTATTATTATTATCTTTTTTGTTATTATTATCACTACTCTCTTTATTTTGCACATGAGAACACTGAAGCTCAAGAGGTAAAGTGAGTTGTGCAAAGCCCCAGTGGCTCTTACATACCTGAAGCCCAGGTATAAGCCACACTTCCTGGATAAGAATTGGAAGTGACACTGGATTGTCACTGGAGCTGGATTTCATTTGAGGGCCTCATTTAGCCCATGATTTAAGCAGTTACAGAAACTCACATTGTATAACACTTATATACCACACCACATGCAGAGAGCTATTCATGATGGGGTTTTATGGCTGCTCTTGGCGTGTACGAGGCATTGAAATAGTGTAATCACCATGTTTGGAGCTCTGTAGTGGAACAAGAATTTTCCTGTGTTGCCTATTAGAATCTCAAACTAAAAGCCAGTAACTTGGACTGTGGTGTAAATGAGTCTTTGATGATAGTAATTTAGTGGGAAAGTTATACTGGAAGCCAAGATTCCTTTCAGCTGCCTTAAATTTTACCTTTATTGTCTCATTGCCTTTTGCATCTGAGCTTGGCAGCTAATGGTCTCTGTAATAAATTCAAAGAAGAGAGTTTAAAACAATGCGGGCTGAAGTTTCCTTTTTTGGTGGCTACATAAAACCTTCATAACCATTATTACTTAGGTTCTGCCCTAGCAGTTTTCATCAACTTGATCCTTTTATCTTTCTGGCCATATAATTAATAATTTACTAATTAAAATTTGGATTGGGTGCCAGTAGCAGACTGCAGTTTACACTTAAGAATTTGAAGTCTCTTAGATGTTTCCTCTTTTGTTGCTACTTCCCCTTACCAACTTCTAAAACTACAAAAAATACAAACTCAGGTAAGAGTGGGATTCATATCTGCAACCTCTTATTTTGTGATTCTTGAACTTAACTTCAAGCTCATATAAAAACACTGAAAAGTGGGAGCTGCCTTGGAAACATTTTTGCCTGAATAGGAATGCTTTAAAACTATAGCTCTACTTAAGAGGAATTGATAAAGAGGTCTTCATTATTAGTGTGCTAAATATCGCAGCTGTGTTCAGCCCATAAACCTTTACCACTTGCCTCAATCCTTTGCCTGATTTCTTTAATGCACAGCAATACGTGGAGTTGGAGCGAGCGAGATGATGCAGCTAGTCTCCTTTTGGCTGCTTTGATTCTGTCTCCTGACCTTCCGAATGGATATGAATAGCTCTAATGCCCCTCCCACTTTCTGTTCTCTTTCCCCTCTCTTTATCCTTTCCCTGTTAGTAAGGGATATGTGGGCAGATATCCTGGTTTCTTTTTTATCTTCACCTCAAATATTGACAAATGTAGTCTCAGTTAAAGAAAAAAGCTATAGATCAATCACACAGACTAACAATCTTAAAAACACAGCTTACTGAAAATAAGGACCATTGTAGCCTTTTTCTCAGATTACCTTTAGCTAACTGACTCTGTCCCTGGAAAAATCACCGCAGTGTTTTGTCTTTATTGGATGTCTATTTGTAAATAATTTGCCAAAAAGTTATCTTGCATGCATGAAATAATATGCTCAAATGTTTAGAATTCATTGGGACAAAGATGCACTCTAAATCAAATTAATCACTACTACCACAGGTAACATAATTTTCAAACTGAAAGCTGGTCTTTCAGGCATTACACTTCCACCACCTTGAGAGACCATTGCTGAGCAGCCATAACAGGCAAGATCCTGAAGGGTTGCTGTGGGTGGAATGAGGGAATACAAAGCATGATCTCTGCTCTGAAAAGACCTAGCTGGGAAGACAAGGAAACCTTTAATCATAACACAGAATTAATGTGAGGATGCCAAAAATGTTCTGAGTAGGGATGTGATTTACCGGTATGAGGAGACTTTTTCAGGGGAGAAAAGGCAAAAGATGTTAAGCAGAAGGTATTGGAGAGACCACAAGTTTCAAAAGCTACAATTTTCTTGTATCAGCCAAGGTGCATGGTTGCAGGCTCCTCTGTCCATCATGAGCAGGAGGAAGTTCACTGGACTGATGTATATGTTGAAGTGGCTAGATGTAAAATTTAAGTTGTGTTTTTGTGATGCTACTCTGTGTGATTGATCCATGGCTTTTTTTTTCTTTAATTAGGACTATTATTTTATCAAAATTTGAGGGGCACGCATGCCAACACAGGAGTAAAGGGCCAGGCTTGGAAGAGGAAGAAGCATGGCAATTTGGAGGTCTGGGTTGGAAAAACCATGGTGTATTAATCAGGGTTTTCCAGAGAATTTTATATATATATATATATATATATATATCCTGAGAGAGAGACAGAGAAAGAGAGATAGAAATCTATCTATCCAAATCTGTCTATCTATCTATCGAGAGATTTATTTTAGGGGATTGACTCACATAACTATGGAGGCTGGCAAGTCCAAAATCTGCAGGGTAGGCCAACAGGCTTAGGAAAATATTGATGTTGCAACTTGAGTCCAAAGGTGGTCTCCTGGCAGAGTTCCCTTTTTCTCAATGGGAGGTCAGTAGGCCTTCCAGTGATTAGGTGAGGCACACCCACATTATGGAGAATAGTGTGCTTTATTCAGAGTCTGTTAATTTAAATATTAATCTCATCTAAAAAATACCTTCACAGAAACAAATAGAATAATGTTTGACCCAGTATCTGCCTACCATAGCCTAGCCAAGTTGACATATAAAATTAACCATCACAAATGGCAAAATCCTCTTTGCAGATGTGGCCTGGTTAGCCTGCCATGGTTGAGATCTGTGAGGAATCTGTCAGTCAAGAATCAAAGTCCTGATTGGCCACATATCAGTCATATGCCCACCTTCCCACTACAGCAGGGTGAGGAGAGGGAGGCTCTTGACCACTGGTTTCTATTGTGGGAGCTGGCTGTTCCTTCAAGAGGTTTCACTTAAACAGAGACCAAGTTGCTCAGGGGAAGGGAGGGGATATTCTGGACAGCTAAAGAACAAACACCTACTCTGTTTCTTTGCTGTGTGACCTAGTGTTCCAAAAGTTTTTGTATGTAATCTATTTTTTCCTTGAATCCTCAGAAGCCATATATCTTGTTATTTATTCACTTGTTTATCATTTAACTCTCTCCTCCAGATTGCAAGCTTAATGAGGGGAGGGATCTTGTCTCTTTTATTCACCAGTGTTATCTCCAGTACTGCCTGACTCATAGTTGGTGTTCAAATATATATTTTCTCAATAAATAAATACATGGATAAATGTTTGATTATGGATAGTAGACAGTCTATGCTGTAGACTGAATGTTTGTGTACCCCCCAAATTCATGTGAAGAAACCTTATCCCCCATATGAGGGTATTTGAAGGTGGGGCCATTGGGGAGTCTGATAGGGCACTAATCGCCTCAGGAATGGGATTAGTGTGCTTATAAAAGAGACACCAGAGAGCTCCCTCTCTCCTTCTACCATGTGAGTACAGAATAAAAAGATGGCCATATATGAACGAGGAAGTGGATTCTCACCAGACGTCAAATCTGCCAGTGCCTTGATCTTGGACCTCCCAGCCTTCAGAACTGTCAGAAACAAATTTCCATTCTAAACTATCCAGTCAATGGTATTGTTAGAGCATCCTGAATGAACTAAGACAGTCTGTAAATAAATGTATATGGTTACAAGTCTATAAATACATATATAAAGTTATATGTCCTGCTTGACTTTAACTGCTTGCTACTGTGATAGAGAAATGATGAAAATAGGGCTATCAAAAGTTTTATCCTTATGTTTTAGTTGCACAGAACCAAGAGATTTAATAGTAGAAGTTCATTTTGTTTGTTTTGTTTCATACCCATAAATTCATACACATATACAACACATATGATATATGACACTCCATATATGTTAAGGGAACAAGAAATATGAAAGTCAATTCCATATTTATGGGTCTTTGTCTTACATTACATAGATTTTTCTAATCTTTTCCACAATTTGGACAGTTTCTCATCTCTTGTTCAGTGATATCTGTACAAAGGGGACTCTTTAGTAAAAGTTATGAATGTAACCTAGACCTAGGAGAAAACTGTTTTTGCCTCAAAAGAAAGTGAAAAACATCAGTAAGATACTGATAAAGCTTTTTCCAGATGATCAGTGTTTTTCACTAAAGAATGGTTTTTATGTTTTCCGTGGCAGAGAATTCCACATCCAAATGTTCCACCGTTGCCAGTAAAGGTTTTCCCAGCCCAGGATGAACAATACTCAGTTAACAATACCTAGCAATGTGTATATTGAGTCCCTCAGTCAATATTTATAATGGAGAGACTTGCACTTGGATGACTTATGTGGCAGAATGCACTTTTCAGCATTTTGTTGCTGTTTGTCTAGGATGATCCAAAACCTTACTTTTTGTAGCCTTTGATCTCTTAGCTCTCCTGATTAATTACCCGTTATCCTTTGCTGCCTAACAAATCACACCAAGCTTCTGGGGGTGAAGGGGGGTGAAGCAGCAGCCATCTTATTGTGCTCACTGATTCTCTGGTCAGGAATTGAAGACACAAGCAGGGATGGAGTCTTTGTCCTTTGGTGTCTGGAACCTCAGCTGGGAAGACTCAAACAGCTGAGAGTGACTGGAATGGCTGGGGGCTGGAAGACCGAGAGGCTAGACTCCGCTGGGATCTTGGATTACAGTACCTACCAGTGGCCTCTCCATTGGCTTGAGCTTCTCACAGCATGGTGGCTGCATTCCCAGGGGGAGCACCACAAGAATGAACAGTCCACATTTTGAATCTCAGAAAATTGT
This sequence comes from Mesoplodon mirus, assembly GCF_964341445.2. Classification (NCBI taxonomy): domain Eukaryota; kingdom Metazoa; phylum Chordata; class Mammalia; order Artiodactyla; family Ziphiidae; genus Mesoplodon; species Mesoplodon mirus. The sequence continues at coordinate 82,418,572 of NC_138985.1, read as the reverse complement.
TTTCTTTGAGGCACGTGTTATTGTGGAATCAGACATGGGTTTGAATCTCTATTTCACTATCTAGCTGAAAGAACTTGGGTATGTTTTCTCCTTTCTTCTCCCCCTCTTCTTTGTTATAACTTCAGTTTTTTCATCCGTGTTGGGAGAGTCTGGCAACATGGGAGGCAAGCTTTTTTCTTTCTATGTGAGATGAATAATAACTATTTTGGAATAGAGTAGGTAACTTTTTAATTTTGCATAAGGATTCCAGAAGACTCCAGGGAGAGAAAGGGCCAAGATTACTACTGTCCGCACCCCTCCCTGCAAATTCCAATTTTTCTATGATTCAAGTTAGCAAATCTATCACAGTGGACCAGGGTTTCCTTGAGCAAGGCCCAGGGATGGGGATAGGTGATATGACTCCCAGAATAAAATAATGATGAGTATAGAACGAGAGAACCACTGGGCAGGTCATGATCACTGGTTCAGGGAATCGAAGGGGAGCTTGCTTTAGTAAGATTTATCTGTGAACCACTTGAAAGGGCTGCAAGATTGAGCCAGAGCTGCTTTGGCTTGGAGTCTCAGTGACTGTACTTTGTACTAGGAGAGAGGAGGACAGATACCTTCTGCTCTTCCTTGACGGAGCTCAGGGATGTGGAACATGGTGGTGGTAGAAGTATAACCATGGACAAAACAGGAGCAATGCCCTCTAGCGGTGGAGGAGAAGCCCTTGGTCTGCCCAGTCTATTCAATGGCCTCTCATTTTTTTTTTTTTTTCTTTTTGCGGTATGCGGGCCTCTCACTGCTGTGGCCTCTCCCGCTGCGGAGCACAGGCTCCGGACGCGCAGGCCCAGCGGCCATGGCTCACGGGCCCAGCCGCTCCGCGGCACATGGGATCCTCCCAGACTGGGGCACGAACCCGTATCCCCTGCATCGGCAGGCGGACTCTCAACCACTGCGCCACCAGGGAGGCCCGGCTTCTCATTTTTGAGGCAGCACCAGGAGCACTGGTTTACTCTGGAGCAATGTGCTTCTGGTGTCAATTATGAGATTCACCAGCCTTAATATGGCTCTTCTGAGTTGTAGCTCCAGAGATATCAATAGGTCTGGACCTTTGAATATTTTAGATACTGGCCAGAGACATTGAGCATATCAGGGAAGAGAGTCTGAGGGTGGGTGAAAAGGGACAGGAGGGGATTAATGTGCTTTCAGACCTGTGTCAAACTTACACAGGAAACTACAGTTACAAATGTAAAGCAGAACAAAAATACCAACTGAATCTGTTGTTGTGAAGACTACATAACAAAAATAAATATATATGTAAGGTGCCTAGCACAGTAGTTGGTCTGCATTAGGAACTCAACATTGTTTCCTTCCCATTCTCCTCTCATCTCTCTCTTCTGTCTTATGGGAGGAAAGCGTTGGTTTGGGGGTCAGACAAATCTGATTTTTGAATTCTGACTTTTTATTTGTTAGCTGTGATCTTGGGCCCAGCTTTTACCTTTCTGAGACTTGGTTTTGTCATTAGAAAAATGATTCAAAAATAATTATTTTACAAGTTTAGTAAAATTAAAGTAAAATTATAAAAACTGAATAAAATGATACTTCCACCCCTTTTCTAAATCTTTCTCGTATCTCCCCTTTACTACACACTCAACAAAAATCCATGGCCATTTTATAGTTCCAACTTCCAGGGGAATTTCAAATGCGTTCCTCTCTACTTTTCCTGAGTGGCACTATCCTTGACAAGGATTTCTTTGGGAATGTCCGCGTTTCCTAGACTGAATTTCCCCAAATCTCCCTGACTGAACATACGGGGCCATACTCACTTCCTTCCTTTATCCAGGAACAAGGTCACCTCCTGTAAATTTTGGAATGTGTCCATTTGAGGCCTACTCTGCCTTTATGTTTATCACTCAACTTCCACCTGAGAGGAACTAGAGAGACCACAGGATTAAGCTTGAGGGTTTTATTTTTGTTTTCACTTGGATGGCAATGTATTATTATCTTCAGGGATGCTAAAACAATTAGGTATCCCACAAGGAGCATGCAAGTTCTCGGCATATGCCACAGTCAGTATTTATTGGGTGACCAGGAGCTGAAGGGCTCCCTGTGATCATAGTACTTAAACCTAAGGGCTCAGATTAGCCTCAGAGCTTACCTGGCCCCAACCCCTGAACTCAAGGGTTTCCTTGAACTGAGAGCAACTCCACTCCAGATTCTAGTGTCTCATAATGATATAAAATTCACTCAGACTTTTGAGTTCTCTATTTGAAGCCCTTGAGTAGTTTTAGAGCTTTCCATAGCTACCCTACCATTGGACTAGATTTGTTACGTAGTATGTTATTGATACTAATGGGCATTCATCTTCTGCATTTTTTCTAGCTCCTGACCAAATGCAACTACCCTGAGATAGTACAGATTGCTGACTTATCCAGGCAGTTACTCGGTCTTTTATTTTGTTATTGATCTCAATGAAGAGTCTTCTGAGTATTCAAATGAAAGGCTGTGGTAAATGAAAGGTGTGAGAATGACATTAGCATGACATACACTACCTTGCATTGTGAATAGATGATTTCATTATTTAGGCCTATTATCTCGGTACTTATTCAGAGCTCAAGTACTGAAAAGAACAATACACACACACACACACACACACACAGAGAGAGAGAGAAAGAGAGAGAGAGAGAGAGAGAGAGAGAGAGACCAGGCAGCAGGAAACCTGTCCACTCTCCCCAGTCTTTTCTTTTTCTGACACTGTGACTGAAAGAAGAGTGTCCTGTTGATACAAGGGACACATGCTTTGAGGTCAGTACCATTTTGGGGATGTTCTGGATCTCTTATGTGTTAGTAATAGTGACCAGCTAAAGGTTATTTAGGACCCCACAATGAGGACTTAATTAATCTGTAGTTTTTAACTCTCCAAAGGGGAATTGGAATAATAATACCCAAATGACATTGATTAATAGATTGTTATCACCTGGAAGAGAAGTTCCAGGTGGTACCATGCGATTTTGTCCTTTGCCTGGATCTCAGGAAAATAAATAGGGACACATTGGATAAGAGAATCAGGAACCAAAAAGGTACTGAGAGAAGGAGTGATGAGCCAAGTTTCACAGGATTAAAGGAGATGGTGATAAACGTAAAAACCTGTGCTTGAGTTCAAGATCCTGCTTATAAGGGGATTCAGACAGGCATGTCTTAGCAACGTCATGTGTGGGAAAGTCTTTTGTGTCAAAGGATGACAGTGCGGCAGCCATGTAGAAAGTAGGTAAACAGAGGGTTTGGTCCTGATTTACTCGGAATTGGTCACAGGATGACCGTGACACACATTACAAACCTGGAGAAGCAGAGAGACAAGCAAGTTGAAGCATGCTCAGAAGAGAAGGATTAAGGTAACGATAGGGCTTGAAATAAAGGAAACCAGGGGTTCTTGGACTGGGAAGAGAAGACTCATGGACATATTAGTGTTCCAGCCATGAGTCTGTTAATGTGAATGTTTAATTTGACTTGTTCTGCTTGGCTCCATGTGGCTGATGATGAAAAATGGATAGAGTGTCAAGGTGATAAATATTAAGTTTACTTTAAGAAAAGGTGTTTCATAACTAAAGAGCTAATGGGTCATCTGAGAGTTGGTAAATTTTCTGTTATTGGGGGGATTTACTCATAGGCTGAAAAAATCAATTACAGTAGGGATTTAGGCATAGGAAGCATGATTGGACTAATAATCTCTAAGCTCCTATTGAAGCTGGAAATCCTGAATATATGATTCTAACACTTACTTGCCTAATTGAACATTTGTTTACTTGTGAAACATTTGAATCACTGTGACGAAGAAGGTCCAAACCCAAATTTTTGCATATGAGATTTAAACATTGATCTGGGTAATTTTAGCCAAAGATTATTGGTAGTTTGGAACATGTAATGGGATTATATTTTACTGTGATGGTTCTGAGTTCCACTTCTGGTCCAGTCATTAGTGAACTCTGTAGAAGTGTGCTGGAACCGGCTCGCACCAGCTTGTGAGAGTTGACTGTGTGCATTTCCTCCCAAGTTTGTATTCAAAGACTTCATGTTGGCAGCTTGTAATTGGCTGTACTGGGAGTACTTACAGCATGGGAAGTGGAAAACACTACAAATCAGGGTTTTTTCTACTCTCTAGAAAGCTGGTTGTTAAACATTTACCAGTAGAACCATTAAAAATATATTTTTATGTGAACTCCAGTGTATGAAACAGATATACAAAGAATGAAGCTAGCGGAATGGGGCCATAAGCCATACCCACTTAGCTTTCCCTCTTGCCAGGGCATGTCCTTCCCCAATAAAAGGCTCTAAGGCTCCCCTGTGGCACCCTATAACTACATGGGATTTAAAAAGTTCCAGAAAAGTAATCATTTTTACTCACTCTATGACTGTATTCTTTTAACCATTATTTTAATTTTCCTAGATCTAGGAATACAGACATAAAACAGCAGGGTCTCCTTCAGTTTTATAAGATTGTCTTTAAAATGCAGAGCCAAAGGGATCAGTTTGAGAACATTGGAAATCTGATTCCTATAAATACACGAAGAAATGCACATAGGAAACAGTGAGTTTCCAAAGTTTTTAAGTGTTCTTAATGTAATTGTGGGTTTTCTCTTGTAGTTCAGGGCTAGCCCAATGTGTAGTCATAAATTTATGTGTTGTAAACCTCAGACCTTTCCTTTAGCATATTACCTTTTTCTTTCTTTGTTAGCTAGAAACTTGATACCTTGAGGGAATAAGGTTTGGTGGAATATTGTAATGTGTGGAGGAGGGGATATGGAAAGGCAGTTTTAAATGATCCACAGACTTTTGGATGGGCTCCTAAAAACGGTGAGAGGGCATTAAAAGGATAACTCCCCAAGGGCAAACTTTATCCACTTTTTTTTTTAAACTGCATGGCTTGCTTCCTATAGTACCTGAAAATGTCCCTGGGAGGATCATTAGGATCATAGGATCATAGGCTGTTAGGCAACTGGAACGTAAGTCTAGGCATCTAGAGTGATATGCTTGAGGTGACCCTGACGTTTCCAGAGTGTCCATACATCAGAAAATAGGAGCATGCATGGCATGATCTGCTGCAAAACTTATCAAGTCAAATCAACTTTATCACTGATTGTGGAATTCCTGTTCTCAAATGCTAAAGTGATATCATCTGCCCATATTTTGGTTTGAATATTTTCATCTGAATTTCTCTGGTGCTCTGAACTCTGATTTCTTTAATCTCACCCTTCTCATTTTCCCCAGAATTACAGTGGGTTCATGGGTTCATTTTCCTTTCAAGGTCTTCTAATTCTATTGCCTCTTTCCTTGACTTTGTCCCCTGATTTCCCTTATATCAAGTTCTCATCTTCAGAGGGAGGAGCAGAGTCGTGGCTGGCTAGATTGTAGCCCTTATCTCTACCTACACTCCTTCCTGTTTCCTTGTCTTGCCAAGCTTCCCTCTTCTCTCTGCCCTTCAGTCCCTGAGCTGGCTTTGAACTCACAACCTTTTCTGCCACATGCTCCTCATGTTAAGCCCCTGTCCTAATCTGCTTTGCCATGGACTGTCTCCTTCCTCTGCCTAAATCCTTCCCTAGTGTCCTTGGTCTTCAACCTGCTATATTGTCTTCTGCCAGCTGGGGTTAGATCTCTATTTCTTGACTTATATTTGTGTCTTTTTCCATAAATTATCTAAAGGAGAGACTTTCTGTATTTGCACTGGAGCTATGCCACCTTTCAGATATTCAGCACACAATGTAAGGTGAAGTATGATGCCACCTTAAGTCTCTTTACAGTTAAGAAGCATTGAATATTTTGGTTTCTTCTCAAATGCAGAGAAGAACAATTAAAGATTTTCCCAAATAATTAACAAAAATCAATTTAGTAAATATTACTCTCTTCTTAGAACACAGAAGTAGGGACCAGCTGATTATATTGCTCCAATCCGCAGGGACAACCAAGTCAAACAAAGCTACTTTACCATACAATATAATTTTTAATGAGCTTTGGAAGACATAATTTTTGATCAAACCTGTAATAACTCTGTTTATCAGGTTTAACTTTTCAAATCTAATGATGTGACACCTAGTGTTAGTTTTAAGTACTGCTAAGTATTTCACATAAAGTGTATTAAGAGTTTCCATTTTAAAAATTTCATTTAATTTCTTTATATACCTTGTGAGATTTATTCAGGTTATGATATAGTCTCAGGACAGATATAGCTTACTCTTTAGTATTCAAATTGCAGAATAGGATTTGAAGTCAGAAGGCTGGGTTCTAGGTGTGGAGCTGGCTAGCTCCTGTGTTCTTGTGCAAACTATTTTCCTCTTCAAGTCTGTCTGAATGCCCTCATTGGTAAAAGGAGAATCATGAAATATCTTATTTATCTATAGGCCCTTTCAAACTCTAGTACCCTGTGAGATATGTTTTTAAAGCATTGGATATGTATGCCAATTCCATTTTGAAGCTTGGTATATGTTCACCTAATAAACTAGCAAATAAAACAGTTGTTAGTTGGAGGAATATTGTTATTCTTTTGCTTAAAAAAAACTGATGTTACAAGTTTTAACAAAGAAGTAAAATAGGATTTTAATGATTTATATTAACACTGTCTAATAGAGCTTCTGTGATGATGAGAATGATCTATATCTGCTTTGCTCAATACTTGGCACTTGAAATGTAGCTAGTGAGACTGAAGAACTAAATTTTAATTTTATTTAAGGTAACTTTAATTTAAATTTAAATAGTCACATATGGCTAGTGGCTGACATCTTTGACAATACAGATTTATAGAGTGTAGGAAATATGGGAACTTCTTGATGAATTTGGGGTGGTATTCACCAATATACTTACTCTTATTACTATATTTCACATTCACCACGCCCCCCCTTTTTTTTTCTTGCCAGAATTAACGATACAAGTGCTTTAGGATTGATTCCATAATTGTATCTTCCCTCATGGTTTCAGTTATGTAGGTCTGGTTTAATTGAATCAAGGTAAAGCAAATATTTTTTTTTTTTTGGTTCACAAACAAGGATTAAAAGATGCAAAAATAGAGAACACTTTGTAGCACTTAGTAAGTGTGAATTTCAATGCCTAACCCCTACAGTTATTTTTCTAAGGTAATTTTCTGCATTTGAGAGTTCAGGTTAAAAAAAAAAAAAAGCTTAGGAGTCCCATGAACTATCGAAATATATACTTTTCTTCTTATTATGGTGTCTACACAGAAATAAATACTTGACAATTTTTAAAAATGTTATTTAACTTAAATTTTAGCTTTCTTAAAATCTACTCCAAAGACACTCAAGGATTTTGAATAGAAACTTCATCCCATTTTATTCATTCCAAATTATTTATCATTAGGTATACTTTCTTTTGTGCTCTTGCAGTTAAAATTAAGCCCACTCAACTAACTCTTTCATTAGTGTATAATGTCTTGATTTCTATTATTGGCATCATAGAAGATACTTTAATTTAACCCCTATTGCCAGATAAACAACTCCAGCAACACACACACACATACCCATACACATAGACATATACATTACACATACATATTCACAAACACATATACATATACATTCATACACACACACATTTTTCTAAGATTTAAGATGACTGGGAGCAACTTAATATATTGTCATTGAAAGGACGTCTCTAACAAGGTACATATGCATAGGAGGATCTGGTCCAAAATAAGTAGAAAAATGACATGTGACTTATAAAAGTTGGTTGTAATATCTATAATGAATTTTATCTTTTCCGTACCTAAGCCTGCTCTACCCCAAATTTCTGCCTTACTATAAAGTTACTTTGCAAAAAAACCCACCTTGCCACTCCCATATGTATGTACTTTGAACATTTAAAAATGCACCCTTCTATTTTTCTGACAACCAATCAAAGGATAGCACTTATCTATCCTGAGTAACAACAGGTCAAAGCTCAACTAAGTGTATTTTTTACAATATTATGAAAAATAATGTTTTCAATACTGATTACAAGGCACTACAAAACCCTGGACTGCCTTCTGAAATGAAGGTTGAACTTTACTTACGAAAAATTCAGCGTTGTGCATGTGATTTGAGTTCAATTTCTTTGAAAATGATAAGCTTCTGTAAATTTATTAACTGTGTACACACTTATAATGTATGTTTTCAGAATGTGTGATGAGACAGAATGTCCTATTCTGTGATCATTTTAGAAAAAAAGAGAAGCTCCACATATCTACTTTTACTTTGCCACAGGAAGCATGATATGAGTTATCTTTTCTCTTTGCCATATCAAGTAACCACATTTTGAAAATCATTTTATTAGCTTGAACACAGCTATTCTATATTCATCAAAGTGGCAGATGAAAACTCCTTAGTAACAAGTATTTCCAGATGGAATATTGCTGTGACTGAATATTCTACTAATTTATTCCATTCAGTCATTTAGATACTTATCTTTATTATAAAAGTTAATAATATTTGTGACATATTTTTCTTTTACAGATCCTGCTTAAGTTATTAAATTCCCTGGTCCTAGAGCAGTTTAGCTAGCTTTCTATCATAAATGCACAGTAGATGGCAGTCTATGCACTAGAATTCACAGAACATCATCTTAAACCCTTACTGCAGCTTTTTAAAAATCTGCATTTTGGAAATTCTGTTGAAGTTTCACACAATGAGGTTGAAAGTCAACTTTAAGCTACCTCCTGATTCATTTTTGGCCTTCGAGAACCATTATAAATGGAACATATATTTGCTTTTTTGTTTCATTTTGCTTGAAAACAATTTTGGCACAAAAAAACCTGCTGGAGGTGATGAGACGGCTGCTGCTGGTGGGTCAGAGGAAGGGTCAGAGGAGGGTCAAGGAGAAACCTTTCCTGGCCAAAGGATTAGGAAAGTACCGGGTGGCATCACTGACTCTGTGTGAAGCCAAGGGCTGAGTGGCCTGATGTAGAAGAGCATGTAGCAGAAAATCAGGGAAGGTGAGAGGAGGTGAATCAAGTGTAAGTCTTCACACATGACGTTTGCTTGTCTTTGAATGCTCTTCTCCCCTCCACTTTTCACTGGCCATCATCTTCTCAGTCTTCATGTCTCAGCGTCACAGTCAATATTTCTTCAATAAATGAATGAATGGATGATCATGCAGAAAAAATTAACATTCTAATCCCAAGAGTTTGAAGGTACAGCAGAGACAGCAACTACAGCTTTGGTAATGGTAGCAGGGGAGAGCTCTTCCATGGGAAGGTTAGCAAGCTCTCATCACCCTGAGAAAAGCCACAGAGATTCTATAAGGAGGCATGGAGGCCAGGTTGAGAGCTTAAGAAGAGATCAAGGCAATTCTATGTCTGAGTATTTATCCAAAAGAATTGAAAGCAGGGTTTCGAAGAGATATTTGTATATACCCATGTTCATAGTAGCATTATTCACAATAGCCAAAATGGAAGTGATTCAAATGTCCATTGACACATGAATGGATAAACAACATCTGGTATGTACACACCGTAGACTATTATTCAGCCTTAAAAAGGAAGGAAATCCTGTCATATGCTACAACATGGATGAACCTTGAGGACGTTATACCAAGTGAAATAAGCCAGTCACAAAAAGACAAATACTGTATGATTCCACTTAAATGAAATATTTAGAGTAGTCAAACTCATGGAAACAGAAAGTAGCACGGTGGTTGACAGGGGCTGGGGGAGGGGGAAATGAGGAGTTGTTGCTTAATGGGTACATAATTCCAGTTTTCAAGATGAAAGTTTCTAGAGATTGGTAGCATGGCAATGTGAATATGCTTAACATTACTGAACTGTACACTTAAAACTGGTGAAGAAGGTAATTTTTATATTATGTGTATTTTACCATAATTTTAAGAATGTTAAAAAGAAAAAAAAAAAAAAGACGATGGTGCAAGGCAGAGTGCTTCAGCCAGCATCTGCATCTTTCTTTTCCTTGGGGCTGAGATAGTTCAGCCTTGTTGAAATCTTAGGGATTTAAGAATTTTAGCACAGTACTCATGCCACCTTATTCTCTAGTTGGGTCTTGACCTTATAATATTGCCTTCTTGAATTCCAGTTTTGTTAACTGGGTTCTTGCTTTCCTTAAAAAGCACTGGCTTAACATCTCTAGGGCTGCAGTCTGCCTTGTTCTTACAGTCCCTTCTCTTCTCAAACTTCATCCTTGTCCAGAAGTGGGGCCTAACCTTGAGACCCTGACTTCCTGCTAATTGATTTCCTTAAAGATAACTCTTGCCTGCATTGATTTCCCAGATGCTCCAACTAGGCTGACCAACCATCCAGGGTAGCCCCGGACTGTCTCAGTTTTAACAATGCAATTCCCATACCCTGGGAAACTCCTCAGTCCTGAGCAAACTGGGACAGTTGATCATCCTACGTGTAACTGTCCTCAGTCTGTCGGTGTGTTCTTCACTGTTGGACCCTCCAATGCCTGTCCAATAGCCCTTAGTAAAGGCAGGGGTGAGCCTGACCAGAGTGCCAGCTGCACAGCCTAGAGTTAGAGGCAGTGCCCAGAGCCATACCTAAAGCAACTTGGTACAGAAGGACACAGAGGATGAGGAAAAGCTTAAGTATTTGGAAGGTACTGAAGTTCAAAACTGGGAAGCCAATAAGAAGATATTTGGTGCTAACAGCTAACATTTAAGAACTATGCTGAGGTTTAGACATGAATTAACTAATTTAATCCCGACAGCCTTATAATACACATACAGTATATATATAGACACTGTGATTATCACATTTTATAGATGAGAAAACTGAGACTTAGAGAGAAGAGGTAATTGGTTTTGCTGGACTTCTAACTCAGGGCATCTGATTTTTAACCAGTCTCCCAGGGAGCTTTAAAACAGACTGATACCCGGTTTCACACCTAGAAGTCCTCATTTAATTGGTCTGGGATGAGAACTCAGTATTGGGATTTTTACAAACTCCTCAGGTAGCTTTAATATGATTCCAGGGTTTAGAACCACTGCACTAAAGCCTGGTTTTTAAATAGCTACTTGATTCCACCTTCTTAAAGTCAATGTTCAGAAGGTGGGCAGAGCTGGGGAAGTTGGATTGAGAGCAAGGATGGAGTCATGAGAAAAGGTTCTCAGCTGATCACCATGAACACAGTCACATGCTATTGCTTCCTTCTGTTGGCTTCTGGTGATAGGTGAATCAGACAGGCTTAGACATCAGTGATCAGGACAAATGCCACTGGGGTATTTATTGCCTCTTGACCTCTTCCCCTGATGTCATATTTACTTATACACAGGCTGGATGCCCCTGACTCTGTACCTGACCTTCACAACTGGGCTGGATCAAAATCAGGCCCTGGTCTCTTTCATAATTCCTGTCTTATAAAAGTTAGACTGACTTAAAGAGAAAAAAGACCCTCCTCTTTTCTCATCCAACTCCATGCTTTTTGCCCTATGAAAAGAGACAGAACGGAGACCTAGATTTTGAAATTTTACTTGGGATGGTAAGAATTTACCATTTCCTTGGGAAAAATGTATTAGTTATACATGCCTAAATGAGTTATTTATAAGCCTGCATTCTGTTATCAGGTAGGTAATTCCTTTTGTTATTTTCCTAAAGAACTTCAACCAGGTACTATGAAAACAGAAATGGCCACACTTTGGGTAGGCCACTCAACCATCTATTAATAATTTTTTAGGCAAGAACTAATTGAGTCTACCATGCTCCCCATTCCACAAATACTGCTCACACACCTCTGGGTGTGAGTGCTTCCTGGAAACCAAATCTTGTATAATGGCCCCAGAACATGGTCCATCTATAATCACAAAAGCTGGGTCTTACAAAGGCCCAACTTCATAGAAGTTGGCTAAGAGTCCAGTTCCTGTTGGTGGATGCAAGAGTTGCCAGAAACTTCATTCTGTCTTCAGATTCAAACTTAAAAAATATGCGGTTATTTCAGATTTCCAGTAACTTTGTGTTTCCTACAAAGTTAAAGTTTGAAGTGATATACTGTGGTGCTGGTAGAGACACAGGGATAGGTTCACTTTCTCTTGCTTGGATTTCTTGGACAGGACAGGGTTTTTGAAACAGCCTGCTGGAGTGCGGGTGGGGGGAACATCCCTGGCCAAAGGACAGGGTGAAGCCCTGGGTAGTATTTGTGAGTGTGGCCTCAACAACACTGGCTCTGACCACTAAGTCAGGGATCAGCAAACTGTGGCCACAGGCCAAATTCAGCCTGCCGCCTATTTTTTCCCCATTAAAATAGAGTTTTATTGGAACACAGCCAATGTGTGGAATGGCAAAGTTGACTAGTTGTGACAAAGACCATATGTCCTGCAAAGCCTAAAAATATTTACTATCTGGCCCAGAAAAGGTTTGCCAACCCCTGCAGTAAGTTATTCATAGATTTAGAAGAGATTGGGTTGAAAAATATTCAGTTTGTCTCTAACCTCTTTTGGGGGTTAAGACCAAACCAAAACAGGCCACCACTTGGCTTGAATGTGGCACTTCTGCAATTTGTAGTCAGGCTCTCAGAGCCTATTGGCAGTGAGACATAATGCTGGTCTGTGGTCAGTACTAACAGTTTTTTGTTTTGCAAATACTCATTATTAAAATAGGCTTATGTTTTTCAGAAATCATTGGAAATTATAAACTAGTGTTTGGTGCAATTTGGGTTTATGCTCTAGTGAAAAAAGAGCTTATTAGAGCCCTCCTGGAAAACTTCTAGGACTGTCATTTTTTTATTCAGCCTATAAGGAATGCTCAACTGTTTCTTTTATTATTTTTTTTTTGAATTCTCTTGTCCCCTTGGGTCTTATTGTTCTCATATATTTTTTAAAACTCGTGAGTCAGAGCCTTGCTACAATGAGAAAAACGTTCGGTCTCACAGGCCTTTGCTAGCGTGAGAGATGGCGTTGAGGTGCAAAGATGTCACTGGACAAACTAAATATAGGCCAAGCAAAGCACTCCCAGGCCCATCGTTTCTCTGTAAACAGAGCCCTGTTAGTGTCACGAGCCTCCTCCCCCTTTCTTTGCTCTGTGTCTTTTGCACTGCTCTGAGGAATCTTTCTCCTCAGGGTAAGGCTGATGAAACGTTCCTAAATTCCCTGAGGACACACAAAACTGCGCGAGCTGCATGAATTCTTTTCTGGAGGAAACAAGCTGGTCCTGGTGACCAGGCACAGAGTCGGGAGCCTCAAGACACCCTGTTAGCACATGTTTTCTTCCCAGTTCTTAAACTAATTTGCTGTGCATCTGGATGGCAGCACTTAGCTGCTAAATGTGGTGACACCATAAGGTGGAACTTTTCAATTCGCTTCTTTGTATAAGTGAGTCTGGACTATGTAATTTACAGATTAAACAATGAGAATATGCATTTCTAAAAACATGCAGATACTAATGGGGTAAAGTCACTTGGGAGAGGGAGTGAACAGTGCTATATTTAGACCAAAAAGGGATTGTACAGCTGATTTTAAACTTCCTCACTTGTCTGAGGCTGGTGGGCTTAAAGTCTTCTCAGTGGTCTACGTTAGAAGGTAGAATCCTAATTTCATGACCCTTCCTGTGATTGATTCCCCAAATCTCTCAGCACAGAGCCTAGACCCCATCCTGGAGGAAGGGAGATGCCCTGGCAGAGGGAGAATACAAATCCTTGCTTTGCCTCTGACTCACTGCATGACCATGGAAAATTCTGGTTACAAAACATGGAAAAGTGCAAGTTTTTTCCCTTGTGAAACAACTCCTTGACAGTGTCTCCCAGCCATCTTCCACACCCCATATGTCTAAAACTACCTCCTTGGGCAGTAAAGAAAGCTGGGACCTCCACAACTGCAAGGAAGAGGGGAGCAGGCTGCAGACAGCTGGGGTAACCAACTTGGCTGTGAGCCTAGCCTCTGTCATGGGGGGCTGTGTTGTTTAATGTAAGGGCAGCTGCTGTAACAGATAAACCCTGAAATTTTAGTAGCTCAGCTTTAATTCCTGTAAAAGTCCGTTAGTGCTGGAGAGTGGGGTAGGGTAGGGGATGGCGCTTTCCTCCCCACAGTCTTTGGAGGACCCAAGCTGAGAGATGCTCTGTTGTTTCAACACGTGGTTTTCATAGATGCCCTTAGTCTAGACATCCAGCCAAAAGATGGAGGAACATATGGGAGGTTTTTATGGCTCAGACCTGGAAAGAGAGCACATAATTTCTTCCCGGATTTCAGTGCCAGATCTGAGTCACATGGCCACTGCAAGAAAGGCTGGGAAATTTGGTCTAGCTGTGGGTCAAGGAGGAAAGGGAAAAAAGTTTCTTTTACAAACTAGCCAGTCTCATGCACAAACTAGGCCACCTGATGGAGAGGGGTCTCTAATGCTTTATCAGAGTCCATGGAATTAACCCTGGAGCTTACTAGGGCAAAGGTGCTGAATTTCTTCAGTTGGTTGGAGATGAGGAATATAGAATTACATACTCCCTTTTTCTCTTTCTTTGAATCTAGTTGACATTGTGGTTGAGTCTCCAAGGTTTACTTCACTACAGATCTAAACCCAACTTGGTAATTACATTTATTTATCTGGCCAGACAACTTGACAGAGCCAGGAACTACCTTGCGAATCTTGTGAATCTGCAGCTGAATGAGTGATAAGAAAGTATGGAATACCAGTCCCCTTGGTAGTCCTGTGGAATTGTTCCACGCCTATGACTAACACCTCTCACAGGTGAGACATTCCCCTGCCTAGGATATGGAGATGCCTCGGATCTGTCCATCTTAGCTCAGTGAATCCAAGTGACCATGGAGCTTCAGCAAATCCCCCTCCCTTCATGGTGGCAGGGTCCCAGTATCTGCATTTCAAGGTACAAGGGTTTTGTTTTGTTTTTTGTGGGGTTTTTTTTGGTGGGAGGAGTGGAAACTTCTCTGCCTCACTCTGCCCAGCAGCAGGGCAGGCTAGAAGTGCCAAGGAATTAACTAAACCTGCCACTTCCACCCCCCAGCCCCAGCAGCAGGCTTCAGCTGAATTGGAAATAGGATATAAATGCCTGCTCTCTTGCTCCTTGGGTGGGATAATTCTCTGGTGTGTACTGTACCATTTACCTGAGTTTCCCATGTACATAAGCTGACCGTGGTAACTGACTCTTATAGCTGTCTTCATTTTTCTGTATCACTTTCCTAGCTCCCAACTGATGTTCCCTGCTCTTCTCAAATTTGCAAGTGAATTCTTTTTTTTTTTTTTTTTTTTTTTTTTTTTTGTGGTACGCGGGCCTCTCACTGTGGCCTCTCCCGTTGAGCACAGGCTCCAGAAGCGCAGGCTCAGCAGCCATGGCTCACAGGCCCAGCCGCTCCGCGGCATGTGGGATCTTCCCAGACCGGGGCACAAACCCGTGTCCCCTGCATCGGCAGGGGGACTCTCAACCACTGCGCCACCAGGGAAGCCCTGCAAGTGAATTCTTGTCTCAGTGTCTGCTTCTCGGAGAAAGCAAACTAAAACTCTACTATTCCAGAAAATAGCCTGGGCTGCATGAGGGGGTTATTCTGACGCTTTAAAAATGTTTTCCCAGGCAGATATTTTGGGATCATGCTGGTATTTACTCCCAACCTTCCTCTCTAGCTAATTTTAGTAGGTACATGGCAGTTTCCCATTAGAACTATCTTTTATTTTATTTGGGACCAAAAGAAAATTTATCTCCACATAAATTATGATAGTGGCTTAAAAGATTTTTTTGGTATTATCCTCAGTAAGAAATACGCTCTATATTGCAACTCACTACACACACACACCCACACGCATAAAAGTGAAACAAGTCTTACTGAAGTCATTCTATTACCCTTGCTATCTGTGATCTACTCTGTTATTTCTATTCTACCCTATCTTATCCCATCCCATGCCATCCCATTCCATCCCATGCCTTCCTATGCCGTCCCATCCTGTCCTATTCTATTCTGTTCTATTCTATTTTCATTTAAGAATGAAAGCCATTAACCATTAAATCAGTTTTACAATTCTGTGATAGATCAGCACTCACAGTTTGAGAAACACTAGCTGAAGGAGACACCTTTCAAAACAGATACTGGCATAACAGGATTCTTAAAGAAAGGAAGTTCAAGAAGAGGATTTGCAAAACTGTTATTCATTGTCCCTCAGGATAGCTGTGCAGTGACCTTTGTGGATAGAATCCACCATTTATTAGCATCCTCTGTTCCTGGAAGAAAGAAAAAAATCAATATATTGCAGCTACCAGGATTCTCCATGTGGGGATTTTTGCAGGTATCCCCATTCCAGTGAGAACAAGCACTGTGAGGTTAAATGGAACAAATAGATAACTGGAAACTGGGAGGCTCTTGAAGGTTCGGAACAGCACTATGGGGCTTGCACTTGCTTTTCAGAATGGGTCCAGGGGGCTTCCCTGGTGGCGCAGTGGTTGAGAGTCCACCTGCCGATGCATGGGACACGGGTTGGTGCCCCGGTCCAGGAAGATCCCACATGCCGCGGAGCGGCTGGGCCCGTGAGCCATGGCCGCTGAGCCTGCGCGTCCAGAGCCTGTGCTCCGCAACGGGAGAGGCCACAGCAGTGAAAGGCCCGCGTACCACAAAAAAAAAAAAAAAAAAAAAAAAAAAGAATGGGTCCAGTGTTTTGGCTGGGAAAACCAGGAACAGGGCGTACACAAGCTGTGTACTCATCATCATCTCACATATATGTGGTTATCAATAGCCAGCTCTGTGATTCACCAGAGACTTATTTGTATAGGAGACTTAGAGGAAAGACAGTGAAGGGAAACTCTGAACTCTAAGGTTAAGCCCTATGACTGGGAAGAAGCAAGAGTTCAAACCTCTTAGCCATCCAGGAGAGAACTCTTCAGAAGGGAGAGCAGTACTATTGTAGTCTCTGAGTTACTTTATAATTCTTTAGCACTAACAGAGGGATATGTGTGTGTGTGTTTAGAGTGGATAGTGGTGGATAGTTAACTTCTGAAATACTGGACTAAGGAATTTACACTCCAGGGGTAGTCAACTAGCATTGAAAAACCATAACCTGTAATCCTATTAAAACTTTATCTCCAGTAAGTACAAGAAGGTTTGCTAGTTTGTGTAAGGGATACTAAAATCCCTTTTTTCATTGGTGAAAGAGTGGTGATCAAGTTATGTGGATTAGCTGGAAATGTTGTACGTGCATTGCTGCCTTTGTATGAACATCAGGGAGTAAGAATCTAGAGAGAGCCTCACAGGGGCCTTCTTGGACAGGTCTTCATTCAGGTTTTGTTCAGTAGCTTAACACAGGATCCTGTGGCTTGACTTCTTTTTTTTTTTTTTTTTTTTAGCAGTACGCGGGCCCCTCACTGTTGTGGCCTCTCCCAATGTGGAGCACAGGCCCAGCGGCCATGGCTCACAGGCCCAGCCGCTCCGTGGCATGTGGGATCTTCCTGGACCGGGGCACGAACCCGTGTCCCCTGCATCGGCAGGCGGACTCTCAACCACTGCGCCACCAGGGAAGCCCTGGCTTGACTTCTGACCAGAAATTTAGCTGAATTCTTCACTAGGACACTGATGCGTCTGCCTTGAGTGACCATTTTATACATACATAGTGTTTCCTGGGACTTCATTGCACATGTCAGGTTATCTAGTTGTTTTGGGGCCTTATTGTAACGAGTATTTGAACAGGTGGCTTCTTTGATCTGAAATGTGTTTTCAGTATAATATATCACTTGGTAATGGATTGTGGGGGAGGATAATTACAATTCTCACCCATAGCTACTGGAGGTGACCGATATCTGCCAGAATAACCTAAAACTCATGAACAACCAAATTTGCTTGTCAGTTCCTTAGGTACACTCTCTTGATCTAAGAAAATTGTTTGAGGGTTGAAGAGAAACAGTGGTTTTTGAACACAGCCTAGTGAGTGTAACTGGGCTTGTTTCCAGCTCAGCCCTCACAGTTCTGTGGAAATAGAGGCTTTGACAAAGGGTGGGTCAAAAAGCCACCTCACTATGGCCTGTATAAAAAATGTGGAGTAGAAGGAAGCCCTGCTTTGAGACACAGTAATAAAGTTGATAGCAGCATGATTTTTCTTCAAAACACAGGATGTGAGTAATACCACATTTCTTTCCTTTTTCTTTTTTTTTTTTTTTTTGTGGTACGCGGGCCTCTCACCATTGTGGCCTCTCCCATTGCGGAGCACAGGCTCCAGACGCGCAGGCTCAGCAGCCATGGCTCACGGGCCCAGCCACTCTGTGGCATGTGGGATCTTCCCGGACCACGGCACAAACCCTCGTCCCCTGCATTGGCAGGCTGACTCTCAACCACTGCACCACCAGGGAAGCCCCTCTTTCCTTTTTCTAAATAAATATAAAATGCTCCAAGTTCCCGTTTAGCCTGACTGGTAGAAACGTCAAACCTTGTCATGATAAGGTCCTTTTTGGTGCCATGCGAATGCCCTGAGGGTCTCTTGTATTTGGTCTCCAAAGATCACAGCTGATGTAGTAGTCAGTGTTCAGATTTGTACCATTCCTTACGGCTGGGGGTTCTCCTGGGGGACTGGGGTCATTGCCAAGGCCAGGAGCTAGGTGCCCAGGGTCCTGCCTCTTTAGGAACTTTAAGATCCCTTCTGAGGTCCTGTCACATGTCGAGGCACTGTAAGGCATCGGGAGAGGGACTCCCAGTGCTTGTGGAGTCTACACATAGCTGCTGTCTCCCTAATCTTGAAGGATACTGTCCAAATTGCCTTCCAGTCTTGCTTTTTCCATTCCTTTCACTTCTGAGAGGAACTCATGTAATCATTCTTTAGGGGGGCCTTTAGAAACACAATGTGAAATCTCCTCCTTGGGGGAGTGGCTGAGAAAATAATATGCCAATACATTTTTTTTTCTACAAACACAGATCCTATAACATAACCCTGTCGTGCCAACAGCCACATCCAATAATGTTGAGAGATGGGTGAGAGGAATAGCTGCAGAATTGTCACTTGAAGCCACCCAGTAAACAGGGTGTGACCTTATGAGATAGGAAATGGCGGAGAAAAAACGGAATTCAATTTAAAGTGGAAGAAAGTAATTTGACCTTTTTGGAGGGCACATGTATGTTTTTCCTGTGCAAGAGAGTACATATCCAATCATTTGCTAATAGCACAAGCACCATTACTATGATAATCATTATTTTTAGATATTACTTAATTAAAAATAAGTAACTTTTAAAATAATAATATACCTTTGTTTAGCATTATATATTGTCACATTACAGCATTGTATATATAGCATTATATATTGTCACACATGTGATCTTATTTGCTGTTCACCACATCCTGGGAAGTAGACAAGGCAGATAAGATTCCCTCATTTTGCAGATAAAAAAAGTCAAGTGCTTTTTATGCTAACTGAGCTCCAAAGTATATCAGGCAGTAGGCAATTCAGTGGGATTAGAACCCAAGTAGATTGTTTTTCTACTTGACCACTCTGCCCTAAGCTATAAGACTGGGATTGAAAATATGGTTTGTAGGGCCTCCCTGGTGGCGCAGTGGTTGAGAGTCCGCCTGCCGATGCAGGGGATACGGGTTCGTGCCCCGGTCTGGGAGGATCCCATATGCCGCGGAGCGGCTGGGCCCGTGAGCCATGGCCGCTGGGCCTGCGCGTCCGGAGCCTGTGCTCCGCAACGGGAGAGGCCACGACAGTGAGAGGCCCGCATACCGCAAAAAAAAAAAAAAAAAAAAAAAAAAAAAAAAAAAAAAAAAAAAAAAAAAAGAAAATATGGTTTGTAGATGACTTATTCTTAAGCAAATCAGTTACTTTTAAGTGTATCTTTCAAATTAGCCACAAAAGGCTTTCCTCACAATATCCAGAGAATGATCAAATTCACTCTTCCTTTAGATCACATATTTAATCCCAACTCAGCCAAGTTAATGATTAGGTATTTAATGCTGCCAGTACTCTGCAGCTGACAGCTGTTTGGAGGGATGTGGTTTTAGGAAGGATTAGGTAGTCATTCATTCATTCAGAAACATTTGAATAGTAACTACTATGTTCCATGCATCACCTTAGACTCCATTGCTGCTCTTTCCAACATAGTAACCATGAACCACAAGTGGTGACTTACATTTAAATTAAATGAAATTAAATACAATTTAAAAATTCAGTTCCTAGTCACACTACCACATTTCAAATGCTCGATAGCTACATATGGCTGGTGGTTTCTATTGGACAGTGCAGATACAGATTTTTAGAGGAAGAAAGTTCCTTCAAGTGCTTTCCATTTATTATACTGGAAATAGAGTATTTCTATACTTGAAGAAAGTTCTATTGTATAGCACTGCTCCACAGTGACAGAGATGTAAAGGGATCAGATTGGGCCCCTCCATTTTAAAAATATAATTATTGTGTGCCTATAGCACAACAGAATACATCATGGTAAGTTCTATAACAGAGGGTCAGTTCAGTTTAGCAGATATTTATTGTCAATCCTTATGCTGACCTCTGGCCATACTGATGGCTAAAAATTGGTCTCTGCCCCCCAGTAGCTTACAGTTCAGTGGAGATATGAATAAAATGTCTCAAGGCCTCAAGGGCAGAGCAACTGTCTCTGCCTGGGAAAGTTACAAGAGGAAAACACAGTTATGCCCATTTTTTTTCATCTTCTCTATCCATGAACATGCCTTGTTTCCTGAACAACACAGAAAATACTTTAATAACTATATTATGTAATAAGCAATTATTATAATTTTGCATTGGCATTCTCAAAGCACTGGGCTCCCTTTGCTCTATTTTACAAATGAGCCTGGACCATAGGGTGGGAACCATGACAACTCCCAAATTCACTTGGCGACATTATTCATAGGGCAGGCTATTAGACCTCATCCCAATGATGCTTCTCTTTGCACTCTGCTGCTTAAAGCTGGGAGAACCTTCCTCCCATCTCCTCCTCTACCCACCGTGGGTCAGGTGCAGAAGACATTTATGTTTAACATGGCCCCAGGGTTCTAAGAGTGGCCAGCAGTGATCTTTTATTGACATTTCCGACAGTGGCTGTTTTGTGTCTCTTCTCCTTTTATCATGTGTCATTTAAATTTGTACAAATAAAGAAATAGTTGTCCTTTAGAGTAAGATAAATCCTCATTTAATTTGAGGGTAGTGGCTGAATATTAACTGTGTTTTCTGAGACTTTTATGAAAGAGACTCCTATTCACTGGCTGAATTATGGGGGGAAAAGTTCTCCATTGCCCTCTAGGGTTAGTGCCAAGGATTTAACCCTTAGGTTCTTTCCTGACTGGCATTAATATAACTCTACAGAAGGAAGTTGCCCAGGAGTGAAAGCACAGCATTGTCGAGACACAAATCCATTTCAAGCTGATTTATTCCCTTTAGTGAGCTGGGGTAATTCCTTCTTCTAGTTGTGCCTGTGTTTCTGTCTTTACAATTGATACTGATTCAGCATTTGTTGCCCTTGCTGTATTTAGAAATCTTTGCAATCTTAATTGTTAAAGAGAGACCAGGCTGCCTAAGCTCTCAGAAAATCTGGATTTATTTCTTGCTCCACCAGTCACTCATTAAGTGACCCTAGGTAAGTCATTAGTCCGTGTTGTTTTATTCTTTCCATATGTAAAATGAGGTTATGGGACACCTCCATTCCTCATGGGAATATGGAGGACACAGATGTGGAAGAGTTTGGAAGATTGGAGTTTTATGGAATTTAGATTGTAAGAGACATGTTTGCTGGTTTGCTGGCCATATCCCTATTTCTAATTAGCTTCCCTTCCTTCCATAACCTTTTGAATGGATAACCTTTCAAACCAGGTGACTCTGCTGCCATAGCTGTCACTGATAGGATTAGAATGGACAATAAATGTAGGAGAAGCCAGTCTATGATCTAGTCTGAGCCAGTCAGATGTCCCTCCTTTAGTATGAATATAGAGACAAGAAATGGAAGTCGGACAATGATAGGTCCTTGAAGTAAAACATCGGGTAGATTTTGGACATTTTGACACAGTCCATATTGATAAGCACAAGAAGAAATATGGTTTAGGAAGACAGGCAAGAGAATGGCTAGGATGTGTGTTTATATATATATATATATATATATATATATATATATATATATATATATATATATCTTTATTGGGATATAATTGATTTACAATGTTGTGTTAGTTTCTTCTGTACAACAAAGTGAATCAGCTATATGTATACATATATCCCCATATCTCCTCCCTCTTGAGCATCCCTCCCACCCTCCCTATCCCACCCCTCCAGGTCGTCACAAAGCATCGGGCTGATTTCCCTGTGCTACGCAGCAGCTTCCCACTAGCCATCCATTTTACATTTGGTAGTGTATATATGTCATTGCTACTCTCTTACTTCGTCCCAGCTTCCCCTTCCCCCACCACGTCCTCAAGTCTATTCTCTACGTCTGTGTCTTTATTCCTGCCCTGCCACTAGGATCATCAGTAGCATTTTTTTAGATTCCATATATGTGTGTTAGCATACGGTACTTGTTTTTCTCTTTCTAACTTACTTCACTCTATATGACAGACTCCAGGTCCATCCACCTCATTACAAATAACTCAATTTTGTTTCTTTTTATGGCTGAGTAATACTCCATTGTATATATGTGCCACATCTTCTTTATCCATTCATCTGTCGATGGACATTTAGGTTGCTTCTATGTCCTGGCTATTGTAAATAGTGCTGCAATGAACATTGTGGTACATGTCTCTTTTTGAATTATGGTTTTTCTCAGGGTATATGCCCAGTAGTGGGATTGCTGGGTCATATGGTAGTTCTACTTTTAGTTTTTTAAGGAACCTCTGTACTGTTCTGCATAGTGGCTATATCAATTTACATTCCCACCAGCAGTGCAAGAGGGTTCCCTTTTCTCCACATCCTCTCCAGCATTTATTGTTTCTAGATTTTTTGATGATGGCCAATTTGACCGGTGTGAGGTGAAACCTCATTGTGGTTTAGATTTGCATTTCTCTAATGATTAGTGATGTTGAGCATCTTTTCATGTGTTTGTTGGCCATCTGTATGTCTACTTTGGAGAAATGTCTATTTAGGTCTTCTGCCCATCTTTGGATTGGGTTGTTTGTTTTTTTGATATTGAGCTGCATGAGCTGCTTGTAAATATTGAAGATTAATCCTTTGTCAGTTGCTTCATTTGCAAATATTTTCTCCCATTCTGAGGGTTGTCTTTTTGTCTTGTTTATGGTTTCCTTTGCTGTGTAAAAGCTTTTAAGTTTCATTAGGTCCCATTTGTTTATTTTTTATTGTATTTCCACTTCTCTAGGAGGTGGGTCCAAAAGGATCTTGCTGGGATTTATGTCATAGAGTGTTCTGCCTATGTTTTCCTCTAAGAGTTTTATAGTGTCTGGTGTTACATTTAGGTCTTTAATCCATTTTGAGTTTATTTTTGTGTATGGTGTTAAGAAGTGTTCTAATTTCATTCTTTTACATGTAACTGTCTGTTTTTCCCAGCACCACTTATTGAAGAGGCTGTCTTTTCTCCATTGTATATTCTTGCCTCCTTTGTCAAAGATAAGGTGACCATATGTGTGTGGGTTTATCTCTAGGCTTTCTATCCTATTCCATTGATCTATATTTCTGTTTTTGTGCCAGTACCATACTGTCTTGATTACTGCAGCTTTGTAGTATAGTCTGAAGTTAGGGAGCCTGATTCCTCCAGCTCCATTTTTCTTTCTCAAGATTGCTTTGGCTATTCGGGGTCTTTTGTGTTTCCATACAAATTATAAAATTTTTTGTTCTAGTTCTGTGAAAAATGCCATTGGTAATTTGATAGGGATTGCATTGAATCTGTAGATTGCTTTAGGTAGTATAGTTGTTTTCACAATGTTGATTCTTCCAATTGGATGTGTTAAGAAAAGCAGGTAAGTGACCCTGAGACACTGGAAGGAATGAGATAGGGTGATGGAGTGAAGGGCTGTTTGAAACTTTCTATTTCCCATAAGGTCTGGCTCTGTTTTAGGCATTTTTACTTTTTAATTTGAACCACAGTCTCATGAGATAGGAGGCATTATGACTGCTGATTTAGGAGAACATATAGTTATGTGACTTATCCAAGGTCACATAGTTGGTTTTGAAGTTGGTTGAGATTTGATTACAGTTCCCTGCTTCTAACTTCAAAGTTTTTTCTGCTACAGTATTTCTTATTATTTACATTCATTGTTGTTTAAGGTTGAAGGTGAAATAAGAAGAACTAAAGAAGTTGTTTTAGTCCAATGTAGATACTGAAGGCTGATATTTTATTTGTAAGTTGCCTGAGCAATATTTGATGTCATCCCAGATATTTGTCCTAATGCCAAAACCTCACTGTTAAATTTGTTTCCTCCTCAGGAATATAAATGACACTCCTAGTTTTTTCCTATTCATCCCACTCAAATTATTACTCATTTCTGTTAGATCTGGAGTATGAGAGTTTACAAGGCTATTGTATATTTTTTCATGGTTTTGATAAATATTTTCTGAGTTTGGTCATCTCAGTTTAGCTTGGATTTTCAAAAAAATATTATTAGGACATATTTGAGTGATAATCACAAAAGCAAGCACTAACCTTTCATTTAAGATCTAAGTTGCTGTAAAAGATGTATTTATTTCATCAAGGCAGTGGTTTTCAAATTTTCTTAGTGATGGAACTATTTAATCAAATAAAATATTATGCTGAAAATAAATATGAAAAGAAATTAAAATGGACATTGTTTGTTTGAGGGAAAGTGGTAGATACTGTTCCTCTCATCTCTACCCCTAGCCCACCTCTTTTCTCTTAGGGGAGCTATCAGTACTTCTGACTTCTATAGTTCTATATTCCACAGTTTTAAGGCCACTATACTAAACCATAAAATTTATTGTCAGTAATTTTTATTTTACAAAAAAGCTATTTTCTCAGAGAAAAATAACAAAATATTAATTCTAAGAGTCGCCTTCATTGGTGCTTCACTGAGCTTCCTTGAAGACAAAGGCCTTTGTCCTACCCATCTTTGTCTTGCTTGTTTTTCTATTTTCTACTGTACCAAATAGTTGCTTCCTGCCAAAGGAAGAAAACGAACAACTATGTGAACGGAACCTTGGACTAGGGAATATATTATCTGCATGGCTTTTAACCATTTACTGTCTTTTTTCCCCTTGATGACACAAAATGCTATTTTAATACTGCCAAATAGTACTTCACTTTCGCAATTTCTCCCAAGAACATAGTGAGTTTCTCCATAAAGAAGAGCTTTGGAGCTAATAGTCATGGGTGTTAAACTTTCTGGGAAACCTTGAGTAATCTATTTAACCCCTCTGAGCTTCTGTTTTCTGATCTCGAAAACAGAGCAGTGGCATCCAGTTGACTTAGATAAGGTCACATAAGCTATAGGGTTGTTGTTAGAAGTATTTGTAAAATGCTTAGCATACTGCTTCTCCTAAGGTATGTGCTCAATAAATGAAACCTATTTTTATTTTGAGGGGAATAGGAAAGGCAATGAAAAAAGGACAAAATCACAGTGAAAATGCAGAGTCAGTGTCAAGCCAAATTATATCCATCAATGTGAACATTGTGCTGTGTATTTCACAGAGCGCTTACTTGTGTTATACAGTTGACAGCAATTTGTTTTAGAGTTGGCGGGTAACTAAATCTCACCTTTTCCAAGAGTTCGTGCAATGTGATGAAGAGCTTAAAAAATATCCTCTCAAAAAGGACTTTGACTAATGCCTGGGATAGTTATTATCTCATTAACAGTTAGCATGATATTAATACAAATGAAGTAGAGGAGTAGGTTTCTTTGTTGCCCATTCATAGAGTGGCTCCGACTGGCAGCTGTTACCTTTTTTTAATGGCTGCCTTCTTCCTGCTGCAAGTACCTCACCCTTTATGCCAGTTTCCACATGTTTTTCACTTGTTCTGTTAAAGTACTAGGTAGATTATAGTTTTTTCCCTTTGACGTATAAATTACTCAACTTTCTATAGCATCAAATCTGTCACTCCAGTTGATTTTATTCATTTCCCCTATCTAACTCTTCCCACTCCTCTCTCATTACAATAATAAAATTCCTCTTCCTTACTTGTGACTTTCTAGCTCTGTAGAAGTTTGAGTGACTCATCACATAGTGGAGTTGATGAAGTCAACAGCTGCTGGAAAATCATCTTTTTCCTTAATAACTGTATCAACATGTGTTTGCCATTATTCAAGTAAGGAAAAATGTATATATCAAATATCCATGGTAGTCCTTGCTAAAATTTTCATAGGGGAAACTCATGTTTTAACATATCAGAGTGTTCAAATGGGTACAATAGAGAAAGTTTCAATGGTGGAACAAAATCATGGAGAAAAGAATGAAGTTAGGGAAGAAAAACAAATGGCAAGTATGTTGTTGATAATGCTATAATTTATTTCACAACGGGTTAGGTGACCTTCTTCATGACACTATTAGCAGTAAAGCAGAAACTTGGCGCTTCTTGGCTTCATAGTCTCCATCCATCCATCCAGCACTCTATCCATCTAACAAATACTAATTGAATGTCTATTATGGTAAAAATCTCTGCTTCATGGAGTTTGTATCCTAAGGGAGGTAAAGAGAAAAAATTATAAACCAACAAATAAAATAATTTCTCAATATTATGCGCAGTGAAGGAAATAGGCAAGAGGCTAAGATAGAGACTAACAAGGGAGGACTTGCTTCAGATAGGGAAGACATGGAAGACCTCTCTGAGGAGTGATATTGAGGCTGAGACTTAAAGGATGAGAAGGAGGTAGCAAAGTAGAGAGGAAGGTATAAGAGCAGTCCAGTCTGATTGAACAGCTGTGCAAAGTCCTGTGACCAGATGGGACTTAAAATGTTCTTGGGAATGAAAGATCAGTGTGTCTGGAGGACAGGTAGTAAGGTGGTGGTGGTATGAGCTAAGATGAAAGAGACAGGTAGGGTCTGGGTCATGTAAGACTCTGTGGGCCTTGGTAAAGGGATTAGATTTTATAATGAATACAATAAGAAGCTACTGGAGAGTTTTAAGCTGTGTGTGTTTGTACATATATATGACAGTTTGTGTTGCTGTATAGCAAAATGACCAAGTGAGTTAGATTAGGGGGCAAGAGTGGAAACAGAAAAACTAGCTAGGATAGTTCAGGATTTAAATGATGGTTGCTTACATGGAGGTAGTGACAGGGGAGATGAGGCAAGAGTTTAAAAGCACTGGAGGTGGAACTGACAGAATCCTATGAGTTAATGATAAAAGAGAAACCATCCTAAGAAAAAATTGCTCAATGACATATAAGTGATATGATATGATATTTATCTTTCTCTGTCTGACTTCACTTAGTATGATAATCTCTAGGCCCATCCATGTTGCTGCAAATGGCATTATTTCATTCTTTTTTTTTGGACACAGCGGTGAATTTATTTATTTAGAAAATTTTTATTTTATATTGGAATATAGTTGACTAACAATGTGTTAGTTTCAGGTGTACAGCAAAGTGATTCAGTTATACATAGACAAGTATCTATTCTTTTTCAAATTATTTTACCATTTAAGTTGTTACAGAATATTGAGCAGAGTTCCCTGTGCCATACAGTAGGTCCTTGTTGGTTGTCTGTATATTTTAAGTAGAGCAATGTGTACATGTCAATATGGCTGACTAATATTTCATTGTATGTATATACCACATCTTCTTTATCCATTTATCTTTTGGTGGACATTTAGGTTGCTTCCATATCTTGGTAATTGGAAATAATGCTGCTATGAAGATTGGGATTTGTGTTTCTTTTCGAGTTAGTGTTTTGGGTTTTTTTGGATATATACCCAGGAGTGGAATTGCTGGATCATATGGTAGCTCTATTTTTAGTTTTTTGAGAAAGCTCCATACTGTTTTCTACAGTGGTTGTACCAATTTACATTCCTACCAACAGTGTAGGAGGGTTCCCTTTTCTCCATATCCTCTCCAACATTTGTTAGTTGTGTTCTTTTTGATGATAGCCATTCTGACAAATGTGATGTGATATCTCATTATGGTTTTGATTTGCATTTCCTAATGCTAATGATTGGTGATGTCGAGCACCTTTTCATGTGCCTGTTGGCATCTGCATTTCCTCTTTGGAAAAATGTCTGTTCAGATCTTCTGCCCATTTTTCAATCAAGCTGTTTATTTTTTTGATGTTGAGTTGTATGAGCTGTTTATATATTTTGGATATTAACCCCTTATCAGTCATATCATTTGCAAATATTTTCTCCCATTCAGTGTGCTGTCTTTTTGTTTTGTCAATGGTTTCCTTTGCTGTACAAAAGCTTTTCTTTAAAGTCACTACACTGATTCTTCTTGAATAACTTTGGCCTAACTTTGGCCAAGATCTGACATGCTGCCACAGTCAAAAGCATGTCTCCACACTGCATACTAGAAATGGATTTACTGGGTAAACACAAATGCCAGCCTGGGTTACTAAATAATCAGCCTCAGTGCTTGCTTGAGAGCCCAGCAAAGGGAGGGACTCTGTTAACAACATGAAAGGAGTTTCAGGGGGAGAGAAATTAGGAGAAGATCCCTTTGCAAAAATTTTTTTTGGAAGCTGTGATGGTTAATTTTATGTGTCAGCTTGACTGGAGTACCCAGATATTTGGTCAAACATTATTCTGGGTGTTGCTATGAGGATGTTCTCGGATGAGATTAACATTTAAACTGGTAGACTGGGAGGGCAGACAGCAGAAGCAAGAAGAACTACAATCCTGCAGCCTGTGGAACAAAAACCACATTCACAGAAAGACAAGATGGAAAGGCAGAGGGCTATGTACCAGACGAAGGAACAAGATAAAACCCCAGAAAAACAACTAAATGAAATGGAGATAGGCAATCTTCCAGAAAAAGAATTCAGAATAATGATAGTGAAGATGATCCAGGACCTCGGAAAAAGAATGGAGGCAAAGATCGATAAGATGCAAGAAACGTTTAACAAAGATCCAGAAGAATTAAAGAACAAACAAATAGAGATGAACAATACAATAACTAAAATGAAAACTACACTAGAAGGAATCAATAGCAGAATAACTGAGGCAGAAGAACGGGTAAGTGACCTGGAAGACATAATGGTGGAATTCACTGCTGTGGAACAGAATAAAGAAAAAAGAATGAAAAAAAATGAAGACAGCCTTAGAAACCTCTGGGAAGACATTAAATGCAACAATATTCGCATTATAGGGGCCCCAGAAGGAGAAGAGAGAGAGAAAGGACCCGAGAAAATATTTGAAGAGATTATAGTCGAAAACTTCCCTAACACGGGAAAGGAAATAGCCACCCAAGTCCAGGAAGCACAGAGAGTCCCATACAGGATAAACCCAAGGAGAAACACGCTGAGACACATAGTAATCAACTTGGCAAAAATTAAAGATGAAGGAAAATTATTGAAAGCAGCAAGGGAAAAATGACAAGTAACCTACAAGGGAACTCCCATACGGCTAACAGCTGATTTCTCAGCAGAAACTCTACAAGCCAGAAGGGAGTGGCATGATATACTTAAAGTGGTGAAAGGGAAGAACCTACAACCAAGATTATTCTACCCAGCAAGGATCTCATTCAGATTCAACGGATAAATCAAAAGCTTTACAGACAAGCAAAAGCTAAGAGAATTCAGCACCACCAAACCAGCTCTACAACAAATGCTAAAGGAACTTCTCTAAGTGGGAAACACAAGAGAAGAAAATGACCTACAAAAACACACCCAAAACAATTAAGAAAATGGTCATAGGAACATACATATCGATAATTACCTTAAACATGAATGGATTAAATGCTCCAACCAAAAGACACAGGCCCGCTGAATGGATACAAAAACAAGACCCTTATATATGCTGTCTACAAGAGACCCACTTCAGACCTAGGGACACATACAGACTGAAAGGGAGGGGATGGAAAAAGATATTCCATGCAAATGGAAATCAAAAGAAAGCTGGAGTAGCAATACTCATATCAGGTAAAATAGACTTTAAAATAATGTTACAAGAGACAAGGAAGGACACTACATAATGATCAAGGGATCAATCCAAGACGAAGATATAACAATGATAAATATATATGCATCCAACATAGGAGCACCTCAATACATAAGGCAACTGCTAACAGCTTTAAAGAGGAAATCGACAGTAAAACAATAATAGTGGGGGACTTTAACACAATTACACAAATGGACAGATCATCCAAACAGAAAATTAATAAGGAAACACAAGCTTTAAATGACACAATAGACCAGATAGATTTAATTGATATTTATAGGGCATTCCATCCAAAAACAGCAGATTACATTTTCTTCTCAAGTGAGCACGGAACATTCTCCAGGATAGATCACATCTTGGGTCACAAATCAAGCCTCAGTAAATTTAAGAAAATTGAAATCATATCAAGCATCTTTTCTGACCACAACACTATGAGATTAGAAATGAATTACAGGGAAAAGAATGTAAAAAACACAAACACATGGAGGCTAAACCATACGTTACTAAATAACCAAGAGATCACTGAAGAAATCAAAGAGGAAATCAAAAAATACTTAGAGACAAATGACAATGAAAACACGACAATCCAAAACCTATGGGATGCAGCAAAAGCAGTTTTAAGAGGGAAGTTTATAGCTATACAAGCCTACCTCAAGAAACAAGAAAATTCTCAAAAAACAATCTAACGTTACACCTAAAGGAACTAGAGAAAGAAGAACAAACAAAACCCAAAGTTAGCAGAAGGAAAGAAATCATAAAGATCAGAGCAGAAACAAATGAAATAGAAACAAAGAAAACAATAGCAAAGATCAATAAAACTAAAAGCTGGTTATTTGAGAAGATAAACAAAATTGATAAACCATTAGCCAGAATCATCAAGAAAATGAGGGAGAGGACTCAGATAACTAAATTGGTTCATTTGTAGATATGTGAATGGATCTAGAGACTGTCATACAGAGTGAAGTAAGTCAGAAAGAGAAAAACAAATATCGTATATTAACGCATATATGTGGAACCTAGAAAATGGTACAGATGAACTGGTTTGCCGAGCAGAAATTGAGACACAGAAGTAGAGAAAAAACATATGGACACCAAGAGGGGAAAGCGGCAAGAGGTGGGGGTTGTGGTGTGATGAATTGGGAGATTGGGATTGACATGTATACACTGATGTGTATAAAATGGCTGACTAATAAGGAAATAAAAACATTAAAAAAATAAATTGGTAGACTGAGTAAAGCAGATTGCCCTCTCTAATGTGGGTGGGCCTCATCCAATCAGTTGAAGGACTGAATAGAACAAAAAGACTGATCCTTTCCTGAGGAAGAGAGAATTCCTACTGCCTGACTTCTTTTGTACTGGAACATTGGTTTTGTCCTGCCTTTGAACTCAAAGTGAAACATCAGCTTTTCCTGGGTCTCAGCCTGCCAGCTTTTGGACTAGAACTACACCATCAGTTCTCCTGGGTCTCCAGCTTGTTGACTTACCCTGCAGACCTTGAGACTTTTTAGCTTCCTTAACTTGTATGGACCACTTTCTTACTCCTTAATCTCTCTCTCTCTTTCTCTATATGTAGTTTCCTAATATATTCATATATGTATATTTCATATATATATTTCCTATTGGTTCTGTTTCTGTGGAGCACCCTGACTAATACAGAAGCTCTTAATGTAAACTTAGCCAAGGCCAAAATAATTTCTGAAATGTGCGTCTTAAAAAATTCCAGTTAAGAAATGGCAAAAATTCAAAGCAAAGCCCCCTCCCTGAATGTATCATTTATCAGTGGAGAAAGTTAATATCTATCACATAAAGTTGTTGGGAGCTCAAATTAGGTGACATAAAAAAAAAAATTGAGTAAACTGCTAAACAAATATTTCTTATTAATTATAACTTTCACCTGAAGTAACTCATGAATGTTGATGGTCTTAGAAGAGCCCAACTAAATGTGGAAAATGTGGTCTTGAAAAGTGGAAAACCACCCCCCCAAAAACATACTACAAATGTGTACACACACCATGAATATGCTTATTACACACACACACACACACACACACACACACACACACCACAGAAATCAACACATACAGACCTGTTTTGAGGAAAAATAATAAAGCTGACTGTTAAACATTTTTATTGTGCAGACTTATAACTTTACAGGACATGCAGGATAAAAAAGTGTAAAATATCAGTAAGCATATAAAATTTCAGCAATCTTTTGGACCAGCACTTGATTTGTACAAGGGACTAAGCATCTATATAGAACAGACACGTCTTGGGATACACAGTTTACAGATTGAATCACAAAGAAATTTCCCAAGTGATTTTCCTCATATAAAGATAAAAATATCTTTGCACTTAAAAATTATTCAGTATAGTACATTTTCAGTTATGTACACAGTTTAAAAGTAAAACTATGTCCATGCCAGTGTCTGTTTTAAATGCAAAAAACCTAAGTAGGTAACAGGTTGGCAATTAAAGTGTCAGGAAAACTGGAAGAGGCCAAAAAACAAACAAACAAAAAAACAAAAAATAAGCAGAATTCCAACAGGTGTATGGAAATAAAAATAAAAGCATAACTGAAGGTTAAAAATAAAGTCCCCCTTGGAAGAATCTTAATATGAGCAGGAGGAATAAAAAGCTTTTCGATGTACCAGGCAGCTTTCTGTATGACTCAGGTTTACAGGTAAAATTCCTCAGTTTGAGTTCAGAAGAATTTGAATTTATTCCAGCAAAATTACCTCAATCTTTTATTACTGCCCCCCCACCCCCATCTTCTCTCTGAGCAAAGTGATGCTTGGATTAGGTCCAAAGCTCCTGGCAGGGGGAGGGGCCATGTGTCACAGCATTACAGACAGTTGCAAGTGCTTTACTTTGAAGGGGTCACATTTGCAACAACTCTGACAGTCTCACACAATGGCCTCCATTTTATGAGCCCTTCCCCGGAGGCCCACTGATCAGCTGAAAAGGGAACACAATGTTCAGCCACTAAACCACCCCAGTGATGGATTAGTTTGGAGTCAGGAAAGCCTGATTATTCTTGAAAATAAATGAAGCTGAATAGACATGCTGACCTCATTCAGCTGGTGAGAGACAGGGAAAGTTGGCTTCTACTCCTGCCAGCCCAGAGAGGGCTTGGCCCCATTTATCCACCTTAATTCATTTAATGGGGCTGATGTGGACCATACTCGATATGGGTAAAGATGTTGTGTCATCAATTGCAGACATGAACTTCATCTGATTCTGTATCTCAGAGTCAGAAACAAGTGTGAAGAACTAGGTAATGGATTTTTCTAATTTTGGTCTTCAGGGAGGCTGCTGACCTAATGAAAGTTGATGAGGTGGACACTATTTGAAAAGGAAAACCTGAAGAACAGGAAGGCACTTAGGTGTCACCATCTATATAACAAATATTCAGGCATAGAAAGTATCACAGGTTAAAATTTCAGGAGAGTAAGGCATTAGTCGGATCATGTGCAGATTATATTTTCTAACTTGATAAAGATCACTATATTCCACTGGATCATTAAAGTGAATGGCAGCAATTCACTAACAGTTCAGAGGGAAGAGTTGGTTGAAAACTGCCCATATACCTGTTCACTCAATGGCAGTAGCCTGGAATTCTTCCCTTACCATAAAATGATCAACATTTTAGAATAGGCAGTTGAGGTTGTTAGTTCTCTTTTTTTTTCCTCCTCAGTTCTTCATATTTCTCTCAAATTATCTTTCAACAATAGGTTCATATCTCAGCCAATAAAACAATGATCCAAATGTAAGGAAAATATTTTAAATGAGTTTTAAAAATTCATACCACCCCAAAAATAGAAGACATAGCTCAGAAGAGACAAATAATAGTTATGAAAACTGAGTGATTTCTTTGCTCTGAACCAAGAAAATTCATTCATATATTGTTGCTAACAACTTGAAACTTGAAATTGGCACCAAGAAAATTAAAAGGGACAAAAAGAATTGGATATACTTCTATCCTTGAAATGTCATTTAAATTTCTTTCTGCGTGTTGATGTGGATATTGCTGAATATTTTGCCAATAGACTCAAATAGCGGGTCACAGAAGGTGTGGACGTAGATGGAATAGACACGGCTGATGCACTGAATCTCAATCAAGAAACTCTTAATGCACGGTACAACTGCCCAGATGTGCAGAAAAGAGAGAATGGCAAAGTAAATGCCCCAGATGAGTGCCATTGGGATGCCAAAGAGGGCAGACAGCAAACGGTAAAACCAGTACTTCGTCACAGTGAAGGTGGTGAAGCTGGCCTTCCAGATGCCATCGAAACTGTGTGTCCCTTCTGGTTCTGCAATCACATCTTCAAAATCAATCTAAAAGGAAGAAGTGACAGAACATGAGCATGAAATAGAAGGAAAAAAGAAAAAAAAACCCATTTCTGAGTATGCATAAATATATATTAGCTTTTAAGTACAGGTTCTGTGTAAGGTGCTAAAAGGCACCCAGCAGCATAAGCCTCGCTTGGAATTTGTAGGAAATTCAGAGATTTGGGCCCCACAAAAATCCCTAGGAGTGGCATCAAGGAGATTTTCTAACACGTCCTCCAGGTGCTTCTTTGCTGTGTGAAAGGTTGAAAACTGCTGCTCTGAGGGAAACTAAAAGGATATGATAAAATTCCTGCCTTCAAGTAAAACCCAGCAACATGGATAAGTATACATGGCACTCAATAAAATGTAAATGACATGACCTAAGTTAACTGACTCCAAGACAACTACACACACAATGTTAAGGGGTAGTTAGTTCATAACTGATTATCAACTCTTCAAACACTCAACTGGTAGAATATCTTCAGGAAATTAGATCATTGTGAGCTCTGAGGATTCAAGAAGTCTTCATGGGGTGGTGGGACTTGAGCAGGGATTGGAAAATGGGGTATGATTTGGAAAGGAAGGAAGAAGGGATCTTGAAAATGCAGTGAGCAAGGCCCCAGGAACAAGGAAGGATGATACAGTGAGTGTCAGTCACAGGCAGATAGACCTGTGTGGCCACGGCTGGAAAGATGGGTTGAGGCCAGATTCAATTTTATTTTATATACAGTGGGGGTCTATTGAAGATGTTGGAGCAGAGGTATGTAGCCACATTCAGTGCAGTCATTTATCAACATGAATTTGATATCAGTGTCCAGCCCCAGAATAAAGGAAGAGACTCAAGGCAGAGAGATTCTTGCTGTATCCCAAGTTTGAGATGGTAGGGCCAAAACTGGAATAGGCCATGAAAAAGAAAAAAGAAAAGAATAAATAATGAATTTCAGGATGTTAAAGGAAGAATCCACAGGACTTAATTACTCCAAGGATAGGGAGAGAGAAAAGCCTAAGATGAGCTTTGAGCTTTGAGCTTCAGGTTTTCCTGCTAGAGAGAGCAGAGGTGACATTAAAAGCAAGAAGAAAATTAGGAAGGCAGTTAAGAAAATGTTAAGAGAGAACTTAATTTTTGAATTGAGCTAACAGTAAGGTTTTGAATAAGGACAGATGCAAACATCAGTGGTCCACACCTGTACTAGTCCCTTTTGGTGGCCACTAGGAAGTAATCAAATGAGTTTGCAGTCACATAGCACTTAACAGTTACCAAGTGCTTCTACATGCATTGTCTGCATGTGATCTGGGGTTTCAAACCAATCTGGGAAGGTAGGTTGTCGTTTTACAAAAGAAGATACTTAGGTTTAGAGAGGTGAAGGTGACTTGCTAAAGTCAAACACAAAGCAATGGTGGGGACAGAATGCAAACTTGGCCCCTTTCCCAAATAGCATTCTCTCCCACAGTACGTGTTCACTTTAGCAATTAATTCCCAGGAGCTTTTATCCCTCTGGAAGGATTATATAGACTAAACTTAAGCATAGGGTAAAAAAATTACCACCAAAAGAATAGGACAGAGCCAGCTTAACTGCTTGGTGGTGGCAGCTATATGAAGGGATCTAATGTAGTTTGAAATCCAAACAAGTTGATGACTGCTAGCAGCAATCCAGCTAATCTCAGGATTAGGGAATTAGGACTTGGGTGATTCCATGGAGCCTCTCAGTGCCAAGGAGCCACTTTTGATTCAACACAATAAAACCTCTTTCGTAAAAAGTACATAATACTTACCAATAGTTAAGGTTTATTTTCTAGAACATGCTGTTTCTTGATCTGTTGTCCAATGTCCTAAGAATATGTAATATATAAAAATGGTATGTCCACAATTATCTAAATGAAGTAAATTTATTGTTGTTCTAATGTTTTCTTTCTTCATTTAGATCTAGACTCAGAAGTAAACATTTACTTGTGTGTTTTCAAAGGCTGTTCTAAATTATGCGGCAAGTCAGATCAGTCCTTTAATGAAGTTTCTGTGCAGTTTACTTGTCTACTATGGCGTTTTGCTCAGATAATGCATTTTCCTAGAGCTATTAAAAATAAAGCCCTGCTGTTTTCCTTCATTCAACTGAAAGGTACCCAAAGAATTTTATTTTTTAAAGATGACCTTATTTTGTAAGAGGATTTGGTGAAGTCAGAATGAATGCACTAGAGCAGGTGTTCTTAATCTGAGTCAAAGGAATGGGCAGTGTTGGTCCATGAATGCCCTGGTGGGTGCATACATTTTGAGTGTACAGTAGAAAAGGGTCCATTGCTTTTTATTAGAAAATAGTCTATTACCAAAGAAGGCTGGTAAGCACTTTATGGGAACAGAGGGTTCCTATCTCTTTACAGAACAGAATTTAAGCATGTCTGCCTAGAGATTCTTTTCCAAGGGAATGGATAGTTACTAACATTTGTTGATCGGCTATCATGATCAAACACTGTTCTCATTTAACTTACAGCAACTCTGTAATTTATTATTCCCATTTCATAGAAAAATGTAAGGTTTAATAAGTTGTCCAGGTGAATAAGAGGTGGATTTGAATTTCTAATCTGGTTTGAAAGATACCGACTCTTTCTTCAATACCACATTGCTTAAAAAAATATTTTTCAAATTTTCTCTAAGACAATTATAGTATTTCATAATTAAAAGGAACATTAACAAAAAAGAGTTTACTGAATTTAACCCTCTGGTAACTGTAAGAATTCCCACAGTGTGGTCTCTGAGGACCGTGTTATGATGAGGTCATACACATATTATACACAATTGGTCCTTAGTGAAGATCTATGAACATATGCATGTGTGTAAGATTTCTCAATGATAAGTTAATTTTTCTAAACATAAATATAAATGCTTTTTTCGATGAACATTTTGGAAATTCTTAAGCTTTATTTTAACTTGCTTTATTTCAAAGCAAGTTTAGTGCTTTTTTAGTGCTTTCCAGAAACTGCAGTGAGCATGATTTATTTATCCTCAAATATCCAAGTAAATTTAGAGCAGGTCTCCAGGGGTGGACAGCAACATGACAAAACTAACATGTTATATAAATATATTCAGTTAATTGCGGATTTAGTCTTAAAAACTTTAAGTGGCTTAAAATAATATTAAAAGTAGAGCCAATTAGATGCAGCTGAGAAAAAAAATAAGGCAGGTTAAGGAAACACAATGAAGCCAGAAATAATGTTTAATTTCTCTCCACCTCCATTTCTGCAGCAGTAATAGTAATAGGTTTTTTGTGAGGAGAACATGAGAAAATTTATGCAAAGTGCTTAGCATGGGGATAGAGCATTGCAATACAGTAAATGCTTAATAAACGGCATTAAAAAATTACTTGCTCTGGGTGACTAAGCTTTATAATTGCAATAAGAGAAACTATCAGCTGCAAAGTATATGGTGGCTGTGAATTCAAACCTCATCAATGCTTCAAAAGAACTAACTTCCATCTGTAATCATCTTTACCACAACCCTCTGAGATGCGTGCTCTTATTCTCATTTTACATATGGGGCTACTGTGGGAGGTTAAGAAATTACCCAAGGTCACAAGGATGATAAGTGGCAAAACTGGAACTTGTTCTACTCCAAGTTTGACCTTTTTTTGCTTATGTATCCCTAGGACTATAAGCTCTTCCAGTAGCCTTATTTGCTTAAGTTTCAGCCATATAGATATGCTTTCTAAAACATTCACATTTTGATTATTGAAGGAATTACTCTTGTTAATGTTTCCATTTTAAGTTAGGACATCTAGTAACTAGGATGTTTTGCATTTTTGGTACTGATTGAATTTCCATGGCCCTGAACATTATGTTCTCACAATTCTGGGCACCTAGCCAAGGACTCTCTCTAATTGGCAGATAAGGAAACTGAGGCACGATTTAAATGGGCCAGACATTCTCAAGGTCCCAAGTGAATCAGTGGAAAGGCTGAAATTAGAACTGTAACTTCCTGATTCCCAGGCCTAGGTCCAGCCCTGCCCTTCACACAATTTCCCTAGGAACTTACATCTCTCTCCCCAGGTCCTTTCTCTGCCTACCCCATTCGTATCTCTAGGTCTCCTGTAAGTCTCTCACTGTCTTCTAAGACATAGACTTGAAATGTATCTCTGTGTGAGGTTAGGAGAAATGTCCTTTTCTCAACACTAATACAGACATTTCTGTACATTTATCTAGGGTGAAGAAAACTGGAGGGAATATTTTGAAAAATATCCTCATTGTGCATTTTGATATGTATTCATAATGCACTGAACCCAACAAAGTTCTGTTAGTAATCAGTCATTCCATCTAAAGGTAGTTCACAATTCCATCAATCAAAGCATAGTTGCTTTAGCAGATTCATAGGTATTTAAAGCTGAAGGGATCCTTAAAGAAAAGGAGTCCCATCTGAGATAGAGAAATCGATGGGCAAAGCTGTCAGATGACTGGATCAAGAATACTTTCCCACTTAATGGCAGGCACAGGATTGGAATTCAGACTTAGAAACTCTCCTAGGCTCTTCCACAGCTGTCTGCTGTCACCACACACCCTCAATCACCTGGATGCTACATTCCGTGGTCAATGTAAAAAGCAGCTAGGCTTGTATGTGAATTTGAACATCATTGAATGAATGACGATGCCTGTTTCTGACAATCCCCAGTGTACTCATCGTTCACATGCATCATCGGTTTGATTTATCCTTTATCAAAGCTGTCACTCTGGCGTCCCATTCCCTCAGGGACATACTCCTCTTATCCCTCTATAGGAGGGCAGGTCTTGCTCAGAGCAGAACTTTATCTACTCACCTAGATTTGGAGCAGAACAGCAGTTAGAGATTTGCTTTTAAACAAACACAAAAACCAAGACATGCAGGTGCCATTTAGTTTCTTAGAATGGGATGCCTCAGATGAGGCTGAGCAGCTTCTCCAAGAACTGATTTTCTGTTCTGTAGTCTATGGAACAAGTTGCGCCTCTGGCCCGAATCATTATGCAGACCGCAAGATCAAAGGCATAAATATGCTTCAGTGATATTTCTGTGTCTTAATAGATGCTTTATAAGGAGTCAACAGTTTATATAACTAGATTTTTATAAATGACATTAAATACTTTTGTGCAACATTGACTTATGATGCTATAATTTTGGAAACATAAGTTAACAAAAATCTATCAGCAGATGTTCAAGAAAAGCAATCTGTCTCATTGTGTTTTAATAATAGCTGGCTAATACAGTAAGTCTCAGAATATTTCATCTTGTTAAATGTATGCAATGGAAATATTTAAAAAACATTTTATATGTACACAGGATTAAAAAACCATGGGGTCATTTTTTGTCTCAAAATTTGGACATTTTATTTATGAATAAGGAATTTTCAAGAAGGAAACTTTAAGTATATTTGAGATTTAATAAGCAATGATGCTTGCCTTTTCTGTTTCTGTGGGAAAATATCTTTTTAGACTTTTGTGAAAATTGTGAAAAAATCACAAAATTGTGATTGTATTGGATATATGGAGCACATAAATAATAACAAACAAGATGTTTACAGAAGACGTGTGTTGCCTGCTCTAAATCCACAGTCCCACTTCTCTGCCAAGTGAATCTTCGTTTATTCAGGTCTTGGAAGTAATTCTTTTATCTCAGAGTTAAGTTATAGTTGGTTTAGACTTGCCAGGGTAATCTTAGTCTCCTTGGTGAGTGGTCAGTTTAGAGCAGACATGTGACCCAATTCTGGCCAATGAGATCTAAGTAGAAGTCTGCTGGGCAAGACTTCCAGGAAAGCTTTATCTTCCTTATGAAAAGAAACAGAGGCATATGGTGTGGCCCTTTGCCCCTTTCATCCTACTTAGAAAATGATGTGTTGCCTTAGTGTAGAGAAGTCATCTTGTGACCATGAGGTGACATGTATAATTAAAAGACTAAGAGAATAGAAGATGCTGCTTTTGCTATTACCAAACTACTGAAACAATGCCAGTAGCTGTCTGCCTCTAGACTTCTCCTTATGCTCTTATTTTTAAGCCACAGCTCTTCAGATTTTCTATTACCTATAGCAGAGAGCATTCTTAAGTGATATAGTAACTAACACTCTTTCCTGTTGGTTGGCATAGTAGGTGTACAGCTCCTCATCTAGAAACCTGGCTTCAATTAATAACCTCAAAATATCTTTTCAACACTACTAGACTCTACCCCCAGAATGTACTCCTTAACCTGTATCAGAAGAGTTTGTTTTACATTAACATTTAGTTTTAGCAAAGTGTAAGTAGGATGATAAATTGACTATGAAAAAGCAAATTCATGTATTCTGTGATAGCATCTAAGATGACTCCCAGTGATCCCCCCTCCCCCACTTCTTGGTATTCATGCTTTGTGTAACATGTGTAATGTGTAAAAAAAAAAGCATGTGTAATTCATGCTTTGATTTGCTTCTAAATAGTAAAATGTGGCAAAAGTGATGGGG
Source organism: Mesoplodon mirus (assembly GCF_964341445.2). Lineage (NCBI taxonomy): Eukaryota > Metazoa > Chordata > Mammalia > Artiodactyla > Ziphiidae > Mesoplodon > Mesoplodon mirus. Next base: position 82,377,935 of record NC_138985.1, on the reverse strand, counting down.
TGGTCACTTTCAAGATTAGGTTACAAAAGACCATGGCATCATCTTGCTTCCTTTCTTGCTCTCTTGCTTGCTTGCTCTGCTGGAAGCCAGCTGCCATGTTGTAAGCGGCCCTATGGAGAGGTCTGTGTGGAAGTTAACTGAAGGAGAACTCTAGCCAACAGCCACTGAAAAACTGAGTCCTCAATCCAGCAGCCTGGGAGGAACTGAATCCTACCATTGGCCATGCGAGTGAGCTTGGAAATGGGTCTTCTCCTAGTCGGGCTTTGAGATGACTCCAGCCCTGACACCTGGACTGCAGCCTGTGAGAGGCCCTGAACCAGAACTACTCAGCTAAGTCACACTTGGATTTCTGACACACTGTTAGATGGTAAATATTTGTTGTTCTAAGCTACTAAATTTGGGGGTCATTGGTTATGCAGCTAGAGATGACTAAAACAAACCATCTTTATTTTGATGATCATATTTTATTTTCTATTACATTGCTCTTTTTCTGTTAGATAATTTAATTTTTAAGCTTATAGAAAAATGTATATAATGAATGTACATAAATATCCTGGAATTTGGTCCTGGAGCAAAGTCTAGAAATATATGAGAAGGAAATGCAGCATTTTCAACTTTCTACAATTCATATCAAACTGAATATTAGAAAAGTTTTAGGCAATTGATAGTGTTATCAGCGCATATCCATAAAGTGCTTGGCTTTCTACCCAGATATGCACCAAAGACTAAGAGCCAGCTCCACCTAGAAGACGCATCACTGAATCTTGACTTCTGAATATAATGTCTTGAATGCACCAGCACAGGGGTTGCAAAAGAATCAACTGGAGGGAGGATGCTTGTTAAAATGCAGATGCTCAAGCCCATTTCAGACTCAGATCACACTCTCTGGGTTGGGGCCTGGGGAATCTTATGAAAAAGACTGAACTAGCGATTGACACATCCATTTGGATTTAGTGACAACTTCTTTTTTTTGCTGATACTCTTTCCCCTCCATGCCTGGAAGCCCTAGTCTGCTTCCTGCTTCTTTCTGGAAACTCCTCACGTGCTGGCTGGCATCTGGAAGTTGATGGATAATGAATGAATGGAAATTCTCTTGAAAAGCTTTTCCTAATTTAAACCTATAAATATTTATTATTGGACAAGGATGAATGACTACTATTTATTATGAAAAACACAAAAACTGGCAATAGAAATCCTGATTTATTTTTCATGACTCTAAACCCAGTATAAACAAATGCATGTTTTAAAAATCAAATATGTACTTCTAAAATCCTAACACATGAACCAAACCCACACATACAGAAGGAGGGTTGAGACTAATTTCAAACTCCCCTCAGTGTTCTCTCACATATTTCCAACATGTTGAACAGCCTTTGAAATCAGTGGAATAAATGTTGTCCATGAGTGTGTGGGTGTAGAGAGGGCTGAGAACTAACACAATTAAATGTTACCAGAACACAGGAACTTTGCTCTAATGCCTATGTGTTTTCTCAGGGGCAAGGGCAAAATACCCATTTGTTTACTGGGCTGAACTAGCACCACTGCAGGAAAAAAGCTGCAGTGTTCTTGCAGCCCAGACTGAAAAGAGGAGGCCTGGACTGTATCCTTAATGCTCGTGATTGCTTGGATTTCCAGAGGATCCACACACAGTCCTAGGAAAAATGTAAACCTGGGGTGGGAACATTGAAGTGTTCTTGGGCTGCTTTGGGCTGGCAGGTGCTAGGCAACTTCACCTTGTGGGAGAGCACAGGATTGCCTGAAGGGAGAGGGCTGCATTACTAACCAGGGTTTCAAGCTGGAAGAGGACAGAAAGGTGGGTATATACCTACCTCTGAGTGACAGAAGAGGGCTGGGTGTAGAAAGAGGGGTGCAGAGGGGACCTGCAGTCCCTGGCCTGGGCCTCTAGCTGGGACCCTTGAGTGTCTCTCTTTGGATTGACCTCCCTGTTGTTGCTTCTCAGACATTACAGAGACCACAGAATAATGATATTTTATACATATGGTGTCCTATTTCACTCATCTGCTTCTCTTCACAAACTTGTGAAGTTCTAGGTTACCTTCATAACAAGAATAAGGAAAGGTCACTTAACTAATAAATGAATGGACCAAACCAGGACCTAGGGCAGGTCTGTATCTGTTGTACCCATCTTGGTATCCTCCACAATTCCTAGTAGTACTATGCACACATTAATTAGCAAATATTCCTTCAATATGTATAGTATTTTAAAGGAGCTATAAATGTCCATTGAAAGAATGTAGGCATACATTAACTATCATATTAACTACTATGAATTCTTTTCCGATTTCACAAGTGCACTTTTATTTATTGATATTTTTGGTATCCCATTTTATTAAAAGAGATGTTCTTTTCACCATAGCTCTATAATACCACGACCTGATCAAAATGAAGTGTAGGGTTGGTTATCATTTAAATTACTTGAACAGCATGGAAAACCTACAGAGGAGGGGGCCATTCAAACTCAGAAGTCTTTAGCTTTAAGGAAGAATGATTTAGAAAATATTGATTAAAGCATGTTTTTGCTTGGTTGGGTTTTGCCTCAATGATCTGAATAACTACAATTGTGTAGACCTGGCCCCAAAGCAGGGGGCACGCACTGGAGTATGTTGAGGAGGGGAAGCAGGGGTAGAAGCAGAAGTAGCAGCCCAGCTCTTCGGGGGATCAGTAGAGCACACCAGTGGGGAAGAGATAGAGTGAGGAGAGTGAATTTGTTCTTTGGTGTCTCTAGTCTCCACTTTTCCTCATGTTTTCCTCTGTGTGTGTGTGTGTGTGTGTGTGTGTGTGTGTGTGTTTCCCCAGTGCAGGAGGCCTACATTGTAATTTGTACTTTAGAATGAATTTAGGTGACTATGTTCTTTTTCCTGTCAGGGGTTATAGGGGGATGCACAGAGCAAGGCAGAGCATCATCTCCAACTGTCCTTTATTGTGTCATTAATGGACTTAGGGCATGAGTGTGGCAGATATATTCTGAGGCAGGAGAGTTGTACAGAGGTTTTGGAAAAGCAGTGACATACATTATAGAGTACTATATGCCTCAATTGGTTCATCACATCCTGTATGTGAGGACCTTCAAAGCAGGTGTTATTTCCCCCATTTTACAGACCAGGAACCTGAGTCTCAGGGAGGTTGTAATCAGTGACTGAACCAAACGCAGGACTTAGGTCTCTTGGATCCTCCATCACACAACTCTCTTTAACCCCACACCAGTCCTTATTCTGTTTATGAAGCCCTACTCAATCAGAGTCACGTAGGAATTTCTGAATCCACATGCTCTGGTTGCTCTCCCTTGCCTGCAACCATGCTTCCCATCCAAACTAACAGAAAATGCTGCCCTGACTCAGCATAACCATTTCTACCAGGACAGGGCATGTGAATCCAAGCCAGAGGATGTAGCTGGCCTCCTTCTGCTGTCAAACCTCCATGCTCAGCATTACCCTCACTCTCCAGCAACCAAGCTCTTCTCTGGTCAGGACCCCGTGAGTCATTGACCATTGGTTACGAGGGTCCCCATTGCCTTGTCACCTCTCTGTGGCTTTTTCTGGTTTACCATAACATTGTACCTTTCCCTATTCCATTCCTGTAGGGCCAGTGGTTCTCAAACATTAGTCCACTCATTTCTTTGTTAAAATGCAGATTTCTGGGCACTGAGATTCTGAATCGGTTGTGTCTGAGAGTAGGGTCCTGGTGTCTGTACCTCCTCCCTCATTTTGATGCAAGTGGTTATAGGTAAGACACTTTGAGAAAAAAAAAAAAACTGTCTTAGGCTGTCTTAGCTCTCTGCTAGGTGAGAGGATCTGAAAAACCTAACACTCAGATCTGAGTGGGCATGATATTAAGTTAGTTGCTGTGTTGCTCTCTACTGTTGAAAGGCAATATGGTACCCTGATTGATAGCATGAGGGCTGCTTTGAATCTCAGCTTTGCTAAGCTACTAAAACTCCCTGTGCCTTAGTTTCTTATCTGTAAATTGTGGGTATAATGGTACATACTTCATAAGATTATTGTGTATTAAATGACTTAATTTATGCAAAATATTTGGGACAGTGCCAGGGGCAATGGTCAATACTACATCAGGAGCTTCTGGCCCAGGCACCCAAACCAGGAGAAGTGGGGAAGTGTCAGGGATTTCAGTAGCAGTGTTGGGAGGATGGAGGAGCTATCTTGGAACAGGAGAACCTCTTGGCATTCCCGAAATCACTTGGTGCAGATGGGTGCTTATTTTGCATTCTGCCATTAAGCAAATAAGAAGGATTAGCTCATCTCTTGCATGTGCGTTAGCCTTCTGGAGTTTATTGTAAACATGAGGCATACATGCCCCGGGGGAGAAGATGCTCCAGCTGACTGACTGGATGTGTCTGAAAGTGGCAGCAACACCAAGCAGACAAGACTCTCTTTGCTTTAGATTAATTCCTTTTTGCCTTATTCTTCCTTTCCTTTTGCCTTTCACCTGAAGGCAACCACCAGGTTTCTCCATCTTTTGCTCTTCTTAGGAGGGAGAATAAATGATCCTTGGGTTTGTATTACACTTTGAAAATTTAAGTTAAATTTCCCTGCTCTGATAACAAAAATATACACTCCTAGTTTACATCCTGTTATGTAAACTGTGTTCCTCTCAAAATTGTGTTCCTCTCAAAAAGATACAATGAAGTCCTAATCCCCAGTACCTCAGAATATGACCTTATTTGGAGACAGGGTCTTGTAGATATAATTAGGATGAGGTCACCCTGGTGTAGAAGGGGGCTCCCCATCTGAGATGGCTGGCATCCTTATAAGTAGATGGCAATGTGAAGATGCAAGGAGAAGGCCATATGATTGATTTGAGTTATGCAGCTGTAAGCCAAGGAATGCCAAAGATTGCCAGAAAACCAGAAGCTAGGGAGAGACAAGGATGGATTCCCCTTCAGGTTTCAGAGGGAGCATGGCCCTGCTGACGTTTTGATTTTGGACATCCAGACTCCAGAACCATGAGACTGTAAATATCTATTGCTTTAAGCCACCTAGTTTGTGATACTTTTTAAGGCATCCCTTGGAAACGAATATACATCCTTTTGAAATTGCTTGATGATGAGATGATTTGGGGGTTCCAGAGCATTTTCATACCTCCTTGAGTATGCTGTGCACTCTTTCTTCTGGGTATCCCAGTCATGAACCTAAAACCACATTTGGTGTACCTGAGACCAATTGGCCGTGAGCCTTCTTCAGGAATCTGGAACTATCTCTCCTGTCCACGTGGCCTCACATTTTCATTATTACAAAAAGCACCTAGTTTCAGGTGGCTTGGTACAAAGCAGGCTACATATCTTTTGATTCCTTTTTTTAAAATCTTCAGCCTTCTGGTATTGATTTGGTGGCAGTTGTTGATGTTGAGTGTTACCAAACAAATGACATGGAACAGTGCACATTGTAAAAACAGGCCAAGCAAGGGCCAGTGATAGGAGCACTGAGACTAGAGCATTGAACTTGAACAGGGAGGAGCCATACCTTGGGGGCGCTTATGTTTGTCATCCTTGAGGAGAAATAACTGCAGCCCTTCAAAGTGTTGGAAGCTTACTTCTCAAATAGAAAGTCCTGTATTGTTTAATGCATGGAAGTCTTATTTTATCCAAACATACAGTGATAAGGATTCATCCAGAGGGCTCACTTTCTCACAAAATTCTGTGTTTACACTTGGGAGTTTGTTATTCTTTAAACTTCTGGGCATGTCATGGGAAAAATATGAATGATCACTGCACTAAAGAAAATAAAAGCTCTTTCCATTCTATCAAAGACATAAGAGACGGAAATGTCTTCACTGTTTTCAAGCTACCCATTGGTTCACATAGACATTTGTTTGAACCAGAGCTTTTTAAACACTCTTAACTTTTTTTCAGTTTCTACAACTCACTTCCTGATGGCAGAGGTTGTTTCCTACCATTCACTTAAGTCAAACTAGTGTTACTAATAGTTTTCGTCTTACCTCACTGCTTGAATATTTTTCCCTCCAGTGCTTTAAGTCTGTTTATTAAACAAATGGAAAATTAATGAAATAAATCTCTGTAGGTTTGAACATTGCTTGGCTAGTGAGGAAAAGGATTTACACTAGGGTCCTTGTAAGGTCTAAGCAAGGATAATCACAGCCCATTATGTGGCTCCCAAGACACAGCTCCCAAGCTCTACCACAGGGTTACTCCATCTGGGCACTGTTGGCATTTTGGGCTAGATAATTCCTTGTTGTTAGGGTGAGGGTGCTGTCCTGGGAACTGTAGGGTGATTCTCAACATCTCTGTCTTCTACCCACCAGATGCCTGTAGCACCTCCTAAATTGTGACAACTAAAAATGTCTCCAGACATTGCCAAGTGTCCCCTGGGAGGGGGAGCAAAAAATTATCCCTGGTTGCAAACTGGTGCTCTAGAAAATCAGAATACAATTTGATGAGACTGTACCTGAACTTTAGAAACATTTATAGCCTAGAATGCATGCATATTTATTGCAGGCACTTTTGGTTTACAGTACTATGGCCTTGTGAATTCATTCATTCCTTCATTCAGTAGTTATGAAATACCTACTTTTTGAGGATGGAATAAATGAACCAAGCAAACAGAGCCAGGATAGGGTCTATGAGCTGGCTACGGTTGTCACTGAAAAGGGGACAGTGCAAATAAAATAGACATGGCGTCTGGCTGCTCAAGCTTACTTTTAGGGTAATAGAGGAAGTCACTTTCTTGCCCCTCCCCAAATCACTAACCTCTTGAATTTAGACCAGACCATTTTTTTCATCCAGCCTACCGCACAGCCCACACTTATTTAATGGTTTGATTTTGTATGTGTGTGAGATTATTTCTGCTACTAGACTGTAAGCTCCCTGGAATGTAGTAGATACTAAATTAATATTTGTTGAATATATAAATGAATAAATTAGTGAATGCTTCCATTTATTAAGTTATATTTCTCTCTTTCTCCTATTTACAAGAGCACAAACATGATAAAATCTCTTTTAGGAAAGAAAGTTCTGAATGTGTTATTATCTGGCCAGGGGCTAGTGATTGCATTTATTGATTGCATTCTATTATTCTAACCCAGTCATAGTAATTTTGGTAAAAGAATGATCAAAAGGTGAGTAATGTCAGGGAAGACAGATCTATTCAGTTTTTGTTTATCATGAAATTTGGGTTCATACCTACAGATTTAGGTTTAGATTTAAACCTATAGTTTAGCTTAGGGAGCTGATGAGCTCCCTGAGAATGAATGTTCAGGGGGTCTGGAATTCAAACAACTTCATTTTTACTTTCAGATTCATACAGCTGGGGTGCTAAATGATGGGATTAAAATCACATAGGGTCCTAAATTCTGAACTTTATATAGGTCAGAGAGAAACACTCTTTATAGCTGGGTAATGAGAAAATATGATTCAAAGTAATAGTGCTTCTGTCATGTAGTTCTTAGTCATCTGATCCTATTGCTCACAGATGGGCTGTTAAAAGAACTTCAGAAATGTGGCCATATGAACTAGGTGAATTTGATAACTGTCAGCACTCAGAAAGTCTGAGCATTTTCTATTTAGCTAGACCTTTTTAAGACCATTGCTCTAACTAAAGTTGCAAATAATTATGCACTTCTTTGTTATATGAACTAAGAGAAATTGGCTGGTTACAAAAAAAAAAAACAACAAAAATTACTGAAAGTTTGTAACCAACTTTGGAACTGATTTTCTGATCCATCTTTGAACACAAACAGCCAGTTTGGAGGCAAGGGAAGTAAAAGGAAAGACCACAGAGCTCTGAGCCCAAATGAGAAGGGGAAATGAACTCCAGCTCTTGATCTTCTTCAGGACCAAATATTTATTTGCAGTATATTTGCATTCAGCATGCCATCTGTTGATAGCTCAGTATTTCAAAGATGATTTAGTTAAGTCCCACAGCCTTAATATTAAGAGTAAGAATGGCAATTGGTAAAATCTAGGAAGAAGGTAATAAAAATAGTATTGATGAGGGGGTCCTCCACCGTTATCTCTGCATGGACTTTTACACATGTTTACAGCATTCCACACTTTTATGAATACTGGTTAACTGGAATCACAGAATTTTAGAAAAGTGACTTAGTGATCTTCTAGTTCAACTTATTGATTGTTAGATGAATAAACTGCTGTCCAAAGGGACCAAGTGACTTTTCCAAGGCCCAAGGTAACACTTGAGGTCAGTGTCCAAGAGAGATCTGGAATTCAGGTTTCATCTGAGGCTGTTTCCCCATCTGCTCTGAGGAGTGATTGGCATCAGTAAAGCACTTCTCAGTGACTTCTCTCTTCTCTGTGCCAGGCCCTGGAGAAGTGTGGGACACCTGCCATCCCTAGGTCCAGTGAAGTTTCCTGTGGCCTCCGCACCATTAGGAGAAAAACCAGTGCATATTGTCAGCTCCATTCCTAGTATGCCTGAACCATGAACCCAAGTGAAAAAGAGGCATAGGGATGACGTTCTGACACTCTAACCTGCTGATCTTCCTCTTGGGGAGAATAGAAAGAATGAGCAAAGGAAAGGGAAAAACACCAGGACTGAATTACATAAGTGACATGAGATTTATCCCACATACAAAGTCTATCTTATGTAGTTGCTATAGCAGAGTTCCAGAAAGCATTTTTTTTGTGATAGGAATTTGAGTGATAAATATCATATTCTAATAAAAATTCTAAGGACTCTGCACGATGAGGACCTAGAGAAGTAATAATTTCCCCACTGTAGCCCTTACACTCCTGAAAGTTTTGTCATGATACACAGTTTTATTATTAAGAAATTCTGCGAGTTGAAACCAGACTCAATTCCAGCTGTACATTAGCATCACCTGGGGAGCTTTCCAAAGGAAAAAGAATACATAGGCCTGGGCCCCATCCTAGACCAATTCAATCAGAATTTCTAGGGATGGAGCGTGTACAACAGTATTTTTAAATGTTCCCCAGATGATTTGCAGCTAGGGTAAAGGACCACTGGTCTAAAGTCACAAAACAGCCACCCTTTGCAGAAGCCACACTCTCTCATGAGTTTAAATCACAATAGGGATTTATACAAGCTGCAAAATTGTGTGACTATGCAATGTGTAGGAGGGATTGGATGGGCAGGCTTGCCATAAAGATAATGTTTCATACTGACCTTTTGGTACATACAATGCATGCATTTTGCAGTATTCTACTTTCAGATGTTTACCACTTGCATTCTCAACCACTGTTAACACAATGCCACATCAACTCCTCTTTGCCCCCAAACAAACCAGGTATCCTGCAGGAATAGAGGAAAGTGTTCATACATATGCTTGTGCTTAATTATGAGACTGTGTCAGTATTCTTATACACCAAATTGTAACTGTAGAGGTAGAAGGATTTGAGAAGCTACATAAACAAGTAAGTAATTTAACACACTACTCTTACAAAACAACCTCTTGTGACACATTCCTGGGATTAACCGCTCTCATTACTTGGAATTTCTTCTCCCATGTAACCTAACTTTTCTTTTTTTTAAACTAACCCCTTCCTCCTTTTTCCTTGTCCTGAATGGTGATTGTGTCTGAGCAGTATTTTCCTTGTTAAGTCTCATAAGAACCTAGCAGTAACTAAAGGCAGTTGTCATTTTATGTTCACTTTCAACTCTTCTAACAAACTGCCAGACAAAACAGTCCCTCCCCAGCCCTACCTGGGTGTTTCTCTTCATCTCTTATCTCCTTCCTTTTGCTCTTTCCTAGGATCTTTCCAGCATCTCTACCTCCCTCATAAGATCAAAACAGATCCTATATTTAATAAGTCTGACCAATAGCAAATAAAGTAGAGAATCTTGTCTGTGACATTTTTTTTTTGGATTACATTCTCCTTTTGATTCCATTCATTGTGCTTCCTTTAAAATATCATTAAATTATTGAGATGTTTAATGTTCAGAAACAATTGATAGACTTAGTTTTGGTCCCCTATTGCTCAAGGGGTATGGAGCATGATGGATTCATTTAAGGGTGTGTTTACAATAGTGATTCTCACCCAGGAGATCTTGGTCCCTTAGGGGCTGTGGAATTATTACAAGGGGTTTCTATATCCGTTGTGTTTACCAAGCATCTTGATTTTGCACATCACAAGCTCTCACAGAAATGACAACCCTCTCCTGATATTTTCTTATTTTTCATATATTTACCTATTTCTTTCCCACTTAATAGCTATATGTTTTATTCCTAGTCTTTTAACATTATCTTACTTTGTATTGGTTTTTATCTTATTTTTATGGACTATTTGTAATTTGCCAAAAATCACTTTGATGTTATTTTTTTATATATGTTAATAAGGTCATTGTAATTGGTGTCATTTGTAAGTTGAGAGTCCTCTTTAACTTGTTCATTCCAGTCATTGATAAAGTATTAAATGTGCTAGGATTGTGATCTTGGCTGTATATTAGATATCAGTCACACCTAAAATTCACATTACACATCATCACCCTTTTTTAATGGCAACTTTCTAGTCCTACCTATGCTTAACTGAATAATGACCCTGATTTCCTATACTTAGCTTATTGATGAGAAAACTATTTGGGGTCAAATTGACACATCTTACTCTTATCCTTATTAGAGTAAATCAACCTCCTATCACAGGAAATGATAGAAAGAAGCATATCTGGAAAAGGAGCTAACATTCATTTCACTTGGCCCAGACATCAATAATGAAACAAATGATGTCTGACCCCTTCTAGAAACATTTAAGTGTTTTGCTTGTTTTTTGTTTTTTTTTCTTCTGAGAAGAGATCTGAGATCTCTGACAGACCACCTATGAGGTACAAAGAAACTTCTATGCTGTTGAAATAGTGAATACCACATCCCCGCTAGTAAAATCTCATATCTCTGTGTACTTAATATCTAGAAGTAATAAAGCGAAAGAGAAGGAAGAAGAGGCTTGGGTTTCTCAAAGCTGTTATCTCCTTTAGGCTTTGAGAAAGGTTTTAGATTTTTCGTCAGGACTGTCTCCAGACCTAGTCATTCCTCTGATGTTTGCATTTGTGCAAAGGTGTATGGGGAGTCTGACAGGGAGTCCTTCTACCCCTCTCTTGGCAGGGGAGCTCTCATGTGGCCTGAGGCCCAACTCTCAGCCTTCATACTTCTGGCCCCAGGGGGCAGTGCCAAGCAGCAGCAATGGCATCTCTTGGTATTCTAGGAATCTGCCTGCCCTGCCTGCCAGATACTTAGGAGATTAGCCTTATTCTGCAGGCCCTGGGAAGTCATCCAGGTGCCTCAGCCTGCTTATTGGAAGGCTCAGGAGAGATGTATCTGTGTCCTCTTCAAACTGGAGATTAAAAAATTCTAAATAATAAATTTATATACATATTAGAGCAAGTTGTCTCTTTACCTTAGTAAATAGAGTGAATGTTTTTGGATTTCTTTCTTAATTATTTGGATATGTTTTTCCTTACAAGGCTTTAAATGTGGCCGCTGCAGAGAAAAGGAGCAAAGGAATACACTCAGTGACATAATCCTACTGTCTTTTAGCTCACTGAAGACATTCAATTACTTAAAAAAGAAATTTCAGATTCTTTTCAGCAGATTCAGTTTGGCATCCATTTTCTTTCTTTCTTCTTCTTTTTTTTTTTTTACTAAAGTACATGCATATTTTTATTTAATTGGTCTTTTCGCATGTCCACTTTTCCTCTAGACACGAAGTTGGTTCTTTTTTTAACATTTTTATGGGAGTATAATTGCTTTACAATGGTGTGTTAGTTTCTGCTTTATAACAAAGTGAATCAGTTATACATATACATATATCCCCATATCTCCTCCCTCTTGCATCTCCCTCCCTCCTACCCTCCCTATCCCACCCTTCTAGCTGGTCACAAAGCACCAAGCTGATCTCCCTGTGCTATGCGACTGCTTCCCACTAGCTATCTATTTTACATTTGGTCGTGTATATATGTCCATGCCACTCTCTCACTTTGTCCCACTTTACCCTTCCCCCTCCCCACATCTTCAAGTCCATGCTCTAGTAGGTCTGTGTCTTTATTCCCGTCTTGCTCCTAGGTTCTTCTGACCATTTTTTTTCTTTTTCTTTTTTTTTTTTTTTTTAGATTCCATATATATGTGTTAGCATACGGTGTTTGTTTTTCTCTTTCTGACTGACTTTGCTCTGTATGACAGACTCTAGGTCCATCCACCTCACTACAAATAACTCAATTTTGTTTCTTTTTATGGCTGAGCAATACTCCATTGTATATATGTGCCACATCTTCTTTATCAATTCATCTGTCAGTGGGCACTTAGGTTGCTTCCATGTCCTGGCTATTGTAAATAGAGCTGCAATGAACACTGTGGTACATGACTCTTTGAATTATGGTTTTCTCTGGGCATATGCCCAGTAGTGGGATTGCTGGGTTGTATGGTTGTTCTATTTTTATTTTTTTAAGGAACCTCCATAATACTGTTCTCCGTAGTGGCTGTATCAATTTACATTCCCACCAACAGTGCAGGAGGGTTCCCTTTTCTCCACACCCTCTCCAGAATTTATTGTTTGTAGATTTTTTGATGATGTTGGTATCCATTTTCTGACAGCAGACTCGGTGTGGGGCCCTGGGTGGGCACTGGGCAGCCACAGTCCTGGGGCCACCAGGGGCCACTGTTCTGTCCTGAAGGACTTACACATGATGTGGGAAGAGAAGAGGGGGGAGAGAGGCATGGGGATAGAGAAGCAGAATGCTTAGAGGGCTTTGATACATGCTAAAATAGAAACAAAAACAGAATGTGGTGGGAGCCAAGAAAAGAGATAACCAGTTCTGATGAGGGCAGTCAGGGAAGGCTGACAGAGGCCCAGATATCTGAGGTGAGCCTTGGTGGATGGCTGTGGTTCTGTCAGGCAGGCTCTGGTGCACAAGGATGCATGGCAGGCTCCATGCATGGTGCAGAGTAAGTGCTTCCTAAATATTTGCGGAATGGCCTTTCTAGGGAGCACCCATCTGAGAATGACTCTCATTCCTACCTTTATAACTAGAATAATAGGCTTACCCAAAATATCTTGGTGAACTGGTGGTTATTAACCATTTTAGACAAACAATTTCTCTCCCTACTAAAAAGCCTGACACTTAAGAACAAGTGAGAAAGAGGGCTCTGTTGACCTAACCAAAATAACTGGCAATGAAATCCAATGAATGCAGTTGCATTTCCTTGAAACGTTTTGGTATGCCCACTTCCAGCTATATATTATTATTACTAATATAGAAAAAAAACAGTGAGCCATGATTGATGGAACATTTTAATTGTTCTTCTGAGAGATTAATGGTACGTTGTAAAAATGCACTGTTCCTTACTTCTGGTATTTGTTTTTGAGAACAAATGTGTAGTTATTAGGGAGGAAGTCTCATAGAAACTACTTTCAGGATTAAATAGGCATTTCTCCCACTAGCATAAAACTAGGATTTTTCTCAATTGTTTCCTATTTTTACAATGTATTGCTGTAATGGCACGAATATCTGTAGAAACTGAACAGGCAAATTGAGAATCTTAAATGAAGCTATTAGATGCAAAGTGCCTGTCAGGACCTGCTTCATTTTCTCCCACCTAGCCCTCCCTGCACATCCAGGCAGGATCGGCTGCAGCCCAGGAGCTGTGGCCAACCTGGGCAGTCAGCGTGCTTTAAAGACTCAGGTAATTCAGCACAAGCCAGCGTTGCAGCTTGTCTGGTCCTGAGTGTGTGTTCCACTTCTAATCACTGGGACACATCCCCACTTTGTACCCCACTTTTGTCTTTGGGATTTGACCCTCCCTGCCTTGTTGGGAGGTCACCCAGCTTGCATATTTCTTGAGGTGTGTGGGGTTTTATCTTGGTCTTTACGTTGGTCCTTCCTCCTCCTTTCCCAACTCACCTACCAGGATCTAAAGTCTGACCTTAGAACTGTAGGCCTGTCACTCCCAAAGCAGACCATGTCTGGAATCCCCCTGCCAAATGCTGCTCAGCCACTCTGAGAACACAGTCATGTCTTTCCTCACTATGGAGATACCACTGTCTGCTTGGATCATGACCTGTTACAGAGAGGCACTGGAGCACAGTGGTTAAGAACCCTGGTCCTGGGGTCTAATTGTCTGGGTTCAAATTCTGAGTGTACCATTTCCTACCTATGAAATCCTGAGCAAATGGTCAGGTCTGAATTTCCTTATCTGCCAGATGAATATAACTGAAAATGATAGCACCTCCTCAAAGGGCTGTTGGAGGAATAAGTAAAATAATCTGTGCCAGCAAGCTAGCCTGTAGAAAGTGCTGGAGGAAGCCTTCCATGTCCTGTTTCACTCCCACCTGCACATTTGGCATCCCTTGGTTTGCCCTGTTGCACTGAAGTTAGCCCTTTCTGTTAGCAGAGGTCATATCTCATCAGGTCACTTCCTGGCCTAAAAACACCTCTGTGGGTTGCTGTGGCCTACAAAGGGATGGGTGCTTTGGCTGGGCACAGAAGGTCATGCTGATCTGGCTCCTGCTTGTGTCCCTTGCTCTGGCTACACTGACCTGCCACTGGTGCCCAGAACGTGTTAGGTGCCCTCAGGTCTCTGTAGCTTTGCTCCTGCTGCTCCCTCTGCTGGCATCCCTTTCCGGCCACACATGCCTGGTGCTCAGCCTTGGAGATTGTTGAGAACTCTCTGCTTTGTGTCCAACTATAGCGCATCCCTAAGTTACAGTGAACTCACTCAGATTTGTTTATATATTTGCTTTCCTGATAAACTCTTCGGGGCAGGAGCTGAGAGTTAATACTCAGTCAATGCCTGAACCTGATCGTGTCATCAGACATGGCAGCACCGTGCAAAGCAATGGATGTGGGGGACTCCTGGAGTTGGCACGTGCAAAGCCCAGTCCATCACAGGGCGGGTGGCAGGGCAGGGAGAAGGGGCCTTGTTGTCCTTTCTTTGTCTTTGCTTCTTTTCCTCCCAGTTTCCTACTTTCTCACTACTTGGGTTCAGAAATCAGAATCTTTTTCAGTTCTTCATTATAAATGAGAAACCATAATTGCGTTTGATGCCTACATCAGTGAGATGACCCGGTGTAATCTCTAGATGCAATTTATCTTTTTACATAGAATCTATCAATGTCCATTTATATTATAATGTCCTTGCTGGGCTCAAGAAAGGTTTAAATACTGAATGCATCTTTAAAATTTTTCACTTTTAAATTGCTATGAAATAATATATTAAGCACATACATACACCATCAAAACTTATTTAAGCCTTCTCAAAATTAAAAATGCCTGCTTCTTAATTACCTAAATAACTAACAGTGGCTAAAGGGAAGCTCAGTTGTGTCTTTAGGAATATGTACTTCCCCTGCTATGAAATGACCAACAAGAGACATCTTCTCAAGGTTTAATAAAGAAAACAAAATATATTTTATATCTAAAACATCAGCATAGGAGAGTCAGGAAATATGTATTCTGTGAAGGTGTAAATCTGTTCTACCAATTAAATTCCTTTGGTAGGTGCTCAGTACATGGATCATGCAGATTTCCTTTAAGACAAAATTAAAAGCACTTCCCCACTCTAAACAATGGCTCATGTGAAAGCATGCCATTTTATGTTTCCTGGACTAACTGAAAAAAATTAAAACTATTTTAAACATTTTAATCTTTGATTGAGTAGTTGACAAAATATGTGATGGAAGGATGTCAGTTTCATTAACCCTGTGTTGCAGGGAAAGAAACTAAGGTCTGAGGGTAGAGTAGATTGGCCCTGAAGAGCAACTCCTCCAAGTTATAGTACAGCTTGGTGGCCAATGAAGGATAGGAGAGAGGTGACACTGGAGACTGGAGAGGAAAGAAAAGCATGACATTCTTAAATGGAAGTTTTGCCCATTTTGCTAAAAAAATAGTGCAAGTAGGGACTTCCAATGTATTTCAGGTACAGGAATCAGTGACAGGTCATTGCCAATTCATTCATGACCATATAATTTTTCTTCCAAACTGGGACAATTCTGAGAATGAAAGGGGCATTATTAGTAATTAATTATAATTAATAATTAAAATAATTAATAGTTATTCAGGATAGCTATTGACCATTATTAACTTGTCTGCATGGGACAACCTAGAACATATGGCCACCCCGCCCCTAGGTCACTCTGAGGCTCTAAGCTTGCAGTTGGCTGTAAGCCCAAGTGGCCTCAAGGGATGGAGGACCACTGAGCAAGGCTGATTTGGGAACCCTCTATGGTGTTTCAGAACTCCTTGGCAGAGTTTAAACTGGCCTAACCTTCAAGTGTTCTTCTGGCAGGAAGAGCATCTAGAATTACATAGTGTGACTGAACTGTTCTCTTAGGGTAGAACCATTCAAGTGTATATCTTTAAGCCAGCCTTGGGTACAATAATTTCTAAGCCTGACTTCACAATCTAGGGAGCTTAGAGGCCCTAGATTAAGCCCCATCCCTAGATACTCTAGTTTAGTAACTATGTAGTGGGCCCAGGCATCTGTATTTTAAAAAATTCCTGTGATGATTCTGATGCCCAGGTGAATATGAGAGCCCTCTTGGGTTTATAAAGAGGATATGAGGTTTTAAAAAGGTTGAAAATTTTAAATTTTCAATAGGAAGATTAAAAGTCAAGCAACAATATGGGAAGGGAGAATATTAGAGAAGAACTAAAATCTTTTCTATAAGTTAATTATAATTTTTATAGGACCCAAACAGGGGCAAATTGTTTAAAAAATATATGTTCCTTTGGTGTTTTCCTAAATAAAAGTGGTACATTGGACTCTAAAAAAAAAAAATATATATATATATATTACATATTTTATATGTATATTTTAAATATATGTTCCTTATTTTCCCCTAGCCTTACTTACTGGCTCAGGAACAATTCGAGGCATTATAGATGAGGCATGTTTTAAACTATGCCCTAAAGATTTTAAGATTTTACCATACAGTAGAATTTGGTAAAGGAATTTCAGCAAAAGTTTTCAAAGGAAACTGCAATGAAGAGAGACAAGGAAGATAGTCATAAACTCTTTGTGGGCAGTGCTCATATCTATCTTTGTTCCATATTGTAGTGCACGGCATATAATAGATATATAGTAATCATTTATTGAAAGGTGAATGGGTTTGGGAGGGGAATGCTATTATATGAGAATGACTCTCATTCTTTTCTTTATAGTTAGAGAAATTGAAGCATAGAAATGTAAAATAGCTTGCTCAAAATATTTTTAAGGCTGGTGTTTATTAGCTTTGATTAGTTAAACAAGTTTGCTCTTTGTTTATGTGCTCCACTCTCAGGGACTGCTGAGAAAGAGAAATCTGTTGCCCTGAAATCCTTCCCCCTCCTTCTTTGGTGTCCCACACTAATGGGACTAGACACTTTCTAGTTTGGCCCTTAGGTTGAAACCAAAACTGATCTGATTACTATGTGCATGCCTTTTCTTGATTTTTAAAGAATCAGAATTTTGTGTCTATATATTTAAGAATCATTAACATTCAAGTTTTAAAAAAGAAAGTTAACAAAAGTCACAAAAATTTCTTTTCTTGGCACAGTACTCTTTCTACTCTGTCCAGGTGCCTCTGAGCACCTGTGGTTAAGCATATTTCTAGGGGCTAAGGGCTACCTTTTTAGAAAACTTCTTTTAACAGAAGTATAGCATGCAAATCTTTTTCTCCAGGGCTTTAGTGTATAGTAACTTAGATAATATATATAGGGTCCAGCGAGTGGAAGAAGAGTGTGTGTTTCTTGGCCTAAACCATCTTTGTATGAAAATAGCAGCCCTACCCTTTTCCCACTGCAAATCTGGCCAGGAGGATCATGAAAGGGCCCAGGAGCCCATAGCCCAGTGCACACAGCCCTATTCTTCTAGGGGTCAGCTCACTCTGGATATTTCATCATAGAGAACAATAACTTATGGTTAAAAGTAGGGCAAACTAAAAAGCAGTTTAATTTAGAGTATGAAAGTGTCTGTTATTTTATGAACTTGAGTGGGCAGGATGCATAAGCAGGTGGTTTTTGAAATTATTGGACTTTCCAGATGCAATAGTTTGCAGCTGTTCTTACTTCAAACCCCTTTAAAAGGTAGCCAGCACTGCTGTCGATTGGAAGAATAACCCACATCATGAACTTTTTCATAATTCAAGAATATTTGGTGTATCTTATCTTAAATTTTAATAAATAATATGAAATTTTATTCAGTTAGAACCAAAGTTGAGCTAATTCTTCAATTTTTTTTGACCACAATTTGGAGGTGGAGAAAGAAAAAATACTTTCTTTTAATAAGCATTTAAAATGTATGTCACTGTTGACTGAATTTGAAAGTGTTTCAGATGGTTATGAATGAATAATGTCCCCCATTTTAATATTGTTATTTGCTCAGTGATGTGAGAATAATTTCCCACCACACATGACCATAGTGCTCTTTTACAAGCTGGGGATTCTGAACTCCATGCATAATCTCATGTGTGGCAGAGTATCAGTCACCATCTTGTGAGGCTATCTCCTAAACAAACAAATAAGCCAAACCAATACCAATCCCAATAGAAGAGACTATTAACATGGTGTTGAGTGCTTTGGGGCAGTCTGACCTTTTAAATCTTATGCTTTGATTATATCAAGCAAACATGAAATTTAAAATCTCTGTTATATTGATATTAATTACTAATTGCTCTAGAATGCTTTATAGTTGAAAGGGATCATGGCGGCATTAGGCCGTTATTTTGAAACCCAAACTGATTACCATGCGCATCCCTTTTCTTGACTGCTAAAGAAAATTTTGTATCTGTGTATATTTAAGAATCATTATATTCAAATTTTAGAAAAGAAGGTTACAAATGCATATTTTTATTTTCAACAAAGATCTCCTCTCAGATGTACTGATTTGTCTCAGAGCTAGGCTCAGAATCATCTCAGCTCATTTCTCCTCTCATGACAATAATCCGTGAAAATCACATAATCTTATCTATTCATGCCTTATGATATATTTCAAAATATCTGTTTTGGACACTAACCATGTGAAAACGTGGATAGAAATTTAAACTTTTTTAACTCTTAAGTTTCTCTTAATGTTAAAAAAAGGAATTGGAGGTTAACCCGGTAACCATTACATTCTCTTCCAATTCTAAAATTCTGTCATTTTGTGCCTATGTGGTTTTATTCCCAGTGCCACTGCATACTGTTCTTCTCATTTCAAGTCCAGACCATGATGCAATTACATCATAACTGTTTGCTCCTCATCCAGACTGGCTACCTTTTATTACATCCTGTACCTTAACCAGTCATCTTCCAAAGAGCCCACCTTCATCATGTCATTCCAAGCTTGAAATCTTCTTGGCTTCCCACTGCTGACATGATAAAGTTCAAACTTATCAGGAGTACTGGATTCAGGATTCTATCATTTGGCCACGATCAGTCGTTTCATCTCTATGACCTACCACTATGCCACATGAACTCTAATTTCAGTCAAAATGGGCTGCTAAACCTTCCAGACTTATGACCTGTGTGTGACATTCCCATCTCCATGTCTTGTCATTTAGAATGTCCTTCTGTACTTTTCTCAGCTATTTGCATTCCATCTGTCGATTATGACCCAACTCACATTGCACCTCCTTCATGCCCTTCTCCATTAAACTATCTATAATGCATCCTTCTCTCACCCTAATGCCCTATCCAAGTAGGGTCTCCCTAACACTTAATATCAGTACCATTCACTTTCAAAAAAACTTTATTGAGGAATAATTACAAATATAATATTTAAAGTGTACAACATGATGACTTGATATACATCCATATTGTAAATGATTACCAAGATCAAGATAATTAATGATTCACTTTTAAATAAACTTTTTATTATGCAATATTCAATACTACTTACTTTTGATTTATTATAGTATATATTTGGTATATTTCCAAAATTATAATGAGAAACCTTACAATAGAGACTGCATAAAAAAGCATGCCAGTTGAAAAAGAAAGTGAAAAATCAAACCCATATGTGAGAGAGAATAAGTAACATGGATTAATGAAACTTAAAAATCTAGTTATATGTTTCTTAGCAAATAAAAAAAGGACCAATTAGATAGCATTTGGAAGTGACTTACTGTTGTGATATTGTGTGTGTGTGTGTGTGTATGTATGTATGTGTGTGTGTGTATTTTTAATCTGTATGCATCTTGTCTTCACTAACTCTAATCTTTGTGATTTCTAGGACTTATTTTAGGAATTACACTTTGTAGTATGTAGCACAGTGTCTAGTCTAGCGTATGATGAGTTTAACAAATTGATTGATGGCTAATGTGATATCAGAATCATAAATTTGAAGCCATTTTCTTTATTAGAAAATCAAAATAGTACATAATAAACATATGAATGAAATGTGAGCATAAGAAAACATAGAAATCTCAGAGGGAGAATGGACAGTCTGAAGGTATGACCATTTTAATTAGAAGAAATTTTAAAAAGCGTTCATAACTTACTCTTTTTTTCAATAAATGTCTATACAGACATCTCATAATATGGTGTAGCAAACCTTTAGTGAAATAAGAAACCAACTTTATTGGAACTAAATTGTTCAGTCTAATTTATGTCACTATCACTAGTGGAATAGGTGATAATACTCTACCTTCTTGAAGTATAAATTCACAGCACATCCATCTTCTGAGTTTTCTTCCCTACCCTAAATAGCTGTTTTATGGGACTAAAAGGATACTGTGCAGATACACTATGCTGCTCCTCACACTGTACATCAGTGTTTCATTTCTTCTCCATTTATAAGTTTCTGAACTTGGTATGGGGACATTTTTAATATATAGAGAATGAGCACTCTAGTCCAATGCTGTCCAGTAGTAATTTCCATGAAGGTGGAAGTGTTCTAAATCTGTGCTGTCCAATATGGTAGCTACTAGCCTTAAGTGTTGAGAACTCAAAATGTAGCTAGTGTGACCGAAGACTGTATTTTAAATTGTATTTAATGTTAATTACTTGGAATTTAAATTGAAATAGCCAAAAGTGGCTAGTGACTATAGAATCGGACAGAATTGGCAGCTTTTACAGAGCTGCTTGCTTTTAGAACAGACCTTTTCTTACCTGATTTGGTAACTCTAACAGTAGATTCAGTTGGCCACCGTTTCTTTATTATCATGTGAAGTTTTAAGCTACCATGCATTAAGAGTGAAGCTTTGGGTGTCTTTATTATTTTAAGAAGTCTATGTAATCAAAAGTAAAATTTAGAGAAATTTATTATTTACTGTCTCGGTAACATGGAGAGGATCATCACTGTTTCTATCATTAGATTTGTGCTTGGATTCAAAGAAAAAAAATTATAAAATAGGAGTCTCCACTGGGTGTAGGCCCCCTTTCCTGGCCCTACTGGCAGATATACTCTTTGCATCTCTCTTTGCAGGGCATTCTCTGAAGGTCTCTTTAAGCAAGACATCTGAGTAAGCGGGCCTACCAAATTCTTCTCGAGGTAGATTTTTTCTGTCTGATTGTCTTGTTTTGCTCACAGTTCTTTGAGCAAGTGGGTGGGGTTTGCTTTCTCTAGGCCAGCAGAAGCTTTTTCTAACTCTTCCTTTTAATTTCTTTAATATGAGGATCTCCACACTTGCTCTTTGAAATGCTATTTTGTGAACTATTTCCACTAAGTCTTTTATGCCTTTTTTCCATTTGTGTTGAATTCTCTTTTCCCAGTGGGGCCTTTCTTTCTCAACTTAGTCATGCTATGTGTGGAGACCCACATCTACACTGCTGGCTTCTCTGACTCATCCTGGGAGGTTCACTTGCTTCAGGAATCCCACTCAACACTGCAGTGGAACAACAGGGAGGCTCTAATGAAGCTAGGCCCTTCTGAAATCTGCATCTTTTCCTGGCACTTTTCCTTCTTGTCCAAAGCTACATGAGAAGGGAAACAAGCAAAAATGCCCTTTCCTCCTTTAAGGCAATGTTTTTAGTAAATAGTTTTTAGCAATTCTAATTTCCAGTTTATAAGCTATTTTTGTTATTGCTGCTGCTTTTAAATATTCCATAATCTGGCTAGTAGAAAAGCCTGCTAAGGCTCCAATTTTCCTTTTTCCTCCACCAGCAAGCCAAGAGAGTCAATTTTGACAGTTACATTTTCCTTCTAGTTGCAGATTAAATTGTTCCCCTTTTTGAAATATATTATTTATAAATGTGAACAGTCTCTGAACTATGGCCCCTGCCATCCTGGATAGGAGGCTGGGTGGGTGGAAACTGCTCATCCACCCCATTGGCTGCTCTGGGGGTCTTCACACTTTAATCTTCCAGGCCAGGAATTTCCTTGGTCATCCCCCTTCCTGAAAGAAAACCCTCTGCCAAGGATGGCTCAGGCCTATGATTTCCCAATCAAGATGGGTTTAAGCAACAAATTCCTCTGATGAGATTTGTTCAGAGGGTCAAAGTTGAGTAACATAATCATAATCAAAAAGTGACCACCCAGTCAGATCTAAGTTTAGCCAATACCCATTCAGTTAACCTATTTTTAATCTTACCAAGCACATCCTTAAAGTATGAAAAGGAACTCCAACCTGAACATCCCATTAGCTCAGGGAAGGCTTACCCAAGCAGTCACTAAAGAAGCAACTTTCCACACCTAACTAGAGGTCTATAGGAGAAATCAAAAGGCACATATTATTTTGGTTGTGTAAATATGCATAGCTGTGTACAACAAGCGCCATGTTTCTCCAGTTAAATACCCTTCATATAAATATTAAATATTTGATTCTATTCTGTATATATATGTGTGTGTGTATATATACATATATATACACACACACATATATATATTTCATCTTTAGTCAGAAGCATTTCTACCTACTTTGTTATTTTTAAGAAAATCACTTCAGGTTATCTTAATTTTAGCTGAGGGAACCTGCTCACTTAGTATTCCGGTTGTCACCTTTGGCACAAGACCTTACCAAACGATCTCACTGCTTAATTCTATATACAGTGGTGCGCCACCCTTCACTTAGACTTTCAACCTGAAAACGGAAAAAGGGTGACCTGCAGCGCAAACATCTCACCCTCTCAAGGAGTGCGGGGCTGTTTCTTGCTGAGATCCAGAGGTTCATTTGCCAGGAGAAGGGTGCAGTTAAATGAACTCCTACAAAACTCAAGTTAGCTAAGTTCCAGATGAACTAACCGGCAGGAGTGGGGAGGGAGATGTGACATTTCTGACGACCGCGGGAGTTCCCTTACATCAAGCCCAGAAAATGGTGAGTGTGTGGCAAAGACAGGGAAAGATACACAGGCTGCTGGCCAGAGGAGAGCTGTCCCGGCCCTCTCAGCGTCTTCTCGGGGCACATCCCTTCCTTGCTGGCCACCTCACCTTACCTTGACCACGTCGTCGTTGAGATGCTTGGGGTCGCGGTTGACCAGGTCGATCTCCTTGGTGTGCGCGTCGTACACTTGCTTCTCGTTCATCTCTTCTGCCATGGCCTTGTTGTTGGGCTTGTAGATGTTGCCCTGTTCCCGGATGGGAACAGTGTAGAGATGTCCCTGCGGAGGGCGGACGGCCAGGAGGGGGAGGGTGGCACCGGCGGTGGGAAGAAAATTTCAAAAAGAAAAACCGGCGATCAGAAAAGTCAGCCTAGTAGCGCGGCAAACCTCGACGCTCAAAATCGAACTAACCGCTTCGGAAGCGGTGGCTCCGCGCACAGTAAACTCCTTGGAGCCGCAAGCTTTTTAAGAGGATCGAGGAGAGGACACCACACCCCTCGGTACCAGGCAGGGAGCTCCTGCCTCCCCCGCCCGCCACCGCCAGGGGTCAGGGCAGACCCCGCCGTAAGATCCGCCCCGGCCTCAGCCCTGCGCAAGCCCTGCCCGCGGCACCCCGCGGAGACCCCCGCAGGGGAGAGGACCAGACTTCCGACTTTTCTCCAGCCCCTCTCTCCGCCACGCCACCCTCTACCCGAGCTCTTCACCTGTTCCCGTCCCTGGCCTCCATTTCCCTTCCCTCCATAATCCCTTCTAGCTTCATCCTTAAGACCCAGCTGGAACCCCCCCGACCCATGGAGTGTCCCCGTTTTCGTTCCTTCCTAGCCGAGTATCCTTCGCACCTGTCCGCGTCCCCCACCCTCCCTTTGGAGTCTCTGTTCCTGCGCAGCTCCCACCACTCCCCTGGTGCTCACAATCCCGCATCCCCCATCTTTGGATCGAGCCAAGTGTTAGACCCTCCTAAACTCTCTAGAACGGTATCTAATCTGCACAACACCCCGGCCCACCCTCAGGTCACTCCCAGGCTGCCGGCCGGTAGCTGAACGGCGGCTGAGTTTGGGAAAACGAGGTCTCCACACCCAGGTGGAGACCGAGCGCCGGGAGGTGGTTGGAAGGGCCGGGGGTGGGGAGTGGTAGTTAGGGGGAGGGGAGGGCCGCTCCTCTCCAAACACCCCTGCCAGGCGCCGAGATGCAGGAAGAGTTCTTGAGGTGGCCCAAGAGCTTTGGAAAGTGCAAACAAGACGCGCGCTGTCGCCCCGGCCAGCCGGTTCAGGCGCCTGGCGGGGAGTCGGGGGGACTGTCCCCAAGACTGCGAGTGAATGAGCTCCCACCCTCTGCTCTGGCTCTCTGCCTCCCAGCAGACTGGGGCCGGACCGTGGGGGTTCCGCAATAAGGCAGTGCCCCTGAGCCATTCAGAAACGCACCCTCGGTCTGGCAGACCCAACTTGAGGACCCCGACGACCCCCTTTTCCGCGATCCTCTAGCTTAGGGGCTCCCTTGGCCCCCTTCCTAACAGGAAAACATAAAACATTCCTGCCTCCTCTTCACCTCCCCGCCCAGACCCATTCCTCAGCAATGCCAGGGAGAGGAGTGCTCCGACGTCGAGAGAGGGCTGAGGCAAGCAAAGCAGTCGGAGTATTTGGAGTGGGAGATAGCAGAAGAAGCACTTCTTGCGCGCCGCGATCCCGGAGCACACCCACCCGAGCCTACCTCTGAGTCTACGTATTTGCCCCCCGACATTCTGGCCCGTGGCTGGATGAAGGCTCTGAGATTTCCCTGGGCTGTGATTTAAGGGAACTGAGGAAGGAAGATCTTGTATTGTAGGGGGGGGGGGAGGCTCTGGCGGGGGGTGGGGGGGGTGGGCGGTGGCTGGGAGGGAGCCTCCTGGCTCTCCGCCAAGGGTTTGTTCTGCTCGCGGTTGGCCGGGATGTGTGCTGCGCCGGGTCTAGGCACATCCCCAAGGTTTTGGCAGCAGAGGGCGGGGAGCGCTCGCAGGGAATAAAGAGCAGTGAGAAAGCATTTTCACTGGCTGGGCTGCTTGGGCAGATATTTTAAACCTGGGGCAACATTTTTCCAACTCTAAGCCACTGAGAGGCGTCCGGGCGGGGGAGCTAATGTTTTCGCAGTGCATCATCCTAGCAGGGGTGGGGAGTGGAGGAAGTCGAGTGCCTGCAGAGATGCCCAGTATGGGCAACCGAACTTCAGAAAGAATTCTGCCCTGTTCTAAGCCTTTTCTTCTCATCGCCCACGTTCCTTCGCTGCTTAAGACACAACTATCTCCCTGTTTCACAGAGGAAGGGATGAAAAATGACCCGGAACCTTTAGGTGCATTTCACATCTAAACACAAAGAAGGAATCTGTGTGGGTGCGTGTGTGATGTGCTTTTGGTGACACTGGTTTACATCTAGTCTGTGTGGATGGAAACTTGGAGAAACAGGCATGCAGAATTTAACGTTTACCAACCGCTTCTGAAATGTCTCTCAAATGCTTTGAAATAAGAAATAAAAATGTTTAACTCTTCTATTAATTTATTACTGTTTTCCCCTGGAACAAAAGAAACAGGTGATGCCATATTTACAAAATACATAAAATATTTACAATTGTACAAATATTTAATTGGAGTTTCAAGTTTACCAGAGAAGATTCTTTTTTTTTTTTTTTAAGTGCTTGGCTGTGAGTTAGAGGAGGCTTAGTTTTTCTAGTAATTGGTTAGAATTTTAAAAAAAGTTGTTAGCAATGAAAATATTTTATCTGTTCCTAAATCGGGGTTTTCTTTACCTTATTATAAAGTGGCACAAGATGAATTGAGCAATAATCAGTCATTTTACTTTGGGGAAATAATAAGGAAATTCACTATCCAAAAACGGAAAGGACATTTTGCATTACATTCCACATGCGATCGAAAGTCAAATTATGATTTGAAATGAAAAAGCTGGGACTTTACCTGAAAGGGCACAGGATACATTAAAAATACTGGCAGTCTAGAAGAGGGAAAATGGGGATGGACACAAAAGGAGGAGGAGAAAGGGAAATAGAGGATGGAACTCCTAGAGTTGATTATCAAGGTGGAGAGAAGACATAAACATAAAAGAGAATGACAAAGCACGGGTTTTTGTTGTTGTTGATAGCAGAAAGGCCATACAGTTTTTGGAGAAAAGATCAATTTCAACTAGATGGCAGAGAAAATGTCACAAATGTTGGCATGACTTTAATTGTGCTGACTAGTCATCATTAGAATATTAAAGATCTTCCCAAAGTTGGGTCTTCTTAATTTTACTTCTGCCAAATTGCATTTCTAAATGCTTTGAACAGATTACATGTTAACAAACATGATATTCTAGAAAAAGGAGGTGTCAGGGTCAGTGTGTTGTGTAGTGCCTAGTCTACCTCTAATGATTGCGAAAAGATTGCTATTCCTCTAACTCCTCCTTCATAAAAATGTTGGCTGCAAAGCAGTTGAGTTTTGTTCTATGGAAAAATGTGGAAGCTGTTTCCCATCTTTTGTTATTCAGTCTTCAGCTGCAATGAGTAATCTTGACTGTGAAAAAAGTCAACAGGAACAGGGAGAGAGCATGTCCTGCATTCCAGCAAGGAATGGACTTTGTGGGGAGGCCCGTGAGTGAATGCTTAACTAGCACTCAAAGGAGGGAAAGCAGCCTCCCTGGGGAAGTCCACCCCAAAGTCAGCACAGCACATCGAATCATAATGATCAGTGAAGCATTGTCAATGCCAAAATGAATTCCTAATGAGAAGAAAAACCACAAACTCTTCATTAACCTGCCCCAACAAGAAGCTGACACCAAAGAGAAACAGATCATATTCTGGTTATAATAGCTGATTGGGATAATTGGCTCCATCCAACTTTACGAGATACAAAGAAAAGATGAAGTAGAACACTGTTAGCAGAGATTTGAAATGAATAGATGATGTAAAAAGATATATATTTTTTCTTTGATACCCACAGAGATAACTTTAGGCTTAGAGGCAAGTTAATAACTTCTCCAAATCATTTACTAAAAAAAAAAAAAAAAATGGGTAAATGGCAACTCATTTGCCCTCTACTTTTTTTTTTTTTTTTTAGGAAGCAGCCTTAAAGGTCAGCTCATGCATTATATGTTACTATATAGAGAGCTGAAAGGACACAGATCATCAAACCAGCCATCTTCGAAATAAGGAAACTGAAGTTTAAATACATGAAAATGATGTGTTCTTAAGGAGTTTTGTGGGGCAATGAAACATTTTAAAATTCATAAATAACTATAGCACCTGTTAACAACTTACTAGGTGTGGGATTCTTAAGTAGTGTAATGAGGACGGCTGTGGCAATACTGTGAAGTTTGTTGCCTTTTGTGTTCTCTTATCTCTTTCTCTAGGCCCCCTAACCCCTGAGCACAGCTTCCTCTTCCCATCCCTTCCACTCTAGGTCCTCTTCATACTCTCAGCTGGCTTCATTTCATTCCCACTCCAAGATTAGGAGTCTAAGGTTTGACCATATATGAAGGTTTAAAAAAGCAGTCATCTTTCCAAGCTTTCTCAACACTCAGAAGCTTGATACTGCCCAAATGTGCCTTTGTTGATGAGTTCAAAAAAGTGTGTGTAGCTTGGATTATAATAAGAATTATCACTAGGTGTGATATAAAAACAATTTTATAAATAGTATGGCAGAGCCACCAAGCAGTCATTCTAGTCTTGAGTCACAGCTCTGGAGCTGTGCCTTAGTGTCCTGCTGGCTAGCTGCTGGCTTATTGGGAGTTGGGGGCCCTTGGGAGGACAAGAGGGGAGGGAGTACATTTTAGAGCAGTGACTATTTATACGCAAGTACATAAATGGCAATATTTTTACAATCTGTGTTTCAGCTGAGTATTTACCCTGTTTTCACCCTCACCACCTCTCATACCTTCCCCTATTCACCCCCATACCCCAGATCCCATTCAGGCCTTCTTCCCATACCTGCCATACCTTCTTGCATACCTTCCATTTTATACATGGAAAGAAATGGCTTTCTAGAAGAAGACTTTGCCTCATCACCCAGTCCCTTCCTATCCCTGTTCTGGTTTGAAGGCCTCACTGGAATCTTCCTCAGTTTGAGGAATTCATTGGTCTTTCCATTTTGACTCTCTTAAATGATTTTTTTTCTATTTATTTTCTTTAAAAAAAAAAAAAGGACAACTATTTCTACATCTTAAAAATCTGATCAAGATGGCTGAAAAAGTATTCTTTTTATACTGTTTCTTTAAATTAACTTTACTTTATTTGTAAAATGAAAAATATAATTGACGTCTACCCAAGAGGGGTGCTGTGAACATTCAATGAGGTGATGCATTTAAACCACTGAGAATACTGCCTAAATCAAAACAGATGCTAGGGTTAAGGAGATAAATTTCAGTCCACAGATTCAGGATTGGAATAAATGTATTTTCTTTTATAGTATTTTTATTGTAAAATAGTTCAGCCATCTAAGATATACCAAATAGTATAATGAACACTAACCATAAGCCTGATCAAATAATTTTGTTTTGCCTGGTTCACTTCAGATTTTTAAAGTGGAAAACATAGATATTATTCTGGTCTCCTGTGAGGTATAACTTTCTCTTTTGTTAATAACTGGACTTAATTTCTTTTACAAACCCCATTCCTTCAGGTGGCAGAAACTTCACCTCAGTCAAGTCCTAGTTTCTTCCATCTTGTTAAGGTTGTATTGCATCTAAGTTCCAGGGGCTTATTGCCAAGGAGTCTCAGGGTGGGTCTGTGGAGGAGAGTCTCTTCCTTAGTTGTACATCTTGGATCTGCTGATAGGTACATATCCTGTCTGTCATTTGTCCGTTCAGGATGCTGCTATAATGTCCTCATGCTGATTCAATATGACCCTTAGGGCTAGAGACACCTTTTGCTACTTCTGTCCTTTTCTTGGGGCTCTGTGCAAGTCTGATGAATCTGGGTGGGCAGGCCTGATGCAGCATCACGGAGCCTCCTATGGTAAATGTGGTGTAGAGAACAGAATTAATGCCCTACCACCGTGCAGAGGAACTCTAGAGGGTTGCTATCTCTACAGGCCCTACTCAGAAGCAAGAGGCACAAGTACCTCTGCTCTCAGATCCTCTTTTATCTGGGTTCATGCTAGGGATGCACGTGTGTCAAAAATTACTTTGCTTATTTTCCTAATTTCGTCTCCCTTGAACAGGAAGCCTTGCTCATATATCACTCAATTTCTTTAATGCCCTGAATTCCCCCAGGACCAAGGCTTTTGGAATCAAGAGAAGCTTTATCTCTGCTTTTTCGTTGTAATAATCCTTCCCTAGGTATGGTGGGAGGTGAGGTAGGGGAAGGCTCCATAGGCATCCAGAAAAGAACATCAGTAAGCATTTCAAAAGTGTCATCATTCACTAGTTTTCCTCTTTCCCTTGGAGGGGGAATTAGATGAAGCTAGTCAAAAGGTACAAACTTCCAGTTATAAGAGTAATAGAGATGTAATGTGTGAATGATACACATAATTAACGCTGCTCTATGTTATATATGAAAATTGTTAAAAGAGTAAATCTTGAGTTCTCATCACAAGGAAAAACCTTTTTTTCCTATTTCTTTAATTTTATATATATAGTAAATGATGAATGTTCACTGAATTTATTGGGATAATCATTTCATGATGTATGTATCATCATGCTATATACCTTAAACTTATGTAGTGCTGTATATCAATTATATCTCAATAAACTGGAAGAAAACATAATCCTGGTAAGATTTTGCTGGTGACATATAAGGTCTATCTGGTCTTTCTGAATTATAACAAACCCTCAAATTCAAATTCCAAATATATAACTTTAGAACTTCTGCCAACATTTATATTTCATTGATAGCCTTATATTAAGGCTTCTATCCTTCTAATTAGCTCAAAATATTGATGGTGGAATAATATCTTTAGCCTTTAGCTTTTACTGTATCAGTTTACTATATAATTTTCCTGTCAAATCTTTGTTATTCAAGACCAAATCAATCTGACTGGTTATTCAGTATTATTGAAATAAGTTTAATTCTTGGGAAAAGTTTTGAGTAGGAATCTTGTGTAGAAAAGTACAATTCTTGTCTGTGTCCTAACTAAAATTGGTAAAAATATAGTTGTAAGTGCTAAATCAGTACAGATGACTATGTCTGAATTCACAACAGCTAATTAAAAGCAAAAGATGCAGTGAACTGGTTCTTTCTTTGTCATCATATATCTAACACATATTTTAAAATTGAATTTTAGGGTGTATCAATTATTGCTACAATAATTCAGCACAAATAAAGTACTACAAAGCTCAGTGGTTCTAAAGAACAACCATTTATTTTCACAGATTTATGGGTTGGCTTAGCTGGGGCTCAGCTGGTCTAGGCTGGGGTGGCTGGGGCAGCTCTGCTTCCCACGGCAGGCCTGTGCTGGCTCTGCTCCATGTGTCTCTCACCCTCCTTGGACCAGCAAGCTAGTTAGGGCAGGTTCTTCTCATGCTCCAAGGAGTAGCAGAGGCACAAGAGACAAGATAAAATATGCAAGACTTCTAGAAGCCTACACTTGGAAATGACATACTGACACATCTGTCCTGTTCTCTTGGCCAAGGCAAGTCATATGACTCAGCCCAAAGTCAAGGGACTGACAAGTAAATCCCACCAAGATGAGGCCAAGGTGAGGGTGTGAATGCAGCAAGATGTGAGAAGCCCAAATCTACGTCACCTGTGTGTGGTCGTTAGCGACTGGCTTTCAATTTTTCAAGTTTTAATCTAATTTCTGTGATATACCCTTTGCTATCTTTTATTTCATTCTCAGAAAGCTTTACATATGTTTTAAAAATCTTTCTATTAAACAGTTGGTAACAACAATAACTAAATCTTTTAATCTTACATTAAATGCAAATTTTCTATATGAGGATTCTCAAATACGATGCTTGACAGAGGGCCTCAGATCAAGGGGCCCAGCAGGTTACAAAATACATTCTCTTGGCTTTAAGCAGAATATGATTTTCAAAGCAGCTGACAGTCTACCTTACTTTCAAAAATTAGGCCATCTTATTGTCATCGTCATTATTATTGTTCCAGATTTAGAACTCAATATGATGAAACTTGTGATTTTTCTTTGAAAATGCGTGAAATTTTGTCTCTAGGTATTCAAAATTTACAGACTTCCTTTTTCTTTTATCTGTAAATTTTTCCTTGAGTTTTTTCCCCATAAATTACATTAAAAACAAAATCATTATACAATCTGATTTGTCAGCATACAAGTAAATCTAAATATTGAGAAAATGCTAAATGTAAGCAAACATAAATCACATTGAGTTCTTTCTTATTTGTGCTAAAATTCCAGGTTCAGTTCCTCGTTTCATCATGATACCATATAAGAAATCAAACTAACTGCTGTGAAATTGGGGGATCTACCTACCTTGACTATTTTAATAACTGGATAATAGCTCTACCAAAATAATTGTTCCAACATTTATTAGAGAGAGGAAGTCTTAATCCAAACACTGATATAATCAAGGAATAATATGTTCAGAAAGTGTGAAAAGAGAGGTAAAAATATCAATATTTGGCTCATTTTGTTTTTATCTAGGTAGATTTATATAAATAATAAAAGTAATGCTAATTACAGTCCTAACTAATCCAAGATTGAAAATGTTTAATATGAGGCTTAGGCATATAGCAATTTTTCAGAAAAATTGGTGTCAAGTGGTGAGCCAGATTGCTACATTACATCTAGTTGAGAGAATTAGAATTTTAGATATGTGGACAATGACTACATTTCCTCCTATTCAAGTGAAACAAAATTCTGATCACCCTTTATAAATATGGAAACTCCATAAATCTTATTCAAAGTGTGACTATCAGAAAACCTAATAGGACAACAAAATGTAATATAATATATAATGTAATATAATCTATATCTGAGATAAATGGCATTTTATAGTATACTAGTAGAGTGTTTGAACAGCCTACAAGTAAATCTAAATTTAGAACATCACATATTTTATTTTAACAAATAATTAATTAAAAAATTCTATTTTAATGAAGTGATAAAGAATAAAAATGGTAGTAGTCCCTGAATACTACCGTGAAATTATAAGGAGATATACACTGTAAAACTTTCATATTTTTCTTAAGTTAGTGTAAATATTTGGGAGGAGTCCTTTACAAAAGCCCTTTGTTTTGTAACTAACCCATCTGGCTTTGTCAGAGCTCTATTATTTAACAAAGGAAACTCTCTTTCCTTTTGGCCCTTTCCCTAGTAAATAAACTATTTACCAGGAGTTGCTTTTACCTGGGGGAAATTTATGTCTACAACCACTCCCTTTGAGGCAACAATGCTTAATTATAAAATATTTCACTCTTCAAAAAGTATATATCAGTTCATATTGACCATTTATTAAGTGGTCTGGTCTTTATAGAGAACTTTACTTTCGTATAATTATATATTGAGTATATTGAAGGTTTTTTTTTTTTTTTTAACCAATTCCAGGGAAAATTTTGGTCTGTAACATCAGCTTTTGTACATACTGGAGGATGGGTTTAATTCGGCACTGCTGGCTTTGCTGTCAATCAGTTCAACTTACTTCAGAGGGAATGTAAATGTGTTTTAAAGCTAGTATGGGGGATTATAGTTATGGGACAGACTGTAGAATCTTTTTTTTTCTTTTTTCTTTTTTGATTGTGTTGGGTCTTCGTTACCGTGCACGGGCTTCTCATTGCGGTGGCTTCTCTTGCTGAGGAGCACGGGCTCTAGGCCCGGGGGGTTCAGTAGTTGTGGCTCTGGGGCATGTGGGATCTTCCCGGACGAGGGCTCGAACCAGCGTCCCCTGAATTGGCAGGCAGATTCTTAACCACTGCGCCACCAGGTAAGCCCTAGAATCTTTTCAGAGGGTCAAATAATCTCTCTTTCAGTTTCTTCTATTCTCTGTCTTTAGCTACTTCATCTTCACCTCTCTCCATGTCTTACTCAAGCTAATTACTAGGGCCTTGCTACCCAAAGGCCCCTGCAGCATCACCAGCAGCATCAGCTGGGAGCTTGTTATAAACCAGAATCTCAGGTCCAATCCCAGATTTATTGAATCAGAATCTGCATTTTAACAAGATCGCCAGGTTATTCGTATGCATATTAAACTTTGAAAAGCAGCATTCTAGGGGAAACTTGAAAATGCTTATTCTCTGAAGGTGTTAGGGAGGTGTTAGGCAGAAGCTGGGTAGGGAGTGAGTGTGTGTGCACGAGGGTGGGCCAGTGAACCCCGTGGCCCTGGCACATGATCCCGGACCGGCTATGTTGCTTGGTGGCTCAGTCTGTATGTCCCTCAGTGGGTGCCATCATGGCAGACGTGGCCAGTCAGGTGCTCCTGGGCTCTCGTCTCACCATCCTGTCCCAGCCACTCTTGTATGTGAAGGTGGGATATAAGCCTCTTCCTCCAACAGTTGGACAGTATATTTTGGGGTGGCAAGTATGTCAGCTTCCTGGTCTTTTTTGTTAGGCTCAGCACATTGCAAACATCCATGGGAAGCGTGGGTTGTTCACAGGCTTAACTCCAAGACTGTGTTCAGGGGTCCTAGGAACTGTGGTCCATGGTAAAGTTTTACAACATTACCAGTAGTGTGACAAGGTTGAGGAGTCATGATTTGGAAATGTGCAGAAAGAAGTTTCATCTCTGACCGAGTTATCAAGGAGACAACTGGAGAGATGATGGCTTCTTCTGCTGCTGCTCTCATCACTCAACCCTTTCACGTGAGCACCCTGAGATCTGTGGTACAATTCATTGGCAGAGAATCCAAGTACCATGGGCTTCATGACTCCATAGTAACTATCTATCAGGAAGAGGGCATACTAGGATTTTTGTGGGTGTTATTCCTCGCCTCCTAGGTGACATCATTTCTTTGTGGCTCTGTAACTCAGTGGCCTACCTCATCAATGTCCTTGCACCAAACGGTGGGGTTTCCCCCATGAATGAAATGAGTTATTCCCTAGCTGTCACAGGATTTTTTGCCAGTATGTTGACCTATCCCTTTGTGCTCGTCTCTGATCTTATGGCTGTCAACAGCTGTGGGCTTGCTGATGGATGCCCTCCTTACTCCCCAATATATACTTCTTGGATAGATGGCTGGTGCCTGCTACAAAAAGAGGGAAGTATGAGCCGAGGAAATAGTTTGTTTTTCCAGAAGTTTCCCTTTAGGAAGACTTATTATTGTGACCTGAGAATGTCAATTTGAAGATGTGGGACAGGGACAGTGACATTTCTGTAGTCCCATATACACAGAATTATGGGAGAGAGTGTTGGTTTCTATACAGTGTGGAGTGCTTTTTATTAAATAATCATTCAGTCTTGGGAAAATGAAAAAAAGGCAGAAGTTATGTCAGCAAATAAACTAAAAAACAAAGCAAAACAAAAAATCCTCATATATAAGAACCACAAATGGAGAAAAACCTCCACAAATACATGCATAACAGAACTTGTACATCATCATAGGAAGAGCAGTAGTAAGGCAGCCTGTTTGACTTACAGGGAATCCCAACTCCGAAAAAGAAGTAACATACTATTAAAGAAATATTTGAAGGAAATTGAAGGAAGCACCATTTAAGGGGAAACCCTACAGGCTAAGTTGGCCAAGTTGTTTGCAGGGAACTGGCAGTTCTTTCCATTTCTGTAAACTGAAATCTTCTTGGAATGTGAAATCAAGAATTACAAACTGGACAGCAGCCAGGATGGGTTTTTGTTGTTGTTGGGTTGTTTTGGTTTTTTTTTTGCTTTGTTTGTTTGTTTGTTTGCTATGAAAGGAGTTGAGCTGCATTAAATTCTCCCATTAGCCACACCCAAAACGTGTTGGCTGTGGCAAGAGCTGAGGCAGCACTGGCCTTAGGGAGGGCTTCAAAGTAGCCCAAACCCACCCTGCACTAGAAGCGTGTCATGCTGGGCCAACTTCATTGAAGATTTTAAGACTGGGAGGATTTTCCTTTCCAATTCTGAATATTTCTTCAACTCTAAGAATCATGAAATCATGGAAATCTTTACATGAATCCCTAGTTCATCATGCAGCATAGAGACTGCCTGCATCTGATCTGTCTCATCATTCCAAAAGTTCTAACATGAAAAATAGTTTATGATCTTTTTTGCCATTTCCTCTTGTTCAATATATTTAGGATCACAATTCTTTTTGCGTGTGCCTACTCTAATAAAATTATCACTTAAGATGACCCCACTTAGTCTTTCTCTCTCTCAGAAAAAAAATAGTTTTAATAAAATCATTCTTTGTACAATATTTTTCATCTTTTATGTGGCCCTTTACTCACCTTTAGAATAAATAATAACAACTCTGGCTCTTTTTCAGGGGTCTATTTTCAAATTTATAATCATCATAAGATCTTCCTCTTGTCTAAATAAAATGTACATAAATAATTCAGTTGATTACTCACTTGTTTTTTCTATATGATAAAAAAGTTTTTTTGATGTTTTATTTCCAATGCTTTGATCATGGCCCTCCCCCACCCCTTCCGCCCTCTTCATGGCCCCTGCACACGGAGGCTACCATGAAATTGGTAGAATATGCTAGATACTCTGTGATTTCATTTAGTTTATATTACCTAACCCTAAATAATGTGTGCTATTTCTGTGACTGCCTCAACACAGTCATATCTAAACTGGGAAGGAAGGCTTGCTTGTATCTTATGCTTTCTATATATTCCAGTGTCATGACTTCTCATTTTCCATATGGCTCCCTATTTTGATATTGACTAGTTTACCACAAGTGCTTTGTGAGAAAATATGTATGTAAAAAATGTTTGTTTTTGCAGACATGTTCATTTGGTGATTTCTTTATTTTGGTGCACTATTTGCAAAGTTTCAATCAGAAAGAATATTAAACTTTGTTAGATCATTTAAGACAGAGTTCTAAAGAAATCAAGATCATATTGTGTGATCCACTGAGTTTTTCTTTGTCTCACAGCAAAACATTGTAAGCCTTCACCCTTCAAAACCATATAAAATATTCAGTTCACTGGACTGGATGAGAGCAGAGAGGAGGAGAAAGAGGGAGGGAAGAGCAGAAGAGTGGGTGGATCTCTGCTAGCCCTGGTGGATCTTTTTTTGGCCCTGGGGCATGTGAGATCTTAGCTCCCTGACCAGGGATAGAACCCATACCCCCTGCATTGGAAGGCGAAGTCTTAACCACTGGACTGCCAGGGAAGTCCCTGAAAGATATTTTTCTGCCATTAGCTGGAGTGTTAGGGCCTAGGGCACAGATCATACAGGGAAGGAAATGGTGTGCTCAGGAAAGTAGATAATAGGGCTAGGGGAGGGCTCAGGGATTAGAAGGGGGCAGAGTGAGGAAGGTACAGGGAGCCCAGATACCAGGTTGTAGGGAGCTCCCACCACTGAGGACTTTGTACTGACTCCATTTATGGGAGAAAGGAAAGAAAAAAGGTGCTTGTCATAGCAGGAAAGGTGACATGACTGAACAATGAATGAAAAAGAAGATTTTGGTCGGAAGGCAGAATTAGTCATTAGAACAGCCATATGCACATCCTAGAAATAGCCGATAATCTCTGTAGTGATTAAGAGCCTGAACTCTGGTGTCAGACTCTCTTGGCTCAGATCTTGACTCCCATGTGATCTTGGGAAAATTCTTCAACTTAAGGACATCAGTTTTCTCATCTGAAAAACAATAATAGAACCCACATCATAGAGTTATTGTGCAGATTAAATAAACGCCCAGCAAGTAATAAATGCTTAACAAATGGAAATGTTATTATTTGTACCAGAGATCAGGATTCTCCCACTGTTGTAATGCATGAAGGATTCCAACCGGTGTCCTCCTCAGTAAAAGAAACATGTTATCTTTGCCACCTGCCTCCCTGGGAAATGCTGTGTTTATCCCTGCAACTTTCCAAATGACTCCTTGTTTCACTGTCCCAGTTAGCTGAGCCAGCACTTGGCTGGAACTGTTGTGCCATTCAGTTAGAGAGGCAGGTCCTGCCTCCTGCCCTTCTCTCCCCTTTTGTTACTGGCAGGTGCTCGATGACAAGCTACTCAGAGGCAGGGAGAGAAAAGAATGCTCCAAAGATGACCTGTAGCTCCTATCTCTTCCTGATCCATTTATGTCTGGGAGAAATATTTGCCCTTGGTTACGTGCTCTTTCCCTCTCTGAATCATGTCTCTTCCTTTCTTTCATCATTCTCCACCCCTACCTCTTCCTATAATGGCAAAACAACTTCTCCAGCTGTGCAGCCAAGCTGAATGACCTGACACGTCCAAGTGCAGGCAGATAGGTGTCTGTCCTATTTTTGGATAATTGTTGAAGTGGTGTCCTCTGATTTCTCTGACTGCTGCATGGTCTTCTTTCTTTGCCACAGATACATGGCAACAGTCAACAGCACATAGAGGTGAGGTGGAAGAGAGACAGATGGTCACAAGTTGTAGTACAGTTTTCATTTTAACTTTTGCTCTTCTGCCATTGTCTTTAGGGCACAGGGTTCTAGGAGAGCCCTCATGCCCCCTCCCAGGGCCCTTTTCATTTAACAAGACATAAGGAACTTTCCTTTATGGTCTTAGCTGACTTCAACTCCTTCCACCCTGTTCAGTTTCTATTGACCCCTTCACTAGGGGTTTGAACAGAGGTATCCAAAAGCAAAACTGTGAAGGGTAAAGATTGTGTCATTGGAGCCTCCTGTTCTCCCTTTTCTGTCTTGACTTTAACTTAGGTGGCATGTCTTTTAATGTGTAAGATGCTCTCAGGTGGTACTCCACTCAAGGCCCTCATGCTAGGGCCCCTAACATAGTTTTCAGCATCCCCTTCTCAGATCATCCATTCACAGTGAAGTAATGGATGTCTACTAATAGACTGAAATGTTACCTCACCCAAAGGTATCATTCATTTAAACAAGCATCAAGGTGTAAGGCTCCAGTGGTGGCAGTTCAGATATAGTCCGAAGAAAGAAGCTGAAGAGTGGATGCAAAAATGGTTTTAAAATACAACAGTGTGCCTTCTTTTGCTCATTTGGCTATTTGGGGGTAAAGAGGGAGAAGAAATTGGGAAGATTAGGTATGGAAGCCAAAATTATTTTTATTCCTAAAAAATATAACCTAGATATCTAGTATATCCTTATCTTCTGCTCCCTCCTCCTTCAATTCCTTCTCTTGTCCTCCTTACATACACATATACCATGAAGGAAGGAAATATACCAAATCCTGATTTATGATAAGTTGCATTAGTGGTGCAACATTTTCATTGCAACACTACCTACTTTTTTTTTTATCTGAAAGTAATATGTAATCTTGTAAAAATTCTTTAAGCTCTTGTTATCTTAAGTAAACATTCAAAAATGATGAAATTGCAAGCTAAAGAAGCTGAGCCATTATTTATGTGATTTCTCCACTATGCTATTTAATTTGTTCTGGATTCAAATGAGACAGTGTATGGGACTGTGTTTTCTAACATGTAAAACTCGATAAAGACAATGTTTTAGTATAAATTTCAAAATGGGAAATAGGATAGTAAAAGAAATAGCAACATTCTAAAATGCCAGAGAGAATGTTTCCAAACCAGTTTTAAGTACTAGCATTTCCTACCCCTGAAGCCGTGAAAATAAATTTCAGGCAAGAAAATTGAGAGTAAAGGTAGGCATTACCCCAAAAGATGAAATATACTTGATATGCTTTACATACATTTTCATTTTCCCAACTTAATGATTCATGAGTGAGAAAATGATGAGAAGGAAAATCTTATTAGGATCAGTACTTTTCAAACCCCTCATGCAAATGAAGAAAATTATGATGTCAAAATGTGATTCCCACTCCAGCTCTGCAATCATCCCAAATTTTCTTCAATTATTTATTCATGTAGTTGTTCATTCAGAAAATACTGATTGACCTCACTAAGTGCTTGGCACCATTTTAGAACCCCAGGAAACAAAGATGAAGTCATATTTTTGGTTCTCAAAGACCTAACCAGCAGTCTAGTGGGGTTATTTAACAGGGTTAGTTTTACCATGTGGTAAGTGATAATAGGGGTTTGTACAAGATTTTATATGAAGACTTAGAAGCAGCACTTAATGTGGCGGAGTTCTGGAAACAGGAAGGGTTAGACAGGCCATGAGGGGAAGAGTGATGCTGCCATGGACAGGAGAGGGCTGGGCACTTCAGTGAGGGCTGCAGAAGAGAGTTGCTGAAGACAACAGTGGGTTGATAGTGAAGGCCTTGTGAACACTGCTCAAGAGTTTGGATTTTATTCTGAGGGCAATGGCATATAATTGATAGTTTAAGCAGGGGAATGACACGGAGTCTTCATGAGATCACTTCTTTATTGAAGGGGAAGATGGATTGGAAAAGATCATATTGAAGCTGGGAGTGAGACCAGTTAAGAGGCTGTGGCAACTAGGCAGGCAAAAGATGAAGATGGCCGTGATTATGGTGGTATAGCAGTGATTTGGGTAGAAAAATCTATAAATAAAATAAATTGTAATTCATTTAAAATACAGAGTAACATATTATTGGGGGGAAACTGTCACAACAATAAAGACTTAGAATTGTTGTAAATCTAGAAATCCCTGTCATGAAGAATCAAAGCCGCATACACAGTCTCATAATCAACAGAACTGTGAAAAGTGAATGCATTAATTCCTGTGTTTATAGCATGCCAGTCCTTTAATTGATAGAAAATTCATGATTTTAAAAAATGCCTTTAAAAAAATTCCTGGACTGAACAGCAAGATTGCATATACATGCATATACATAGGCAAGTCTTCATTCTACAGAAGTCACAGGAAACAATGAGATGGGACGCTCCTAAGAGATCCTTGAGTCTAATCCTCTCATTAAAGATAAGAAAACTGAGACCTTGAGATTAAACCATTTGCAGGAGGTGACACACCTCAGTAATGGCAGTGCTGAGACAGGAATCCAGATGCCTGACCTGGAGGGCAGGGCTCTTTTCACTAAACTCCAACAGCTTCCCAAGAAAGGCATTTAAATAAATTCATGGGATGTAGACAACTATTGAAAAGAGGGACTTTTAAGTTCTTCACAACTTAAAAGAGCACTTTAAAAAGCTAAATGCATGTTATGTTATTGGAGATTGGTCATTTTTCCAGATTAACTCACAACAAGAAAATCTATGCCAATATCAGCAACTACTCTTCACATATTGACTTTCCAAAAATAATTTTGGACTCTGGTCTGGCTTCATGGTACTGGTATCCAAGAACATGTGATTTATATTGTTTTATTTTCTTATTTAAAAAATTGAAAACAGAAATATGAGTTTATTTAGCATTAGCAAGATACTTTATTTCATGAAGAATATGAAGTATGGTTGGTTTAAGAACATGCTATTCTATCATATTCATCAAGTGATAGAAATGTTTATAGGGAACCTCTTAAATGCTGGGTAAACAAAAAAGTTAAATTACCAATCTTGTAATTTTTCACAAATACATTCCTGAATAAGCAATAACTCATGTATTTTTATATATTATGAGTTTTTTAATAAGGAAAAATTAGTTTTAAAATGTTCTTTATTGGGCCTCCCTGGTGGCGCAGTGGTTGAGAGTCCGCCTGCCGATGCAGGGGATACGGGTTCGTGCCCCGGTCTGGGAGGATCCCATATGCCGCGGAGCGGCTGGGCCCGTGAGCCATGGCCGCTGGGCCTGCGCATCCGGAGCCTGTGCTCCGCAACGGGAGAGGCCACAATAGTGAGAGGCCCGCATACCGCAAAAAGAAAAAAAAAAAAAAAATGTTCTTTATTGATGAGTTTGACATGTAGTAAAAGCAATAAACACATTTTATGAGTTTTTTAAAAGTTTATTATGGATACTGGGAAAGTCCCATCATCACCCACCTCTTCCCCACCCCCAAATAAAAGAACCAACATATTTGCACATGAAACCTGGATTCACTTGGTACAAAATTTCAATCTTTGAAATAAAATAGTTAATGGCAAATCTCAATAAAAAGTTATTTTGAAAATGATCAATGTTATTCAGAAATAAGGAAATCATATTTTCTACTTTTTGCAAGTTAATAGGTTTTGTTATATGACTGTGTATATATTTTGGCTTTAAAACTTGCCAATAACTAGAAGATAGAAGCTCATGATTTATTTAAATAGATATTTTATTAATCAAATACATTTGCCCAATCAACATATCCAAATATTTTTTAAAAACATCTTAAATACAAGGTATAAAGTCATGAGACTTATTGACCTTTTTAACTAACTATATAGTAACATCTATATAGTCAAATGAGTAGTAATGCTTGAAGTTAATGATCATGAGAGTGTTTTCTAAGGATGAATGGCCTAAGGCAGCTTTGAAAAATCTCTTTTGTAGCTACCTTCAAAAGGATATGAGTTTCAAAAAAAAAAAAAGGATATGAGTTTCATAATCTGATCATTCATTTGCTTTGGTCCCCAATAGTATTCCAGTTCAATCATCCTGTATATTCACCAGCCTTAGAATTTGGGAAAATAAAATTAATCTTCATTGAATGAGGAGTTGTCCTCTGTGAAGATATTCAAAGGAATGTTAATCCAAGTTCTAATAGTAATTCTGAAATTTGAGCATTTATACACTTTTAAGATATGCAAATTATAGTTAACCACTCACATCAGAGACATCTTTTGTACATGCCTATCATTTTGCAATAGAGATTTTTAAAACAACAGTGACTCATAACACTGACATAGGACTCTACAGTTCAAAAATAATAAGAATAATTTTATACTGTGTAACAAGACTCATACTAGATAACATCTTGAAAGTTTGCAGCTGTTAGTTTTTAATTTATATATACGTAGCTCAGTAGCATGGACCCAGTAAATTGACAACTCTCCTGAAATTACTACATGAATTACTGTAGTTGAAATTGTACTTAAGTTTTAGAAATAGCCTTTATTTTAAAATGTTATTAAATAGCAGCAATATTACTTGAAGGTAAAGCGAAACATTAATAGGAATGCAGAATACAGGTTTAATTTCTAATTACAAGACAGAAAGCATCTCCTAGATGAAATATCAGTTGGGTTCGTATTAAGATCACAGCCAGATAAACGTCAGCCATAAAACACTTCAGGATTTTGCTTGGAAAAGTTAGAAAGAAAAGCCTTGTATATCTCTCTTTTCCATTCTATTACCAAAGAAGATGCATATGCTTATGTAATCAAGACAGTGCAATCTCTCCAGTGAAGTTCCTTGTGGAAGATACATTTACTCCTATATATTATCTCAACAAGATAACAAATATAATGAGTTCTTTAAAGCAATCTGATTAGAGTAACATTTACAATAAGTACAAAATATACAGTAAATTGAAACATCTTGTTAAATATGCCTGTAGGTTAACTATGCCCTATTTAAAGGAACATATTTTCATGAATCTATTTTCACATTTGTTTTATCATATTTGAGAGCCCCTATCCTCACTGTATGCTTTTGTTACTGTAATTTCTAGAATCTTTGTATTATCTTATCTCTCAGTATCCCCATGACTTTACCTGCAAAGGTAATTTAAAAAGTATTACTTCCAAAGTAAAAGAAAAATAAGAAATTCCATATTTTTATGAGCAGTTGTACACAAAACTACTGTAGTGTTTGAGAGAAATGTCCCTTGATCATTATAGATTCATCATTACAAAATGTGTACTTACATACTAAAGCAAGAACTGTCTGCCTTCAAAATTAAGTGTTGCCAACCTACTGAATAATTCTGGTTATAAAGTTAGATATGAAATCCTTGGCTTTTAATAGAGAAAAGCATTATTTGAAAAGATCTGAAAATAAACATTTCTACATGTGGTTGCCCATCTTAATAGCTTTCTTAATTTGAACATTTGGGGAATTAACAGAACAGTAGTGCCTTTATGTTATAACAACAAAGAAGTATTACAGTATCCAAATCTCTGGACCTGGGGTCCAAGTATTCAGTCATGGCTCAGTTGCAGGCTGACAGAAGAGAAGCTGCGTCCTATGCTCCTACACAATGGGGCAATGACAGCATCTGTCACGCTCTTCCATATTGTCTGCACTGAAGGCAGGACCATTAGGCAGGTCTTTACAAAAGGCATTATAATCCTGGAATGGAGGAAGAGAGATGTGTAAAAATTATTAGTGTTACCAAATAAGGCCACTGACTATTGCACATGCATGAAAAGATATATCAATGGCCCGGTTCACCTAAGCCGGATTGAGCATTTGAAACAAATGAACAGTGACCCACATCATGATAAGATGCACAGAACATATGTTGCTTAAAAAAAATAAACAAGAATGTACATGATAAACACCAATATTCTTTCTATTGGTAGCAGGCAATCTAAAATAGTAAAGCAAAAAATAAAGAAAATAGTAAATTTATTTACCTGATCTCTGCCCCTAAACATTAACCTGCCTAAATCTTCATATGTCTCTGAGGTTCTACTTCCTGGTAGCTTTTCCTGTTGTCTCATCCCACTTCCTCCCTGTTGGACCAGGCTGGGTTGGATACCCCTTTTTTGTGCATCTAAAGTACTGAAACAAACTTCTTAATCCTCAAATTTACCAAAAGATATCATAATGGATGCTTACCACTTATATTTCTGTCTTTCCTATTAGAATGTAAGCTTTTTAAGTTAGGACATCCTTTACCCTTAGTAAATATTTGAGCTGAAGTGAATTTAGCATTCTCATATGCTTTATATTATTAATTTTCCATAGTAATTACACACACTGAAAAGGGTTGTGTAGTACAGTTAAAAGAGCCCTTCAATTATGTCAGAACTCTTAGACAAGAAAAACTAGAGTATCCTGAACTTATTTTTTCTTTATGCCTTTTCTTAAGATAACCACATATTTTCATATTCCTCAGGCTGGTTAATTTTTTCTGTAGTTCTCTGAATAATGTTCTTTGTCATAGTAATGCTTTTTGGGCACAAAAGTATTTGTGAACTCTCAGGCATTGCTGGAGGGCTTCAATAGAATTTTTATTATTACTCGGGTGGGCACAAAGAAGTAAGGTTGATTTTCTTGGTTTACTATTAAAATGTGACTTAAATAAAGGTCTGTTGTATTTAGCCCAAAGTAAAGAGAAGATCAGGCATTTGAGTGATTGAGATATTTTTAGAATACTGAATTATTCATATTGACTGCCTGCATAGATTATATTTATCTTGTGTTTTGTTCCAAGTGCTAAAGACTTGAAGCAATTTTTTAAAGAAAAGTACTAGGTGTTTCAGAACTAAATAGTTGAACAGAAACCTGAATGATGGCAACTTTTGACTTCTTATCCCATTATGTTTCTCACTTGATATGTGGCCTTGGGCAAATCACTACAAATTAAAGTAAGAATAGGAAATCTTATAGACCGGCTATCAGGATTAACACTTATTATGCATCCCTGACAGGTCCATATGATGCTGTCATTATAATGAATAATAAATAGAACTATTTTGAAGTCAGAATATATAATGAAAACAATTACGAAAAAATAATCTCAATTTGACTTAAGTTTAGTTTGGAAAGCTTCCTAACCAAATTCACTTCCCTCAGAATATAATGCACTTTCCATTCTTTCTTAGGCTGAGAAATTTTCTTTCCCCTAACTCCTTAGATCTCCATGTCCTAAGAGGGAATTAAACACAGGACAAAAGTGCAGCAAAGTGCAATTGCCCACATTTGAGGACTCAGTTCATAGGATGTGGTGAACTCATTTTAATTTTATTTTCTTCAAGTTGCTGTT
Source organism: Mesoplodon mirus (assembly GCF_964341445.2). Lineage (NCBI taxonomy): Eukaryota > Metazoa > Chordata > Mammalia > Artiodactyla > Ziphiidae > Mesoplodon > Mesoplodon mirus. The sequence goes on along the minus strand of NC_138985.1, from coordinate 82,333,063 downwards.
CTCTCACTTTGGATCAGAGGATCCAGTGATCCACTGACAACAAACTTAAATTGTGTTCTCAACATCCCAGTTAGTTTCCTTTTGGAAACTCCAGGCAATTTGGAGTGACCCAAAACTTGGTTGGGGCTCTATGTGACCAACCAAATATTGCTTAAATAAATCTTATAATTAGGAAGAGTATATATTTATCCATTGGATAATAAATCCATTAGAACTGGGACTTTTGTTTAGCTTTGTATTAACTATAGTGTCATAAGACTGCCTTGTCACAGCAATTTGCTATATTAAAGAGTCTTCTGGGAAATGAGACTGCTACTACTGGACTTCCATCAGTTGAACCATTTATTTGAATTGCATCCCAGCAAAAATAAAAGGTAGAGGGGTCCAAGCCACATTTCTTTGATATGATCCACTTATGACCAATAACCTGTGGTTGCCAAATGGCATATACCTCAGTTTATGGTATGGACTCAAACCAATTCACCAGTCCCTAATGACCTGTACTTCTGGCCTAGGATCCAACACCACCAGACTGAGTTCTGAGTGTTTTGTTTTTGTTGTTTGTTTGTTTAAATAATCTAAAGTCAGATCCATTGTGACCATGCAGTATGGTTCAAAGAACTTATTACTGCATATTTTCATAGCTTTGATCACCAAGAAAACAAGTTTACTCAAATGTGTTTGCTCTTCTATAAGGCCTCTCCTTGATCTGGTCTTATTGTGTCACTGGAATGTGATCCATTAATGATAAATCTATTTTATCATGGTTTAAACTAACTTTTAAACATTTTTGTTTGAAGTTACTCCTCTACTTGCAATCACAGCTGCCTGATGACAAATGTATGACAGTTAAATATTAATGTCCCACATGAATGTAATTTGGAAAAATAAGCTGAAGTTAAATAATACATTTTCTGTGGCTGAAAAAGAAGTGGTTTGATGATTCACCTCTGCAAGCACTACACAAAAAACATCTCCCATTCTCAGGAGAGCCAGGTGGAGAGAAGCATCATTTGGTTAATTGTAGTTTTACTTATATCTCTCCACCATTTAGTAAATGGAAACCTTTTTGTTGTCAGTTATTCCACAAGTGCCTTAGGAAAGCCTAGCTTTGTTGACTGGCACTCCATGTTTCCAAATAGCTTCATAGCCAACATTTCACAATATGTTATGTGGTCACTCAGTTTTTCACATTTTGGAAAGTGAGAAAATGGACACAGAGTTTAGATGACTGGTTTTATTCAATTAGGAATCCAAAATTTTATGTGCTGACTTGGGCATCTTTAAAAAAAATGCATGTGCTAATGTCAAAATATAAGCTTAACTATACATCCTTTGTTGATCTGCTCATGTAAAAAGGCAAAGATTTTCATTCCTCTGTCAGTTTTTTGGCACTTTCAATATAGTTTAGTTGTTTACAGTTTTTAGTGATCAAATTAAATTGATGTTTGTTGTTTATCCTTTACTTATTGGGTGAACTTCAATTTATCCTTTAAAAGCCTCTGTAGACCCTTTTCTTTTTAAAAGCCTTCCCAGTGCTTCCCTCCTCCACAGATCTAGCTGGGTTTTCCTCAGCAGCCACCTCTGTACCTAGCCAGTTGTCCTGATGTGCTGTGAATAAGCTGAAGGCAGATCTTGCATCTTATTCATTCTGGGCCCAGTGGCCAGCACAAACCAAGCACTCAATAAATTTTCTTGGTTGAACTAACTAGCTAGCTAACTGACTAAAGAAATTGATTCAGATGGTAAAGGGGAATGGAGAACAATTTCATAACTTCTAACAATGAATAAAACATGTATTAGGGTGTGGCAATACCATATAAAGTGATTAAGAAAGACATAGAGACATCTGGGGTTATACATTTCTGCAGGACTGCCCTAAAAGACAAGCTTGGCAATTGTTGCCATACAGGGGATAATCTGAATGTTCTTCCTCTCAGAATAAAGTGGACATTTTTTAAAACAACAATAACAAAACTTCTTGGTAAAATATGACATTTCCTTTTAAATTTTTTAATGCTTAGAAATGTTCTCTATAGCTTTATGATGCATTTTGTGTGTGAATAAAATTACTCAAAATGTCCCAAAATGTCCAACAGGTTTCTATATTTATTTTCCCTTTTACTAGATGCCACTCCTGTTGGTGCCTCATAGGTGAAAAAGTAACTTGGAAGCCTTCTCATTTCATTATCCTGCAGTTTGAGTTTCATTCATGTGTGCTGGGGGCCCCTTCACCTTAACTGCACACATCTTGCCTCTCCTCTGTTCTCATCCTTGACATTTGTCAGTGACAGGATTGGAGCCGCCTCTCCATAACCAGGTCTGACATCCCTCTGCAATGATACTGTCACTGGCATTCTGCTCAGAGATCTCTTGTTTTACCCCAAGCACAGGTGGTGACTGAATAAAAGGTGATGAAAGAAATAAGAGCCCTGCCCAGAACCACGGGCACAAGTCAAAACAGGGCCCTATGAGAGAGCAGCCTGTGGCTGGAAGCATGGCTTCCAGATCACCACCTCCACAGTCAGCTGGGCTTCAGCATTCGAAGGAAGATCACGCCCGTGGACAGAGGGACCTTCCTTCTTCTGTTTAAACTCCTAACCCAACCTACAATTCTAAAGAAAGCACACTACCCTTCAAGGCCTCCCAGTTCTGCTACTGAGTTCAGAGATGATGCGCCTTCTTTCGCCTGCAAGCCGGCCTGGGAGAAGGGGAGGGCAGGGGGCAGGTGGCAAAGAACATTCCTACGTTTCAGAAAGCCGGCCCACCCCAGTGTGCCCCTTCTCACCAGATGTGCAGACAGCTGAGGATGGCAAAGAGAATTCCCGCAGCGAAAGCCAAGGGGATGGCCAGGAACACCGTCAGGAACTTGTAGATCACGTATTTGCTGATTTCAAAGAGAGCGTGGCTGCAGATCCACACTTTGTCTAAAGAGTGCGTAGACACGGGCTCTGCAATCACATCCTCGAATCCCACCTGCGGAGACAAGACTCAGGGATCCTGAACTGTCGCCCAACCTGCCTCTCCAGGATCCAGGAGAGCTCGGGTGGGAGAAGCAAGAAAGAAAGACTTGGCTGTGGTGCCCCACCTTCTCTTAGGGTCACGGTGGGCGGACAGGAATTTGGCTAGGAATTCCTGGCTACTCAGGCGGCCCCACAGAGGGAATCCGGATCCCGTATCCTGCGGCGCTGACCCAGTGGCGAGGGTGGGAGTTAGGGTCGGAGCAAGTTAGAGGGGGCACCCCCACTCCCAGGCCTTGGCGGGGGCTTGGGTCAGCCTCAGGCCCAGGGTAGGGCCCGCCCCAGGCTTCACCTTGAGATGCGAGTTGAGCCGGTGGGGATCTCGGTCGCTGCCCGGATCCACGAACTTCTCGGGGTCGGCGTAATCTACGCTGCTGTGGCGGCTGTAGGAGTCCTCGTCCATGAAGAGCTGGACATCCGCCTTCTCAGTCTCCAGCCCCATCTCAGCGCTTGGTGCGCGGCAGCTGCAGCCCGGCTGGCGCAGCGCGGCTCCCGGCCCGCGCGGCTTCCCCTTCCCGTTGCGCTCGGCCCCGCCCCGCCTCGCTTCGCCTCTCCTCTCGCTGCGCGGCCCGGACTGCGGTAGCTTCCCGCTGCCGGCTTCTGCTCCGGGGCCCGCGCGGCCCGGGTCCCGCCCCTCGGCCCGGCCAGGGGGCGGGGGCCGAACGCAGCCCGCGAGATGGCTCCCTCCCCGCTCACCCCGCCGCCCGTCCCTGGTCGGGTCCCAGTCCGGCCCAGGCCAGGAGAGGGATCAGGGGGATGTCCAACCAGGCAGATCCCGGCCCTGCCCAGGTGGGCGAAGCGTGTCTCGGGGATGAGGACCCGAATTCGGCCCACAGAGGGGCCGGAAGGCTTCTTGGGTCACATTGCACGACACCTAGAATTGGATGCGTAAGAGCCGGCAGGTTGACCCAGGGATAACGGACACACTGCAGCGAGGCAGCTTGGTGGTTAAGAGCGTGGGAGTATCGAATATGAAGGCCTGTCTTCACCTGCAGGCTCTACCGTTTACCTTGTGTGCTCCGGAGCGAGGTACGGAGCCTCTTGGAAGGCTCCTTATAAGGAGCTTCCTCCTTGTAAAATGGGAGCAGTGGTGCCTGCTTCACAGCGTTGTCCCGTGAGAATTAAATGAATTAATTCAAGCAAACCTCTTACGTGGTCCCTACACACAGGACGCTTCCAATCAACGTTGTTACTGCTGCACTATGAGATAAGGAGCCATAACACACCTGATTGCCAGGCAACCTTGCAAGTGCCAGGGGACCCCGCAAGCGCATCAGCTCTTCAGCTATCCCAGTGCCCATAGAGTATGTGAGTCAGCTGGAGGCACCATGAGAATATGAAACTTGGTACATGAGCCTCCTGCCCCTATGGGTTTGCATCTTCAGACCATAAGGGGAGGTCTGACTTTTTTTTCCACTCTCTAAATTATAATTTACTTTTCCTTTGGATCAGATCCTGTTGAAAGATTTCAGGTATCTCTAAGATGCAGTCACAACTTCAACTACCTTGTAGGAACCATGTAAACAAACCCCTATCATAAAGTGACACTGCAGTAGACGAACCAGCCTGTGAACTACTCACACAAACGCTTTCAGAAGGGAGGAGCTTGCATGTTCATAAAGGGTTTAAGGTCTGGTGGACTTACACATGGGGGAGGAAAAGCACCTAGTGAAAATTTGCTGAAAACGAAATAATGAGTCCTAGACTTGAGGGGGTGCCTTCAGCTTGCTCAGAGCCTAAGGCATAGTAGGCACCCCATAGGTATTGCTGAATACAGGAACTCACTGAACATATCAAATCCCCTTGTGTGAACTAGACTTGAAGAATTACTTCTTCTGAAAGAAAAAGACTATTTTTGAAAAAATACGAATAAACAGCAGGATCCAAATTGGAAAAATGCTTTGGAGCCAAAACTCAATAGTCTAATAATTAAATAAAAAGTTTACCTACTGCTACTACTGTGTATGTATGGCAGTGTTGTAACGCTGTAGAGTGTTAGCATAGTTGAATCTTATGCAAACTTTGCCCCTTCTCTCCCAGAAGTGGTTCTGCTTGCCCATTCCCTTATTTCTTATTTTCTTTCCCAATTTTATCTATGTTCAGTTAATTCCAAAGTGATGACTTAGACATTCTGCTTATTGCTTTTTCTGTATTTTTCTACTTCCTCCATTCACCAACGCACACTTGACTCTGAGAGTTGGGACTTTACTAGAGTTGTTGCCCAACAACTGTTTATCAAAGTGAATAGAAAACATTAATCCTTAAGGAAATCCGTTATATCAATTACCAGGAGATGGAAAAGAAGAGAGAGTTTACAGCTAAATAACATTTTGTACAAACTTATTTTCCTCAAACTTAAAATTCAAGTTTAAAGTTTAAGATTTCCAGATATTTCATCCAAAGAAGGAAGTCATTCCCATAGTGCTAGAGTGGGCTTAAGCAGTGGCTGAAAATCTGGCATTAGGGCTTCTTTCCTTATCCTTCTCTGTCCTCTTGCCACATTTACATTTCCAGTGGGATTAGTAAGATATTTGCAATACTTATCACAAGTAATTGACTCATTTTTTTCAGGTGGCAGGGAGAGGAGGCCAAAAGGAAGGTAAAATTAACATGGTTTTAATGGGATAGCTTATTTGTAAAATGGTAGGTATCTATGAAAAAGTGTCTCTAAAACCTAAGTTAAAAGAAACTCATCCAGACCCATCTAGATTTGTTGTATTTAATGTGCAGCTTAAAAGAGAACAATTCATTTGTCCATTTGTTTACAAATTTGTCTCTCCCCCCCCCTTCCCCTTTGGTAACCATAAGTTTGTTTTCTATGTCTGTGGGTCTATTTCTGTTTTGTATTTATTTAAGTTCACTTGTATCTTTTTTTTTTCAGATTCCACATGTAAGTGATATTTGTCTTTGTCTGGCTTACTTCACTTAGTATTAATCTCTAGGTCCATCCACGTTGCTGCAAATGGCATTATTTCATTCTTTTTTATGGTGAAGTAATATTCCATTGTATATATATATACCACATCTTCTTTATCTATACAACTATCAATGGACATTTAGGTTGCTTCCTTATCTTGGCTATTGTAAATAGTGCTGCAGTGAAGGTTCTTATTTTGATGAAATTCTTGTCCACTTCACCATTTTAATACATAAAATTTTTTGAGACGAGCTGTAACAATGATTTTGCTTATCCTATTAGTAAATGCTTAGAAAATCTTAGCTACTATTGTCCTCAAGGAGTTTAAACCAGAGTGATTACCACAGCAAGTAGTATCCTGTTTCCCCTAAGTGGGAGATCTACCAGAAAAGGGGGAAGAAAGGAGGTGGGCGGGAGCTAAATAGCTGAGCACTCTCTAGGATCTTCCATTCCACAGAATAACTCTCCAGTAAGCTCTCTTTAATTTTTTAAAATTGCCCTATAACCCAAGGAACTAAAAAATTTCATAACAAATCCCATACCGGTGCATTTATTTTCTGCACTGGTACAAGAGGGCTGATTTTCCAATGGTTATTAATATATTTGAAGAATAACAACTTGATAATATATTAGTATTTTTGAGTAGGATAGTTTATAACCATTTTGTTCTTCACCTTTCTCAGCATAGTGTCTAAGAAAGAAAATTATATTTCTGGTTCCTTGAAAATTATATGTGAATACTTTCATGCATAAAAATATCTATTTTTCTCTTCAGTTTTTTTATTTTTTCCAGATCACATATGTATATATATATTTTCCCTCTGTATGCTTACATACAACTTTAGGCAGGTTGTGTTCAAACGACCTTTGTGAAAACTGGTTGTTAACGAAAATAATGACTTCTTGATTTCACTATTATGTTTTAATCATATTTAAAGCATTTGGATTAGGCAGGGTTTCTCAGCTTCAACACTATTCATATATGGACCAGACGATTCTGTGTTGTAGGGACTGTCCTGTGCATTTCAGGATGTTTAGCAGCATCCCTGGCCTCTACCCTCTAGACGCCAGTAGTACTCACCAGTCGTGACAAACAAAAATATTTCCAGACATTGCCAAATGTCCCCTGGAGGCCAAAATCACCTTTTCCCTCCTTTCCTGGGGTGAGAACCATTGGATAAGATACTGCTGAAACAGTTCTTCATGTGAATGGGAATAATTAAGCTCCAGCTGTCCATTTACAAACCCATGCTTAAATCTCAGAATTGTAATACCAATTTGTCAGTAACTCCAGGGATTTTTAAAATTAACCTTAAGGATACTTGTTTGCCCTGTAAAAATTTCAGAACTTATTATCATCAGTTAAATTACAGATTTTCAATATAATGCTGGTATTATTTGAGGGATGTACATATACCTCATTAAGAGACCAGAAAGAAACAACTGCTAGGCCCTATCTACCTTGCAGCCTCCTACATTTTCCTTACAAAGGCCAGGGCTGTTTGAATGATTATAGCTGGAAAAATGAGGTTTGGGGACTTCTTGATTCCATCTTAAGGCTGTGAAATTTAGTAGTTTTTGACACTCTTCAGCAACTGAATAGCTCTTGCAAGCTTTAGGTGACCTTAACTGAGAAGTTCATGGATTTGTTGGTGGAACAGCTAGATGGTTGCTTACCAAGTCCTTTAAGCATCCCTTCTCAGACTTCCTTGCTGGTAGCAAGGCAAAGCCTGAGAAATTTGGAAAGGCCTGCAGTATCTTGCATGAGCCATTCTCTTTGTGGATAGTGGCTTTGCATAAACTTCCTTCCATAACTTCCTGTCCCGTACTCCATCTTCAGTCATTTATCTTTTCATCTTCTCCCCCCTTCACCCCTACCCTCCAATTATCCCCTCCCCAGGGCTCCCACAAAAATGTTTAAGGGAACAGATAAAAACTGTCTGTTATTAAAGTTATTCAATAATTAACTTTTGTGGACTGGTGCCAGAGAGTTGTGTGGCATTTAATAAAAGCTTTTTCATTTTTTTTCTTACCTATCACTTGTCTCTGTTCACATTTTGGGTAAAATTAGCCTTTACCAGCAAATTCTGAGTGAACCAGCAAATTCTGAGTTTAGTATTAACGCACAGTAGCTAGTTTGTAATTGGTACCAGCTTAATCTTCTGGCTGTTTCAAACAGTACCACCTCTGGCCATAACCTCTTTTCATACACAAGAATTTCCAGAATTAACTTTTGTTTGGGAATACTTAGCTATTAGAAATAGATGATGAAGAAGGTACACTCCTGAAAAGTCTATATTCATGACTAGAACTGATAAGATAGGTCATTCTATTCTCATTCAAAACAATGCATGACAATTAATTTTGGATTTTTTTAATCCTGTTTTCCATAAATAAAGGATGTTCCTGTTTAATCTTTTGAGCATCCCATTGATTTCTGGAATACTGTATGTATAAATAAGACATCTCCCCAGGACTTTGGTATTTTATCTTTCCAGAACATGAAATAGGCACTAAGTGTTGGTAAGCACTAACTTTCAAATTAAACTCTTATTAAGCACAACTTCCTCTACATTCAAATGAGAACATATTTCTGCAAAGCTGCATAGTTAAATGTTTTTCAAATACCAACTGAAATGTGCACAATAAGAACTAGTTATCAAAACAAAAGATCAAGAGGTTGTTTTCTTAATTTGGGGTTTTATTTTGGACAAAAAAAATATTTTAGCTCAATTTGAAGCCTTTGTTTTCTCTAGTAATTCCAGTAATTCTTATTTTTGCAAATGTTATTCTACTTTCATTTAGAGTAAATGCCAACTTTTAAAAATGACACAGTTAATTTACATTAGTCAAAAGAAAAAAGTTTGGAAAGTTTTTTGTCTGCTTGTTTTGTTTGTTAGTTTTTGTTTTTAATAAATTTTAGTCTTATTGCATATTTCCAATAGAAGAATAAAGACAAAAACACAGAATGCCTTCTACCTGGTTCTTGTAAATTACTGCTTTGGTGTCTGTTAGGTGACCTTTAATTCTTGAGAGAGTCATCTGGGAGTCAAGAGCAAAGGGAGGGCTTCCCTGGTGGCACAGTGGTTGCGAGTCTGCCGCCGATGCGGGGGACACGGGTTTGTGCCCCGGTCCAGGAAGATCCCACATGCCGCGGAGCGGCTGGGCCCATGGGCCATGGCCGCTGAGCCTGCGCGTCCGGAGCCTGTGCTCCGCGACAGGAGAGGCCACAACAGTGAGAGGCCTGCGTACCGAAAAAAAAAAAAAAAAAGAGCAAAGGGAATCCAACTGCATGGAGCACATGGAAGACCGGGAGGCTGCCAAGGGGCTGGGCAGAAGAATTTTTAGATTATGTTTTCCTATCAATAAATATATGGGAAGAATTTTGTTTCCAGAGAGTTTACTAAAAGAATGTCTATTTTTGTTCCGTGGTTACATGAAACTGTAAGGCACATTTCTACACTACATAAAGACATGAAATAAATTAGTCAATTCAGGTGTCTGTATCCATTCTTTCTGGGCCACTGAAGCCTAGTTAGACCCTCACTGCCTGCCAACTGCTTATTAACTTCCAGGTTCCTTGTTAGAATAGGGAGAGGATTGGATCCAAATGCAGATTTTAAAGTTACTTTATTAAATTCATTACCAGTAGGACTATTGACATTCTTGTATGTCTGAATAAGGTAATTCTTCTCTAGTTAAATAATTACTAAATGAATAAATATATTATTTCAAAAGCAACTTTAGTAGATGTTTGCATTTTCTTAAAAAAAAAAAAGATAGGAATCCTTTGAAGCATTCAGAACATTCTCATCATGCTAACCTCAAGAGAAACAACAAACTTCATTGAAATATACACAGTTTCCTATAACATCTGTATTTATGTCACCATCTCACTTTTGGGATATGATAACAATTATTTACCAGATAGGTAGAGTGACTATTTTCCCCTTAATAATAGTAAGTGAATATAAAAATCTTGCTTCTCACTTATTATCAGTCTATATATATTCACATAATTACACATTTTACTAACAAGTATGCTTTTTTTCCTTTTTAAATAATATTATGGTCCTTGGAAGCTCTTGGATAAACAAGTCACTGAAAATAAACTTAGATAGTAAAACACTGTGGTCCTGAAAAACTGCACACTACTTTATTTGGAAATAGTAGAATTTGCAGAATGTTGCTGTAAAGGGCATGCTACTCAAATTACTTGGTTCTGAAGACTCTTACTATGAAAGCAAAGTATTTTCTGAAGGAGTAGAGCACAAATAGCTAAATGTTGGAGCCAAAAAATAGAGTTATTATTTTACTGTCTTGGAAAAGCCTATCCAATTTCACCATGTATGTATTGCAAGTCTTTTTTTTATTAAAAAGATAGCATAATAGAAGAAGCAAGAGGTGACAAATAAAAACTGTTTAGCCTTAAGTTATTTTTAGCTATAGGATGCTGATAATCTATAGGAGTTGGACTGTCCTTTAGGAAAAGATTAAAATGCAGTTAAATTTCTTTTAGGTGTAGGGAGATGTTTGGGGCTATTAAAACCTACTTTAGAAGTCTACATTCCTGCCATGGATCTTATTTTCCCCTAAGTTTCTTCAGTGTTTTCTTGTTGGTTTGTTTTTTCCTGCCAGAGAAAGAGCTTCCATGACAGAACTGTTTTCCTTTTTCTCCCCTTTCTTCCTCTCCATCCTCTCTCTTTCTTGCTTTCTTGCTCTCTTCCTTTTCAAAGTGTTATTTTCCCCAGTCACAGTCTTACTAGCAATATCTCAGGGTTGGGAAGAACTTTAGAGGTTCTAGACTAATGATCACCCATCAGTGAATCTTCATAAGTGGCATACAGGCTCTGTTGGAATAGTTAGCAATGGGGAATTTACAAAGCAACCCAAATATGGTTGTTATAACATTCTTCATCATATGTGCCAGGGTCATCTATCTACCTAAAATTCTCCCTCTCTCCCTCCCTTCCTCCCTTCCTTCCTTCCTCTTCCTTCTTTCTATCTCTTTCTTTCTTTTTCTTTATCTCTCTATCATCTTCTGACTTCTACAGCTAAAAAAAATGTGAAATGTCAGCTCTTGAAGTATTTGAAAGTAGTTTCTGAACACCAACCCCTGTGCCTACTGAATCTCTTTTCTAGCTAAACAGATTTATTTCCTTCAGTTGTTCTTCACGTGTCACTGTTACCAAATGCTTCTTATAATTTTCTTATTCTCTGGACCTGCTCCATATCTCAAAAACCACACTTAAAGTATAACACTTGGTCTCGGGTCTGAGCAGTGCAGGGTAGAGCAAGAATACTATATTACCTTCTTCATATTGACCACTAGACTGTTTTGATTTTTTTGGCTACTCTCTCCTAGTGCTGATTCAAATTAATCCTATTGGATATTAAAATCTCTAAGTCTTTCGTACTCATTTGTATTTTGGTTAGGTCACACTGCTAGTATGAAGTAATTAATGATTTGAATCTAAGAGGATGACTATATTATTCCTATTAAATAGTGTCATGCTTTGAGTTATTTTCTTATTTTTGACTGTTTTCAGTGTCTTAAATTACTGTTAAACCATGATTTTGCTTATACCTTTTTCCAGTCACTGATAAAATGTTGAAAAAAGCAGGGTTGAGAACCAAGTTATGAAGCATTCCAATTTAATGGCTATAAATAGAGATGATTTCTAAATTTGTAGCTCTAGCTGTTGCTGTTTCCAAGCTTCAAATTCATATATCCTTCTGACAACTTTGACATTTCACACTTTATATTTCCAAAAAACTAGCTGTTGATGTCCACCCCCATATCCAACCCTCTGGTCATTCTCATCACACAGTTGGTCAAACTCAAAAATTATGAGTCAGCTTTATTTTCTCCATTTTCTTCACTGCTTCCTTCCCCATCAAGTCTGTTAGTTCAATCTTCAAAACTAGTGCTTTCCCTTTCTTCCATTTTCACTTCCCTTCCCTGGTCTAAGTTCACGTCTTAACTGAACCATCTCAACAGGCTCCATGTTTGATTCTGCATCCACTCTTCTCCCATAAATTGCTTTCTCCACACAACAGCCAAAGGATCTTTTAATGTAGACTACTATATGATCCAGCAGTTCCATTTTGGGTTATTTATCTGAAGGAAACAAAAACACTAAATCAAAAAGATATCAGCACCGCCATGTTCACTGCAGCATTATTTGCAATAGCCATGACATGGAAACAACCTAAGTGCCCATCAACAGATGAATGGATTTAAAAAATGTGGCAAATATATTCAGTGGAATATTATTCAACCATAAAAAGAAGAAAATCCTGCCATTGGGAAAACATGGATGAACCTTGAGGACATTACGTTAAGTAAAATAAGTTAGAGAAAGACAAATACTGTATGATCTCACTTATGGGTGCAATCTAAAAAGAAGAAATAGAACTTGTAGATACAGAGAAAAGATTGGTGGTTGCCAAAGAGGGTGGGGAGTGGATGAAATGGGTAAAGGGGGTCAAAAGGTACAAACTTGCAGTAATAAATAAATAAATTCTGGAGATGTAATGTACAGCATGGTGACTATAGTCAACAATAATGTGTATTTGAAAGTTGCTAAGACAGTAGATCTTAAAAGCTCTCATCACAAGAAAAAATGTGTAACTATGTGTGATGATGGATGTTAATTAGACTTATTGTGAAAAAATGCATAATTTAATGAATATTCTTGTTGAAGTATTTAATGAATATTCTTGTTACAAAGTATAATATATACACAGTTTAATATATATACAGCAATATATATATATATATATACCAAATCATAAATATGCAGCTCAATGAGTTGTCACAAGGAAAACATACCCTATAACCTCCACACAGCTCAAGAAATAGAACACTACCAGACTTCAGAAGTCTCTCTTGCCATGTCTCTCACCAACTTCATTTCCTTCCCAAAGTAACTGAACTTTAACATGATGCATTAGACTTGCCTGTTTCAAATTTTACATGAAAGGAATCATACATAAAACTTTTTTTGAGTCCAGTTCATTTCATTAAACATGACTGTGAAATAGTACACCTATGTTATATAGAGGAGTAGTAGTTTTTTCATTTTAATTTTGTCTCATTTCATTGCTGTATAGTGTTTCATTATATGACTGAACCACAATTTATTTATCCATTCTAATGTTGATGAATATTTGGGTTGTTTGCTATTAAGGGCTGCTATGAATAATACTGCTATGAACATTTCTGAATATGTCTTTTGGTGCAGATATGGACACGTTTCTGCTGGGTTTATATCTAGGAGAAGATTCACTGAGTTAAAGGGTAAATGTATGTTCAATTATAGTAGATACATCGAATTTTATAAAGTGATTATACTGATTTATACTCCCACCAGCAGTAAATGAGAGTCCTAGTTGCTCCACATCACCATGTGTACCTACAACTTTGAATTTAAATAGCAAAAACATTGTAAGAATTAGATAATTCAACAAGAATGAAGAAAATATTAAGATTGGCAACATCAAGAGTAAAAAGTGACATATCCCTGTGGTTATTTTAAAATCAGGAGGTAGATGAGAAGCAAACCAAGTACTGGTTTGAGACTGATACTCTTTCCGAGGGGTGGGTCACTGGAAACCATACAGGGGCCAAAATAATCAACCTAGCTAAAATGTCCCTTTGGGGAGTGGGAAATGAATTCTTATTCACTGTACTTGCTTCCTGGGAAGGGATAATATCAAGTGTTTGGGGAGTACCTTGCTTTTACAAACAGTCTTTTAAAATGTCTTATGAGTAAGTGAGTTATTTTTCTACAAATATGTTGACACATCCAGTATTACAATTCTTCATTTACATTTCCATGACTTCTCTATTTCTCTTGTCTTTGTTGTCTCTTCAGTCTAGTTGCTCACCTGGTTTTTATCTTCCTCAAACGTCTATATTCCCTTTTAGCTTAACTTCATACAACTTTAAAAAATATCTAAATCTGTAGCACATTTACAAATCTATAATTTTGATGCCAGTAATGACAGTTGAGAAGTACTGATCTAATTCCTTGATGATTCTGATTAACCTTCATGGTGTGAAGACATTGTTAGCATCTCAGGTCCAAACCAAAACATTTTTGAGAGTGAAAGGGGGGCACTGTTGATAATTATATTAGGACAACCAGCAAAGACAGAGATTGTCATGGGCAAACTGGGACCTATTGGCATCCGAGCTTGATAACAGTCTTCAGATCATCTTGCCTTCCCATTTCCTGGTCTATGGATGGTGGACACTGTAATTTTGTTGCTTTAAAGGGATGGGGGCTGTTCAGGAGATCTAGGAAAGGAGAATCTGCCCCCCACCCCAAAGTATCATGTAGTAGAAAAAACATGAATTTAGGGTTAAGTTTTAATTCCTGTTCTAAAATCACTATCCGTGTAGCTTTGTTACTCAATCTCTTTTATCCTTGGATTCTTCATTGAAAAATGCAATGATGTAAGAATGAACCAAAATGCCAGAGAAAGTGTTTAAGTCTACCATTACCAAAAAAGATACTCAATACATATTACTCTTCCAAGAGAGTCGGTGCTTGCAAATAAGAAGGTAATCAAAGGGAGAGGAGGTGGCCTCATACTGAATATGGTCCAATTCTCTCATCCAACGTATAATTCTTTTTTTTATAAATTATTATTTTTACTTTTTTTAAAAAAATTATTTATTTATTTATGGCTGTGTTGGGTCTTCGTTTCTGTGTGAGGGCTTTCTCTAGTTGCGGCAAGTGTGGGCCACTCTTCATCGCGGTGCGCGGGCCTCTCACTGTCACGGCCTCTATTGTTGCGGAGTACAGGCTCCAGACGCACAGGCTCAGTAATTGTGGCTCACGGGCCTAGTTGCTCCGCGGCATGTGGGATCCTCCCAGACCAGGGCTCGAACCCCTGTCCCCTGCATTAGTAGGCAGATTCTCAACCACTGCGCCACCAGGGAAGCCACCAACGTATAACTCTTAATATTATATTAAGAATTCTTAATATTGTATGTATCTTTTATATTTTTCTCCAAATACTTTTATACTTGTTTCTAAGAACTATCCTGTGGTAAAGGCAGGGCAATTTTTATTATACCCATATTAGAGACAAAGAAGCAGAGGCTCAGAGATGTTCATAGTTTTGACAAAATTGCCATGGTTATTATATGTTAGGTCCAGGATGTAAACCCAGGTCTCTTGCATCTTGGTCTAGGACTTTTTTTTTTAACATGTCTGGCTCTTCCTGCCTTTTTCAGGTGCATGGATGGGTAATTAATTAACTCTGGTCCCCAGGCTTGAGATAAGACACTGGTTTGAAAGAAACCATTTAATAAAATATTTAAGGTATATTTGCTTGTATGATATGCTTTGCTTTATTTTTTGACACAAGTGAGGTGTTGATTATAGTTCTGGAAGCAGCTAAAGGATAAAAATCACTAACTTTTTATTATCTGCATATGTATCACACATTTTATGGCTATTCTAAAACAAATGTTCAGTTCTGCAGTTGCTTTTCCCTGAATACTAGAAACACCTCAGATATTTTTCCATCAATCCTCTATTCAGTGAGAATATTATGCTCTGGGAATGCTGATATTACATCCAAAATACAATTAATAATTTCAATCTGTGATATAAAGCACATAAATTATTTCAAAGGCAAATGAAAAATAAATCAGGGCCCGACTATGTTTTAGCATTATTTTCCACCACCTTCTTCAGCTGATAGTATGAGAAAGCTAGAGTTAATCCTAAAACCTTTGGAGCTTAATAGTCAGGACATTGCTATTCAACAACAAAAGAAAGAAGGGGAAACAGGTGGACAATGTTCCAAATCAATGGGAGTGGCTCATGCTTCTTCAAGGGGAGTGGGCTGACTCTGAGCACAGGGAGGGATGGGGCCACCCACATGGCTGCAGGTTCAGCCCAAATAGTTCTAAAGTGCCTCAGAAAACACTGGACTAAAAGAGTAGAAATGAGTACATGTCTTTGTATGACTTGAGAGAATGGTCCAAAAAGAAGATAGAATCCATATGGAAAAAATTTAGACTTCTTTTTTAAAGGAAGCTTACTTTTTTAAAAAAAGTAACAGCTTTATTGAGCTATAATTCACATACCACACAATTTACAAATTTAAAGTGTACAATTCAATGGTTTTTGGTATATACACAGCGTTTTGCAACCATCACCACAATCAATTTTAGAATACTTTCATCACCCCAAAAGATATTCTTTGCACGTTAGCTATTATCCCCCAATCCCTCCATCTCCCCAGCCCTAGGCAACCATGATCTACTTTCTGTCTCTGTATATTTGCTTATTCTGGGCATTTCATATAAAATAATTTATACAATATGTGGCCTTTTGCGACTGGCGTCTTTCATTTAGCATAATATTTCCAAGGTTATCCATGTTGCATTAAACATCAAGACTTCATTTCTTTTTATTGCTGAATAATATTCCTTTTTCCTGATATTATCTATTAATTAATTGATGGACATTTAGATTGTTTTTCCTTTTTGGTTATAATGAATAATGCTGCTGTGAATATTTGGGTACAAGTTTTTGTAGAAACATATTTTCATTTATCTTGCATCTATACCTAGGGGTGGAATTGCTGGGTCATATTGTAACCCTATATTTAGTCTTTTGAGGAGCTGCCAAATTTTTCCAAAGTGGCTGCACCATTTTACATTCCCACCAGCAGTGTATGAGTGTTCCAGTTTCTCTACATTCTTACCAACGCTTGTTATTTATCTTTTTGAATCTAGTCATCCTAGTGGATGGTAAGTAGTATCTCATTGCTTTAGTCCTCTTGAGATGCTGTACTAAAATACCATAGACTGGATGGCTTGTAAACAGCAAACATTTGTTTCTCATATTTCTGGAGGCTGAGAAGTCTAGGATCATGGTACTGGCAGACAATGTTAATTGAGGGCTTCCTGGTTCATAGACAGCTGTCATTTTGCTTTGTCCTCACATGGTGGAAGGGGCTAGGGAGCTCTCTGGGGTCTTTCATAAAATCACTCCCATTTTTGAGTGTTCCACCCTCCTGACCTAAGCACCTCTCAAAGCCTCACTTAATACCATTACATTGGGCATTAGGATTTCAACATATGAATTTTCAGGGGACATAAACATTTAGACCATAGCACTCATTGATTGGCATTTTTCTGATAGCTAATTATAGATTTCATTTTTGTCCAGAATGTTAGCCAATATATATGCCCTTCAGGGGCTTTATTGGCTAAATATTGCAAATTCCTGTATATTATCTCCACTGTAAAAGTTCTTTGTTCATTTCATGTAATTCCTATTCCATAGTTATGTCTTTCCCGTGGACTTGTCATGTGGCAATTAAGTTATAGTGTGTTTATTATATTGCATTAAATAGTATTATATATATATATATTGTATTGTTATAGGGTATTGTCTTATTAGTTACATCTTTTCTAGGGGCAATATATAATTTTCTCCAGGAAGACTGCAACTCTCAGAGGATAAGGTCCATGCTTCTTGTTTATTTTGAGACCGTTTCATGATTTAATACAAAGTTAAGCATGTAGCTTGAGTCCACTGAGAATTTGTTTATTGACTAGTTCAGTTGATCGCTCATTTTTGCTAGGCTAGTTTAAATGAAGCCTTAAAGCTAAAAAGATGTAAATGAACCAATATTCACAAAATGTAAACTTCATCAAGTATTGGGTAATTAAGATTTTACCAAATTAATTTTTTAAATTCATAGCTTAACAGAGCTTGATAATTAAGTACAGTAGCATCCCTAAGATAAGAGGATTGGGGGTGATTCCCTGTGGAGGTGAGGGTGTTGCACAGGGGCCCTGTGCTGCTGTTTCATAGAGTGATGTGGGGAGTTTTCCTCATCTCTATCAGTCAGACAAATAGAACCACATCCACAGATTCTTCTGGGAGGCATTTGGAAGCTTAACAAGGGGTATGTGAGTAAAAGTGGTTTTAAGGGTATCAGTTTTCATTTGTTCAACTTCCATATGTACTCTAACAAAATTGATTTGCTTGATAACTCATCTGTTGTTTTCCATTCCCACTTCCCCTTTTAAAGTTGCTCCTTTTCCATTTCATATCAAAGAAATGCAGACCTCTCATCCATCTTGAACTTATCACGCTGCTGTGCTCAGTGCTGTAAAAGCCTCTGGAGAAGAGAGTGGGGAAGGGACAAATTCAAAGTATTGGTGTTAGCAGTCTTCTTCAATCAAGAAGCCATAAGCACTACCCCTAATTCATCTTATTAAGATAAACATTTCCAATGCATTTTTCTTTTTATGTTTAATAATTACTCACCAAAATTTGTGAAACATTTATACTGTCTTGATCAATTATTTACTACTAATACCTTTAATAGTAATTATTATTATTTATTATTATGATGTACTACTAATTTTTATAGAAATACCTCATTCCAGAAGGAAACTTATAATTCTTAGATGTTTAAGATCACAGGCAATAAAAATCAATTTCAATTTATAGACATATTTTTGTAGCAAAGAAGTATGCTAAGGTGGTCAAAAGTAGTTTCAAGCATAAAAAAAATTACTTTAAAATCATATTCTATAGATGCTGAAGGGGAAGTCACATGAAATAATCATCTCAAGAAGAAAAAGGACAGACAAATTTTTTATAATTAGAGAAAAATTTGTCATCTGTTTGCTTATTTATTAATAAAATAGATGATGGTATCAAATTTATGATACCTATATCCCATTGGCTACATTTAAAACAGTAATGTTAGCATTTATAATATTCTGGAAATTACTTTCTTTGCAGCTATTTAAACTGTGGTGAAAAAGACATTTTATGGGTCAACCTAGAAATTTACAAACTTTTTCCAAACTTTTTCATGGGGTATTGAGCAAAAAAAGAATAAAGAGAAGAATATTGCTATGGTTCAAAGTAAGGTACTTTCCAACTGCACAGGCTTTGTTTTTGTAACTTCCTTTCCCCATTATATTAATTTTGGTCCCGATTTTATCTGAAAAATCTGATGTTGGGGGAGGGGGAGGGAGGAAACAGAGCAGCAACTGTCCAGTGTGAGCACATTCTGCTGCTGGAAGTCATCCCAGAAGATGCTCCTCAATGATTCCAGTGTGATGTGAACCAAGTCTGCTTTCAAGACCTTCTGAGAAGGCCCTTGATCTTTTCCCCTCAGACTGATTTTCATAATTTCTTAGGGTTTTTGTCAAAATATTAAAAGCATTTTAAAATATTTTCAAGTTAAAAGAAACCCCTCATTATGTCTAAATTATAGCAGGTAAAATTTCAGAAAAGTGGTTACATTTAAACATAAGAGTGTTGAAAGTTGGTAAGTATATTGCAATGTTTGATTTGGCAGCTGAGGAGCAAAGCTTTAACTGAGGGTAGGATTTTCATCTTTTCAAGCCAAATATGGTCAGTTTTAAACTCCTGACAGTGTCCATATATGCATGTCTCTCTTAATAGTTTGACTTGGATTTATCACTCATACAACTCAGTCCTCCATGTGGCAAAATGGGGTTTTCCTGCCTTTGACCCTTTCTTGTGGTTCGGCACTTGCCCTGCTCCCTCTGGGGTCCAGGCTCACGAAAAATTAAACTAATAGGAGGGGATCTTTGTTTATCCCCGTATAAAGGGATTTGCAAGGCATAAGTGAGGAAAAGTATCTTAAATTGCTTTGCAAACTCTATAGTACTTTCTAAAGGTTACCTTTATTACAAATAGCCCAGGGGTTCCTTGAAGACAGCAACCAAACCCTAATGAACTTCAGATTTTTCACATCTAGCACAGTGCTAGATATACAATGTGTAGTTAATTTATGTTTCCTGAGTAAATTTCAGTTTTTTTCTCAGAACCTCAAGTTAATCTGTGTAGCTTTGAGGGCAACGAAATAGAATTAATGTTCATTGAGTGTCTACTAGATACCTTTTTTAGTATGAAGGTATCTCAAGTGAGCAAATTCCTAGTGTCATAACTACTTGGCAATAAGAAACTCTGAGAGTTCATTACTAGGTTAATGTTGGGCCTACTGAACTGGGAGAGGCTGAGAGAGATGGGCTGGCTATGGAGCTGGAGGTGTACCAGATTGAGTCCTCTAGAAACGGATGCCAAAATGGCATTATATACTAGATGTGCAAGAGATTTATTGGGGGGAACACGTGTAAGAGAAAAAGGAAAGGAAGAAGAGTTGCTTAGGAAGAGTCTCAGACTGCAGCAGAGTTAAAAGAAAGCTTGGGCTGGCCTCAGTATCCCCATGCTCAATCATTGGCTGGGGCAACCAGTGGAAAGTGTGGTCTCAGCAGGAACAGGGGGTTGTATTCAGAAAGCAGCAGTTAGGACCATCTATCAACTATGTTCCCCATAGCAAGAGATCTGAGTGGTGCATTTTTCAGGGCCACAGCAGGCTTTTTGTGTGGATGGAATTAGAAGCAGTATTCCAAATTACATTGACAGGAGGCTGAGGCAAACCTGGTTTAATCTAGCCAGCTGATCCTGAGAAGTGGGTAAAGAAACACAATTAGTAAGGAAGAATGGTAATCTGGAAGCACAGGTTAAGGAAGAGCCAGTCTTTTGGGGTTGAAATAAGTGAAGTAGGGAGTGAGTAGAAGAGACTCATGAGTGTTTTATGCTGAGTGAAGTTAATTGAACAATGAGATGCGGAATATACTTAATTATATAGAATTTGAACCTTCAGATTATTTTCAATGTGTCAGAATGATTGTGCATTTAAAAAATGGTTGATGGAATGTGCTGTATTAGAATCTGGAGAAAGGTCATCAAAGAGCATTAAAAAGCGGAAAGATCACAAATCTATCCCAATAGTATGAGAAAAGAATTAAGTGGAAGCTTGGTAAAGAAAGTCCTAAAAAGTTAAGGGACGTGTTTTGTTATTTCTATCTTTTAATGTTCCTGCTAGCATTCACTTGTACTTAGTTACATTTCTTAGAAAATTAATACATATCTTTTATATTTTGTTGACATAGAAACTTATCATCCCCTCCTTTTAAATTATTTGCAGATGCAAGTTTGATCACATATCTTTGATTGTAACCTTTATGTACTCCGGTTGTGACAAATGATTTTATAAGGCAAATTTATCTAATCATACCCAAGAACAGGGGATTCCCTGGTTGTGCTCTTGTCCTCCCAGTTCCTGGAGTAATTGTGTGATGACCTATCTTGTCATAACCTGATCTTATCAATTAAATTATTTTGTTTTTTAGTGTCAGTGTACTAAGCTTACTCACATTTGGGAGAAAATATATTATCATAGATTTCCATTTACTTGATTTACTTAAATCAGTGGTGAATAAATGACAATAGTTTTTTGGGAGTTACTGTTTATCAAATTGTGGCTAACATTGATAGGAGAAGTTTTATTTAAAAGATTTTATGTGTTGTAAATTTTCTGTAAACAGTGTAAATGCTTTGCAAAATTGATATTAGGTGGTCTTCATATTTTACATGGCATGGTAGATTCTGGTATTTATCTACTTTAATTATTGGCATTGTAGAATTTATTATGTGGTTCTATGAAAGTTATTTTCTCTTACACATTTTCTACATTTAAAAATCTTCTAACTCATGCATTATGTAACCCATTTTAATCACTTGTATTAAAATGACACCTTATTGAGCATCTAAATTGCTTATTCTAAGTGTCTTAAAATGGTAATTGAGATTTTCACAATGTTAAAAGGATATACATTATGAAATATAAAATATGTAGGCATCATTTTGATGGCCTCTGAAATCTCAATGAGTTTTAATGCCCTATTATAAAAGGGTCTTTTTCACTGTCTAGATTGAGATGCAGGTATTTATGGAATATAAAACATCCATAACCTCTCTCCTGCCCTCAATCAACACACACACATACACACAAACACATCAGTGTGTCTATGATCTTTTGGCATGCATGGAGCTTTTTGTTTTTCCCCAAGCTCTGAGTCTGGTTGAAGAAGGAGTCATAGGAAATGGGGTGAGTAGAAAGATGGAAAGGATGACATGGTATATGTTCCCAGCCTGGCTCTTTGGACTAGAATTGAGACCTTGGAATTAGAAAGGAAGAGCTAGAAGGTGGAAGAACTGTTTTCTTAAAAGATGTAAAATTCTGGATATATTGGAGCTATTTTGGTACTCATTCTCTCAGGCTCTTTGTGGATTCCAGTCCTGCTCTGATATCCGAAAGTTTGATGGCTTTGAGAGCTTCAGGATTCAGCACATGGCACAGATTTTGGGTTAGTGGGCATTATCTGTGGGTGCATTCAGTGAGGCTCAATGAAATGGGAGAAGAAAGGATGTTGGATGCCACTAGGTGACTAGACCTAGTGAAAATAGCTATTGGTCAAATGGAAATATTGGTGGCCTCCATTTGGGAGTGGTAGAAATAATCAGAGATTACTTTAAATAGGTTAGCATTTTTAATGGAGCTATCACAATTTGAGTATGTATATGTGCATAGATACACCCTGATGAAACAAAATGGTGATTTGTTTGTACTATAATAATAAGTTTATATGGGTGTGTATAACTTTAAAATTATGAATTTCTCTGGAATACTAAATTTACTATAAAATGGCTTTCAAATTAATTAATTTTAAATGGTTATATTTTTGTCTAGGATGTATGAGATTTTCAAACTTAATTTTTTTAACATATTTATTGGAGTAGAATTGCTTTACAATGGTGTGTTAGTTTCTGCATTATAACATAGTGAATCAGCTATACATATACATATATCCCTATAGCTCCTCCCTCTTGCATGTGCCTCCCACACTCCCTATCCCACCCTTCTAAGTGGTCACAAAGCACCGAGCTGATCTCCCTGTGCTATGCAGCTGCTTCCCACTAGCTATCTGTTTTACATTTGGTAGTATATATAAGTCCATGCCACTCTCTCACTTCGTCCCAGCTTACCCTTCCCCCTCCCCGTGTCCTCAAACCATTCTCTACGTCTGCATCTTTATACCTGTCCTGCCACTAGGTTCCTCAGAACCATTTGTGTGGTTTTTTTTAGATTCCATATATAATATGTTAGCATATGGTATTTGCTTTTCTCTTTCTGACTTACTACACTCTGTATGACAGACTCCAGGTCCATCCACCTCACTACAAATAACTCAATTTCATTTCTTTTTATGACTGAGTAATATTCCATTGTATATATGTGCCACATCTTCTTTATCCATTCATCTGTCGATGGACACTTAGGTTGCTTCCATGTCCTGGCTCTTGTAAATAGAGCTGCAATGAACATTGTGGTACATGACTCTTTTTGAATTATGGTTTTCTCAGTGTATATGCCCAGTAGTGGGATTGCTGGGTCATATGGCAGTATTATTTTTAGTTTCTTAAGGAACCGCCACACTGTTCTCCATAGTGGCTATATCAATTTACATTCCCACCAACAGTGCAAGAGGGTTCCTTTTTCTCCACACCCTCTCCAGCATTTATTGTTTGTAAATTTTTTATGATGGCCATTCTGACTGGTGTGAGGTGATACCTCACTGTAGTTTTGACTTGCATTTCTCTAATGATTACTGACGTTGAGCATCCTTTCATGTGTTTCTTGGCAATCTGTATATCTTCTTTGGAGAAATGTCTATTTAGGTCTTCTGCCCATTTTTGGATTGCATTGTTTGTTTTTTTGATATTGAGCTGCATGAGCTGCTTGTACATTTTGGAGATTAATCCTTTGTCAGTTGCTTCATTTGCAAATGTTTCTTCCAATTCTGAGGGTTGTCTTTTTGTCTTGTTTATGGTTTCCTTTGCTGTGCAAAAGCTTTTAAGTTTCATTAGGTCCCATTTGTTTATTTTTGTTTTTATTTCCATTTCTCTAGGAGGTGGGTCAAAAAGGATCTTGCTGTGATATATGTCATAGAGTGTTCTGCCTGTGTTTTCCTCTAAGAGTTTTATAGTGTTTGGCATTACATTTAGGTCTTTAATCCATTTTGAGTTATTTTTGTGTATGGTGTTAGGGAGTGTTCTAATTTCATGCTTTTACATGTAGCTGTCCAGTTTTCCCAGCACCACTTATTGAAGGGCCATCTTTTCTCCATTGTATATTCTTGCCTCCTTTATCAAAATTAAGGTGACCATATGTGTGTGCATTTAACTCTGGGCTTTCTATCCTGTTCCATTGATCTATATTTCTGTTTCTGTGCCAGTACCATACTGTCTTGATTAAGGTAGCTTGGTAGTATAGTCTGAAGTCACTGAGTCTGAATCCTCCAGCTCCGTTTTTCTTTCTCAAGCTTGCTTTGGCTATTCGGGGTCTTTTGTGTTTCCATACCAATTGTGCAATTTGTTGTTCTAGTTCTCTGAAAAATGCCATTGGTAGTTTGATAGAGATTGCATTGAATCTGTAGATTGCTTTGTGTAATATAGTCATTTTCACAATGATGATTCTTCAAATCCAAGAACATGGTATGTCTCTTCATCTGTTTGCATCATTTTTAATTTTTTCCATCAGTGTCTTACAGTTTTCTGCATACAGGTCTTTTGTCTCCTTAGGTAGGTTTATTCCTAGGTTTTTTATTCTTTTTGTTGCAATGGTAAATGGGAGTGTTTCCTTAATTTCTCTTTCAGATTTTTCATAATTAGTGTATAGGAATGCAAGAGATTTCTGTGCATTAATTTTGTATCCTGCTACTTTACCAAATTCATTCATTAGCTCTAGTAGTTTTCTGGTAGCTCTTTAGGATTCTCTATGTATAGTATCATGTCATCTGCAAAAAGTGACAGTTTTACTTCTTCTTTTCCGATTTGGATTCCTTTTATTTCTTGTTCTTTTCTGATTGCTGTGGCTAAAACTTCCAAAACTATGTTGAATAATAGTGGTGAGAGTGGGCAACCTTGCCTTGTTCCTGATCTTAGTGGAAATGCTTTCAGTTTTTCACCACTGAGAATGCTGTTGCCTGTGGGTTTGTCATATATGGCCTTTATTATGTTGAGGTAAGTTCCCTCTATGCCTAATTTCTGGAGGTTTTTTTAATCATAAATGGTGTTGAATTTTGTCAAAAGCTTTTTTCTACATCTATTGAGATGATCATATGGTTTTTCTCCTTCAGTTTGTTAATATGGTGTATCACATTGATTGATTTGCATATATTGAAGAATCCTTGCATTCCTGGGATAAACCCCATTTGTTCATGGTGTATGATCCTTTTAATGTGCTGTTGGATTCTGTTTGGTAGTATTTTGTTGAGGATTTTTCCATCTATGTTCATCAGTGATATTGGCCTGTAGTTTTCTTTGTTTGTGACAACTTTGTCTGGTTTGGTATCAGGGTGATGGTGGCCTCATAGAATGAGTTTGGGAGTGTTCCTCCCTCTGCTATATTTTGGAAGAGTTTGCGAAGGATAGGTGTTAGCTCTTCTCTAAATCCTTGATAGAATTCCCCTGTGAAGCCATCTGGTCCTGGACTTTTGTTTGTTGGAAGATTTTTAATTCCAGTTTAAATTTCAATGCTTGTGATTGGTCTGTTTATATTTTCTATTTGTTCCTAGTTCAGTCTCAGAAGGTTGTGCATTTCTAAGAATCTGTCCATTTCTTCCAGGTTGTCCATTTTACTGGCATCTAGTTGCTTGTAGTAATCTCTCATGATCTTTTGTATTTCTGCAGTGTCAGTTATTACTTCTCCTTTTTCATTGTTAATTCTATTGATTTGAGTTTTTTCCCTTTTTTTCTTCTTGAGTCTGGCTAATGGCTTATCAATTTTGTTTATGTTCTCAAAGAACCAGCTTTTAGTTTTCTTGATCTTTACTATTGTTTCCTTTATTTCTTTTTCATTTATTTCTGATCTGATCTTTATGGTTTCTATCCTTCTGCTAACTTTGGGGTTTTTTTGTTCTACTCTCTCTAATTGCTTTAGGTGTAAGGTTAGGTTGTTTATTTGAGGTGCTTCTTGTTTCTTGAGGTAAGATTGTATTGCTATAACCTTCCCTCTTAGAACTGCTTTTGCTGCATCCCATAGGTTTTGGGTCATTGTGTTTTCATTGTCATTTGTTTCTAGGTATTTTTTAATTTTCTCTTTGATTTTTTCAGTGATCTCTTCATTATTTAGTAGTGTACTGTTTAGTCTCCATGTGTTTGTATTTTTTACAAGTTTTTTCCTGTAATTGATATCTAGTCTCATAGGATTGTGGTTGGAAAAGATACTTGATACGATTTCAATTTTCTTAAATTTACCAAGGCCTGATTTGTGACCCAGGATATTATCTATCCTGGAGAATGTTCCATGAGCATTTGAGAAGAAAGTGTATTCTGTTGTTTTTGGACAGAATGTCCTATAAATATCAATTAAGTCCATCTTGTTTAATGTATCATTTAAAGCTTGTGTTTCCTTATTTGTTTTCATTTTGGATGATCTGTCCATTGGTGAACGTGGGGTGTTAAAGTCCCCTACTATGATTGTGTTACTGTCAATTTCTCCTTTTATGGCTGTTAGCATTTGCCTTATGTATTGAGGTGCTCCTATGTTGGGTGCTTAAATATTTACAATTGTTATATCTTCTTCTTGGATCGATCCCTTGATCATTAAGTAGTGTCTTTCCTTGTCTCTTGTATTAGTCTTTATTTTAAAGTCTATTTTGTCTGATATGAGTTTGCTTCTCCTGCTTTCTTTTGATTTCCATTTGCATGGAATATCTTTTTCCATCCTCTCGCTTTCAGTCTGTGTGTGTCCCTAGGTCTGAAGTGGGTCTCTTGTAGACAGCATATATAAGGGTGTTATTTTGGTATTCATTCAGGCAGTCTCTGTCTTTTGGTTGGAGCATTTAATCCATTTACATTAAGGTAGTTATCAATATGTATATTCCTATTACCATTTTCTTAATTGTTTTGGGTTTGTTATTGTAGGTCTTTTCCTTCTCTTGTGTTTCCTGTGTAGAGAAGTTCCTTTAGCATTTGTTGTAAAGTTGGTTTGGTGATGCTGAATTCTCTTAGCTTTTGCTTGTCTGTAAAGGTTTTAATTTCTCTGTCGAATCTGAATGAGATCCTTGCTGGGTAGAGTAATCTTGGTTGTAGGTTTTTCCCTTTCATCCTTTTAAATATGTCCACCAGTCCCTTCTGGCTTGTGGAGTTTCTCCTAAAAGATCAGCTGTTAACCTTATGGGGATTCCCTTGTATGTTATTTGTTGTTTTTCTCTTACTGCTTTTAATATTTTTTCTTTGTATTTAATTTTTGATATTTTGATTAATATATGTCTTGGCA
This sequence comes from Mesoplodon mirus, assembly GCF_964341445.2. Lineage (NCBI taxonomy): Eukaryota > Metazoa > Chordata > Mammalia > Artiodactyla > Ziphiidae > Mesoplodon > Mesoplodon mirus. The sequence goes on along the minus strand of NC_138985.1, from coordinate 82,305,910 downwards.
TGTTTGTCCTTGGATTTATCCTGTATGGGACTCTCTGTGTTTCCTGGACTTGATTAATTATTTCCTTTCCCATTTTAGGGAAGTTTTCAACTATAATCTCTTCAAATATTTTCTCAGTCCCTTTCTTTTTCTCTTCTCCTTCTGGGACCCCTATAATTTGAATGTTGGTGCATTTAATGTTGTCCCAGGAGACTGTCCTCCATTCTTTTCATTCTTTTTTCTTTATTCTGCTCTGCAGTAGTTCTTTCCACTATTTTATTTTCCAGGTCACTTATCTGTTCTTTTCCCTCAGTTATTCTGCTATCGATTCTTTCTAGAGAATTTTTAATTTCATTTATTGTGTTGTTCATCATTGTTTCTTTGCTCTTTAGTTTTCTAGGTCCTTGTTAAACATTTCTCGTATTTTCTGCATTCTATTTCTGAGATTTTGGATCATCTTTACTATCATTACTCTGTATTCTTTTTCAGGTAGACTGCCTAGTTCCTCTTCATTTGTTTGTTTTGGTGGGTTTTTACCTTGCTCCTTCATCTGCTCTTTGTTTCTCTGTTTTCTCATTTTTCTTAACTTACTGTGTTTGGGGTCTCATTTTCTCAGGCTGCATGCTCATTGTTACCATTGTTTTTGGTGTCTGCCCCCAGTGGCTAAGGTTGGTTCAATGGGTTGTGTAGGCTTCCTGGTGGAGGGGGCTGGGGCCTGTGTTCTGGCGGATGAGGCTGGATCTTATCTTTCTGGTGGGCAGGACCATGTCTGGTGGTGTGTTTTGGGGTGTCTGTGACCTTATTATGATTTTAGGCATCCTCTCTGCTAATGGTTGGGGTTGTGTTCCTGTCTTGCTAGTTGTTTGGCATAGGGTGTCCAGCACTGTAGATTCCTGGTCGTTGACTGGAGCTGAGTCTTAGCATTGAGATGGAAATCTCTGGGAGAGCTTTTGCTGTTTGATATTACGTGGAGCTGGGAGGTCTGTGGTGGACCAATGTCCTGAACTCGGCTCTCCCACCTCAGAGGCACAGGCCTGACCCCCGGCTGGAGCACTAAGACCATGTCAGCCACACAGCTCAGAAGAAAAGGGAGAAAAAAACAAAGAAAGAAAGAAAAATAAATATATAAATAAAGTTATTAAAACAAAAAATAATTATTAAAAATAAAAAATTAAAATGTAATTAGAAAAGAAAAAAAGAGAGAAAGAAGAGAGTAACCAAACCAAAAATCAAATCCACCAATGATAACAAGTGCTAAAAACTATACTAAAAAAACAAACAAACCAACCAACAAAAAGACGGACAGACAGAATCCTAGGACAAATGGCAAAAGCAAAGCTATACAGACAAAATCACAAAAAGAAGCATACACATACACACTCACAAAAACAGAAAAAGGAAAAAAATATATATACCGTTGCTCCCAAAGTCCACCGCCTCAATTTTGGGAGGATTTGTTGTCTATTCAGGTATTCCACAGATGCAGGGTACATCAAGTTGATTGTGGAGAAGTTCATTGTGGAGATTTAATCTGCTGCTCCTGAGCCTGCTGGGAGAAATTTCCCTTTCTCTTCTTTGTTCGCATAGCTCTTGGGGTTCAGCTTTGGATTTGGCCCCGTCTCTGCGTGTAGGTTGCCTGAGGGTGTCTGTACCTGCCCAGACAGGACGGGGTTAAAGGAGCAGCTGATTAGGGCGCTCTGTCTCACTCAGGCTGAGGCGAGGGAGGGGTACGGAATGCGGCGAGCCTGGGCGGCAGAGGCCGGCATGACATTGCAACAGCCTGATGCGCGCCGTGTGTTCTCCCGGGGAAGTTGTCCCTGCATCACAGGACCCTGGCAGTGGGGGGCTGCACAGGCTCCCCGGAGGGGAGGTGTGGATAGTGACCTATGCTTGCACACAGGCTTCTTGGTGGCTGCAGCAGCAGCCTTAGTACTTCATGCCTGTCTCTGGTGTCCACACTGATAGCCCATGCCCATCTGTGGAACTTGTTTAGGCTGTGCTCTGAATCCCCTCTCCTCACGCACTCTGAAACAATGGTCTCTTGCTTCTTAGGCAGGTCCAAACTTTTTCCTGGACTCCCTCCCGGCTAGCTGTGGCGCACTAGCCCCCTTCAGGCTGTGTTCACGCAGCCAACCCCAGTCCTCTCCCTGGGATCTGACCTCCGAAGCCCGAGCCTCAGCTCCCAGCACCCCCCTGCCCTGGCGGGTGAGCAGACAAACCTCTCAGGCTGGTGAGTGCTGGTCGGCACCGATCCTCTATGCGGGAATCTCTCCACTTTGCCCTCTGCACCCCTGTTGCTGCGCTCTCCTCCGTGGCTCCGAAGCTTCCCCCCCGCCACCCTTCATCTCCGCCAGTGAAGGGGCTTCCTAGTGTGTGGTAACTTTTCCTCCTTCACAGCTCCCTTCCAGTGGTGCAGGTCCCGTCACTATTCTTTTGTCTTTGTTTTTTCTTTTTTCGTTTGCCGTACCCTGGTACGTAGGGAGTTTCTTGCCTTTTGGGAAGTCTGAGGTCTTCTGGCAGCATTCAGTAGGTGTTCTGTAGGAGTTGTTCCACATGTACATGTATTTCTGATGTATTTGTGGGGAGGAAGGTGATCTCCACATCTTACTCTTCCACCATTTTGAAGGTCTCCTCTGGATCTCCAAGCTTAATGTTTAGTCAGAGGTGACTATCTACAACCAGTTATAACAAGACAGTAAATGTTTTTTTGAAACATTCAAGTAGTAATTACAACACATTGCTTCAGGTAGCAATTTATAAAAGAAGTTGTCATATAAACTCCACCTAGTCTGAGTCTGTACCCATATAGTCCCACCGGGAATAAATCCTATACAAGGGCTATGCTAAAATCAGAGTGTCAAAGACCAGCTCTAACCCCCTACCGTAAACAAGTCAGAAACTGAAGAAATTAATGAAGCAACTGTTTCTAATGTTCGGAGAATAAACAGCATAGAATTGTGATCCTTGTAAGAAAGGAAGCAACTGTGACCCATACAATCTTCTTGGTTCTCTGCCTGGAGTCAAAACCAAGGGAGGGAACACAGGGACGTAAAGTCAAACAGATCCTGGAAGCCTTGCTGACTTGAGAAGATGAAGATCAGAGTCTGGAGAGGCTGAGAAAGCTGGAAGTTACAGGGCAGAGTTTTGGAAGGGGACATTTATAAGAAAAGAAGTCCATAAATCTGCATGGGGTCACCTCTAGTTTTCATTGAGTACCAGGCTACCCACATAGAGAATAAAGCTCCATGAAGATGGAGAAGGAATGACTATGGATCTGTAAGAGGAAATATTCAGAGCTCACAAAGGGCAAGAAGACATTTGAGCTCTGGCCATCCAGAATGGAGAGTTCTTAATGACCATCTGGGAAATTTAATGCAGACCCCAGGATTCCTGCCTTAGAAGTAAGAATGAACCAACATTGGAGTGGATGCTGTTGTTGACCCACCCTAGCAAAATGTATAAATAGACCTCAGAGGTGATGGAACACGAAAATATGCTCAAAAGCTTTAGTCATTAGGGAAATGTAAATTAAAACCACTATGAGGGCTTCCCTGGTGGTGCAGTTGTTAGGAATCCACCTGCCAATGCAGGGGACACTTGTTTGAGGCCTGGTTATTTAACTCTGTACAGGAAGAAAGCAATCCAAACATTTAACAACATAACACTCACAATATCCAGCATCCAAGAAAAAAATTAGTAAAGTAGCCAAGAAGAAGGAAAAGGGGACCCTTAACCAGGAAACAAATTAGTCAATAGAAAAAGCACGAAATGAAAGTGTTATTAGAATTAGCAAAGATGTTAAAAACATGAACACAGTAAGGAAAGAAATGTAAACTATTAAAAAAGAGGCAAATGGAATTTATAGGAATAAAAATGTGATACATAAAAATAAAGAAATGATGGCTCCAAATTTGATGAAAATTATGAACCCACTGGTTCTAAAAGCACAATGGACTGAAAGCAGGATGAACACACTCATGCTAACATAGATACATCAAGGTACATCATAATCAAATTTCTGGAAACCCTTGAAAAAAATATTTTAAAGGCAACTAAAGAAAAAAGACATTAGATAAGAGAAATAAAGATAGAAATTACAGTAGATTTGTCATCTGTAATTATATAAGCCAGAGGACAGTGGAATGACATTTTTATTTATTTTTATTTTTTGAATATTAATTTAATTTAATTTATTTATTTGGTTGTGCTGGGTCTTAGTTGAGGCACATAGGCTCCAGCTGTGGCATGCGAACTCTTACTTGCGACATGCATGTGGGATCTAGTTCCCTGATCAGGGATCAAACCCGGGCCCCCTGCATTGGGAGTGCAGAGTCTTAACCACTGTGCCACCAGGGAAGTCCTGGAATGACATTTTTAAAGTGCTAAAAAAAAAAAAAAGCCTTCAATCTAAAAGTCTATAAACAGCGGCATTGCTCTTCAAATAAGGGCAAATAAAGACATTTTTCTGAAAAAAATTGTTTTCAGCAGAGCTGAACCACAATAAAAGTTAAAGGAAGTTTATTGTGTGAAGAAGAAGTGATACCAATGGAAATATGGATCAATAAAAAGGAATGGAGAGCACTGGTAATGCTAAATATATGCTTAAATGTAAAGACCTTTCCCCTTAATTTTTAGTGATTTTTAAAAGTATTTAATTGCTTAAAGTAAAAATAATACAATGTATTTTGGAGTGTATAACAAACATAGAAGTAAAATATATAATAACAATAGCACAAAGGAGAGGAGGGAGAAGCAAAAGAAGATATGCATGTGACCAAGACATACATGAAAATATGCTCAAAAGCATTAGTCATTAGGGAAATGTAAATTAAAAGCACTGTGAGGGCTTCCCTGGTGGTGCAGTCATTAGGAATCTGCCTGCCAGTGCAGGGGACACTTGTTCAAGCCCTGGTCCGGGAAGATCCCGCATGCTGTAGAGCAACTAAGCCCATGCACCACAACTACTGAGCCTGAGCTCTAGAGCCCGTGAGCCACAACTACTGAAGCCTGTGCACCTAGAGCCTGAGCTCCACAACAAGAGAAGCCACTGCAGTGAGAAGCCTGCACACCGCAGTGAGGAGTAGCCCCCACTCGCCGCAACTAGAGAAAGCTGCACGCAGCAACAAAGACCCAATGCAGCCAAAAATAAATAATAAATAACTAGATAAATTTATTTTAAAAAAAACCCACTATGAAATACCACTACACACCTGCTAGATGGTCTACATTTACAAGGACTGCCCATACCAAATGCTGGCCCAGATGTAGAACCATTGAAACTATCATATATTGATTTGGACAATATAAATTAAACAGGCACTTAAATTAATCACTTAAATCAATAACAATCACTATAAATTAAACAAAAATAAAATAAACAATCACTTTGGAAAATAGATTGACAGTTTCTTAAAAGTTAAGCTTACACTTACAGTGTGATTTAGAAATTCCACTCCTCAGTTTTTACCCAAGAGAAATGAAGTTCACATAGACTTGCACATGAATATTCATAGCAACTTTATTCATAATAGCTGGAAAATGAAAATAACCCAGATGTCCATCCATAAGTTATGGATAAACAAATTATGGTATATTTATAACACAGAATGTTACTCATCAGTAAAAGGGAACAGAGTAATGGTGCAAGCAACAACACAGATGAATCTCAAAAATACTACACTGAGTGAAAGGAACCAGATTCCGAAGAGTACATACTATATGTTTCCATTTATATGAAATTATAGAAAAAATAGAACACTAATTTAGAGTGACAGAATAAAGATTGATGGTTACCTGGAAACAAGGTGTGAGGGTAGGGGGTTCATTGATTTAGAAGTTACACAGGAACTTTCAGAGATGACAGACATATATCATATTTTGACTGTAGTGGTTGTGTAGTATATACATTTATTAAAAATAATTGAAATGTATACTTAAAAGGGGTACCTTATATATATGTAAATCATACTCAATAAAGTTGATTAAAAATATGTCATCAGCTCTCTCCCCTCACTCCTCACTCTCGTGCTGTGAAGAAAGACCATCTGCAACCCAAAGGGGGAGCCTCACCAGACACTGACACTGCTGGCACCCTGGCCTCAAACTTCTAGTCTCCAGAACAGTACATCATGGAATGCAACTCATCTCAAGCTAGAAAAGCACAGTCCCTTCAGGATTTCAGCACCCAAATGAGAGTTGTGAGGACAGAAATTGGAGGTGGACCAAGGTCACATACTGGAGTGAGCATAAGCAGAGCACAGAGCGTCATACTTGGCAGGGTGTTCCAAGAGTGATTGTTGGGAGAAAACTAAAAACAAACCAAAAGCACTGGTTGCACAGGACTTACGTAGGTGTGCAGCCATGGGGCTGACAGGGTCTCGGTGCTCTGGCCGGGTGTCAGGCCTGAGTATCTGAGGTGGGAGAGCCGAGTTCAGGACATTGGGCCACCAGAGACCTCCCGGCTACATGTAATATCAAGCGGTGAATGCTCTCCTAGAGATCTCCATCTCAACGCTAAGAAACAACTCCACTCAACGACCAGCAAGCTACAGTGCTGGACATCCTATGCCAAACAACTAGGAAGACAGGAACACACCACCACCCATTAACAGAGAGGCTGTCTAAAATCATAGTAAGGTCACAAACACCCCAAAAATGCACCACCAGACGCAGACCTGCCCACCAGAAAGACAAGATCCAGCCTCACCTACCAGAACACAGGCACCAGCCCTCTCCACCAGGAAGCCTACACAAACCACTGAACCAACCGTATCAAGTATCTTTTCTGACCACAATGCTATGAGACTAGATATCAATTACAGGAAAAAATCTGTAAAATATCCAAACACATGGAGGCTAAACAATACACTACTAAATAACCAAGAGATCACTGAAGAAATCAAAGAGGAAATTAAAAAAAATACCTAGAAACAAATGACAATGAAAACATGACAACCCAAACCCTATGGGATGCAGCAAAAGCAGTTCTAAGAGGGAAGGTTATAGCAACACAATCCTACCTCAAGAAGCAAGAAATATCTCAAATAAAAAACCTAACCTTACACCTAAAGCAATTAGAGAAAGAAGAACAAAAAAACCCCAAAGTTAGCAGAAGGAAAGAAATCATAAAGATCAGATCAGAAATAAATGAAAAAGAAATGAAGGAAACAATAGTAAAGATCAATAAAACTAAAAGCTGGTTCTTTGAGAAGACTAACGAAATTGATAAACCATTAGCCAACTCATCAAGAAAAAAAGGGAGAGGACTCAGATCAATAGAATTAGAAATGAAAAAAGAGAAGTAACAACTGACACTGCAGAAATACAAAAGATCATGAGAGATTACTCCAAGCAACTATATGCCAATAAAATGGACAACCTTGAAGAAATGGGCAAATTCTTAGAAAAGCACAACCTTCTGAGACTGAACTAGGAAGAAACAGAAAATATAAACAGACCAATCACAAGCACTGAAATTGAAACCGTGATTAAAAATCTTCCAACAAACAAAAGCCCAAGAGCAGATGGCTTCATAGGCAATTCTGTCAAACATTTAGAGAATAATTAATGCCTATCCTTCTGAAACTCTTCCAAAATATAGCAGAGGGAGAAACACTCCGAAACTCATTCTACGAGGCCACCATCACCATGACACCAAAACCAGACAAAGATGTCACAAAAAAGAAAACTACAGGCCAATATAACTGATGAATATAGATGGAAATATCCTCAACAAAATACTAGCAAACAGAATCCAACAGCACATTAAAAGAATCATACACCATGATCAAGTGGGGTTTATCCCAGGAATGCAGGGATTCTTCAATATATGCAAACCAATCAATGTGATACACCATATTAACAGGTTGAAGGAGAAAAACCATATGATCATCTCAATAGATGCAGAAATAGCTTTTGACAAAATTGAACACCCATTTATGATAAAAACCCTCCAGAAAGTAGGCATAGAGGGAATATACCTCAACACAATAAAGGTCATATATGACAAACCCACAGCCAACATCGTTCTCAATGGTGAAAAATGGAAAACATTTCCACTAAGATCAGGAACAAGGCAAGGTTGCCCACACTCACCACTATTATTCAACATAGTTTTGGAAGTTTTAGCCACAGCAATCAGAAAAGAACAAGAAATAAAAGGAATCCAAATCAGAAAAGAAGTAAAACTGTCACTGTTTGCAGATGACATGATACTGTACATAGAGAATCCTAAAGATGCTACCAGAAAACTGCTAGAGCTAATTGAAGAATTTGGTAAAGTAGCAAGATACAAAATTAATGCACAGAAATCTCTTGCATTCCTATACACTAATGATGAAGAACCTGGAAGGGAAATTAAGGAAACACTCCCATTTACCATTGCCACAAAAAGAATAAAAAACCTAGGAATAAACCTACCTAAGGAGACAAAAGACCTGTATGCAGAAAACTATAAGACACTGATGAAAGAAATTAGAAATGATACAAATAGATGTAGAGATATATTATGTTCTTGAATTGGAAGAATCATCATTGTGAAAATGACTATACTACCCAAAGCAACGTACAGATTCAGTGCAAATCCTATCAAACTACCAGTGGCATTTTTCACAGAACTAGAACAAAAAAATTTCACAATTTGTATGGAAACACAAAAGACCCCATATAGCCAAAGCAATCTTGAGAAAGAAAAATGGAGCTGGCGGAATCAGGCTCCCTGACTTCAGACTATACTACAAAGCTATCTTAATCCAGACTATGGTTCTGGCACAGAAACAGTAATATAGATCAATGGAACAGGATAGAAAGCCCAGAGTTAAACCCACGCACATATGGTCACTTTATTTTTGATAAAGGAGGCAAGGATATGCAGTGGAGAAAAGACAGCCTCTTCAATAAGTGCTCCTGGGAAAACTGGACGGCTACATGTAAAAAAATGAAATTAGAACACTCCCTAACACCATACACAAAAATAAACGCAAAATGGATTAAAGACCTAAATGTAACACCAGACACTATAAAACTCTTAGAGGAAAACATAGGCAGAACACTCTATGACATAAATCCCAGCAAGATCCTTTTTGACCCACCTCCTAGAGAAATGGAAATAAAAACTAAAATAAACAACTGGGACCTAACGAAACTTAAAAGCTTTTGCACAGCAAAGGAAACCACAAATAAGATGAAAAGCCAACCCTCAGAATGGGAGAAAATATTTGCAAATGAAGCAACTGACAAAGGATTAATCTCCAAAATGTACAAGCAGCTCATGCAGCTCAATATCAAAACAAAAAACCACCCAATCCAAAAATGGGCAGAAGACCTAAATAGACATTTCTCCAAAGAAGATATACAGATTGCCAAGAAACACAGGAAAGGATGCTCAACATCAGTAATCATTAGAGAAATGCAAATCAGAACTACAATGAGGTATCACCTCACACCAGTCAGAATGGCCATCATAAAAAATCTGCAAACAATAAATGCTGGAGAGGATGTGGAGAAAAGGGAACCCTCTTGCACTGTTTGTAGGAATGTAAATTGATATAGCCACTATGGAGAACAATATGGAGGTTCCTTTAAAAACTAAAAATAGAACTACCATACGACCCAGAAATCTCACTACTGGGCATATACCCTTAGAAAACCATAATTCATGAAGAGTCATGTAGCACAGTGTTCATTGCAGCTCTATTTACAAGAGCCAGGACATGGAAGCAACCTAAGTGTCCCTCAACAGATGAATGGATAAAGAAGATGTGGTACATATATACAATGGAATATTACTCAGTCATAAAAAGAAACGAAATTGGGTTATTTGTAGTGAGGTGGATGGACCTAGAGACTGTCATACAGAGTGAAGTAAGTCAGAAAGAGTAAAAGAAATATCATCTGCTAACACATAAATATGGAATCTAATAAAAAAAGGTTCTGAGGAACAAAGGGGCAGGAGAGGAATAAAGATGCAGATGTAGAGAATGGACTTGAGGACACGGGGAGGGGGAACGGTAAGCTGGGTCAAAGTTAGAGTGGCATGGACATATATACACTACCAAATGTAAAATAGATAGCTAGTGAGAAGCAGCCACAAAGCACAGGGAAATCAGCTCGGTTCTGTGTCCACCTAGAGGGGTGGGATAGGGAGGGTGGGAGGGAGACGCAAGAGGGAAGAGATATGGGAACATATGTATATGTATAACTGTTTCACTTGGTTATAAAGCAGAAACTAACACACCATTGTAAAGTAATTATAGTGAAATAAAGATGTTAAAAATATGTCATCAATGAAACAGAGATGCAATTAATTTACTTCTATTTGGCTGAATAGTGGAAACATTTTAGAGTGCTGTGGTGGACTTGGCCAGGCCTGCTTTAAGCTTGTTTACTGTAAGAAACAGGGTACAAAAATATGTAACTATAGCAAGAAAGGAATTGCATCTGCTCGCTAATTTGTATCCTTTTTCTTCTATATCCTTTTAATGCTTGTTTCTGATTGGAAGTGAAAACAACCTTGAATTAATCTGGCACTCTCATTCTTGCTCATTTTAGAAACAGGTGCTGTGTTTTGTAGTCTGTTCTAACTTAAGTGTCTATTGCAACATCTGGATTAAAACAATAAAATAATGTGTGAACATAAGCATAGACATAGTGGAATAATTAAGTAATGAAATCTTAGAACAGTAAACACCTAGAAATTACTTTTCCCAATATCTAAGACCAAGGAAGATGAAATTACTGTCCCAAATCACAAAACTAGTGAGAGGCAAAGGCTTCGAATTTTAAGCTGAAATTGCTGTTTTTAATTGATGCTGAATTTTAAAGTACAGTCCTTTCTCTCTGCTTTTTGTTTCTCTGTCCCTGTCCGTTTTGCTCTTGTATCTCCCTAGATGGGGCTTCCTGCCTTTCTCATGCTTGTTTTTCCTGTTCCCATCTCTGTGCCTTTGCTTATATTACTCCCTCATCTGGAATGTCCTTTTAATTCTCAGCAAATACAGATGGTGAAGAAAAGTGACCATGATGTTAGAGTATCACAGCATGTCTTTCCTAAGAAAAATATATTAATATACTTAAAATACATTCACCTCTATCATTTTAACCTCAATCTTTGTGCCCATCATTTGTGTTGTGAACTAAACTGTATTCCTCCAAAATGTGTATGTTGAAACCCTAATTCTCAAGGTGACTGTATTTGGAGATAGGACCTTGAAAGAAGTGATTAAGGTTAAATGAAGTAGTAAGGGTAGGGCCCTAATCCAATAAGACTGGTATTCTTTTAAGAAGAGAAAGACACACCAGCAGTGCACATGCATGGAGAAAAGATCCTGTGAGGACACGATGAGAAGGTGGCCATCTGCAAGCCAAGGAGAGAAACTTCAGGAGAAACCAACCCTGCCAGTACCTTGATCTTCAACTTCTTAGCCCTCAGAACTATGAGAAAGTATATTTCTGTTTAAGCCACCCAGTCTGGTATTTTGTTATGGCAGTCCTACCAGACTAATACAATTCCCTTTGAGTACTTTCTTAGACTCCATTTACTCCAAGAAAATATTTCTAACCTATAGTTAGCATCTCCTCTATTCCTAGTATCTATTTTGTAGTTTATTATGTTTTGTTTGCTTTAATTTTTTATAGGCAATTATATCATAAACATATATAAAATAGTGGTTTTAGAAAATTTATTATTTGGTGTCTATGGGCATTTCTGTTGTGAACTAGAATTATTTGCTGGTTTGACCCAAGGTCTATGAAGCCTGATTATAAGCATTGCTCTATGGTTTTAAGAAAAATGCACTTAAATTGAATAGCTATGTTTGACTTGTACAATTGATTTGCCTATCAAAAACTCAATCTCAGTCAATACTTAAAAAAATTCTCCAGTAAAACACAAGGTCTTAAATAACAAGTTATTTTTCATAGTACAGCAGAAACAAGAGTCTAATTAGTCCATTTTTTCCTCCATTAGATGTCCTTTGTAAACAAATTGTTTTAGAATTCTTTAGACTTATATAGGCATGTCTCATCTCCTATGAAGGCACATAGTACATCTTTTATTTCTTTTATATTGTATTACTTACTGAAGGGAGGGAGGAAGGAAGGAAATGATAGCTCCATACTGCAACAATGTTTCTGGCTTCTTTATAAGTAGGAAAAAATTCCAAATCCAGAGGTATTGGTCAGTGAAAGATCCAGCTAATGTGCAGTATTAGGTAGAGGGTGAGATATTCAAGTTCAGGATTGAGGGTGAGTGGGAGTAAAATGATTCTGTATGAGGGAGGCTGATAGAGAAAATTATCAAAGAAAATGAGACCAGAATGGAGATGGAGTGAGTGGTGGGAGAAATGAATGGATAGAAAGGGAGATCAGGTGACTGGGGAGGGTGGGGAATTGAGGCTGAGAGAAGTACTAGCTGCTGACAGCTGAAGAGCATGGGAAAAGTGACACATGTTAACAAGTAATATTTGAGTGAATTTGTCTCTCTGTTTTAGAAATATTCATTAAAATGTACATTGCTTCTAAAGTTTTTGGACACGTAGGGTTGTTTTCTTAAATATTGAAAAAGAGAACATGAGGAAAAGCTTCTGTGTTACTGAAGTAAAAATAATGCATAAATCTAGAAATCTCCACAGTGTTCCTGATTGTAATGAAAATCAAGAGCTATTTAAAATACTTAAAATATTCATAGCAACATGAGGGTGTGGTCATATATACCACATTATCTGATTCCTTGATTTATTGTTTAGCAAAGTATTTAGAAGACTATTGTATTGGAGCAAAACTTTGGGGTCAAATTTAAGTAAATAGGGAAAATGTCAAATAATTTGTAAGCACCAAAATGAAAATTCCTTTTAAATCATTTGAAGCACAGCATATTTTATTGTTCCCACTCTAGTGGGAAAGATGTTTAATAAATAAGGCTGAACTTACAGAGGTGTTCCTGGAAACTGTATCATATCCCAGAAGTATGCCATTGCATGAATATACCACAATTTGTTTATCCATTCACTTACTGATGGAAATCCAGGTTATTTCTAGTATTTGATTGTTATGCATAAAATTTCTATGAGCTCTCATGTACAAATCCATTTTGGGGATATATGTTTTCATTTTTCTTTTCTTTTTTTAAGTGTGTTTACATTTTTTTAAAGTCTTTATTGAATTTGTTACAATATTGCTTCTGTTTTATATTTTGGTTTTTTGGCTGTGAGGCATGTGGGATCTTAGATCCCTGATCAGGGATTGAACCCACACCCCCTGCATTGGAAGGTGAAGTTTTAACTACTGGACCCCCAGGGAAGTCCCTCAGTTTTCTAATATAAATACATAGGAATGGGGCTTCCCTGGTGGCGCAGTGGTTGAGAGTCCGCCTGCTGATGCAGGGGACACGGGTTCGTGCTCCGGTCCGGGAAGATCCCACATGCCGCGGAGCGGCTAGGCCCGTGAGCCATGGCCGCTGAGCCTGCGCGTCCGGAGCCTGTGCTCCGCAACGGGAGAGGCCACAACAGTGAGAGGCCCGTGTACCGGGGAAAAAAAAAAAGCATAGGAATGAATTGTAAGGATGTATGGTAAATAGATGTTTAGTTTTATATGAAAATGCCAAACTGTTTATTTGTACCATTTGTCACTTCCAGAAACAATGTACAAAATTCCAGTTGCTCCACACACTCACCAACACGTGGCATTGTGTCTTTTAAATTTTAGCCATTCTAGTGGGTGAGTAGTGGTATCTCAGTGTGGTTTTAATTTGTATTTTCCTGATGACTAATTATTTTGAACATTTTTATGTCCTTATTCACAATTCATAACCTATTTTGGTAAAATATCTGCTCAGCACTTGTCACTTTTTAAACTGAGTTTCTTGACACAAGTCCCTTGTCATATATGTATTATGAATATGTTCTTCTAGTCTATGGCTTGTCATTTCTTTTTCTTAATCATAGCTTTCAGAGAACAGAAGTTTTAAATTTTATCGTTTATCAACTTTCATGGTTCATGTCTTTTGTATCCTTCCTAAGAAATCTTTGTTTACCCCAAATATATTCTGAATATATTCTCATATATTTTCTCCTAGAAGTTTTATAGCTTTAGCTTTTATGTTTAAGTCTGTGATCCATCTCAAGTTAATTGTTGTTTATTTGAAATAAGCACTGAGGTTCATATTTTTCCATGCCCAAATGCAATTGTTTTAACAACATTTGTTGAAAAGAATTTCCTTTCCCATTGAATTATCTTGGTGACTTTATTAAAAAATAATTGCTCATCTATGTGTGGTCTCTCTCTGGACACTATTCTGTTCCATTGCTCTATAATATATCCTCATACTTCACTGTCTCAAATAATGTAGCTTTAAGTCTTGAGATCAGGTTATGTAAGTCCTTCAGCTTTATTCTTTTCCAATAGTTTGCTGAGAGTTGTTAATCATGAATGGTGTTTAATTTTTGTCAAATGCTTTTTCTTCATCTATTGGAATAATCATATGACTTTTTTTCTTTATTCTGTTAGTGTGGTTATTTACATTAATTGATCTTTGAATTTTGAGTCAACGTTACATTTCCAGACAAAATCAACTTGGTCTTAATGTAATATCGTTATTTTGCTGCATCTGGTTGGCTCATATTTGTTGAAATTTTTTGAGACTGAGATATCACAGTTTGTTTATAGTGACATCCGCTATCTTATTTTGCCCAATACAATTGCTGATCTGTCCCAGATTCTGCCATTTTCTATTACAATTTATAGCTTCTGTGGATTCTGTGCTTCCCGCACCTCCCACCCCAAGTGTTTAATGTTGGGATGTTGCTTCCTTATCGATTTTATCTTTGCTTATTTCCAGTTGCAGAAAATCCACAATCTCTTTCAATGTACTTGCTCAAAATTTACATTAAGAATTAATTCTTCACTTTCCATATCTCACCCTGCTCCCTGTGCTCTTGATCTAGGATTTCTTTAGTTGTATTATACATAATGACCTTCATATCTGATACAAGATATTTTCACATGGGTTGTTACACAAATACTTTAACTGAAATGTTTCCCTCCCTTTCATCAGATCCTATCATCTCATTCTCAGTATTTTCTGTTATTGGCAGCTCCATACATTTTATTTATTTACATACATTATTTTATCCGAAAAAAGTGGTTCTCCCCCTCTGTAATTCTCTATTTTTGATCCGTAACCAAATCTTGCCAATCCTGTATCTTGAAAATCCCTCAAGTTCACCTCCTCTTTTGAATCTTCTCTGTCATTGCCTCCAGATACTCACCATTTCTCTCCTGGATTACTGAAACCAGCCTCTAATTGGCCTCTTTTGCCACTGCAACCTGTCCTTCACACTGCCACTAGTTTGATCTTCCTGAAAAGCAAATTTACTTTTCTGCTTAAAATTATTTAATGTCCTTTTTTTGCCTTTAGAATAAAACATGAACTCTTTGGTACAATCCCCAAATTCTTCAAGATCTGTCCCCTGTTAAGGAAATGTCCAAAATGGGCTTGAGCTGAAAATGAATTCTACGTAGTTTAGCAAAATGAAAAACAACTTCTGTGCAGTAACCCTAGTCAACATTTCCCCAACAGTAGCGTAACTGAGAGTTTCACACCTAGTTTACCACAGCTAAGATGGTGGGAACCATCTTATTTCCAATATTGTATAGGCCAGTAATTACATATTGAAAAAAAACTTGTCAAGGTATTCACATTTATTTGGCTCTAAATCTATTTCAGTTTGTTTGAGGCAAAAAGTTCTGACCCTAAAGGAAAACTCCTCTTAATTATATTCACCTCAAAAATCAGGCTGCATTTGATGAAATGCTAATGATTGAAATTAAACGATCGTTTTAGCTCAAATGTCTTTTCATTCCTAATTCCTTACCCTGGTCCTGAAGTCAGAAATAATCAATTCTTCATTTGTGCTCTGAAAGCCCCTTTAAGCTCGCACTGTCTTGCTCTGCAGTTAATTTCTTTTTTCTATATATGTTTCCACAAAAGGTTGACATTTTTGAGGCAAAGGCTTAATGATGTCTCATGAAGAGTTTGGCTCAAAGATGTGACTTAATAAATATGAGTCAAGTTTATGCTAAGACTAAAAGTATAAGAGTACAGACAGAGCTATTATAGAACATAAACATTATAGGAAGCCAGCTTTGGAACCTCTAGAATGTTATACTGTGCCTCCCTTCCCACCAAATCCAGAATCTCATGGATCCAATATATGTCATTATTAGAAATGCAAATACAAAGGTATACAAAACAACTTCTTAGATGTGTAATAGTTAGACTTTGGTACTTGTTTATATTTTTGCAGTTTTTACTGAACTTTTAGGGGGTAATGCTCATGTCTTGCCAAAAAAGCCAATGCAGCTTTTGTTTTTTCTATCCTCTTAGACTTCAGATATTTGCTTTTCGTATGTTTTTATTTTTATTGTTTGCTATTATTGGCTTAATTTTGGTTAGAGAAAATATTTTTTCCTTATTTTTAATTTTGCCTAACAAAAACTGTATGAAGTTAATTAAATCAAGTGTTTTTTCATATGGGTGAAGAAAAATTTTAATGAGCAATTTGAAAAACATTTTGCATATGGCCAACATATTTAAAATCTTCTTTTGCTTCTTAATTTAATCTTGGATATAAGAAAGGCATCATAAAAGCAAAATCTTAACAGATGTATGATCTTCACATGTGGTTTATGAACACAGATCACTAATGACTAATATGAACTTCTTTATGATTTCCATCCCTTGTGAAAACTTTGATGAGTAGAAAGTTAGATCATGAGCCAATTGTAGCTTCCCCCAAATGAGCAATTTGTATTATGGTACAAGAAATAGATACATAAATTTATTTAATGCATCTACTATACTAGTTTTGTCTTGAAACTGTTTTCTATCTACATAAAATCCTCTGATAAATTTAATTGTTAAAGCCAGTGTCATTCTGGCATATTACTCCAGAGTATAAACAAGCAAATTAGGTAGGTTCATACTCAGTATTGGGATGAAACTACAAGATTTAAACTATCCAGTGAATTTAGAGAACATAGACACTTACCTCTGTGATTTTGGGAAATTGTGCTTTTATGTCTTTTTTTTGGGGGGGGAGGATACACTTATTAACTGGAGTGATTTGGGGCAAGTTGCTACATTGTCTCTGAGTTTGTATTTTTACTTATGAAATGTAAAAACATGTCTGCCTCACCCACCCTAGGTTAATCCAGTAAATATTTATTTAGCTTTTATTATGGGACATATACTGTTCCAGGCATTTATGTTACATAACAGAAGAGAAACAAATGAGTAAGGGTGTACACAATAAACACAATAAATAAATCATATAACAGGCTAGAAGATGGGAAGCAGTAGAAAAAGTAGAGGAGTGTAAAGCCAGGCAGTTCCTGGTGGGAGGGGTGGGTTCATTGCAACTTAGAATTGTCAGAGTAAGCTTCATTAAGAAGATGGCATCTGAGCAAAGATTCAAAAGACATAAAGGAGGCAACCATCAGGGAACATTCCAGGCTATGAGACTCACTAGGGCCAAGACCCTAAGGCATGTTTGGTGAGTTGGCAGAACAAGAAGACCAGTGTGACTAAAATGGAGTGAGGGGGAGAGTAGTAGAAATCAGAGAGATAAGGAGGACTGGGGTACAGG
The DNA here is from genome assembly GCF_964341445.2 of Mesoplodon mirus. Classification (NCBI taxonomy): domain Eukaryota; kingdom Metazoa; phylum Chordata; class Mammalia; order Artiodactyla; family Ziphiidae; genus Mesoplodon; species Mesoplodon mirus. The sequence goes on along the minus strand of NC_138985.1, from coordinate 82,288,292 downwards.
TTGATTGTACAAAGTCTTGTAGGCCATGGTAAAGATTTTGCTTTGATTCTAGGGGGAGATGAGAAGACTTGGGAGGATTTGATGAGGAGTGATATGATTTGAATTGTATTTTAAAAGGACTATTCTGGGCTTCCCTGGTGGCACAGTGGTTGAGAGTCCGCCTGCCGATGCAGGGGACACGGGTTCGTGCCCCGGTCCGGGAAGATCCCACATGCTGCGGAGCGGCTGGGCCTGTGAGCCATGGCCGCTGGGCCTGCGCGTCCGGAGCCTGTGCTCCGCAACGGGAGAGGCCACAACAGTGAGAGGCCCGCGTACCGCAAAAAAAAAAAAAAAAAGGACTATTCTGACTACTGTCTTGAAAGTATATTATAGGGCAAGAGTAGATGAAAGGAGACTGTTAGGAGGCTATTGGACCTGAGAGAGATGATGTTGGCCAACAGGCCAACATCAACCTAGGGTGCTAGTGAAGATTCTGGTTGAATGAGTCCCAACAAGGTTTTTGTGTAACCTGAGTGTCCAAAGCTGAAAAGCCTGTGGCTGTTTTGAAGAATCGAGTATTTTATTAAACTTTGGTACAAATTTCAAAAAAAGAAAACCACCTAAGATGCCACGACAGGAAGTGGGGTGAAGTGCTTGAATTGTAGATATGTTCTCAAGGCAGAGCCAACAGCATCTCCTAATAGACTGGATGTAGGATGTGAGAGGAACTGAAGAGGTCAGGGTTGTTCAAATAATTTGACCTGAGCAACAGGAATGATGGAACTGACATCAGCTCACATAGGGAACCTGCAGGTGGAGTAAGTTTTAAGGAGGAACATCAAAAAAATTCAGTTTTGATTACATTAAGATTGAGATGTCTTTTTAACATCTACCTTAGGATAATCCAAATTATGCTCAGTCTCAAAATGTCAGTGGCTTAACACATCAAAGAGTTACTTCTCAGTCATGGTACACTTAAAACATAGGTAGTAAGGGCTCTGCTTCAGACATATACTCAGGGACTAAAGCTGATGGAATTGCTACCATATTGTAACTGCATTGGAGACATATGGTTTCCACGTTCATAAAACAGGGGAAGAGAAGAACTAGAGAGTCACATGTTGTCTCCTAATATATCAACCCAGTGACACAATCTGTCAGGCCCAGAGTGCTTACCTAGGATCCTGATAGGCTACTGCAATCTCCATTGCCTTAGGTATTATCATTTCTCTTGGGAACAAAATTGAACAACACAGAGATTTGCTTTGGTTGTGGTGGTGGTCATGGTGGTGGGGTGTGTGTGTGTATATATATTCATTAATTCAAATTGGCAATAATTAACCAATTAACTCCATGCATCATTGGAACTTTTCTAACTTTTTGGATCTATAAAAACCATTTTCTCTGAAATTAGTAGATGCTATATGGTAAAGCTGCCATGTTCTGAAAAATCAAGCTATTTTTGCTGTTACAATTCTAAACATGTCTAAGGATAGTACTAATCATTGAATCACAGAATTATCCAGAGTGTTCCTACACTGTAGTGATTTGTACCCAGAGGAGAGAAGGAAAAGATTTTAGAGGCCATATGGCAGCCCACTGCCATCGTCTATATTGCCCAAAGAAGGGAAAGACTGTGAAATGGAATTGCCAGTGGAGCCCCTCTCTGGTCTTGTTGGCAAGTCTTTTATGAAAAACACATTTAATTAATTCCTCCACTCCAGACCTTTTAACAGGATAATAGTTGACAAGCTGCCAGACTTTATTGGCCAGAATAGAAACAGACATCATTATGTCATAACACTTAGTCCTAAACAGGAGCTTCTACACTCTTTAATGCAGCATTTGAAGATTCTGAATTTTTGATGCATTTGCCTTGCTTTTCCGCCTTGCATATCAGGCTTAAATTGATAAGCTGAACATATAGATATTCACAGCATTTTATTTTTTTTCTTACATACATTGAAAAATCTTATAATACATGTCCATGTTTAAAAATAACATATAGAAGAATTTATAGTTAAAAGAATCAGCCCCCTGCCCCATCTTTTCCTACACGGAATCCTGTTTTCCAGAGGCAAGTTTTTTCTTCTCTCTTAAGTGTTCCCATCTTAAACTTCTTTCCTAGTTAACTTCATATATATGTATACTGTGTATACTATGTCACTATCTCCTAATTTTCCATGTAGACATTATTCATTGACTTTCTGGTAGATGACAATTAGCCTAGGTAATCCCCTCTCCACCTCCACCACCATCACTACCACCTTCCAGTTTTTTGTTACAGCACTGTTTATGACTTCTATTGGTTATTTGTGTTTTCTACCAATTACAGACAGTATCTCTAGACTCCTCACTTTATAAAAGAACATTAGTGCCCCTACCCTTGATTTAAACTCTCCTCCTTATTTCTGTCTCCCAAATTACATTATTTATACCTTTCAGCATTTGTGTTCTGTTCTGTACCCATAATTAACACCTTTCTGATGTATATTCAGGCTGATTTGAAAATCAACATATTCTGAGCTGTGATTTTTTTTTTTTTTCTGGCCAACTCTACTAGTTATCTCATTTCATTTTACTTTTTGTCTCCTGAAAATTCATTGAAAACTCTTATTTGCTGATGGTTTGTCTCTGGTTTTCTCTGTTTTTGTGTTCTTTTCATTTAATGCCTTCTTTATTTCTTTACTTATAATAAGATCTAGAGAAGGAAAGAAGATAAACAAATGAGCTCAGTCTACCATTTTGCACCAGAAGCTACTTTTTTACTTGAATTTTTTTCCTGATACATATGCAACGAAAGTGTTGTACCAGCAATAATTTAGCTAGATGTTCATATTTCCAGTAATATACTATTGGAACAACATTTTATCCATATTTTCTTTTTACTTCTGCAGTCTAATGTTTCATTATTCCTTTAAATTTGGAAGAAAAATGTTCTAATCCAAAACACTCTGAGAAAGCAAATTGGAAAAGCAAATCCACACTTTGGAAAATTTAAAGAAGCCTAAAAAACTGACCATCAATTTTAATTGTCTATTTACTTTGACATTCTTCAAATATATTGAAAACAAAGATCCTTTCTTTTAAAGTATTGGCATGATATTTTGAGTCTTCATTCTTCTCCAGCTACAGTTTATAATACACCTGGCAGGCAACTACCTGTTTAGATATCTTTATCTGCACTGCAGGATAAGATACTAAAATGCTTTCCTCTTGCCTCTGCCTTTTGTGAAGTCTGGTTTAGAGTTTCAATAACTCCTTGGAACAAGTTACTATACAACATAAACATATATTCCTGTTTATTCAGAGTGACAGATTTGTTATTGCTGTATTATGAAAACAATTGTGATTCCAAATAAAATATACTCATAAATTAAAACCAGGAGAGCAACGTAACTACAGTCTATATACAATTTAAAGTCCCAATAATTTTGTTTCACAAAATTCAGCTAGCCTGAAACACATTGCCTACAATAAAGGCAATGTCTGCATGATTCATTTTTTTAAGTATGTCAAATTTACGTCTCCCTGTTTTCTTACTGACCTCTAATAGTACAATCTTCTTGGATATTTTCATTACCACTTTGTGAGCTTTGGGGCATGTCTTGATGTACCAGCTTTATCCTGGACTGAAGGTGATCTTTTGGAAAGCTGACTTCAAGAGAAGAGAGGCAGTGCAGCTTGGCGGTGAAGGGGCCTGGCTTGGTGAGCAGGCAGTGGGTGCCAGTCCTGGCTCATTGTCTTACTGACTGGGTGACCTTAGACACTTGATTTACTCCCTTGAAGCTTGTGAAATGGGAATAATAACAGTATTTACCTTAGAGAGCCGCCAAGAGTCTAAAATAAAATAATACATGTAAAACATAGCAAAATGCCCACACTTATTACATACACATTAATTGTTAGTTATTTTTATTCTTAGTAACAATAATTATTTGAAAGTATTAATCTGTCTGAGCACACAGAAATACCCCTTAAGTTTTTTGAGGACCTAAAATACATTCTAAGGATAGCTTTTCAATATTAGGAACTTTTCCTGTTTCACTTTATGGACATGATTTGTATTTTGGGAATTACTTGCACTAGGCAGAAATATTAAGTCCAACTTTAACTTTTCCCCCACTTAGGAGGTCAAGTTTGTATATAGCTTATTTATGTCTAAATCCCTGTTTTTTTTTAAGCTGACTTCAGTGAATTAGCATGTACATTAGTTTCATAAAACCTGTTTAACCTTCACTTGACATAGTAAACAAATCTCTAAATTTCTAAGAGGGAAGTTTGTGTGTCCCTAACCAGGTAAAGGAGAGAAGATGAGGTAGAGGCAGGACAAATACTAAAAACTCAATTTAATTCTGGTTCTACCACTAACTTTCTTTGTAACTTGTCAAGACACTTTATTCATCAATTCATGCATGTTTATCCTGTACCATGTACCAGGAACTGAAGTAGAGACACAAATAAAATCCCTTACCTTGGGAAACACACAGCTTGGTTTGGAAGGCAGAGCTAGTACAATAAAACATCGGTCCCCAGCCATTTTGGCACCAGGAACCGGTTTCGGGGAAGACAGTTTTTTCACGGACTGGGGTGGGGTGGGGGGGATGGTTCAGGCATAATGAGAGCGATGGGGAGTGGCTGTAAATGCAGATGAAGATTCGCTCGCTTGCCCGCTGCTCACCTCCTGCTGTGCGACCCGGTTCCTAACAGGCTGCGGACCGCTACCAGTCCTCGGCCCAGGGGTTGGGGAGCCCTGCAATACAACATATGTGACAGTACACACACAGTGTGACAATATATATATCACCGAATCATGCATGATGTGATGTGTGTGAATGTATGTGGCATAATACATGTACTATGAAATCTATTTTACTATATTTTATTAGTTTTTTTTCATTTTTTAGTTTTTTGTGTATATATCTTGCTTGATATTTGATGAATTTCTGAAATCTTTAAATTTATATCTTTGACAAAATTTGGGATATTTTGTCATTATTTCTTTTTTGTGTGTGTGTGGTACGCGGGCCTCTCACTGTTGTGGTCTCTCCCGTTGCGGAGCACAGGCTCCAGACGCGCAGGCTCAGTGGCCATGGCTCACGGGCCCAGCCGCTCCGCGGCATGTGGGATCTTCCCGGACCGGGGCATGAACCCGTGTCCCCTGCATCGGCAGGCAGACTCTCAACCATTGCGCCACCAGGGAAGCCCCTGTCATTATTTCTTTAAATATTTTTTCTGCCCCATTATCTTTCTCCCTTCCCTTCTGGGATTACAAATACACACACACACACACACACACACAGGAAATCTTTGCTATTCTCCCACAGATTCTTAAGGCTCTGTTAAGATATTTTTCCTTTTCTTCAGATTAGAGAATTCCTGTTATTTTATATTAAAGTTCACTGACTTCTGTAATTTAGAAGTATTACATAAATATTAAAGTTAATTCGTCATCTCTAATCTGGAAGTTTTATTTTAGATATGTAGTTTTCACTTCTAGAATTTTCATTTGATACATTTTTATAGCTTCTGTTTCTCAGATGAAATTTGCTATATTTGTTCATCATGAACATATTTTCTTTTATTGAGCATAGTTATAATACTTGCTTTAAAATAATTGTCTGCTGACTCCAATATCTGGGTCATCTCAGTCTCTTCCCATTGACTGCCATTTTTCTTGAGCATGGGTCATGTTTTTCTGTTATAAATAAATCTAGGAGTTTGGGATTGCATCCTGGACTTTACAGAAGCTGTGTTCTAGAGACTCTGAGATTTTCTTATATTCCTCAGAAGAGTGTTCATTTTTCGGTTTTAGCAGGCAATAAACTTGTCTAGGCTCATACTTCCAGCCCTGTCTCCCCTATAATGGGTAACAGTTAAAGTATCTATTTAGTTCTTTCTATTTAGCCCTAACTGGGCTGCTTGCAGTCTGCCCTATGTTTATATAGTACAGGGTTCAGCCAGAAATTTGGGTAGAGTTTATGAACAGGATTTGGAGCTCCCCCTCTCTTACTCTCTCCTTTTCAGGGCTTACCACCACTTTCCAGCTGCTGTGGTTACCTGCACTCTGTTCTCTCATTCTTTACACCAGAAAGACCATCGGAATCTATCAGAGTTCTAGACATCCAACACTGAGCCACACTGGGTCCTCCCCTCAGATAAAAGTCTATAAAAAATGGGAAATCCAACCAGTGCTAATGTCTTCTTTGTGTAGATTCTCCCCCACATCCAGATTCTGCCTGCTTTGGCCTGTTTATCAATATTTTCAAGCAGTTATTTTCTGTGTTTTGTCCAGAGTGTATAGTTGTTATCTGCAGTAGGATTGATCCAATAGGATCTCCTCAGCCATTACCAGAAAGGGAATCCTCAGTTTGTATTATCATACATAGAGCTAGAGTAGTTAATTTGCTTCTGTAATTAGCATTGTATCTCAGCAAGTAAATAGTAAATTCTATGTGTTCAATTTATCTCTTTTATAAGTACTAAGTCCTTCACAAATGATCTGCTTCTATAGATCTAAGAAGTGTAGCTATACCACATTTTAGGATTAGTTGATTTAAACATTTACCTGTATCTGTGCTGGGTGTTGTAGCATGCTGTAATTTAAGAGTGATGCAAAGTACTTGAACTCACCTCTAAAAAATATTATTATTTTTGGAGTAATGCAGAGTGATGAAAGAAGTTTGCTTTAAATATGTGACTTCAGTATGCTGTTTATTTATATTGTTCTATAGGTGTGCTATCTAAAACAGTAGCCATAGCACATGTGGCTACTTAAATTTTTAAAAAGTAAAATGAGAGTCCAGTTCCTCACTTATACTACCCACATTCCAATTACTCAATAGCCACATGTGGCTAGAGGCTACTTTATTGGAACAGAAGAATGGAACATTTCCATTATTAGAGAAAGTTCTGTTGTTTAACACTGTTCAACAAAGTGCTGCTCTGTGAGCAGACAAGTATACTTACTAGGAATTATATTTGTTCAGTTGGTCATCTGAAATCCACAGGTGTAGAATCCATTGCCAACTAGAGCCATACCTTGATGGACACGGATGTTTACCCTCTTCTGTCACATTTGCTATTTTTTCCTTTCACGGGTTGATCAACTATGTAGATCACTGCTTGTTCCTGTGAAATATCTCTGTAGACTTAAAGCCAGTGATACTTTGCATGGCTTAACTATGTTCTAGGCACTGTGCTCAGCACTTTATCTGCATTATCTCATTGAATCATTATAACAACCTCATGTCATACGTGCTGTTAGTCTCTCCATTTTACAGGTGGGGAAGCCAAGACAGAGAGGCTACATAACTTGTTCATAGTCCCATAATAGGTGGGAGGTGTAGCTGGGATTTAATTGTGGAAGAATAAAGGAAGTGGAAGAATATATATATTTTATATTCCCTGTGGGAAACTTTCTGAATATCAAAACTTGGAGATGACATTGTTTTACTTTTATGAACAGAAATATAGTACAAAAGAATTACACAGAAATTAGTCACATCTTTTTAAACTCATGTAAAAAAAATTCAGTTATATATCATTCCTTAGTCACATAAATTCCTGATCTAGGACTGTTTGTGGAAAATATTTATATTCCCTTCCCTTTTTCACCTCTCTTAGATGCCAAATTTCCTTTCAAATTACCAGCTTCTAGATCACAGAGCATCATTCTAATTCTGACCCATATCACTCTCCAGCCTATTTTAAACTCTTTTAACAGTATAATTTTTTGTTTGTTTTTTATTTTCTGTTTAAAGATGATTAACATTTTAATATCTCCTACCAAATACACACTTCTATGTTTTAAACTTCTTTCTTTTACATAAAAGAATTTCTTGGCTAAATTAATTTATTTTCATTTAGAAGGTTTCATCTTTTTTATTAGCATATATTGATTCTATTTATTGATTGATTGCTCCTCCACCATTACCCTTCCTTGTTCTCAGTAACATTATATGAAAAATGTCCTAGTGGTTTTGAACTCTTAAATTTAATGTTGGGGTAAAAGTTCCCTTTTTTAATGAAACGATCCATCCAAGAGAGGAAGCATGGTGACCACAGTGCTGAAGCTGGAGCATAGAATCACTTTCTTGCTCTGTTTTTTATCTCTCAAATACTATGCCCCTCTTGCTACTATTAAATGTGTCTTGGTGGTGTCACCAGCTCAGGCTTCATCAGCCTTCTTTGGAAACAGAATAGACAGGAATGACCACTTAAAGCTCATTTAGATTAATATTTGTAATAAAAGAGTAACATCTGTAAAATATATTTTGCCCAGAAAAGGAAAGCATGACATAACTATTGTGACATACTTTTTCTTAGATATGAATAGAAGAAAAAAGCTCTAAAAGATTCAGAAAGATATTAATAAAGAGTACTTAATAAGCTTTTATAAAACACTAAAAAAGTCTGATTATAGTTAGAAATACAAGTAGAACAAAGTTTTTATAGTGGCCTGGCCTTTGGTCTCAAGTAAATGAAGTGAACTTGTCCCCATCAAAATGTTCTTTGCTTATTCCGTAGCCATCTTATAAAAGAGGAAAATCTGCAGTGAGATCCTGTAGGTTCAAATCACTTAACTCTACTTATTTTTATTTAGAGACAAAAACAGGAGAGCCCTCATAATTCCATCATGAACCACAAGAACAATAGTTTTAGAAACATGCAAATTTCCTTTGGTGTTCAGCTGCAAGGAGCTCTTTGAAAGAACTTCCCAGCCATACTTATTTTGGAGATGCAGCTGGATAATTATATACATGTGACAGAAACAGGAAGGCCTCATTTCCTCAGCATTTTACCACTCTGCTCTTCAAAGGGAATGTGAAAATATTTTTGTTAAAGGATGGGATTCCCTGCATTTCCTAATAGTTGAAATTAGTTACTCCTCATTAAAGTGTTACATTCCCCCCCCCCGATGGAGCACCTGTGTTTCTGCAAACTCTTTTTTTTTTTTTAATTTGAAGGAATTTTTTGTAATTACTTAACAAATGAGCATATTAATATGTAACATTGTACTAGATTTTTGTGAGGTTCACTGCAGGTCAATTTATTACCTACTGAAAAAGTCAAGGGAAAAGTGCCTTAAACAGAAAAGTAGAAGAATCAATCATTACTCTATTTAGAAATGAATTTCTACATCAAAGCATCACCCAATTTAGAGTGATTTGTGAATTACTTCCTTTTCTTTTTACTTCTTTGTATTTTAACTTTGTCAGTAATACTTGTTATTTGTGTGATAAGAAAAAACAAGAAAATGAAGCATTTACCTATCTTATTTTACTCATAAGACAAGGAAGACAGGATTTAACAACTTAAAAGACTTTAGTCTGGTCGTTAGCATATTATTCTCTCTTACAGATATATTTCACCATTATTAGCACCATCTAGGTCCATGTTGTCCAGTATAACTTTCTGTGGTGATGGAGACATTCTGCATAATGCTGGTTATTACTCTAGCCACATGTGCCTAGTAGCTATTGAGCACCTACGATGTAGCTATGGTGACTGAGGAATTGAATCTTTAATTTATTTAATTTTAATTAATAAAAATTCATATAGCAATGTATTGCTAGTGGTTTCCATATTGGACAATTCAGACTTAGAGCCAAAACAAAAATCATTCACAAGCATCTAAAAAGTATTGTAAGATAGGGATATAGGATTAAGAAATACAAACTACTATGCATAATATAGATAAGCATCGAGGATATATTATACAGCACAGGGAAATATAGCCATTATTTTGTAATAACTTTAAATGGAATATAATCTATAAAAATGTTGAATCACTATGCTTACACCTGAAACTAATATAATATTGTAAATCAACTATACTTCAATTAAAATAAGAGTATTGTAGCACTGTTTGTGGTTACCAAACCTGCATTTATTTACAGATAGTTCTTTGGATGTTTATTTTCTCTATAAATGATGTGTCTATAAAATGGAAACTTTGTTAAGTAAGTTTTGTTAAGTTTGTCCATACTTAACAAAAGTGAACTAGAATTTTGCTATAATACTATTAGTTATAGAAGAAATTAAGAAGAATGCAGGTCATAACTAAAATGAAATACTACAAGAATTTAAAAAATCTGTAAGATAGTCACAAGCCTTTGTCCTTGATTCTAATATTTCAGAAAAGCTCGGGTATGTGTAAAACATGTTAGACCTTCAACAACTCTAGTAGTAAGGGAAGGGAATAAGCTAGGAGTAAGCAGGACAAACACTGGTGAAACTCCCAGCCATGGGACCTGACCTTGCATGAGTAATGAGAGGTATATAGCAAGACTGATACTGGTTTTAACAAGTGTCACTATGGAAGGAGGTATATGTAAGCATAAGCTAGTATTATTAAAACAACTAGGCATTTGAATTTATGGGTAGGGAGCCTTTAATCACTATTATTGTTTCTGGTAGGTGCAGTGGGTTTTCATAAGTCATAAGGCAAAGGGTCAGAGAGAGAGATAAGGCATGAAAATTTGGGAGTGGCTGAGGGCTTGAGGAATAGATAACATCAGATAAGATAATTATAAATAATTGAAACACAGATTCTTTAAGACTAGAATGACTTTAATAAAGGCTACCTCTTATTGAGACATCGACAATGCATTAGGCACTATACTAAACACTTCATATACATTAACTCATTTTTACTAATTTATGGTTACTAACTCATAACATTGTGAGGTATATATTATTATCAGCATTTTACAGATGATGAAACTGAGGCACAGCAAGTCTACGTGATTCCCTAAGGTCACATAGCTAGAGGATACAGAGCTGAGAGTCAGCCCAGGCAGTGTCTCCACATTAGCTGCTCCTTTGTGATGTCTTTATAGTCATTTCTATGTTAACAACTTATACCCCTGGGGATCCTTTCATTGTAGGTTACAGAAAACCCATTTCACAATGGCTTAAACTATGTAGAGGATTTATTGGCTCATGTAACCAATATCCCCAGAGATATATCAGACTCTAGAACATCCTATCTTGCTCTGGTTTGGTTCCCTGTGATTTTCATGGTTCTGCGTTTCTCAGGATGTCAGCCTCATCATCAGCTACGTGGAGGAACTGGTAGGGAGTTGACTATGGTTGTTCTAGGTGCCATCATCCAAAAAGGAAGAGACATTGTCTCCAGTTGTTTCCCAGAAGAGAAAGTTTCTACTGTAGAAGCCCCTGCAAATACCTCTTCTAGTCTCATAGAGAGAAATTAGGTCATACAGCTTCCAGTACCAATGGCCAGTGGATGGGCTTGTCCAGGTTGGTGTATGCCGGAGCTGCCTGCCTCACTTCTAGATCCAGGATGGAGTCAGCTTTCCCTGAAGCATGCAAGTTCCTCATGGGACATGTGAACAAGCAAGCTGAGGGTGGTTATTACCAGCAGACTGGGGAGTGGATGGTAGGTAGGGAACCCCGGTGCTTACTGCATCTCTCATATTGAGGATGTAGACCCTCAGAGATATGGTGACTTATCACAAAGTTGCTTAGCGCTCCATCTATCTTTTAGCTATAAACGTCTAAATTCTAACAACTTCTTCAAGGAAACGTTTAAAATCCTGTCTTATTGGAACTCTTCTGGGGAAATAACATTTATCTCTAAATAATTTTTATAAAATATGAAATAATCAAGGTTTCTAAGAAATTAGAATTTTTAGTTAATTATGAAAAAGAAGACAGTATGAAAATAAAACTGATAATTATCTAATTCTCATTGTATATTTAGAGATTATATACATTATATATACAATATATTTTATATTGTATAACACCTTGTAATTATAAAAACAGTATAATATGCTACTATGTAGTACAATACAATCGGCAGCATAGCTTACTACTTTATATTTGATTTTAAGTTTTTTGTGAGCCCATATACAACTAAAAATGATAAAAAAAACTCTCTGAAAAGTAAGTGGTTAAGATATATTGTAGAATATCTGTTAATCAGCTCATTGCAACCTCAGTTCTCTTTCACTAAAACTGTATTTGCCGTGTTTAAAATTGATATCAAAGCAAACTCTGATACACATGCATTCATCTATTCCTTCATTTAGTGAATTCTGTATTTATTGAGGGCAAAGCACTTGGGGAGAGAGTGTTGAGTACTTGTTAGCTGTACTTGAATTCTTTGTGGATTCTCAGGATTTCTTTCCTGAGAGGCTAATTTGCTCCTCTGTATGTAACTGAGCCTTTTTACATTCTACCAGCAGAGCAAACTTTATAAAACTCAAATTCAAAAATACTTTGTTTCTGCTTAAATAACTTCAGTAGTTTCCCGAGAACTATAGGAAAATGTTCAAAATCCTAGAATGTCTTAAAAATGTTTTCACAAGCTAGCCTGGACCTGACTCCCAAGCCACATTTTGTGCTGCTTTCTCACACATACACCCCTAAACCTGCCCTACTGAACTCCTCATGGTGCTTTAAATAGAGATATTTTTAATGCTAAGGCTTTGTACATGCTGACCCTTCTTTCTGGGAGATCCTTTCTTGCTTTTCTCCATCTACCTACATTCTACTCATTCATCAAAAACTAGCTCAAATATTACTCATTCTGTGGCTACTTCGGCAAACTGTCTAGGCAGAATTACTTATCCTTTATTATATTTCCATGAAACTTGATGTGACATTATTGTTCCATTTAATACAGTGCATTGTAATTTTTTTGCATATCTCTCTCGTGAAATGAGATAGTGTTGGTCTTTGAACCCAGTGTTAACATTCACCGATATACCAGTCTGACCAATATGTAGACCAATGAGCATTTTCTTTCATTGTTTCTAAAAATATTTTTGAGTACTTTTTCTAGGCCAGGTACTGAATTGGTATTTAGCTCCAAAATATGGCACAGGGACTTTGTTTTATTTTTAATAATCCATGTGCTTTTTGGATAGTTGGATGTTTATTTTGGCTTTGGTGATCTTCCAAGATGTATCAAAATGAGAATTGCCATTGCCAGAAATTGATTGTGTACTAGTTATTTTTTTTCTCCCTGTATATAGAAATGTACTAACAGGGCAAGAGTGATTTGCTATCATTCCAACATACTATTTATGATGATGGCAATTCAATACTAAAATATTTGGTGTTTCTCTCTATCCTTCCCAGATAATTCTTATGCCTCTCAGATAGTTGAATTAACAAACTTTTAATTTAATTTTTTCATATTTCTATCTGCATATTATTGACTACAAAATTCCAGGTTAAAAAGAAATGAAAGCGTATTTGTTTGGAATTAAGGCTCTAACTTGGACTTCAGATTATAAAATTTTACTAGAAGATTTTTTGAATTACTCCAAAGTTTTCTGACCTATTAATTTGAAAACTGTATTTCACGAAAGAAAACTGTGGTACACTTAAGTGATTTTTAAAAAATTCCATTGAAGAACAAACTTTGAGATCGTAATTCCTGATTCTGAATCAATGAAGTAATGCTACTTTTGCTTATAAATATTCTTACTTTAAACATGCACAAAGTATGAAAAGCTTATGTCATTTCCCTATCAAAAAAAATAACTAAAAAAAGCATCACATTAAAAAAATTGTTAGGTGATATTTCAGAATTAGTTCAAATATTTTTAGTTACTATGGAGTGTATTAATCTTCCTTCTAATTAATAATTTTAGGAGTGAGATTGGACTTTCTTTTCAAATTTTCAAGCAGTACCTTGTTGTAAATGGTTTTCTTACAAAGAGGGTTTTGATTCTTCCCCCTTTACAATTATTTGTTCTTTGCCTAGAGGATAAATATATTCCAACAAAACATTAAAAAAATGCTATCCTTATCCTTGTGTTTGTTAGTCCTGAATGTTAGAGACCTAGGATGTGACCTTTTGGGTCTCTCTCTCTCTCTTTCTCTGCCAAGCCCTGAGGAATGCAGTCTTGCAGTACAAAGTGGAACATGAGGCAATGAAAAACAGAATGCGATAGACATGATTGTTTTAATTTGCCACTGCCAATTTTCACTAACAGGCATTAGACTACACCTGTGTTTCTAAAAATTGGACTAAGGATCTCACCACAAAATAAGAGTTAACTATGTTAGGTGACAGATTTGTTAATTATCTTCATCGTGGTAATCATTTCACAGTTCATGTATATCAAATCATCACATTGCACACTTGAAATATGTGCAGTTATGTTTGTCAGTTAGTCCCTAATACACCTGGAAAAAATGCAAATAAATAAAATTTGAAAAAAAAAGATATTGAAACAAAGGAAAGATCCTTCCAGAAAAAGCAGGGAAAAAATTTAACATTATATCAATGAGTTTCATCACAGATCATCTCAGCCTCTCCTGAGCTGACCACTCTTGGCCTACTCAAAGACTGACATAAAGACAAACTACAGTATACCATGAAGGCTGAAGTTTATAATTCGAGCCTGATTCAGACTCAGGCTAAAAGCCCATTGGGACAATCCCATTCAGTCTCATTGCAAAGACAAGAAATGTATGGCAAGATGGCATAGCAAGTATTAATCTCTGGTGGGATAACAGTTCAAATACTAACTAATGTCAACTTTCTTGTTTTCCCTGTTGTACTGCCACCTTCTTCCTATTAGGCAATGAGGGAGGGGTGCACCTGCTGCTCAGAGAAGAAAAAGCCCACATATGAGAACAAAGAACTTCTACATCCTATTCTAAGCTATATTTTAAGCTTCTACAGTCAAAAGATATCTCAGTTTAAGACCAAGAAGATCTGATGCAGCTCCACTAGCAGGGAGAATAGGTGTGTCTTTCTCCCCTTCATACTAGACAAAGGAACTTCATGGGAAGTGGAGGGTTTAGGAAATAAGTTAGAAGTATTGCAGGGGCCATGAGTTCTGCCACTCCCCGACGTAGGAGTCTGGTGTGTGTGTGGGGGGTGTGGTGTGGGGAGGAAATGATCTAATTAACTTTAAGTAGGAATATAAGGATAAAGGGTCTCGTGCCCCACTACTCATCTAACATCTCAGAAGGCAGCAGCGTCATGGATGTGGTACACTCTGTCTACCAGGGCGCTCTAGTAGGGACAGTGAAAAGATTATCCACATTTGAGAGAAGGGACAAGTTGGCTAACAGGTCTTGGGACTGGGAAAGCAATAAGCAGAGATTTGAGTGCTTTCCCAGCGACAGATAAGAAGGATTGGCAGTCCTAAAGTGCCAGGTGATCCACCGTGGGCAATTGCCCTCTGAGTGTAACATATGCTTCACACACGCTGTCCAGTTCCCTGTGAGTCAAGTTACATCACTAGAAAAGTTCTCAACGCAGGATAGAGAAAAAGGGAGACTGAGAGAAAGACTCCCTGTTCCCCCCACCATGACAGAGTGGCCGTTCTCTAATGACCACCTCTTGACCAAGGAGTATGGGTTAGGGATAAAACAGGAGCACATATACCTTAAAAAATTTGAATTGGTTAAAAGGAATCCCTGGATTGGATTGAGAAATATGGAAGTTGACTAAATTGAGATTTTTTTTAATATCATGTAGATATGGGAGCTCATGATAGATAATAAAATTGTTAGTGGAAATAAAGTTATTTTTACAACACTGAGAATTTTGTGGACCATTGTGTCAGAAAAATGCACACACACATATAGAATGATAATCAGCAGAGCAAGATGGCAGGTTATGTATGTGTGTACAGAATAATTGACTCTGGAAAGCAAGGGTCTTGTGAAATTCATGTCAGGAATGCTGTCAGAATCAGATTAAACCCTGGCATTTTTAAAGTGCATATTTATAAAACTGTATTTGGCACAGCTGAGCCAGTTATCTATTTTCCTTTCCAGCGTTTCTGCTGAAATGTGAGGGGTTTTTTTTTAGCAATGTTTTTCCCCACAGTGAAGGATAATGAGCATATGTGAGCATATAAGACAGAGAGAGACAGAGACAGAGGGAGACAGAGAGGTTCTTGGAGCAGCAGGAAACCCCCAAAACCTAAAAGATACATTGCCAGCTCTGCCCTCAGCCTGCTAGCACAGACCATCCTTCCTCTGTGATAACTGATTGCAAAATCCTATAGTAAATGCCTGTAACCACAGAGAGCAAAAAGGGATTCTCAAACACACCAGAAACCACGAAAAAACTGAGAAAAATCAAATTGAAGAAATGGAATTAATGGCGAAAGCAGAAATCTTAAAAAAAAATCATTACTATCTTCAGAGACACTCAAGAGATAGCATATCAATAAAATAAGAACAAGAGGTTCCAAGAAATAGACAAAAGATTTTAAAAAAGAAAAAAATTGAGGATCAAAATATGTATCAGTTAATGGCTATCGAAATAAAATGTAGCAATATTAATATCAGGTAATATATAATGTAAGGAATATATTAATTTAACATTGCTTTCCATTTTATCCTTGTTCTAAATTAATTCTTCACACACTACTGTATACCATGGGACGTGGTTCACTATTGTATCCTAGAGAATTGCCTTATACTTAATAAGTACAGTAACTATTTCTTTAACTGAATTTAATTTAACCTGAATCACAAGATCTCTTTTTTCAGTGAGCTAGACTGAGGAGGAGGACATATAACTTCAGTTTTTTGTTTTTGTTTGTGAGTGTGTGTGTGTGTGTGTGTGTGTGTGTGTGTGTGTTTGAGAGAGAGAGAGAGATGAGGGATAATTGTTAGTGAAAATTTCAGACTCTTTTGTAGCAATTTCATGTACATAGTGATGCAATTTTTCCAGTTCTATGCCCTGTCCATATTTATTCATTTTATAATAGAGTGTCAGCTATCTCCTGGAATGCTATTCTAAATTTATCTTTATGATTATACTCCTGAGGTCACAAGACTCACAGCTACACTGGATCCATTAAGGCTATGGTATCATTGGCTTTAAGCCCAGATAGAAAAAAATTGTGCCTTTGACTTCCAGTGAATGGAATTTCTGAGTCACACATCCTTGCCCTGCTTCATATGCAGATGCATCCTCAGAAGATGAGAGCCATTCTGAAGAGGCATTTCCCTGTTTTGGTCAAAGGTATCCAAAACAATGAACTAATTATTTAATTTATTCAAAAGGTATTTTTTGTCTTTGTACAGTATTATGAGATTCATTTTGGACCCCTTGATATATTTATCACATAATTTTCTAATGAAATTCAGAAGTCCTTAAGAAACTATTATCTAGGCCTCAACTTTCTACTCCCTGAGGGGCCAGATGTTACCAACAAGATTGTGGAAGAATCCTGCAGAAGCTTGCTATGTGATGACTTTAGTGTGACAGTGTGCTGACTTCTCTTGAAAACCAAATCTATTCAGTGAAATTATATCACATACACAAAGGGGTAATGACTAAAAACCACACCTATCCAGTGCAGGCAGGCAGTCTTTATAATCTAGGCAGACTTTAAATTTAAAACACCCACATACCATGTCAAAATGTGTTTAATAGCAGATTTGCAGGTCCCTACTCTACTGGTATTATAATTATGATCCAATATATCCTAGTATCCCAAAACTTTATGGCAGGTACTCTTTTTCCAAATCTCTCAGACCTTGGCATTTCTGTTCATTAATCTAGATTTATTGAGGGTGTGCTAAGTGCCAAACATGGCTCTATGCACCATGGATGCAACAATGAGTTAGATACACCACTGTGCCAAAGAGCTCATATTCTGGGGGTGTTGGGGGGAATCATAAACAGATAATTAGAAACAATCTGATGGTGCTGTCGTAGAAGTAAATGGAAATGTGGAACTACCAATGAGGAGAACTTCACCTGACTTGAGGACTTGAGGAAGACTTCCTGCTGGACATGATAACAGAGGTGAGTTAATTAGGTGAATAGTGGGCAGGAGGCCATTCTAGAGACAGTAGACTGCATGTGTTAGTGCATAGAGGCAAGACAGCGTGGTGTGTGAGGGATTTACAAGCAGTTCTAAGGAATAAGGGAAGGCAGGAAGTGATGAATGATAAACTGGAAAGATGGAGGGCCATATGTGAAAAGGTAGCTTTAACCTTATCTTGTGAGTTAGGTGGACTAACATGGTCATATTTTTATTTTAAAAATTTCCCCAGCTTTATGTGTAGAGGATGGATTTTAAGTCCAATTCTGGAACCAGGGAAACCATTGAAAAGGCTCTTACAAGGGACAATGAGTTACTAAGCTAAGGATGGAGAAATGGGATAGATCGGTGATATTTTTAAGGTGTTGAAACAGCAGGACTTGGCATTTATATGTGGGGTTTAAGGCAGGATATGGACTCAAGAACAACTCTGAGATTTTTAGAGTGGGTGACTGGATGGATTGTAAATTATATGTTTGTATATGGAGCTCTGAAGATAAGTCTGAAATGGAATGCTAGTTTAAGTTTCATAAGCATGTAAGTTTTAGTAGAATTCAACACCAGGAAAACAAAAAGGAGATCTCTGTTGTGTTCCAATATATTTTTTAGAATTTATACCCATTGGATCTTTCTATTTCCTTTCCTTTTTTTAAAATATTTATTTATTTATTTGGTTGTGCTGGGTCTTAGTCACGGCAGGCAGGCTCCTTAGTGGCAGCTCGTGGGCTCCTTAGTTGAGGCATGCAAACTCTTAGTTGTGGCATGCATGTGTGATCTAGTTCCCTGACCAGGGATCGAACCTGGGCCCCCTGCATTGGGAGCGCAGAGTCTTAACCACTGCACCACAATGGAAGTCCCCTACCCATTGGATCTTAATGATTATGATTTTAGAAAAACAAGGTTATTCTTCTACCCAACTCTCATACACTGTTGGTGGAAATATACAATGTTACAACCAATTTGGAAAACTATCTGGCAGTTTTTTAGGCAGTTAAACAAACTTACCATGTGATCCAGTCTTTCTACTCCTAGGTATACCCAAGTGAAAGATAGCATGTATCTATACAAAAACTGGTACACTGACACTGATAGCAGCTTTACTTGTAATAGTCAAAAACTGGAAATAACTCAAATGTTCATCAACTGGTAATGAGTAAACAAACTATAGTATATCCAATGCGATGGACTACTACACAACCAATAAAAATGGTTTTTGATAGTGGAACTATTGATACATGTTAAAGCATGGATAAATCTCAAATAATTATGCTGAGTGAAAGAATCCAGACAAAAAAAGAGCACTTATATATGATTTAATTAATAGAAAAGTCTATGAAATGAAAACCAATGTATAGTAACAGGAAGCAGGTCAGTGTTGGCCTGGGAAGGGTGGGGCAGGAGGGAATGATAACAAAAGGATACAGGAAAACTTTTGGAGGTATGGCTATATTTATTATTTTGATTGGGTTTTCTCTTTTCATTTTTCAGAAGGCAATTTGGACAAATTTTCATATTTTCTTAAAAGACCACAGGAGTATTGAACTGATTAAGAGTATGGGTTTTTAGAGTTGGTTTGGAGCTCAGATCCAAACTCTGTGATTCAACTTTGGCAAGTGAATTAATCTCTCCAAGTTTTAGTTTCCTCATCCTAAAAATGGGGATAACAGTAGTATATCTCTTACAGAGTTATTTTAGGGACCAAATAAGATAACACATAAAAAACACAGCATAGTACCAGGTATAACACACAATATGTCAGTTACTATCCAGAATCCTTGAAAAGTTCCCACTGCCTGTGAGGAAACCAAGAACTGAGCCTCCTGACATGGTAGGGGGCAAAGAAGGAAATTAGCAGAGACCACTATAAAATTACACTTTGGTACATTTCCTTTATTTAGAGAAATAACACTGCTCCGCTGGTGTAAAACCAGAGGAATAAACATGGAGGGAAGACTCGATATAAGAAGTAATAAAGAGACTAGCTAACATCTGTGCAAATAAATAAGCAATCTCAGAAAAAGACATCAGGAACACCATTATCTGTGCTGCTAAGCCACTACTTTAAACTGAAGGGAACTTTTATTTTGTGGGGGGGAGGCACGCAGGTGGAAAGTTGTATTTTAAGAATAGATGTGGTGAGTGGAGAAAGAAGAGGATCGAGAAGGTGGTTAATTCTTGTCTATACTTTGGTTCCACATTCGCTCACTCACTCCTTTTGCATTTATGTTGTTTCCATATCCTTGCATTGCTCCATCTACTACCCCACACTCTTAAGTTAAAATGAACTTCCTATGTTAAGGCAACAAGTGTTTTTCTCATGAAATGATTTCTAGTGAAAACTTTAAAAGGTGAGGCTGAATTCCTTACATTTCTTTTGTCTACACCCTGATTTCTTTGGCAAAGCATCAGTTCTTAGGTTTTGGACATTAAAACATATGTTAATAATCATTGATTAGACTAATCTGGCAAATATGCCAAAAGATGACTAACTTCTCTGCAAATGGGATGATAATGAAGAAATATAGGAAATGTCTAGCATCTTTCTAATGTGAAGTGAAATATGTTTTGACAGTTATTCTAACCTTTCCAAATAATAAGATATTATTATTAGATTTTTCAATTCTTCATCCTCCTCTTTTCATATTTAAACATTTTTAAATGATTTAATGTATTTTAGTTTGAGATTTTGTTTTGGAAATTTTCACAAGGCCTCTTTGGATCCCTCCCTCTTTGGAGAACTATTTGGGCAATAGTTGATGATGATAATAAAATGTGGACAGTTCAGGTTAGTCCTCTCATTTAAAAACAGGGAGTATTTCCTCTGCATGAGTACTTATAATATGCCAGGAACTGGGTGAAATATGTTACCTTTTGAATATTTTTTTCTTGCCAATGTCTTTTCTTTTCTTTTTTTTTTTTTAAACAATTTTTTTTTTTAAATTTATTTATTTATTTATGGCTGTGTTGGGTCTTCGTTTCTGTGTGAGGGCTTTCTCTAGTTGCGGCAAGTGGGGGCCACTCCTCATCACGGTGCGCGGGCCTCTCATTATCGCGGCCTCTCTTGTTGCGGAGCACAGGCTCCAGACGCGCAGGCTCAGTAATTGTGGCTCACGGGGCTAGCTGCTCCGCGGCATGTGGGATCTTCCCAGACCAGGGCTCGAACCCATGTCCCCTGCACGGGCAGGCAGACTCTCAACCACTGCACCACCAGGGAAGCCCGCCAATGTCTTTTCTATGGGCTTGTTAGCAGCATCTGATTTGGAGGAAGTTTTTTGTTGTTGTTGTTTTTAATGGATATTCACTTCCTGGGATGATGGTCTTTCTAGTGGTATTCTGATTAAATTCCTGTGAATGATAATGTAGGCAAGCTTATTTTGTATTAGGCTATAAAAGTGGCTTGGGGAGATGATGGGGAACGGATTGGGCAATAGAATCCATTGGGGCCTGTGTAAAACATACTTTCCTCTGGTCTTACGTGTTGTGGCTTAAGGCATTAACAAATTTTGCTGAAGGCACACTGGAAGGCAAAACAATAACCAAACTGTGTGCTGAATGCATTTGTAATTGCATATACAATTTAATTGTTCAGGTAATTTGTATGTGAGCTAATTATACATGTAACTGTATATTAAAACATGGCTTTCTTCTCTAATACAACTCCCCATCATTTGGTAGGATGGAATATAAACTTATTAGCAAAATAAAATAACAGTTCCAAGTTATGCTACAGGGCAGTAATATTTACAAGAGGATGATCTGTTTCTTGTCCACGTGTCAGTCTGAAGATCATGTGGTCCTCAGGTCCCTTTCAGGGATATGCAGGATCTGCAGAATATGATTCTACTCCAAAATAGAGCTAGGACCCTAGAAGGAGAGGAGAGTGGAGTAATTCAGGCGTTAGTGCTACTAGGGGGATGATTATTATACATGGAGACACATATTTAATATGGTTCATGTGTTTTGTATGCGTTTTATGCTAACAAAGTCGCTTACTCTTTAATCTACTTTACTGAAGACCAGGAGTGGGATTGGGGTTGGAGAGATGGAAGAGAAAGCCAAGTCCTTCCCCCATATTTAATGTACATAAAATATCTTTATACAACATGGTGAGGAAATTGCTGTGACATTTAAAAAAATGTCTTTAGTTAATGCTACCATTTTAACTCTGCAGTTTATTTAAGTGCTTTACTTAATTGGGAATACGTTTTATATAACATGATGCATGGTTCAAATAAGTGCATACCTTCTGGACTGGTATATCCTGAACACACCCTATTCTTTCATGGCCAGTTCTTCTAGGAGTGTTTTGTTTGCTAATTTAACATTCAAGAAGATAAGATAAATTGCTTTTATGGTATGAGACATTGGAATTGTCTGCTCTGAACACAAACACAATAACTTGTTTCAAACTGGCAGAATGAATATTTACAAACACTTTAAAAGAAGGATTTTATGTTTTCTAACCCTCCCTCACATGAAAGAAAAGCCACCTCTTTACTTTGTAAATATTGACAATGATTAAGTTATTTGGCATATAGTAGGTGGTTCCTAAGTGTGATAACTGAATAGACAAATGAATAAGAATCTAGAATCACCAAGGAGCAGACTAAGTCAAAAAAGGATTTTTTTTCAGAGTAAGCATGCTTCTAAAAGGGCTGTTAGCTATGCTGCTGGTACAAGTCCTCTGAGTATGTTTTTCAGCTGAAGTTGCTGTAGGAATAATGTTTTCCTTTACCCTACTCCACCTCACCATACTTTTAATCAAAATTACCTGAAAGTCAATTGATTAACATGTTTTAAACTGATTAATGAGTGAAACAATGTACTAACTACAACTAACCTCTCCCAGGCAATGCTTGTCTAATTTCCTGATTCCAAGGGAGACTTGTCTTTGGAAGCAATCCCTTCTATCATTCTTTTGGATCTGCCCCCTTTTTCCTGCTACCCTCAATCTGGCTCAGTGATTACGGAGAATATAGTGCCAGTGTTCCATCATTCAACTTTAACAGGTCCACATTCCTAGTCTTACCTCTACACCTTCTTTTCATTCCTTGCCTGTCATCCAGTACTTAGTTCTTGATACAGCCCCGCCATGCAGCCATTTCTGCTGTTTGGGCCTTTTACCACCTGACCCACTGGACCTAGGGATGATATTTGTAGTTGCTTATCATAGGAGTGAACCCCTGAGATGTCGGTGATTGTGAAAGAGCTCAGAATTGGGCATCAGGAACCTGGTTTACAATCCTGGCTTTACCACTCACAAACCGTAAACCCTTGGGTGGTTATTCACCTTCTGTGGCTTCCATATTCTCATCTGTAAAATAAGAGTTAATGCTAGGTAATTTTAGACTTTCTTCTGAATCAAATATTTCTCTATTAACATAAAATAGCTGTTTCAAGGAAGAGAAATATAATTGGAAATTTTTTGATGCATGGGTTGTGGAACATTTACTTATGTTAATTTTCTATAAATATTATGAAAACTATCCTGGGCAAAATAATCTATTATTAGATAGTACTTCAGCCTTGCTCTTAAAAAACATTTTTAAAGAAAAATGAGCTTTAAAAACCCTGCCTAGTATATTCTATGATTTTTAATAAAGGGGCTTAAGAACTTTGTGTAATTAACAAATCATTTCAAATTAATGAAAACCCACCTCAGTATAAATTAGGAGAAATGAATGACCTGATTTATTTTGTTCCAGACTGCAGACCAAAGTCTGAAGAATACATAAATAAGCAAGCAAGATAGAACTCATTGGAAAAATCACATCTGTCCACCATCATCACACAAAAAGGCACATTGTGTGGTCTTGAGAAAGATTACACATCTTCCAAGAGAGGAAGCTCTTTCTCTAAGACAGAGGTGAATAACTAGAAAAGCAAAAGGTTCTGTGAGAAAAATGAAAGACTGGGTGGGGAGAGCCAGAATTAGAGGAAGAATTGAGACAAGAGGAAAAACCAAGGACAAATAGTTTTTACTTGGACATTCAGGCTTGCAGGTGTCATCTGAAATTGCAAAAGGAAAAAAAAATGAGCTTGGGATGTGATTAGGATAGTCATATTGTGTATGTTGAACAAAATATAATGAAAGAATGAACACAATGATTTAAGAAGGAACATATATATATATTTTTCATTCAGTTTCCTGCATCTGAATTTGAGTATAGAGTATATAGCCTGAGTATAGAGTATGTAACCTCTATAATAGCTGGATCATACCAAACTGGGTGGCAAGGCCACGTAAAGATAAAACTACAGGCCTCCAAAACATACAACATGTTCAAATTCTACAAAGCAAGAAAGAACTAGCATTTATAAGTGGACAATGTTATTGGAAGTTGGGTATTGCTGAGCATCAGGAAGGATGAAGTGCTTCCTGGATATTTCCAAGAAAAATAAAAATAAATGGATAAGTTTGAGCCTGGGATTCCTTCTGTGGCAGATGTTGTTGACTGGCTTGCCCAGCACTTAATCTCAACTTTTTCTTCCTTTCCAACCCCAATTATAGAGACTGGAAAGTAAAATACTTGCTTTCCCAGCCTCCCTTAGAACTGAGGGTGGCCATGTGACTAATGAGAGCTAAAGAGACATCTGGTGGGGTTTCCCCTTGTCCCCCTGTTCTTTCTGCTTGAATGAGGACATGTTCCCTATAGCTGTGGCAGTTATCTCGTGACTATGAGGGAAAGGGTAAATGAATCAGACAACAGTCATCACATCACTGAGCCACTGAATCCATGCTACCAGTCATTTACCTTCAAATTTATTGTCTAATAAAAATAATTTCTCATTTGTTTAAACCCCTGATAACCAGTTTGAGTCTTTCTTGTAGATAAATGCATCCCAATACACCTTCCAGAGAAGCAAATTCATAATGCTTCCACGTTATGCACTCTGATTCCACAGTGAGGTGAGACTTATTTTGCTTCAGGTCTCTTATCCTCTTTCCATGAACAAATAGAGTCTCTTCCCAGAGCATCTTGGCAAATAGACACAGGAGCTTGCTGAGGTCATTCTTGCATCCTATGTGTTGAAAGAAGTAGAGGTAAAGACTGTTCCCAGAAACATAAGCTCTCTGTTCTCAGAGCAGAAGCAGACTAGGGTCCTAGAACCTAGCATGTTCCTTCCTCTGCATCTCCCTTCTTTCCTCATCCACAGGACAGTCAGAAAGACAACTAGCTCAGGGTCTCTGTGCCTGAGAAACTGTGCTCTGTGTGTGTGAGTGTGTGTGTGGTGTGTGTGAAGTCATCTCTATGCTTCCTCCACTCCCAATAAGTAAGGCAGGGAAAGCAGGAATGGAGCTCAGTACCACAGCTACGAAGAGCAAAACTCAACTTGAGATCAGCAGTAGAGAGGGGACGCCAAGTTTGCTGTGAACAGCAATAGTAAAGGGAAAGACTTTGGGGTGGCTTAAATGTAGTGAGTGATCCATTAAAAAAAGTTGAGAAAATTTATACAGAATAATCATTTTGGGTGGAAATTAGGGGCTGTTCACAAAAAAGAAGAAAGTGTGGAAAGGTTATTCTGGCCTCATTTTCTCTTCCAGTTGCTTAGATTATATTAGCAATGAAAGTAACTGGTCATGCAGATGAAATGTATACAAGTGAAACCTGAACCACTTTGGAAAAGTCTACTCATGGAGACATCTAATTGGTAGAACTGCCAGATTGGCCAGAGACTTTGCAAATATTGATACTAACAGAAAATATCTGGACTACTAGTTTGGCCTGCAAAAGGGAGAATAAATTTGATTGAAAAATAGCACTCACTGGAGACATCTGTCCTGTGTAACATCCACACATAGTCTTAAAAGGGGTAAGAAAACCTTTGCCCCAGCCTTCTGAGGTATTGCTTAATAAAAATTATGAAATCTGTGACAGAGATGGCTGTCATCATAGAACAGTCAGAGCTATTTAGTATCAAACCATTCATATTTAGTAATATTAATATTAAATTGTAACCTGATATATTATTTGTGCTGAAATAAGATGGTATCTAATGATATTAATATGGAAAATCTGATTTACTTCATTTAACTCAAACACATTTGCGGTGAACATTTTTAATCATGAAGGAAATGTCACTTCACTTGTAAAGAATTTAAGAGTTCCTGTGATCTGAATTGGAGATCAGATTTCCTCTATTAATTATGAAAATTTGAAACTAACCTATATATTCTAGAGAACTGAGACAATTACAGATATGAATCTTTATGCCATAGAAATGATAGCTTCAGTGGTATTTTGGGAAAGACTTACAAATAGTTTATTAACCAACAGTACCCTTTTCTGATTAAAATTAAGTAGATTCATATATCCACTGATACTGGGAGTTAGTATTGAGTACTTCTCATTTCCACTTTGGCTACCTGTCATCTTTACTAGTTCTTCTGGTTGTCATTGACTTTTGATGAAGGAGGAGTTTATAAAGAAAATAAGCCAAAAACCTAAAAAACTCTGCTGTTGTGGGCAGCACACATAGTTTCTCAGAGTGAAAGGTTGAGAAGTCGAAATACAAGGCTTGGTTAATATTCTGAACAATGTAGTTTTATATGACCTAATTGATGGATTTGTCCATTGACTCCCTAGAGGCTGAAAAGGTATGACTCTCAGGAAGCTTTTCTTGTGTTTATTCTTCAGTTTTCCTTTTCATATTTTCCAGTCATCATTCCTTGTTAATATTCCTCTATGGGCTACCTTAAGTGATTTCTCATTTTAATGGCATTTTTGCTCTTCTATTTCCTGATTAGTTGCTATCCTGCCAAATTATACATTTTCTTAATCTTCACTCATAGCTTAATTCCTTCAACAACATTTCAATGATCATTAAACATTTCTTTCAATATGCCTCTGTCTTTACCAGATATGAATGTAGCAGTGTCACCAGCATTATCTAGAGAGTTTTAATTTTAAGGAAATTGTACTACAATGATAAAATCTAGCATTCCATATGATTTTCCACTATTGTATTTAACCATGGATTTGTATTTAAGTTCATCAACATTTGTTCTTAAATAATTTCTTTCAATGGAATTCCGTCTGAACCAAATAATTTGCCTTTACATTCTTTTAAAATACCTCATTTCCCCCCAATGAAAGTCTGAAATGTTCATTTAACATTGTGTGGTGTGTGTTTTCTGTTTACAAAACAGCAAAGTGAACATACCCTGTACCCTTAGCATTTTTGACATATTTCAGTCTGTTGCAGGCACAGTATTTCTGAGATTTCCTCTTGGGATTATTAGGGATAATCCTGGGGAAGTTCTTTGGAGAGTACTTGTTATTCTTCTTTACAGATGACTGCAAGAGTCTCGCACACCAGAAAAACCTCTGTTGGAGGAAGATTTTGACTGTTTGCTCTAGTGACTAATCTCTGATAGGAGAATCCAGTGTTTGATATATTAGATAATTTATCAGAGAAAATATGGGGCTCCCGAAATGGCCAGAGGGGAATCCCTTCCGTCATCAGTTGTATTGAGATATATTGTGACTCATTTTAAAGGGAGTTTGGCAATAATAGTGTCATGGGCAAGGGGTTTGAATAAAACTTATGGCTACATGTGATCTCTTCTTGTTCTAGTCAGAATAATTTTAGTCTTGTTCTTCAATGTTTCAGGTTGACAGTTATGAGATTTGGGGAGAAAAAAAGATTAAGGTAAAACAGGACTTATTCACTTCAGCAAACATAGACTTAGTTTTCTTTGCAGGTGTTTGTTACCCCTCTTCTCCTCAGTCCACCAATTTGGTGAATGAGCCTTCCAGCCAGGACGAGTAAGAGATGATTGTGCCTCTGTCCAAGGGGTGCCTTCTAGGCCTATGGCTAGCACAGTGGCTGCTACCAACTGTGAGGGGCTTTGGAGGCTCCATTGAACATGTCACCCACAACTGCTTGATCCTAGGCATCTTCTTTATAAGAAAGGCATCTTTCTCATGATTCTTTGTAATATGCTAACTTATTTGGTTTATAATTGGTGAAAACAGAGCATATATTTTTGAATAACTCCTAAGTTATATAACTCCAGAATTTATAAGAAAAAAATAAGGTAACAGAGCTCTTCAAGATTTAAAGAAATGTAGTATGGTACTAGTGGACTATTTTACTACATAAGGGAGTTCAGAATTAAGCTTTATTATCCTTAAAAAAATGATCAAAGCCCCAGGAAAAGCTTCCTTTGGCTTCTAAGTATTTTACAAATCCAGGGAGTCTCTGTGTCAAGTATCACTTGCTTATTTATTGAGTGTTTCCCTAAATGACTAGTGTCATCTCCCAATGGTCATTAATATTCTTTTCCAAAGGTTCCATCTGTCAGAAATGGTGAAATGTGATCCATTGTAAATAGCATGAGGTATTTTCATTGGTTCCTGTGGTCTACCATGGCTTGCTGCTGCTCCCAAGGGGAGACAGAGGTTCTGTTCAACACAGCTGGAAAGTTTCTAGCCTCCAAGTGTCAAATCAGGAGCAGAGACACAGCAGTTTTCAAAGGAAAACAAAACAAACAGCTGATACATCTATCTCTTTTTCTCTTCTAGTACATATTCTATCACCACCCCATTTAAATTTCACTCTCTCACCTTTGTTTGAACTAAAGCTTGAGTTCACTTTGAGCCAATAAAAATTACAAGAAGGAAATATCTGTACTGTTAAGTAACTAATGCTACTGTGATAGTACAGCAAAGTGAAAATCTAATTAAAGATCATACGGACAAGGTTTCAGTGGATGATGTTTTCAAGGCAGAAAAAAGTTGGCACTACAACGATTAATTTCACATATGAAATTCGATTCATGTCAAATTTGCATTTGTATTGTCTTATATTTTATAACATTTAAAGTATATACTATTCCATGACATTTGATCCTTGAAATAAATGGAAGGATATGTATGTTACACAGATTTAGTTTACAACATAAGTAGAAGAGCCAGTACAAGATCCTAGTAAATTATTTACAGAAGTTATCTGCCTGTGTTAGAAAACATTGTTGAGTTGTAAAGTGAATTATTTAAGAAATTCTCATTGATTTGCTGCTAAGTATTTTAAATGCTTTCTGGAAGGCAATTTGATACACGTTTTTGTGGACCCAGAAATTCCACTTTTAAGAATATATTCTAAGTAAATAATCAGCATTTGCACAAAGAGTTAGCTACAAAGTGGTCTTCTGCAGCATTGTTCATATATTATTTAGATTAAGTAACAGTAACACTGGCTGCTGTAAAAGAAATCCAAAAATTTTATGACTGGACATACAGAAAGGCATATTTCGTGTTCATACAAATTCCAAAATGGATGTCCTTAGTGAGTGCACATCCATATAATTATTCAAAGACTCAAACCCCTTCCACCTTGTGATTCCTGACGCCTTCCTCCTCTGAACGAGATCCTCTGCCTTTGGCTGACCTATGTGATAACAAGAATATGGAAGTCACATGGAAGATGCTTTATTTTGAGTATGCAAGTGGCGTAGATCACTTCTGCTACCATTTCATTGGCTAGACACAGTCTATGATTGCCCAACAGTATGGGAGTCTGGGAAATGTACTCCAGCTTTGTTCTTAGACAACAGAAGAAATAGATTTTGGTGAACATGTAATAATTACAAATTTTAATTGTAGATACACTTTAAAATAAATTATATCCATATAGTAGAACACTGAGCAGTTAAGAAAAAAAAATTTAATACTGAATGCAATGATAAGGTGTTCTTGATGTATTGAGTGAAAAGCATGTATTACAAACAGTACTTTTGGCACAAATGTTATCATTGTTCACATGGTCACCGTGACTTATGAAGATCCTTTAGTTATAGAAAGCTGACAGAGCAAAACTTCTGAAATGATATCATCTCAGTGATGTTATAATTATTACTTTCCCAAGCTTTCCTTCTTTTTCTTTTCCCTTCTAAAGCCACATATGTTTGGTAATGAGACCATAACAAGGCAGAAAGATTTCATACTGTGAAAACTGATTGGTATAGGTTTGAATATGGATTTTTGTCATTTATTAGCTGGGCTAACTCAAATCCCAATTGATCAACTTATATGAAGATAAATTTCTTTTCTTTTTGAAAAATGAGGAAAATAATAATCTACTTCATATGTTTATTATGAAGACCAAATGAAATTTCATATGGAATATACTTAGCAAATTGTCTAGAACATAGAAGGGGCTTAAAAAAATACTGCAAATGATGGAGAGATGTCAATTGTTATTTTTGATATCATATAGCAAGTCCATTTATTCTAACTGGATAGTAATTTGTTGAAAATATCATATTCAAATGAAGTACTTTTCTCCTGTTTTTTTTTCCTTCTAATAGCTTGATATACATTTTTATATGAAATTTTCTTGTCTTAAAACTCAGCATCTTATCTATCACAAACCTTCCGAAGTATATATCACAGACTCAATATTTATTTCTGTTTTTTGAATATTTTATTTTTATTATATTTGACATTGGGTGGTCCTTCTGTTCTTGACTAAGTACTGAGAACTGCCTTCTCAAATTGAGGTAAAAGATTGTACATTTTGGAAGACATGTAGGTTGCCTACCAGATAACCTTTTTCTCCCTTCCCCTTAACAGTGGAAAAGTCTGTTTGTCATTATGGACCTGAAAATGTCAGACTCTGGCTATCCAGTCTTTCATGCAGCTAGGGTGTGGACAAGTGATTTAATCCTTTAGTCCTGTCCAGTGAGCCACAGGAAAAATCTTCTGGGGATGTCTCAGAAAGGTGTTCCTCCTGATAGTGAACTGACTGTGGTCTCAGCTATCTAAACTTCCTTGTATCCAGATCCTTTGCAATAGAACTTTGTGGTTCTCCTTAGCTAGAGATGGAGCCTATTTCCTCACTTCCTAAGTTTAGGTTGATCTTGTGACCTAGTTTTGGCAACAAAATATAACAGAAGTGATGGTGCACCATTTTGAAGCCTAGTCTCAAGAAACCTTGAAAGGTGGGACTTCCAGAATAACAGAGTAAGGGTCTAGATGGACTCTATCCCCAGCAAAATGACAATTTATCTGGTAAAAATTAAAAAAAAAACATTTTTTTTAAGTTTCTGGAAATTTTCCTAAGAGGATAAAGCAAATGGAGAAATATTCATTCAGTAAAATCTACTAAATTGGTGAAAACAGTAAGAGTCTGTGAAATTGCTGCAGCCATTTTGGAACTATGAGGGGAAACATTGGCAACACCCTGAAAAAAGAAGAATGGAAATTATAGAGAAGAGATCCTTGATAACATCATTGAATCCCTGAAGTGGCTACGTCTTGAATTGTACTTACTGATTACTTTTTAATGTGAGAAAATAAATTCCTATTGTTGAAAAAATTTTAATTTGAATATTTTATTTTTTGCAGACAAGTTGATATTCCCATGATTATTCTCTGAGTAGAACTGATCCATGGCAAAATTGTGTAGATTGTAAAGTTTGCACATGGGTGCGTTCTTTCTAAACTGATATCCTTTACTTACCCACTCACTTCCATGTGCCCGCAAAGTGCTTCATCCTCCAAAGGCTTGCTTTTCCCAGTACAGTATGTGTACATGTCTGCATGCTCCCACCCTTAATATTTATGACCCATTCAAATGCAAGATGTTGAATAAGTCTTTCCTAATTCAAACAGGATTACTTGTACTTTAGCTTTTGCATCCCGGGCTCTACCAAACTGTGTAGTCAGGTATCATAAGACAAACAAGGGACTCATTAGAGTCCTTAGATAAACACTGAATGCTGGCTATTTTCAGAGGTCATTTTTGTTGACCCAGGTGTGTGCGTTGCTGGATCTCTCTGCAAAGAGTCTTAAAAGCATGGCATGGCCTTTATAAAAGTCCATATGTAATTTAGTATAAGAATCCAAGTTTTCTGACTTCAAAATTACTACTGCCTGCATTGGGTCAGGTGTAGCCTGAATGTCAGCCACCTGGAACCCACTTAGACTCTATCCTGGAGGAGAACCATTTTTAAATTCTTGCCTTTAGACTCTCATAATTCCTTCAAAATTTATTATTATGTTTTACTGTGTTTCTCTTTTCTTTGCAAGAGCAATCACCATCAAAAGAATATGAATTATAATGGATGAATAAATGTTTGGTAATCGTGTTTTTATCTTTAGTTTTGGAAAACTTATCAGTCTCTTTTTGGTATTTGAAATATAGATGAAAAGAAGCTATATAGATGAAATAAAACAGCTCCCTTGAAAAAGAAACAATGACATACCAGCTTTTCATTTTTAGTAAATATAGCTTTCCTAGGTGCTATTTCAGTTTGCTTCTCAATAAGAGAAGATAACAAATAAAGCTCATGATTATATGTAGTACCAAGAAAGAAGATAAAGCCTCCTACCAATGTAGCTGGGTAAGTGTGAAAATCCATTTCAATTTGTATTCCTTTCATGGGCTGCTTGCTCATAGTTAATCACTTACCCTGTGTTGAGGTCTTCGCAGTATTTGGTTTCAGAAACTGCCTCTTGAAGGCCTTGCACTTGGACGTTGGCCTTTTATTTTATGGTAGTGGAGTGCTCTCTGTGACTGACCTCAGATTCAGACAATCTTAAGTCTTCTCTGCTATTGTTTCCTGGGGGAAATAATATTTTAGTATATTCTCAAAGTTATTGTGAGTTGGGTCCTTTGTTAATTGTTGCTAAAAATATCCTAATACATATAAGTGACAAGGCAACAAAATCATAAGCACTGGTATCTTAAGGTAGGAGATTGAATAAGGAATAAAAATCAGTTGCAAGAGACCAAGATGAAAAAGACAACAAAAAAAGATGGTAAATAAGAATGGCATAAATGCACTTTTATAAGCAGGTTTGTGGGTATAGGATAAAAATTCTGGAAGAAAAATTTTAAAAACTCTTTTAAGATTAAACTATTGTATATATATAAGAATGATTATTATGGAATAATTATAATAGAAAAAAATTATACACAATTTAGAAGTTCAATAATAGGGGATAGGTCATGGTTGAGTTGCCTCATTGCAGAGGTGTTTGACCATATAATGGTGCTTCATGTGCATGATACAATGCAAATGTAAATTCAAAATATAATTAAAAATGAAATGCAAATGCACAAATACAGTGCAAATTCCCTGTGGAATTGTGCAACACAATAGCCCTGGAACTACTTGAGTAAATGATGGTATATCCATCTAAACTGTTGTATGTCCAATAAAGGGATATCATAAAAGACTAATGACATCAAAAAATCTCACCGCAAAGGTTGCAATGCAAATATATTCTGCAATTGTAAATATATTCTGCCATATAAAAAATACATAGAAAGAAAGGGATGAGGATATACTGAAATATTATTTGTGCAAATATGAGTCATTATAATTCTCTTGATAGTGTAATTATGCATGATTTTAACTGTCTTCTTTATAAGCTTCTATATTTCCATTTTTGTACACAGAGCAATTGTTACTTTTATGATTAAAAAAACCCCTCTTTTAAGTTGTATGGTCCATTGGCATAGTACTAAGTAGAAACGAAAAGAAAAAATGGATTCAGTTCTTCTCACTTGTCTTTAATACTGAAAGTATGGCTGTGTTATTTGGATAATGCCTCCATTATATTTGATAAATGACATTCTTTCTATTGTTTCCCTTGCTCCTAAAACAGTGTCTTTCACAGGAATCAGACTTATTTGGTCTCTATTTCATGTAAATAAATAGTCTACTTCTGCAAAGTCAAATGCAAAGGTTCTGCAGATATCAGAGTCTCAGCAAGAGACGGCCTCAGCATTCAGGAAGTGTGAAACACACAGGCTTCATTCAGGTGGCTGCATTTCCTTCTGAGTAGTCTATTCCCGTAGGTACATCATTGCTCACACCTTTGGTTTTTTCTTATCTATAAGAATCTGTCAGGACTTTTTAAAGGAGCAACACATTGTTATCTAATCAAGTGCTTTGATTTGGAGAGTAAATTCACTGATTTGAGAGAATAGTTTGTGAGGTTTCTGTAGGAAATCATATTACTTAGGAGAGATCAAAATTTGTGGCAACCTCCTCCTAATCTTTTTTTTTTTTTTTTTTTTTTTTTTTTGCGGTACGCAGGCCTCTCACTGTTGTGGCCTCTCCCGTTGCGGAGCACAGGCTCCGGACGCGCAGGCTCAGGGGCCATGGCTCACAGGCCCAGCCGCTCCGCGGCATGTGGGATCTTCCTGGACCGGGGCACGAACCCATGTCCCCTGCATCGGCAGGCGGACTCTCAACCACTGCGCCACCAGGGAAGCCCTCCTCCTAATCTTTAAGGCTAATCTCACAACAAACTATGGAACTTTTAAAGAGGCATTTCAAAGGAATTAGAGCCACTAGAAGGCCATATATTGTGAATTTTGGGAGCTCAGTGTATTTAGCAACATTGGAAATTTGATGGCTCCAGGAAAAAAAAAAATGGAAAAAATAACTAAGAGGTTGTTTTATCTTATATACCATAAAGAAGAGAACATTTCTGTTTTTAATTTCCTTTTGAAGTATATGGCTTCAGGCAATCAAATAAATTGTCACAGTGTCTATGGCTTACTAGTTTATTTCATTTAGGCATCATGTTAATGAGTCCAAGTTTCAGATTCATCCCCAGGTAAGCCAATAAATTTACTCTGGCTTAGAACCAACAACTCCACCCAGATTCAGCCAGCCAATCTTGCAGAATTGTTTCTTGAGACTGGTTGAGTATGGGTAGATGGATTGGTGCAATTCTCACCACCTCCTAGAAAATCCACTCATACCCAATGTTGTATGAAGAGTGAATTTGAAGCCAAAAACTCAGCCTCTGTGCACTTGTGCCAAATAGAATCTCAGAGACAGAGTTTTGGGTGAAGTAGAAAGTAATAGCTTTATTGCTTTGCCAGGCAAAGAGGGACACAGTGGGCTCATGCCCTTCAAAAACTGTGTGTTCCCACCTGGGAAAATTTTGTGAGGAGTTTTATAGAAATGGTTCAAGGACAGGGTTGATGATAAGATTAGGGTGTGTGCAGGGCCTGCACTCCTTTAATCTGGGCTCAGGAAATCTCTTGATGAGCTTCTCTGGTTCCTTTAATCTGGCCTCAGGTAGTCTCTTGATAAGCTTCTCCGATTCTTTTAATTTGGCCTTTGATCTTTTCTGGAATGAAGAATGCTAACACTTTCCATTTGTTGGGGAGTTTAGTTGGTAGAGAGCTCAAAGATATTGTTATGTGTATCCCTTGAGGCAGAACCAGTACCCTGCCCCAAGGCTGCACTATTGTTTCTTGGCTGCTCCTCCCTTGTCTCTGCATCCCCTCCCTTCCCTGATTACAAACTGTTCAAATCTTCCCTTTGGAACCCAGGGAAGGTCATGGAGGCTGGAGTCTGATCCTTACAAGCAATGAATGGGGGACACAGAAAGGCTTCTGTGCCCAGGAGCCCCACAGGGTCCTGCTTGGTTTCAGTTTCTTCATAGAAAAACAGCAGCTTCTTGGTACAAATGCTGCAAAGCCCAGTGGTTGAGCATATGGACTTTCTAGACAAGCTATCTGAGTGTAATATCCTGGCTTCAGGCTTACTAGACATTCAACTCTAGACAAATTACTTAACCCCTCTGCCTCAATTGCTCCATCTGAGAAGTAGATCAGATAGTATTATATAATTCATTGGGTAGTTGAAAGGATTAACTGAAGTGATACATTTAAAGTTCTTAATGTAGCTTCTGGCACATTAGTAAATGCTCAGAAAATGTTACTACACCCAGTCTCTTGTTTTAGAAAGCAGCTTCTCAACCTCCATGATGGTTGTGGAACTCAAAGGATTGTACACATTGTTTTTGTGACCCTGTTTGGGTTCAATACAAAGGGTGATCACTGTGGATTTAACATAGATAGTGTTTTTTGGCAGGCCTGGATCTCCATTCTTTATGTAATGTAGTAAATTGGATGTGACCTGCCATCAGCCTGTTGCCATTTAAATGAATGCAAATGAAAGCCCAGACTTCTGTCCCACAGATGAGTGAGTCAGGGATTCCAACCCAGCAAACTGCCTGTTTATGTAATAAATCATTGAAAGCTCTCTCTGTGTGGCATTTTCTAGTTTTACTTAAAATCTGTTGCTGAAGCCAGAGGTGCCCTGAGAGAGAGGTTGTGTGAGAAGAATTTAACCATGAAAAAAGTTTATCTTAATCTTTTTCACAGGTATTCTGTGTCTTGACAATCTCAGGGAATTTTATTGGCAGGTTGTCTTGAGCCTCCTGTTGCAGAAATTGGAATGCGTGCACCACTAGATGAGACAAACAGATGGTGTAGATCAGAGATTTTCCACTTTCTACTGAGAAACTTGAAAAGATGGGGGAAAATTAGAATCACCATTGATGGAGAGAAATTTCCAGATTCCTTATCAGTTAAAATCATTACCTGAAGCAAAAGGTGCTCTCCTACAAAATTATGTTTTATTTTAAATGAATTCTTTTCACTTTCTGTAATGTTCAAATAATTCTCCTAAGGATAAAAGTGAAAATTATATAGTAAATGGAACAGCTGCAATTTTTTTATGTGGCTATAGTGTTTTCCTTATAGTAGTCATTAGATCTATTTTTTAAGTAGTTTGTCTAAGATGTACATTTAATTAGGTTTTCAAACCTCTCTAAACAGCACTGTTGACATAAAGACTTGAAGCCCCCATACAGCTTTTGTCAAACTAGTTGAGTGTCAGAATTTTCAGGGCCTCTTTCATTCTGTGTTATAGAAATGATACATTTGGGGCAAAGGGAAAATACAGCATCATATGTATTATTTTATTTAAAGTTTTACTTGCTAGAAATACAGTGTTATTATTCTTCAGAATAGTATCTTTCAGATCCTCCTTTCTTTTTGGTGTATAGAGGGAGGCTAGTCTATAGAGTCTGGTATGTCTGGTTTCTTTCACTTAGCATAATGCCCTCCAGGTTCAGCCAAGTTACAAATGGCAGAATTTCCTTCTTTTTAGACTTGAATAGTATTCCATTCTCTCTGTCTCTCTGTCTCTGTCTCTCTGTCTCTGTCTCTCTCTCTCTCTATATATATATATATATATATACACACACACACATACACACACAGTAAAGTTATTGTATAAAGATAATGTATAAAGTTTTCTTTATCCGTTCATCCATTGATGGACACCTAGGTTGTTTCCATACCTTAGCTATTGTGAATAATGCTGCAATGAACATAGAAGTATAGATAACTCTTGGAGATAGTGAGTTTCCTTTGGATACATACCCAGAAGTGGGATTGCTGGATTATGTGGTAGTTCTATTTTAAATTTCTTAAGGAAACTCCATACTGTTTTCTGTAGTAGCTGCACAGCTTTACATTCCCACAACAGTGTACAAGGGTTTCCTTTTCTCCACAGCCTCACCAGCATTTGTTATTGCTTGTCTTTTTGATGATACACATCCTAACAGTTGTGAAGTTACAGCTCAGGGGTAGAACATTTGATTGCAGATGTGATTTAAATGAATGGAAATGGAAGTTAAAGATCTTGAGACGGGATGATTATCCTGGATTACCTGGGTGTAATCACAAGGGTCCTTATAAATAGGAGAGGGAGGTGGGAGAATCAGACTCAGAGAAGGAGATGTGAAGGACCAAAGCAGCGGTTGGAGTGATGTGATTGCTTGCCTAGATACAGAAGAGGACTTGAAGATGGAAGGGGGTCACTAACCACAGAATGCAGCTGGCCTTTAGAGGCTGGAAAAGATAACAACAAAAGGATTCTCTCTTAGAACCTGCAGAAGGAACATAGCCCTCTTGGCACTTTAATTTTAGCCTTATAAAAAAACTATTTTAGGGCTTCCCTGGTGACGCAGTGGTTGAGAGTCCGCCTGCCAATGCAGGGGACACGGGTTCGCGCCCCGGTCTGGGAGGATCCCACATGCCGCGGAGCGGCTGGGCCCGTGAGCCATGGCCACTGAGGCTGTGTGTCCGGAGCCTGTGCTCTGCAACGGGAGAGGCCGCAACAGTGAGAGGCCCGCGTACCGCAAAAAAAACAAACAAACAAACAAAAAACCAAAACCAAACTATTTTGGACTTCTGTCCTCCAGAAGTGTAAGATAATAAACTTACGTTGTTTTAAGTCTTTAAATCTGTGGTAATTTGTTACAGCAACAATAGAAATCTAATACATATAGGAAACAGTTCATGAACTGCACTATTGAGAACTCAGAGTTTAGAATTCACTTACTCTGGTGAATATAGAAGAAGCATCCAGCATCTATTGCCACTCCAGTGGCTGTCAATGTTCCCAGCCAAGCTGGGTCTATTCCCTAATCTCCAAGTGTGTTCTCCAAGTCTTCCTGCCTCTTTGCTGATGTTCTTACTGCCCCTCCTCCTGAACTATCCTCTTGTTATTCTGTTCAGACTATATTCCAGCCAACAGGTTCACTTGTTTTAGAGACATACTGTTGTCTCTTTGTCCTGCATTACCGTCATTTAGCTGAGAGAAAAATTACTTTTCTTGGTTGAGCTGTGGAAAACTGCACACTCCTTTTGTGAGCAAAGATTATAAGTGTAACAGTCTCAAATTTAGTTACTGCCTAAAGTAGGGATGAGGAAATTCAACTCATAAACATTTGGTGAACAGCCATTATCTTCAAGTCATAGGGCTTATACGAGAGGAAATATGAAGAACGAAGTCTATACCTAGAGAGCTAACAGTACTGTGGGTATGACAGATAAGGTCATAAGTAAGCAAACAAGGCAGTGTGTGACAAGTGCTGTAGGTGATAGTAAATGGAAAGAATAGGGCTTGGCCATCAGAAGGACCTGGATGATTTATGTCACTTACTAGTTTTCTGTCACTCTTGATTTCCTCGTATTAATTTTTATCTGAAAAAAATGTGCAAATGAATTTCTACTTCACAAATGGCTGTGAGGATTAAATGACAGGATTGATTGGTTGGTTTACTGATTAATTTAACAAATATATGCTTAGTGCCTGCTGGACCCTATTCAAAGTTCTGGGAACATATTTGCACATGAAATAAATTCCCAGTGCTCATGGATCTTATATTGTGGTAGGAAGAGACATAGAATAAACATATAAATGGATAAAGATAATATCAATTAATGAAAAATATTATACAGTTAAAAAAGAAAAAGTCAGAGCATGACTGAGGGGAGGGAGATGCAAAGGAGACTATCCCCAGCATCAGTGCACAGTTCCTGATATTGCGTTAAGTTCCTGTCACTTAGAAAAGGATTCCACTTTGTGAATTTTGCAAAATTTGTTGAGGAGGTAGTGTTTGGGTTTTAAAGTTGAGGAAGATTTCAGCAGGAAGGGGTGGCAGGGAAAGGTATTACAGCTTTGAGATGAAAATATTCATAGGCCCAAAGATCCTAATGTGTGTGTTATTTCTGAAAAAGTACATTATTTCTCCCATTCATCAGACCCTATTTCACACCAGTTGGGTTCCAATTTTGAGTAAGGGGCATTGAACTCACAGGGCTTTGGCCTAAAGTTGGGAAGCATTCTCTCCTCCAGTGATCTAGCTGATTGGCTCTGCTGCTTTCTATAGTTCAGCCAGCTCTGCAAGTTTGGACCAACTTGTTGACCCAGGAAACTGGACCACCAGGCAGGCTCCTGGTAATCAAGTTTTATCTCTATTTCCTGTGTAACTTTCCTTCTTTCCCTCTCTCTCTCTTTAAAAATTTGGCTGTTGTTTCCAGTAGAATGAATCCCTCCTTGATTGCCAGAGATATTTGCCTAGCTTGTTTAATAGTCTCAATTTGCTAGGTTCGAATTTGCAAGACAAATTCAGTTTGAGGGAAAAAAATGGGAGAGGTGGAGTGAGGATGTGGGGTGCTGGAGGGAAGAGAGGGCAGGAGAGGTCAGGGATGCCTTTGGTTCACCACAGGATGTTCAGACTCTCTCACCAAAGGAAAAGCAAACAAATAGCAAACTGCCTGCAACGTGGGCTTAAGCCCACGCCTGTAATAGAAGGGGAGGGCATTCCTAAATGCTGACAGATGTGGCCTACATGAGTGTGTGCAGGAACAGTCCAAACCTTAATTTTTGGTTCTTTGGAATTTTAATTTTTTAAAATAGACTTTTTATTTCCTTGAGGATAAAGGATTCCTATCCTTCCTCATCTCTGTTCAGATTTCACCACTAGAGCTTTTTTT
Source organism: Mesoplodon mirus (assembly GCF_964341445.2). Classification (NCBI taxonomy): domain Eukaryota; kingdom Metazoa; phylum Chordata; class Mammalia; order Artiodactyla; family Ziphiidae; genus Mesoplodon; species Mesoplodon mirus. The sequence goes on along the minus strand of NC_138985.1, from coordinate 82,248,414 downwards.
TTTTCAAATGCAGGAAGCTGCCCTCCAGCTTTCTCCCCTCTCAAAGGTTGTGTCTTTTCCTTTTCCCCCTTATTTTTTGAATGAATTATCTATTCATGTTTCCTCCATTGCCTAACCACTTACTCATTTGCAGTCCAGTTCTTCTAGCAATCTAGTTTCTGTCCTCAGCAGTCTACTGAAATTGTTTTCTCTTTGTCAAAACCTGTTTGCCAGTTTTGATGACCTGCATCATGTCCTGGTCACCTCTAGGTTTATTATATTCTCTTGACTTATTTTTTATTTACATAGATATTAATACAATTATTTGTTTTCTTCTCTCTTCATTTTCCAAATATAGGCATTTTTTGAGACTTTGTTTTCAACCTTCTTATCTTTCCTCTCCTTTGGCATTTTTTCTTGTTTCAGTAGCTCTGATGATCTTTCTCTCAAACTCTCGGTCCAAATCCCCAACTACCTGATAGATGTTTCCATCCATGTTCTCTCATCAGCTTCTCAGTTTAGCACATCAAAGATGCGGTTCACTTTCTTCCTCTGATGCCTCCAATCAGATGTATAAAAAAAGTCTCATAATTAATGCATTTTTTTCAAGGAATATAGATGAAAAATGATACATGAAAACAAGATATTCAGATCTTCAGTTGCTGGTGCTTTTCATTTTAAGTGTTCCCCTGGTAAAGTTTTTAAGGCAGTCTGGTACACATTTTTAAGGACAATTTTCAAAAAGGGGTCCAACACACTCTTCTAAACTGAACATAAGAATTCAAGCATTTGAAACCCATTTCTAGAAGGTCCTGTAGAAAACCTACTCCATCTTAATACATTTATCATTCTATTATGGAGCCTCACCGCATCTCTTTACATACAAAGTTTCTAAGTTCCTAGCTGTCTTAGACTGAAAATTATTTTATTTTGTACTTTTTATAAGTTCTTTTGTGAATATCATAATTCTCTCTACAACCTGGGGAAGCCTATGGTGATATGAGTATTTAAAAAAAATCCCCAATTAGCCTTCCCATGTCACCACCACCTGATACTTTACTGCACAAAAACCAGGTTTAGAAGTTGTTTTTCTTCCTAAGTCTCTAGCTGCTGCCCTGCCAGCACGGAGCAAGGCTTGTGCAGCTAGTCACAGGCAGGGTTTCCTGTCAATAGGCAAGAGGAAGCAGTGCTTTTGGATGAACCCTCATTGTCCCAGCTGGAACAGTGATCACCAGGCAGTGATAAGGACCTTTTTCAAACCTACTCAATCTGCACGAATCTCCCTGACCTTGTTTGGGAGAAGAGGAAAGAAGGGGCGGTTACTAATAGTGTTGGGAACACTCTTCCTTGGCCCCTCATATCCCAGTCACCAAAAAAAGCTAAAACACACTGAGTATGATTCTTTTAAATAGTCAGAATGTTTATCTTGCCAAGACTTCGGATCTTGTTGTTGTGCAAAGTGAATATAAAATTACATCATGACATCAATTATAAAAAAAATAGTTAATAGACGATCTTAATTTTAATTAAAAATCAGATATTGTAATGTGTTCCAGAATGTATTTGACTTATCCATGTTCTTTTATTTGGAGTAATTCATGAGTTTAGCATCTTCCACTTAAGAAAGCTATGTCACAGAGTCTCCTTTTGTTTCACCTTTATATATTCCTCACTCTTTGCGTCTCATTCTTTTTTCCTTCAAGGGGTCTTACATCTAAAAGATGTTTCTTAAATATTTGTTGAATAAGTACTTGATACAATGAAATACATATCATCAGCTTGTCTTTCCTTCACCTAAAACTTGACATAAGTGTGATATCTTCTCAGTTATTTTAAAAATTACTTTTAATATGTTAAACCAAAACCATTATTCCCATGTTCCAGATGACAAAACTGAACCCCACAGAGGTTACATGACTTTGTGTGTGTGTGCAGGTTATGGTGATTCAGGGATCTAGGGAGTGAATTGGCTTGTAGATAACAAGTACATTAACAATAGTCTCTGACTTTGGCTGTTGTTACCAGTGCCCTATGATCCTAAAATAGAATGAAAAAACTCCCATAATTTAAATAACTTTCTTTGTAAGGAGTATTAACTTAGTGATACGCTAGGAGGAAAATTTAAGCAGTTAAACAATGATTTTGGTGTGTCTTCATTACCCAGAGATTGACAGCTAACATAGCTCCATTGTTCACAAGTATTTACATTGAACCTGTCATCTAATGAGGGTACATCCAAAGTGCTCCCTACCATGAAATTCTATTTAAAATTTATAAGGGCTAGAATGGGCTCCTAATTCTAGGTGAACTGGGATTAAAAAGTGTTTTCCAAGCAAGTGTAGGAAAGCAAAAAACAAAACAAAACAAATACAAAAGTTCTATTTTATTTCTTAGAATCACTACTATATTTTAAAATAAAATATTTTGAGTTCTTCCCATAGACAGTAAGCACAGGTTTGAGGGCTTTGGATTTAGATAATCTGAGTTTGAGTTCCAGATGCAATATCTTGAAATTTTGTTTAATCACTCTGAACTAAATGACATCATTTTTACAATGTCAAAATATAAATGAGCAATAATGCATGATAAGCACAGTAGTAGTAGTAGGTGTTTAAAAATAGTAGCTGTTATAATTATTCATACTTAATATTTGCTATCATTATTAATTTAAATATGCTTATTCTGTTTTTCAGTCAGTGGTTTTACCTCTATCTACCAATTTAAGTACTAACCTTTTTTTTGCACCAGTAAATGTTATACTCTGAATGAATGAATATATTAGATGCCATTCATATTGATCATGTGGGAATAATGTCTATTTATAAAAGGCTGCTTTTCTCTTATTGAAAAATCATAGAAATGTGTGACAGATATGTGATCTTATTTACTTCTGTTATTAACTGAGCATTCTTCACTTGAATTTATATCATAAAATAGCATGTTACTTTATAGAATTCAAGACTCACATTGTGTGTATGGTTGTGTGTGTTTTTGTGTATGTGTTGCCGATAAACTGTAATATAATATCATGCAGATATATATCCTACATGATATATGCAAGACTTAAGTAAGATGTGGTTTGACTTGTTTAAGTAAGATGTGTTTGATTTGACTCAAATTTCTGGAATTTCCAGAAATACACATAAATGATCTAATATAAAAGATGTGGTGTGATACCAGCATGACAGATTTCTTTAAAGCCAAAAACCTTCTTAAAATTTGTTACAAAAATAAGTATAACAGCATGTAAGGCAGAATTTTCAGATCATATTCAGCATCTGGAGAACATTCTGAATATGTTCTATAGATATTCCACACTAAAGGGGCATGTATTTTCAAACTCATTTGAATCTAAGAAATGAAAATTTTCAGATCAAATTGTTTAGTTTTAAATGGTTTTATAAGGATGCTAACACAATGTCATGTGTACTGCCATTACACAAAATGGCAGTATGGTTATTTGGGAGTATATGTTTGAAAACGGTACCATGTGTCTACATATACCCCCAAATCCCTGTTAAGGGTATATGTAAGTATCTGGTATAGTTCCAGATTAGGTGCTCAAGTCAGGGATAGCTGGATCGTGTATGTCTACTGGCCTTCCTCCCCTACAGCATTCTGGCCTACCTCATAATTCTTCCCCATCTCACCCTTCCTCCCCTGCCTTGCACACAGAATAAAGGCTACTATGTTATGCAGCTCCAGAGGGTGACATTTACTTTATAGTTTATGTATGTAAATGGTGCCCCCTGGAGTTGTTCGATGCTCAGCACGTTGACCACAGGCAGTAGCCCCTCCAAAAACTGGCTAAAATACACAGCTAACAAAATAGCAGCTTAGGAGTCCAAATTCATGATGCAAATACTTTTTTCTTAACAAATCTAGGTTTTTGTTTGGGAGGGTATACCATTGTTAAACTTTACATCCTCCTCCCATCTTCTCAACCAACCTGCACCTCCAGGTGTAAGTATAGGCAATTACATTGCTGATCACTTGACCTCTCTTTAACTATTGCCTTGTGATATATTTTTGGAAACCTATTTAATACACAAAGAGTTTTGCATTTTTCTACTTCTCTATGATTTTTGAATGGTGAGGAATATTCTACCTAAACCTCTTAATATCTCTCATGATTAAAGATAACTTATAAGACAATCAAAAGAATCACCATTCTTCATTTGGTTTGGCCAGGACAGTATAGAACTGGGGCTTGTAGAAGGGCCTGAAGAAATTCCATGGCATCAGTCTCAAAAGCTAAATGTTATTTGCTAACATGTTTTAGTCTCTATTAATAGTCCGATTTTAATTATTATTTATGAGTTGCCTAAAATCTTCTTGTTTATTTTTTTAAAGTACAACCAACCAGAGAAATAGATTCTATAAGTTTGGATTCATTATATGAAGCAGACTAATAATACAATCATCTTGTGGGGTAGAAGCCATAAAGGTGAATTTTCTGATTTTCTTATTCTTACTCTATACTGACACTTAACAGCAGAGTATTCATTCTTCCAGATAAGTGGGCTATTTTTAGCCAGGAATTACTTGAGGTCAGGGACTCTGCTTTATTTATCTCAATTTCCTTAATGCCTAACAGAGTGTTGGGAATGTAATAAGCATTGAATGTGTGTTGGTTGAAGTTTAATATCCTTTTTTGGATCTATCCTAGTTCCATTATATCTTTGAGGTAGAGTAAGGAGATGTACAAAAAAATATTGTGGATTTAGATATTGATTATTTTTATTTATGTGTTTCCAGGGGCACATAAATTCTTTTTATTTTGCAGCTAATAGAACATTATGATAAGGTGACACCATTTTTATATTTTTGAGCCATAGAAGTAAATTGAGCTAAAGCATTATGAGTTCAAGTATATATTAAAATTTCAACAGGATAATGTCACATTGTTGTATTGTATTGTTACTGAGATATTTTTAATCTTGTTAGTTGAAATAGCACATATTGTATAGGCTTTAAAAATCTAATGTGCTAGCTATATAGAAGTTATAACAACAATGCTTACATTTGGATGATGCTTTACAATTTCATGTCTAATATCTAATTTTATCAAGGCAACAACCCAGTGAGGTAGGTCCTTTTTATATCCCTTTTACATAAGAGGACATTGAGATACAGAGAAAGTTAGTCATTTGCTTATGATTATACAGCTCACAAGGTTATAACAGATTATCTGATTCCAAATTCAGTACTTTTTCCTAGACTTGGATAAGTCATTGATCTTTCTCAACCTCTATTTCTACACCTGTAAAATTGGCATCATACTATTTATCTTTCAGGGTGGTTATAAGAAATAAAGGTAATCAATGTTAAGTATTTGACACTCAATAAATAGTGGCTATGCTCCTAGTTTGAATGTAAAGGGCATAATCATCATAAAGGGCATCATCAGTTGATGAGACAACCAGCTAGTCAGAAGTACTTATATTCCCACCAAGAGTAGGAATGAAACTGCCAAAAAGAAAAATAGGGGTAGCCTTATAGTGAGAGATTGGAGGTGATACATACTTAAATGAATGTGATCACAATAACATGCAGTCATTGATAATGAGTTACCTAGAAGGAACATGCAGCTCTGAATGCCATAACAGGAACCAAACCACTGTCACCTGGAGAGCTGGAGGACTGGGACTGCCTTGGAAGTCTTTAAATCCCTGCAGAGAGGGAGACACCCAATAAACATTGGTGGAATGAATGAAATAATCATAAACTGCACTGTGACCTCTTTCATAATGCTGTCTTGTGTTGGGTTGATAAATCAGTTTATCAGTTTTGTATTCATAAAACATTTTCTGTAATCACACTTTGTCTCCCCATGAAGTAAGTGCTTGCGTTCCATAAGATGTCAAGTATATTCCCTTGAGCATAATAGATTTTCAATAGGTATTATTTGCTTGAGTGATTGTCAAGAGGCTGTGGCAGAACACTTTTGCCTCTCTTGCTTTGGACTGTCCTTTAAGAAGTTAGGTTGCCCAGTCTGTGGAAAGTAACCTTTGGTGGCCCATGTTTTCTTTCAGTGTAGGTGCTTTCATCACAGAATTTAGAAATGTTCGTTAACCCCTGCATTAGATAGATGCATCTTCCATTGGTTTGATTCTTGGGAAAGTACTTTATTGGCCCACTATTTTACTAGTAGCCTGCTATATTACTAGACTACTTATTCGCCTGCTATATTCCTAGAGATTTTCCCTGTTGTGGGCATGGGACTGGCCAACACAAAGTCTGAGAATCATGCCAAGTGGGAAAATGGAGATGGGAGCAGTGATCAAAAACCTGATCATTCACTCTTCTCTTTTCTGTGGAAATAGATACGAAAATGAGTTTCTATGCCCTTTTTGCCATCATTATGATTTTTTAAAATTATTTAGAAAGACTGAGAACTTTTAAAAGAATAATTTTGAGTAACTTAATCATGATTGCTGTCTAAAACCAGAATAGATTGACTGACAGGGAGCAGTGAATCTTCAGTCAACAGGAGCATTCAAACATACTTCAGAGACAGGATCTCTAAGATAAGGTTATTTCTTGAGTCAAGTCTATGATTGTAAGCATGGTCTCTCCCTTTATGTTACTGTGAAAGAATTGACCTAAACCTTTATTTAGGATGTTATGAGAAGTTGACCCCAAGTGAAAATCTCCTGAGAATTAGAACACTTGTAACTCACATTTTCAAAAAGCCTTGTCAAGATCAGAATGCTGGAGAAGAATGAACAACTTTAATCTGGCCTAAGCCATCCATGAATTTTCTTCTTGGTAAAATGGGTAATGCTAATTCTCAGAGGTTTAATTTGTAATCATTGTGGCTGGAGGAGAGAATTTTTCTCAAAAGAAGGCTTTTGGATTGTTCACTTTTTCCCCACTAGGCAAACTAATAGGATTAACAGTTAAATTTTTAAGAGAACACAATTTGGCAGGAGTTTAAGTCAGTCTATATTTGGTATTGGGAAGTGATTTTAGACATTGCATCAAGAGACAAATAGCTCAATTTGCCAGGAATCTGATACCATTTTATTTGTCCTTTCTGCCATGGTAAAATATGAAAATTTTTTTGGGAAAGATAGTTTACCGTGACCTACATTACCCATTAAATGTCAAATAAAAAGTAAAACATTTATACAGACTGAACCAAAGCATATAATTTATACAAAAAACTGTGTATTAAGATGCTGTATTAGTTTTCTACTGCTGCCTAACAAATTGCCACAAACTCCGTGGCTTAAAGCAACACAAGGTTACTATCTCACAGTTTCCATAGGTTAGGAGTTCAGGTACGGCCTAACTGAGTCCTCTTCTCAGTGTTGCAGATGACTGCAGTGCAGGTGTTGGCTGCAGCTGGATTTTCATCTGGGTTCAGGGTCCTTTTCTAAGCTCACTGATTGTTGGCAGAATTCAGTTCCTTAAGCCCTCAGCTCAACTAGCAAGTGGGAGGAGGATGAGAGAGTTTGGGAGTGACAAAAGTGGGACAAAAGTGGTCAGCAGAACATCATGGGAAACATGTGAAAGGTGGGAGGGAGCTGGTCAAAAGGGCTGAGTGCTACAGAGAGCAGAAACAGATACCCGTAGTCACTGGCTGTGATATTTTGGAAGTTATCCATGATCTTTGAGGTGGCAACTTACAGTTGTTAAGAATTAATAACCTAATGGTACCAGGAAATGAGGTTAAAAGACAGAAGAGATTCTTTCCCAGTATCATCAAGTGTGCTAATCAATTGCAGCTATTTTTCACAATAATACATTTGCCACCTCTATCATATTCAGACTAGAAGACACATGTAGTGGGTATGATATTTCTCAGGTCATAGCTCGCTTCTACAAAAATTATTTTTTCTTTAAATGGAATGTATTTCTAGTGCAAGTCTCCTTTCTACCTGATGGTAGGAAACTCAGTTATCTTCAAGTAAATTCAATCCATATGATGAGTTCTTTCATTTTGAGTCTTTAACTTGGTCAAAGAAGAGGTCAGGGACTTGCTCTGGGGATTCAGGTGCACATGTGACAGCCAGATTTTTCTTTCAGGAGGGTGCATTTGGGCCTCAGCAGTTCTCTGACATGTGCCATCAAGGGCTATGATGAAAATCATCTGGTTTGCTTGTGGGTCTATTTCCACTGCATTCACTGAGATGTTGCAGTCCTGTGGACTCTACCATCAGATCTATGTGGGTCTATTTCTACCCTGCTTCCCTCTGCCTTTTTTTCCCCCTGTATATCAGACATATCTGGTATTAATAGTTCACTCTCATTCCCTTCCAGCTTCTCCTAGGGAGCTCAGAAAACTCAAAGATTCACCTGAGCTGCTGAGGGCCAGGGTGAGGTGGATAAGGATAGTGATTTTCTATCTTAGGTCCTCACTGCCCAGACCTACCCCGTGGTCATTTCTACCTGATGGCTACCACACATACTGGGGCAGATGGCATCTCTAAGGAGTTCTTTGCCTCTTTGGGCTTTTCCTCTTCTGCCAGATAGCCTCAAACATGTCTGGCTGGATTATCCAAAATCAGCCCCCATCCCCAACTTATTGTACTCAGAGTAGGGTGTCACGCCACTCTCAGGAACTCAGAGATGTTTAAGCTGTCTTCCAACCTCCACAGAACTCCTTCCAATTCCTTTATGTTGTTTTCAGGGGTAGGGTTATGTAGCTCATCATAGTTTTTTCTTTTCAGTCTTTTTTTTTTAAGATTTATTTTATTTTATTTATTTTTGGCTGTGTTGGGTCTCAGTTGTGGAGCGCAGGCTTCTCTCTAGCTGTGGTGTGCGGGTTTTTTTCTCTTCTCTAGTTGTGGCACGTAGGCTTCAGGGCTTGTGGGCTCTGTAGGTTGCAGCATGCAGGCTCTCTAGTGAGGCGCATGAGCTCAGTAGTTGTGGCGCGTGGGCTTAGCTGCCCCCGGCATGTAGGATCTTAGTTTCCTGACCAGAGATCGAACCTGGTCCCCTGCATTGTAAGGCAGATTCTTTACCACTGGACCACCAGGGATGTCCCAGTCTACTTGTTAAATGATATAAAATGTATGTTAGACTTAGTCTCCTCTAGAGATTAGTTTTTTGATTTCAAAATACTCAGATCTTCTGAATTAGAATCCTTGGCTTTCACAACAATGACCCTTGCTATGAGTTGCAAGAACTTATTTGGAGCTAAAGCCAGGAACTGGCCTCTGATTCTGCATGCAGCTGTTTTAGTCATGCCTCAATCCAGTGTGTGCTGCTCCTTTCATGAGGCGATGGTCCCAGGAAGTGTGTGTTGAGGGTTGGGGATGGGGAGTGGGTCAGGATGGTGATGCCAAGGAGTGGAGGACCTAGTATCTCAAATTCTTATCCTTTAACACATTTATGCAATATATGCAATTTAAGAAACTTCTCTTTGACTCTTCAAAGGACTTGGGGCCTTTTAGTCTAGAGAAAATGAGCCTCTAGGAATTGTTGATCGGTGTTTCACTGAGCTGTTATTGGGTGGGGGAGCCACCAGAAAGAAGGAGGAAGGGAAATCGCATGTATTGAGTCCCTATTTTGTGTCAGTACTTTTAGACATTTTGCTTCTGTTATTAGAGTATTCTTTACAAAAGCCATATGAGGATAAGTATTATCACCCTATTTTTATAGTAGAGCAACAGAGGCTCAGGAAAAGTTAAGCAGCTTGTCTTAAGAGAAGCAATAAGGCAAAGTGGTCACAGCATAGTCTCTGGAGGCAGACTGTCTGATGTTAAACCTGGTTTTGCCACTTATCAGCTGTGTGACATTGGACAGTTTGCTTAATCTCTCTGTGCCTTGGTTTTCTTAACTGTAAATGAGGAAAATGATAATACATACTCTTAGGGTTGTTGTGAGAATTAATGTGCTAACATATACAAAGTAGTTAGAAGAGTGCCTGGCACTCAGTAATGCTATAGGAAGGTTTTATACTATTATTATTATTTTAAGTTATCCTAGCCATAAAGCTATTAAGTAACAGAGCATGAATTTAAACATAGGTCAGTCTGACTGTTTTAAAGCAAACATATATTACCACACATAATGTAATACCATATATTCATATGTGTTGTTTTATTTCTTCAAGAATTTCCTTCTGTAAATATTTATTAAGCTTTTCCTATATGTTGGAGCTGTACTACATAGCATTGAGGAAGCTATCTGTATACACACAATTATATGTTGAGTGCTACAGCATCAAGAAAACTGGCTTAGATGGATTGTCTCAAATTTGGAGGTTATACTTTAGGTGGGCTGACTTAATACGTGGACTCCAACAGCATTCTCGGGAGAAGATCTCAGTGTTCATTTCTTCTCCCAAGAAGCTGCTACCACCAACTGGGAGAAACACACCAAACATATTTAGAAACTTGAAGAATGACCCTAAATAAAAAGTCATGTGAGTACAGCCTCCACAGAGCAGGAGTTGATTTATAACCAAGTTACCTCTTACATGGTTAATGCCATAATAGCATGGGTTGATTTATTCAAGGATGGTGCCACAGGGTCAACTATACATGCAATAAAAGTCAGATATGCAGAAGGAATCACAATTTCTAATCTTCTGTAACTGAGGTAATGTTGCCCTCAAGCCCCAGTCCTTCCCAGTAATTGGGTGGGGAGTGAAGGAAGTGAAACAGGGGCTTTAAGATTGCCCATTGACATTGTCTTATTTTCTTCTAGTTTAAAATAATCTTACTTAAGGTTTACACAGTCTCTTTTTTGGTAAATACTTTATCTTTCAGGGTTTATTTGTTTCTCTTTCATATGGTGGCATCTTATTTCAAGGGGAAGCCTCTGTGTCTTTAGGTCATAAAGGAAAGGGCTTTTAGTCCATGCACTGTCCCCTGGGTTAAAAAAATCTCATTTCCAAATCATCAAAATAGGGAAGATAATGCAACTAAGTTAATTTCTAAATTCACATATTCATAAGAGCTTTGAAAAATGTTAGTACATTGATCTGACACTCGAGATTTCAGATTGTGGCTGCTACTTCATTTATAGGGCCCTAAGATATAAGAACAACAAAGAATCCCCTGGTTTTATAATAATACTGGCTGTGGCCTTAAGATCACTTTTATATTTTCAAGTTCACGTCTCATTATTTTGCGCATATTATTAAATCTAAATACTTTTGCTTGATACCCAAACTGCTTTTGGAATAGCAAAGAAAGCTGTTTAAATATCTTGTGACCTATTAAAAAATGTAAATCCAAGTCTCATAGCAGCATTTTGCTGATTTGGGACATTGCTTGGGATAATTTAATGTGAAACACAATAGAATGAGTAGGTGTTTTTCAGTCTCTGCTTTTTTTTTCTTTTTTTAATAAATTTATTTATCTTATTTATTTATTTTTGGTTGCTTTGGGCCTTCGTTGCTGTGTGTGGGCTTTCTCTAGTTGCGGCAAGCAAGGGCTACTCTTCATTGAGGTGCGCAGGCTTCTCATTTCGGTGGCTTCTCTTGTTGCAGAGCACGGTCTCTAGGCACACGGGCTTCAGTAGTTGTGGCTCGTGGGCTCTAGAGTGCAGGCTCAGTAGTTGTGGCACACGGGCTTAGTTGCTCCACGGTATGTGGGATCTTCCCGGACCAGGGATCGAACCTGTGTCCCCACATTGGCAGGTGGATTCTTAACCACTGTGCCACCAGGTAAGTCCCTCAGTCTCTGCTTTTAAATTTGAGTAAATGAATGCCCCAAATAATGAGACATTCCATTTATAAATGATCAGGTCTTATAGTGAGCATTGGAGGAAGGCATCAACTCATAGCACCCTAGAAGAAAATTTAGAAAATATTGTTGAATTTACTTAGTTTTCTGCAAGAGCTAAAATTTTTCTCCATGAGTTCTTTTCGGTAAGAAAAAAAAATATTCTTTTGTGGTAGCATTTTCTTTTTTACTTTATATTGAAGGTGAAATGCACACCATCCAGATTTTTCTCCAATGCTTTAACTGTTTAAATAATCTATTGAGAAATATTTTTCCTTCCTCACTGAATTTAAACAGTTTTCTTTGTAAATTAGAATAGTTGAAAGTGTCCTTTTGTGAAGAACAGGGTTAATGTAGCCGATATGAGACTTCTATCCTTAGAAAGCCCTGCTTGCAGAGTTGGCCTTTGGTTGATGTCTGATCATTTGAATTTCAGGAGTTGATAAGGTGGTTCACCGTGCCTAGACTGCAATACAGTGTGGTTATGCTGAAATCCTGCTTTCCTTCTGGGGGTCTGGAATTTTGGTACATGCCAAGCAGAGGGTGCCTACATGACCAGCCCCCAGTAAAAACCTTGGATGCGGAGTCTCTAGTGAGCTCCCTTCGGTAGAAACACCACACACATGTTGCTGTATTTTCTCTTCAGGGAAGAACATGCTCTGTGTGACCTCTTATAGGAGGAGGTGAGCACAAGGAAGCCTGCACACATATTCCCCGAGAATGCCTGTGTCTCTTCCCCTTATGATTAAGTCTTAGCTGTGAATACAACTGTATGCTGAATCCTGTGAGTCTTTTTAGAGTCTCTAAACATGGAGTCGTCTTGGGCATCCCAACACACCTCTGCAATATTTTACATTTTTTAAAGAAACAACAAACTGTAAAAGAATTAAAAATGAAAATGTGCTGTAACTGCTGATTTATAGGTTTTTCGTCACAGAGATTGAACAAATTTTATCTCATCATTCTCACAAGCAAATAGGTTAAACTTTATTTCTTTTTCCAGTGTTACAGTAGTAGCATTTCACAGTCCCTAAAATATGATAGGACATCAGAGATATCTGGTTTCAGTAGAAATATTGAATAAAGAAATTGAAAATTTTGAAAAGAAACTCTGCTGTGTGAATGGTATAAATTTTAATCCAAATAAGGTTAAGAGTGGACCTTTATAACTATTCAGCCCAGAGGGGGGAAAAATGTAGCTGGTCTGGTAAATGTGTAACAGCTGGCAAGCCTCTGTTTCCAGCCCTTATTTTAGATTACTGGTTCTATGAAGTGTAACTCTGAATCTCAAAGAACCTTCAGAGGAGATTTTTGAAACTTCATTTCCTTTTCATTTTCTTGGGCTCATTAAGTTAGTAAAAGCAAAAGAAAGTGTGACTTAAAAGAAGGTATGTATGGTGATGAATAACAAGTTAGAAAAGCAGAGAGCTGTAGCTCTTGGTGTAATGAGTTTTAAGCTGATGCCTTAACGTTGCCAGTTAAACTATTGTGAAAACTTGCCATTGACTAATTGCATGCTGGCTTATTTGGAAGAGAAAGTCTGAAAGCCAATAAAATAAATCTGAAATGGTTGTATTCCCTGAGCTATCTCAAAGTACCTATTTATAAATATGCTGGGGCTTGGAAATACATTTTTAAAATGTTAGTAACAGATTTTAAAATCCTATGAATTTTATTATTATTTCATTGAAGGAAACTGTATTACAGATTTTTCTGTACTAGAAAATAGAAATTAAAAATAAAAACTCGGGCTTCCCTGGTGGCGCAGTGGTTGAGAGTCCGCCTGCCGATGCAGGGGACACGGGTTCGTGCCCCGGTCTGGGAAGATCCCACATGCCGCGGAGCGGCTGGGCCCGTGAGCCATGGCCACTGAGCCTGCACGTTCGGAGCCTGTGCTCTGCAAAGGGGGAGGCCACAACAGTGAGAGCCCCGCGTACCGCAAAAAATAAAAAAACTTAAAAAAAAATTAAAACTCAGTTTGCCTAATGCAAAGGGCTGTCTCTACTTGCAGACTGCTTGCTTTCCCAGACTTCATCCTCCTGTCTCTATTCCACCCCATGTTAGTATTAATTATTAAGTTATCAAAGGACTGGAATGACAATGCTCAACTAACTTAACCTGACCTGAGTGTGAATGGAAAAGTTATTGTCGTCTGTAGTATAAAGCATTTATACATTACTTTTTTAGTGTTTTGAAGTGTTAGGTATAACTATAAGAACCTATTTTATTGCCCTTGTTGCACAATTAATTCAGTCAAAATGTGCCCACTGATAATTACCAAAAAAACTCCATATCAGTAATTTCCCCATGAATGCATAGGATTCCACACATTTTTTTCCCTAACCAGTGAGAATTCTTACCTTTATTTTCATGCCTTACTACATTTAAAATTCTTTGCCTCTTCCTTGAAACATATGTCTGTCTCCCTGATCTCAACCACTTTTCTCCAGCGGTTGACAGAGGAGTATTATAGATGTGCTTGATTTAAGGGCTGTATTTTATGGAAATAACAGATTTCTCTTGTGTATACCCTCCCAAATTTCCTGGCTACTCTGAGGAAAAGCACCATCATGCTGAACCCTTGGCCACTACTCTGATTTCTAAGTGTTATATGATTCACCCACCATATCCAATTCTCTCCTTTTCTGTTCATTTGTAGGAGAATGTACCTCATGCTTCCAGCAACTTCATGGCTCTCCCCTTTACTCAGCTTCTCTCTCATTCACTGATTATATATATCTTGCTGCAAGAATTATTTCACATAAAAATATATATTCTATTTTGTCCTGCTCAGAAACTAAGAAAATCAACACCAGGTAACATAGATATATATATATTTCTTCCTTCTTTCCCATTTTATCATCCATAGTCTTTAGACAGGGCCTACTGCTCTAGTCCAGTGAGCCCCAATCTTCAGTCATTTGAGTAGGGCCTTCATGATTGTTGCTTTATCTGTATTCTTCCTTTATTATTATTTACTTAATGATTTTATTTAAATCAACTCCCTAGCTGGGGTTGCCTATTTCTAATTTAAATAAGCTCACTACCTCTTGTAACCTTTGTCTGATAATATTGGTACAATTGTGGAGTTAATGTCCTCATAATTTTTTTATTTTAATTTTTATTTATTTAATTATTTATTTTTTTTTTTTTGCGGTACATGGGCCTCTCACTGTTGTGGCCTCTCCTGTTGCAGAGCACAGGCTCCGGACGCGCAGGCTCAGCGGCCATGGCTCACGGGCACAGCCGCTCCGCGGCATGTGGGATCTTCCTGGACCAGGGCACAAACCCGTGTCCCCTGCATCAGCAGGCGGACTCTCAACCACAGCGCCACCAGGGAAGCCCTAATTATTTTTTATTGAAATATAGTTGATTTGTAATGTTGTATTAGTTTCAGGTGTATGACAAAGTGATTCAAATATATATATATATGTTCTTTTCCAGATTCTTTTCCCATATAGTTTATTACAAAATTTTGAGTATAGTTCCCTGTGCTACATATTAGGTCCTTGTTGTTTATCTATTTTATATATAGTAATCTATATATGTTACTCCCAAATTCCTAATTTATCCCTCCCTCCTACCTTTCCCCTTCGGTAACCATAAGTTTGTTTTCTATGTCTGTGAGCCTGTTTCTCTTTTGTAAATAAGTTTATTTGTATCACTTTTTAAGATTCCACATATAAGTGATATCATATGATATTTGTCTTTGACTTACTTCACTTACTGTGATAATCTCTAGGTCCACCCATTTTGCTGCAAATGGGATTATTTCATTCTTTTTTATGGCTGAGTAATATTCCAATGTGTGTGTGTGTGTGTGTGTGTGTGTGTGTGTACCACATCTTCTTTATTCATTCATCTGTTGATGGACATTTAGGTTGTTTCCACGTCTTGGTTATTGTAAAGAGTGCTGCAAGGAACATTGGGGTGAATGTATCTTTTCGAATTATGGTTTTCTCCGAATATATGCCCAGGAATGGGATTGCTGGATAATATGGTAACTCTATTTTTAGTTTTTTAAGGAATCTTCATACTGTTCTTTATAGTGGCTGTATTGATTTATGTTCCCACCCCCAGTGTAGGAGAGTTCCCTTTTCTCCACACCCTCTCCAGCATTTATTATTTGTAGACTTTTTGATGATGGCCATTCTGAGTGGTGTGAGGTGATATCTCATTATAGTTTTGGTTTGCATTGCTCTAATAATTAGTGATGCTGAGCATCTTTTCATGTGCCTTTTGGCCATCTATATGTCTTCTCTGGAGAAATGTCTATTTAGATCTTCTGTGCATTTTTTGATTGGTTTGTTTGTTTTTTTGATATTGAGCTGTATGAGCTGTCTGTGTATTTTTGAGATTAATCCCTTGTCAGTTGCATCAGTTGCAAATATTTTCTCCCATTCAGTAGGTTGTCTTTTCATTTTGTTTATGGTTTCCTTTGCTGTGCAAAAGCTTTTAAGTTTAATTGGGTCCCATTTGTTTATTTTTGTTTTTATTTCCATTACTCTAGGAGACAGATCCAAAGGATAGTGCTGTGATTTATGTTAAAGAGTGTCCTGCCTATGTTTTCCTCTTGGAGTTTTATAGTGTTCAGTCTTACATTCTGGTTTTTAAATTTTCTAATATACATTGAATTAAACAACATTTGAAATGTAAAACTATCTTATACAGCTCTAGTCACACTGGAATTTATTGAACCTTGTATTTAAATTACCCATTTATAATTTTGAGTCTTCCAGTGTTTTTTTCCCTTATTTGAACTCTTCTTTCCCATCTCCCCAAAACAGTTGTTCACTCATGACCCTTCATACCTATGTAATCTGGCTTAAGTCAACTCCTCTGACCCTACTTTACTGATCTTTCAGCTTTTTTCCTTCTGTACTTCATACTTGCATACTGTAATATTCTAAATTTCACTTATTTTTATTTTCCAGTAGTTTAAAGGTTTTACATAAGTATTTGTGGATTTGCTCCCCCATCCCTCACACCTTATATTCTTTTTCAAAAGTCTTAGCTTCCAGAGGACAGAGATAATTATTGTTTAGTTCTGTGATATCTCTCCCCTACCTAATACAAGGATTTATACCCCCATAGACTTCTAATGATACTGATAGGCTAATAGCTGTATAATGGATGGATGGACAAGGCCACAATGTTTGATCTTTATGTTTTTACAGCTTTTGTTGGGGAAATAGAATCATTTCTATGGTATACAAATTAGGACTCCTTGATTTTTTTCAGGCCAGATTAACAGCATATATAAAAAGTTTAAAGGGAAGGGAAAACATGGAGTGTTGGGGACATGAAAGAAGCTCAGAGTATCTGGAGCACAGAATGTGGGAGCAAGTGGGGAAAGGTATCATTGGGGAGGTAAGCAGGGACCATGTCAGATAGGGCCTCGGAATTTGCACTGAAGAGTCTGGATTTGGTCCTAAGAGTCAGTGATGAGCAATTGAAAGGTGACGTGTTGTATAGGAGATGGATAGAGGTGGCCCCAAAGAAGAGCCAGAACTGAAAACTGATCATTGTCCTGATCCCTGAGGAGGCATCTAGGCTGTAACACAAAGGAACAAGCACATCCAACTCCTTTAGTAAGAAACTGAAAGAAAATATTGTTAGACAATGAAACTAAGAACATTGAGGTCAATCCTCTCGTCTCAGTCTAGTCAGGAACCTCAGATAATCAGGGAGATAATCTTTATTGGAAAGGTTTTCATATTTGGAAGTTATATTATATGCCAAAATATCTCAGAGAAAGCACTAGTATTACAAAAAATTATTAAATTTTATTGTTGCAATGATGTGCAAGTCATTTAATAGTGAACATGATATCAAAGAGCAAGTGCTATGAGTATCTATACAGAAGCTGAATTATTAAGAAAGAAAACAGAAAGCTTATCTACAGAAGATGACTGGAGATAGACTGGTTAAAAAAATAGTCCCAGGGCTTCCCTGGTGGCGCAGTGGTTGAGAGTCCGCCTGCCGATGCAGGGGACATGGGTTCGTGCCCCGGTCCGGGAAGATCCCACGTGCGGTGGAGCGGCTGGGCCCGTGAGCCCTGGCTGCTGAGCCTGCGCGTACGGAGCCTGTGCTCCGCAATGGGAGAGGCCACAGCAGTGAGAGGCCCGCGTACCGCAAAAAAAAAAAAAAAAAAAAAAAAAAAAAGTCCCAAAACTGGGATAATGTTTCACAGAAAGTCTTTATTTGGAAAGCTTATGACAAGTCTATGGAGGCACTCCTGATGAACTGATAATTTATATAAAGAATTAACATTATTATTGTTGTTGTAAGAGCCTTACCACATAAGTTACTTTTTTGAACTACGTACACTTGCCTATAAATTTTATTAATCAGATATGTAAAAAAAGGATAACTTAGATACCCTTTTAAGCTCTTTCCTAGACCTAGGGTTTTATTATATTTACAAAAATAATTACTGTTACCATTCTGGAACAGGGATAACAGAGAGAGATAACACTACTAGCACATTATACTAAAGAAGAAAAAAAGACAAAGCAGAGGGAGGGAGGGGGGAGAATGGGACTAGAGGTGCTGATATACTTGCTTCCTATCCTTGGTCATGGGCTATCTCACACTGAGAATGCAAAGGCTGAAGCCAAGGACAAAGGAAGCCTTCCTCCACCAGCAGGAGCAAGGCTGAGGACAGCTGTGACGTTTCTGACCACAGAATCAAAACGGTGTCTCTGCTACATCTATCTTGTGCCAGAAAATTTTTAACCCTGCTTTCTAATAGCCAAGGATAACACTGTTTTGTTCATAGTTTTACAATATCTCACTTAGTATTAGGTTTTGAAATAATCACATTCAGAAATAGTTGAATCTATTCAAAATACTGATTAATGTTTTATTGAATGAAAGCTTAAAAAATCAAATCACCTTTTCAAAGGAAAGCACAAAGTCATCAAACTAGTCATACTTTATACTTTGTTTTACCTGGAATTTTCCAGTAAAGACTTCTGGGCATAGAGTAGGTACCCAATAAATACAACAGAATAGAACAATTTTAAGGGAATAATGGAAACCCCTAATTCAGAAATCTACTTTATATTCTTGTTCATAAATTTCTTCATATGATATATTTTTAATATGTCACATACAAATTTTAAAAGAAATTTCTATTGCTTGACAACTTCAGAAGACATCAAGTCCAAACTTTGCAAAATGCATAAAAATAAATAATTCAACTGTATTAAATAATTTTAAAAGTTATTTACATAATGTGGTCTTGGATTCAGACTAATGAGGGCATAATGCCTCCTTGCAGTGCCTTCTTCTGACATCTCAGGGTGCCAAGTTGTTAATTCTGTGTGTGGTTATTTATTGAATATCTGTATCCCCTATTAGATAGTGCCCTTTGTGAAGACTAAAAGATGCTTCCCTGGTGTCTAGAATTCTTAATAAATATTTAGTAAATGAATGAGAAAAGGGAAAGGGAAGGCAAGGGAAGAGGACTAACATTCCTTGAGGACGTACTACATGCCAAAGCCCATCACGCTCTGAACATGATTACGCTTTTAAACAAAATGAAAAAAGGAGTTTAAAAAGTAGTAATTTGAATATATTTGTTCTTACAATGAAATAAGAAAAGACTGTAATAAAATAAGGCCAATAAAGAGAGTAAAGAAATAATTCTTATTTCACTATTGGTTTAAATTTGTATAATTGTATGCATTTGTAGATTGTAATCATCACAGTTTCTAGTTTCTGTATTTGATGCTTTGCTCTCTTAGGGCCTTGCTGACCCTGGAAGGACTGTCCCTCCCAGGGCTAACTAATTCCTAAAGATAGCAAACAACTCATCTAGGAGTGTGCCTTTTACATGCAAACTGACCAATTCAGAGCCCATACCCCAACCACCTCCTTTAAAGTGCTGTCACACTCTGGGCCACTATCCATCTGCCCTGATCACTTCAGGGCTAGGTACCAGACTACTAGGGACAGTCCCTACATTCCAGAGCGCACTGAAATTATTCAAACTAGTCAATCCTGAGACTGCTTACCCTGCCTTGCTCGTTCCTTCCTGTGGAAACCACAATAAAGGCTCTTGCCCCCATTTTCTTCTTGTTCCTTCTTCCTGAGTGACCCTGGTGCTTCCCCATGTGGCCCTACATGGTGTGGCATGCCCCCTCCTCTTGGGACCTGTGATTATAACAAACCATTGTTTCAGTGACAGTTATTGTCTCCTGATCTATGGGCATGACATACTAAACAATAACAAAACTTACATTTTAAAACATAGATTCATTGTAAAAATTCTCTTCAGTATAAATATTAAAAGAGAAACAATGATCAGATCACAGTATATAATATATAATACCTGTTAACTAGAACTTCTGCCTTATGAGTTAATTGAAGTTTTCTAAATTATTACAGTGAGAAAGCCCTCTTATTATGGTATTTCATTTAATAAGATTGTTACACAGAAGCTTTTCAGTAAGTTGTTTTTTCACGAAGTTTTATCCTTCCAACTAATACAATTTACTGACAAGTTAAACAAATGCAGATTAATTTTATAGGAATAAAGATTTTGAAAATAGACTAAAATTCTAATGATAGATACAAAGAGTATTTTATTCTGTTACTGTATTTTTGTAAGAAATAATAATATTTTTTTCCAAATCCAATTTGGAGTGCATTTAGAGGGGGAGACTTGATGAAGCACCAAATAGGTTGTATTATCCATGCCTACACTCACTTATTCACAATTCGAAGATCTAAAACATTTTGAAAACCGAAACATTTTTCATAAGTTTGTGGCAAAGTCATTTGTTGGCAAAACCTGTTCTGAATTAATAAGGTTATTTGTATCTTCACTTACTCTTCTTGAAGGTAAATATTCATACTTATGCTACAGAAATATTAATGTGTTTTTTTGGGGGGGGTGCTGAATCAGACCATGGTGGGAATATTAAATATGTGCCATTTACATGCTGTCATATTCTGAAATTTATTTAAAATTCTGAATTTTGAATACAGCTATCCCCAAGAGTTTCAGATGAGGGTTTGTGGGCCTAATTCAGTGTGTATGTGTGTCCATATCTCTTACATGTTTTTGTTTAAACATCCTTATTGGAGTATAATTGCTTTACAATGGTGTGTTAGTTTCTGCTTTATAACAAAGTGAATCAGCTATACATATACATATATCCCCATATCTCCTCCCTCTTGCGTCTCCCTCGCACCCTCCCTATCCCACCCCTCTAGGTGGTCACAAAGCACCAAGCTGATCTCCCTGTGCTATGCAGCTGCTTCCCACTAGCTGCTTGCATGTTTTGGTCATAGGGACATGAACTTTTTCTCCCCTTCTTTGTTTAATATTTAATTTTACTAAGTATTGTGACTCCTGTATTAATTTTTTCTTTAATTAAGTTGAAAGAATGCAATAAAGTTACTGGACCAACATTTTAAGACAAATCTTGGTGGTTCCCTGTGTAGGGGGCACTGAAGGTACAAAGATAACTAAGACCCAGTTACTGCACTCCAGTGAGGACAGATATGAAAAAAATAATAGTTACACAGTGTGACAAATGCTGTTAAAGTGGTGTTCAATGTGCTTTTGGTTCAGAGAGAAGGGAACTACTACTTGCCTGGGGGAATTTGGTAAGGCTGCAGGGAAGAGGAGATTTGGCAGAAGGAAAGAAAGGAAAGGCAGTTCCCGAGGTAATGAAATGGGAAAGAGTTACTCAATCCCAGTACTATTGGATCGCAAAACAAATGCGAACTATTAATATGATCCCTTAAATAACTTCACATACTGTAACTCTTGCTAAAGTTTAAACTCTTCTCATTAGTTTTGTTCTGTCAGCAGTGAGAGACATTGTTAAGCTTTTCGGCATCAATAGAAGTTCTTAAAGAAAAGCAGCCTGGGTTTTGATATGTCATTGCATTAAAGCAGAATATAATGCTATTTGCAGGATTTATAATAATAAAATGCCAGTGCAGTTTGGATTATCTTCAAGGAGCCATCCTCAACCAAATGCCATATATCCCTGTCCCACAAGGCAGTTCCTTGGATGGGAATGACTGTGAGACACTTGAGTGTATTTTACTCATCCATAAAAGTCATATTAGTAAGGTAAATATAGGAGCCACTTTCTTCCTCATAAATGTAACCATCTGCCTGCAGTGGTGTGGTATTTAAAGCTCAGGTTAGGCTTGACAGTGCTGAAGTTCAACCTGGTATTTTCAAACGCTCAACTCCAAGAAGTGCCAACAGCAAAGATAGGATGATCTGTTGGATGTCTTTCAAGGGAGGAAGATGACAATGTGGTTTTAAGCTGTGGTGCAAAGGGAAAAGGTTATAGGCAAAACTAAACTAAACTAAAAATTTAGAAAATCCCCATTCCCATTTCCATCTGCTAAGTTATTTTGGGGGAAAACTTTAACATTATTATTAACGGTGTCCCTAATTTTGCAGCTGGAGCCCCTTTTCACTTTGCATCATGGCTGACACAAATCACAGATAATTACTGTACAATAAATCATTTGAAAAATACATAGAGGCAATGAGACAAGAAAGGTATTTAGCATTTAATCGAAGGTGACCTAGTGTTTTTTACCTACCATCTATGAAATGAAACATTCAACTTAATCACGAAGCAGTGTTAATTCAGAGGAAAAATGATGATCCTTGTAACAAGCAGGTGGTTTGGAATAGATTAAAATAAAAAATACTGAACCAAGAGTTTAGGGGCCTGGTTTCCGGTTGGAATTCTGTAACTTCATAACTGATTCCCTTAGGTAATGTATGCAAGTCCTGGGAATTTCAGATTATGCAAATGTAAAATCTACAAGGTTAGATTATATGGATTCTAAGGTCTCTTTCAACTTTAAATCTTATACTGTAGGCTATGACCATGTATGGATCTAATAGTGTTGATACTTGGCTTTTAAGGTGAGTTATTTTGCCTCATAGCTTCATTCTTTATGCAATTGTTAATAAAGTAATACTACCTAATCTTTCATAAATGATGTTAGTTAAAACAGCTGACATACATAATCAACTCAATTCTTTACAGTTTTTGCAAAGTGAATGCCTAGCTTTCTGTCACTCAATGTATTACCCGAGGATAATTAGAGAATACATTATGCATAAAAGTAAACCATTTATCTGATAAAAAAACTGTAAAGCCCATACATATTATACCTTATTTGAGAAACCATTATAGCAGTAAAAAAAATCTTTGATAGAAGTCCATTTGTCATCTAGCCTAGGCCCCTTAGCAAACTCTCATGAGATCAATCCTGTGACAAATGAAGAGGCACTGAAATCTGTGTCAAAGTCTGACACATCATGCAAAACATTACTCACGAAGAACAGGTAAATCAAAAGACTGGGAATTGTCAACGCTACATCCCAGGTATATCTTTTCCAGCTTTAAAAAATAGATTCCGGGGCTTCCCTGGTGGCTCAGTGGTTGAGTCCGCCTGCCGATGCAGGGGACACGGGTTCGTGCCCCGGTCCAGGAGGATCCCACATGCCGCAGAGCGGCTAGGCCCGTGAGCCATGGCCGCTGAGCCTGCGCGTCCGGAGCCTGTGCTCCGCAATGGGAGAGGCCACAATAGTGAGAGGCCCGCGTACCGGAAAAAAAAAAAAAAAAAAAAAGATCCCATTGCTTTATTGTTAATTCATGCTCTTAAACACAGCTGCCTATCCCCCAAAACTTCTGCCATCGTATTTTTTTCCAGTTCTTAAATGACACGTATTATGCGCTTGAAACTATTTTAAGTGCATTACATATATTTGTTCATTTAATTATCACACCAACTTCTGAGTTGGTACTATTAGTACCTTCATTTTACACATGAGGGAACTCAGAACAGAGATGTTTAAGTAACTTGTACTGGTCACATAGCTAGAAAGTTGTTGAGCTGGGATTTAAGGCTAGGACTTGAAGGGAAATGCTGTAAACTTAACTAGTATGGTCCACTGCAGTGATGAAGAGCTGCTCAGATATATATCTGTCTGGTTTTCACGGTCTCATGTATAAATGTAGAACTGTTGTAGGTTGCCTACACATACGATATCTTTTGCAGCAGATTATTTGGGGTTGGTAATTTTAAAAATAAAAATTGTAGCAGAATGGAAACAAGGAATTCCTTTAACTCTAAAGTCCTTAAGTCCTATAATATGGTTTTGTTACTGATCAAGTGCAACATGAGGTAAAAGAAGCACTGGTTTTCTAGTCACTCTAAAGACACTGTCTCCAATAATAAATAGCAAAATTGTATATTCATGATTTTGTATCAGTGTATGAACTTCAACACATTTTTTTATGTTTTTGAATATTGGTACACTTCAGGGACATACTTTAAAAAGTAGATATGACTAAGTGTATAATAATTCTAATGGGATATGACAAGACTTTCAATCTTTTATAAATGTTGTTTGATTAGATTGTGGAAAAAATTTTTATCATAATTTTTTTATCCATTTGTTAATCTGAGCAGAAATCTCTTTTAGGGTCAGTGGGTTAGATCCTTAGAGGTGTGTACCTCAAAAAGTTGTTGGTTGATGGTAAACAGGTCACATAGTTTGAAAACTCAATTTTTACCCAAGTTTGTTGAAAAAGGTCATGTTGATAAGTATTTCGTGGGAAAGAATGATGGGCATATTATCACTAGAAGGAAGTACCATAAATTTCATGGAAATATATTTTCAGGTGGCTATTTGACATAGTTTAAAAAACTGGAAAATTGATTAAAACACAGTATCAATATAAACATTTGTTTTGTAGCCCAAATTTCAGTGTGAACTTCTGGGGGAATGTCTTAAGATGTGTATGTGTTGTAATAGTTTGTGGAAATGAATTGGTATGATGATTGTTAGCTAATTTTCCAAGTGAAGTTCCCCTGCTCTCTCTGTTTATACAGTATTTCTAATGTAATAGGAAAGTTGAATCACAGTAGTGAGTTGTTAGTAGGAATGATTCCTTGCTTGTAAAAAATCATAAAATATTATAAATATGTGGATATGGAAAAATAGTGATTTGAGTTCTTATGATGTAATATCCCAAACCACAGCGGAACACTCCATTTTTTTTTTTTTACAAATTCAATCACTACCAGACTTTGCTGATAATCCCACTCTGTTAGCCTCCAATGCCTAGAGCTGCACATCACTATTTTTTTTTAATGTTTCTCAAGTATTTTGCAGTGTCTAACTTTTGGGTTGTACTATTAACTCAATTTCACAAAACATAATACTTATCTTTGGTAAAAACCAACAACATTCACATTATTTCCTCAACTCTTAGCCTCCTGGCATGTCTGAGTTGTGAAAATAAAGTATTCTACTTTTATCTGAAAATATCTGTTTCATGCTTTATGGATAATTTAGTATGCCACCCAATATAATGCCAAGTTGGATTTTTAAAGCTAGAATTATTAGTAATACTACCATGCTACTACTATTAAAGATAATGAGGAAAATCACTACTATGTAGTAGCATATTTTTAAAATGTAGTATTTTGGCTTAGGCTTTATTTAAGATATACTCAATGTTTAGCATTAAAGCTTCCTAGTCTTAAAGGCACTTACCTGTTTTAGGCCTCTTTGTTGATCCAAGTTAAAAAACCAATATTTTTCCTTTTATGCATATGATAGCTACAAATTAATAAAACTTCCAAGCTCAGAAACAAAAAGCCAATTATATTCAAAGATGGGAAATGCTTGGCAGGCATCCCACCTCTTTTCCTCCCATGCTCATGGCAGACATTAATCATTGATCATGGCCAGAGGCAGCCTCTGACCTCTCCTCAAAATAGTGCTCTAGGAGCCACAATCAGTCAGTCAGGGATGGTTAAGGGAGCAGACTTATCTATCACGAACAGATAAATAAAGATAGAGTGTGACACCTTATTATCCATAATTCTCTCCTATCTGTATCTATAAACCAATATGGATCCATTATGTACAAACTAAGTGAAGGAAATGAGCCATTAGTTTGTAAGAATTCAAATGGAGAGACACGATCATGCAGAAGTTATTTTAATTTTCCTATGTCCTTTTGGACCTACAGAGAAAGCATGTCCCTATATGAAGCAATCAGTTTTGGAAAGGGAAGTTAGCAAGGATTTTAGCCTCAAGAATTCCTTCCACAGGAAATGTGGCATTGCAAACTTAAGGGCTGGGTTACTCAGAGGAAATCTGCGGCTGTGTTTCCATATGTCAGGGAAGTAAACCTTTGGAAGACCCATACCCAGGCTGGCTAAGAATAGAAATGGGCTGTGAAACTGAAAATATTTTCCTCTTGTCCTTATTTATTCAGTTTTAGGGGTCCTTCCCTTTATAAATTATACATTCTTTTTTTTAACATCTTTATTGGAGGATAATTGCTCTACAATGATGTGTTAGTTTCTGCTTTATAACAAAGTGAATAAGCTATACATATACATATATCTCCATATCTCCTCCCTGTTGTGTCTCCCTCCCACCCTCCCTATCCCACCCCTCTAGGTGGTCACAAAGCGCCGAGCTGATCTCCCTGTGCTATGTGGCTGCTTCCCACTAGCTATCTATTTTACATTTGGTAGTGTATATATGTCCATACCACTCTCTCACTTCGTCCCAGCTTTCCCTTCACACTCCCCATGTCCTCAGGTCCATTCTCTACGTCTGTGTCTTTATTCCTGTCCTGCCCCTAGGTTCTTCAGAACCTTTTTTTTTTTAGATTCCATATATATGTGTAAGCATACGGTATTTGTTTTTCTCTTTCTGACTTACTTCACTCTGTATGACAGACTCTAGGTCCATCCACCTCACTACAAATAACTCAAGTTTCGTTTCTTTTTATGGCTGAGTAGTATTCCATTGTATATATGTGCCACATCTTCTTTATCCATTCATAAAAATATAGAACACTTCACAAATTTGCATGTCATCCTTGCACAGGGGCCATGCTAATCTTCTCTGTATCATTCCAATTTTAGTATATGTGCTGCTGAAGTGAGCACAAATTATACATTCTTGATTATAAGTTTTAATGGTGACCTATTTTCAAGCATTAGAAATTGAAAACAGCTATTAAATTTGAAAATCTTTTTGTGTATGTTGGGGAAGAGTAGGATAAGCCTACTAGGAAAAGAATGTAGTATTTGATCTGTACCAAAAAATCCCAAACAAGCAAGCAAACCATAATTTCAAAGTATTAAATCTGTAAGTTTAACAAATAAGTGTTACATGCTTTCTTACTGGGGTCCCAGTAATACTCCCAGTATGCCTAGCATAACATAAACTCACTGTCTTAGCTTGGGCTGTCATGAAAAAAATACTATAGACTCAGTGGCTTAAACAACAGTGGTTTATTTTCTCACAGTTCTGAAGGCTGGAAGTCTGAGATCAGGGTGCCAGCACGATTGGGTTCTGTGAGAGCAGTCTTCCTGGCTTGTAGATGGCCACCTTCTTGCTGTGTCCTCATATTCCTTTCCTTGGTACATGAGCTGGGAAGAGGTCTCTCTCTCTCTCTCTCTCTCTCCCTATCCTTATAAGACCACTAATCCTATTATGAGGGCCCCACCCTCATGACCTTATTTAACCCTAATTACACTCTTAACACCCCATCTTCAAATACCATCACATTGGTTGTTAAAGCTTCAACATATGAATTGTGGAGGGTGAGCACAGACATTCGGTCTATAACACTCTCAAAGGATTACTTTGATTGGTTGATCTTAAAAAACATGTGTTTCAAGTTTTACTAACTCCCAGCAACTAATTTGAGAAATATATAAAGTTTTCTACCAAGAAAATTGGAGGATGATAAGAAAAACTGTTAGAATTTTAAGAGAGTACTTTAAGAGTATAGTAAGGTGATCAGATATAAAAGTCAATATACAAAAATCAATAACTTTCTTAATATTAGCAATACTCAATTAGAAAATGTAATGATAAAAGGGATCTCATTCATAATAGCAACAAAATCCATTTTATAGTTAGAAATAAATAGGAAATGTGCAAGATTTTTATGAAAAGGGTGTTTAAAAATCTACATAAATAAAATGTTATTCCATATTTCTCAGTGGGAAAACTCAACATTGTGAAGATGTTGACGAGCTGGTTCTCAAGCACGTATGAAAGAAAGAACAGCAGTGCTTAGCAAGTTACATTTTTAAAAAAGAGAATCATGGGATTTGAACTACTACTAATAAGAAGAACATAATATAAGGCAATTTAAACAGTGCACTTTGGCATAGGAATAGACAAACACATTGGTAGAAAAAAATAGAATGGAAACCCAAGAATATAGTTTATAGTAAAGATGTCATCTCTAATTAGTAAAAGTGTTCAAAGCTTCTCAATTCATCACTTTATGACAATTGGCTCTCCTTTTGGGGAAAAAATTAAACTCATAGTTCATATCATAAGCAAAGATACCTTTTGGAGAGACTAATGAGAATAAATGTTAAGAACAAATTATAAAAGTATTTGAAGAGAATATAGAAAAAATTCATAACTCTGGGAATTGGGAAAGCTTTCCTAAGTAATACATAAAATTCATATGTCATATAAGAAATTATAATGTTGACCTCATAAAAACAAAAATCTTCTATGAGACAACAATAAAAAAGAAGTTAAATGATAAGCTACAGACTAGCAGAAATATTTGCAACAGGTATAAAAGATTTGCGATATATAAAAGGTGCCTACATATGAATATTTAAAACACAAAGAACCAAATAGAAGATGGACAAAGGATACAAAGGACCATTTACAAGAGAAATGCATATGGCATACATGTGAAGCTCAGCATGTATAAACTAGATAATATTTACCAAAATTTAAAGTAACCCTAATCTTTGACCTTGCAGTCTACTTCTAGGAATCTGTCCCACAGAAATACTCACTCATAGTAAAACACATTTACAAGAATATTCTCTTTTATAATAGCAAATAGTAGAAACAAACAGAATATCACCAACAAAGGAGACAGTAATAAAATTACAGAACATTCCATTGTTATAGAGAAAGAATAAGATCTGTACATATTAAAATAGAAAATTCTTTAAGACCCAGGTAATAAGAAGTTGCCATAGCATAATAGAATCGTATGTAAATGTATATGACCCATAAATGTACAAATTGTGTTTATTTTTTTGTTCTATATGCTTTTGTATGGATTGATTCTTCTACTGTGAGAATATATTCATGTGTTTCTTGTTTAACTGAAAAAAAATGTTTTTTAAATCAAAGAGATGAGTATTCAAGGAAGATCAGGCCTAGTGGCTCAAACTCTTTTCACATGATAGACAGCTGCTTCAAGGAGGGTTTGAGAATCACATGTCTGTCATTAATGTGGTTTGGGCCTCTCTGTACTTACATTTTCTCTTGATCTCTGGCTTTGCTACCAATTTTCCTTTTCTGGAGGGTGTTGAAATGGGCATAAAAGGAAATTCTTTAAGGAAGTTTAGGTCCTTGTTATGCAAAATTGCATTGCTGGAAGGGGTTTTAGATATGATCTAATGCAACTCTCAAGTTTTACATGGAATCCTGATTTCTGAGGTGGCCAGGAAATGTTGATGGGATTTTCACATTTCTCATGCTTGAGTCACTTCCCCTTAACCAGAAACCTGGGAAAACTTTACCACTGAAAACTCAAATAGGGTGGTACTACTCTCCCAACTTTTAAGCCAACAATGTAAGAAAACAAAAAGGTAATTTCATTCAAAAGAATAAAAATTAATAAATATTTTTTCAGCAAACAAATGAGTACTGTGATGCCACCTGATGACCCACAAAAAGTGACTCCCAGTATTATTTCAGTTATCTGTATTTGTACCTTTTAATCCATAAATTCCTGCCATATTACCTTCCATCAACTCTGTCCATCACTAGCTTGGTTGTTTTATCTCCATTTGTCAAATCATTATAGTGGGGCAGTTGGCCAAGTTGGTATGTTTAAGCCATATCATATTCTCTTATTGGGTCCTGTGTGTCCTAAGGGCCCTTCAAGAAACTCACTTGTCTCCTTAGATATTGGTAAGGAAAAGTCAGAAATCTCTCCTTCCAATATGGTGATTTTTGTTCTTAGTGAGAGCACTACTTTGGCAATTATGTGCCCAATACCTTTGCTCAGAGCCTATCTGATTTGCATCCAGCTAAACTGCCTCTGTGCATTCAGATATGTGTCCCTATAAAGAGACCACCTCCTCACTTTTAGAACTGCAGTGTACCTTGACCTATGCTTGAATGGACTACAGCTCTGACTCTAAGATCAAATAGGTCATTAAACCCCCTGAGCTCTTGAATTGCTCTCATCTAGTCCTCAAATGAATAATTTGTGTAGTGCAGAAGTCACTGGGAAGCCATGATTCCTCTCTGGAGCTCCAAGCTGGCTTCCCATAGGGGCCTATGTTCCATTCTAACTGAGTTTATCAATCTATAAATTCCTGACTAAAGCCCAGAACCTTGAGACACAAGGAGGTTAGGAGAATGACTGCTCCAGCATCTCCCATCACCCAGATATTTGCAGAGACTGGGCAAGGACCTTGGACTCCTGAATCTAAGGCCAGTATAATAAATTTATAACTTAAGAAACATGGTTTTCAATTTTTAAACTTTTTCTGTGAAAATGAAAATCACTGTGATGGAAATGTTCTTTCTTTTCTAAGTTCTTTAATGTTATATTATCTTTATAAGTTTACAATGGAAGGAAATGATCCTACTGGCTGCCAGTGAATGAGGGAGTGAGTAGAGCTGATGAAACAGAGCTAATATTCAGCATAAGCTTCTATAGTTTCGTTTGTTTGATGTGGTGGCCCTTGGGCCTACAGAAATACACCTTCTGTTTATGCTTCCAAGTGTTCCTTTTATCTTCAGATAAAAGTGTAAAGGGGAAGTTGCCAAAATTAGTCCACCTTTTGGGCCCAAGCCACAGTTAAACTTAGATGTAAAAGGGATCAAAGCATTTCCATTCTGATCCAAATAGCTGCAGCCCAGCAGTGTAGCTGGTGGCGATATAAAAATGGCTGAACACTTTCTGATTTGGAATATCTAAGTGATACATTCTAGATTGCAAGTCAGAAAAAGAGGCAGTATGCATGTCTGCTTTTGAAATGACTGCCTGCCTTCTAGGATTTGACAAAGAAACACTTGTTTAGACTTTGGTATATAATCTAGCCCCCATGTACTCCTGAAGGCTTCCTTAGGGGGTTTCTATGGATGGACATTTTCTCTCACTTCCCCTAAGTTGATTTTGTGCATGGTCCTTCTATGCTTCTTTTAGGTGAAGCCAAACTGTTGAGGATTACTCTTTGCAAAATGGCAGCAACTCTCCCTCCCCCCCACCTTTTTTATAAGTGCTTGTATGTTCTGAGATTGATAAAGCATCAGACTGGTATCCCTGGAGGATAGAGAGAAGACTCTTGGTCTCTGCAGGAGTAGGATCACTAAATTATTTGTTATCCAAACCACTTTTGTGAGTGAAAGGGGCACTATTAGTAACTAAACCTGTATAATTGGAGTAAGCTGAGACTGTCTTGACAAATTGGAATGTATGGTCACCTGGTATGTAGGGCAATGTGTGACGTCTGGTGTCTAGAACCTCAATTCTAATGCTTCTTTACCTGTGCAAAATCGGACATTTTCTAGTTACTCCCTTAGATTATTACAGATGATCATTTTATGCTGTTGATAACAAATTTAGCAAAAAGATAATTAATTTCCATATGACTCAGAACACAGCCCCCTTGTTAAGTAATATAGCTCCAGAACAGAATTTGTTGCAAAGAAAATGTTCTGTGCAAATTCTTTAAAGAAGTCTTTCAAGTGCATTTTTTTTAGGATGCCACCACCCACTGTTTACAAAGAAAGTCTTTAAGGGAAACAGCAGACCCCTCAGGCCATTTCTAGCAAAGAGATGTACATTTAGTACCAACAACACAAAAACACTCTTGTAACTACACCCAAACTGATTTTTGCACCCAACATATTTTTGTCTTCAAACTGCAGTCGGATTGCTGTGTTTCCCTTCTGTTTGTTTCACCACTTCCTTCTAAATATTTCGCATCATCCTGGAGGTTTTCCCAAATGTGGTCTGCTCACTGGAGGGCCATATTCCTCTGACTTGTGGCATTAGGTTGTGTCGCCATGGCAAGGCTTGTTTATCATAAGGGAATACTTTATAGGATGGGCACCTCTCACAACAATTTCAACCTCTTTTCCTCCTCTTCTCCCACATGCTCAGATATTCTGAGACAGCAGCCCAGATATGGCTTTCTCTAATCATAAGTTGCATTCCTAGAGTGTGAACTTTTCTTTGCTCTGCTTTCAAGATAGGGAAATTTTTGGCTGTTTATTTCTTTCAAACTGGGCAGTACCCTCTTGACTGTTATGACTAATTCACTTGACAGGGCTGGAATCTCCTCATAGTTCTCTCCAGGTAAATCCCGTCGCTCAAACTTGTGGGGGAAAAAATGCCAGAGGGGGCAAAGGGTGACCTCGTGGTGGTCACAGCCTATCCACTGGACAGAGGCCTCTGTTGACCATGGGGATTTTTTCCAAGAGGAGGAATGCTTAGTCAGAACCTGACAGTTCTTATACTCTCACATTCCTGCAGAGGAACCAGCTTGGGGAGAGATAAGAGCCCTGGGTTGACACCCTGATTATGCCTACCTTTTTATTTGTTAAATGTGGAAATTGACTTCATCCAATTAATAAGAGCAGGAAACAGTTTTTGTTTTCTCTTTGTAGGAAAACATGAAGTAACAGTTTTATCTTAATTTGTCAGGCATTGCCCAAGAGACTACAGCCATGTGGGCTGGTGGCCAAAAAATCTTTCTAAGTCCCAAGTACTAACACCCAGATATAAAAAGAATGCTAATTGGTTTTCCAGCTGAAAAATAATAAGGTACTTGGTGCCAAAAATGCTGTATGGCATGGAAACCCCAAGTTTATACAATAGGACCTGATTGCAATCTGGGGGCTCCATTTGTACTCATATGTAGAGCTAAACAAAGGGAGGTGTTTCGCTCCTCTGCCTTTGTAGAAAGCCTCTGCTCCAGATCTCAGCCTGGTGTTGCACCAGGCTTCCCACAGTCTTCCTGCCAAAGTTCCAAGTTTTTTCCTGGCTGCCGTTCAGGAAAGTACAGCTCCGTCCGTAGGGTGGAAAGTTAAAAAGCCCTTGCTTGGATACGCCGAAATATATACAAACACTGCTTGACGTATGGAGCAGGCAGGCTTTGCACAGGCTGCTCCTGCCTGCATTCTAAGGGAAAAGAATGCAAGATTTTTAAAAGTCATTTTAGTACAGCAATGGAGCTATTAGCTGGAAGAAAAAAAGTATTTTTTAAAGCAAATTCAGCATTCCCCTTAAGCCCAGCAATTAGCTATCTTAGTTTCATTAGTAAAATA
Organism: Mesoplodon mirus; assembly: GCF_964341445.2. Classification (NCBI taxonomy): domain Eukaryota; kingdom Metazoa; phylum Chordata; class Mammalia; order Artiodactyla; family Ziphiidae; genus Mesoplodon; species Mesoplodon mirus. Next base: position 82,215,381 of record NC_138985.1, on the reverse strand, counting down.
TCAACTAATTTACAAGAGCCCATCCAGCTTGGGCCATTTTTAACTTAAGGACGCATTTAGTATAAATAGGAAGATACTGAATGTAGAGAAGGTCACTGGAAGTGACCTGGTGAGAGTCACTCTCAGGCTATTGGTACAGCTCAGGCTGGGGCTGGTACTCTGATGCATATTGGCTGATTGTTAGCCTTGCCTGTGGCTTCACACCTTGACTCCAGGTCTACATCACTGATGAGAAAGTGCTTGAATTGAAAGGATCTCTTAATACTTAGAACCCTGCTCTAATTATTTCCAGTTGATGGTAAATACCACTGTTGAATTCACAGCATTTAACCAATATTATCCAAAATGCTTTTTAATTATAGTTAATACTAAAATACACTATTTCCTGTCACCAATAATCGTTATAGGCTATGACCATTACACTAGTCATGTATGTAAAGATGCAACTAAGATTAAAATTTTGTTAAAAAAAGAATTACTTTGATAATAGAAGTAAAACATAGTCTCAAAATAACCAACTTTTGCCAAAGTATACACAGAATTAAATAGGCTATAAGAGTCCATTGATGTGTAAAAAATAAATGTTTTTTAACAGAAACTGGCAAGTGTTGTCTGTTCCTTTCTATCAATGCTTTTCTCTTGTTTATTACTTTTTGGTTGTTTGTTATTATTAGTGCATTTTCCCTAGAGTAGTGGGACAGAATGGTATGTATTTAAGAATTTAGAAAGCATTTATTTAAAAGTACTGGGCATCAGGATTTTTTACGTGCAGGAGAAACTAAGGAGTAGAAGACCATTGAATTAGTATGTCTGGCCTTTAATCGGGTTCATCCCCACCAAGCTAAATTAATTTTCCAGTGCTGCTCTTCCTTAAGCGTAGGCTTCACCTTTGGTACATTTCTGCTTCTGTGACTCTGTGCTTGCTCTTTCCCTCACCTGGAGTGAGCTCTCTTTCCCTCTCCATCTTTTAGGTCCCAGTGCAGTTCCCACCTGATCTGTAAAGCCTCCCAGACCACTCCTCAACCCTTTAGTTTCCCATTTATCTGAACTCTTATTGCTCTTACTGTTTTCAGGAGACAAGAGAAGGATGTGGAGGGTTCACAGATCACGTGGGAATCAAATTGGGACCCAGAATATGAAGAGGAGAAAGGAGCATTTTTTATTGCAAGGAGCAGAGACTCACTCAACTAGCTTAAAATAAGGAGAAGGTATTATAAACCTACAGCATCCAAGAAATGGGCCTTGCAGGGTATTCACTGGAACCTGTCAGAAGCCTAGACATCTCTCTCTCTCTCTCTCTCTCTCCAGTTCTCAGGATCATACAGTACCCCTCTTGACTCTTTCCCAGGAATATCTATTTTTGTACTCTTCCCTTGTCTCTCTGCCTTATCATTTCAGTTTTCTTTCAGCTCAACTACCCCCAGATGACTGAATTAGACTTTTGGGATTAATTCCAAACTTTCAGAGATTTGGTTGTCTTATCTTGAACTGTATATCCAGTCATTTAATCAGTGTGGTTAGCAGGGGCAGTGATTTTTGGTACAGACAGCTGCCTAAGTCCATTCCTGTGGCAGCCTGTGGGTGAAGTTTCAGGGAAGGGGGAAATGAGTAGATAGGCACAAGATAAGTTGTATTGTTCCTCCAGGGCAGATTCCTTAAGGGCAAGGAATAGATTACTGGGTGCTTATTTTCATTACTGTGTTTAGCACAGTGCTGTTCATCCACCACAGTGATTCACAACGCTGGCTGCACAGTAGAATCACCTGGGGAACTTTTAGAAGCATTTCCATGTCCAGTCCTCCCCCTTGCCACCAGATTCTGATTTCATTTGTGGTGGATATGGCCCAGACACCTGACATCAAGGACTAGTGTGCTTTCCAGATGCCAGACTTATTTTTACTGAGATCAGGGCCATAGAAAGTATTACTCCTATAGGTGAAAACATGATTACCCTCATAACTAAAACATGGTAGAAATTCAAGAGCTGTTAAATAGCTTAAAATTCTTGTTTGGCTTAGCAGAAGGGTAACTATAGATTACATTCATGTTGTCTTAGGTAGAGTGAATACCAGTAATATTGGTAAGTTTAGAAAGAGACATAAAAATTTTTGATTTTACACCTTTTATTTTCCCCCATTCCTGTAACTGATTTCATTAGATCGTCAGTGGTTATTTCTGCAAGGTTTTTTGACTATGTAATTCAATACATCTACAAAATGCAGTCCTCTTCCTGGATTCTTTGAAAAAAAGGTCTCATATAACTAGGAAAATTTAAGATTTAATAGTAAATTCTGACAATGACAATTCAGGGTGCCACTTGGATGATAATTGTTTTATTAGTTTTTCAGCGGTAACTCTGAAATTGGCATTTGATTAATTTGGACTGAGTAAAGTTTGCCTCCAGAATAGCAAGGAGCAGGTTTATTGCAGGCACTATATAGAGATGCCTTTTCAGTGCACTCTTTGTAGTATCCTTGGGGTTGCTAAGGTTTGCCTTGAGCTTTAGAACCATAGTTGTGATGACTAGTTGGAGAATTCCAGGGGAATAGTTTTTGGAGTTCTTCAGTATGATTAGTGAAACCAAGGGGTATAGTCCAAGCTTTCAAGTAAATTGACTCAATTACTGTGTCCTGAGGAAATCACACCTTACCTCCTGGCAGTTGCCTCTGAGACCACTTTAGGACATTTGTTAACAACTTCTAGCAGTCAAACCACCCCAATCTTATGAACACATTGGGCATTGATATCTGTATAGAATGTGATTCATGGATCTTTACATTTCCTACCCCAATTTCCTTCTCTAAGAGGGAGCCATTTTGCCCAGTTCATCTGAGGTACTCCTAAAGAAGATCTGGTGACATTGACCTCTTTGGCAAAGAGTCTAGAGAGAGAATACTGTGGAAGACATCTTTACCAATTTTTGACTGAGCATAATCAGACTCAGTTTCCTTCTTGTGTTACAGCACAGACCAGTGCAGTACTGACACTTCGTTATCCCAGAGCATATTGTCCTGCCTGGACCCTCTGGATGTGAGGACCGCTTCATGGAATTATCATCGTATATCCAATGGTCAGTAATGTGAATTGCAATGCTAGTTCTTAAGCTTCCTTTGGGGGTGACATGAATGGTTTACCCATTTTCTTGCAAGATATCAGCTTTACCTGGAGAGGAGCAGAGATGCCACTCTTGTAGGCTAAACAGGGTTTGATGTGTCTGCACTGAGTGGCAGGTAGTCTGGAGTACACATTGCTGTGCAGCAGACCCTGGTGACCAGCTTGGCAAGAAAGCTGTGCTTGATTGATGTGCACAGGAGGTAAGCAAGAGGTTGTGTCCTTACTTGCTATGAACACTACAGTCTTGTCTGTATAGCTGATTCTAGGACCTTTGCCTATGTGAGATTTGATCCTAAGTCAGATGGTCCAAAGAGAAGTCATTAAAAGTTTCATTGTAAACTCCTTCTCTAACACTATTCTGCTATACATCATCAAAGTAGTCCCTTGAATCGTAAAGTACATAGATGGCACAAATCAGAACTATAAACATTTTGCTAGTTCTGTATTGAAAATCTAAATTTGAAAAATTTGACCATCACTGATGAGGACTATACTTCTGTTACCCACAAGACTGTCAGTTATGCTTATGAAGCCGGAACAAAATAGTTGAACGTAAATTATATTGTGCACTCCACAAACTTTCAGAATAACATGCTTTTTCTTTTAAGGACTTTTGATTTTGTTGCCTCAAGATATGAATTCTTGTCATCATGTGATTCCCAGGGAGCAAATTTCTGAGCAGAAAACGTTCAATATGCCCCCTGAACAGCATTTTAAATGCAGGACATTAAAGTGGAATTTGAGTCAGTTGATTTCCAGAATTATTTGTTGTTTTCCAGCTTAATTTTGAAGAAGAGCTCCCCATTCTTTTCTTCCTGTCTTCTTCTCTCCCTCTCTCCCATCCTCTCTTCCATGCTTTCTTTCTTTCCTGTCCTTCCTTCCTCCGTCCTTCACTCCCTGACTTCATTTTTCTTTCAACAAAAATTTTTGAGTTATCTACATTACGATGGACTTTTTCTGAAAATACAAACATTAAAATACTATCATGATCCTCAGAAAACTTTCTTCTTGGTGGGGAGGGAGTGGAGAAGTAAACATGAAAAGCATCCTATCTGATAAAAATTATATCCACGGTGTTGTGGGGAAATGTAGTTGGATACCTAAGCCATTCTGGATGGAGCCGGGCAGTCTGGGATGGGAAGATGTAGTGTTAGGAAAGGTATCCTGGAGGAGACAACTTTGAGTCTCTTTGGGAAGTGGAAGAGAACCTGTTTCAAGATGTGGGGGTGGAGAAAAGAAGGAGACAAACAACTGGGCATAAAAGCAAGAGAATATGGGGCATTGAAGGAGTGGCAAATAGTTCTGTGTTACTGAAATGTAAGGTACATGGGGTGGGGGGCGTGGAGGACAAGAAGTGACTCTAGTGATGTTGGAAGAAACTAAATCAGGAATACCATTACATTTTTGTTAAGGATTTGGAATTTTCCTAAAGAAGTGTGGACACATTAGAGAACTTTAATGATTAGATTTTCCTGTTACCTAGATCACTCTAGTGATATGTGGAACAAAGACTGATTGGTGAGACTGAAGGCAAAGAGACCTATTAGAAAGATATTGGCTGTAGTCCAGGGAAGAAATGATGAGGGTCTGACCTAAGGCAATGATAGTGCAGTAGAGAAGAGGATATAGACTGAAAGAATTTGAAAAGACACAATTGACAGGACTTATACTTAAATAGATTTGGTGAAAAAGAAAACACAAGGCCTTCATCAATTAGGTCCTTATTGCTGCAAAGACCATCTATTCCAAACACATCTAAAGTTACTGGAGATTCAACCAGAGGAATTCAAACTGCAACCAATATGACTATTGAACTCATAATCCCATGATACACATATCATGCACACTCTATGTCACATGCTTGCTGAAGACCATGTTGGAGATTCCCTCAAGTTAACTTTTAATTTTTCTCATGAAAAATCCTCTCTAAACAACTGTTGTAGATATCACAATATATCTTTCTAGCATAGAGCCTCAGGATTATCTTTCATATACTTTTCCTTCTATAGGTAATTTGTTCTTTTTCAGACTCTATCATAAACTATGCCTATTAAACAGTTATTTCCATAACAAAGACACCTGTCTAGTGAGTCATGGCAGCCAGCATAATTTGACCTACTGACAGAACTTCCCTTTTTTTCATGTTTTTTGTTCTTCAATGAATTAAAACTAATGAAAACAAAAACTGAAATATTATTTTAGTTTCTAAATTGCCATGTTACCTTTATTGATTTACTTTCTTCTCATTCTGCAAGAGCAGATGTCCACATGTGGTGGTGAAGTCTGCCACTGCCACTGAACTCTTGTTAGCTATTCTTCTTGAGCCCTGGAGAGTTTACATGTTCAGAGTGACCAGCTGTGGTGTGCAGGAGGGGCATGCAGGCAGGAAACATGGTAATGGGTCACAGGACTGTCTGGGGAGAAGCTAAGCCAATTACAAGTTTTCCTTTGTGTAGAGTGAATGGTGGCAGTGACTTATCACCCCCACTCTAAAACCCAAGTTGTAGTTGTCCATAGAAATGGAACAATGAATCTGAGAAGGACTATGGCTTCTTTCTCATTTATTAAGAAGTCAGAATTTGTACAGCCGTAATATAGCTCTGAATATGGGTGTAGGAGAGGAAAGGCTACTGCACACCAGAATGGCTGTTGGGAAGCTCAGAGCCTAAGTCTAGGCCCTTGTTCTAAATTTTGCTGCCTTGAATCTAACATATCTTACATATAACTCTTAACCAGCTCAGTTATCTGTTTTCCAAGCCCAGAAAAGATTAGAAGCAAATTAAAGGCAGGCATTCTGGCAGAAACACACAGATTTGAGAACTAACCACTTGATAGTGAGGGAAAAGCCTAAAACTGGAAAGTAGGTACAGAATTGTGTTCTGCATTATAACATAGTGCAAAAAAAGACAGATAAAATTATGGACCACTGCTATCAAGGAAAATTAAGCTATGACTTGTGTTTTTTATTTGAAACACAGGAAGATTGCCGTCAAAATTTGTTAAAATAAACAGAGCTTCGGAAGTCAAAGGTTTTCATTGCTCAAAGTAAAATAAAACATATTTCCTTCTCCTATAGTTTCTGCCATTAAACCTTGCAGAGAAGTCACAAAGAGACCATGGAAATGAGTGTCTCTCTTTTATGAGCATTCTCAAAACTGTCCACCTCACTTTCTCGTTACAACCTTACTTCCTCTCTTATGTGCTATTCTCACCTTTTTTTCCTGCCATTTGTACACATCAATATTCTATATTTCCTTAGCTCTTGTGTTGGTAATTGAGAACCTAATTACTATGGTTTGAATATTTGTGTCCTTCAAAAATTCATATGTTGGAATCCTAACCCCTAAAGATGGTGATACTGGATGTGGACCCTTGGGAGGTGCTTAAATCATGAGAGTAGAGTGCCGCATGAATGTGATTAGTGCCTTGTAAAAGAAGCTCCAGAGACATCCCTAGCCTTTTTCACCATGAGAGGATGCAGTGAAAAGTCTGCATCCCTGAAGAGGACCCTCACCTGATTATGCTGACACCCTCTTATTGGACTTCCAGCCTCCAGAGCCATGAGAAATAAATTTCTGTTGTTTATAAGCTACTCAGCCTGTGATGTTTTGTTATAGCAGCTCTAATGGATTAAGATACTAATCATTTTTCCGAATGGTCAAAAATGGTAAACGAAATCATTACTGTTATTCTCTTTGTAACTAATTTCAACTCTTTTCAATATTTAATTGGTCCAGAATGAATTGTTGCCATGAAAGCCAAAGAATGAAAAACAAACAAAAAAATTCTCAAACATTTACAACTTTTACATAGAATATTAAAATACTGAGAGATAAAAGACTTGAATTTCAAGTGTTATAATAATTATTAATAACTTGGTAAACTAACTCTGCCAGAACACATAAATCCTCATTCTATATTAAAAAGCAACACCCTCACCAATTCTCATAAATTATATCTCTTCACTTTGTAGCAGGTATTTCTACTATAGATTTGTGGTTGAATTTTAAGTTAAAGTTAATATATCAGTTACTCAGAAATCATAATTCTGTAGAAACAAAGCACTCAACTTAAAATTGCAAATATACTCTCAGAAATGACTCAGCTGTTACGGAATGAATGTTTGTATGTGTGACCCTTGTGTTGGAGATGCCTGGAGCAGAGGGACTGTGATTAATTTATATGGGTATCACTCTTTTACTGGGTTGAGTTCCTACTTAAAAGTCTGGGGGAAAAAAATCTCTTCACTGGTCAGTCAGTCCAGGAAATTGTCATCAGCTTCCATATTTGGGGGTTTAACCAATGTGACAAAATATCAGAAGGAAGTCATATCAGAAAAAAGAAAGCTAACAAGTACTGTAGTTACTTACTGGTTACTCCCAAGTGACATACTCAATGCCGCCTTCTTTTTTTTTTTTTTTTTTTTTTTTTTTCGGTACGCGGGCCTCTCACTGTTGTGGCCTCTCCCGTTGCGGAGCACAGGCTACGGACGCGCAGGCTCCGCGGCCATGGCTCACGGGCCCAGCCGCTCCGCGGCACGTGGGATCCTCCCAGACCGGGGCACGAACCCGCGTCCCCTGCATCGGCAGGCGGACTCTCATCCACTGCGCCACCAGGGAAGCCCTCAATGCCTTCTTCTGCAAGCTCTGTCCAGGGGGTTTTCTAACCTTAATCCAGGGTTTCTCACCTCAGCGTTATTGGTATTTTTGACTGAAAACTTCTTTGTATTGTGGGGGCTATCTTATGCACTTTAGGATGTTTAGCAACATCTCTGGCCTCTACCCATAGATGCCTGCAACATCTCCTTGTACTGACAACCAAAAATGTCTTCCTACATTGACAAATGTTCTGTGTGTGTGTGTGTGTGTGTGTGTGTGTGAGACAGAGAGGTAGAAGAGAAGGCAAATTAACTTCAGTTGAGAATCACTGCCCTTACCATAATGCTACCCCTTGACTTAACACCGTATTATTGCTCTTGAAACATAATATCCCAGAAAAGTTTCTGCTGTCCACTGAGATAACAAAAGGGATACTGTTCTCTAAGCTGTTCTACTTGATTGTAACTCTATTCATTACCTGTAAGATATCCTGGTTGCATCATGCCCAAGGTACCCAGGTGGGTATTTTATATCTCCTCACAGAACAGCATACTTCTCTTGTCTCATTTCTTTTTTTTCTCTTCTTTGGACTAAAGTCTTTTTGCAACTGATCCTGCACCTAGTTAGGCTTACCTGTGTAGGGTGACCATGCATCCTGGTTTATCCAGATCAGTCCTGGAGCATGCCTGGCATGCTCCAGGCATCATTATTAATAGAACCCAGTCACTCTCAAAGTGACCGTTTGGATGATTAATCAAAGTCATCTTTTTATGCTACTTTGGAAAAAATTATTCGTTTTAATTTTACCAAAAAAGAGTGGGATAAAATTCAGTTTAAAATAGAATGTATGAGAAAGTAATTTACCTCTTCCCCCACCCCCTGCCCATTTTCTTATTCCATTAACATGAAGAGAAAATCACTTAGGATGGAAGGGTGCTCGTGAATAGATCCAGAAGTTTGAACACATTCCAAGGCAGAAGCATCTAAATACTTACTGATAGATGAATCAGAATGGAGCTGGAATCAGGATACAACTTGCAGTAGAGAAGGTAGCCTCCAGGCTGTAGCCCTTCTTTCTGACAGGTCTCTGTAAATTTTCCTGACCCCTCAGCAGCTGTTCTGCCAGGCAGAATTGGGAAACAGTAATTAATTGAAGGACTATCCATGGAAGAGCTAACTGAGTTGCAAGTCTTACCAAATGTGGAATTTTTTTTTATGTGTGCAATCTTTCTAATCCTTGGCTATGTATTATTTTTACCTTGATGAATTATTTTTACCTTGATGAATGCTATATGTGTTTCATCAAATGTACAGTATATTCCATTTAGAATGTGTATTTATTTAATGCACTTAGTTATGACAAAGAAGTATTTTAGTATGCAAAAAATTGGAAGCTTTTAACCCATCCCCTTCAGCTCCTATCTAAATCAGAGGACTGATCTCCAAAGAAATTGACCAATCATCCCAAGTCCTACAGCTTCTAATATGGATTTTGGCACTTCAGAACAAAATGTGGGATGATAGGGAACTCAACTTGCATCACTTTCTCCCCCATTCCCTACTAAGGTATAGACACTACACACGATGGAGAGACAGAACTCCTGAAGAAACCCATACCAACTATATACACTAATTTAGTTTTTTGTCAGCCAGTATGAATGGCCAACTGTGGACCAACAATTATTAAGGAAAATCAATGAGGCAAAAGGCATAATACAAATAAAAAACCAGAATAATTGGCTACAAAGGAAACAAAACAAGCGAAAAAATTAAAATTATTATTAGTATCTTCAGGAATATCGTACTAGACGTTGCAATCATAAAATAAGCTTAGTTTGCTATTGAGGATGAGCACTTAAGGAATAAGCAACAGATTTTGGAATCAGTTACCCAAATGTAAAAAGTGAAAGGAAATAGTAGAAAAAGTCAGTTAAATATCTCAGAATATAGAGCAAAAAAGATATAAAAGTTAAATATAGACAACCAATTTAGGACAGTGAACACCTATTAGAAGTTCTAGAAAGAGTGAACAGAGAAAACAGAGGAGTGAAAATGATCAAGGATGTAATAGAGGAAAATTATCCTGAGTTGAAAAAGACACAAGTCTGAAATTTGAAAAAGGCCACAAAGTGCTAAAGGGGATCAATGATAAAAAGCCCCACCTGGACTTATCTGAGTAAAATTTCAGAAATTTAAAGACTTTAAAAGAATACACAGAGAAAGAGCATACTATTCACTTCTATAGTAAATAATATTGCTAAAATCATGACATTTTAAATGCTGCTTATTGTTTTCCAGCTTCAATGAATCACCTATAGACAAGGCTTTAAAGATTAATTATAGATATGCAACAATAAAATGTAAATATAATTGGGGCACCTATGTGAATCCACATGGGCTGTGCACTGCCAAACTCTAAGAGGCACCATCCTCAAAGGAGGCCACAGCACAGCAGCCCTAACTGTTAAAATCCTTGCTGAAAGTAAAGATGCTATAGGGATGGAGAGAAGGAGCAATGGAGGTGAAGGCAGTGTTGAGACAATATGCAGGGCCTAAAGTTGAAACAAGGAATAGGGGTTTGGAATATTATTTAACAATTATTGAACTATAGAAAGGCTAAAAGATTGTGTGTGTGTGTGTGTGTGTGTGTCTGTGTATGTGTGCATAAAACAAAACTCAGGAGAAAGGACAGATGAGGAGCAGTGTGTTTGCTGAAGTATGAACATATCAATCAGAGTGGAGAACACGGGAAACCATCAGAACTAAAAACAGAAACTCTGGAAAGTGGGATAAGTGGCAGCAGCTAAGCCAGGAAATGTAACTTTTCTTTTAATTCCATTTGAATTTGTTCTATATATGTATGTTGTTAAATTAGTTAAACAAGGAGGCCATTAGACCTGAGGTGGCTCTAATGCCATGGCGGCAAATCAAAATCTAAGCCAGTAAATGCCTTGAGGTGATGGAATCAAAATACTAAGGACAACCAGTCATAGCCAGCCAACTAGGCTTTAAGTTAGAGTCAATCAATAATTTCCTTTCTTTGCTTCTGCACTTTCTCTATGTAATTCATTCCCCTGGGTCCTGTCAGGCAGAGTGCTCCTAATCACATCCAATTTGCTGCTGCCTCATTGGAATCCTTTTTTGCTCAAATAAACCTTTAAAATGTTTAATATGATTCAATTATCTTTATCAATGTATTATTTGGTAATAATAATGGAGGCGGAGAATGGCGGGGAGGGGATGTCAGTCTGGTTTTTTTCACATTATCAACAGTCACCCAGTTGCCAGTGACTTTGTAGAGGGGCATATGCAAATGGTACAAAAATCAAATAGATCCCAAATCACTTGAGATTTACTATACCTCATGTTTTTTTGACCCTGATGAAGTTGAGACATGGGATACTATTTTTGTATTATAATTTTGTGGACAAATTATCAATGGATCATATTTCCCACGGGGTATAGAACACTTTTTTCCCTTTGGATATTGGTGAATTTATCTATTTTAGATATAACTTACTACAAATGCTTCAAGATTTTTATTACATAGTGATTCTTCAAAATATAAAACATATACATTTTATTTGAGCCTCACCAAAATTATGTGACAATTCAGGGCAGGCCTTACTATTTCCATTTTATCGATAGAGTTGAATGAAGTTAAGAAGCTTGTCTTAGGTCACTGAGATGGACGGGGAAAGAGCCTGCACTCAAACTGTCTCCCTTCCCCTACCCAACGTGGTTTCTTAAGGGGCAGGGAAGATAGAATAATATTAAAAGACACAGGCAGCTTTTTAAAAATATCAAAAACACATTATCATGGAGGAAGAAAGAGCCACCCAAAACAGGAAATCCTTGTGAATGCCTCAGCTGTAATCTTCCTCACCCTGAACTCTTTTTCAAATTGAACTATATAGTAGTTAAAAATGTATCCTGCAGAAAAAGCTATTGAAAGACACTAAATGTGAAGAGAAGTAAGTTAGAGGAAGAAAAGCAAAAAGCTTTCCTTAAAATCTATATTTTAATATAATTTAACATTTTATTTCTGTGCCAATCTCAGTACTTGCCTATGTCTTTTGAAGCATCATCTGACTTAAAATTAAAAATTGTTGTAATGGAGATTTAAAAAAAAACAGTATAGGATTAATCTACCTCCCTCCCTTCCCATATTCATTAGCCTTTTCTTCCTACGCTCAGTATCTGTGCAAAAATGGGGATGGAGGAAAGGGGTAGGGGGTGTGGGAAAAGTGGGAAGGTGTTGAATAGAAAATGTAACTTATCTTTCATACCATTTGAATTTGTTTAATATATGCATGTATGGAGGGAAGTGATTAAACCATAGGTAGGAGCATGCAGACACTGATGGATCCTTTTCCATAATGCTGTCTGACTCCTTTAAAGTTAAAATCTTATTAGAAGACCACGAATCCAATCAGAAATTTCAGATAACATTCTATTTCTGTTTTTCTATTAGAGATTTGAAGCTCTGCCTTCATAACATAGAATCCTTGACTTAAACTGAACATAAAAAATTTTAAAGCAACTCCAGTTGCAGTACATTCTCTTTCTTCTGTGTGAATGTTGGATGAGATTTGTCCAAATTCTGGTTCTTCCCACATTGACTCAATTTCTATCCACTAGAACAAGGTGACCTGCCAAGCTAGAAGAGACAAAATGTTGTGATCACAGAAATGTCTTTTCTTTTATTTCTAAACAAGTTAAGTGCAAAGGCCATCGATAAAAGTGATTTTAACAACCTTGTTATCAGTTTGTAGTGAGGCAGTCCCTCTTCCTTCCTCCCCTACCCACCCACCCCTAATCATAAAACCCTCAACCAAGAGAAACATTCTACAAAACTTTTAAAGATATACTTGTTGGTTTGAGTATAGATATTAATTCTTGGAATTACTTTGGATTTGGAGTGCTTAACTAAATTGTTACTGAAGTGTACTCTTTTTTTCTTGACAATTACCATTGCAGACAAGGCAAAATGATTCTTAAATTGGTACCTGGCTATAAAGAGTTCAAATGTAATTTAGCTTAAAGCCTTCACTGACTGTTTCAATCTCAATGACATAAAGAGATGTGTTTGGATCAGGAAGTAATTTACATTACTGGTGTCTAATTGGCCTGATGGGATATGTATAATCAGGAATTATATAACTTTCATTGCATCCACATTTATCAAATACAAGTGAAAATAATAAGGCTTATTTCTTCCATAGGTTTCAGTGTCTTTGAAAAAAATGGACTATCAATTGCTGCTATAATAGAACAACACGATTCTATTATTTTCAAAAATCTGGAGTGAGATTAATAGTATCATTTTAAAAAATCTAAAGTGCTTTTATTAAAGGCCAAAAGAGTATAAATTTAAGAAGGGGGAGAGAAAAATAGTTCAATATTTTTTCTGTATCAAATATGTCAGTATGAATGTCACTGTCTTTCAGATTTCTTCTTCCCTGAATTGGTATTGATGACAGAAATTCTAAGATTTTTGTAGTCCACCAATTAAGACCTTTTCATTCATTTCTTTGAAAATGTTGAGAGTGTTTAATGAAATATATTATTTTCTTCTTCCTTTAGTAACTATTTTCTCAGTACTATGTATTACTCACATGATGCTGGAACCTCCTACTGGGCAAAATTTTGAACACTGCAGATCAAAGCCTTTCATAATGACATGCATGTGTCTTTCACCTAGGAAGAACTGATTATCAGGTACCATGAAGGCTCTGGGATGTTACTTTACTTGCATGTTAACAAGTTAGCCTGCCACAGTTCCATGATGCTGGCAGAAGACACAAAACTCCTGGTTCAGAGAAAGGACATTGTTATGGCACAGCAGGCAGCATGAGATGTTTGCATTGATTCTCCCTTGCCTGAGATTCCCATGGGTTTGATACAAAGAGGCCTAGGTGGATGCTGTTTATGCAGTGGTGATCTGTCACAGCTGAAAAACTCCAACCTTAGTGAACTTAACTCTTTTAACGGGAAGTAATCAAATTTGCCTGACTTTTGCTCTGGGGGAGAGACACTCTCTTTATTATAATAGACAATTAGCAAAGGTTCTCTGTGATCCAGAGGAAGACCTGTCTCCATCTTCCAAGGCTGCTAACCATACAGACATTCTGGAAAAGATAAAGTCAGTCAGTGCCATGCTCACAAGACATGGAGAAAATTGAGAGACCCGTACAGAATTGTCTCCCAACACTGGTAACCAATGTGGTATGACTTCAGGGGACTGGCTGATATGTGAACCAGCTGATATATGAATATTGAATTTAGCTGATTTTATCTTAGCTTCATCCCTTCAGCAGATAATTTTTATATACACCCCACATTTTCCTTGCAGCACCCTTCCTCTAATACATTACCTAGGGTTGTGTGTTGTCACTACCAGTGTCCCATTAGTCACTGTTTCAGCAACCATGGTGGCTTGGTTTACTACAAATTTTTATTCGTACCCTGTTTTTATTCCCATTTTCTTCATTCTGCAGAATGTACTACACAGTGAACTTTATGAACATTTTGATATTTTCTTCGAGCTTTTCTTCTCTCTAATCATATGACTTGAGATAGTTGAAGACATGAGGCATTTTAGCACTTATATTTCTTCTTTTATCTCTTTAAATAATGAACCCTAGATTCATTTTGTATTCTTCTCCTTCTGTATCAGAGTAAGTTATAGTAGAGGAAACAAGATCTGAGAGCAGATGGAGAAGACAAAGTTTATGGTACAGGTACAGAAGCAGGAATCTTAGAAACAGAAAAGAACCCAATTGCATCTGTATTCTCTTTTTTGATATTGGCTTTTAATCTCTACCTATAAACACACAAACACATCTCTTATTTTTCTATTGTCTTACTGAGTATACTTGATTATAAGTATAGCAGGAATTAAATGTGTTCTCTATAATCTGTATGTGCAAAATATTTTGTAACTTCCCTCATTTTCCTTAGCTGATTTCATCTTGCTCACAAGATTCAATTCCAGGTAGAGATTCAATTCCAAGTACAGCCTTTTCAAGTATAGATATCTCAGACTCTTTTGAGGAAATACTCTCATTTTCAACAATTTAGAACCCAACTTTGACTGTGTCTTCTGCTAGCAAAAGCTCTCTCCTCCTCACCCTTCTTCCCAATGTGCAAGTGGAGGTTTTACCTGTCTTCACTTGGCAAGATTTGGGGCCACCATTTTCCATATTTTTTTGTGTTCTTTGCTACAGAGAGGTTGGTCTGTTCCCCAAGGGTTCTGTGCTAGTGTCCTCTGCAGTATGGCTGGTCCTACCTGAACTTGTTGAATATTTCGCTGGTACTGACTTTTAATGTCTTTGTTCCTGCCAGTTGCCTCAGCTTGTGAGGTTCCTATACTATGTGGTCTCTTTTTCCCAATCCAGAGTCCCTTCCAGGCCCTGTGGCATATCTACATTCCCCCACTGGCCACACAGGAGCTGCTGGGTCTCTGGCATGCCATGCATAGGCTGAGGGAGGATTGGGGCACCCTCTTGGGTATGTCATCGAGGGTTGAATGTCTCCCTCTACAATCCCTGCTATATACCTCTTTGGCCTGTTGACAGAGAAACAGAGCATCAACCTTTCATTTAACCTATTTCAGCTTTCTATGGACATTTTGAGTTTCCTGGTTCTCTCCCTTTGGCTGAGGCACAGGGATGGCAGTGTGACTGTTCTTGTTCTGACAGGCACCTCCTCAGCTTAACTGTATTCCCTCTGAGGTGTGTGCTTTCCTTTCATGGCAAAGACTTTCTTTCTTTCCCTCTTCATATTGAATATATCCCTTGCAATAATATACTTTGTCACCTCTCTAGAGTTCTAATAAAATTCTAGGATTAGCATCTATTAAGTCTATATGCTTATATGGGAATTGGAGTTTAGGGGATTTAGAAACATCTTATCTGTTTACACAAAGACTCAGTTTCAAGAATATCACTGGGGGTTATTCCCTGGCAGTCCAGTGGTTAGGACACAGCGCTTTCACTGCTGTGGCCTGGGTTCAGTCCCTGGTTGGGAAACTATGATTCCGAAAGCCACATGACACAGCCAAAAAATATACATATATATCACTGGGGATTCAAAAATCTAATTTTGGAAATCAAAAGCTGAACATGGATACCTTGTCATCTTACATTCCTGTTTTAATTCCAAGCCTCCCTAAGATAATGGCCAAGGTTCCACTAGCTGAAGGGGGGAGGGCATCAAATACAAGGAAATGTAAGAAAGAAAAACACATATTAACATATTTTGAAATATTCTCATAAAACTGGCTCTGGCTAACTTAATCAAAGGAAATACTTTGGAAGGCTATTGAGGTCCCAGAAAACTAGAGGGAGGCTGAGCAAATAAGTATGAGAGTAAGCTGGATCCTAGGGTGACACAGAGTACCAAAATGTGGAAAGCGTGAAGTGCAGATAGGATGCCATGATTTAAGATTCAAAGGCCAGGGAGAGGGCTGAGCTTAGGTGGGAGTCTATTCTCTGCCTTTACTAGGGAAGGGGAGAGGTGGTGTCTGTCAGGTTCAGCTTCCATAGTGAGTTGTGTGCAGCTAGATTACCCTGTCACCAACACAACAACTGTTGGTGGTGGGTTCTGGAGTCTGGTTAGCCTCCCCAAAGGAAATTAGGGTGCTATTTGGAATCCTTTCTCAGGAAACCCTAATGGCAAATATATACAACACCTAAATGAAAACAAAGAAAATGTGGGGAGGAAGGGCTAAGAAATAGAAGGTGGGGGGTTCTCCAAAAATGAGCTCTTTCTTTGGATTCCGTCAAGGATACAAGAACACTGGGATTTGATGCATGGCCTTGGCCCCAGCATGCACCCAACACCGCCTCTCCCCACCTTGTTTTTCTCTGTTCTCTGCTTCATTGTTCTTCTCTGGAGGCTGCTTTCTCTCCTTCTCTGTGTAAATGTCCCCTTTACCGGAGTTCACAGGTCTTACATTTAAGTGAAGTACAGATTTACTAGAGGCTCTTAATTCTAATTCTAAACTTTTAAGAGAACAAATTTGATTGGGTTAGTTGGGTGTATCTACATCTTACTAGCTATGGATACAGGCAGAATGGGTGGGTGCATTGGGTTATGTGGCACAAATGCTCCTGTGGGTGGTGTGAGGCTGGCAGTGGTTCTGAGAGGAGAGAATGGGGCATAGAGTGGGAACAGGCTAAAACTGTCTATTGCAGGCTAATAGTATTTTAAGGTGTGACTACACCATAACTTACTTTAGTAACCCCTTATTATTAAATATTCTTTCATCTGCATTTTCTTCTTTTATAAACAAACTGTGTTAAAAATACTTGGAGCTAAGTCCCATTTGATCCCCCTTATGAGTAATTCCTAGAAATAGAATTCCTGGTGCAGAGAATCATTACATTTTAGAACTTTTGATATTTGTTGAAATTGTCTCCCAGAAAGTTTGTGTCAACTTATGCCATCTCCAGATACTTAAAAATACTAATTTTTTCTGCACTCTCACTTGGGTATATTAATTTGGTTATTAGATATATTAAAATAGTTCATTGCTTTAATTTACATCTTTAATTTCAAATAAGGTTGAGCCTTTCTTTTCATAAGCATATTAGTCATTGTGTTTCTTCATATCTTTTATTTATTCTCCTATTATTGTGTTAAACTTTATATTACCAATTTTAAAGACTCTTTAATTATGAAAAAAAACCAAACAAAACAATGCTTTGTCTTATATGTCCCAAGTATCTCCTCCCCAGGTTATGGTATGCTTTTCTAGGTTTTATATCTAGATTTTTTAAATGTAGCTCTGAAGTGGCTTTTTTTTAAACCCATGATTGTGTCATGTAACTCAAAATTTATGAAGAAGGAAATTCTTCCTTACAGAGTTATTTGATTTATTTTTTTTCTTTGTGGAATACTATGATCTTTTGTTCTACTTTCTGCCTTTAGGGAACAGAGTGTCTGTTGGCCAAACCCACCAGAAGTGAAATATAGGGAGAGTAAAGCTATAAATTTATGCACAAGTGATGTTATTGATTTGTTGATAGATTTGGTCACTTAAATCCAAGATATAGATGATCTATGCTCATTTTATTTAGTCACTTAGGGATAGGAGAAGAAGGAAACAAAGGGAGTGGGTGGTAATGCAGCACCAATTTTTAGCATATTGTCTCTGTTTCTAAATCTCCCTTCAATTTTCCAGTGATATTCAAAGGTCAAGATTTTGTTGAGAAATGACCAGAATTAACTTCTGTGTGTTAGATGGAAATTGGCTCAGGAGCTAAAGTGTAGTGGGAGGTATTACATCTTCTTCCAAGAGATATTTGGCAGAGAAGCTGCCAATTTATGTGCTATGGAGCTTTTCAGATTAGGAAATTAAATTATTTTATCTTTGGCTTTAAGGAATAAACATGTATCTCCATGCTTTCTAGCCCTGTCTGAGTGACATCATACATATCTTTCTAAGTTATATTTTCATCACCACCTGACAAATATTATTTCATTTTTTATTGTCATAGTAAGGATTAGTCCTCTTGATCGTATAGACATCCAGCACAAGCTGGATAAAGGAGGATTATGAGGATGTAGTAGTTTAATTCAAATTGCTATCAAAAGTTCAGTAAGGACAGAACTTTTCAGATGCACACTGTCCAGTTTATAATTGATGATGACTTTTTCACCAGAAGGCTCCTCTAACACCTCCAACACAGCACATCTGAACTGTGGCAGATGCACCCTAAGGTGGCTTCCAGTGAGTCCTGCTCTCCTATTATCCTCTCTTTTTGAACATTGGGAGAACTCGTGGCTTGCTCCTAACCAATAAAATATGGCAAAGGCAATGGGATTTCACTCTTTTGATTAAGTTATATGGCTTAATATTGCTGCCTGAATTAAGCTATGTTGTGCAAGACTGAGGTGGAGGGCCTTCCATTGGCTGTGAAGAAGCAAACAACCATGTTGTGAATTCCCTGTGGAGAAGGCCATGTGACAAGGAACTCCTTCTAAGACCTGAAGGCAGCACACAGCTAACAACCAATTAGAAGGTGGAACCCTCAGTTATTCAGCCACAAAGAAACAAATTCTGCCAGAAACCTGAAAAGGCTTGGAAAAGTGGATCTTCCCCTGTCAGGCCTCCAGAGGAAAATACAGCCCAGTCAACACCTTGATTACAGCCTTGTGAGCTCCTGAGCAGAGAATCCATCTAAGTTATGTGCAGACTGCTGATCCACAGAAACTATGAGATAATAAAGGTATATTATTTTAAATTACCAAGTTTATAGGAATTTGTTACACTGCATATTAAACTAATACACAAACCTAAACTCATTACTATCTTTCCCAGGCTTCTTGTATTTTCTTTTAATCAGTACAACAATTTTCCCAGTGAAATTCATCTTTGATTCCCAAAGCCAAGCTGCTACCCAATCCTGCTGATTTTATATTTAAACTATCTCATGTGTGATATTCCACTTGTTCATTTCCTCTTCCATGTTTCTGGTTTATATCCTCATTACTTCCTACCTAGACCACTGCAGATCTTTTCCTTCCCTGAGCCTTTACTGTATCTTCATCCTGTGCAATGCTGGCTCATTACCCCACTCCAAGCTATGCTTCCCAATACACCTTCTACAGTACCAGTCCCATGAAATGCCCACCAGAGTGTAAGCTCCAGGCGGGGAAGAAAGGAGGCTGTTTGGCCCACCACTGCATGCCTAATGGGGTAGTATGTACCTCAGATAATAATGAGCACACAGATCAGAACATTTCTGGCAGAAAACTGAGAGCATCATAAAAATAAAAGCATGATATTTTTTTGCTTCAGGTTCCAAGAGTCAGAACAGACTCAGAACAGATGTGAGATGTGAGTGGAATGACCATACATCCCATTTTAGGCTCTCTTTTTGACTCAAAGTCATCTTGATTGAGACAATAATTTTAAGTTGGTGGGTGGTGGATATGGTGCTAGTTCATGAGAATACTAAATCAGATAACCAGGCAGTTTTCATAATTCAAGCTTCCAGTACATACTTCCCTTTTAAATATAAGTGAATTGGGAGGAAATTTAGAAACTTATGAAGTTGAATATTCTTGATTTTTTATTGTTGTTAAACCACTGCATTTTGCCAAGTCCTTTCACCCGGATTGTAAATCTCAGAGGGAATCCAATCCCATGTGTTTCTGATTAGTCTGCAGTTGAATTATCTAAAAATTTGGTAAGAACCATTTGAAGTACAAAAAGATTTGTAAATTTTTTTTTAATTTAAATTTTTATTCATTTATTTTTTTGCTCACCGTTTTGGGGAGAGGGAGTTAGTGGCATACCAAAAAAGAGTAGTGAGGAGGAATATTTTGAGTTAGAATCAGGATCATGAGGAAATCTCCTTAAAATGGTGAAATTCACAAAATAATCAAATTGAGTCTTAAAATCTATGTTCATATCAATATTGAGTGTGGCACAGTAAAACTGCTTCATTTTTGGAAATTAACCTCTGCGTATAATTAACATCCACATATTTTAGTAAATATAGCATTAATATTGTATTAGATTCAAGGTGTCTTCTGTTTTCTTTCCAGATTAGAGATTACTTTAAATGCTTGGTTGTATATCACTGAATATTAATGTGATCTTTTCTCCACTAAGTGAGTCATGAGAATGTCCAAAAGCAGAGAGAGCAAGGAAGTATTAAACAGGATAGGGATTACCAAGGTTATCAATCTGTCTAAAGGACTGAAAGTTTATATGTCAAATTCTGATATGTGTGCAGTAATATCATCTACTGAGTAAATTTGAAATTGAATGACTGTGTATAAAAATAAAATAAAAGTTTGTAGAATTGTTACATTTTAAGAAGCATTGCAAATGTATTATACCATACAGAAAGCATACAGACTAATGATTTGTTCTCAAAAACTCTTTTTGTCCCATTTTTTGCTAAGTTTCAGCATCTCAGATCCCTGACTGAGAGTACTTAGTATGCCAATGTGCCTGAAACTCAGGGAGTGGTTTTCTCACCCCATTGGCTCTGTCAGTTAAAGAATATATTTGGTCCAGATTTACTCCATCGGATATTGTGTTTAAGTATAATGGCAGATTTCATGTATAATGAGAATAATAACGTAAAATTATGAAATAAATTGTCTTGTGCAACATTATTTCTTAATGTTCTGAAATCTGATACCAGGAAACATCCAGGATTGGAGCATACCTCTTAGTGCACAACTCTCTGTTCTTATTTTGAACCATCACCTACTACATTCAACACCTCTTAATCCGGCAAAAGGGATCTCAGCACCATCATTAACTTGTAATGAAATTCATGCTTACCATATTCTATGAACAGAACAGGATTTTGTAGAACATATTTGATTCCTTTGGGAAACGTGTTTATTTTTGGGTGTCTGAGCAGATGCATTTCTGCAGTTGAATAGCAGCTTGCCAAGAAGTTTCTGAACTCTAGCTGTTTTAATTTTAAAAAAGCCAAAAGAGGTGGTATAAGTTATTGACCATCTGTTAATATTCTTACACCTTGGGTGGAGTGAAGTAGACAATGAATTCTTAGGTGCCATCTGGTTCTAGTATTCTATTATTCAAGCACCTCAGATTCATTTATTATTTCATGAAATTTGTAGAAGTTTATTTTGGGACTAGCTATGCACAGATTTGTGTCATTTGGGATGCATAAATAGACTTCTCAAGGCTTCTTCTCTACTTTCACTAATATTTCTTCTTTTTTTTAATTTAATTTTATTTTTTTTTAAATTTTTGCTTTATAACAAATTTAATCAGTTATACATATACATATGTTTCCATAAATATTTCTTCTTAATATCTGATGTTCAAATGTTTTTTCAAGAGTGGGGAGATGATAATTCCCATGTCATGTTAGGCTTAAAATATAAATCCTTTAGGGAGAGAATATACAGCAATTTAAATTTTCACTAAGGTAATAATGACTGAGCCTGTTCAGTGAGCAAATTGTGATAGCAGTCGCCAGACACCCTTGAAGGTGTGAAGAAGGACAGAAACCTCACAGGGGAAGAGGAGCTGCAGTGAATAGAGGGTGGGGAGGTTTTGTTTTTAGAGTTGGCTTGTCTAGTTTTATGCCTCCTACAGACAGAAAAGTATTACATTCAATCCACAATTTTATTCCTCTTTTTTTTAAAAGATTTTTTGATGTCGACCATTTTTAAAGTCTTTATTGAATTTATTACAATATTCCTTCTGTTTTATGTTTTTTGGCCCTGAGGCACATGGGATCTTAGCTCCTGACCAGGGATCAAACATGCACCCCCTTCATTGGAAGGCGAAGTCTTAACCACTGGACCACCAGGGAAGTCTCAATCCACAACTTTAGACTTGATAGTTAAGTACCCCAAAGTGTAGTAGAGTACACTTAAGTGGTTAGAGTGCAATATTATTTCTCTCTACAAATGTTGTAATTCTTTCATTATTTTCATTAGGTGAAAAGGGGCAATCAACCTACAAATATTTAAGTTTAGCACTGAATTACATGCTACAAGAAATGTAAAGAAGTACAAAAGGCAACAACCATTTAAAATAATACATAAGGAAAGGGAAAGCTAATCTTAGAAATAAATTGCCATTCTAATGAATTAAGACCAAAAATGTATTTTTGCATCATTAATTAAAGTGTAAGTCTTATCAAAATTACTTTGTCACAACATCTACATTTATTGACCCAAGGTAGGCTATTATTTTTTTGTGTGTGTGGTACGCGGGCCTCTCACTGTTGTGGCCTCTCCCGTTGCAGAGCACAGGTTCCAGACACACAGGCTCAGCGGCCATGGCTCACGGGCCTAGCCGCTCCGTGGCATGTGGGATCTTCCCGGACCGGGGCACGAACCCATGTCCCCTGCATCAGCAGGCGGACTCTCAACCACTGCGCCACCAGGGAAGTCCAGGCTATTGTTTAATCAGAAAAAAAAATAGCAATAACTACTGACTTTTCATGTACAGTAATAATATTACAAGCATGGGGCAAATTGGTTTCTGTTCATTTCAACAGGCCACTTATGACCCTATTAGGAGATGTTTTAAGGGTGTTTCTTAGCATTTTGTACAAAATATTTGTACTCCCTACTGAAAATAGTTTAATATGAAGTCCCAAAGGAATCCTGTCTGCCTCATAAAGTTGCTTTTAAAGTTTTGAGTTTCTTGCCTCTTCCTTCTAAATGCACAGTGGATATACATTCTAACTCCAAATTCAAGTTTTGGATAAATAATGTATTTCTCTTCTGAAATAGTGGGCTTTTGCCCAATTCTTTCAATAGGGTGCAATTTGCTACATTGAAATAATCTCTTAATCCATAATTTTTAAGTGGTGAAATATAAAAGAATTCCTTACCCTATGATTCTTAATTCAGTCAACACAACTTCCCTTTTTGTACATAAAGACACACATACACTCTCTTACCACCATCTATATACCGACCTGAGAGGCCATGAACTATGACTGTTGAAAGTATGGCATCAAACTCCTGCTCTACCACTTATCAGCTGTACAACCTTTTAGCAAATTACTTACCCACTGGAACAATTCCACTTCCTTGTCTGTAAAATTGTATCACAGTAGCAACCACCAGATACAGTTACTGTGAGAAGTAAATGAGATAGTGAGAGGTAAAGTTTGCAGCGTTGAACCCTGCATGTAGAATGTTCTCCATAACTTTTAGCATTTTTTTCCTTAATAATTCATCCCTTTCCTGGAGTTTGTTAACTACATCTTATTTTGCTAAAATGGACACTCTCTGTTTACTTAATAAAATAATCTTGGGCAATTAAGAATTACAGACTGAATGTCAATTCGTGACCCAAGTACAGGATATACTGAGGCCATTATTTGGTGAATGCAGGGAAGGTAGATAGACAATCTAAACAATTTGGAATCTAATGTGGATGTTAAAATTAATTATTTTTAATTTCTGAAAATAGAACTGGTTGTTACACAATATAATAACAAATTTGACCCTCCAAATCTTTGAATAAATGCATGCCGATGGCTCATGGTGGGTGTAAACACTCATTTCAATATGTTAACAATTTATTGAGATAAGTAAGTATAAATATAAAATGAACCCTGTGGGAAAGTGTGCTTGATATATTTTTTTTAAATCTCAAGCTATCTAATTCAAGTACATCATTATGCATCAAATTCTGAAAGGGCAAACCAAACAAGATTGAAGAAAGAGGAATCATCAACTTTTTAATTTCTAAGTCATCTTCTAATTTATTAGCATGTTATACGTGGCATATCTTTATTATATATGTCCTCTTTAATTCCTATAAAAAAGTTTTACATACAACTTTTGTTGAATTTATCCCTTAGAATCTACCTAGTTTATATTTTCAGTGATATGTTTTTTTCTTTTTTAATAAATTTATTTATCTTTTTTTTTTTTTTTTGGCTGCGTTGGGTCTTCGTTGCTGCGCATGGGCTTTCTCTAGTTGCGGCGAGTGGGGGCTACTCTTAGTTGCGGTGCGGTGGCTTCTCTTGTTGTGGCGCATGGGCTCTAGGCACGCGGGCTTCAGTAGTTGTGTCTCATGGGCTTAGTTGCTCCGCGGCATGTGGGATCTTCCTGGACCAGGGCTCGAACCCATGTCCCTTGCATTGGCAGGTGGATTCTTAACCACTGTGCCATCAGGGAAGTCCCCCAGTGATATGTTTTAAATTTAATTTCTAAATGTTTGTTGCTGGTATATAAAAATGGAGTTAAATTTTGTATTGATTTTGCATCCAGTGAACTTTGTTAAAAGATTTTTGTTTTGTTTAATAACGAATGAACAATAAATTTCATCAAATGATTTTTCTGCATTTATTGACACAATTATAAGGTTAATCTATTTATATGATGAATTATATGAACTGATGTTCTATTGTAAATCAACTTTGTAAGGCTGGGATAAACCAACTTTGTCATGATATTATAGTCTTCTTAATACTTTGCAGGATTCATTTGGCTAATATTTGGCTTAGGATTTTTGCATGTAGATTCATGAGTGAGTTGGTCTGTCATTTTCTTTTCCATGCTGTCCTCAGATTTTGACATCAAAGTTATGCTGGTATCACATAGAAAGTATTTCTTGTTTTTATATTCTTTGAAGAATTTATATAATATTGCAAATATTTGTTCTTTCAGTGTTTGAGTAGAATTCAGTGGTGAACCATCTTTGGTGTTTTCATTTTGGGAGAAATTTTTCAAAATGATGCAATTTCTTTTTTTTTTTTATTAATTAATTAATTTATTTATTAATTTATTTATT
Organism: Mesoplodon mirus; assembly: GCF_964341445.2. Lineage (NCBI taxonomy): Eukaryota > Metazoa > Chordata > Mammalia > Artiodactyla > Ziphiidae > Mesoplodon > Mesoplodon mirus. Next base: position 82,190,400 of record NC_138985.1, on the reverse strand, counting down.
TTTGCTGTGTTGGGTCTTCGTTTCTGTGCTAGGGCTTTCTCTAGTTGTGGCAAGCAGGGGCCACTCTTCATCACAGTGCGCAGGCCTCTCACTATCGCGGCCTCTCTTGTTGCGGAGCACAGGCTCCAGACGCGCAGGCTCAGTCGTTGTGGCTCACGGGCCTAGTTGCTCTGCAGCATGTGGGATCCTCCCAGCCCAGGGCTCGAACCCGTGTCCCCTGCATTAGCAGGCAGACTCTCAACCACTGCGCCACCAGGGAAGCCCAAAATGATGCAATTTCTTTAACCATTCTAGAAAACGTCAGGTTTTCTGATTATTTTTTCAGTTAGTTTTAAGATATATTGTCTTAGGAATTTGTCAATTTTATCTAAACTTTCAAATTCATTGGAATAATGTTGTCTTTTATATCTTCTTACCGTCTTTTAAATATCTGCAACAATGAAGCTATACCTTCTTTTTCATTCCTAATATTGACTACAATTGCCTTTGCTCTTCTTTATCAATCTCATGAGAGGTTTATCAATTTTATTATTTATTATTATTTATTTATTATTAATCTTCACAAAGAATCATAATTTGGCTCTTTTTTTAAAAAAATAAATTTATTTATTCTATTTATTTACTTTTGGCTGCACTGGGTCTTCATTGCTGCTCGTGGGCTTCCTCTAGTTGCAGCAAGCGGGGGCTACTCTTCATTGTGGTTCATGGGCTTCTCATTGCTGTGGTTTCTCTTGTTGTGGAGCACGGGCCCTAGGCACGCGGGGCTTCTGTAGTTGTGGCACGTGGGCTCAGTAGTTGTGTCTCGTGGGCTCCAGAGTGCAGGCTCAGCAGCTGTGGTGCACAGGCCCAGCTGCTCTGCAGCATGTGGGATCTTCCCCGACCAGGGCTCGAACCCACGTCCCCTACACTAGCAGGCAGGCTCTCAAGCACTGTGCCACCAGGGAAGCCCCTAATTTGGCTCTTTTGATTCTCTCTTTTATATATGTCTCTCTCTATTTTTAAAAATACAATTTGTGCTGTTTTTATGCTTTATTTTTATTTCTTTTTGGATGGTCACTTAGCATTCATTCAGAGCTTTTGTTCTTTTCTAATGTTACAGAAGTTCAGACTTAAGGACTTGTCACACGAGTTTTGATGTGTAGCACTTTTATTGTTTTTCATTTCTAAATATTTTATAATAGTTATAATGATTTCATTTTTTGACCCATGGGTTATTTAGAGGTGATTTCCTTCCAAACATATAGTTTTTCTAATTAACTTTTTGTTTTGATTTTTAACAAAATTTCATTGTAGACAGAGAACATGACCTGCATGCCTCAGTTCTTTGAACTTTGTTGAGTCTACTTTTGGAGCAGAATATGGTCACTTTTACAACATGTTTTGTGTATGTTTCAAAGCTTTTGTAACTGGGAGTTGGTGGATATAGTGTTCAATAAATGTCCATTAACTAAATTTTGCTAATTATGTTTTTCAAATCATCAATATCATGTTAATTTTATTTCATCAGCTGTTTCTTTAGCTTTGAGATATATATATATTAAACTCCCCCATTATTATTGTACACTTATCTTTTCCTGTTTTTCTCTCAATTTTTTATTGCCATATTTTGAGGCTCTGTTGGTAGGTTCATACAGGTTTAAAACTATTAATCTTCTTGAGTTATAGAATCTATTAACATTATCTAATTACCACTTTATTCTCTCTTAATTATTTTGCTATTAAATCTATCTAGAGTGATGCTAGTACCTTACCACCTTCCTTTCTGCTTAGATTTTGACTAGTACTTATTGTTAGTTTTTAAATCATTTTACTTCCGAATTTTCTGAATCTTTAGGTTTTAACTATGTCTCTTATAAACAGCTCTGGGCTTTTTGTTTTTTGTTTCTTTTACCCCATGAGGCTAAAGCATTTTATTTTTATTTTATATTGGAGCATAGTTGATTAACTATGTTGTGTCAGTTTCAGGTATACAGCAAAGTGATTCAGTTATACATATACATGTATCTATTCTTTTTCAAATTCTTTTCCCATTAAGTTATTACAGAATATTGAACAGTGTTCCCTGTGCTATACAGTAGATCCTTGTTGGTTACTTTAAATATAGCAGTGTATACATGTCAATCCCAAACACCCAATCTATCCCTCCCCCATACCCTTCCCTCCTGGTAAACATAAGTCCGTTCTCTGAGTCTATTTCTGTTTTGTAAATAAGTTCATTTGTATCATTTATTTTTAGATTCCACATATAAGCAATATCAAACGATATTTGTCTTTCTCTGTCTGACTTACTTCATTTAGTATGATAATCTCCAGATCCATCCATGTTGCTGCAAATGGCATTATTTCATTCTTTTTAATGGCTGAGTAATATTCAATTGTATATATGTACCACATCTTCTTTATCAATTCATCTGTCAATGGACGTTTAGGTGGCTTCCATGTCTTGACTATTGTAAACAGCACTGCAATGAACATTGGGGTGCATGTATTCTTTTAAACAGAAATATAGATCAATGGAACAGAATAGAAAGCCCAGAAATAAACCCACTCACCTATGGTCAATTAATCTACAGCAAAGGAGGCAAGACTACACAATGAAGGAAAGACAGTCTCTTCAATAAATGGTGCTGGGAAAACTGGACAGCTACATGTAAAAAAAATGAAATTAGACCATTCTTTAACACCATAAACACAAATAAACTCAAAGTGGATTGAAGACCTAAATGTAAGACTGGATACTATAAAACTCTTAGAGGAAAACATAGGCAGGTTCACTCTTTGACATAAATCGCAGCAATATCTTTCCTGAGGAGTCTCCTAGAGTAATGGAAATAAAAACAAAAATAAACTAAGGGGACCTAATGAAACTCAAAAGCTTTTGCACAGCAAAGGAAACCATAAACAAAATGAAAAGACAACCCATAGAATGGGAGAAAATATTTGCAAACGATGCGACTGATAAGGGATTAGTCTCCAAAATTTACAAACAGTTCTTGTGGTTCAATATCAAAAAAACAACCCAATCAAAAGATGAGCAGAAGACCTAAATAGACATTTCTCCAAAGAAGACATACAGATGGCCAAATGCCACATGAAAATATGCTCAACATCGCTAATTATTAGAGAAATGCAAATTAAAACTACAATGAGATATCACCTCACACCAGTCAGAATGGCCATCATCAAAAAATCTACAAACAATAAATGCTGGAGAGGTTGTGGAGGAAAGGGAACCCTCGTACACTGTTGATGGGAATGTAAATTGGTACAGCCACTGTGGAGAACAGTATGGAGGTTCCTTAAGAAAGTAAAAATACAGCTATGATATGATCCAGAAAACTCACTCCTGGGCATATATCCAGAGGCTAAAGCATTTTAGGTCAAATTCAATCTACTTGCCAAATGCCATATGAATGAAAGAAGGCTGTAGAACTCTATTTAACCGTCTGTATCCTTACTTTTACCTAGTGCCGAGACTGCCTTTTAACCTTGCCAATTCATTAATGATTTTTAAGAATATGTATTCAGGATAATTAGCTGGTTTCAACAGAAGGTTGATTCAGACAGCTTGTCATATTATAACAAATTAAAATGCAAAATAGTAAAATTTCAATCCAGTAAATTTTATGATTTAGTTATAAGATATGGTAATCCATATATATTAAACAATTATTTTATTATTTTGACCACATTTTAATTCTCCTTTATTTTTTTGCTAAGGTACACTTTACATACAGTAAAAATTACCCATTTTACTGTATTGTTCTGTGGGTTTTGACAAACCTACAGTTAAATATTTTTTTTGGTGTTGTATTTTTGTGTAACCACCACCATATTGAAGATCTATAACAGTTCCATCACCCCAAAATATTCCTCATGTTCCTTTGGAGTCAGCTCCTTGCACTACCTCCAGCTCATGGCAACCACTGATCTATTTTGTGTTCCTATAGTTTTACTTTTTCAGAATGTCATATAAATTGGATCATCCAGTATGTAGCCTTTTAAGTCTCGCTTTTTTCACTTAGTATAATGCATTTTAGACTTGTGTGTATCAGTACTTAATTCCTTTTTACTCCTGAATGTATTCCATTGTGTGGATGTACCACAGTTTATCTAATCACCATTAAAGGACATTTGTATTGTTCCAGCTTTGAGAAATTACAAATAAAGCTGTTATAAACTTTTATATACATACTACTTCAAAAATAAAACTTTCATCCTTGAAGTGGGATTGCTGGATTGTACTGTAAGTGAATACTTAACTTTCTAAGAAACTGTCAAACTGCTTTCCAAAGTGGCCATACCATTTTGCATTCCCACTAGCAATGAATGAAAGTTTTGGTTGCTCTGTATGATTGCCAGCATTTGGTATTGTTTGTTCTTTTGCTTTTAGCCATTGTAATAGGCATGTAGTGGTATCTCATGGTTTTAATTTGCATTTCCCTTATAACTGAAAAGGAAGGAAGGAGGAATCACACCTCACATGAAAAATGAATTCAAAATTGGCCAATACCTAATGTGAAATCTAGAACTATAAAACTCCTAGAAATAAGCACAGGAGAAGATCTGTGTGACTTCGGGTTATGCAAAAATTTCTCAGCTATGACACCAAAGCCATAATGTATAAAAGAAAAATTAATAATTTGGACTTCAACAGAACTAAATTCTTTTGTGTTTTGGAAAGACAAGCCACAGCGTGGGAGAAAATATTTGCAAATCACATATCTGATAAGGATTTATACCAAGGATATATAAAGGACCCTCAAAACTCAATAATAAGAAAATAACCCAATACAAAATGGAGAACATTTCTGAGTCAGTACTTCACCAGAGAAGCTATTCATATGACAAATAGTTACATGAAAAGAGCTTCCCCCAATAGAGTGAAGCATTTGTTATAATTAATGAACTTACATTAACGTCAGAATCACCCAATGTCCATAATTTACATTACAGTTTACTCTCAATGTTGTTAATTCTATGGGTTTGGACAAATACATAATGACATGTCTCCATCATTATAGTATCATACAGAGTATTTTCACTGCCCTAAAAATCATCTGTGTTCCACCTACTCATTCTCCCCCTTTCAATCGCGGGCAACCATTGATCTTTTCACTGTGTCCATAGTTTTTTTCCCAGAATGTCACATAGTAGGAATCATATATGATATACATTTTTCTTATCTTCCTTTTCCTTTTAGCTTTTTGAGTCTTTATACTTAAAGTGGGTTTCCTTTAGGCAGCATATAGGTGAGTATTTTTTTAATATAATCTGTCAATCTCTGCTTTTTATTTAGAGTGTTTATATCATTTGCAATTAAGTCTACCTGGAGTCCCATCTATATTCTGTACAAGGACCTTAACTGGCATGGGCATCATTGGAGAGTAGACAGTGACAAAACTTTCGCTGGTGTGTTCTTCAACAGCAACATTTTACAGTACAAAAAGTCAGAGGCAGTAGTGAAGTCATTGTGCTTTCTAGTAATCTCTCAGACTGGCATTGGGAAGCAAGTTCCTTTAGAAGTAAGTAATCTTGTAGGGTTCTTGGAAACATTTTGTGGGTTGGAGGAAGTGGAAGGTCAAAATATAGGAGTAGAGAGAGGATGTGGCTTTTCAAAAGTGTGATACTAAACTTTCTGATTAGAGTGATTGAGGTTATTAAACTAGAAAAGTAAAATAGACATGACTATATTTGTCTCTATATAGGACTTATATGAGATGTTTATCTTAAGTTTTGATGACAAAAATATAACCATGCTTTGAGTGCAGTTTTTAACTTGTTATTTTTACTAATAAAATAAAGATACATTTCCTCACACAATTAAATAATTTTCTATAACATAGTTTTCTATGGATCCATAATTGTCTATTGTATGACTATACCATGATGTATAGAACAATTTCTCTTTGATGGACATCTAAGGCATTTTTTTCTATTTAACAAAAAAGTCTCTGCTATATATATGTATACATACATACATAAATAATATATAAGTGTAATATACAATATAAATATACATTTATATAATATAAATATATACAAATATATGCACACATGTATCCATATGTATGAATTATATATATCTAACATATGTTGATCATATCTTTTGTATGCATTCAGGATTATTTCTTTAGGATATCTTTCTAGACATAAAACTTCAAGCTTCTGAAATATATATTGAATACAGATTAATTTTATCTGAATGTGAGAAATCAGAAGAAATTAAATAAATTTAGTATAAGAACCGTAGAAGGTAGATCTTAGAAGTTATTTAGGCTTGGATCTTTGATTTGCCTGATATTAGATAAATTTTTCTTTTTCAAAATATATGATTCTAGGCTCACAACTCTTCTGTCTTCTTTTTTTTAGGTTCTCTTTATCGTAGATGAGTTTCTTTTTTCTTCTGATCAGCATTTAAACCTTGATGATCACCAGGCTTTAAAACTTGTCTCACTGTTCTTACTTCATACACTCAACTTGGATGATCTCTTTCACACTCACTGACATATATGTATGTGAAGAATCCTGAGGACTCCCAAGTCTAGCTATCTAGACATTTCCATATGTGTATCTTATAGACAAACTGAGCTCATTATTTTCTCATATCTTGTATTTTGTAGTTAATTAATGACACACAATTCAATCAAATAACTATGCCAGAATTTCAGTCATCCTTGAATCTGTACCCTGCTTCATCATTCGCACCCAATCAGAAGCTAAATTCTGAATTTCCCTTCTAAGTATTTGGTCTAATTATCCCTACTATTCATTTGGTTAATGCTTCTCTGATTCAGGCTCTCACAATCTCTTGCCCAGGCTTCTGAAATAGCTTCTTGATTGGTCTCTTTGCCTACATTTTTATCCCCTCCAGAGTAGCCAAAGTAATACATTTCAAAATGTGAAGGCTCTTTACGTCCTTGCCCTCCTTTAAAACTCTTCTATGTTTTTAACATGATCTTAAGAGAATGTCTAACAATAGCCTTTATTTTCCTTATTTGTAAAACACAACAGGAATAAACTTAAGCCAGCAGGGAGAAAGGGTATTCTTTATCATCTCCATTACTTATTATTGCCCAGGAAGCTTTAGTCATTTTAGTAAAGCAGAAAAAGTAAACATGAGATATTTATCAGTCAGGGTTCTCCAGAGAAACAGAACCAATAGATTTTATATATAATTATTTTAAGGAGTTGCTCACACAATTGTGGAGGTGGCAAGTCCAAAAATCTGTAGAGCAGTTTAGCAGACTGGAAACTCGTAAAGGATTGATGTCCTAGTTTTGAGGTAGAATTTCTTCTCCATGAAAACTTAACTTTTGTTCTTAAAGTCTTTCAACTGATTAGATGAGGCTCATCCACTTCATAAGGGTGTTCCTTATTTAAAGTTAACTGATTGAACATGTTAACCACATCTACAAAATACCTTCATAGCAACACCTACATTAGTGTTTGATTAAATAACTGGGTACTCTAGCCTATATTTGTGTATGTGTGTGTGTGTGTATTCTTTTTCTTCTCCCCTCAGAAGAGTTAATAATAGTTAACTCTATATCCTTGATTTATCAAGGAAAGAATATAACTAAAAAGGAGTAAACATCACTCAGAGATGGGTAAGTTGAAGGTTTTGTCTTCACTTTTAGTGAGAGTGAGCATATCTTTAGTTAGGTGGAAGTATAATGTTATTGTTATCTTTAGTCAGAAATTAACATAGGTAAAATGTGAAATGGAAGCTGAACTGACAGTGGTGTGGATACAGCTAGATTGTTAGCTGTCAACTTTGCATTATTCCCATTTCTAAGGAATTGAATGTCCCAGAATCCCCTTCTCTAGTTTGCTGATCTCGTGTGAGGAACTCCTGTAAGATTTGGAAGGCAGGGTGGAGAGGCCATTATTCTAGGGAGGTGTGGTGGCCAGATGTAGTGGCTTTGCGGATATTTCCATGAGCTTCTCTTTGAGGTCATGGCAACCTGACGTGGCAACTTCATAGAATTTACCATCAGCTCACATTTCATAGTTACATGGTGTCATAGTGACACTGAGTCATAGTGACAGCCAGATGTAGCTTCTTAGACTTCTCTGCAACCTCTAATTTCTCCAGTCTGTTCTAGGTCTTTGAGCAGAAGTCATTAGTGACTAAGCATCCAATCCTTTGTTTGCAGTCTCCAGACTACCTTCCACATTTATGCAAGCCCTAATTCCTATATTAAATTCCTTTTATTCTGGTAATGTTGTAGTGTATCTGTGCTTACTGATTTTACCTAGACTGCTGCATATGCTGAAACTCAACAATTATTCAGTAGATTATTTATGCAAAAATGGGCAGATTAAAGCTATAGAATAACAATTCATAAATAACTCTTAATAGGTAAAAGAATTTAGTATACAGTGAAGCTAGCAATTCAAATGAGAAAATAAAGACAATATTATTTAATGAATGGTAATAGGATATTTGGTTAAATATTTGGAAAAATAATGATAGACATTTCACAGTTTGATTCAAAAAATTTTCAGTACACTAAAGAATTAAATTAAAAAATTGAGCTAGCAGAAATTAGGAATAAATATTTATTTTTTGAGGGAAAGAAATGTTTTTATGGCATTCAAGCAAAAGAAAATACATGTAGGAAAAGTTTAACATAAGTTTAACAATATGAAATTTTAAAAATTTGAAGGTAAAAAATATACTAATAAAGATAAAAGGAAATTTTAAAACTCCTGAAAAATTTTAAACATGTGTAGCAAGAATTATAGCTTTACAGATTAACAACTCAATGTGTGAATAGTATTAATTTTCAATTTAGAAAGAAAAATACATGGTTAAATAAATTCTTTAACATCATTAGGAATACACGAAATAAAAAATCAAAATAGTAAAATCTTATTTTCTTGCTCCTCAAGTTAATCAGGGCTTTTATAAAGATAATATATATTGCTAACAAGGGTGTGGGTAAGTACTGGTAGTAGAATTTTAAACTTACACAAACTTTCTGAAGGGCTATTTGGTGACTAGTAAAAGGAACTTAAAAATTATTGATATAATTTGATCCTTTAATTATTCTTATAAGATCTTATATCAATAAATAATCTTAAATATGCAAAAATAGTTATGCACTAGGAAAATAATCAAAATAGCATTTATAATGGGAAAAAGTGGAAACATGATCAGCATTAAGACATTGATTAAACACAGATGAATATTTACATGGTAAAATACTATGCAACAATTATATATAGTACTTTCAAATAATAAATGACATCATAAAATATTCAAGGCATAATTTTTAAAACTAGGATACAAAAAATTATACATTAGAGTAAAAATTTATAAAAGTGTAGGAGTGAGTGTGTGATTATGCATAGAGAAGAAAAAGATTGAAAAAAATCTTAATACCACTATATTTTATAATAACTTTAAATGGAATAATCTATAAAAATTTTGAATCACTATGTTGTACATCTGAAACTAATATAGTCTTGTAAATCAACTGTACCTCTATAAATAAATAAATAAATAAATAAATAAATAAATAAATGAATAAAATTCTTTTGGGGAAAAAAAATGAAGCTTAACTACATAAAGCATAGGCTCTGGGTTCAGGCAGATATACATTGAATCCTGCATTTATTCACTTATTATTTATATGCCACTCAATCTAAATTTTTGCCATGCTCTGGTTATTACTTTGTACTCTACCTAAGGATCAGCAAAATCTTTCTGAAAAAGGCAAGATGGTAAATATCTTAGGTTTTGTGGGACAAGAGGAGAATCACAGATATTATGTTGGTAAATATGTAACAAGGGAGAAAAATTTCCACAATTTTTTTACTGATAAAATTAAAAATATAATGACAGTAATTGAGTATAATAATTTTTTGTACTACCAATCCACTAATGAGAATAATGGCGTTCTTTTTCCTCTGAATAACATTTTGTTTAATTGGAGTTCAAAGTTAGTATTCTCTATCATCGAAATTGATCACGAATGTACGTCTGTTAATGTTGGTGTGTAATGAGACTTCATGTACTTCACTTTGGAAATGCCTTTTTACATAGACAGGTATTACCAAATGCGGATATCTATCCATGAGCATACAGTTTTAATTAAGCATAACTATTATTTAGAAAGCATTTATAGAATTGTATTCTTCTCCATATTTGTTTTTTAACATATCATTGCATTGCAGATTAATTGCTTCCAATTGAAAAAGGTTAGGTGGAAGCTATTTAATTGAACAGATAAATGGATTTTGAAATAGTATGGAAATTTCCTTCTTATTTGTATTTAATTCTGAAAAATTCTTCTGGAACTGTAGTTTGAGGTCAGGATATATATCTGATGTAAAGTTGTATTGGACTGGATCTCACTTCTTGTTTTAACTTTTGAAAGAATAGAAGTATATAAAGCAGCTTAACATTTTTTGTGATTCAAGAACATTAGTTGTCATTGACATTACTGAACTATAAGTTTCACATATAAAGCACTGGTTTGCCCTGTAATTTAAGATTAAATTAATTAAGAAACATATTCAATTCTTCAGCAAAGCTAATTTCTAAAATATTCTATTTCAATAATAGTGGCTGAGAGTGGCTCTTTTTCATTCAGAAAAATTTCAGTCTTAGCCCTGAGCTCAAAAAGTTTCAATAAAAGTTCATTACTGCTAAGCCACTGCACTTCTGTATGGTAAGGCAAGTCAGGTTTTTTAGCTTCTATTTCTCACAAAAATTCACAGAAATAATGATTAAATCCATGAAAGTGAATGCAGTGCACCACTGATACTACTAAGTCAATGACAAATGATAGATTCAACTATTTTCTGCAAAGTATTTGCTAATTAGTATTACAATGAATAAACACTTTACAGTTTCACAAATTTTATAAATGTGTCCCATTTTATGCTTCATACGTATTTTTACTACTGTCAGTTGTATCACGTCTTAGCGGATTCCACTTCAGGTTGTATTGAATTAGTATTCTCTCAACTTATATGAAAATATTCTCATCTGTAGTTGTTCCAATGCAGACATTTTTGGAACTGTGAAGCTAATTCTTTAGTCAGTTCAAACTCAGTGTTAACTCTTAAGTCATCAAAAGCCAAGAAAAATCACTTGAAATTATTTGCCTTATTTCTCAATTGACTATTGATGTTGCTTCTAATGTCCTCAATTCTTCAAGCAACTGTTCTCATAGAAAGGCTAGTAGTTTTAAACAAGTTTATTTTCTCTGGACTCGTTCTTTAGTTGCTACAGTCAGATATTATTTGATCAAGTCACCATTGATAAATGGCTTTCCTTGTATGGCCAACAAGTGAGTTGCTCAGAAGCTTAATTTGGTTGCAACTTCATTCTTGATTTTTAAATTTTGTGTAGAAATTCAGCTGTGATGAGATATTCCATTTTAAGTTTTCTAATTTTTTTGACTGTTAATTTCCTGTGAGTTGAGAATATTGCAACAAGTTCTTAATCTGGAAATATTAACATATATTGTATTCTATTAGTAAAGCTATAGTGTCATTGCATTGCAAATGCAGTGCTTTGCCATATAACTCAGTTTTTAAAAAATCCACATTTCATTGTGCCTTAAAAATCATGTCTTATACCCCAGACCTGGCCCTACCCACCAGCAAGCCAGAAGCCACCACAGCCAGCTGGGTCAGGGGACAGCCCCACTTTCTAGCAGGCTCCACATTAGTCAGCCCCACCACAACAGAAGGGCCCATGCAGCCCACATAGGGAGCACCCCTGCAGCATAGCTCTGGTGACCAGAAGGGAGTGTGCTGCTGGGCCCCATAGGACATCTCCTACATTAGGCCACTTCTCCAAGATCAGGGAACATAACTTGACATACCTAATACATAGAAATAAACACAGAGAATCAGGTAAAATGAATAGACAGACAAATATGTTCCAAATGAAGGAACAAGACAAAACCCCAGAAAAACTAAGTGAAATGGAGATAAGCAATCTACCTGATAAAGAGTTCAAGGTAATGATTATAAAGATGCTAAACAAACTCAGAAGAATCGATGAACACAGTGAGAAATTTAACAAAGAGCTAGAAAATGTAAAAAAAAAAAAAAAAGAACTAAATTAAACTGAAGAATACAATAACTTAAATAAAAAATACACTAGAAGAAATTTAAAAATTAGGTGATACAGAGGAACAGATCAGCAAACTAGAAGACAGAGTAATGGAAATAACCTAAGCTGAACAGAAAAGAGAAAAAAGAATTTTAAAAACTGAGGATAGTTTAAGACACCTCTGGGACATCAAGCATACTGACATTTGCATTATAGGGGTCCCAAAAGGAGAAGAGAGAGAGAAAAATGGGAAGAGAAATTATGTGAAGAAATAATAGCTGAAAATTTCCCTAACCTGGGGAAAGAAACAGGCATCCAGGTCCAGGAAGAGCAGAGAGTCCCAAACAAGGACCCAAAGAGGTCCACACCAGGGCACATTATAATTAAAATGTCAAAAATGAAAGATAGAGAATCTTAAAAGCAGCAAGAGAAAAGCAACTAGTTATGTACAAGGGAACTCCCATAAGACTATCAGCTGACTTTTCAGCAGAACCTTTGCAGGCCAGAAGTGGCACCATATATTCAAAGTAATGAAAAGGGAAAGCCTACAACCAAGAGCACTCTTCTAGGCAGGGCTACTATTCAGCTTTGAAGGAAAGACAAAGAGTTTTAAAGATAAGCAAAAGCTAAAAGTGTTCAGCACCACTAAATCAGTTTTATAAGAAATGTTCAGAGGGACCTCCCTAAGTGGAAAAGAAAAGACCACACAAAAAAGAGAAAAGAATCCAAACATAACAAAACGGAAACAGACTCAAAGATACAGAGGAGATATTGGAGGTTGCCAGAGAGGAAGGATGTGGTGTATGAGGGAAATGAGTGAGGGAGATAAAGAAGTACAAGCTTCCAGTTATAGAATAAATAAGTCACAGGGATATAATGTACAGCATAGAGGGAATATAGTCAATTATAATATAATAACTTTGTATGGTGACTGATGGTAACTAGACTTATTGTGGTGATCATGCATAAAAATATCAAATTACTATGTTGTACACCTGAACTTAATATAATATTGTAAGTCAATTATACTTAAAAAAAATATGGTCTTCTATTTGAAGTCCACATTTCTATTCCTGTTTTAACATGGTAAGTATGCACTGGTAATAATAATAATAATAATAAGAATAAGAATAAAATAACATTACAATGTGGTGATATGCAAGGCACTCAAACACTGTCAAGTTCTAAATGCTTCTTTGTGATTAGTAGTACACCAGACAGCACTGCAATGCAAGGGGAGTACCACCTTCAGTCCTTGTCCTGACTATTCAACTGCATTGTAGCAGGAGAGCAGCTATAGGCAACATCTAAAAGAATGAATATGTTTCTGTTCCAGTAAAACTTTATTTATGAACAATGAAATTTAAATTTCATATAGTTCTAATGAAAAATATATAAAATAGTATTTTTGTTTTGATTTTTTTAAAACTACTTAAAAATGCAAAAAGCATTCTTAGATCATAGGCCATATAGGAACAGATGGTAGGCCGGAGACCTCACAGACCTTAGTTTGCCTCCCCCTACTCTACCTGAGTCAAAGTATTTTTGTTCCCTATGCATCTCATGCAGTTTCTTTCCTGTTGCCTTTTTGATTTATGCTGTCTCTCCTTCCTGGAATTCCCTTCACTCATTGTCCATCCCTCCCTCCACCTTTTAAGATTAACTGCTAAGAATCCTTTAAGATCAGCTTACTTCTCCCTTTCCCAAACCTTTTCTTGATATGCTCCCCTCCATTAAGATTTCCTCCCTTGTTTCCATAATAACTGGTGCAGAACTGTTAATGATATTTTCTCATTATATTAGAATTTATGTTTATGTATTTTCTTTCCCAACAGACTATACAATTGAGGACAAAAACAATGTCTTTTTTAAAATTACTGTATCGTTGGTACCTCTACAAAGAAAACATGGGACATATATGTACATATGTTAGATATACATAATCATATATGTATATATATGCATATATTTATATATATTTGTATTACATAAATGTATATTTGCATTATATTTATATTATATATTACATTTATATATGTATGTATATACATATATGTAAAAATCAGTCTGTTTTTATCATTTCCATAAAACAAAAATATTCAACATCATAATTTATTAAAGTCACTGCCCATGCCTAACCTTATGAAATTTCGAAAACATTTGGAAAAATTTTTTGAGCTCATGAAGCTGACTTATAAGGGAAGCCAGGTTGAGAGCAGCAATGTTAATTCCATATTTTCTAGGACTTAATTGAAAGCCTATATGTAGATATTTATCAAGAAAATTGTGATGAGTGGGCCATTTATATATTCATGCAAAAGTGTCTAGTTTTCTTCCATATTTATTTGTGTCTGTATTAGTATTTTCCTCTCTAAAAAACAGACTAGATTACTGGGTACATTTTAATACCACAATTAGTCATGGATGTGGTGATTCATCAGGTTGGCTTAAAAAGCGAAAGCAGCCTTGCCCTTCCTAAGCATTGACTGTTGGCAACTCTCTTTTTCCTCCTCTGAATCAGACGTGTATTTGTTTGAGTAATCAAGAACGAACTGTCTGTCTTGTGACCTTAGATGCTGGTGAAAGGGAGCAACTGAATGTTTTTGGTATAGGAAAGTTAGCAGAACAGTACAAATCTGTAGAGCAGAGAGTGCTCTGCTTGGCTGCTTACTCTGGGCAGACTTGAATGTCACACAATCCTCTAATTGCCGGCAGGATTTTTACCCTCTGCAGAAAACCATTTCAATATAAGAAAAATGGATTTCAAGTCTTATAAAAACAATTCTTAAACTCTCTCTGTGTGCATTTTACTGAATTTTCTACCATCTATTAAGACCTGCAGTCTTTCCAAAATGAGCATCCTGAATCCTACTGTGATGAAAGCCAGTAAGAGACAGCTTTACACCATGGATGCCACTGGTGAAAAAGCACATCAAATAACCCTGCTGGGGAATGAATGAATCAACCTAATGAAAATTTAGGTGAGGCAATTGGATCACACAGAGGAAACCTATGTCCTATGTCTTGAAATCTTTAAGCCATCTACAGTATTCTTTTGCTTGCTATTTCAGTAACAGAGCTGTTTATACACCTTCTTTGACTCATGTTCCCAAGTGATCTTATTCCAGATATGATTTGGGGACAGTTATGTTTGCTGTTCTGATATCTTCCTAAAAGGAAATTATTTTGGAAGTAAAGTCACTGATAAAATCAACTCAGGAAAATGCACTTTGTAAATATGAAGATATGAGCATTACTAAAGCCCATGCTATAAAAATACCAATTATTATTTCTACGGGATAGCAGTTACAATGGAACAGTGACGTATCTTTAAAGGAAGGGTGAAAGGGCCTCAATTTGAGAAATATGAGGCATAATAAGTTTTAAGTAAATATATTTGAGTATTACCCATATTGTAAAAGACAATTCTCTGTATAAAATGAAACACAAAAGGCTAATATGAAGGGAACAGTAGTTAATGTTATCCAAGGAGGCAAAGCTAAATAAGGTTTCTTTCCCAACATGGAAGAATCTCCTTTTTTCCTGGCCTCCTGTTTCTATGTGGAGAAACTTCCTTGAACGTGTCAGTCCCAGCTCTGGCCACTCTGACTCACTTTTCCCTAGAGGGATGAGCAATTCAGCCCAGTCTCTGGCCCTGTGGGGATGGCCTAGGAAAAGCCTGTGATTCCCCAGCTCTGCTTTGAACTCACTGGGTCCAACTTTCTCATTCAGGGACTAAGCATTGGAGACCAGTTATGGCTGCAGATCTAAAGCTAAGTTCTAAATCACCTTCTATGAGCCCACTGGTATGACTCTGCCTGTCTCTCACAGTTGCTTATGAATTCAGTTCAGAAAGGGAAGAGTTGGTTTTGGATCTTAATAAAGCTCCAATAGTTGATTAAGAAACAAAGTTATGTGAGATGCAAGATGTGTATCTAAGTATCAGTCAGAAAAATTAAATAGAATTTATCTTTCTGAAAAGAAGCAGAAACCAGAAGAAAGTAATACAAACCAAATCTCTTCATATTTATTTGTTTATACTGATGTGTGACATCAGACAGGCAGATGTATAAAAGAGAATCAGCATAGAGGGAGCATAAGGCTCCACTTTGATGAGTATTAATTGACCACAGAAGAACCAGAACATCAAAAAGCCTGAAAGAAGAAAAGAATTATGAATTTTACTCCTTCCTCTCCCTTCTAAAAGAAAGTAACTGCAAATGTTTAAGAGGGAAGCATGGCCATAGACATTGTCGGACCATGCAGTAATATCAGATCCCAGACTAAGGGTAATTTATTTCAGGATTGCAATAAGGATCAATCACAATAGGGTACGTGAGATGTCATGAGGCTGTGCTTGAAACACTGCCCAGTAGGACAGGGGAGGGAGTGTCCTCTAAAGGAAGGAGAGCGCTTCCCTTCAGAGAGAAAGGGGAGGAACTAAAAGGGTAGTTACAAGGAAGCTAGAGGCTAGAGGGAAAGAAGGGAGTGGCAAATGGCTTGACCAAAAACAGGCAGAGCAACTGAAATGCAGATGTCCAATGGAATACTATTTGTACTTAGACTAAGGAAGACGATGACAGCCCCTTAACCCTTGTCATAAGTTGAGCACTACTCATCGAAAACCCTGCTTTCAACACCAAAGAACCCAGTGAGGACTTTAGAATGACAAAGTCTTTAACTAAATAACAAGTGACTGAGATTCATTCCTTCCACAGCTGGTTTCTGACAAGTCTGTCTTTATCTCACACCCCTTCACCTCACACCTCTCCACCATCCACACCTCCACTTCCTAACCTTCCACCTCCCATTCTTCTTCCTCACCCTTCTACATTTCATCCCTCCTCCACCCACCTCCTCACCTCCCACCCCTCCCACCACTTCACCTCCCACCCCTCCACCACTACCTCTTTGGAGGTGGCCAATTCTTACTCATTAAATACTCAGTTTTTTTTTTTAACTGAAGTATAGATAGCTTACAATGTTATGTTAGTTTCAAATGTACAACAGTAATTCAGATATATATATTTTTTTCCAGCTTCTTTTCCCTTATAGGTTATTACAAGATATTGAGTATAATTCCCTTTGCTATACAGTAGGTCCTTGTTGTTTACTTGTTTTATATATAGTAGAGTGTATATGTTAATCCCAAACTCCTAATTTATCTCTCCCCACGGCCCCATATCTCCTTTGGTAAGCATGTTTGTTTTCTATATCTGTGAGGAAGAGAGAGAAAGACAAATATATGATATCAGTTATAGGTGGAATCTAAAAAAATTATACAAATGAACTTATTTACAAAACAGAGATAGCCAATACTCAGTTTTATGGCTTCTCCTGCCAAAGGCTTTCCTCAAGCTCTTTAATTCCCACTCACCCAGCACCACCTCCTCTCAGATTTAGGTTGGCTGGCCCAATGTTTAAGAATTTCAGCTCTACTGCCAGAGACCTGTGTTTGAAAACGATCTCTGCAGTTTGCTGTCTGCGTGATCTTGGGCAAGTTATTTAATCTCTTCTAGCCTTAGTTTCTTCATTGATAAAATCTGGCAAATGATAGTATATATTCCATAGGGTTGCTGTGAGCACTAAACAAAATAATATACACAGAGCACTTGACATAGTGCCTAGTACACTGAAAGAACCCAGTAGAGGGTGGTCATGATTACTGGACTGATTCTTCCCATTATCTAGCATACACTTATGTTGCATTTCAGTTGTCTGCATGTCTATCTGCATGTCTGTTTGCATACAGACTGTGAATTGGAAGTTGACCTCCCAGTGTCTGGTACAATGTAAAGCCCCGTAGGTGTCTGTTGAGTGAATTCAAAGAGTAAGCTTACCCCATACGTTGTCATAAATGATGCTGATGTTGGTGGTTGTATTTTAGAAAGGGCATGTAAGGCAAGAATCTTCCCAAGTCAAACTATATCATTGCCTAGTCTTTCAAAATATCTAAAAAAGGAGATTCTACAATCCCCTTTGGTAACATTCTCCTGTCAACATTTTCTCTAAGTCAAACATACACCTACACTTTAAAATGAATGTCTATCATTTAATTTTTATATCAGTGGAAAAAGAAAACAGCTGCCTTCATTCCCTATAAAATAACCTCTCCTGCATGTAAACATTCACATTGGCTTTCTTTCTCACTCTCCTCTTGGTAAAATAAACCTTTTTTTCTAACCTTTTTAAATAGTCTTTTTTTCTTCAAGCCCTTTAATAATTGTGGCTCTGAAAAGTACTGAGTTACAAAGCATAAAAACAGTGAAAAATTTTATGAAGCCTCAGAAGTGGGACATTTAACACCTGAAGAAAGGACACCCACTTTAAAATAGAAATGTTACATTTATTTGGAAACAGTAGTCTTTTTTTTTTTAATTAATTAATTTATTTTTGGCTGTGTTGGGTCTTCGTTTCTGTGCGAGGGCTTTCTCCAGTTGTGGCAAGCGGGAGCCACTCCTCATCGTGGTGCGCGGGCCTCTCACTATCACGGGCCTCTCACTATCGCAGCCTCTCTCGTTGCGGAGCACAGGCTCCAGACGCGCAGGCTCAGTAGTTGTGGCTCACGGGCCTAGTCGCTCCGCGGCATGTGGGATCCTCCCAGACCAGGGCTCAAACCCGTGTCCCCTGCATTAGCAGGCAGATTCTCAACCACTGTGCCACCAGGGAAGCCCCTGGAAACAGTAGTCTTCAAAACATTATTATACTGGTGAATAAAGTCTTAGTAGTTTCAACCAGTTGTACTAGGTAATTCTTCTTACTTTTATAAAGTATACTTGCAAAGGGTTGACATATTAAGTGGTTATATAAAGAATCTTAAAATGTTTAGACATATTAACTACATTTCTAAAGATCTAACCAAAAATATAAATTTATACAGTCACTATGGAAAAGAGTATGGAGGGTCCTCAGAAATTAAAAATGGGACTATCATGTGATCCAGCAATCCCACTTCTGGGTATATATCCAAAGGAAATGAAAAAAGGATCTCAAAGTAATATCTACACTCCCATGTTCATTGCAGGACTATTCACAATAGCCAAGATATGGAAACAACCTAAGTGTCCATCAGTGGATGAATGGATAAAGAAGATGTTTGTATGCAAACATACACATACTCACACACACAGAGGAATATTATTCATCCATAAGAAAGAAGGAAATACTGCCATTTGTGGCATCAGTGAACCTTGAGGGCATTATGCTAAGTGAAGTAAGTCAGACAGAGAAAGACAAATATTATATGATATCACTTATATGTAGAATCTAACAAAGCTGAACTCACAGAAACAGTAGAGTGGGGGTTATCAGGGACTGAGAGCTGGGGGAAATGGGGAGATGCTGGTCCAAGGGTATAAACTTTCAGTTATAACATGAATAAGTTCTGGGGATCTAATGTACAGCATGGTGCTTATAGTTAATAATACTGTATTATATACTTGAAAGTTACTAAGAGAGTAGACCTTAAATGTTCTCACCACAAAAAAGAAATAGTACCTATGTGACGTGATGGAGGTATTGGTTAACCTGTGTGGTAATCACTTTGCAATGTGTAAGTGTATCAAATCAACATATCGTACACCTTAAACTTATACAATGTTATATGTCAATTATATCTCAATAAAGCTATTTTTAAAATATTTTTAAAAATAATAAAGACCTGGCCTAAGAAGAATTATCAGCAGTTTCATCATAACATGATTCAAAATAGTGAAAAGTTAGAAACAATGTATATTCTAACATTAGGGAAGAGGTTACATAGGATAAGAAATGATTTTTCAGAAAAATTCTTAGCACAGCATTTCCTAAATAACAGACATTATTTTTAAAAAATTATTATGTGTACATTTAGAATAATATTTTAAACACTATTTTTGACATTTGAAAATGTTTATGATATAATGTAAAATTTTAAAGCAAGCTATTAAACTGTATATTCAATATAAAAATTTGTTTTAAACATTTTTTTCAATTTTTAAAATAAATATACTATGGTAGGCATTTGTCATATATGTGATATAAGTGGTATAAGGCTTAAAATTAAGACTCAGTATTAATGTGCTAACTTGACATCTAGTAAAATCAGGGGGACCTCCAATGGCCTAACTGCAAGTTCCCCTCCTCACTGTTTTCCCATGGATAATGTCCCCCAGCCAACCTTGTCCCTGGTTAGCAGCCCTCCTTATCACAGGGACTAAGCACAGTTCCTGCTTATCCCTCAGTGTTGGGCTTCAGTTCTTCACCAGCCCATGGATTATTCAAACAAGCCAATCACATCCTTCTGCAGCAACTAAGGGTCACTCCACCCTCTTGATTTTACAAAGCTGGCCAACTACAGTCCCTACTTGTTCATTCTGTCCCTGAATGCAACCCTCACATGGCTTTGTGTGGCATGTAGTGTCCCCCTCCTCCAGACAGTGAGTATATGTAACTAATAAATTGCTGTTGGTATCATCTATCCAGTGTTGGGGAGCATGTATTCAGCCATTCCCATAACTATAGGGCAAAAATTTCTCCGTCATCAGCAGGGTTAACAGGAGGTGATCAAAACACCATCCAACAATTGTTTATTAAATATCCTTTTTATAGTTGTTGAAATTCTCACTACAATATAAAGTGTCAGAGTCAGAAGCCATTTTCCCAGCCTTCCTTGTTGGACACCTGTATATGACAAGGTTTCCACCCATGCAGCTGCATGAGACTTTTTGACCTGGAACATGGGTGATTAGGCTCTCTTGATGAGAGTGGCAGTGCTGGTAACTGACAGTTCCTGTGCAGTCGTGGTGAGGTTCTCTTATTTAGTCCCAAACATCATCACGGAAAGTTGCAGTATTTGTGAAGGCTGCAGTGATACAGTCAAGACGTGGCAAGAATGGCATGATTAGACATGGTTCCTGGCTGAGTGGCTTCTTACATTGGGTCTCTGACTCTCACAGGTTCTGTGAGGACCCAATATCTTTTAATATATTTCTTTATGATTTAAAGTAGCTCAAGTTGACTCAGCTATTCACAACTTAGTTCCCTGACCAAAATAATAAATGGTATCAGAAAAAGTTGTAAGCATCCAGAACCTTATGGAAATGGAAATCTGAAATTATATGACCTGCTTATGTCTGAAGGCCTTAGAGTAAAACTGTTAGCAGATAATGGGACTCTGCCATCTGTGGCAAGCAATGGAAAAACAGTTTTTCACCTGTGATTACCTGGAATGGCAGGCTTTAGGAACCAAATGTCCACTGATCTGGAATAGTAGGATATGTGTGAGAAATGCAAGGATTGTGGAGTAGGCTGGTTGTTTCTAAGTGCGCTGGAGAATTTATAGAAATTAAACAATATGCTCAGCATGTAAAATTCTTGTTTTGATGCATCCAAGAGTTGATAATTTCCTTGACCGTTTGAAATGATCTTTAAATTTTTTCAGGAATGGAACAATCATGGTTGAAAATAAAATTCAAAATTTTATCCTGAGGGTCACCAGATTACAAAGTCAGTTTAATTTGTAGCCTTGTTCTCAAGTAAAAGTTAGGGCATATCTTGGTTTCGATGGAAATCTGTGAGTTACCCTAGGGATAATGAGAAGAATCAGATCATGAGACATAAACCCACAAGTTCCATGGAATTGCCTCTACAAGCAGAAGCAGCTCCTTCTTCCCTTTGTCAAGAGCCTTTCCCTGGTTTGCTTCAAGATCTGTGACAACCTTACCTAGGACAATAGCCTTGCAGAGGAAGCTGCTTTCCCTCATGCCTGCCTATACCACCTTTCCCTGCTGTCAGTATAACTCGAGTCAGATATCAGCTGCTTTCACATAAAAGAAGGAGGAGGAAGTTTATATACCAGCTGATTAGAAGTACTTTATTAATTTGCAATGGCAAAAATCTTGGGAATATATGTGGGAATTAATTCTGAGTGGGCTAGACTAGGAAAGTGCTAGTTTCATGTGTATTCGTTTTACAAAAATTCATTGAGCTATTCATTTATTATATATACCCCTTCCTTTATGCATATTTTATTTCAATCAAGTTTTTAAACATCAATAAAGCTCCATGTTCATTCAAATCTGAGCATGATGCCTGACCCAACTAAAGCTTTGTCTTCTTTTCTTTCTGAAAATTGCTCCCCAGTGACTTTTGAGTTTACCTTTTATACCTATCTGAATCCCTTCTGACAAACGTTCATTAAATTCATCTCCTTTTATACGTGCTGGCTTCCATAATTAAAACAAAGCAGTTCCTTCCAAGATTTGAACAAAAAAGTGTTCACAAGTGTTCTGGTTATAAGCCAACTCTGATTCTCTCTCCAGGTCTCTTTCCCTCTTGGGAGTCTGGTACATTGATGGCTGCTGCCACAATTACCTCCCAACTTTTTAACACCCTGGCTCCAGCCAACAAAAGCCCTTTCAATTGTTTCCTCTTAGAAAAGCTAAGACTAGCTGATATTTTCAAAATAAATTCTACTAAATAGAAATAAAGAAGTGCAAATAGAAATCCAGGAAAAAAATTAATCCTGCTTAGAAATAAATGGGTTTCCAATACAGATCTCTCATCCTGTCATAACTATCCTATTTCCACCTTCATCACTCCAATTTTCCTACTCTTTTGTATTCAGACGGGTTGGTAGTAGGTAATCTTAGTATTTAGTCCACAGCTCACAAAATATAAAGACAAGATCATGATGGAATAGAGGGAAAATACTATTTCTGAGAGATCCTAACTGGAAATTAGTTGTAGTGACTAATGAAATTTGAATTGTCTCATTAAACAAAGAATGAGAGTGTTTTATTCATATGATAAATAGTGGTATAATATTGGATGAGAAAATAGTGTTGTTTGGAATTTTAAATACAGAAGGGCAAGTGCTGACATTGGGCAGCAAAGGATTGTTAATTAACACACCTAATATTTGTGGCTGACCTATATATTTTTTGAATACCCTTTCTATACTTTGGGAAGCCATAACTATATTTCCCAGTCTTCTTTGCAGCTAGAATTTAGGCAGGTGATTCAGTCAGATGCATCCATAAAAATAATTAGGTGAATTAAAAGCATCACTTTGAGGCACTTTTGGTTCTTATTTGAGAGTATGGTCTCAATCTGGGACATTTATAAACCATAAGATAGGTATGGAGCTTGGAGGAAGGGAAGCTAGATTTTATCCATTTCTGAAGTTGGACCATCTTATGAGAAAATTCACATGGGCACAAATTTGGCTTTATATGTCTCTGTATCCCCTATAACACATTGATTTACAGATAGTAGAGGTTCAGTGAAGATTGTTCATATTATTATTTAAAAAATCACCCATTGCAGTTACTCCATGTCAATGTTAGTTTGACAGGATATATGTTAATATATGTTATACCAACATATACTGAGGGATTTAGTAGCATTTGTCATTTTAATTCCATAATAGTAGGGTAGGGAGAGGGAAAAAGAAAACATCCCACTCTGGAGCTGGGAAATATTTTGAATCTGACATCACAATTAATATGAGGGGAAAATGAAATTTTCCTAAAGCGTGAATTCAAAATTCCACATGTTCTTGCCAGGCAGGGGCAGGCCTTGGTCCAGCTGCAACAGTTGTATTAGAGCCAAATCCTAAGATAGAAGAGATAAGACTAACACAGGAGCCAAATATGTAATTTAGAAAAAGGAGAGGCTTTTTAAAGGAGAAGTGTGAGGTGCCCAAAAAGTCGTATCCGTCGTTAGGATGAAATTTGGCACTCTGATAAATTGAAATCTCACTTGACTCCATGTAATGAAAGATCACAAGTTATTCCAAAGCCTGTGCCCTTCATATTAAGTCATTAATCAAAATCTGCAAAGGGACTCTCAGAAAGTCAGATACCTTTTTATTTCAATTAAATTTTATGCTTATATACTTTTGAGTATCAGACATAAAAAATGTTTATTCATTACCCATACTTTTGTGAAGGACGGTTTTTCCTTGTCAGCATAGAGATGGAGAAGAAATGGTAGTTCTTGAAATCATGTTAAGAGGACTATTAGATAAATTTAAGTTAATGTAAAATACACGAGGACTGAAACTGAGTGACTTAGCTATGGTCTCCCTTGCTGGCCCACTTCCTTTTCATACATTTTCAATGAGATTAGTTAGCCAGTAAGATTTTGAAAAGAAAAATCTATCTTTACCATTCATTTTGACTTTTGCATAGATCAAAGAGCAACATTTGCCTCAAGGTTACTAGGGGTTGGAGGAAAAGCTTTCCATAAAATGGTATATTTTATTGGATTCAACAAACGTGGTGAAAAATATCATTTATCTCTAGTTGGCCCATGCAGTCTCTTTAGTATATTGTTTGGTTACTTGGCAAGAGTTTTATTAAAAAAAACCTATAGCTACCCACTTGTTCATCACTAATCAAAGAGGCTTCTTAGATGCTCAGTGGTGGGAACAACAGAGGGTGAGGGTGTGAGCCAATTGCCTAAATGAAAAGAGCACACTGTATCATCATCAGTCATACTCCCAGGCTTTTCTAGAAAGGTTTAAAACACCACAAAGCCCTTTGAGTTTTGAGCTGTCTGGTAGTTTTGGGATAAACAGTTTTGCTCTATTAGTAGCTTAAGGTTAGACTCAAGCATAGTTGTTTATCTAGTCCCAGTTCAGGCCTTGCTATTATGTGTTCAGAAATACTAAGGTATGTTTGCAGTTGGATTTTATCCTTTTGAAATTTTTTTCTCACTGCCTGCTGCCTGAAATTTTTTCTCATTGCCCAGTCACCTCTGCCCTTGATCTGGTCTGTTTCTGCTAACATGACACCTGGCTTCCCAGGGTGGTCTGCTCCAGGTCTGAATCATTCAACAAATATTTATTGAGCAACTGCAAGAAGCGAGATCCTGTGCTGGTTGCTAAGGATGCAGAGTTAAATAACACTGTCCCTCCTCTTGAGTTACCCACAGTCTAGTGGTGTGGAAACAGTTATCTATTCCTCTTTCTTGACAAATTCCTTGACCCCCTAGAAGGCTTAAAATGATAGCTTTAGCAGTGAACTGAAATAAACAAAGAAAAAGAAGACATGTCCTAAAAATAACAAATAAGATGAGATGGCATTACAAGTGACATGTGAATGTCTCCAAGTGGGTCTAGAAGACTTGAAAAATACAAAATCTTAGCTTAAGTTAGATTTGGGTCAATAGTTTCTAAGAACCTATAGGATTCTCAGTTTTACCCAAGGTCTGAGACTAGTTTTATCAGTTGATTCAGATTTCCCACTTGGTCCTAGTGATATTAGATTTTCATACTCTATGGCTCTTGCCTAGTCTCAGCATAAGAAAAGCATCATTTTCTTCTATCTCCAAGTATTTCTCCTTTGAGTTTTATTCTATATTGAAATGACCTTGTGATGTTTTCTCTCCCCTTCCAATATGTTCCCCACCACTCACAGCTCCTTGCTCTTCTGGCTTATTCTAACAGATTGTCTTCTACTTTCTTAAGCCCACCTCCCCTTGTAATAAAGTTTGGCTTTTCTACCCACTGCTTCAGACCCATAGTGCTAAAGACTCCAATTATTTCTTCCTCATTCATATTCTTCTCTTAGAAAAAAAACTTCCAATTACAAGCCTCCAGGGGAGGGAGCTCCATTATCACATGGACCATGACAATAACTGATTGCACCAAGAGTAGAAAACTGACTCAAACTGGGCCAAAGCGTGCAAGCTTAAGAACTGACATTGAGACACACCTGTGTCAGGTAACAGCGAAGCACTGACAGCAAGGTCATGGAGAGTCCATGCTGGAATCAAGGCTGCAGTGAGCCAGAACCACATGAAAACTAAGATTATAAGGGCAGAGGAGCCATGAAGAAGGCCATTATGGAGAACATTAATCTTCAGGCAAGGAAGAGAGAGAAAAAGAGAGAGAGAGAGACTTTCATAAATATAAGGTAATAGGAAGGCATTTGAGTAGGAATCATATGGTTTCAATTGTCAGATTTTTCTTGACCTTCACAGATCATTTGTTCCTTTTCTGCTCTGAATCCTTTGGGGAATTTAGAATAAAATAAAATTTAACCTAACTATAGGTTTCTTTTTTTTTTTTTTTTTTTAATTTTTGGCTGCGTTGGGTCTTCGTTGCTGTGCACGGGCTTTCTCTAGTTGCGACGAATGGGGGCTACTCCTCATTGTGGTGCGCAGGCTTCTCATTGTGGCGGCTTCTCTTGCTGCGGAGCATGGGCTCTAGGCACACGGGCTTCAGCAGTTGTAGCATGTGGGCTCAGTAGTTGTGGCACACAGGCTCAGTAGTTGTGGCTAGCAGGCTCTAGAGTGCAGGCTCAGTCGTTGTGGTCCCCGGGCTTAGTTGCTCTGCGGCATGTGGGATCTTCCTGGGCCAGGGCTCAAACCCGTGTCTCCTGCATTGGCAGACGGATTCTTAACCACTGCGCCACCAGGGAAGCCCTACCCTAATTATAGGTTTCTATTTATATTTTTAAGCACTAAAATGAATAACATATTTTATAGAATTAACTTCGAGAATTTCCCCAATGTATATGAAATCTGATCCTAGAAATACTAAAAATCACTCCAGCTGGCTCTGTTTACTCCAGTTGGCTCTGTTTATTTACTAACATGTAAACTGGGCAAGTTGCTCAATGTTCCTAAGCCTCCATTTCCTCATCTATAGAATGGGAAAAAAATATCTGTATTGTAAGGCTTTTGTGAGGGGTAAATGAGATAACATGTAAATGAGATCATACATAAAAAGTCTTATCAGTGCCTAGCTCTTGGTTAAATACACCAGAAATACTGGTCATTATTGGTTAGTGGCATTATCAACATTATTTTTATAATCAATTCCACTTCCACTGCCATTTCTTCACATCTTTCCTATCTCCGGACACACCCTGTGTGATGATGGACACCCGGGTCAGCTCTCTTCCACAGTGTCTATACTCTAAAATTACCTCTTTTCTCCTTTCCCTTTCCCTCATTCCTTCACCCACCAACCCTACTCCCCATCCACAATACCATTGTTTGAGATCTCACTTAGAGTCTAAGATGGAAGCAATCCGATTAAAGTAATTCATATCAAAGGTAGCATTTCTAAACAACTCAGGAGGATTGGCTTCTTAAAAATAATGCTTGTTGGGCTTCCCTGGTGGCACAGTGGTTGAGAGTCCACCTGCCGATGCAGGAGACACGGGTTCGTGTCCCGGTCCGGGAAGATCCCACATGCCGCGGAGCGGCTGTGCCCGTGAGCCATGGCCGCTGAGCCTGCGCATCCAGAGCCTGTGCTCCTCAACGGGAGAGGCCACAACAATGAGAGGCCTGCATACTGCAAAAAAAAAAAAAAAATGCTTGTTAAAGAGACTTCAACCTGGAAAAATTTCAGAGAATATGTAGAAAGAATGAAATGTTTTTGGAAGATTTTAAGGAAACAGGAGAAGGCCAGAAAAGACTGATCAAAATTGTTTTCAAAATGAGTTGAAATACATGTTATGGCCCATTTTATAGTAATGTTGTATTTATAACATCTATGAGCAATGCAGTGTTCTGGACCAGTGAATTGAAGAGTTTCTGAAACTTGCTATTTCAGTTCTAAAACTGAAAAATAAAGGGGAGAGGACATGCAAGCTTTTCTAAATTACCAGATAGGTAGAGAGGAGGTGTTGTGATAGAGTGGAAAAATTGAAATACATGGCCCCACTAGGCCCAGAATCAAATTCTGATTCTGAGACTTATTTATAATATGGCCTTGGGCACTTATAGCTTTTTATCCTCAGTTCCTTATGTTGAAAATAGTGACAGTATTGTTTATTCAATGTGGTATTTTTATTAATATTTTCCAATTGTATTATTAATCTAAAGACTGGTAAATACCATAGCAGTTAACTGTTATTATTCAAGTAGTCAGTTATCATAATATTGAAGGTACACATATTGGATAACCAGCTATGTGGGTTAATTTGTTCAAATCTCTATGAGTGGCCCAAATATAATATCACTACATTCTACATTTTGAAGTTCCAGGATGCTTGGTGATATTTATGTCTAACATATTACGAGAAGTATAACCTATATTTAATAAATGCTTGCTGATTTATGGATGTTGACCTGATGACTTCTTCATTTGCCAGTAGTATCTATAATCTGGCACCTTTATTAATGGTAAGGAGATTTTACTCAAAATTTTTAGTGGCAATGAAAGAGAATAAATTTTTTAGTATTATATAATAAAAAGGAAATGAAAATTTTTAAAGCCTTATAATCCATATGGCATTCAATTTAATTTTCTGGCTCTGTGGGTTATAAAACCCCAAACTTTCAAGTTATAAAAGGGTGGATTTTTATCACAACCTTTTATACAACACATAAGAATATATTCTCACTGTAAAGTTTAATCAGTTGAGAAGTATATCTAGAGCATCCCTTCAGCACTGCCTCCCCAGTCGCACTTGGTTTCCCAAAGTATATTATTAATAGTTTGCTGTACACACTTCCAAAGTGCTTTCTAGGCATTTATGCAAAATCACACACACTTTCACCAATGGAATCAGACTTTCTATATTGTTTTGCAACTTCATATAAAAAATTAACAGCATCTATGGATCTGGCATGTCAGCATGTAAATTTTACTTATAACTATTTCATAGTATTTTATGGTATTGATATATCATAATTTAGTTAACCCTCAGTTGATTAGCATTTGGATAATTGCCTATCTTTTGCTTTTAAAACAATGTTCCATGAATGTTCCTATTCTTTTTTTTTTGGAACCTGTTTTGGCATTTATTTAATTTTTATGTACCAGAAGTATCAAAAAAGGGAAATGGACCTGAATATTTTTTAAATGTTTCTGACAACTTTATTGAAGTATAATTGATGTACAAAGAACTGCATATATTTAATGTGCAATTATTCAGTGAGTGTGAATATATGCTAACACCCATGATACCATACCACAATCAAGGTAGTAGACATACGCAGTACCTCCTAGAGTTTCCTTGTGTCCTTTTGGGATTTTGGTTGTAAGAACACATAATATGAGATTTACTCTCAACAAACTTTGAAGAGCACAGTACCATATATATTTTTAAAATTTATTTATTTGGTTGTGCCGGGTCTTAGTTACAGCAGGTGGGCTCCTTAGTTGCAGCTCATGGGATCCTTAGTTGTGGCATGCGAACTCTTAGTTGTGGCATGCATGTGGGATCTAGTTCCCTGACCAGGGCTCGAACCCAGGCCCCCCTGCATTGGGACTGCAGAGGCTTATCCACTGTGCCACCAGGGAAGTCCCACAATACTATATTTTTTGATGCACATGTGCAAATGTTTTTCTAGGATTGATATTTATGAGTGGAACTGCTGGCCCAAAGAGTATAAATATTTTTAATTTGCATAAATCTTGCCAATTTGGGAACCCCTTTTTTGCACTCCCACTTCTAGTTCTCACATATTTGAAATAATGTCTGACCTCTCTCCAAAATCTTTGACTGCCTTACAGACCACATTCCTAGAATAATATGGGTTTAGCAAAGGTGCCAGGGCTCTGGGTGGGGGGTCATCTAGGGTCATCACATTGAAAAATTCTGCCATCTCCATCCTTTTTTGTATACATAGATGGGTTCATAAGAACTGGAAAAAATCAGATGTGCTGTTTCCATTGTTAAATGTAAAGAATTTCACACTGTCTCTTCTACTCCTCTTGTAACTTGCTATGGATTTCAAATATAAGGAAGGTACTTTCTCTTCTCTGATGAATAATTTTGGGGGAAAATCATTTTACTTTCTATTTAGCTTACAGACATGAATACAGATATGTCGAAAAGCTTACCTTCTTTAAACATAGAATATAGATTTATTTCAAATACCATGGAATATTTATTTTTAAAAATGCCTAAAATCATTTTTAAGGTAACAAAGAAAATTCGAAATATTCCGAAGGGTAGGAATTGCTCAGGCTATATTCTCTTCTCTGAAAGCTCAATTTAGTTAGGTAAATACTAAAATTAAAAGAAAACGGTGGGCATGATTTATATTGACATGTTTGTCTACCTTAAAGATAATAAACTTTTATATGCTGTGTAACATAGCCTTGAAAAGCAATTTGTAAACATTTGTTAAAAATAGAAAAGTAGCTCTAAAGGAAAAAACAGGCATGCTTTTACATAAATTACTATCCCCGGTAGATTAAGAAGGCTAAAGGAAAATGTATATAACTTTTCTTGAATAAATTTGGCTCATTAGGGTTTGATATAAAGCAATTTTATTTTTTTCCCCATAGTTCCTTTAAGCTCAAGCTCTATTAAGTTTTTCCCCCTGATGAATGACAGCTCAGGTGGGTCACTCAGCCACAAGGAAAATCACAATTCAATAATTAAAATGCCCCGTCCAAGGCAGAAATCAGAACTCCAGATTTCATTTAAGGTGAAGCTTTCTCCCTCTCCCCAGACATGGGGAGAGGGAGGTGGAGGGTGGAGGTTGGTCTGGGAGGGATGGTCCACCCGCCACAGACTTTCTCTGTTGGGGTCTCTTTGCATCTCCAGGCATTTCTCTTGAGTGGGGGCCTTTTAAAGCTTCCCAAGCGGTAGCTCCCTCCCAGGCAACTACTTGCCTCTTGAGAAACTCAGGTATCCTTTCCCTGTTCCTTGGAAAGTATGGCTTGTGCCCAGTCCTCTGACAAAAAAGACAGCTCCAGACACTAAAAATCTCTAGGGAAGCCTCAGACACCACTTCCTCTAAAGGACATACCAACCAGGGACTTGGGATGATTCCCTCAGAGCCCTTCTCACCTGACTGAGGTGATGGGAAAGCTCTTCTTCATAGTTAGGGGAAGGGGTGGGGGACTGTTGTAGGGACACAGTGATTTAACCACGTCTCCAGCTTCTTGATAGATCACACTTGTGTTTATTTGGTGTAAGGTGGGGGGATACAAGTGAATCTTCTCTTTAATTAAACGCTTTGGCACTTCATTCTTGAGTCACTGAAGGTGTATGATCACCAGGGAATAATTCACCTTTTGTGGGGTCTGAAGCTGGTACAGTTTTGTGGGGAGGTTAAGAAAAAGAATACAAAAGAACAAATGCAAAATTAAGAATTAATGTGAATGTTTAGTAAAGTGAAAAGAAATCAGAACTTATTATCACTTTTAAAAAGCTTACAAACACCCTCAACCTCACAAAATAAAAAATAACCTTTTTATTGATGAACTGCCTGACATCTCTCTAAAATACCTTTTTCTCTAACATCTTTCACTGCATATTCTTTGATCTCCTCTTCATATGCCAATCATTTGGAAATAGATCTGTTTTCAATAGATATATTAGGAAGGTATTTCAATTTTCTCTTGGCATGGTTAACTAAAATTTGTTTTTTTATTATAATTTTAAAAGTTTCTTCCACCTTTATACTTCTTTATTGGAGCAGCATGTAAATTTTTGAAATTCTTGAAAAATTTCAGAAAACCACTATTAAATTTCTTTCATAAATGAGCTGTAAGATTTCAGGGTGTTTCCAGAGTTCTGGTAGAGCACTTAATTTTAAATACTTTGTTTTGTTTTGTTTTTGCTTTTGCTTTGGTTTTTTGTGGTATGCAGGCCTCTCACTGTTGTGTCCTCTCTCATTGCGGAGCACAGGCTCTGGACGTGCAGGCTCAGCGGCCATGGCTCACGGGCCTAGCCGCTCCGTGGCATGCGGGATCCTCCCGGACTGGGGCACGAACCCGTGTCCCCTGCATTGGCAGGCAGACTCTCAACCACTGCGCCACCAGGGAAGCCCTAAATACTTTTTTAATAGACATTATTCATTATCTGAGGACAGGCCTGTGCATGTGAAGGGGCCCAGAAGCTTAATCTTCATTAATTTGCAGTAAATCCACTGTGACCTGGTAATCTTGGAAGAACTAGTTAGGCTTGTATCATCTAGGTCATCCAGTCCCTTGATTTAGGATACAAGAACTCTCAGCACCTAGTGTATTGTTCTTAGCTTTTAGGACCTCAACTGAAACAGAGACTTTAAATGGTATTACATA
Organism: Mesoplodon mirus; assembly: GCF_964341445.2. Classification (NCBI taxonomy): domain Eukaryota; kingdom Metazoa; phylum Chordata; class Mammalia; order Artiodactyla; family Ziphiidae; genus Mesoplodon; species Mesoplodon mirus. The sequence goes on along the minus strand of NC_138985.1, from coordinate 82,158,337 downwards.
ATAGTGTATGACATAATAATGTATAGGAACTGAATAAGAGGATTATGCTAGTTTAAAAGACTAAATCAATCTCTGTACTCTATAGACAGAGAATAAATATCTCACCTTTCAAACATAGGACTTATAAGACATTGTGAGGGTCACAGCATCTGCCAATAATGCAATGAACTGAGAAATTCATTATATAGGGATATTAGAAAAGGTCAACCACTCATACACTGAAAACTATTTTTCTCAATAAGTCTAGGGCCATAAAGGAAATAAAAATTTATAATTACTCAGGAAATAGTATTAATGAAATCACTGCATATAAAGGTCTATTGTAACTAAAAGCAAATTGAAAGTATTATATTTGTTATTAAATAAGAAGGATCAAAATAAATAAACTATACATTAATTAATGAATTAATCAGTAGTGACTACCTCTCACAAGGATTTGCTTTGTTTTCTTTTTTTTTTCTTTTTTATTTTTTGCTTTATAACAAATTTAATCAGTTATACATATACATATGTTCCCATATCCCCTCCCTTTTGCGTCTCCCTCCCACCCTCCCTATCCCACCCCTCCAGGCGGTCACAAAGCACCGAGCTGAACTCCCTGTGCTATGTGGCTGCTTCCCACTAGCTATCTACCTTACGTTTGGTAGTGTATATATGTCCATGCCGCTCTTTCACTTTGTCACAGCTTACCCTTCCCCCTCCCCATATCCTCAAGTCCATTCTCTAGTAGGTCTGTGTCTTTATTCCTGTCTTACCCCTATGTTCTTCATGACATTTTTTTTTCTTAAATTCCATATATATGTGTCAGCATACAGTATTTGTCTTTCTCTTTCTGACTTACTTCACTCTGTATGACAGACTCTAGGTCCATCCACCTCATTACAAATAGCTCAATTTCATTTCTTTTTATGGCTGAGTAATATTCCATTGTATATATGTGCCACATCTTCTTTACCCATTCATCTGATGATGGACACTTAGGTTGTTTCCGTCTCCGGGCTATTGTAAATAGGGCTGCTATGAACATTTTGGTACGTGTCTCTTTTTGAATTATGGTTTTCTCAGGGTATATGCCCAGTAGTGGGATTGCTGGGTCATATGGTAGTTCTATTTGTAGTTTTTTAAGGAACCTCCATACCGTTCTCCATAGTGGCTGTACCAATTCACATTCCCACCAGCAGTGCAAGAGTTTTCCTTTTTTTCCACACCCTCTCCAGCATTTATTGTTTCTAGATTTTTTGATGATGGCCATTCTGACTGGTGTGAGATGATATCTCATTGTAGTTTTGATTTGCATTTCTCTAATGAGCAAAGATGTTGAGCATCCTTTCATGTGTTTGTTGGCAGTCTGTATATCTTCTGTGGAGAAATGTCTATTTAGGTCATCTGCCCATTTTTGGATTGGGTTGTTTGTTTTTTTGTTATTGAGCTGCATGAGCTGCTTATAAATTTTGGAGATTAATCCTTTGTCAGTTGCTTCATTTACAAATATTTTCTCCCATTCTGAGGGTTGTCTTTTGGTCTTGTTTATGGTTTCCTTTGCTGTGCAAAAGCTTTTAAGTTTCATTAGGTCCCATGTGTTTATTTTTGTCTTTATTTCCATTTCTCTAGGAGGTGGGTCAAAAAGGATCTTGCTGTGATTTATGTCATAGACTGTTCTGCCTATGTTTTCCTCTAAGAGTTTGATAGTGTCTGGCCTTACATTTAGGTCTTTAATCCATTTTGAGCTTATTTTTGTGTATGGTGTCTCATACTTTTACATGTCCCTATCCAGTTTTCCCAGCACCACTTATTGAAGAGACTGTCCTTTCTCCACTGTACATTCCTGCCTCCTTTATCAAAGATAAGGCGACCATATGTCTGTGGGTTTATCTCTGGGCTTTCTATCCTGTTCCATTGATCTATCTTTCTGTTTTTGTGCCAGTACCATACTGTCTTGATTACTGTAGCTTTGTAGTATAGTCTGAAGTCAGGGAGCCTGATGCCTCCAGCTCCATTTTTCGTTCTCAAGATTGCTTTGGCTATTCGGGGTCTTTTGTGTTTCCATACAAATTGTGAAATTTTTTGTTCTAGTTCTGTGAAAAATGCCAGTGGTAGTTTGATAGGGATTGCATTGAATCTGTAGATTGCTTTGGGTAGTAGAGTCATTTTCACAATGTTAATTCTTCCAATCCAAGAACATGGTACATCTCTCCATCTATTTGTATCATCTTTAATTTCTTTCATCAGTGTCTTATAATTTTCTGCACACAGGTCTTTTGTCTCCTTAGGTAGGTTTATTCCTAGATATTTTATTCTTTTTGTTGCAATGGTAAATGGGAGTGTTTTCTTGATTTCACTTTCAGATTTTTCATCATTAGTATATAGGAATGCCAGAGATTTCTGTGCATTAATTTTGTATCCTGCAACTTTACCAAATTCATTGATTAGCTCTAGTAGTTTTCTGGTAGCATCTTTAGGATTCTCTATGTATAGTATCATGTCATCTGCAAACAGTGACAGCTTTACTTCTTCTTTTCCGATTTGGATTCCTTTTATTTCCTTTTCTTCTCTGATTGCTGTGGCTAAAACTTCCATAACTATGTTGAATAAGAGTGGTGAGAGTGGGCAACCTTGTCTTGTTCCTGATCTTAGTGGAAATGGTTTCAGTTTTTCACCATTGAGGACGATGCTGGCTGTGGGTTTGTCACATATGGCCTTTATTATGTTGAGGAAAGTTCCCTCTATGCCTACTTTCTGCAGGGTTTTTATCATAAATGGGTGTTGAATTTTGTCGAAAGCTTTCTCTGCATCTATTGAGATGATCATATGGTTTTTCTCCTTCAATTTGTTAATATGGTGTATCACATTGATTGATTTGCGTATATTGAAGAATCCTTGCATTCCTGGAATAAACCCCACTTGATCATGGTGTATGATCCTTTTAATGTGCTGTTGGATTCTGTTTGCTAGTATTTTGTTGAGGATTTTTGCATCTATGTTCATCAGTGATATTGGCCTGTAGTTTTTTTGTGTGTGTGACATCTTTGTCTGGTTTTGGTATCAGGGTGATGGTGGCCTCGTAGAATGAGTTTGGAATCAAAATAAATAAACTATACATTAATTAATGAATTAATCAGTAGTGACTACCTCTCACAAGGATTTGCTTTGTTTTCTACATACACATAAGCTTTGATGTCTAGGAACTTAAAGGAATAATGTAATCAAGCATGCATTAGCCTATTTATGTGGCAATACTGGTTTAGACAAGAAGACTAAGCAGAAAGTTAGGAGAAACTATCAGGGGAAATTTTTATTTTTTGAACTTATTTTATTGGACATCTCTTGTTCACTACAGTTAGAGAAGGAAACGTGTGGGCCCCTGGAAACATGACATAAAACTTCCCATGAAAATGTTTACAATACTTTTTGATAAAAACTTCAAGTAATATTGTTATAAGAATATTGATTTCCTGTGGTTGTGATGCTATTTCTTTCTGGGTTTTAATTTAAACCAGAGATAAGATAGAAGCAGACATATTGACTATATTTTGGATTTCCATTTTTGCTTTGCATGTATTTTTATAATGCTTTCTTATTGTTTTATAATCTTGCACAGAGGTCTTGGATGGGTTTGCTTGCTCAGAGAAAAAAGTATGTCAAATGTAGATCTCTCAAGAGTATGATTTATTTTATTTTGGGGGACTTTGTTAGCTCATCACAAAAATGTTTTCAATAATAATGACACTTTCTTTTAAATTTAGACACATTGTGAAAACACTGAAATAATTGTGCTCAGAAAAAGTGTTATGCAAAAATTAGATTATTTAACAATACCCCCCTAACTTTATCCAAACCAGAAAATAGTGGTTCATGGGTTTTGAAAAGTTCTCATACATAGTTGGTGGAAGTGAAAATTGGTAAACCTTAGTGTAGTTGCCAGGATTTCTCCACCAAAATATGGAACACATTTGATAAGAATTCTTTGCGGGGCACTGATGCACTCGTGCAGAAGGCTGCAGTGGGGTCCCGAAGCCCTGGGTGCAGGCAGGCTTTTCTGCAGGGTGAGAGGTCGGTCGGAACTGTCCCTTCCTGCGCTACTTCGCTTTTCTTTGTTCCACATTGTCTGGTGTGTTTTGTCATCTCTCTCTTCCGGACTCAAGTTGTAACCACAGTCACACGACTTCGTAGCTCCCTCATCCACTCCTCATCTAGCCCCATTGGGGTCCCAGTTGTATTCCAGCAGTTCATAAATTCTTTAAATAATCCATGGACAAGCCTGCAAAAGGAAAAAAAAGATCTGTACCAAAATACTGGCATCTCATAGTCGGCAGGATACGAACCTGCATGGGGAGGCCCCAGTGGATTTCTACTACATCGCCTTAACCACCCGGCCACAATTACTGCTGATATTAACTTTGGAAATGGGATCTATGTAGAGTCTGCACACAAGTATCTACTCCAGTAACAGCCATGTGGCTGACAGGGTCTTGGTGCTCTGCTTGGGTGTCAGGTCTGTGCCTCTGAGGTGGAAGATCAGATTTCGGGACATTGGTCCACCAGAGACCTCCAAGCTCCACATAATATCAAATGGTGAAGGCTCTCCCAAAGATCTCCATCTCAATGCTAAGACCCAGCTCCACTCAACGACCAGCAAGCTACAGTGCTGGACACCCTATGCCAAAAAACAAGCAAGACAGGAACACAGCCCTACCCATTAGCACAGAGGCTACCTAAAATTAAAATAAGGTCACAGACACCGCAAAACACACCACTGGATGTGGTTCTGCCCGACAAAAGACAAGATCCAGTCTCATCCACCAGGACACAGGCACTAGTCCCCTCCACCAGGAGGCCTACACAACCAACTGAACCAACCTTACCCACTGGGGGCAGACACCAAAAACAACCGGAACTATGAATGTGCAACCTGCAAAGAGGAGACCCCAAAACCAGTAAGTTAAGCAAAATGCGAAGACAGAGAAATATGCAGCAGAGGAGGAGCAAGGTAAAAAACCACGAGACCAAACAAATGAAGAGGAAATAGGCAGTCTACCTGAAAAAGAATTCAGAGTAATGATACTAAAGTTATTCCAAAATCTTGGAAACAGAATGGAGAAAATACAAGAAACATTTAACTAGGACCTAGAAGAACTAAAGAGTAAACAAACAATGATGAAAAACACAAAAAATGAAATTACAAATTCTCTAGAAGGAGTCAACAGCAGAGTAACTGAGGCAGAAGAACAGATAAGTGACATGGAAGATAAAATAGTGGAAAAAACTACCACAGAGCAGAATAAAGAAAAAAGAATAAAAAGAATTGAGAACAGTCTCAGAGACATCTGGGACAATATTAAACACACCAACATTCGATTATAGGGATCAATCCCAGAAGAAGAAAAGAAAAAGAAAGGGACTCAGAAAACATTTGAAGCAATTAGGGTTCAAAATTTCCCTAATATGGGAAAGGAAACAGTTAATCAAGCCCAGAAAATATAGACAGTCCCATACAGGATAAATCCAAGGAGAAACATGCCACGATACATATTAATCAAACAATCAAAACTTAAATACAAAGAGAACATGTTAATAGCAGCAAGGATAAAACAACAAATAACATATAAGGGAATCACCATACAGTTAACAGCTGATCTTTCAGTAGAAACTCTGCAAGCCAAAAGGGAGTGGCAGGACATATTCAAAGTGATGAAAGGGAAAAACCTACAACCAAGATTACCCAGCAAGGATCTCATTCAGATTCGACAGAGAAATTAAAACCTTTAGAGACAAGCAAAAGCTAAGAGAATTCATCACTACCAAACCAGCTTTACAACAAATGCTAAAGGAATTTCTCTAGGCTGGAAACACAAGAGAAGGAAAAGACCTACAATAACAAACCCAAAACAATTAAGAAAATGGTAATAGGAACATGCATATTGATAATTACCTTACATATAAATGGATTAAATGCTCCAACCAAAAGACACAGACTGGCTGAATGGATACAAAAACAAGACCCGTATATATGCTGTCTACAAGAGACCCACTTCAGATCTATGGACACATACAGACTGAAAGTCAAGGGATGAAAAAAGATATTCCGTGCAAATGGAAATCAAAAGGAAGCTGCAGTAGCAATTCTCATATTAGGCAAAATAGACTTTAAAGTAAAGACTGTTACAAGAGACAAAGATGGACACTACATAATGATCAAGGGATGAATCCAAGAAGAAGACATAACAATTGTAAATATTTATGCACCCAACATAGGAGCACCTCAGTACATAAGACAAATGCTAACAGCCATAAAAGGGGAAATCGACAGTAGCACAATCATAGTAGGGGACTTTAACACCCCACTTTCACCAATGGGCAGATCATCCAAAATGAAAATAAATAAGGAAATGGAAGCTTTAAATGATACACTAAACAATAAGGACTTAATTGATCTTTATAGGACATTCCATCCAAAAACAACACAATACACTTTCTTCTCAAGTGCTCATGGAAGATTCTCCACGATAGATCATATCTTCAGTCACAAATCAAGCCTTCGTAAATTTAAGAAAACTAAAATTGTATCAAGTATCTTTTCCAAGCACAACTCTATGAGACTAGATATCAACTACAGGAAAAAGTCTGTAAAAAATACAAACACATGAAGGCTAAACAATACACTACTTAATAACCAAGAGATCACTGAAGAAATCAAAGAGAAAATAAAAAAATACCTAGAAACAAATGACAATGAAAACACGACGACCTAAAACCTATGGGATGCAGCAAAAGCAGTTCTAAGAGGGAAGATTATAACAATACAATCGTATCTCAAGTAACAAGAAACATCTCATATAAACAACATAACCTTACACCTAAAGCAGTTAGAGAAAGAAGAACAAAAAGCCCCTAAGTTAGCAGAAGGAGAGAAATCATAAAGATCAGATCAGAAATAAATGAAAAAGAAATGAAGGAAACGCTAGCAAAGATCAATAAAACTAAAAGCTGGTTCTTTGAGAAGATAAACAAAATTGATAAACCATTAGCCAGACTCATGAAGAAGAAAAGGGAGAAGACTCAAATCAATAGAATTAGAAATGAAAAAGGAAAAGTAACAACGGACACTGCGGAAATACAAAAGATCATGAGAGATTACTACAAGCAACTGTATGCCAATAAAATGGACAACCTGGACGAAATGGACAAATTCTTAGAAAAGCACAACCTTCCAAGACTGAACCAGGAACAAATAGAAAATATAAACAGGCCAATCACAAGCACTGAAATTGAGACTGTGATTAAAAAATCTTCTAACAAACAAAAGCCCAGGACCAGATGGCTTCACAGGTGAATTTTATCAAACATTTAGAGAACAGCTAACACCTATCCTTCTCAAACTCTTCCAAAATACAGCAGAGGGGGAACACTCCCAAACTCATTCTATGAGGCCACCATCACCCTGATACCAAAACCAGACAAAGATGTTACAAAAAAAGAAAATTACAGACCAATATTACTGATGAATATAGATACAAAAATCCTCAACAAAATACTAGCAAACAGAATCCAACAGCACATTAAAAGGATCATACACCTTGTTCAAGTGGGGTTTATCCCAGGAATGCAAGGATTCTTCAATATACGCAAATCAATCAATGTGATACAGCATATTAACAAATTAAAGGATAAAAACCATATAATCATCTCAATAGATGTAGAAAAAGCTTTTGACAAAATTCAACACCCATTTATGATAAAAACCCTCCAGAAAGTAGGCACAGAGGGAACTTACCTCAACATAATAAAGGCCACATATGGCAAACCCACAGCCAACATCATCCTCAATGGTGAAAAACTGAAACCATTCCCAGTAAGATCAGGAACAAGACAAGGTTGCCCACTCTCACCACAGTTGTTCAACATAGTTCTGGAAGTTTTAACCACAGCAATCAAAGAAGAAAAATAAATAAAAGGAATCCAAATCAGAAAAGAAGAAGTAGAGCTGTCACTGTTTGCAGACGACATGATACTATACATAGAGAATCCTAAAGATGCTACCAGAAAACTACTAGAGCTAATCAATGAATTTGGTAAAGTAGCAGCATACAAAATTAATGCACAGAAATCTCTTGCATTCCTATACACTAATGATGAAAAATCTGAAAGAGAAATTAAGGAAACACTCCCATTTATCATTGCACAAAAAGATTAAAATACCTAGGAATAAACCTACCTAAGGAGACAAAAGACCTATATGCAGAAACCATAAGACACTGATGAAAGAAATTAAAGATGATACAAACAGATGGAGAGATATATCACGTTCTTGGATTGGAAGAATGTACATTGTAAAAATGAATAAACTACCCAAAGCAATAGACAGATTCAATGCAATCCCTGTAAAACTACCAATGACATTTTCCACAGAACTAGAACAAAAAGTTTCACACTTTGTATGGAAACACAAAAGACCCCAAATAGCCAAAACAATCTTGAGAAAAAAAAACTGAGATGGAGGAATCAGACTCCTGTACTTCAGATTATACTACAAAGCTACAGTCATTAAGACAGTATGGTACTGGCACAAAAACAGAAATATAGATGAATAGAACAGGATAGAAAGCCCAGAGATAAACCCACGCACATATGTTCACCTTATCTTTGATAAAGGAGGCAAGAATATACAATGGAGAAAAGACAGCCTCTTCAATAAGTGGTGCTGGGAAAAGTGGACAGCTACATGTAAAAGAATGAAATTAGAACACTCCCTAAACCATATACAAAAGTAAACTGAAAATGGATTAAAGACCTAAATGTACGGCCAGACACTATAAAACTCTTAGAGGAAAACACAGGCAGAAAACTCTATGACAAATCCCAGCAAGATCCTTTTTGACCCAGTTCCTAGAGAAATGGAAATAAAAATAAAAATAAACAAATGGCACCTAATCAAACTTCAAAGCTTTTGCACAGCAAAGGAAACCATAAACAAGACAAAAAGACAACCCTCAGAGTGGGAGAAAATATTTGCAAATGAAGCAACTGAAAAAGGATTAATCTCCAAAATTTACATGCAGCTAATGCAGCTCAATATCAAAAAAAGAAAACAACCCAAACCAAAAATGGGCAGAAGACCTAAATAGATGTTTCTCCAAAGAAAATATACAGATTGCCAACAAACACATGAAAGAATGCTCAATATCACTAATCATTAGCGAAATGCAAATCAAAACTACAATGAGGTATCACCTCACACCAGTCAGAATGGCCATCATCAAAAAATCTACAGACAATAAATGCTGGGGAGAAAAGGGAACCCTCTTGCACTGTAGGTGGGAATGTAAATTGATACAGCCACTGTGGAGAACAGAATGGAGGCTCCTTTAAAAACTAAAAATACATGACTCTTTTTGAATTATAGTTTTCTCAGGGTATATGCCCAGTAGTGAAATGGACATATATACACTACCAAACGTAAAATAGATAGCTAGTGGGAAGTAGCCACATAGCACAAGGAGATCAGCTCCGTGCTTTATGACCACCTAGGGGGGTGGGATAGGGAGTGTGGGAGGGAGGGAGACGCAAGAGGGAAGAGATATGGGAACATATGTATACATATAACTGATTTACTTTGTTATAAAGCAGAAACTAACACACCATTGTAAAGCAATTATACTCCAATAAAGGTGTAAAAAAAAAACCACCAACAAACTAAAAATAGAACTAACATATGACCCAGCAGTCCCACTACTGGGCATATACCCTGAGAAAATTATAATTCAAAAAGAGTTATGTAACCACAATGTTCATTGCAGCTCTATTTACAATAGCCAGGACAGGGAAGTAACCTAAATGTCCATCAACAGATGAATGGATAAAGAAGATGTGGCACATATATACAATGGAATATTACTCAGCCATAAGAAGAAATGAAATCGAATTATTTGTAGTGAGGTGGATGGACCTAGAGTCTGTCATACAGAGTTAAGTAAGTCAGAAAGAGAAAAACAAATACAGTATGCTAACACATAGATATGGAATGTAAAAAAAAAAAGAAAGTTCTGAAGAACCTAGAGACCGGACAGTAATAAAGATGCAGGCGTAGAGAATGGACCTGAGGACACTGGGAGGGGAAGGGTAAGCTGAGACGAAGTGAGAGAGTGGCATGGACTTATGTATACTACCAAATGTAAAAGAGATAGCTAGTGGGAAGCAGCCGCATAGCACAGGGAGAGCAGCTCAGTGCTTTGTGACCACCTAGAGGGATGCGATAGGGAGGGTGGGAGGGAGAAGCAAGAGGGAGGAGATATGATCCCCATATCCCCATATGTATATGTATAGCTGATTCACTTCGTTATAAAACAGAAACTAACAGACCATTGTAAAGCAATTATACTCCAATAAAGATGTTAAAAAAAAAAAAAAGAATTCTTTGAGAAAAATAACCACAAGAACGATACACGATATATGACATGAGAAGCTTATTGACATGATACCCAATATACCTTACATATAACCTTAAGTTTAGGCTTTTTCTATGTTTATCCTTCAGAAATTTAAGTTGCCTTTACCATATCCAAAAGATTTATTTCAAATATCTATAAATTCAAGGTTCATTTCTTATTCCCTTAATACTTCATTAGTTTTGCCCACTAGTTTATAAATAATTCATAAAAATTACATGTTCTTTACATTTTAAACCAGATTTTAATAAATCTAGTGCCATTGTTTCTACTGTGCTCAAATAATTATTTATACTTATGTCACAGGAAGTAAACATTAGACCCAAGACCTGGACTTTTGCATGAAGAACATTTGGAGCCCCTTTCACACAACCAAATTTGAAGTAGTCCAGTAAAAAGAAGCAGAGTATGGTAGATTTTTATCTGAAATCCTGTTTTTCAGATATTCAAGAAACTTTCTATATACATTTAGTATCAGAGATAATTTATTATTTTAATGTGTTGCTAGTCCTTTCTTAATGCAAGTATCACATTTTTTTTTTTTGTAAATTTAGCATCCTTTTATAAGAAAAAGAAATTTGGGGGCATACTTATGTTTTTAAATATTCTTGATTTAACGGTAGCAATCTTGAAAAATAAATCTACAACTATTTCTTATAAACACTTCAAACTCTGAGAAAGATGAAAGCTAAACAAAGAACAATATTCTTTTGAGTCATATATTTATAAAAAAGGAACCATAAAGCACTACTGCACAGGCACACACTGCCTGGATTGCAGGTGAGGCTGATTTGAGGCTGGGGTGGTGAACGTGCTCACTGTGCTGTTCCCAGAGAGTCTCAGGACACAGCCCTCCTGACCTGGCCTGGAGGGTGAGTGTGAGTGGACCTTGCCTACAAGCCACCAGAGCACAGTGGGAATGAAACTTCCTCCATCTGGACGGCAGAGGTAGAGATGGCTCAGTGAAGAGGGTTCACAGGCTATACTTCTCCTAACTAACTTAAAAGAAAAACAAAAAACAAACAAAAAAACCCCACAATGGTGAGAAAGTTAGCAGCAGCCTAAGAAGAAAAAGGCAATCTTCTCTTCATAAATTTGGAAAGTGGCAAGCTGAGAGAGAGAGAGAGGGGAATCCTTTCAAAATATGTCATTCCTTTATGCAAAACCCTCCAATGGCTTCCCATCTTCCTCAAAGTAAAAGCCCAAGTGTCTTCTGGGGCTCCTACCACCTATCTGACCTCACAGCCAACCAGTCACCTTGGCCTCCTCACTGTGCCTTAGTTATGCCGATCACTTTCCCAGTGCGGGGCTTTTGCATTTAGATATTCTCTGCCTGGAGAGTTCTTCCCCTCAGAGCTACCTGGCTCACTTACCACCCACTTTCTTCTGGCTATGCTCTGTCACCATATCAGAAGTCCTTTTCGACCACCCTATCTAAAACAGCAAGCCCTATAACTCTCTATTATGCTTCATTTTTCTTCATCACATTTATACACCCGACTTATGTATGTTTTGTTATTTATTCATTGTTATCTCATTCCCATTAGAAGGTAATCTTCATGAGGCAGAAGCTTTGTTAATTTTTTTTTCACTGATGTAAACCTAAAATGGTTCTTGCCACAGAATTGACACAAAAAAATATGTGTTGAATAAATGAGTAAATTCTGATGTGGCACAAAGTTCTAACCCTGTTTCCATTCTGCAGAAACAATACTCAGTTAATATTGTGAATCCACAACATCGTGACATTCTCACCAACTTCTTCTACATAGAGGGAAGTGGATTGAGGAGGCATCCTTGGAAAGTCAAGAGATAAATACAGGAAACATTTTGAGTGCATAAGCTCTCACTGCAAGATCTCAGCAAAGGCAAGAGTTGGGCATTTCCAGGAATGTGTACTAAGTGGATAGAGCAGAAGAAGGTTGCAGGAGTGAATGCATCCCTGGCTGGGTGCAGGGACCCTGCTAAAGTATCTTTAGTAATGGTATTTCAGGAGGGAAAAAAAGTATGTGACTTCATTTAAGCATTTCTTCCTTGGTACCTTCAGTATACAGAAAATAGAAAGAGAGATTCAGATCTCAAAATTCAGATCTTTAAGTGTCATACCAAGAGATAAGGAGAGTGGCTATCAAATAGATTTTACTATACAATATCCACATTGTCATGTTACAAAAGAACAAGATGTAGAAATGTGATCCATCAAACAATAGCTGGATAAATCTACGTGTAGATGAGGAACAAGGTATGCAAGAGACAAAATGATGAGCTCAGTCTGGAGAAGAAAACCAGAGAATGGAAGACAATTTATGTGAGTGCCTTGAATTTATTTAAAAAAAAAAAACCTTGCAAAAGTATGAATTCAAAAATAATTATGTAAGATGACATTAAAATAATAAAACAGTAAGATGACATTAAGGGGGAGATTACTACACTAAGTAAGCAAATTGTTAACCACAACACTACTGGACAATTAATAAAATGGAAAAAGCAATATATACAGCTGGAAATCTAAATTCTGGTACAGTGAAAATTTTTATTTATTTAATTAATTTATTTATTTTCAGTAGCTCAGTTTAATGATGAAATATTGAAAACTCATGACTTGCACTCACTGGGAGAAGAATAGCAACATAAACCTAAAAAACTTATAATAAAACAAAGGGCTATAATGAAGTAGAAAACAAAAACTTATAGGGAAGATAAGTAATTTTTCAAAGATCCTCATAATTAATATTTATGGAACTCCTATTATGTTCCAGAAACCTCATTTGGTGCTCAACATGTCATACATCATTTTTACAACTGTTTAATTTCCTTCTTGGGGCAGAATGGACTTGGACCTGATGGTGGAATCCTTAGGAAGTCATTTTTAAATGTGTTTTTTCATGGTGTTTAAAAGTTCCCAGCTGACAGAAGGTGCTGTTACACTAGGGACATGTATAAGGTTTTAGTCCAGAGTGGGTTTGTCAGTGAATGTTGAGGTTCCCTTTGTGGCTTAAAGCTTTCTCAAAGTCTTCACATTGGTATGGCTTCTCCTTTGTGTGGAGCTTCTTGTGAGCAGGCAGGGTGGAGTCGTGGGTGAACTCCTTGGTGCAGAGTTCACAACAGTATGGCTTCTCGCCTGTGTGGATTCACTGGTGAACTCGGAGATCTGAAAGCTGCATGAAACCTTTGGGGCAGATATTGCATTTAAAGGGTCTCTCTCTCCTGTGTGTGTCCTCTGATGAGTGACAAACTGAGGCTTATAATGAAATTTGTTTTTGCATACCCTACATTCATATGGTGTCTGTGGTTTCTTTTCCAATATGATGACCGGTTGGTCCCACGGTGCTCAGTGAAAGAACTAAATTTGACCCAAGTTGTCCTGAGAATTCTCCTTTGTCCAAATATGTGGCTCCTTCTTGAGGCACTTCTTGGGAAATGGAACTGTTGTCCCATTTTCTTTTGGAACTTCTTAGACTCTTCTGAGAGTCTCTTTTGTGTCCACTCTGAGTCAAAACTTCCCTCTCAGGACCCTTCAGAAGCTGAGGCTCCTGAGATTTAAGTAATCTTGTCTCTTCCCTGTCTTCCGTCAGACCCTTCTCCAATTTCTGTTTGAGTTGTAGAGCCTCCAGTTTACCTTTTTCAGGAATGGTCTCTGGCAGGAGAATATTCTGTTCCTTCTGTCATCTGAATGTATCTCACTCATAGAAGGTTCAGGCTTCCTGAATAAGTTTCTCCCATTGCCCATGTCACCGATCTCAGCTTCCACCATCTGAACATTTGAATTTTGCAGAAGAAACTTCTCTCCTTGTAAGCTGACTATGGTCTATTTTGGGGTTTCTTGTTATTTCTTAGTGTGTCCTCCAGTTCTTTGCAACTCTCCATGCCACCTTCCTTGACTAAGATCTGGAACTCCTGCAACAAGAACATCATAAACTGCTCCATCACCAGCTTATCCATAATCTGCTCATTGGTGTGAAGATCTGGCCTCAGCCACAGATGGCAGAGTGCACAGTCTCCTCAAATCCTTGAAGGGTCAGATTCCATCAAGCTGGTAAAAGCTCTGAATCTAATGTGCCAAGTCTCAGAGTTGTAGTCTTGCTTTTCAGTGTGTTCCTTGGGATGCTACAGACACTGGTGGCTCTGATCCAGGGCTGTCTTGGAGTTTTCTGTGACCCCATGAAAATGTCTGTTCTGTGGCTGTACTTATTGGAGAATTTTCCAGTATGACTCTTAGCAAAATGTTCTATAACTGATGCCTAAATTGAGACCTATCAAAAGGGATTTACCCTGGTTTTCCTTAGTAGCATAATAGATTCACTGTTTATTCAGAAGTCTCCTTTGAATCCTCTTGCCTTCAGCCTCCTTGAGTCTGGGACTGGATCTTAAATTGTTTCTTGAGCTGAAATGTCTCTATTTATATAGAGTGGTCAAAACTCCTAGCCTCTCTTCCCATTACCTCATCAGCCCAATGACTAGTTTAAGGCCATGGAAGGAACCATTTTAGATGATCTGAGTGGATTAAATTTCCCGTTGAAACTCCACCAAAAGAAAAAATAATTTATTAAATAAATCTATATATTGGTTTTATTGTAGGCTATTTATTATATTATTTATTGTAGACTTTTATTTATTATATTTAGTGGCTACAAGATCGGATTTTCTAGTCTAGTGAATTTTTTATCATATTCCTGCAGTGTTTGAAGGAGGTAAGGGATATAAATCCAAAAGTTTTAACCAAATTGGGTCACCTCTTTTTTCCTTTTTACAAATGTAAATGAGTCTTAAAAGATTTTATCTAAAATCAGTTGACAAGGTAAAGTGTGAGAAGAACATATTTTCTGAGTAGGCATTTAGAAAAACAGAGGTTGTACACCATAGAGAAAAAGAATAATGTCATACAATTTAGAAATCCTTACTTTTCCTAAATGCCTAAGGCAGTAATAGCTTAACAAGTAAAGAATGTGTGAAGAGTTGGTGGGCTGATATCAAATCAGTGATTTAATCTAGCCCAAACAAAGCTTTAACATGGTAATTCTAAGATGCTGAAAAATAGCAAAGAAAGTTTAAAACATCATTAATATTCCTCATGCATCAAAAATTACTTTGCATTTTTCAGTGAAAATGTATGTATAAACACATTTTCTTTATCCACTTCTCTGTCAATGAACATTTGTTTGTTTTTGTTTTTTGCTAACTTTATTTGGGTAACTTTTTATTGTTTTATGTTTTTCTATTAAGGTATATTTGATTTATAATATTATATTAGTTTCAGATGCATAACAAAGTGATTGAAAATTTTTATAGATCATACTTCATTTAAAGTAATTATAAGATATTTGCTGTATTCCCTGTACCATACAATGTACCCTTGTAGCTTATTTATTTAGTACATAGTAGTTTGTATCTCTTAATCCCCTACCCCTGTCTTGCCCCTCCCTCCCCGCTTCCCTATCCCCACTGGTAACCATTAGTTTGTTCTTTATGTGAGTCTGTTTCTGTTTTGTTATATTCACTCATTTATTTTATTTTTTAGATTCCACATATAAGTAATAACATACAATATTTGTCTTTCTCTGTCTGACTTACTTCACTAAGCATAATACCCTCCAGGTCCATCCATGTTTTTACAAATGGCAAAATTTCATTCTTTTTTATGGCTGAGTAGTATTCCAGTATTCATGTGTGTGTGTGTGTGTGTGTGTGTGTATGTGTGTATACCACATCTTCTTTATCCATTCATCTATTGATGGACACTTAGGTTGCTTCCATATCTTGGCTACTATATATAATGCTGCTATGAACATTGGGGTGCATGTATATTTTCAAATTAATGTTTTTGTTTTCTTCAGATATATACCTAGGAGTGGAATTGCTGGATCATATGGTAGTTCTAGTTTTAGTTTTTTGAGAAAACATATTGTTTTCTACAGTGGCTGCACTAATTTACATTCCCACCAACAGTGTACAAGGATTCTTTTTTCTCCATATCCTTGCCAACATTTGTTATTTGTGGTCCTTTTGGTAATAGTCATTCTGACGTGTGAGGTAATATCTCCTTGTGGTTTTGATTTGCATTTCTCTGATGATTAGCAATGTTGAGCATCTTTTCATTTGCCTGTTGGCCATCTGTATATCTTCCTTGGAAGATGTCTATTCAGGTCTTTTGCCCATGTTTTTTTTTTTTTGGCTGCATTGGGTCTTCATTGCTGTACATGGGCTTTCTCAGAGTGGGGGGCTACTCTTTGTTGTGGTGCGCAGGCCTCCCACTGTGGCGGCCTCTCCCGCTGCAGAGCATGGGGTCTAGAGTGCAGGCTCAGTGGTTGTGGCACACGGGCTCAGTAGTTGTGGCTCATGGGCTCAGTCGCTCCACGGCATGTGGGATCCTCCCAGACCAGGGCTCGAACCCATGTCCCCTGCATCAGCAGGTGGACTCCCAACCACTGCGCCACCAGGGAAGCCCTGCTCATGTTTTAAATCAGGTAATTTGTATTTTTGATATTGAGTTGTATGAGCTGTTTATATATTTTGGCTATTAACCCCTGGTCATATCATTTGCAAATAGTTTCTCCCATTCAGTAGGCTGTCTAAAAGCTTTTAAGTTTAATTAGGTCTCATTTGTTTATTTTTGCTTTTGTTTTCTTTGCCTTAGGAGACAGATCCAAAAAAATATTGCTGCGATTTATGTCAGAGTATTCTGCCTGTTTCTTCTAGGAGTTTTATGGTTTCAGGTCTCACATTTAGGTCTTTAATCCATTTTGAGTTAACTTCTGTAAATTTCATCTTTTTTTTAAAATATACATATAGCTGTCCAGTTTTCCCAGCACCACTTATTGAAGAGACTGTCTTTTTCTCATTGTATCTTCTTGCCTTCTTTAATTGACCATAAGTGTGTGGGTTTATTTCTGTGCTCTCTATCCTGTTCCATTGATCTATGTGTCTGTTTTTGTGCCAGTACCATACTATTTTGATGACTGTAGCTTTGTAGTATAGTCTGAAGTCAGGGAGCATGATACCTCCAGCTCTGTTCTTCTTTCTCAAAATTGTTTTGGCTATTTGGGGTCTTCTGTGTTTCCATATAAATTTAAAATTACTTTTTCTAGTTCTGTGAAAAATGCCTTTGGTATTTTGATAGGGATTGCATTGAATCTGCAGATTGCCTTGGGTAGTATTGTTATTTTAAGAGTACTAATTCTTCCAATCCAGGAACACGGTATATCTTTCCATCTGTTTGTTTTGTCTTCAATTTCTTTTATCAGTGTCTTATAGTTTTCTGAGTACAGATCTTTTACCTCCATAGTTAGATTTATTCCTAGGTATTTTATTCTTTTTGATGCGATTGTAAATGGAATTGTTTCCTTAATTTTTCTTCCTGATAGTTCATTGTTACGGTATAGGAATGCAACAGACTTCTGTATATTAATTTTGTATCCTGCAACTTTGCTGAATTCATTGATGAGCTCTAGTAGTTTTTTGGTGGCATCTTAACTGAGTAAGCAAATTGTTAACTACAACACTACTGTACAATAAATAAAATGGAAAAGGCCATATATATACAGCTTGAAATATAAATTCTGGCACAGTGGAAAAATTTTAGGTAACCACAGTGCTCACAGGGATTAAAATAATTAGAGAAATAATGATAGATATAGAGGGTGAACAAATAAAATTCAATATAAGAATTCTAGGTGTCCCTAAAATAGAAATGCCAACAAAAGACATAGAAAGTTATTTAAAATACATAATAGAGGAAATTTCCTCTGAAATGAAGCATAAAGTCTGCAGATCATGAAAAAATAATAAAGAACAATCAATACTTAGATAAATGGTATTGAAATAATTAAACTTTAAGAAAGAAGAAAATAATTCTTCACACACTTAGAAAACAAAGAAAGTTATTCATGAGAGCAGGAATTAAGACAGCTTTTGTCTTGTCTCTAGTAGTATTCAATGTCAGGAGACAGAGGAATAATGTCTGCAGAATTTTGAAGTCAGAGATTTTAACCAGAAATATTATACCATGCCAAAATATTCATTTATAAAAGTCACAAGGAAATTTTCAAACATAGGAGGATGCAGGAAATATAGAATCTGTGAGTCCTTCTGGAAAACCCTATTTGATAGCAACTTTTTTTCAGCCTTATTAAGGTGTAATTGATAAATAAAATAGTAAGATATTTAAATAGTATGTCATGATGATTTGATATACAGGTACATTGTGAAAGGATTCCTCCCATCTAGTTAATTAACACATCCATAACCTCACATATTTATCTTTGTGGGTGGGAGGGGTGGCAAGAACCTTTTAGTTCTATTTTCTTAGCAAATTTCAATTATACAATACATTATTATCAACTGTAGTTACTAGTTATACATTAGATGTTCAGACCTTATTCACTGATATCAACCTTTAATGAAATTGAAAGTTATTTCTTTTGAAACAGTGTAATCTGTTTCTCGAAAGAAAGTTCACAAAGAAGCCTGCTTCCAATCCAGATACCAGGTATCTGTAATTGCAGCATCAATGAAATTGGAATAGCTGGATTCTGTTCTTAGTACCACTATTGATGAGCTATGTTATCCTGGAAGGTTGTTCAGCTTCTATGTGACTCAAGGTGGGGCATGAGTTAGCTGATTTCTACAGATATCTTTAAAACCTAAATTTCTGTGAAATAACTAGAAAGCTTGTTGTTTTATACATTGTAGCAAAAGATTTGCTAATGTAGCAGTCTAAAAACTGATTGTACTAATTTTGAGGGGTTTTCAACATTATTTGTGGAACCAAGTTTTGAAAAACCATCCAGATTTAAGGTGCTGGGGGCATTCATTACAAGACAGAAGGTACTATACCTTAATTTTAATTTGGATAGCTCTTACTTTCTAAATTTATAAAATACTCATACTGAGGAAACAAAACAAAACAAAAAAACAACTAAAATAACAACAACCTGGAAAATACAAAGCAGTCATTTGGGAGAATGGTTCTCAGACAATTTTATCTGTAACTTTTCTTAAGTATTTGTGTAATTATTTCCCTTTTCCCTACATTTTTGTTTTCCTTTTTTATTCACCTCCCTCCAAGATCACAGCTGGGACTACTCTTATATAAAGAAAGAGAAGGCACAGTTCATGCTTCCATTACCATGGATTCTTGACTTTATAGATCTCAACAGAAATGGAGATGGGAGGCCGAAGAGGCCGAGAAGGCCGGTCTGCCCCTCCGCCTGACCTCAACGCTGCCACCACCAGCCACACCTTGGAGGTCAGCCCCATGGGTCTCCATCACCCACTCAGAACTAGGCTATAATCCCCTTATATATCAGAACTCCAGTTGGAGGGACTCTGAATCAGCCTAACTGCAGATCCACAATTAGAGATCTCTTAACTGGGAGGGAAGTGAGAACACAATCAATGTCTCCATTCTTCACATGTATTTTATAGGCATCTTATTTACTATAGTGACCATGCTCAGTACTGAGATTTTCACCACTTTAAATAACTAACCACTTCTCACCACCTAAAATTAAGCTAACCAAGTGAAAGAAAACAAATCCAACATTTGGTAAATACCTTTTTGAATACCTATTATATACCAAATATTTTCAAATATACCTTATTTCGCTTTCTCAATAATTTGTCTCCTTGTTTATAGTTGGGGAAACTGAGACTAAGAAAGGTTTGATGACTTGCGTAAGGACACTCAGCTTGTAAATGAGAGAGTCATAATTTGAACCCCAAGCCTCCTCATTTCAATTTCACCTGTTTTCAACTCTATGGAAGAGACCATCAAATGCATGTCTCTCAGCCCTGTCTGCTGAAGAAGCATTGTCACCTGGGAAACTTAGCACATATATCAACACCTTGGCCTCATCACAGAGAACCTAATTTAATTGGTTGGGGCAGTAGGAGACAGACAAAGGTATTCTTAACCTCCCCCCCACACTGCCAAGTGTAATATGTAGCCAGAGTGATTATTGTTTCTTATATTTACCAAGTTCAGTTGCTTTCAAAAGAAGTAAGTCTTGAATTGTTGGAGGAGGGGTATATAGTTAGATCAGTAGTATGGTAAGCACTGCTATTTCCTAGGCTGGCATGATTTACTCAAGGCCACTACTTGTTAAAACTCTGACATTTATTTTATAGCTTGCCCAGCACACATTCCTGTATTGCTGTTTTGGAGCTCCTACACAACTCATTAATTACTGGAATAATGCCCCAGAAACAAACTTTAACAAATTATATTAATCATTTCATTTTAATTCAGAAATACTTTACTCTCAGTTTTTAAGGAACAGAAAACAAAACTGACCGTCTAAATCCCAATCCAGCACCAGGGTTCAGCTTTCTACAGCAAACGTGATTAGGCAATCTCCACAGGTTAGGATCACCAGAGAGTTAGCCAAAGTGAGAAAAAAGTCCCCAGCAATAAGGATGGGGCTGGGGGCATGGGCCCTGTGTTGTAAGGACTATCACCATTATACAAGGAGAGCCTCGAAGAGGAGTTCACCCAGCCTTCCGGATGCTCCAGAATCAAGAACGAGCCGGAACAAAGCCACACTCTATGAGTCATATTGATTCAGACTTTTGAGCCAATCAGAAAGCTGTGCCTAGGGTGTTTATAGTATTAGATGAGAGAAAGTCTCATGGATCATCTAATAAAAATCTGCCATTTTACTGATGAGGATAATGAAGATCAGACATAAATAGTGACTCGCACGAGGTGCAAACTAGATAGAATCCAGGATTCTGGTCTCCAAATCTGTTCAACTGTCACCAGCCCATGCCATGCCAACCCCTAGCATTCTGTAGGCACACAAACACGTCTTCCATTTGCTCCTAGTATTCAAGTTTTCTTTTTTCCACCTTTTTAAATAGGTTTCTTCATCTCTTGATTCCTTAGGTATGGAATCCTAAGTCCCACACACTGAGGAGTTAGCTACATTGAATAAAAATATGGCCATGGACTGATTGGCCAAATCTACTCTTACCCGAGCTCCCATGGTGAATGACCTTGCTGGGTTTTACTCCCACTATTTTTCCAGGGAGATCAGCATCACCTCAGCTACTTCAAAGCAGATCTAACATTCCAGCCAAGGGAATGACTGTTTCTTCTGGGCGTGTTTCTGTGTGCACGGCTTGTTCTTTTCAGCAACCTCCCTATGAGTTTCTGGAGTATGAAGACAGCTTTCTTCTGAAGAAACCACTGGCCTACATATTTCTATTTAAAAAAAGAGGGGTGCGGGGAATGCTGTAACAAGCAATATAAAGTCTCAGACAGTTTCCTAGATATCTTTCTGCCTGAACTTTATCTGCCTGTCTGAAAAGGGTGGTGTAATTTTGTAAACCAGCTAAATAAATTGAAGAAATTAACAAATAAGTATATAGAAGAATAGGCATTAAACTATAAACCCAATGCTTTGGTAATGAGCTCTTTCTGTCATATAACTTTCTTCAAAAATATTTTTTCCTAACCACTTGTACTTCTGCATTTCTAACACTCCTGCCTCCTCTTAAGCCCAGTCACTCCCTGTTCTTTCTCTCCTTTCCCTCCTCCCTCTCCCCATTGCCCACACTTCCTTCTTTAACCATTCAAATGAAAGAGCAGTTTTAATTATTGAATCATACTGATGTTGGGTTGCTATCAGTTAACAAGCCATAAGCAACTTTTAGGTCTAAATTTTATTTTGACTTTTTGCTCAAATTTCCTCATGGTGGTAGAGGATTTTTGTAATATTAAGAATAAATGTAGAAAAAGAATGGGTATGTGTGTATATATGTGTGTGTGAGAGAGAGACAGAGACAGAGACAGAGAGATGGAGACAGGGGCAGAAACAGAGGTTTCAGATGAATGTTATTTTATATTATTTGGCCATATTAAAAACAGAATAAAACTCAAAGGACATTAGCAATATCAAAGCTGTGTAATACTTTAAGTGAGGTGTGAAGAAAATAGCAAAAGATAATGAAAATAAATTTTAAAATCATATAATTACTCTATATCACAGTGATTCTTTTGTTTGTACTAACTTTCTAGTTACATTTTAATGTGAATGATTTACTCCCACCCCATACTCAGTTTCTGTTACATAAAGTCTTGTTTCCAATGTGCTAGGAAGAGAGGTAGAAGAGTCAGGCTGGTCTCAAAGTGACATGTGCCATTCCCACTCCTACCCATCTGTTATAAATGGTCATGTGGCCCCACTGGAACTCTAAGAAAGGCTGGGGGATGGAGGGAGTGTCCACAGCCCCTGCCACCCTTGGGGTAGTTGAAAACTAATGGGTCTTGAAGTACAGAAAAATCTGGGTTCCAATCTACCTCAAACTCAACAGAGGAGACAGCACACTTCATCTTTGATCAAAAAGCATGCTCTATTCCCCCATATTTCCATTCACATTTACAGTCATGCTACTACATCTAGCCTTTAAATAGACACTTGTTACTGAAGAACAGATAAGCCCTTGGTTTATTGTTTTTATTTTCATTGAAAGCAATGATGTTATATTCTAATAAGTGATATTCCAAGAAAATAAATAAAGAGAAGGAAGGCTCAGAAAGAAAAGTAGGGGAAAAATTTATTTTACAATTTATTCTCCTCTGTTTAAATTCTTTTTTTAACATCTTTATTGGAGTATAATTGCTTTTACATGGTGTGTGAGTTTCTGCTTTATAACAAAGTGAATCAGCTATACATATACATATATCCCCATATCTCCTCCCTCTTGCATCTCTCTCCCACCCTCCCTATCCCACCCCTCTAGGTGTTCACAAAGCACTGAGCTGAACTCCCTGTGCTATGTGCCTGCTTCCCACTAGCTATCTATTTTACATTTGGTAGTATATATAAGTCCATGACACTCTCTCACTTCGTCTCAGCTTACCCTTCCCCTCCCAGTGTCCTCAAGCCCATTCTCTACGGCTGTGTTTTTATTCCTGTCCTGCCCCTAGGTTCCTCAGAACCATTTTTTTCTTTTTTACATTCCATATATATGTGTTAGCATACGGTATTTGTTTTTCTCTTTCTGACTTACTCCACTCTGTATGACAGACTCTAGGTCCATCCACCTCATGACAAATAACTCAATTTCGTTTCTTTCTATGGCTGAGTAATATTCCATTGTATATATGTGCCACATCTTCTTTATCCATTCATTTGTTGATGGACACTTAGGTTGCTTCCATGTCCTGACTATTGTAAATAGAGCTGCAATGAACATTGTGGTACATGACTCTTTTTGAATTATGGTTTCACAGGGAATATGCCAATTAGTGGGATTGCTGGGTCATATGCTTGTTCTATTTTTAGTTTTTTAAGGAACCTACATACTATTCTCCGTAGTGGCTGTACCAATTTACATTCCCACCAACAGTGCAACAAGGTTCCCTTTTCTCCACAGCCTCTCCAGCATTTATTGTTTGTAGACTTTTTGATGATGGCCATTCTGACTGGTGTGAGGTGATACCTCATTGTAGTTTTGAATTGAATTTCTCTAATGATTAGTGATGTTGAACATTCTTTCATGTGTTTGTTGGCAATCTGTATATTTTCTTTGGAGAAATATCTATTTAGGTCTTCTGCCCATTTTTGGTTTGGGTTGTTTATTTTTTTGATATTGAGCTGCATGAGCTGCTTGTAAACTTTGGAGATTAATCCTTTGTCAGTTGCTTCATTTGCAAATATTTTCTCCCATTCAGAGGGTTGTCTTTCCGTCTTGTTTATGGTTTCCTTTGCTGTGCAAAAGCATTTAAGTTTGATTAGGTGCCATTTGTTTATTTTTGTTTTTAGTTACATTTCTCTAGGAGGTGGGTCAAAAAGGGTCTTGCTGTGATTTATGTCATACAGTGTTCTGCCTTTGTGTTCCTCTAGAAGTTTGATAGTGTCTGGCCTTACATTTAGGTCTTTAATCCATTTTGAGTTTATTTTTGTGTAGGGTGTTAGCGAGTGTTCTAATTTCATTCTTTTACATATACCTGCCCAGTTTTCCCAGCACCACTTATTGAAGAGGCTGTCTTTTCTCCACTGTATATTCTTGCCCCCTTTATCAGAGATAAGATGACCATATATGTGTGGGTTTATCTCTGGGCTTTCTATCCTGTTCCATTGATCTATATTTCTGTTTTTGTGCCAGTACCATATTGTCTTGATTACTGTAGCTTTGTAGTATAGTCTCAAGTCAGGGAGCCTGATTCCTCCAGCTCCGTTTTTCTTTCTCAAGATTGCTTTGGCTTATTTGGGGTCTTTTGTGTTTCCATACCAATTGTTAAATTTTCTCTTCTAGTTCTGTGAAAAATGTTATTGGTAGTTTGATAGGGATTGCACTGAATCTGTATATTGCTTTGGGTAGTATAGTCATTTTCACAATATTTATTCTTCCAATCTAAGAACATGTTATATCTCTCCATCTGTTTATATCATCTTTAATTTCTTTCATCAGTGTCTTATAGTTTTCTGCATACAGGTCTTTTGTCTCCATAGGTAGGTTTATTCCTAGGTATTTTATTCTTTTTGTTGCAGTGGTAAATGGGAGTGTGTCCTTAATTTCTCTTTCAGATTTTTCATCATTAGTGTATAGGAATGCGAGAGATTTCTGTGCATTAATTTTTGTATCCTGCTACTTTACCAAATTCATTGATTAGCTCTCGTGGTGTTCTGGTAGAGTCTTTAGGATTCTCTGTGTATAGTATCATGTCATCTGCAAACAGTGACAGCTTTACTTCTTTTCCGATTTGAATTCCTTTTATTTCTTTTTCTTCTCTGATTGCTATGGCTAAAAGTTCCAAAACTATGTTGAATAATAGTGGTGAGAGTGGGCAAACTTGACTTGCTCCTGATCTTAGTGGGAATGGTTTGTTTTTCACCATTGCGAATGATGTTGCTGTGGGTTTTTCATATATGGCCTTTATTATGTTGAGGTAAGTTCCCTCTATGCCTACTTTCTGGAGGGTTTTTATCATAAATGGGTGTTGAATTTTGTCCGAAGCTTTTTCTGCATGTATTGAGATGATCATATGGTCTTTCTCCTTCAATTTGTTAATATGGTGTATCACATTGATCAATTTGCATATGTTGAAGAATCCTTGCATTCCTGGGATAAACCCCACTTGGTCATATTGTATGATCCTGTTAATGTGCTGTTGGATTATCTTTGCTAGTATTTTGTTGAGGATTTTTTTATCTATGTTCATCAGTGATATTGGCCTGTAGTTTTTTTGTGTGTGTGACATCTTTGTCTGGTTTTGGTATCAGGGTGATGGTGGCCTCGTAGAATGAGTTTGGGAGTGTTCCTCCCTCTGCTGTATTTTGGAAGAGTTTGAGAAGGATAGGTGTTAGCTGTTCTCTAAATGTTTGATAGAATTTGCCTGTGAAGCCATCTGGTCCTGGGCTTCTGTTTGTTGCAAGATTTTTAATCACAGTCTCAATTTCAGTGCTTGTGATTGGCCTGTTTATATTTTCTATTTGTTCCTGGTTCAGTCTCGGCAGGTTGTGCTTTTCTAAGAATTTGTCCATTTCGTCCAGGTTGTCCATTTTATTGGCATACAGTTGCTTGTAGTAATCTCTCATGATCCTTTGAATTTCTGTAGAGTCAGTTGTTACTTTCCGTTTTTCATTTCTAGTTCTATTGATTTGAGTCTTCTCCCTTTTTTGCTTGATGAATCTGGCTAATGGTTTATAAGTTTTGTTTATCTTCTCAAAGAACCAGCTTTTAGTTTTATTGATCTTTGCTATCGTTTTCTTCATTTCTTTTTCATTTATTTCTGATCTGATCTTTATGATTTCTTTCCTTCTGCTAACTTTGGGGTTTTTTTGTTCTTCTTTCTCTAATTGCTTTAGGTGTAAGTTTAGGTTGTTTATTTGAGGTGCTTCTTGTTTCTTGAGGTAGGATTGTATTGCTATAACCTTCCCTCTTAGAAGCTGCATCCCATAGGTTTTAGGTCATCGTGTTTTCATTGTCATTTGTTTCTAGGTACTTCTTGACTTCCTCTTTGATTTCTTCAGTGATCTCTTGGTTATTAAGTAGTGTATTGTTTAGCCTCCATGTGTTTGTATTTTTTATTTACAGATTTTTTCCTGTAATTGATATCTAGTCTCATAGCGTTGTGCTCGGAAAGGATACTTGATATGTTTTCAATTTTCTTAGGTTTACCAAGGCTTGATTTATGACCCAAGATATGATCTATCCTGGAGAGTGTTCCATGAGCACTTGAGAAGAAAGTGCAATCTGTTGGTTTTGGATGGAATGTGCTATAAATATCAATTAAGTCCATATTGTTTAATGCATCATTTAAAGCTTGTTTCCTTATTTCTTTTCATTTTGGATGATCTGTCCATTGTGGAAAGTGGGGTGTTAAAGTCCCCTACTATGACTGTGGTACTGTCGATTTCCCCTTTTATGGCTGTTAGCATTTGCCTTATGTATTGAGGTGCTCCTATGTTAGGTGCAAAAATATTTGCAATTGTTATATCTTCTTGGATTGATCCCTTGATCATTACATAGTGCTCTTCTTTGTCTCTTGTAATAGTCTTTATTTTAAACTCTGTTTTGTCTGATATGAGAATTGCTACTGCAGCTTTCTTTTGATTTCCATTTGCATGGAATATCTTTTTCCATCCCCTCACTTTCAGTCTGTATGTGTCTCTAGGTCTGAAGTGGGTCTCTTGTAGACAGCATATATTTAGGTCTTGTTTTTGTACCCATTCAGCCAGTCTGTGTGCTTTGGTTGAAGCATTTAATCCATTTACTTTTAAGGCAATTATTGATATGAATGTTTGTATTTCCATTTTCTTAATTTTGGGGGGGTTGTTATTGTACGTCTTTCCCTTCTCTGTGTTTTTTGCCTAGAGAATTTCCTTTAGTATTTGTCGTAGAACTGGTTTGGTGGTGCTGAATTCTCTTAGCTTTTTCTTGTCTGTAAAGGTTTTCATTTCTCTGTCAAATTTGAATGAGATCCTTGCTGGGTAGAGTAATTTTGGTTGTAGGTTTTTTCCCTTTCATCACTTTAAATATGTCCTGCCACTTCCTCTGGCTTGCAGAGTTTCTGCTGAAAGGTCAGCTCTTAACTTTATTGGGATTCTCTTGTTTCTTATTTGTTGCTTGTCCCTTGCTGCTTTCAATATTTTTTCTTTGTATTTAATTTTTGATAGTTTGATTAATATGTGTCTTGGCGTGTTTCTCCTTGGATTTTTCCTGTATGGGACTCTCTGCACTGCCTGGACTTGATTGACTATTTCCTTTCCCATATTAGGGAAATTTTCAACTATAATCTCTTCAAATATTTTCTCAGTCCCTTTCTTTTTCTCTTCTTCTTCTGGGACCCCTATAATGTTGGTGTGTTTAATGTTGTCCCAAAGGTCTCTGAGACTGTCCTCAATTCTTTTCATTCTGTTTTCTTTATTCTGCTCTGTGTTAGTTATTTCCACTATTTTATCTTCCAGGTCACTTATCCGTTCTTCTGCCTCAGTTATTCTGCTGCTGATTCCTTCTAGAGAATTTTTAATTTCATTTATTGTGTTGTTCGGCCTTGTTTGTTTGCTCTTAGTTCTTCTAGGTCCTTGTTAAACGTTTCTTGTATTTTCTCCATTGTATTTCCAAGATTTTGGATCATCTTTACTATCATTACTGTGAATTCTTTTTCAGGTAGCCTACCTATTTCCTCTTCTTTTGTTTGGTCTGCGTTTTTACCTTGCTCCTTTATCTGCTGTGTGTTTCTTTGTCTCCTCATTTTGCTTAACTTTCTGTATTTGGGGTTTCCTTTTCACAGGCTGCAGGTTTGTAGTTCCCGTTGTTTTTCGTGTCTGCCCCCCATGGGTAAGGTTGGTTCAGTGGGTTTTGTAGGCTTCCTTGTGGAGGGGACTGGTGCCTGTGTTCTGATGGATGAGGCTGGATCTTAGCTTTCTGCTGGGCAGGACCTCATCCGGTGGTGTCTTTTGGGGTGTCTGTGACCTTATTATGATTTTAGGCAGCCTCTGTGCTAATGGGTGTTGTTGTGTTCCTGTCTTGCTAGTTGTTTGGCATAGGGTGTCCAACACTGGAGTTTGCTGGTCCTTGAGTGGAGCTGGGTCTTAGCATTGAGATGGAGATCTCTGGGAGTGCTATCCCCAACTGATATTACAAGGGGCTGGGAGGTCTCTGGTGGACCAAAGTCCTGAACTCAGCTCTCGCACCTCAGAAGCTCAGGCTTGGCACCTGGCCAGAGCACCAAGACCCTGTCAGCCACACAGCTCAGAAGAAAAGGGAGAAAATAAAAAGAAAGAAAGAAAGAAAAAATAAAATAAAGTTATTAAAATAAGAAATAAAAAATATCATTAAAATGAAAAAGTAATTAAAATAAAAAGAAGAGAGCAACCAAACCAATAAACCAATCACCAGTGATAACAAGCACTAAAAACTATACTAAAAAAAAACTGGACAGACAGAACCCTAAGACAAATGGTGAAAGCAAACCTATATAGACAAAATCACAGAAAGAAGCATACACATACACACTCACAAAAAGAGAAAAAGGAAAAAAATATATATGTGTATATATATATATATATGAAAAAAGGAAGAGAGCAACCAAATCAATAAACAAATCTACCAATGATAATACGCTCTAAATACTAAACTAAGGTAAATATAAAACTTGAAACAAATTAGACGGAGAAAGCAAACCCCAAGTCTACAGTTGCTCCCAAAGTCCACCACCTCAGTTTTGGGATGATTCGTTGTCTGTTCAGGTATCCGCAGATGCAGGGTACATCAATTTGATTGTGGAGATTTAATCCACTGCTCCTGAGGCTGCAGGGAGAGATTCCCCTTTCTCTTCTTTGTTCGCACAGCTCCCGGGTCTCAGCTTTGGATTTGGCCCCATCTCTGCATGTAGGTCACCCTCTGGCGTCTATTCTTCACCCAGACAGGAGGGGGTTAAAGGAGCAGATGATTCCGGGGCTCTGGCTCAGTCCAGGGTGAGGGAGGGGTACAGAATGCAGAGAGAGCCTGTGGCGGCAGAGACTGGCGTGATGTTGCAACAGCCTGAGGCACGCCCTGTGTTCTCCCGGGGAAGTTGTCCCTCAACCACGGAACCCTGGTAGTGGGGGGCTGCACAGGCTCCCAGGAGGGGAGGTGTGGATAGTGACCTGTGCTTGCACACAGGCTTCTTGGTGGCGGCAGCAGCAGCCTTAGCGTTTCATGCCTGTCTCTGGTGTCCGCACTGATAACCATGGCTTGCACCCATCTCTGAAGCTCGTTTAGGCGGTGCTCTGAATCCCCTCTCCTCACGCACCCCCGAAACAGTGTTCTCTTGCCTCTTCGGCAGGTCCAGACTTTTTCCCTTACTCCCTCCCTGCTAGCTGTGGCACACTAGCCCCCTTCAGGCTGTGTTCACGCAGCCAACCCCAGTCCTCTCCCTGGGATCTGACCTCCGAAGCCCGAGCCTCAGCTCCCAGCCCCCACCTGTCCCGGTGGGTGAGCAGACAAGCCTCTTGGGCTGGTGAGTGCTGGTCGGCACCGATCCTCTGTGCAGGAATCTCTTTGCTTTGCCCTCTGCACCCCTGTTGCTGCGCTCTCCATGGCTCCGAAGCTTCCCCCCCACTTACTCCCCATCTCCTCCAGTGAAGGGGCCTCCTGGTGTGTGGAAACATTTCCTCCTTCACAGCTCCCTCCCAGAGGTGCAGGTCCCTTTCCTATTGTTTTGTCTCTGTATTTCCTTTTTTGTTTTGCCCTACCCAGGTACGTGGGGAGTTTCTTGCCTTTTGGGAAGTCTGAGGTCTTCTGCCAGCGTGCAGTAGGTGTTCTGTAGGAGTTATTCCACATGTAGATGTATTTTTGATGTATTTGTGGGGAGGAAGGTGATCTTCACGTCTTAGTCCTCTGCCATCTTGAAGGTCCTCCCTGACACATTACTTTTTGAGAGGTAACAAATGCTTTGAGTAATTTTCTTCAACTCACTTCAGGTCACAATTTGCTTTGCAGTTCCTTTGCATAGACCTTCTGTCTGCCCTCCTTAAGTAATACTTTTCCTGCCTCTTCTAATGGCCTTTGTGCTGGCTTTCCTGAACATAGCACTGGGATAAGGATATTTTCCCAAGATGGGAAATTTATTGAATTTATATAAATTGATGAGTACAGTTTATTGAAGAAGTTATTTATTTATTTAAAAAATATTTTTGGCTGCATTGGGTCTTTGTTGCTGTGTGCAGGCTTTCTGTAGTTGCAGTGGATGGGGGCTACTCTTTGTTGCAGTGCACGGGCTTCTCATTGTGGTGGCTTCTCTTGTTGCAGAGCATGGGCTCTAGGCATGCGGGCTTCAGTATTTGCAGCATGCAGGCTCAATAGTTGTGGCATGTGGGCCCTAGAGTGTGCGGGCTTCAGTAGTTGTGGTGCACAGGCTTAGTTGCTCCGTGGCATGTGGGATCTTCCTGTACCAGGGATCCAACCCGTGTCCCCTGCATTGGCAGGTGGATTCTTAACCACTGTGCCACCAAGGAAGTCCCTGAAGAATTTTATTTTAAAAAGATACCAGGGCCTCCCTGGTGGCGCAAGTGGTTGAGAGTCCGCCTGCCGATG
This sequence comes from Mesoplodon mirus, assembly GCF_964341445.2. NCBI lineage: Eukaryota > Metazoa > Chordata > Mammalia > Artiodactyla > Ziphiidae > Mesoplodon > Mesoplodon mirus. The sequence goes on along the minus strand of NC_138985.1, from coordinate 82,127,369 downwards.
CAGGGGATACGGGTTCGTGCCCCGGTCTGGGAGGATCCCATGTGCCGCGGAGCGGCTGGGCCCGTGAGCCATGGCCGCTGGGCCTGCGCGTCCGGAGCCTGTGCTCCGCAACGGGGGAGGCCACAACAGTGAGAGGCCCGCATACCGCAAAAAGAAAAAAAAAAAAAAAAAAAGATACCAAAATAGACTGCTCGGTAATTTAAAATTAGTGATTGATTAGTTTTTGGAGTTCTTGAACTTCAGTGATAGGCTTATAGAATTACAGTTCTTGGGGCAGATGGGTAAAGAGGAAAGTTGGTTTCTCTTCTTTTAGGTTAGAGCATGGTAATGTTCAACAAACACAAGCAGAGCATGAGCAGTTGCCATAGTTACTTCTAGAAGCATCCAGAGGTCATGGTAGAAGTGACAGCAGTCACAACAGCAGTACAGAGGGCATTTGTTTCTGGAATTGCCATTGTATAAGTGATGTTGGTGGAGTCCTCTTGTCCCAGCATTTTTTTTTTGAGTATTTGTTGTCTTTAATATGATTTCTTTATTTTTTTTTAAATTGGGGTATAGTTACTTTACAATGTTGTGCTAGCTCCTGCTGCACAGTGAAGTGAACAAGCCATATGTATACACATATCCCCTCCTTTTTGGATTTCCTTTCCATTTAGGTCACCACAGAGCACTGAGTAGAGTTCCCTGTGCTATACAGCAGGTCCTCATTAGTTATCTATTTTATACCTAGTGATGTATATATGTCAGTCCCAATCTCCCAATTCATCCCACCCTTCCCCTTTCCCTCGCTGGTGTCCACACGTTTGTTCTCTACATCTATGTCTCTATTTCTGCTTTGCAAATAGGTTCATCTGTACCATTTTTCTAGATTCCACATACATGTGTTAATATATTTGTTTTTCTCCTTCTGGCTTACTTCACACTGTACGACAGTCTCTGTAGCTTCTTGATGAGATACTAGGGATTGGCCCCTGGAGGAAGCTGGGACTTCTATTCATCTAGGCAGGTGGGATTAATTTTACTTTAGCTAATTGATATGGCACATACTGTGACCAAAGCTCTAAGTACTGTCATTGCTACATTTATAGATGGGAAAACAGGGCACAAAGAGATTCAACATCTTGTTCAAGGTCACGGTTAATAAGGGGCAAAGACAGAATTAAACCCAGGCAGTCTGGCTAGACATTGTTTGATATGCTTTAAACAGCATTATTTCCAGTAAAGAGAGTGGAAGGATTACTCTGTTGTTATTCAAATCATTGCTCCAAAAGATGGAAGGAAATAATGCACAAGCTATTTACATGTTAGGGTGAGTTGGTGTCCCAGCATGACAGGAGGGTATCTCTGGCATTTTGCAACAGGCAAGAGTCATCAAAAATATTTTGCATTTAGTCTTGGAAAAGTTGAAACTGCCTTATGTACACAAAATTGAGATAATATTTATTTCGGCAAAATATTTTGAGCCTGTTCATTTTTATATGCTGAGGTTTGGAAAAGCTGACATTTTCTTAGTCTGGCCAGTTGAATCTACTTTAGTGTTAGTGTTCTCCATTTTCTAATGAAATTAGAGGTTTAGGTTAAAGGGAAGTCTTTATTAAAATAAATGTTTTCACTGTAATGTTGTTTAACTTAACCAAACCAATATCCAAGTTGCTCCTGAAACACAAGCTCTGTAGATCATGAAGTTTAGGAAGGTTAAAAGCACGACTGGTAGTTTTGAGTCAACTCAACTCAATCTCAACTAATATGTTATTATTTTCAATCAACTTTTGGAGCACATGTACAAAATATTAATCGCTGTTAATGTCTAGGAAGCCAGGTTGTGGCTGTTGATCCCTAATATTCATTGAGAATCAATTATTTAATATAATATACCTGAATTTTCTTCTAAACTTAATTGTAACTAAGTCATTTATGTCAGTATCCTTTTTGGGAGAGTCTGGCTCATCCAAAAGGTGGTAAATTTTCATATATCATATTTAGAGATGAAAGATTAAGCCCAAGCTAAAGTTGTAAATTTGCTCTGGCTCAACTAAAGTTGTTTGAATGAAAAGAGAAACTGTCATTTAATTAAAAATACCAGCAGGTGGAGACTATCATATGTAAAGGTGTCTTTAAAATCTTTGACTCCAGTGTCCTCTCTTTCCAGAACTTCAAGCGCGTCTTACCAGCTGTGTTCCCCTGGACATGACATTGGCATTTTAATGAAACATGCCCCAAACAAAACTCCACCTTCTTCTCTCAAACCTGCTCCTCTCTAGTCTGTATGCTCAATCCATCACTGAAGCTAGAAACTGCAAAACCATCATTGACTTGTATTTTTCACCTATTGGCTTTGCAAGTGAAATGGCTGAGGTTTTTTTAACGTTTTAGTTTGAAATAGTTTCCAAAGTTGCCAAAAATATCCAAAAATTTCCAAATGCCCTTCAACTAGATTGGTCACCAATTTTTAACATTTTCTCATATTTTCTTTCTTTCTTCCTCTTTCTCTTTCTTTCTCTTTCTTTCTTTCTTTCTTTTTCTTTCTTTCTTTCTCTCCCTCTCTCTCTCCCTCCCTCCCTCCCTCCCTCTCCATATATCTATATGCATACATATAGTCATATAAATTTTTCTATTCTGTTTGAGAGTAAGTTACAGACCTCATGTACCTTTCCCCCTAAATATTCATTGTTATTTTCTAAGTATAAGAATATTCTCCTACATAATCACAGTAAAATTTTTGGAATAAAAAATTAATATTGGGGCTTCCCTGGTGGCGCAGTGGTTGAGAGTCTGCCTGCCGATGCAGGGGACACGGGTTTGTGCCCCATTCCGGGGGAATCCCACATGCCGCGGAGCGGCTGGGCCCGTGGGCCATGGCTGCTGAGCCTGCACGCCCGGAGCCTGTGCTCCGCAGCGGGAGAGGCCGCAGCGGCAAGAGGCCCGCGTACCGCAAAAAAAAAAAAAAAAAAAAAAAATTAATTTTGATACAATGCTATTATCTAATCCATAAGACCTACTCAAGTTATTCCAATTGTCTCTTTAATGTCTTTTTTTATCATATTTTTAGCTGGTCCAGGATGGAATTAAGAATCACACTCACACTTAGTTTTCATATCTCTTTAGTCTCTCTTGATCTGATGTGGTTCTTCAGCTTTTCTTTGTCTTTTGTGACATTGATATTTTTGGAGAATACATTCTATTGATTTTACATCTATCAATTTGGGTTTATCTGATATTTTTAATATTAGTTTCAGATTATATATTGTTTGGAATATAATGTAAGTGATAGTGTGTCTTTCTCAGTGTATCACATCAGGAAGCATATGGTGTCAATCTGTCTCATTATGGATGACGTTACCTTGGATTACTTGATTAAGTTATTATTTACTTTTTCCTTCTCATTCACTTCTTTACTCTCCATGTCCAACTAGCCCTTTGGAGCTGTCAATTCTGAAAATTTCCCAAATTCAGACTTTTTCCTCCATTTTCATGGCCTTTGCTTAGATTGTTGTCTTAGCGTCCCCATTCATCTTCCAACTCTGACTCACTTCCAACCCCCCTTCCCTAATCTTGCCAAAGTTGCATTTCTGAAATACGGATTTGGCCACAAATCTCCCTGACCTTTAACAATTAAGACTATTAATTCCACTCAACTCCTTATAGTAGCATTTCCAAATTACTTTATGTGGAACACTATTTCTTTGAAATAACCTGTGCAAAACAGGGTTCTTTGGTCAAATAAGTGTGGGAAATTCAGTCTTTATTACCTTGTCTTGTATAGCCATGTGGATTACTGTACTGAAGACTCTGAGAACTTCTGCAGAAAAGAAATCCAGCATTCCTCAAACTTACTTGAATAAGAATCCTTTTGTTTACCTCAGTTCACTATAAATAACCCAAGAAACAAGTGGTCTATGAAATTAATAGTTCATAAAACACCTTTTGGAAAATATTGCTGTGTAGTCCATTCTCCTTAGCAAGCTTTACAGTGAAACTCACACCTTGCCTCTCTGCTTGGCCAGCCCCAAATCTATCACTCTCTCCACCAATAATTCCCTTTCTTTTATTAATCAAAAGCTACTGCTACCTCATTTCACTCCATACTCACGTGTCTTGTTACTGCACAGTGTCTTCTTTTTTTTAAAAATTTTTATTGGGGTATAGTTGATTTACAGTGTTGTGTTAATTTCAGGTGTACAGCAAAGTGAATCTGTTATATATATATACATATATCCACTCTTTTTTAGATTCTTTTCCCATGTAGGCCATTACAGAGTATTGAGTAGAATTCCCTGTGCTATACAGTAGGTCCTTATTAGTTATCTATCTTATACATAGTAGTATGTATATGTCATTCCCAATCTCCCAATTTATCCCTACTCCCTCTTATCCCCTGATAACCATAAGTTTGTTTTCTACATCTGTAACTTTATTTCTGTTTGTGGATAAGTTAATTTGTACCCTTTTTTTTAGATTCCACATATAAGTGATATCATGATATTTGTCTTTCTCTGTTTGACTTACTTCACTCAGTATGACAATCTCTAGGTCCATCCATCTTGCTGCAAATACCATTGTCTAAAATGCCCTTTACTGCTCCATGTCTCTTCTGAAAACAAAACAAAAAAACGAACAGAAAGACCACATTCCTGTGTGTTCCTTTTCCTGCTTACAGAGAACACTTCAGTGACCAGATGTGTGTTTCCTTGCTCTCACACTGCACTACTTTACTTCTGGCATTTCTGATCACCAAATATGTGGTAGTTTTCCCACACCAGACAATTCTGTGACATCAGTTGGGTACGCTACAATTTACCTCAATTCTGACACTATCTACCTAGAGATTGCAGATCCCACAAGTTAAGGGCCCAGTCCCACAAGACTGCCTCTCCACGTCCCCCACTTCAGATGCCAGTCACATGTCTGGATTGTTACCTGTGCTCTGACCACTGGCTGTAAACTGGGGGTCTCTACAACCTACTCCTCAGGTCAATTAATTTGCTAGAGAGGCTCATGGAACTCAGGAACATAGTTTACTTATGAGATTACTGGTTTATTATAAAAGTCTATAACTCAGGAACGACCAGCTGGAAGAGATGAATGGGGCAAGGTATGTGAGGAGGGGCACAGAGCTTCCATGTTCTCTCTGGGCACAGCACCCTCCCTGTATCTACAAGTGTTCAGCAACCTGGAAGCTCTTAGAACCCCATCCTTTTGAGTTTTTATGGAAGCCTCATTACCTAGGCATGATTGATTAAATCATTGGCCATTGGTGACTGATCTCAATCTCCAACCCCTCTGTCCTCCCCAGAGGTCAGGGAGTGGGGCTGAAAGTTCCAACCCTCTAATCACATGGCTGGTTCCCCTGGCAAACTAAAGTGTGGTTGAAAAGTGGTTGTTATGAATAACTAAAGACATCCTTACCTCTATTATCACTTAGGGAATTTCAAGGATTTTGGGAGCCCTGTGCCAGGAACTGGACAAAGACCAAGTATATATTTCTTACTATAAATCACATTATCAAAACCTCCCACCCCTTCTCCTGTGTCACTTACACTCCTGTTAACGACCCAGTTCAACTATTATCTTTCTCCCGAAGTCTGCCCTGCTCTTCTTCTCTCTGCTCCCTTCATGTTTCCCTCTGTTGAGGGCTTTTTTTTTAGAAACTGAAAAAGAATTTATTTATATCTCTGTGTAAGAGAATCAAATGGATGTACAGCAAGAAACACAGCATTGAAAATCAGCTATACCCCATTATAAAAATAAATTGAAAAAAAAAAGCAAAGACTGAGAGAGAAATTTTTTTTTTTTTTTTTTTTTTTTTTTACAGCAGGTTCTTATTAGTCCTCAGTTGTTGAGGGCTTAACATGCTCATGCTAATTACGTGTTGGCATGTCGGCCTCTCTCCCCAAATGCTGAGCTGCTTGAGCTTATGGGCTCCTTGTACACCTTGTAAACATCACAAAATTTGGTAAGCCCTGAGTGATTGATTGTTGAATAAATGAGTGAACACAGGCTTGATATTTTCTACATACTGATGAGACTGCTGACATCAGCCATATCCAGTGATTGTATTAGATGATTGACACTGAAGGAACTTCTGTATCAAGCCAAAATTATGAGTGTCCAAAATAGGTTACTTATTATTTTTATTCATTCCCCTTTTCTCACAACAATTACCTTTACTTGGAAATATATGTTACAAGGTATATGAGCAAAATAACTTGATTCATTTCTTTGAATATTAATCAAAGTCAGCAGGTATCAGACTTATTTCCATTTATAAGATTTGTGAATTAAGAAGGTATAATCATTTTATTGCCTAGTAACCAGAGAAAACTTTATGACATATGTGCATTTTACATTTCTGAAACATGATTTATTCTCTATAGTTTGGGAGAATATGAGAGTTTGATACATTTAGCTTTTAGGGCAAATTCTAAGCTTATAGCCACACATTTCCCAGTTTTTCTGTTCATTCAAAATGCCTTTACCATTATTTTTTTTTTCATTTAAGATATTTACATACTTAGTGCAATCTAAGAAGAAAATAAAAGATTTGGTTAGTACAGTGTATCTAGTTTCTTTGAAATGAAGTTTAGAACTGGATAGCTAGTCGCAATTCATTTTGCCAGGTAAGTGCATGTTGCTGATAAGTAAACCCATTTTCTTTAACATAATGTAAACAGGTGATGACAGGTGGTGGGAAAGTGTTCTCACATCTATTCTGACTTTTATAAACACACCTATCTTGTAATATTCTTAGCCTTCGTCTTGCAGTTATAGATGTGATCCATCAGACTTTACATTTGTTCAATAGAATTGATGAAAACTGTTGTCCATGGCAAATGTGTATTCTCAACCACACGCCTTTCCACTTCAGCCCACCACAGGATGTAATAAAAGTATATTAACTGAACAGGAAAGTTGGGTCGTCTAAAAGCGTTGAGAAATGGACTCCTTCCTAATCAGAGACCTCAGAGCCTGAAAGTACACAAGTTAGTTCCTGTCCCTTTGGAGACAATGTTAATGGGAATAAACTTTTCCACAGCAGTAGAGACACAGTGTTTTTTCCACATTGCACTCCAATTTTTTGAGAATGTGCTTGAAGTCAGATGTTGAACTAAACTCTAGGTTTCTGTCTTCTATTTCAAATACATTCCACACAGATTATGGCACAAGTGAGGGGTATACCACTCAGCCTCCCCACGCACTATGATTCATAAGGAAACCCCTTTTACCGGCTGCCAACAAATCAAGAGCTTGGGAGAGCAGGGTTTGAGAGCGGGCGGATTCAGAGTGAGCTTGGGCTGGGCAGGAACACAGTGTGCATTCCAAGTTGACTAAAGTGTGCAGTTTACAATTACAAGGCAAGGAGGAGCTGCTGTTGCTGAAGAACAGTCAAAAAGGCTAATAAATACTTAGTATATGAAGCCAAAAATTGAACAGTTCTCTCTGTTTCTCTCTCTCTCTTTCTCCCTCTCTCTTTCTCATTTCTCCAATGTGTTTTCAAAACTGAGACATTAATTGTAAAATTTCCAAAGTCCCTTATTCATTGTTAATGGGCAAACCACTGTATTATACTTAGTAATCTCTGCAGCTACGCACTGATCCATCCTTAAAATTACAGCTAAACTTACAATGCTGAGCTATGTGGTGGTTTGAATCAGCATTACCATACAAGGCAGCTCTGAATTCCTCATGGTAATCTTTTGTTACTCTTTTTAAGTTTCCCTAGCAGTGCCAAGCGTCTTGAACTTTGTGGAATGAATATAAACTTTATAAGCATAAACCTTTGATTCCACTTTGAAATCTGTTAAATAATGCCAAAATTATATTAACAATGTACATTTCAAAATCAAAGGCCTAGATTACTTTGTTTACTTTAACCTTAGAAAACATTTGTTGTTATCTTTGGACGACTGATAATTGGGCATCGCAACAGCTGCCTTCAGGAAGAAGATTATACAACCCAGAAGCGATGCTTGGGCTGCAAAGCTGGCCTGTGTTTCTGGGTTGTTTGCAAATGTCTCAGATATTTAGAAAGTTGTCCCTTTAAAATCTCCAAAACATTTGTTAGAAACAGTTCATAATGTAAGTATGTTTCCCTTGGCACCTCAGCAGGGCAGTTCTTGTTTTCTGCTCGAAATATGAGGGATTTGGTTGAGAAACAGAAAAGGTTTTGTCTTTAGCAGGCTGACATGGGGCTGCTGCTGGCTGCATGGCCCAGAATCAATGTGATGTGGAGCAACTCCTTAAGGAGAGAAGACCTTTCTTTAAAGGATGGGCTAATAAAGCTTTTGGAAGATGCAGAGGTGCATGGGAGAAATTCCTGTACAAGGGCAAACAAGCCAAAGAAAACTATTTTTATGTGGTCCTGACATAGTTTATATGAAAGGGAAGAGACATGTACTCACTATGGCAGTATGGTGAGGTGAATAAGAATTCAGACTTTGGGGCCAGATTGCCAGAGTTCGAATTTCAGTTCTTCCCATTCCTAACTCTGTGACTTGTGCCAAATTACATAATTCCACTGTCCTCAGTTTCTTTATCTGTCAAATGATATAGTAAAAAATACCTACCTGAAAGGTTTGTTGTAAGGATTGAGTGTATATGTATAAAACACTTAGAACAATGACTAGCTTTGCTGTACAAAAGAATGTTAAGGCAATTTTAAAAAGGAGAAAGTTGGGGCCTTCCCTGGTAGTGCAGAGGTTGAGAGTCCGTCTGCCGATGCAGGGGACACAGGTTCGTGCCCTGGTCCGGGAGGATCCCACATGCCGCGGAGCGGCTGGGCCCGTGAGCCATGGCCGCTGAGCCTGTGCGTCTGGAGCCTGTGCTCCGCAACGGGAGAGGCCACAGTAGTGAGAGGCCCCCCTACCGCAAAAAAAAAAAAAAAAAAAAAAAAAAGAGAAAGTGACTATGAATGAAATTTGTTTTTAAAAAAATGTTGCAGCCCAAATTTGCTCTCATTTAATAATGCTTGCCCCAACACATACAAGTAAGAAATGTCATTTTAAAGCTTTAAACTCTTCCTTTGGTAAAATCCTTATTAAGTACTCTGAATAAGGCTCTGTGATTATCCCACAATGAGTTTTTTGCTGGAGATAAGTAATGGAAATTCCTATGTTCATTTTATAAGTGAAGGAGCAAGAATTATTCTCAGCCTTCGATGGGAATACTGAACTCTCCCTCTGGGATAAAACACTTTATGTCAGCAGCTTCACCTGTAGTGCTTTCTCTGCTTTATGCTGCCATCGGTAGGAATGGGCAGAGAAGAATCCTTAACAAATATTAAATGGTGATGATGATGATTTCACAATAATTCCCTACAGTTACTTCAAAGATTTTGCAAAACTGCAAAGGGTATTTCCTGATATTGGAAAATGCTGGGTGCAGTGCCATTTGGTGGAAAATAGAGTGAGGCATGGAAAATCGATTCAGAATGAAAGTCTTGTATGTTGCTATGGTCCTATGTTGTCCTCTAGCTTCTCTTCCCCGCTCCTCCCCCTGCTCCATTTCAAGTCTATTAGCAGAACTTCGTTTGGAACAAGAAAAAAGAGAATGTGTGTGGAAATAAAATAATGTACTGTATGCCTTTGTTAAGCAGGACTGTCAAAATTCACATACTCCCTTACATATGCTTCAATACTTTGAAGGTATTATATAAACTGCAGTTAAAGGGAAGTAATGCATCTTAAATTTGAGAAAGAAATTATAAGAAATCGAGTAAATCACTGATTGTGAGATAGTATTATTCGTTGATAAACTGTAAGTTTTGATAAACTCCTGAGCTAATTTCCAGATTTTATCTCTACTCTTCTGTCTATCACAATGGATTGCTAGTTTGTTTAAGTGTCTGGCTCCTTTATGCAATTGTGGACTTCTTGAGGGCAAGGCCTATATTGTACATAGTTTTATACCTACAGTACTTGGGAACTTGTGGGTTATTAATAAATTCCCCCTCAGTCTTCCCTAAATAAGTGACTTTTATTTCATAGGATTTGGAGAATAAACAAGGCCCTGTATTCTAAGTTCTTTCCCTGAATCTTCAGCAGCATTGAAGGTGTTTCTCACCTTGGCAACTAGAGTGCTGAGGACTCCATTTGTCCAGTAGGAATCAAGAACTGAAGACTCCTCATAGGAATATAGGCCTTCCACTTGCTCCAGGACCATGATCCTAACCCATGGAATGTACTGTCTTGAAATACTGCTCACCAGGTTTTCTGAATCTAGATTATTATAAATGTTTCTGATGTTTATAAACTCTGCAGATGGAGTTCATGGATTTACATTTATTGACTGTACGTCTGCAGAAATACTTAAGTAAAGCTAGAGGAAAGGTAGATAAAAGGATGAAAGTTAATATCCCAAGTAATACATTTATATAAGTAACATTTTGTAGTATCTGGAGCAAATTTACATTTTTTGTAGGAATGCTCCTTTATGTATAATGTTATGTATTAGTATAATGTTATGTATTATGTATAATAATGCAGAAAGGAGAATCCTTGCAAAACATGTATTTAATAATTCTGTTCAATAGGTGTTACAGATATCATGGCTGCATAGCAAATTACCCCCAAATTTTGTGACATCAAACAGCCGTTCATTATGCTCATGGGTTCTATGGTTCCAGAATTTGGTCAGGACACATGGGTTTCTCTGCTGATGTCAGGGTTTCAGCTGGAAGACTCAAGCTGGGGACTGGAATTATTTGAAGAATCATTCACTCATGGTTCTGGTAGTTGATGTTGGCATTGGGCTGGGAGCCTTAGTTCCTCTCCACATGGGCCTCTCCACATGGACTGAGTGGGCTATTTTTGGTTTCCTCACACTGTGGTGACTAGGCACAACCCTTGAGATAGAGAGCCTGGAGAGGTCATATTACTTGTTATGACCTAGCCTAGGAAGGCATGCATGCCACATTTTCTTCATCTAGGTAGTCACAAGGTCCTGCTCAGGTTCAAGGGGAGGGAAGATAGACTCCAGATGGTGAGTGGCAAGGTTCTGGAAGAGCATATGGGACCAGAATTATTACCACAGCTATTTTTCAAAATGCAGTCTGCCACATAGGGATTGATATTATCACTTTATAGAGGAGAAACTGAGACAAAGTTTAAGTGGTTGTTCAGAACTTGCAATGCCTATTGTGGAAGTAACAAAACTGTTAGTATAATTTTTATTTTTTCAAGAGAAAATATACTAAACTTGTCATAATTTTACCCTGGAAAAAATAGAGTAACATGGAAATCATTTCAAAAGTATTTTTGACATACAGTCACATTTCATAAGGAAGTTCAGGCTCCTTTTTGAAAGTTAATATGAGATGCTAATGTAACTTTTTTCCATTGACTTCTTTATCTACATCTGCAGCCACAGGTTTTTCTTGAGCATCAGATTTCAGGTTCTAAACTGTACCCTTCCACCTGCCTCAAGTTCAACATGTTCCAAAGCTAGCCCATAATTTTTCTCTCAACCTAGCTCCTCCATAATTGGATTTCCCGTCTCTGTGGTTGTTACCATCATCCTTCCAACTGGCAGGGCTGGGGCTTCGGAGCTGTCCTTGACTCCCCCCTGTCCTTCTATCCCACTGTGATAGGTCTTTTAGACTCTGTTTTTGCAGTGTTTCTTCTATTTATCCATCCACTCACCTAAGAAAACAGTGAAAATAACTTCTGCTATCAGAGAAGACATTTCAATATCACAGTCACTCTGGGATCATTTCCATTGTCTTCTCTTGGGGACAGGTTTTCATTATTTTATTTTATTTTTAAAGATTTAATTTTATTTATTTTTGGCTGCGTTGTGTCTTCGTTGCTGCACGCGGGCTTTCTCTAGTTGCGGTGAGCGGGGGCTACTCTTCGTTGCAGTGCATGGGCTTCTCATTGTGGAGCATAGGCTCTAGGCACACAGGCTTCACTAGTTGTGGCACACGGGCTCAGTAGTGTTGTGGTGTGCAGGCTCTAGAGCATAGGCCCCGTTGTTGTGGCTCATGGGCTTAGTTGCTCTGTGGCATGTGGGATCTTCCCAGACCAGGGCATGAACCCATATCCCCTGCATTGGCAGGCGGATTCTTAACCACTGCGCCACCAGGGAAGTCCCCTTCATTACTTTAATTTCTGTTTACTTATCTGTCTCTTCCATGAGACTATGGAGAATTGAGAGCAGAAGTCTTGCCTTGTTCACCCCCAGTTCCCCAGCATCCCAATATAACACATGACCTAGTCAAGGGATGTTTGTAGAATGAGTAAAAAGTCTGCTTTATTTATCTGTATTAGTTAGGAAACGTTAACTCCTATGACAAACAAACCTAATCTCAGTGGCTTAAAACAGTAAAAACTTGTTTCTTGCTCACATATGTTTCAGTATGCATGTCCAAGGGCCTTCTTTATTTCTTGGCTCCATCATCTTCTAGGGGATCTTGAGTTTTAATGGCCAAGCCTAGAAGGGGACTGCTTTACTTTTGTTCATGTTCTATTGGACAAAACTGAATATTAAAGCTTGTGAGCCACTGAGTTAGAATGAGGGTGAGAGGGTGAGACCATCAACAGGAGGGCTTGAAAGGAAATTACAATATCCCTGATGAGAAACAATGAGGTTATCCTCTTGGAGAGACAGGTACAGACAGACTGAAATGTGTTTCAGATGGCCAGATAAGTCAGCATGGTAGGGGCACCAAGGAGCAAGTTATAGGTTGAGAGAGAGAGAGAAATCAAGAGAGTGTGAGGGAGCTTGACAGGGGAAGTAACAATGTCCTGCAGGTTGAAAATGGATTGGGTAGAGTGAGCTGGTGGGGGGAGCAAGCCAAGCAAAATCTAGTAATGTCACCCCAAGGACTTCACAGTGTCTTCCTCTGACTCCATGTCACCTCTCGCCATGTAAGTGGCATCCTGCTTAAGAAAGATGCCCCCAAATGATGCCCCTGGCTCATCTCACAGGCCAACAGAAACCCTAAGCTTCAGAACTAAACAGCTGCCTGGGCATCCCATACCTTCCAGCTAAAGACTCTGAACTCTAAACCATCATTCACCTTAGTGGTTTTTGTCACTTGCCTACTCAACGGCCATTTCTTCTCTTCCTCTATCAGAACATTAATTTTCTTCTGGGTGGCCATATGCCCAGCTCTCAGGGTATGAATTATGATCGGATAACTCAACCATAGCTACTATTTTCCTTTTCTTCAGATGGGGATGAGCATGTGAACTAGTTTTAGCCAATGAAATGGAAAAGTTAGGTAGGTCTGTTGGGGCCTCCTGGGAAAGATTTTTCTCCTTGTTAAGTAAGTAAAACTTTTTGCCTTCTCTGCTTTGTATCTTGGATGCTGTTATGTGAGGGAGTGGTGCTTGAATGAAAGGACAAACCTGAGAATGGAATGCAACACATAGAGGATAGCAGAGCATAGAGATTAAAAAGAGCTTGTTCTGAGGCAAATTTGGGCTAGCCTATGTCTTGTCTTTAAGCTACTCTTAGCTGTGTTACTTACAACCAAAAGCATTCCTAATTGATTACTTATCCTCCTCTAGCAAACTAACCTTGGTATGCCCCTCAGTCCTGTTTGCCCCAGGTATCTAGATATTTTTGGCCTAGCTTGGAAACCTGATATCCATTCCTCTTTGCAAATTCCCTAATTTGGCTCTATCTCTTCCTACACTCCCTAACTTTACCTTTGTGCTCGCTGAAGTTCAACTTCTGTGAACTGCAAACTCCCTTGTACTCTCAACAGCTTCATCTTGCTCCAACTGATTCCTGGTTTTCCTTCCAGACCTTTCAAGCAGAGGCCAGCTACTTTTTCTCCCCTATGGGCATTCCACAGTGCCGGTGGGGTAGGTATCTTCCTCATTCTCCATTGTTATTTCCACTAATTCCTTTTTGTTTCCTCACAATTACAGCTCTTTGAAGTATATCTAGTACGTGGCCACAGACTTTACCACCCATTTCTACCCTTAGATGCCATCTTCTATCAAATTCCAGGACACTCCTTCATGGGTGTTTTTTGTTTTTTTTTTTTAATGACTTTAGCCTCCGGCTCATTCTTCTCTCCACTGATTTCCCTGTTTTTATTCTTGGTGACTTCAATATATTCATAGATGTCCAACCCACACTTGGGCCTATTATTTCCTAGACTCCTCAAATCCAACAATCTTGTCCTCTGTCCTACTCAGTGTAACTGTGAGGAGGAGAGGATCAGTGCGACTTAGCCAGAAGGTCTCTAGACTCCTAACCCCAGCCTGCCTTTGAACTATACCATGTTGCCTTCACAGTTAGTCACTACTTATGAGGACATCAACTCAAATGTCTCTGCATTCAATAATGGCTGGCTCTAGTAAAGGTACCAGGGTATAAGTTGTTTTAGCTATTTGTCTGAAGGTCGAGATATCCTGGGGAGAAGTATCATTGAAGAAAAATCAATAGCATCCTTCAAAAATGTCAGCATAAAATGCCATTGAAAACAATATAAAAGGTTAATGATACCTTGCTTTGAGGGTTTCAAAATACATTATCAGATTAAATAGAAGCTACAATGACATGTTGTCCCCGTGAAGAGACAAAATAATTAGCTAAAGCTATTTAAACATGTAGTAAATATATGAAAAAATCTATTAATCAAGCCAGAATGTGTTTCAGGTTGTTTGATCAAAACACACCCATGTACCCCTTTCGTATATGTGACTATTCAGTACAGTTGTCAGAGTTGTTATTGAGCACTTAAATCGGGAGATGTCAGGGAGGGGCAGGGCATATCTAGTAAGAATTTGTGGTAAAGTGCTGTTTTATGGAGACATTGATGGAGTCATAAGTTTTCCAAGGAATTAAGTGAATAGCCAGAAGACAAGTTCAGATATGCCAGGGCATCTTGAGACAGAGGCTTAATGCTGATCTTGGGCCGTGATGTCTCTTTGGTAACCATGGTGAAGCTGGATGAGCTTAAACACTGCATGTTGAAAATTCCTTAAGAATGAGTCAATAATGAATTTCTTGCCTTTGGTGAAATTGGCCTGAAATACTTCAAAGTCAGATTTGGAAATCTGTGCTTGAAGACTTCAGAGTCACAGAAGTTTCAGATAGAGTTCATTAAAGGAAAAACAACCCTCATCCCCTCATTTCCAAAAAAATTTTAAAAAAATAAAAAAAGATATCATACCAAAAAGTATGATGCCTAGAGTCTCTTGAGCAACTTGCATTTCTTAAAGGGATTGGATAATCAAATCCACTGATTTCTCAAAATTACAACTATATTCAAAGGTTAAGAGCAAAATCCTTCTGCTTAGAGATGAATAGGCTATGTGCAGATTCTGTGAATGAGTTCATGATAAGTCATTCTAATATATCTGATTCTTCCAATAAGGATGACAAATTTATTACTTCAACATACTCCAGCAACTGATGTGTCAAAATCTTCTTCTGAACTTCCTGGGTCTCAGGAAAGAAATATCTCCCTTCTCTTTCCTCATCCAACGTTGTTATTCTCAAGTACCCACGGCTGAACAGGGGAATAAGAGAATTAGAAGTCATCATTAGGGGCTTCCCTGGTGGCGCAGTGGTTGGGAGTCTACCTACCGATGCAGGGGACATGGGTTCGTGCCCCGGTCTGGGAAGATCCCACATGCCGCGGAGCAGCTGGGCCCGTGAGCCATGGCCGCTGAACCTGCGTGTCCGGAGCCTGTGTTCCGCAACGGAAGAGGCCACAACAGTGAGAGGCCCGCGTACCGCAAAAAAAAAAAAAAGAAGTCATCATTATACCTTTTAATATCCAAGATGTTGGCTTCTGCAGAAGGGAAAATGGCATTTCTTTTCTTACTGTCTGTGGTGCCTTTATCGTGGTTCATATTCTGGTATTCTTTTCCTCCCTGTCTAGTCCGTTTCAGGGTAAGGGTCTATCAACTGCTAACTACATAGACATGTTAGTCAAATGCCTGCTATATTGAGTACAAAAAATGGATAAGCTATATATCTGAAAAATAGAATGAAAATGAGATTTGGATGATAGAAATTTCTATTTATTGACCCCATAGGAAATAAGTAGACCAAAAGTTTATTCTTCATTATCTATTTTTGAAGAAAAAAATGCACACATTCAGATAGAAATATTTATTACTTTCCTAACTTTTCCCCATTGCAAAGGAAGGCTTTAACTCTGGCGCCAGTACCAAGTAAGCCATTATTTAGAATTGAGGTCAGTGCAGAATATAAAATGATGGTGGAAAGTGAGGGGGTGAGCATATCCTAAGGGCTAGAGGAAAAAGAAAAATTATAGAATCTAGTAACCATCTTACACTCTTGTTAAGTGCTTATAAGACAAAGTATTTGAAAGGCCTCTTAAAAAAATCTGATTAACAATTAAAAATGGTGCATATTCTCTTGCATTACATTTCATTACAGCTCATTCTGTTGTATTAGAAAGCCAAACTAAAACTTAGGGTAATGAGTCAAAACAAGTGGTTCTGTATTTCTCAGGCAAAGTAGTTTATTCTTCTAGGGAATGCCTAATATACATGCAATCAGTGTCTCAGGTAGTAAGTGATGGATTTAGCCAAATTTCTTGAGCCTCTACATCTCCAAAACAGCCTGATTCAATCTCAGCCGCAGGAGAGTGCAGGCTGCGCAGGCAGACATGTGGAGTAGGCCTGTTAGCATGCAGAGAAATTTTTTCAATTTATTCCCACTTAGCCATGCGTGTGTGGGAAAATTAAGTTGTTCAACTTCATGGAAAAGATGGAAATATATCTGTTGCCATTTGAGATAAGGGTAAAAGAGAGAAAGCATAAAGTGATATTTATAGACAATGATGGATATCTGTGATATTAGCATTTAAAATTGTATGCAGGATTAGAGTACTTCTTAGATAAGGTGCTGTGTTCAAGATACTCTTTTCATGGCTGGGGAAGGCACAGTGCAGAGGGAATAAGTGCAGATATCTGTATGTTAGTGAGTGTGGGGTAGGGTGGGCTGGGGGAGTTGGCTGTGGAATTTAGGAGAGGCGCTATTAGCCAAACAGACATGAGCTGAAAAAAATCAAAATCAAATTATTCTGGGTATGTGTCAGAGAAAAGTGCTACTCCTGCTATGACAAATGCTTCAGACTAAGAAGAAAAGAAATCTCATGACCTGCTAATATTAGGAAGAATGAAGTTACAACTATTCCACATTTGCTTCCCTTTTCACAATAGGCTGCCATGAAAAAATTCTTAGACAACCAAACAGAGTTGCAATTTGAGTATAAGAGTAATACTTGTTAGACTTACGTCAAGAAAATACAGCTTTCCCAAACTTCAATTACAATGACATTTTTTTTCTGAAAGAAAAAACTCATGCATGAATTGAAAACCAACAATTTAAATGCTTTCATTTATTATAAAGTTTCATAAAATTTATCCCTTCACCATAATTAAAAGCCTAGTTTATGTCCTGTTTTATCAGAAGTAGCCTTTATGTGAGGGGTTATTTTTTTTAATGCTTGGAAACACCGCCCCCTGCTGTAACAAATGCTTAATTGCAGAAGGATTTTTTTGCTCTGAAATGAAAAAGATACGAAGAATAAAGATACAAGTACTAAAGTGAAAGAGACTTTATTTTGAATAATAATATACATATCATTCATTCCATATAATTTTCATAGTGCATAGCTATGTATGGAAGTAGATAAGGAAGAATTAACATTAGAAATATCTAAGGATGGAAGTATACAGGCAAAGAAGGCATTTGATATATACCCATGAAAAGGCATCATAGGACAGTATCCATTAGAAAAGAAAGAAAACCATGCAAAAAGTCTATCCAAACCACAGCAGGCAAGTGCAAACAATACAAGTTATAGTTTCTTGGATACAAAAAGTATGCATGTTCTTTGGATTGAAAGCATAATATAAATGAGTGGCTTGGCTTTTACATCCAAGCCAAAAATCATCTATAGAATTAAAAAGTGTGGATGCCACATGTGACAATAAAATATTCAAGGCCACAGATGGAGGTCATCAGCTTAAAAAGAGAATACTGAGAGGCAGAGCAAATAAAAAAAAATAGAGATATGCAATAAAGCCACCTCTGCCTAAGTTAGGAAATAGCAAATGCATAGGCATTAAAATGATAACGGCTCATCATACCATGCTGCATTTCTATTTTCTCTGTCAAAAGAATTCATTGTGTATCACTACAAAATTCAGCGAATAAGATGAGCCAATAAACGTAGAACCTTGGCATTAGGGCAAGTTTAATTTCCTTTTCATTTTATACAAGAAGTGAAAAAGAATATAGAACATGAAATGCTCATCTTTCCATTCAAATACTAACTTTTAAGTGTTTCATATATATTGTGTTTGGCACAAAGGGGGCAGGAATATGAAGAATGATTAAACCCAAGCTTCCAACTCAAAAGATTTTACATCTGGAAAGCCAAGAAAAGGTAAAACTCTTTACCATTTTTAAAATCAAATGCTTAAAGCAGGTTTTAAAAATTGATATGAAAAATTTAATAAGGAAAAACATCGAAGAAAGATACTGAACAAAATCTCCTGGTTTCCTTTATAGTTTCTTTTTTTCCTTTTGTTTTTCCAAATTGCAGTTTACAGTAGAAATGCAGACCCCTCTGGTTAGCTATGGCTCAATATTGCTTGGTACTCTCCTCTTAAGACATCATCTTCTTACACTCCACTGAACAGAAAACCATCCCTTCTACTGGCATGAACTTCTGCCCAATGAGACACTTGCTGCAGCAGGAGCACAGAAAGCACTCTGTGGACGCGTGCCAGCTGAAGTTGTTATAGGTCACCCGCTGCACTTCGGGATCAATGGCATTGTGGCATCCTTGACATACCTGTTAAGTCAATTATACAAAGAAGAGAAGAAGATGAGAGATCGAACTGTGATGATAACATTTTCATATTAGAACAAACTCAGCGCATTGCTTCAGATGGCAGATTAAACTGAGAATGACAACCTCAGAGATATACAACTGAGAATGACCTTCTTCTTGTTAACCTTCATAGCCAACAATTGTTAATCGGGGTCTATATGTGGAACACGGTGAGAAATAACAGGTGAAGTCCAAACAGGACTCAGTACTTGTAAGATATCCCCACGGCAAAAAGTCTTGATGGCAAGTTCCAAAGCAGTGTGTTTGGTTCTAGTGTATTCTATTAGATTTTACATTAGCAATTATAAAAAAAAAGTTTTATGATTTTTCCTATACTACCAAATGCTGACAAGGATGTGGAACGGTAAGAACTCTCTTTCATTGCTGGTGGAAATGCAAAATGGTTCAGCTAATTTGGAAGACAGTTTGGCAGTTTCTTAAAATTAAACTTACTCTTATCATACAATCCAACAATCATGGTCCTTGGTATTTACCCAAATGAGTTGAAAACTTATGCCCACACGAAAACCTGCACATGGATGCTTTATTTGTAATTGCCAAAACTTGGAAGATGTTCATCAGTGGGTAAATGGATAAATAAACTATGGCACATTCATACAATTCAGAGCTAAAAAGAAATGAACTGTCAAGCCATGGAGGAACCTTAAATGCACATTACTAAGTTAAAGAAGCCAATATGGGAAGGCTACATACTGTATGATTCCAACTATATGACATTCTAGCAAAGGCAAAACTATAGAGAAAATAAAAAGATCAGTGGTTGCCAGGGGTAGGGAGTAGGGGACAGGGAGGTAGGAGAGATGAACAGGCAGAGCACAGAGGGCTTATAGGCCAGTGAAAATATTCTGTATGATACTGCAGTGATGGATATATGTCATTTGTCCAAACCCATGGAATACACATCAACAGTGAACCCTAAGGTAAACTGTGGACTTTGAGTGATTATGATATGTCCATGTAGATTCACCCTTGTTAAAAAATGTACCATTCTGGTGAGTGATGTGGATAATGCTCAAGGTGATGCATGTGAGGGGAGTAGGGAGGATATGGGAAATCTCTGTATCTCCTTAACAATTTTGTTGTAAACCTAAAACTGCTCTAAATAATAGGCTTAAAAAAAAGAGATTTTTCCTCACTCACTAAAGCTTTGAAGTGGTAATTTTACCGGTCTTACCTATGACACGAGATTATTAACACCACTAATTTCTAGACAGTAGTAAATGAAAACCATGTTCAAAGTAATTAAGGACTCAGTCAAAAAACACTGACAGTGTTTGAGAATAGTTTGCACTAAAAATATAACTTGTAGTTAACTGGCTTCTGTCATGTCATAATTTATGTATAATCTAATATCATGGAACATTAACACATTCCACATACCATTCAGTGTACATGTATGTTATGTGCAAATAAACATATGACATACACACATCCACACCCACAAACACACAAAATTTTCTTCTTTAGCTGGACATGTATAGAAAGAAAATAAATGAATAACTGGCAATATTACAGCAGAAAACAAAACTACCCAGTTGAGAGCTCCAAAACACTAGATAGTTCATATGCCTTCTTGTTTATATGTATTATAAATCAATGTGTCTAAAGTTTTTGTTTTAAATATTTTATAACAAATGAAGAAACCAACAAGATTGTCCAGCATTACATCAAAGTGACTAATCTTCCACACCCTTGGTCTCTTAATGTGATTGTCAGGAATTCCTGAGAGATGAGGGTGGGTGGGTTGAGGAAGGTCATTTAGCCTGAGCCTTCTTACTTGAAAAGACCTGAAAGTGTGGCTAGTTATCAAGTAGCAGTTTATAGTGTAAACTGCACAGGTAGAATCTTGAGGTGGTTCATCCTAGTCAGTGCATGTATTGTTTTGAATTACCTGGATTTTAACACCCTATGGTAGGAATCACGTGTTTCCTACTTAAGAGTAGTGCTTTCTGTTTCTCCTTTGTAGGAGGCTTAAATAAGGCAGGTCAAGGCTACCACATCCCAAGATGTCTCTTACCACAGCGTGGTTCTTCACATAGCAGGGCTTGCACACGGGCTTGTCATTAACCATCACATATATTTCCCCAGCTAGGATGTTGTCACAGTCAAAGCAGCAGAAGTGTTTCAGATGCCAGTTCTGGTTTTCTGCCTGGGTATACTCATTGCTGAATATCAGCTGGGAAGAGGATAAAAATAAGATCAATCATGTTTTTTCCTTTTTACTACAAATAACCAAGCTAGGTTCTTTAGACCAGTAAGGGATTTAGATCCACAAGGAATACCAGTCAACTTTTTGGGGTGTGAAGTCTGAAAACAACAGAAAGCTTGAACTTGGGTGATTATTTAGTTTAGTTCAAATTAATCTTTACTTTTCTAGACAGTATTTTATTAGGTAACACAGTTAACATGGACACTCAGAATGACTGAAATTAAAAGTTTTTTTCATTCAACTTCTTTGGATATAAATAAAGCAACTAATGCTTGGCTAATTCATCTTACCTTCTCACTAAGGGTGGCCTGGTTACCACGGTGAAGGAGCCATAGGTGGGTGCAAAAAGGAGCCTGCATTTAGGTGGCCTCAGAGAACATACCTCATCACAGCCAGCACACCGGGGTTTCTCACTGTCACAGTAATGTCTGCCACAGTACAGCTTGCCATTCTTCCAGAAATAAATCATGTCGACCAGAAGTTCATGGCACGTACTGCAGACGAAACAAGCTGGGTGCCACAGTTTATCGTAGCCGGCCCTTTCAGCATAGATGGCTGGGTCTCCTTCCTTCATACTCAGTTTGCAGCAGTAGCAGGACTGAAAGCAAAACCAGCCAAAACAATCTAGTCATCCTAAGACTGGCATTTCTCATCAACAGTTTTAGTAGGAATTCAGAGAAACCACTTTCAAAAGAAATAATTTCTACTGAAATCAGTAATTTGTCCATGTAGGCAATATGGTGTTAGTATTTGTGAAAAGGAATCTCTAGGCTTTCTCCAGGTTCTCCAAACCTAATTCTTGCACCCTATGTGTAACAGAGCATTGTTTTCTGAATTAAAGCTGCTTATGGAAAAAGGCTAATAGTAATTTTCACTTCAATTTTAGTAGTTCTCCCAAAAATGACTACTTTAGAAATTATTGTACTTTTTTTTTCTTTTTTTTAAATACAGGACCAAGCCTTGTTGGTTCATGTGCTAACGGGATCTGTGAGAAACACGTTACAGTAAGTTTAGTTCTTATTTTTTGTTCATCTGTGTCACAATTTGCTTCTACTTTCAAGGCATAAAAAAAAGACTTCAATATCCCTCTCTAGAGAGACTTTTTAAAAGTATGATTGACCATATATCCACATAAATTTAAGTTTGAATTTTAGGCATGTTCTCACAAGCAAAACTGAATTAACCTAAGCATGTATTATTCTTATTTATGGGAAGAGATAGACAATTAACATCAAAATTATGTTTAGAAACAGACTCTAGATTGTATGTTGTATTCCAGCACGACACCAATGCTAACTGCTATGTATACATAAAACTCACAATTATCTTCAGCAACAGATAATCAGAAAACCTGGCTTTAGACCAAGGCTTCAAACATGGTAGATAATTCTCTAAAATAAGCCTAAACTGAATTATAATTCAATTTATTTCCCTCATCTACTCCCTTTTGGAAACAGAGTAACTGTATTCCTCCCCGTCGACCCCGCCCCCCTACCAGCCATTCAAAGAAATGGAATGAACCTGTAAAATATACCAATTGGCCCAACATCGTGACTGTTACCACTTACATACTGAGTTCTTTTGTTTTCGGCCGATTTGTCCTCCATGGCCCCTACCGCTGTCGTGGTGCTTCTATCCCCTCCAGGAATGCATGTTTTGTTGGGACCTTGAGCGTTCATGTCACGGGGTAGTTTGACATCTCCTACTCCCAGAGCCTCGCTCTTATATTTCTTCACAAACTGCTCCATCTCCTTCACCTCTTTGGGAGACAACTCATGGCACTTTGAAGGGTCCTGGTCATGAGCAGGGAGTTGCTTTGCCAACTGCTTCTTCCGGTACTGCGCCCCCTCTGAGCCTGCCACTGGCTGCTTCTCTTTGGGCAGCATCTGCATGTACTGCCTGGCCTAGACCACAAGGAGACCGGTGTTAACCGGGAGATGCCTTGGCCATCATATAAATGATATTTTACAACACTCATTAGAATCAAAATACGGAAGAAAGAAGTCAGTTTTATCCATTACTAACAACTGATCTTCATAATATTAATATCTTGAGATGTTAACACGTTAAAAATGGTACAATAAATAGACTGAGGTCAGTAAAAATGAACACATTTTTCTTCATGAAATTAAAGTTTTTTTTCCCAGTTTCTTTTAATGTTTACATGTGCTAAGATCACTTTGCTGTACACCTGAAACTAACACAACATTGTAAATCAACTATACTCCAATAAAAATTTTAAAAAACAAACCAAAAAAACACAACTGTATAGTTGCAAGAGAATACAATTTTTTAGGCAGCATGTTTAGAATGGTCTAAGGATCATCAGTATTTTCATCACTATAAGAAAATGAAATCACAAGATTCACTCTTATGATTTAACTAACCTTCTTAAAAGATTTCCAAATGTCTCCTCTAGTTTTTGTATTAGTGGAAGTAGCTTGACACAAAATAGCAATTTTTTGCCTTACATAGTAAAAGAAATAGTGTTGAACATCTTTTGAATTATAAAAAATGAAAGAAAATTCTATTCTTTAGATATTCTTAACTATCTTAAGAGAAATCTTCTCAAGAGTAACATAGAAGTTACTAGATTTATACAAAACATCTGTTTTTCATTTAATTATTAAAAATGTCAGACCATTTCTTTGAAAAAGTTAACACAGATTATCTAGGTAGTCAAAAATTCTATGAGGTATCTAATCTTACTTTCAAAAGACCAATAGGAGTTGTAAGTCAAAGTAATGGGGACCCCAGAAAAATAATAGACCTGAGGTCGATTAGGATCACTAAAGGAATTGCCCTAAATAAGTAGCCCGTGAACTTTAATACCGGGACTTCCCTCCCCCTTATTATTTACCAATGCCTGATTCTGGACAGGAGGAGCCCATTCATAGGTAACTGTGTTGATGGAGACATTCTTCTTGGCAGCAACTGGATTGGTCAGTATCATAACATTGCGTTTATACATGGGAATTCCATCTGATTTTAGCTTTGCAATCAGGGTGGTATACTTGGTGTCTTCAAAAAGTTTCCCCACTTTTCGATCCTCTTCATTGCTCAAGAGGACATCATGCTCTTCTTGGCCACACTTGCAGTTACGACATATTTTTCTATAATTTTGGAGATAAGTAGGCAATGATTAATTAGATCTAATCAGTCATACATATATAGTTCAAAATATACTTTTACAAATATTCCACATAATGGTATGCAAAGTCAAGTCTTGGGGAGGGTGAGGAGATTACAAGTAGCCATCCATAAATTTAAACAAGGAAACATATAAATGCATCTTCGCTTTATAAGACTTTGAAAAAAGTCAGGTTTTGATTAAAAAGTGCATGCTCAAGGGGGCATGTCTGAGGATAACTCCATCTGGTATTCCTCATTGTCTCAACCAGATATATAAATAAAACAAAATCACCAGAAAACTATCACAGCAAGCAGTTTCATATTTTACTGCATGATAACAGCCATTGCCCATGGGTTTTTGGTTTTGTTTTTGTTTTTGTCCCTAAGTGAGAGAGAAGGAGGTTGATATATCCTTTTCTGATCAAGGATGGTAATCCAAGATTTAGGTTTAGCTTTTATCATTTCCTTTCTGTCCCCTTTCCAATTTCCTTTCCTCTCTTTTCTCATGTTCTATTTCCTTTCTCCTTTCTCTTTCCTTCCCTTTCCTTCCCCCTTCTTTTATTTCTTCAAACACTTAGTGATCACCTATCATGCGCTCCCTTATGTATAAGAAGACAGATAAAGTCTCTGGCCTTCTTATAGTTGAAGGACACCAACTCCCTTCCCCAGACTGGTCTGGCATGTGATCTTTCATTCATGCAATGTATATGAGTGTCCATGTGCCAAGCAATGAACTTGATACTAGGACATAATAGTGAAAAAATTAGGCCCAGTCTCTGACATTCTAGAACTTACCACCTGGTGGGGAGACAGACATTAAACAAATACACACACATACAAACACACACACACACACCTGTAATTGCATTTGTGATAAGAAAGAAAAGTACAGGATACTTTGAGAGGGTATAATTTTGACTTAGAACTGGTGAGGAGAGGAATCCATAAGAACATTACTCCATAAGAAAGTGACATTTAGGTTGAGATCTGAAGGATGTGTAAAACAGGTGTGAATTGTGTATGTGTGTGTATTTGAGAAGAGGTAATGAAAGGAGAATAAAAGCCTCCAGACATTCTGGGTAGAAAGAGTATTTGTGGTGGTCCTGAATTAGGAAAGAGATTGTGCCCTTAGGTCCCATGATCAGAAAAGTCTGGTATGACTACAGTGAGGTAAGTAAATGGGGTGGTGACAAGGTTGGAGAGGTAGGCAAGCCTGAGTTCATGCAGGGACTTGTAGGGCACATTAAGAAATTTGGCTTTCATTATAAGAGCAATCAGGAGGCACTGAAGGCTTTTAAGTAATGGAATAACATGATTAGATCATTTTCAAAAATTGTAATACTTGCCACATGGAGAATGAATTAGGGGTAGACATAATTGAAAGTAGAGAGACCAGTTAACATGTCAATGGTGCATCCAATTTGCAATGGCAAGGTTCTAAATAACAGGGATTCTACTGCTACTTTGCAAGTGGAATTTACAACTTGGATGATTATTGTTTTGGCCTGGGTAAGATGTGTAATAGCTTGGACTAGATTATTTGATGTTGGAGATAAAAAGAAAGGAACAAATTTAAGATATCCTTGAATGTGAAACTGACTAAACTTCGTGGATATAGTGATGGTGAAGGGAAGGTCCAGTCTGTTAAAAAATGAACCCAGGTTTCCAGGATGAGTAAGTTGATGAAAGGAATGTAATTTCTTAGATTGTAAAAGCAAAAGAACAGATCTGAGGTATGGGGCAAAAGGTTGGTGAAAGTTATCCAAAACTGAAATAATAAGTTTGAAATGTCTATGAGACAGGGTAAAGATATCAAGTAGATTATAGGATATATAGATCTAGTGTTAAAAACTGTAGCCTGATAGAAAATATAAGTTCGGAAGTCAGGGAATTAATTGAACAGGTCACCTTCACTTCCTGGAGGAAGAGCAGAGGAAGAAAATGAGGACTCAGGAAGGAGTCTGGTAAAGGAGCAGAAGCTGGAAAAGGTGACAGAGGAAAACAGAGGAGTGGAGAGACTTTGTGGGGTTAAAAACATATACTGGTACTAAAATACAGGGCAATGATAGCATATAAGTTAGAGGGAGGAATCTGAGTTTTAAAAAAAATTCTAATATCCTTATATTGTTCAGGAAGATACTGAAGATATAGATTAACATTAGATGTTAAATATGTATGTTAAAATATCTAGATAACTAAAGAAAGAAATGTAATTTCTAAACTAAAAGAGAAAGGAATTAAAGTATAAAAATGTAATTAGTCAAATAAGAGAGGAGAAAAAAATAAACGGAGGCAATTAGGACATGCAGAAAGCAAAAATTAGATGGTTGATATAACCCAAGCATATCAACAGTCACAGTAAATGGACCCATTTCTCCAGCTGAAAGATGAAGGCTTTCAGAAGGATAATACAACAAAATTAAACAATATGCTGTCTGTAAGAAACGCTTAAATTTTAAACACACAGAAAGGATGAAAGTATAAAGATGCAAAAAGATTAACCAGGCAAATACCAACAAAATGTAAGTTAGATACCTATATGAATATCATACAATTAATGTTTTTTCCTTTAATGACTATTAAAGAGAGTCACTTCATTGTAACAAACATTTAAAAACACTTCTATGATATAACAATTCTGAACTTAATACAACCTAATAACCTAACTTCAACATATATAAGCAAAAGTAACAGAACTATAAGAAATAAATGAACAAACCCATTATTATGGTGAGACTAAAAAAATTAGAAATGAATATTTGAATAACACAATTATCAAGCTTGATCTAACAGACACATAAAAATATCATATCCAGTGATTGGAGAACATACATTCTTTTTATAAGTATTTGAAACACTTTGAAAATCTAAAAGTCTACTATGCCATAGAGCAAGGCTCAATAAATGCCCAAGATCATCAACCACACTATCTGAACAGAATGCAATTATGTTAGAAATCATCAGCAAAAATGTAACTACAAAGTACTTTTTTAAAAAAGCCTCTTAAAAAATTCAATGTTGAAAGAAAAAATCACAATAGAAATTAAAACCAAAATCATTTTAGGAAAAAAGAAAGCAAAAATATTACTTCCTGAAACTTGTAGAACACAACTAAAGGGATGCTGAGGAGGAAATTTATACTTAGGGTATGCTCAAATTAGAAAGAAGAATAAAAATTAATAAGCTGAGTGTTTAATTCAGGAAGTTAGGAAAAATTCAGACTAAACCTAAAGTAAAAAAGAAGGAAAATAAAGATAACAGCAGAAACTGATAAGGTAAATGTTTGCTTCCCGTCAGATATAGGAAAAGGATTCAATACATTTCAACATTTTTTCTGATTACATTTTAAAGTAATTTTAGCTGTAGAAGGGAATTAGGATTTTAGAAAGGGTTTCTGGAAAAGAAACCCACAAGACTCAGCATCCATCACACTTAGTGCATTCATTTTAGGATCTAAAGCAAGAAGGCAACCTTGCCATCGTGACTTCATTCATTTTGTCCTGTGGGTACTAATCAGAGCAGTAAGAAAGTTCAAAGAAAGACAAGTCATAAGGATTCATCAGAAAGGAAGAAACTAAACTGTTGTTGTTAACCACACATGCTATGACTGATCATATAAAAATGTATCAGCATCATTAAGAGTTTAATAAGTCTTATGGATTTAAAATTAATATAAATCATTGGATTTCTCTACATCAGAAAATTAGCAAAAAACAAAACAACTAAAAAACTCTTTGCCAAATAACAAATTATTAAATAATAATTGATTTTTGTGTCCTGTTTTCTTAAGGTGAGGTATGCAAACTGAAAACATTAGATCTGACTTATACAGTCCCAGAAAGAGAGAGAAAGAAAGAGACAGAGTGTCAGAGATATGAAGGTGGAGAGGCTAAGTACTTCCCTTGTGCACACATTGGTCAGAATTCTTTATTTGGTAAGAATTCGCTGAAGAGTTTGCATATTCCAGTTCAGCTATAAAAGCCTCTTACATCTGGTTATCTCATACTTCCATCTAGTGGAAAGGAGCATACTATTCCACTACAGTATGTTCTTCATTCTTGTTCTTCGGTTAACAAAAACAAGATAATTATTCATAAAACTATCACATTGCTTTTGGATCAAGTTTTAAGTCACACCTTCCTGAGGGTAAAGAGGTGGGTTGGGAATTTAGTTCTTAATATAGATAAATAGATCCTTATATGGCTGTGAACTATGGCATGCATCCTAATATTAGCAAAGTGGTTCACTAAAGAAGGAAGTAATAATTTTACAAGGATGTGATGAATACTGGAGTTCCTTTGGAAATGTTTATTATCCAGTTCTACACCAGTACAACATGTATGCTGTGAAATGAGGGGAGTTAGATTCTAGAATCTGAAAGACAAATAGTAAAGGAGTAAGTGAAATAAAGCCTGTGGGTTTTCTAAAGCATGAACTATACTACGACAAGCTGTAGCATGGTTAAATAAATTATATTTACTGTGAAAATGTTATATAAAAGAGGTATATTAACCAGTGATATAATAGCCATCTCTATATTTTTTCTTATTTTTCATCTTGGCTATTCTTGGAATATTTACATTCTGAGAAAATCTATATTCCCTGTCCACCCCTTCATCCACCTGAAATACCTTTATTAAAGCAAGAAAAATCAGGTTAAAACACTACACCAATAGCAGCAGTGATGAGGGAAAAAGCAGTAGCTAACAAAGTCAGACTGTGTCTGATTATCAGTTTTCTAAGTGGGGAAAACCTGTGATTGACTCATGATAGTTTTTAAAATTCCAATATATTATTAGCCTCATCTGCATCCTTACCCCAGCATGGTAACCTGCAGTAGCAGAGCACTTGGCAGGAATGTGACTCAAGAAGGGTAGGATGGTTCTTTTAGTCAGAGTTGTCATCCCTGAAGTAGCTGGAATGACCACATCCCTTCCAGACTCCTAATACCAGAGCTCCATTTCTACAGTAAAAAGGGACAGCTACAAACCACTAGGCAAGAAATAAACCCATAAAATCTGGGCCAGGTGCCAAGGGCTATCCATGTGGAAATGTGTGCCATCTACTACTTATCTAGGTTTAAAAAAATGTTTTAAATCCTTTTCTTGGGATTTTAGTCTACAGTGTTTTATATTTGAATCTCCCATATTTAAATTAAAATTATTTTATTTTTAGAAATATCTTTTAAGAACTTTCAAAGTCATCTGGAAACTAGCCAATAAATTTATTAAAAGGAGAATTTTGTTAAGGAATTAGGGAAGAAAGAGATACCATTATCTTTGTATCTAAGAGAAGGCATGAGGATAAGTGGGACATATATATTTAATTTCAGTCTAAAATAACCCAGATTCCATCCCTTTTAAGAAAACAAGGAACTTTAAAAAATTGGTTTTATGCCAACCTGAAACAAAACAAAAACAGGGCTTAGGTGAGCTTAGTATCCATGTGCTAGGGGCTATGTTTGTAAGGTTTGTACAGTATCTTTCCTCAGATGATTCCCACATAACTTCTGATGATATATGTAGACTTAAATAGTTTATTTTTATTAAATTTATTTGAGCTATTCCAATTCAATAGCAGTTTGGGGGAGTATATAAATCAGTTCCCATACTTAGCACAGTTGTCTTATCTCTAAATCTTCTAAACTGCCCTAAAGCAATTCTCCCCAAGCTCTCCATGGGATGTTAATTAAAGTTGTGTGAAGGGAAAAAAGGTGGGGGGGTGGATTCTGAGTTAAGTTAGTTTAAAACAGTCTTTTTTATGACTTTCTAAAAAAGATGTGAGGGTAGACTGGTAGACTGGGAAGCTCTAAGATGTGGGAGGAGGAGGGTTATTTGTACTAAAAAGTTTTTGTACAAAAATGTTTAATGCTGTTAACACATACACATGCAAAGATTAATATGCATGACAAATCAGAACTGTATTCTCAAAATTTTACATTACAACTTCAGAGTTCTTGAGTTAAGTCCATGAGAGAGAGTACCAAAATTTACCAAAAGCATTGCCTCAGAAAAGTAGATTTACAGTTTCAAGCTGAAAGCAGTCAAGAAACTATCCCTCATCCCCTCAATAGAGAAATTATTTTTGTAGTACTATTTGTAAAAATTATTATTTTTCCAA
Source organism: Mesoplodon mirus (assembly GCF_964341445.2). NCBI lineage: Eukaryota > Metazoa > Chordata > Mammalia > Artiodactyla > Ziphiidae > Mesoplodon > Mesoplodon mirus. The sequence goes on along the minus strand of NC_138985.1, from coordinate 82,097,052 downwards.
GGCAAGTAGTAGCAACTGGAGTGCTTTGACATGCTGCCAGCAGTCACAGTGATTTAAAGGAATGGTCATGGCACTGCTATAAACCAATAATTTAAAAGAGTTGGAAGGTGCCCTTTTACAACAGGGATACACATATATGGACTTAAGCGTGGGCCTCTGTTATAGAATTCAGCACAAGCATTAATCCATTTATGGTGGGGAATTTTCAGTTTTCAGCCAGCTCTAACCCAATCAGAAATTCTCCGGACAGATGTATGCTATATTCAAGTAACACTTTTCTTGTAAAATGTAACTCTTTTATTGGAAGGATTTATCAAGGATAAGACAAATGAATAATTCTATTACTTATATGATAAATGACCTGTGGTTCCAATGATATGAAATAATTGGCTATAAACTCTTTGATATCTTGGGTTTCTTTCTTGCATTTCATAAATATTTGTTATCTTTAAATATTACTTAAAAGTGTGCCCAGAAGATAGTAGCTCTTATGTGATAAGTATCAGGTCTCCTCAACTTTTTATTTTTCTCTGGTCTTGTAATTACTGGTGCATTGAAAAAAAAGGAGAGCTCACAGTTAAAATATTACTGTCCACCAAAATGTCTATCTATGCCGCAAAAGTGCCACATGTAGGGTGGATAGTCTGGTGCAGTCCACAGTTCACTGGGCAGGAGAGTGTAAAGATGGTTCTGAGTTTCTGTTCTATCCTGTAGAAAGGTGGTGATAAGGAAGGTTTTGGCAAGCTTTGGGTCCAAATTCCAGCTCTGCCATCGATAAGCCTTGCTTAGTAAGTTATTTAACTTTCTTAGTCTTTGACTTCTTGTATATAAAACAGGAATACTACAAGTTATCTCAAAAAGTATTATGAGGATTAGGTACAATCAGGTAAATAAAGCAGGAAGCAGAATTTTAAGACGGTCCCATGACCTTCACCCCTGGTGTTATTCCTATTATTATGTTACTTTATATGGAAAAGGGGAGATTATCCAGGTGTGCCTAATCTAATCACAAGAGCCCTTAAAAAATATTTTCTGTGGCTGGGAGCATGAGAGGAATTCAGAGAGATCGAAGGTGCAGAAAGGATTCTAAGCAATGTTGTTGGCTTAGAAGGTGGAGGTTGCCAAGTGCTGAGGAATGTGAGTGGCTTCTAGAAGCTGAGAGCAGCCACTGGCTGACAGCCAGCAAGGAAGCAGGGACCTCAGGCTTACAACCACAAGGAAATGAATTCTACCAACCTGAGGAGTGAGCCTGGAGGCAGATTCTGACCCCAGAGTTTCCAGATTAGAGCTCAACCTACCCAACGCTCTGATTTCAGCCTTTTGGGACCCTAAGCAGAGACTCCAGCTAAGCTGCCTAGACTTCTGATCTAAAGCATAAATGGATATTGAGTTCATTAACAGGTGTTATTTTAGTCTGCTAAATTTGTAGCAATTTGTTATGCAGCAACAGAAAACTATTACAAGTATTTATTGGTGTGTGACACAGAAGATGTTCATGTATTATATTTCTTATTAATAAGTAATAGGCTCAAACAAGTCATTTTTAACTCCCTTGGGTTTTAGTTCTTTGATCTGTAAAATGAGGTTTGGCTAGCTAAGTTAGGAGTCCCACTCTAAACTTCCATACATCTAACAGTTAATTTTCAGCTTTTTACAACTTTCGAGACACACCTTGAATAGACAGTCATGCCTGTTGAATCTCTTCCACTCACTCTCTAGATCCATTCTGCACAGTACCCTGTGCTGTGCTCTAGGAGGCTGACCCCTAAGGACTGCAGCAGTGTGTTACCTTGTCCCCAGCAATGGAAAGCACCAGCAGGAAGTCCAAGTGATGAAGAAAATGAGGTCTGAGTATTTATTTCCTGGCTTCCTACAAGTGTACAAGGTGCTAAGGGGGGAAATGATTTACTTTACTTGGGAGTGTGCAGAAGCAGGGAAAGAGGGTGCTATGGACTGAACTGCGTCCCTGCCCAAATTCCTATGTTGAAGCTGTAAACCCCAATGTGACTGTACTGGGAGACAGAGCTTTTAGAAAGTAAAGTTAAATGAGATCCTAAGGGTGGGGTCCTAATCTGATATGACTGGTGGCCATATAACAAGAGGAAGAGAGAGATCTTTCTCTCTCTATGTACACACACAGAGAAAAGGACACGTGAGGACACAGTCACAAGGTGGTCATCTACAAACCAGGAAGTGGTTCTGGTGAGGATGCTTTGATCAACCATGCTGATGCTTTGATCTTGGACTTCTAGCCTCCAGAACTGTAAGACAATAAACTTCTGCTGTTTAAGCCACCAGTCTATGGTATTTTGCTATAGAAGCCTGAGCTGACTAATACAGGGAGCAAAGAAGACTTCTCAGAAATAGTGCTTGGGCTAAGACTTGAAGAGAACAGGAAGGACTTTTTGTTTCCAGGTGGTGAGATGTAGGGTCTTTCCAGGCAAAGGGAACATGAGACAAGGCACAGAAATTTCAGGAAACAGCATGTGTCCAAGTAACTGAAGCACAGGTGCCTGAAATGGGAGGGGAGGCTGGAACAGTAGCAGAGGCCAGATATTGAGGTTTAACATCAAAGGCCAAAGACTTTGCTTAAAGGATCAACTCCAGTGGGAAAACACTGAAGGTTCTTAAGCTATTGGGAAGTACATAATAGTATCCATTTTCAAAAGACCGTTCTTGTGGCTGCATAGAAGGCCAGACTGGTAACAGTTAAGAATAATTAGGCTCTGATTTTCACAATGTGCTCCATGAGGCCCTAAGGGTCTCAGAAGTCCAGGGTCACAGTGAAGATGGAGGAGGAAGCTAAGTGGACAGGATCCTGAGACCCCATGTCCACTTCAGTCCCAGCCCTGAAGTTCTGTGGCCCTGGACCAGACCTGGAATCTTTGTTACACTCAGGACAACCAGCCTTAGAAAGTCTGTAAAAGGTCTTCAAAGACTGTACTGAAAATGGCTCATCTGGAGGTAAAGGCACTTACCCTCAAGCCTTCCAGTTGTGGTGAAAAGGTCAAGGAATTATCAAAAATTCTGAGAAATGTGTCTGGAATGCCAGGAATAAGACAGCACTACTAACTAATACCATTTGGACAGACTATATAAACCCAAGTTAGATTGGAGGCCATGACAAAGCCCTAGTATTTTATGGCTCTTAGCAGATTCTCAGACAATACCCAGGTAAGGAGATGAGATTGTGTGGAAAAATTAAAATAAATAAGTGATTTTCATGTCATAGATATCTGTTCTTATCTGACATTTTTATCTGAAAATATCAGATGATAGTTATCTACAATACAAAAATAACATAGAGCAAATAAGAACTACTATAAACTAACCTGATTTAGAGAAAAGATGCCATCACTTAGGAATGAGCTTTAAAAATCTCATCAGCAGTTTTTGGCAAATGTATAGTCAAACTAAAAAGAGTATATTTTAAGACTGTGGAGCAAGCACTGTGCCCAGCAGAGGGCAGTGCAGCTCTCCACAAAACTCACTGAGTACAAATGAGAGTCGCGCTCACATTAGGAGCTGAAATATTCTAATCCATGGAAACTACTTTGTCACTGGTGACTTTACCTTTCTAAAACATGACAGACATATTGACAAACTGCTATGTCCCTTGAAGAGGTAGCACAAGGAAGAGCTATTAAAGTCCTGTAATTTTGAAATTCCCTGGAACATATTAGCTCCTTCCAGATAAAGAACCGTATCATCATTTGGGGAGGGCTAAGGTTTCCTTTGCCTTCACTATTTAAAACAACTGTCTTTGTTTCCTAAAACTTACTAAATAAATGAGCTTTTAAAAGAGCCTAATATCCCAAATTTTATTTTACATTCTCCTTTAACTTGCACTGTATACCGCCTCAATAGCTGAAGACATTTTTTATTCTAGAGCATTTCCTATGGAAATACTCAGTACAAAGTGGTTCTCAAGTAAGATTCATTCCAACAGGCAGCTTCCATCCTAATAATGTATGGTTGATCATTTTAATATTTTTCTTCTAGCAATATTGTGCTAATTCTAACTTTGAACAGACTTATAAACTACTATTACAGTCTTGACGGCCACTGATGAACATTTATGTTCTTCAAAAGAACAGGTTTAAAATACCAATTTTAGGTTTATATGATGTATGATAATACTTTTTTAAAAACATGCAAATAAGAGCTATACAAAATACACATTTTTGATCCACTAACATTCATCCTCCACATATAGGCACTTGATTCAAACCAAAACAATGGCGATGAATTATTATTTTTTTAAACTCAAGTGTTTCAAAGTTTTTCAGTAGTAAATTTACAGCTGAAAATTTTGAAAAGACCTCTAGATTCAAGTCAATTTCCTGAGAACTAGGACATGACTGCTCAATTCATCATATTTATTGTTTATCGCAAATGTACAGATGAGATGTGCAGTTATACATTTTTAACAAAAGAATAACTAATAAATAGTCCTTCAAGATTACCACAAACTTATTTGCCACTCAGAAAAGAAACGTATTCAGTATTTCAGTCTCACAGGAAAACTGAAGAACAGCAAATAAATCAAACAATTCTAAATATAGTCACTATGGCCCAATTAGCTCGAATAATGATGGGAAGTCAGAATAGCTTTACTTCTTAAAAAAGAATATAACAGATCCACAACTTAGCAACCATGCTGGGTAGCCTGTAAGCGATCTCTGCTGTCTGAGGAAGCAGTGACAAAAAGCAGGGATTACTATTGTGGTTGTGGTTTTCAAAACGTTACCTCCAGAAGTGCAGTTCGAACCCCTCACATTTTCCTTTGCATTTTAAACAGGGGGCTCCAAATCCTTGCTCATGTCCTAAGCCCATCTGTTAAAGAGAAAACAACATGAACCTGTTATTACATTTTTTAAAAAAATCTTAAAAAATTCAATAAATTACACCTTTAATTGTATTTACCACTCTTGTTGATATAACTTGCAAATAAATCTTTTATGAGTGTCACATTGTTTAGTCAGTGATGACACCCAGGTAGGTACATTAAATGGCGATTCCAAGTACACACACAACATACTTTGTATTCTTATTGCTTTTTTTCATGAATAGAAAAGCATTAGAATACAACTACATAGAAGACTACAAATATTGCAAGTGACAAAAAGTCATGAATTCATCTCTTTGGCCACTTCATGACCTGTATACAATAGATACAGGGAGCAGTCAGAGGAGCCAGAGCTCGGAAAGCAAGCCTAGCCCCAAATGACATATTTTTTGGCAAACACGGAATATGCAAATGATTTAGGGAAATACAATTTAATATTATTATTTTATTTTTTGATAAATATAATAATAATAGCAACAACAAACATATTGAATGCCAGGAATAGAGAGAAAGTATTTATCTCATTGAAATCTTACAGAACCTCATAAAATGCTTATAAAGTAGGCAATAGTGTTCTCCATCTTAGAGATGACAACTGAAATTCAGAGAGGCTGTAGAGCTTGCTTAAGATCAAAATGTTAATAAATGGTAGAGAAGAGATCTGACTCCAGGTCTACCTGATTCCAAGATCTGTGCTCTTATGCCTGAGGAAGGGGTGGAGGGGTTGTACTACTGTCCTCATTATAGCAGACTATTTCCCTTTCCTGTATTAAACAATAAGCCTCTGGAACTCCTGAGACATGACTTAATAAGCAGAAGAGGGGGGTGCAGATGAGGGAAGGACACAAGAAGGAATGGAACCTCTTTTACCCAACTATTGATACTAGAGTAAAAAAGACTGACTGGCTTTGCTTCAGCACATCGGCAAATCACCAGTGCCTCGATTATTCTGTAGCTTAAATATTACATCAGTGACTGCTGACAAATTTGTTACTGCCTAGTGTCTGGAGTAAGAGTTCAAGCCAGATGAGAGATTCTTTTCAGTGGCTCCCTGTTGTAGCTTGACCAAGTTGTGTTTTTCACTGTGCAATCAAAACCACATTGTAACTTGTTCCTTGAAAGATCAGCTTGACCATGCCCTGAAGTTTAAATGAAGCCCTTCCATTTTTCCCTGAAGAAAATGACCACATCCTCTTATGATAACTAAGGGCATATTCAAAACCAGCTGGTCCACCCAGCTGCTTAGGAGAACCTACAATATTTTAAAGGTATACCCTCTCAAGAATACTTTCTAAAAGGGATAAAAATCTGTCCAGCATTAACTAAACTTTGTCACCTTTGCCATGTCTCCATTACCAATTTTCAAAGATTTAGAATTCTCTAAATTGTATACTTTAACACTAGACACTTTTTTTTTAAAGAATGAAATTATTTCCTTGTCACTGATCATCATAGTTCACAGTACGGAAATAAAGTGGGTTACGCAAAAGACAGAGAGAATCTAGCTATTTTAGTTTTCTGGTCTTTTGCAAGGAACATAATTAAAGAGTTTTCTCCATTATGATATCCACAGTAAAATGAACAGCAAATCTAAAAAGAGGTCAATTCTTTTTCAAGCCCTTTCTAGTTTTCCATTACAGGAGAGGTAACAATCCTGAATCCTCCTGGTATATGGATTTGCCTCATACTGTGTTTCATGCATCTCCTGCTAAACTCTGATCCCAAATGAAAATTAAGATTACATTATTAAGGCTTAATCACATAGCTTAGCTTAAATCAGCTGCTTCAAACTCTCTTGTATATAATTCACAGTAAGAAATACATTTTATCCCATGAAAGAGAACATGCAGACATACACAACCTTATATGTAAGTGTGTATAAAATCCTGAAACAAAGATTTACTGGCTTATTTAATAATGGAGAACTAAGTACGCTTCTGCCTCTAAGTTAAATGGCCACCTAAACAAATTCTTGCCTGCCTTCCAATCTAAATCATCTGGTCTGAGCAACACTTGCCTTAATAAAATACCAGAAACATACTGGACCAATACCATCTCATTTTGTATTTCTGAATGAAACTCGGAAGCTCAGCTAATATAACTAGAACCTCAATTCGTCAGCAGAGATTTTACACTAAGGCCTCAGTGTAGCTCATTGCTGATTTACAAAGTCAGCCTTGGAAAGGGGCAAGTTGTTTCTTTCCTACCTGCTTTTCAATCTTCTTAAAATGGTTATCAGTTTATTTATTAAAATTATTAGAACTGGTGGTGTCTCATGAACATCTACTCTTTTAAAGTGCCCCACATATTCTTAGTGCGGGACAGGCCTAGGCGTCCCCCTGGTGTAAGAGATCAGGAAACTAAAATTCAGAGGAGAGATGATTTGCTCCTGGTCGTACAGCTAGTCGACAGCAACCTAAAACCCAGTGTCTGACTTGTGCTGCACTGTGCTAGTGCTGCTGGGGCAGACCCTATAGGGTGTCCAGTGGGAGCCCTTCCGTTTTCTAAAAAGGTTCTCTGCCTCATTTCTGCTTCAAGGAAAAGAACTACAGGCCCCAAGCCTCCTGCAACACGTCTCAATGGAGATGGCTTTGAGGCCTCTATAAAGAGAAGCCTTGAATCAGGCAGGGAGGTTGGGAAAGCTCTTTTGAACAAGTGATAGCTGAACTGAGCTGGAAAGGATGAGCAACAATCTAACTCAGTAAAGAGGAGGAGGAAGTACGTTCAAGGCAGAGGGGACACCATATTTGAAGCCTGTGACAGAAGAGGGATGGTTAGAGCTGAGGACATCTTGGAGTACTTGAGAGGTGATACGGCCAGCCTTGCCGCAGGCCAAGTGGGGTTCTCTCTCTTTTTTTCCTTTTCCTGAGGAAGAAATAAATCTCCTGAACAATTTGGTGTCTTAGGCCACCAGATTTAACAGAGAAAACATTCCCAGAGAAAGGATGATACTCTAAGGAGGAAGCTTTAGAGAAAAGCCATGCAGGCAATGGGGGTGGGGTGGAGAATGGGGGCAAGAGCCCCTCTTAAGTTCTGCTGGCCAAACCTCAGGGTTAGGGAGACCCATGGAAATAAAGTGCGTTATGCAAAAGACAAGAGAATCTAGCTATTTTAGTTTTCAGGAAATACGACTCTGAGAAAAGCAGTAATTTGAGAAAAGAGCTCTGCAGTCTGCCCTGGAAAACTCAGAAAGCACTGCTCCAATGTTCTTCCACCCCTGCCGGCCGGCCTGCCTGGAAGGTCAACTTAATCTCCATACAGGCTCTTTCCTGCAATATGGGTTTGTGACCACCTTAAGAACATGTCCCTTCCCACCTTCCGAAACACACACACTTTCCTCTTCCCGCAGGGCCCAGACATCAGGAGTGAGTGAGGGGGCTCTCAAAAATCACAAAGAGACAACAAGTAAATGAAAGAGAGTGGAATGAGGTCATGGCAATATGATACACTCTCTCCTGCTATAACCCAAAGGAAGCAGTTCTAATTAAAAAACAACACTCAAACCAAAAAAGCACCTAGTTTTCAAAACCACTGTTAGCAGCTAAAGTGATTAGAGAGTTTCAGACTGGCAATGAATTTACTCTCTTTAAGGGAATTTTATTAAATTTCCCCTGTAAATGAAGCTATAAAAAATCAACCTCTTTAACACCCAGCATTGAAGATCTCTAACTTATGCCACTTACTGGGTGGATACGTCTTCCATAATTTTACCCTTTTCATCATCCTCAGTTAGGATACAAAAGCACAAAGCCACTCAGACAACAAAGATCTGTGGGTCACACTCCAGCATTTTCCCTGTTTCCTCAATGTGCCTAGTTCCAGGCTAAGTTATAATCCAGAGTGCAATGTGTTCTCTAATCCTGTTCAATCCAATTTAGATGATAAAATTGCACCCCAGCAGACACATCCCTACTGGTGTGAGGCAACTTTCTTCTGCTTTTGTTCCCACGCCAATTTAGGCATCCAGGCATCTGCTACCCTCCCTTTAACAAGTCAAACATATATCAAATGAAGTAAAATGTACTGATTTTACTCTGTAGTAAAATGAGTTTCAGAGCCAGAGCTGCCCTAGGCACAGTTTCTCAAGACCTATTCCGAGACCTTTTGGGCAGAGGTCACAGGAGCTGGGATTCCCCAACTCTTCCTAGTCTCAGCTTGAGGGTCTGGAACCCCATCTGTCCTAAGGGCTCAGCCAATTTCTCTTCCTCCTTACTCTGTGTTCAGGATTCCCTTAAGTCCAGGATCCAGAATTCTTCTCACTATACCTTGTCCTTCCCCCTACCCGCAGCACAGACTGCATCCTTTGGTCAGGGTCCTTCTCCTTTCCTCAAGAGCCATGGCTGTTACTCTTAGACATCCGGATCTTACTGGTTAGTTTCTGCCCAGGTTTCTGGGCTGGAGAATTCTCGGTGAGGGATGAGAACAGGGAAGGTGTTATTTAATGATACCCATGGTGTGTGGGAGGGGGTGGTAGAGAGGAAGGGAAGTCCAGAAAGTATTAGCTCCTCAGCTAAGGCAGCCTGGCTGCTTAGAACGTGAAGTTCAGATCCTTGGAGTAATATAAACACCAATATATGTGTGCTCATATGTCGTATGTCACGAGAATTAGCTACACCAGGTATTAAGGAAATGATCAAGAATTACATGGCTAAACAGTGAAAATGTAGAAAGAGCACTGGAAGAGAGTCAGGAAAACTGTGATCTGGCCCCAAGGTATTATATCACTGCCAAGCCCAGTGATTTTTGAAGTCATTTTTCTTCTTTAGGCTTCATCTAGGTAATGAAGGAATTGAACTAGATCAATTCCAAGACACCTTTTAATTCTAAAATTATGACTGAAAATCATGTTTCAGAGTAACTTCATCTTAGTTGTTATTCAGCATGGTCGTCTGCTCAACATTTAAACACTAAATAGAAAATAATTATTTGAGAAAGCTAATATATTATTGGCTCTTACAGGTCAGAATCATTTGGAATTCAGCTTGGAATAGTAGTTTATAAAGTACACATAGGAAACAAAAAATTTACGTTCTGAGGGATAAGACACAGTTCTGTTGCACATAATTATTTCAACAGCAAATGTGATATAGTATTCCCTGCAGAGTCAATGCTTGGTGCCTGAAAACACATGTTTTTTCATAAGCACACAAGTCCCAAAGCTGTCTACTTCATATAATTTTAGTAACGCATTCTGGTCAGCATCAATACAAGGTTATGACAGATTAATTTTTCTTCTTCGGTGTCCAAGAAAACAGGTCCTTTGGATTGACTATATTTGGAAAAACTACAGTCACGCTTTAGGAATACCTATCAAGGTCCTTTGAAAAAATAAAAATGACGTATAATATTTATTCTGAAATACTAGTCATAGACATATAAGACTTTTTAAATATCCTTAATTATAGGATCCAGATACTGAGCTTATAGCACTATGATCTGTGCCTCCAAACATCCATCATCTCCTGCTTATTTTAGAGTAAGAAATGGGAATGGGTTCAATTTCTCTATATTCGTAATTTCAGGCAACCAGATAGGTTGGCAACATTTCAAGTGACCCTTATGACCCAGGAAAGGGTACTGCATGTCAGATACTTTAAAGAAAGAGGAAAGAAGAGTAGAGAACATCTGGTATTTCAAACACAGTCTGAGTTGATTTGGATACAATTTGGGTCTGGAAGATATTATTCAGTATTCATGGTGAGATCATCTGATTCATGCTGTTTTCATAACCAAATTTCCCTCTGGAGCAAAAAATCATATGTGGTTACTAAACAAGCAAGTGTTACTAAGACTTCTTTAACCATCTTGGAATGAAGCTGACCAAGGTAGATTATATGAAATACACATATATTCTCTCTCTCTGTACATGTGCATCTATATTCATCTACCTATACATATATATGTATACATACATGCATTCATATTACACTCTTAGGCGTTTTAGATCTTGTTCACACGAATGAATGTTCTGGACAAAGGAACTGCATTTCTAAGTAAATAATTCCTCTCAGCAAGTGGCTCTTTTAGAAACCTGGTATAATCTGTGAAGTTCCCCCCACCCAAACCCAAATCGATATGTTTTCATTAATCTCTCTGACAGAAGATTTTAAACAGTTTTAGATTTTTAGCTCAATGCCTGTTTCACATTATCTACTAAGATTTTTAGTAACCACCCCCCATAGAAAAAAAAAAAAAAGGTTAGGTTGCATAGAAAACCAGACTTAAATGTAAAAAGAGAGGCATCCTTTAACTTCTATAGTTTGCCAAGTGTTTTAGGTGAGAACACTTTATAGGTGAGAATAATTTATTGTGATTAAGAGCCACAATTAATCATTCCTACTAAAATTGCTGTTATCTTTTCCTTTGCTCATAAGAACGAAAACTTGCCCTCTCTCACTTACTCAAGTCTGAAATACATGAGAACAAGAATGAAGAAAAAGTCGTTACCTAGTCACCCAAACTCGGGCCGGGAGGCCTTCTTTATCCTCGTCTAAGCCATGCTTTTTAGGTCCGTCTTTTCGGGTCTCTTCTCTAAAACCTATAGTTTCCTCCTTCGTCTCCACTCCACAGTTCGTGTTCAAACTTCTATCACATCAACCAGGGAACATACTCTCCAAACTAATCACTCCTTTCATATAATGTCATAGTGCTGCTCCCAAAATTATTTTAATAAAACCCAAAGATGATCATAACATTCCCCTTGTTAGATATTTTTAATGAGTGCAGTGAATTTCACAATGTCTTAGCCTGGCAGAGAAAAAAAAGCCTTTTCAACCTGGCACCACCCTCGCTCCTACAGCTCCCTTCCTTACACCCCTCCCCTCCAGCCGTGCTCTGCTTCTAGATGAGCTTTTTCCTTGCCTGGATCTCATTCCTCTTCTCCATCTGGTAAAATGCTACTCTCTATACACCCAGTTCAAACAGCAGTTACTCGGTGATACCTTCCTTGAACTATCCTCAGAAAAGTTCTTCTGAATTCCTATTGGTCTTGGTTCAAATTCTATTATTTAGTCCCTTTTTTCTATACTGTGACATCCATTTACCCCACTAGACTGTGAGTTTCTTGTTCATATTTGAATTCCTGACGCCTGCTACACAGCCTGAGATTTGTAGAAATGCCAAAAAGTGTTATCTATTTATTTAATACTTGTCTTAATTATCAAATGATCTATGACATAGCACATTTACCCCAAGGAATTCCCATTGCTTTAAACAAGAAAAATAAAAAAATTTTTTAAAAAGGGCTCTGGCAGGGGTGATGGTGATAATAAGAGCAATGGCAAGTATTGAGCAATTATATTGTCAGGCATGGTTATAAGATTTTTACATGGATCATCTCATTTTATACTCATAACAATTCTATGAAAACTATGAATTATTATCTGCATTTTCATCCAGATGAAGAAACTAAAGCAGAAAATTGTTAATGGGCCCAAGGTCAGTTGCACTGCAGAATGCCTGTTCTTTTTTTTTTTTTAAAGAAGATGTTGGGGGTAGGAGTTTTTATTAATTAATTAATTTATTTTTGCTGTGTTGGGTCTTCGTTTCTGTGCGAGGGCTTTCTCTAGTTGTGGCAAGCGGGGGCCACTCTTCATCGCGGTGCGCGGGCCTCTCACTATCGCGGCCTCTTGTTGCGGAGCACAGGCTCCAGACGCGCAGGCTCAGTAGTCGTGGCTCACGGGCCTAGTTGCTCCGCGGCATGTGGGATCCTCCCAGACCAGGGCTCGAACCCGTGTCCCCTGCATTAGCAGGCAGATTCTCAACCACTGCACCACTAGGGAAGCCCCAGAATGCCTGTTCTTAACCTCTAGTGCCTAAACATAGGTCATGAACATGGAAAGACCCTGGGTTAGATAAATATTTAGTAATTAATTTTTTAAAATAGAAAGAAATATAATTTTAACTTGAGATCAAAATATTATAGCCAAGAATAAAATAATCAATGAAGGGTCTTTAGTTTTTAAGACCACTTATTCAGAAGTAAGTGGGAATAAAACTTCATAGCAGATTCTAGGATTCATTTCCACATCCCTTCAGCTTTTCAGCACATGAAGTACAAAGCCAGAGCCCTACATGATGAATTTGTATCATAAAATCCACTGTGAGACAAATGGACTGACACCTTTTTGTTCACACATAGTAGTAAATCATCACTAACAAATCATTGTGATAGGAAAGAAAAGGAAACAAGTGATCTTTCAGTCTAAATAGTCTATAATAAATTCTATTCTGGTGGTACTGGGTCAATCTTCCTGGAACTTTAACAGATTAAATAGATAACTCCCACCCAGTCTTCCCCTACATTTCTTAGGTCAGTACCAGTATTAGGTAAATGATACAAGGACTGTAACCAAGGCAATCTGTCTACTTCGATCTGGGATGTAATCAAATTGCAGCAGATTGCCTAAGACATCCATACAACTTCAATAAATATGGTAACGTTTTTGACGATGATCAGAAGTAGATCCTGCTGCTTTTTTCTAGGAAACAATAATGAATTTTAGTTTTGGTAGGATACCTGGAAGCTATTCTAATTATGCTTTTTCTTAATGAGCACTGGTAGTTGTAAAGGTGGAAGTGGTAGTAAAAATACCTCAACCACCATTTGTTAAGATGTTAATACCTACCAGGCACAATACATACATCACCTTATGTAACTCTCAAGACAACCTGTGGGAAACTGTTATCACTCCTATTTCACAAATAAAGACACTGAGACTTGGAGAGATTAAGAAATTTGTCTAAGATTGCCCAGCTATCTTGTCGGCAATGTGCCAAGTGCAGAGCTGAGATTTGAATCTTGGCATACCTAACTCTAAATCCTGAGCTCTTGACTACAAAGTCACCACTTTTTTTCTCCAAAATGAGAGTTTGAAGATAAGTAATGATTTAAATGAGTAATATGCCTCATCTGTAACTTCTGTAGAACAATAGATTTTGATCTGAAAGACTACTTATTCGTCACCAGCCAGGAGCGCTCCTTCCTAGACAAACCTGAGACTGATTATAAGAAACCTGTGTCAGCTGCACTAACACTGAATGCCCTGAGGTGATTAATCACGCACACAAGAGGGCCCTCAAAAGAATGGGTCAGGAGTCAAGGAAAATATCCAGGGTCCTGATGCAAAATAGGTCTCTTCCAATGTTATAGCAAGAGAAAAAATGTTTTAAAAGAAACAACGAAATACAAATGAACAAATTGAATCTCAGAGTTGAAAGATCTTTATTCAAAACATGGAGACATCACTAGTACTGAAAATTACTTACTACATTATATAAACGAATCCATACATTTATGCAGTGTCCACGGGTTATATAATGAGGCAAAAACTGCAATCATTCTTTTCATTTTTTTTTCAAATCACTAAATTCCTAGATTTATAATGGAAAACCTCTGTATTAATTGCAAATTACCCTAAAACTTAGGGGCTGAAAATAACAAATATTTTCATCTCATAGCTTTCTGTGGGTCAGGCAGGTGGGAGTGACTTACCTAGGTGGGCGGGCTCAGGGCCTCTTGCAAGGTTGCAATCAGGGGTCAGCTAGGGCTGCAGTCATCTCAAGGCTCGACTGGAAGGAGATCCTCTTTTAAGCTCTCTCACATTGGCACCTATGACATGGCATCTGGTTTTCCCAGGAGCAAGTGATCCCACAGAGAGTGAGAGTACCCAAGACAGAAGCTGCAGTCTTTAATCTTGAAAGGGATATACCATCACATCTGCCATGTTATATTCCTTGGCAGCAGTTGACCAGGTCCAGCCCACACTCAAGGGAAGGGGAATATACAAGAGTATGAATTCTAGGAGGTGGGGATCAATGGGGGCCACCTTAGAGACTGTCTACCACAGCCTCTATTCTGTTTTGATTTTAAATACTAAGCGATTTGTGATGACAGACTTTACAAAGGGAGAGGATATAGGGTGTGCTTATCTACCACCCCTGACTTAATTTTTTTCCATTTCAAATATTTAAATGTGTCTTCACCCCAACGGGCATAGTAAAACAAAACTTTGCTCGTTCCTTTATGAATGCTCTTATTCACCTCAGTTTAACTGTTCACTCAGTCAAGATCAGGGAACAGTCTTCCAGAAGACAGGGTAGAATATGATTTTTAGTCTCTAAGTCTTATTCTCTAACCATCTCAATGTATATACATACACACTTGTGTGCACACATACTTGTGTTTTAGAACACAGCCCCAAACCAGAATACAAAATATCAGGTTTGACTAGCAAGAAATTTCTAGAAATATATTTAAGAGAAAAATTTCACAATTTTTATATGTCATAGCCCTCCTTAATGAATAGAGAATAAAACTGGAAAAAGATTGATATAAACCTTATTCTATTACATAACTCTTCTGGTGATGGAAAGTAAAGGAAAAAATATATAGCACTTCTTTGTGATATCAGAATGTAAATTACTTGGTTCAAATTAGGTAGTATTTATAGTCACCAGTTCATAACTAACTTCTCAGTACTGTATACTTTTTCGAAACCTAATGTATCCTCACCGTATTATTAGGGACAAAATAATTTAGATTTTTTTAAGAGATTGCACTTATTTTAGGTAGAAAATTATAAAAAGAAATGTATTGTGTCTGTTCAACTTATGCTGGCTCCTTATAAACGTTTTTCAAACTGACTACTATCAAATTATTTTTAAACTCTTACATAAAGGCAGTCACTTGAGATGTTCACCAATAGAATACCTCTTCTGCGAATTCTACTCAAAAAGGGCCTCCTCCTAACTCTGTTACTTTGAGAAAGACAATGCAGGCTATAAAAATGTCGCAGGCTATAAAAATGTCACAGGCTACAATTGCTGATGAAATGGCTTCTTAATTAGGATAGGCTGAGCTCTGGCTCAGTGGAAAGACTCCGTAATGCATTTGCTTTTATACGCAGGTCTCAGAGACTCCCAATTATTAGCTATAAAAGGGATTTTAAAAAACGATTCCAAAAGTCATCTGTAGGAGTCTCTTAAAAGAATTTAGATCATGACAAACAGTTCTAATTTGGTCTTGTGTCACTACCTCCACAGCTGGCTCTAAAGAGTAGATTCCACAGATAGTGCTGTGTATTGAGAAGCCTTTAATAAGACTGCATATCCCAAAACTTGAATATTGTCATCATTGTTTACCAGTCCTAAGGGCTATAGTATTATTTCTTTAGGAGTAACCTGTTATAGGAGTGGGGTGAGGATAACTATACAATTAAGTGATTATTGCCACTAATTGCCTATCTAATCAGAGCACACACAGGAAAAGAGGACAGTACAGGCATGTTTTCAGAGCCAGAATGAAGGGAAAGGCCTGTGGCATTGGCTGAGAGAGCTGTTTAGAGAAGGATGCCCAGGGAGTCATGAGCATCCAAAGGAACCTGGAGAGAAAAGCCCAACGGAGAGAAGGCTTTCACAGAAAATTGGGGGTAAAAGGCACAAAAAGACAATCTTCTCATTTTCCACTTTTGCCCAGGATTGGCATTCAGGTGTGTTTAGAGCAAAAACAAAGTCTTATAGCACAGATAGGGGTCTTGGAAACTGGGAAAGGAAGGGAGAGAAACAGAAACCCTACTGCCAGATGCCTTAGGCTTATTTACTTATTTTTTTTTCTTTTTTTTTTTTTTTTTTTTTTGCGGTATGCGGGCCTCTCACTGTTGTGGCCTCTCCCGTTGCGGAGCACAGGCTCCGGATGCGCAGGCCCAGCGGCCATGGCTCACGGGCCCAGCCGCTCCGCGGTATATGGGATCCTCCCAGACCGGGGCACGAACCTGTATCCCCTGCATCGGCAGGCGGACTCTCAACCACTGCGCCACCAGGGAGGCCCTTATTTACTTATTGTTCAGCCTTTTCACACCATCCCTTACTCTGGAAAAAATGAATTATGTTTATATGATGTGTTGTGTAAACATAAGTGCCTTAACTAATTTTTGATCCATCTTCTGATTTTTGATCTATTAGAGAAGTGGTTTGGATTCACATGCTTTTTGTTCTATATTTAAACTATAGCCCAAGGACTTTGTCACTACAAAAGGTACACAGACATCATCTTAGATTTGTCTAGGGTTCAGGGGAAATAGACAACTTTCAAAATCAAAATTAGATTTGACTAGGTTAGAAAGGGGGCCCATTCTCAAGTGACCAATGATGTCAGGGAAGCTACAGTGTTCTGATTCTTTATTCTTTCTTATGTACAGAAGGCTGTGAGGGTAATTCAGAATGAGAAAAGCCTTCTCTAAGACCTTTTCCATAGCTTTCACTGTGGGAGGCTGAGAAAACTTACATCCTAGCAATAGAGGGGGTATAAGTTATGATCTGTTGCCTAACAAACCACCCTTAAACATCGTGGCTTAAAATAACAATCATTTATTCTGTAGTTTCCGGTCATGATATTCTGCTCATGCTTCTGCAGTTTAGCACCTTGGGCTGGGTTCAGCTGGATAGTTCTTCTGGTCTGAGCTGGGCTCACTACATCCGTAGTCACCTTTCAGGTGAGCTAGGGACAGCTAATATAGGGGAACCTCAGCTGAGATATTTCATCTTTTCTATGTCATCTTTCATCCTCCAGTGGGCTGGACTAGGCTAGTTCACATGATAGTAGCAGGGTTCCAATAAAGTAGTTAGAAGCAAACAAGCCCTCGTGAGGGCCAAGCCTGCAGCACACACATCATCAGTTCTACCAGCAGCCCAGATTCAAAGGGTAGGAAAATAGACTCCATTTCTTAATGGGAGGTGCTGCAAAGAATTGTAGCCATTTTTGCAATTTACCCCAAAAACTCCGAGGAAGATTCTATTCAGGAAAACATACCTATTTCCTATACTGGACCAAAGTACCTGGTAATGTTAAATCAAGTGCCCCTGCTAGGGAACCTAATTAATATAGCTTTGAAATCTTTCCCATAATGACTAGCACATGGCATGTACTCAAACAAGTACTAGAAACACTTATAAATTTTTAATTTTTATCATAAAAACTTAAAATCAAAATAATTTGCAAATTATAAAAAGGAAAAAATGAAATCCAATAATTTAATAAATTCCAGTTATTGAATTTTAAATATTTCTTTGTGTCCAACAAAGCATCAAGTATCAATAATTTTCTGAAAGCGTGTTGTCATAAAATTCTTGATGATAGATTCGGGTGCCTGTTAAATAGTTTGAAGATCTATGCAGGATTTTCTTCCCTCTAAATTGGATTTCTTGATAATGATTTTGATACATCTATTTATTGTATGTGCAGGCACCATACTTTGTGCTTTAAAATGTTCATGTCAATTATTCTTATACCCCTGTGAGATAGATGGTTGCAATACATTTTCAGATAAAGGTCCTGAGGATTAGAGGGTTAAATAACTTTGCCAAATTCACATAGCCAGTAAGTGCCAAGGCTAAGACTGAACCCAGAATTCTAAAGCTGATAACCTTCCTGCAATTCTGGTTCTCCAAACATTTGCTTATTGATACTAAGGTCTAGATAACTAAACAAAACCGATCAGAGAACATTAATAATAATACTGATCAAGTACTCTCTATATGTCAGGCACTGTTCTAAGTGTTTACAAGCACTACTTTATTTAATCTCACAATAACCCAATAAGGAGGTATTATCTATGTTTTACCGATAAGTCCCCTAAAGCCAAGGAGGCTAAGAAACTTGTCCAAATTTCTAGGGGAGTGTCAAACTGGGATTCAAACCTATGAAAGTTCTGTTCTTCTCCCTCTAAACTCCCTGTGTTCCAGAGGAGTGGGCAACAGTGGTCCACTGGATGATTCCATCCTCTGGCTTGATTTCATCTGGTCCATGAGAAAAGTGCCAACAAATAACATCTCAATTGTTTTTACCTGTGACATCTTAAAAGAAATATGGATATTAAGCCACTCAAATCTGTCTTGCCTCCCTCTACCATTAATTTCTGCCTATTTCTCTTGGGATAATTTTCTATTCTGCTACCACTTGCAGAGTCTAACACATGGCATCATTTGAATATCTGTAGAATCTATTTCCAATTTGTTGTAGTATTTCAAAGGTCAGATTATTTAACTCCTCTTAAAAACCTTTGGCAACTTGACATTTTCCAAAGAAATGAGTTCTATATTTCTTCACATGGAGATCATATGACCTAGCTGGGATGACTCTGGAGAAGTCTGTTAGTCTCAAAACTAACAGAAGAGTGACTAAATGAAAAAAAGAACCCTCTAAAAATCAAGTAAAGGATACCCCAAGGTCAATTTTCCTTTATAGTTTTTCAGAAGGGTCAAAGACTACCCTGCTTTGAAATACCAGCTGTCTATGAAACTGTGCAGAATATTTTCTCAGAATGGACTCCTGATACATGAGAGAACTTCAGAAAAGTATACTTACACCCCCAAATTAAAAAAAAAAAATCCCGCTACAGAGTATGTGATAGTCTGAAGTAATGATCCCAATTCTTCATTCCCAGGTAGTTATTAAACATCCACACCCTTGCCTCATAGTCATTAAACTGGACTTTTCCTTCCCTTGAGTTTGAACTTGGACATGTGACTGCTGTGACACAAGCAGAGGCTTAAAATGTGCTCCTGCAGTTGGACATGCCCGCTATTGCTCCAAACTTTTGCTTAAGATATACAATGATCTAAGGAAGATGAAAGATACGGGGAGCCAACGTAGTCCCAACCCACAGCTTGGAACAAAGCCCAGACTATATCAGCTAGACTCCAGTGAAATTTCCTCCTCTACCTCAAGAGATGACAAAGTGTATTAAATAAGAATCAAGATTAGGATATAGACCCTCAGCAGTAGGTTAGGTTCTTGTGCAAGCTCAGTGGCACACTTCCTAAATTCAAACCTGAAATCTAGGAAAGTCACAAATCACTACAGATCATGTACCTTGGCTTTGTTTTAGAAGAGTCAACACTGAAAATGTTATGGTGTGAATACCAAAGGTTTACAGACTTTTTGCAGCCATGTTTCTTTGGTTCATTTATTTATTCTTCCTGGAATTCCTTCTTTGCCTACTGAAACCTTATTTATCCTACAGAATTTAGTTTGAATGTTGTTTCCTCCATAATGTTGTTCCCAATTAAATTACTTCTGCTTCTGAAACTTCATAATACAGTAGCCACCCCTTATCCACATTTTTTGCTGTCTATGGTTTCAGTTATACATGGTCAACCATGATACAAAAATATTAAATGGAATATTTCAGAAATAAACAATTCCTAAGTTTTAAATTGCATTCTGAGTAGCGTGATGAAATCTCCAGCCTTTGCTCAGTCCTGCCTTGGATACGAATCATCCCTCTGTCCAGTTTATCCAGCTAGGTAGTCACTTAGTAGCCAACTTGGTTATCAGACTGACTGTTGCAGTACATTGCAGTGCTTGTGTTCAAGTAACCCTTATTTTTACTTAAACACATTAGTGACTGGAGACGTATTAATTCGTCTTTTGTTACGGGAACGTTATTGACCGAAGACGTATCAATACGTTTTTAGACAGTGGTACAATTAACATAACGTGAGAAGTTGTTAGAGCTTAAAATTGCTCAAGGGTTCATTATACAACTTATGATTGTCGTTATCATTCACATTTTGCTCCGTTAGGTTTTTGTTCCAATCTTGTGTATATTATAAACGTAAAACTTTCAAAAATGATGCATTGAGAAATGTTGAGTGAAGAAGAATTTTTCGGTGAATTTTATGCAGATACTTTCTCTGACTGTCTGAGCGACATATGTACTAGTGTCTCAGAAAATGATAGTTCTTCAGAATATAGTTCTGATTCAGATGATGTGAACATTAGACCAACAAAAAGACAAAAAAACCTTAGTGATCGATTCTGATACGGAAAGTGAAAATGAAACTCACAGTGCTAGAGAATGCTCCTTTGCTTCTACAGAAGAGTGGACTGAAGACAACATTTCACGAAAATTAGAAGAATTTACAGGTGTGTCACTTGTAACTATAGACTGTAATAACCTGCAAAGTGTTATTGAAATAACAATTAATTTTTGGCCAGCCAAAATAAAAATCGCTGGCCAAGCGCAGAAGCAGCGATGCTAGCAATTCGGATCTGCCAAACAGGAGCCTTAAAGTGCTTCCTTTAGGTGAAAAGGTGAAAGTTCTCCACTTAACAAACAAACAAACAAAAATTGTATGCTGATGCTGCTAAGATCTATGGTAAGAAGGAATCTTCTATCCATGAAATTGTGAAGAAGGAAAAAGAAATTCATGTTAGTGTTGCTGTCGCATCTCAAACTGCAGAAGTTATGGCCACACAGTGCATGCTAATTGCTTATTTAAGATGGAAAAGACATTGAATTTGTGGGTGGGACACACGAACAGAAAACATGTTCCAGTTGGTAGTAACATGTGGCACCAGAAAGCATACAGCCCACACGAAGACTTCAGCAAGGGATCCCATAAAATGTGTTACACCATTTACTGCAAGTAAGGGATGGTTATAAAGATTCAGGAATAGGTTTGGACAGAAAAATATAAAAATTACTGGAGAGGCTGCGTCTGCCGATGAAGAAGCCACTGCTGAATTTTTGGCAGAGTTGAAGAAGTTAATTAAGGAGAGAGACCGCATCCACAAAACTTTTATTACTACAGCATATTGTTATAATTTTTCTATTTTATTATTAGTTATTGTTGTTCATCTCTTACTGTTACCTAATTTATAAATTAAACTTTATCAAAGGTATGTATGTATAGGAAAAAACAGTATATATAGCGTTTGGTACTATCTGGGGTTTCAGGCATCCACTGCGGGTCTTGGAACATATTCCCCGCAGATAAGGGGGGGGATACTGTAGTTGTCTGTATTCCTATTATTGCACTGCTACAAAGTGTGGCAGTCTGCAAACTGTTGGTTACCAGTCTGTGATCAGATATAGAAAGAAACTGAGAGAAAGCAACTAGGAATTGTTAAGCAATTTGACAGTAGTTTTATGTCTGATATACTTATTTTTTTAAAAATTGGCCTCGTATTTGTCTTTTTTTCCTTCTAGTAATTCATTTTTTTTGTTTTAAAAGTATCAGCCCATGACAGATTCAGAGTTTTGAAAAAATGGTTCCTCAACATAGATATTTTGAGCAACACTGTATTACAGCACTTATTTCATTCTATCTAGCACTGTAGTTAACGTACATGTTTTGCCCACTAGCTAGCTTGCCTACCTTCCTTCTTTTATCCACCAAAGCTGACATCACAGTATTTTGGGGGATACAAGCTCCACAGGTAATATTGATAGAAAAGGAGTTGAGATTCGTAGTCTTACATTTAAACTAACCTTTTAATATTCTCTATGAAAAACAGAGGGTGACTTTGTTTTGTTTAACCCCCGATTATTTTTATTGTAGGCCAGTACCCCATGAAGGAAATATATTCTTTACCTTTACTTTGTGACTCATTCTATCAAGACTTCTATGAAGTTACACTTATAGAAATAAAAATCCACCTAACATTTGCATAATCATTTTGCAATGAAACATGATATCACTTTATCTTCAAACAAAGCACAGGCAAGTTCATGGTGGCGGCAGACTTATTAATGGACTCAGCACCAACGCATTGGTGCTAGGCTTTCAGCCTCTTTTTTGCTAGGCTCACTGTTCAGATAAGAACCTTTATAACCAACAGACACCCTGAAACCCCTTTTTAAAATCTGTATGGTGGTCAGAATGTCACTGTAATAAACACAGGCTGAATCATTTG
Organism: Mesoplodon mirus; assembly: GCF_964341445.2. NCBI lineage: Eukaryota > Metazoa > Chordata > Mammalia > Artiodactyla > Ziphiidae > Mesoplodon > Mesoplodon mirus. The sequence goes on along the minus strand of NC_138985.1, from coordinate 82,074,505 downwards.
TGATTTGAGGATGATCCAGCCTCATTCAGAGATTAATTATATTTATATACTGGGAGCCTGGCTGTCATTTGGCAGATAAGCTCTCAGCAGTGCTCAATGCCTGGCTTCTCCTACAGTTCCCCGCCTCAAGCCATGCTCAAACCCAAGCAGTCCTGCTTTCTTGGCAGACTAGCCAAGGATAAGAGGAATTGGCAGTCCTAAACTATGCTCTTCTCCTTTGTTGAATATGACTGAAATAAAAGTAATGATACCTAGAATCAACCAGTACTCATTGTGATAGAAACATGAGACACTTTCATAGCACTGTTCCCAAAATATACCAAGTAAGTTTCTTTTCTTTCTTTCCTCTATCACCTTCTGTTCTTTCTTAATGTTCTTGTCACTGGCAATGAACAGTGATTAAAGTGGTTGAGAAGAAAGAAAGAAAAGTAATTAAAAAGTCATTTTAGGGTCACAGCATGAACTTTCATTAGAAAATTACGGTCACGCATATTATTATCTAATTTCCCATTATTCACGTAGGGAGTAAGGTAGATCAGGTACTTAGAAAAATAAGCGAAACCAAATATGACTTGAGCTCTTTTATAGGAGAATCAAAGATTGGAGCTAGACAGCTGAAAAGCATAACCTCTAAATTTAATCCTCTTATAGCAGTGCTTAAGGCAAGTTTTAATACATGGATTTTACTCAAAGACTAGGGGTGAATTTATCAATTATCAAACTATTTTTCCTTAAAATCTTGAAAACTTATGAGGTTTTAAAACCCATTTTGAATTTGGTTAGTCTTTTCTCTATTTTCCTCTCCTTGAAAAAGCTGATTTCATAATTCATAATTTATATAATGCTCCCTGAACATCACCACTTTGTGAAAAGCAAAATAATTTCCTAAATGTACTATATATTAATGATCTAATAAACAGATTTTTAAAAGTCATTCTTTCAGGTACCATGACAGTAGTTACCAAACAAAAATTAGTAATGACTGTAACCAGTAAACGCAATACAGGAATGACTCTTGTAGGGCATTTGTAATCAGGCAAATGACAGTTTGTGTATTTTATAGGTGTAAGATTGTAAATATTTTAGCTTTATCTAATTATGAGCTTTTTCATATTCTATTACATAAAAGCTGCCTTCTCATTTCTTTTTCATTTGCCATTACTTAAGATAAATAATAACCCCTAATTACAAAGTTTGCAAAACCGGGAACCAATACCAAGAATCACCACTAAATTAGGATATTCTGGGACTTCCCTGGTGGCGCAGTGGTTAAGAATCTGCCTGCCAATGCAGGGGACATGGGTTCGAGCCCTGGTCCAGGAAGATCCCACATGCCACAGCCTGTGCACCACAACTACTGAGCCTGTGCTCTAGAGCCCACGCACCACAACTACTGAAGCCCGCACACCTAGAGCCTGTGCTCCACAACAAGAGAAGCCACCGCAATGAGAAGCCCACACACCACAATGAAGAGTAGCCCCTGCTCTCTGCATCTAGAGAAAGCCCGCACACAGCAACGAAGACCCAACACAGCCAAAAATAAAAAAGTAAATTTATTAAAAAAAAATAGGACATTCTGTGTTGGAAATCTAGTGTACTCCTGACCTGTAAAGAGTTCACTAAGGGGTATAATCCCACTTGCGCTTACTTTCTATCATTTATTTTGTCATTTACTTTCATTTACTTTTCTTTGCTCTATCATTCCTCTCAACAGTGTAAGTTCTATAATACAAGGTACCTTGCCTTTTTGTTCACACTATACCCCCAGAGTTTAGAACAGTGCTTTGCACATAAACTACTCACATAGTTTTAAAATGACTCATCTTATTTTGGGAGAGATAACTTTTAAAGACAATAAAAGCTCCGTTATTTTTCATTTTCCTGTAATTAAGTACCAAGGAAAGTGATACATCATGCCTAGGCTTATTTGACTCATGCTAAAAGAGCAGTTTATATGTCTTTGAAGCTTTATACTACAGATTTAAATTAATTAAACTTAATGTCTTCAAATACCCCACAAATATTTAAAAGGCAAACTAATTAAGTAAAAACAAGTTGAAAAAACAGCTAAGATCTATGAAAAAAAATTGTTTCATTTTTCTCATGGACTTCACAGGAGTATATACATGCCATTTCATTAAAATAACATATATTTATATATTCTTGGCTTGTATGATTTTTAAGCACTGTGGAACACTATTATACTTGGTAAACTATAATGTTTTCCATAGTCAAAAAGAGTAACAGGGGCTTCCCTGGTGGCGCAGCGGTTGAGAGTCCGCCTGCCGATGCAGGGGACACGGGTTCGTGCCCCGGTCCGGGAAGATCCCACATGCCGCGGAGCGGCTAGGCCCGTGAGCCATGGCCACTGAGCGTGCGCGTCCAGAGCCTGTGCTCCGCAACGGGAGAGGCCACAACAGTGAGAGGCCCGCGTACTGCAAAAAAAAAAAAAAAAAAGAGTAACAGCGTTTTAAGAAATCTTAGAAATCACTTGGTTCCCCTATTGATTTTTATAGATATGAAAACTGAGATCCAAAGTAGCCAAGATCACAAAAACTAGAGTGGACCCAGATCTACTAACTCTCAGCCCAGAGTGAATTTAATGATATCATACTGATAAACAGGAGTGAGAAAGCTGATATAGTACAGAAGATCTTTCTGTATACTACAGCTCTTTACCTATACTGGCACTTACTGACCTTTTCTAATTTATGAACACATTGTAGTGATCTGGTTTGTAAAAAACATATTCAAATTAGCATGGGGCAAACTGCTTCTGGTTCTCAGAAAAAGAACATAGGAAGTAGTACTCTTTTACCAATTTATCATTCTCTTTCTACTAAATAGGCCCCTCAGAGTAACCCTGACGGTCCATGATGTTAATTTCGTGCTCACAATGCTGGTATCATCCTAGAGCTCAGTGAGAGCCTCACAAAATAGTTCAACATTTTGGTGTTTCCTACTGTTTCTCAGTAGCTCTTTTATGAACAGTTCTCTTCCTAGCATTGAACTTATTTTTTTGTTTTTAACTACTCTATTCTAAGCTGCCTGGTCTGCCATTCCAGTGGCACTTTGAGCACTTTGCTGCTAGGAGAAAGAGAGGTTTAGCCTACGATGCTATGTGTAAGGCTTTCTATCAACTCTGGGCTTCAGCAGGTAGAACAGATTCTTCTACAGGCCAACTATGAGTGCCTCTATACAATTCCAGATGTCACTGGTTGAAATCCCAAAGCAGAGAGCCAAAAGCAGGGTCACTATTGTTCAGAACCATATTAAGCAGCTAGGAGGCAGCATTATCATTGCTCCCAACAAAAGCTGGGAAGTTGGAAGAATCCAGAAGATATGGCCCAGAATATTATTGGAGCTTATGGAATTTCTTTGACTGTAAAAGTCTCGCAGAAGTTCCTTTTCATGATATTTTTACTTATTTAGACTTTGTTTCCGTGCAAAAAAGGTCAAAGGCAACTTACACTAAAGGGCATACATATAACCATGGATAAAGTATAAATAAAATGTAGAAAACCAGTAGGGTGGTAATTTTATTGGAATAGAAACCATTTCTTCCAATATAATTCCTTTAAACAAACCAATAAAAAATGTTGAAATAGACCTCAGGTTATTTCTCTTTTTATATTAGGGTACTTCATTCAACATACATGTAGTGATCAAGGCAAAGGATATCAGAGGACTCAGGCTAGGTGGCATGATGGGAGTTGCATGGATTCTGAAGACCATATATGGTTCAAGATCATAGTTAGGTTCTGCCAGTTTCAGATTAATGTATCTAAGCCTTAGTTTCTTTATCCTTAAAGTGAGGCTAAGATCTACTTCATAAATTGCTTTGAACAGCAAACAAAATAACTATACAAGTATAAATAGGATATGAATTTCACTCTCAAGAAGCTTGCAATCTAGGTAAGAAGAAGACTATAATCTAGAGGGAGAAAATGATGAATGTCCTAAGAGTTATGATAACATACTTTGGGAATACAGAAGAAAGAGATTTTCCATCCAGATAGGAACAAGAAGAAAGATCACCTGGAGGGTGATGTGTGGTGTGGGTAGGGTAAGGAGTGTGTCTTGAAAGATGAGTAGTATTTAGTATTGAAGGTGAGCAAGCAAAGTCAAGGAGAGAGGTGATGGTACACAGCTAACAGCCAGCAGAGACAAAAATCACTAATTCTACTTCATAGGATAAAATTAAGGAACAAAATCAATAGAAAACCTACTACAGTTCTATTCAAACCAATATTCAGAGCAAGTTAGAGAAAGTGACTTTTCATATCCAATTACTGTAATGACTGATACTATGGGTTGGAAGAGATAAAAGCCCCGCTGAGGACCACTTTATTCTATACTTGTTCTGAGAGAGTAACTGCCTCTAAGGTAAAGCCCTGGAAGTACGCTGTCCTCCCATTACCCCAAGCCTTGCCAATGATTCTCGCAGAAAGAATGGCTTCAAGCAGAGAATTCAACTGTAGATTTGTGCCTCCAGGTTACCATTTACTTGCCTTTTCCATTCAATCAGGGGCCACCTAAGAGAAAAGGCTCATTCTAATTTCTAATGGAAACAATCTTTGTGGTTCAGTACTCTTTCCAAGTGCAATCACTCGGTTTCACTTTGTTTTTTTGGCAAATGACAGAAGCTTTCAAAACATGTTTGGATGCTGAAAAGGGGGGTTTTTAGTGACTTGTAATCTTTAAAGTACATCTCATCTTTTTAAAATTAAATTAAATTAACAAAGAAAAGAGTCCTAAGGAAAAAATATGCAAGACATCAGGAAGGATCAAAAGATGGAGGTTAGAATGGAGGCAAACAATGAATAAGGTGTAAAATTAAAAGCTCTGCAGCAATTCCAGGCAGCATAAGAGAAATTACTAGAGTTCTCTTTCTCTCTGGTACTTTTTTTTTGGGGGGGGGGTATGCGGGCCTCTCACTGTTGTGGCCTCTCCCGTTGCGGAGCACAGGCTCCTGGACGCGCAGGCTCAGTGGCCATGGCTCACGGGCCCAGCCGCTCCGCGGCATGTGATATCTTCCCGGACCGGGGCACGAACCCGTGTCCCCTGCATCGGCAGGCGGACTCCCAACCACTGCGCCACCAGGGAAGACCTCTGGTATGTTTTTAAAGGGGAAAAAAGTGATTCTCATGGAAGAGTAACACAGAAAGGAAAGAAGAAAACATCTGGCTGTGGGCCATGATTTACCATTCACCACCAAAATGAGACTCTCTTTCTGCTTCTCAAAGTCCATTGCTTTTTCCAAGAAGACATAGGCTCTACTTACACGAAATCAATTATAATGAAGAGACATAAGATAAGGAAGAGATCTAGACAAATAACTCAGAAGACAGGGCCAATACATAAAAGTCAAATTCTACTCTAAAATATTATTGAAACAAAAACTCTGTATAACCAAACTAGCTCTCACATCCTAGCAACAGCTCACTTACCTCAAACAAAACAAAATATAGTAAAATCTAATTATAAAAATTCCTTGCCTTTGTGATTGTGTGTTTTAACTGGTAATGAATCCAAATTTATGCCAATGATATGGACACCCAAGTTCTCTTTTTATAAACAAAGAATCTTATAATAGTATCATCCACCTAGGTGGTTGTGAAATAAAGACAACCCTTTTTAATTCTTTTTACACGAAATGTTAATGGGAAAGGAAAGTAACATTTAGCATCTGCCTGGAAAAAATTTCTTATGAAAACAACAGTACAAGGGTTTTAGAAGGAAAAAATGCCATGTATCTTAAACCAGAAGTCAAATTTAGTTTTACTTAAATGGTTGTGTCTTTGTTCCAACTTCCAACCACGCTTTTTAAAAGGTACATTCAAACTATTAGTTTTCTTGTATACCCGAGTCAAAAAGAAGGGAGACCTGAAAACTATCTAGGTACCAAAATAGGGTAAGAAGGCTCTGATCATAGATCAGAGGTGATCTTGTAATGTTTCCTTCTTCTGGTGTCTTAGAAAGCAATTTCTAAAGGGAATGCAAGTTTCTTTTTGAGATTATGAAATGTGTTCCTGGGACCTCTAAATTCTTTGTGCTGGGAAACATTTTGTTGAATTCACAGAACATTAAGTCTGTCAAGGGTCCTGCACAGACACAGAGGGTATGGTTGGCAGTCAAATTGGACATCTTTGGGATCTTTTAGTACTTTCCAATTTACTAGTTGAGGACTCTGTCCTGAGAATTACCAGTGATGACAAAGTAGTGAAACAAGGATTTCTTACAGTCATGGTATTGTCTGTAAAAGCTTTAAATTTATGGAATCCTTTTTCTTGAGGGTGGGGGAAGGGGAGAAGGAAGATTAGAGAGAAGGATAAGATTCTTGGTTGAAAAGATAACCTTCTAAAGTAAAGGGGAGATGGAGGAGAAAAATTACACCATATATCAAGAGCATTACTTATTATAATCCACATTCTAAAACTAAGTAAATTGTTTATAAATAATGTCTGGATTTTCCCTTGCTAGCACATGTAATTCTTAACTCTGTACTTTCTCCCTCAGAATTACTTGTTCTTTGTCTCAAATAATTTCAAAATCACTTTTGGATGTTGATTTTTTTTTCTTATAAGTAGATGTTATTTTTCAGAGCAGTTTTAGGTTCTCAGCAATATTTAGCAGAAGGGACAGCATTCCCATATATCTCCCTACTCCCTTTTGAAGCTTCCTCCAGTGTCAATATCCCACATCCGAGCGGTACATTTGTTACAAATGATGAACCTACACTGGCACATCATCATCCCCCAACGTCCATAGTTTATTTTAGGGTCCACTCTTGGTGTTGTTCATTCTATGGGTTTTGACAAATATATAATGACATGTAACCACCATTATAGTAGCATACAGAATAGTTTCACTGCCCTAAAAAAATCCTCTGTGCTTCACACATTCATTCCTCCCCTCCCAAAGGATGTTGACATTTAAAAAGTAATTTTTGAAGCAATATATGTTTAAGCATAGACAAGACCTCCCAAATTTTTGACAAGTACTAAATTACCCATTCTTTCCCACTTGAAAAACAAAATAAGTAGTGTTCATCAACAGAAGGCTAATTAAGCAGCAAACAAAATGCTTTCCTAGTAGCAAGCAAAATTAACAAAAAATTTTAGTGTCATCTAAAAGCAAAGAAAATAAGAGACCAAACTGGAAGAGAACAGAATGCAATCAGGACTCTCAGAATTTACACTATGTTTTCCAGTCCTTGGATTCCCTTTTGAGTGCCGGTTCTAGCCATAAGGGGCAAACTTTTTTTCCCACCGCAGGTTTTCATTTTTCAACAGCCTCCTGACCTACTATTTTGCACTTGCATACATTTTCAAAAATCCAGTTCTGGGCACGAAACAGAATTAATGCTCAGGTCAGGAACTTTGTCTTTAGAAGATGAAATAATGGCAATGTTGGCAACCCAAAGTGGGCAAGAGAAGAAAATTAGGTTCTATTTTTTCCCCTTTTTCTCTCTGCAAAACTTCCTTCCTTATTTGATAAGGAGCAGCTAGCTTAAATTTACCGCAAAGTAAATACGAGCAATTCCCTGGAATGAGACCTTTCACACAGAACGTTACATTGGAATGTGACATCAGCATTCCTTTTGAGTCACAGTGTGGTCCCCACCCCTTTCTCCCAAGAAACGTAAGGCCCCCCAAATCAGGGAGCGGCTCAGGTAGGGCCGTGGGTACTGACGCCCGGAGGGCAGCCAGGCAGGAAGCGTCTCCTGGAGCTAAACCACTGGTGACAATCGTCCTTTGGGGATAGCTGCCAAACAGGGAGAACATTTTCTTTGGAAGAGGGAGGCAGTGCTTTGGAAGTCAAGTAATGAATGACCAAAGAAAGAAGAAAAAAGAAAAAACATCATCACCTTTCATGTTATCACCAGCCGCGGGTGCGAAGGAAGCGCATTCAATCAACGCTCACTCTAGAGAGCCTCGGACAGCCTAGCTGGGAGGGGAGGAGGTCTGAGCTGTCAAAGTCACATCAGTGACCCCAAACCACAAAGGCTTAATAAAGTTGAACTTCCTGAGGCAGGAAGAAGTAGTGTCACAGCCTCGCCTTAACGCGCCCTAACCTAATCCTTTTCTTTTAGGGAGGCACAGGCGCAGCTGAAACATCTTAAGGAAAGTTTCGATCACTTCCAACCATTGGACGTGGTTAGACGGGGAGAAATGTCCCGTGCCACCCTCGCGCGCGCGCGCACACGACTCTCCGTCGCTCCCAGGTTTCAGGAGTTTGCGAGGCCGCCGGGGATCCCCTCTACCGGGAGGGTCGGGTACCTGGGCTCCGGGTTCCGGAGACCCAGAGCTGGCTCGCGCCCAGTGGCCCATGCGCCCCACCCGCCGCTGGCAGCCAGAGGGCGGCGCCCCGCGCAGGTGAAGCGGCCGCTGCCCCGCTGCCCCGCTGCCCGCGCCGCCCTACCTTCTTTACTTTGGCCTCCAAGTCCATATCTGTGTGTCAGAGGGGTTCCTCCTGCTGTCCTGGATCTAACACCCAGGCTCGCCTGGCCTCCGGCACCGCTGCAGGTACTAGGGGAGAGCTGCTGGGTCTCCGGGGCCGCTGCCGCAGCCACTCGCCCGGCGCCGTCAAACTTCCGCCGCCCAGTCAGCTACAGACGGCCTGAGGCGGGGACTGGGAACAAAGAGGCCCAGGCAGCCAATGGCAGCCGGGCCCCGCCGGGCAGCCGCCAATCACCGAGCGCCGCACGCACCTTCGCGGCCGGAGCGCGGCGAAGGCAAGGTGAGGGGCGGGGCCCCGTCCGGGGCGGCGCCCTGCAGAGCGCAGTTTGGTATCCCTGACCTGGTCTCTGAGGCTGCCCTGGCCTTCAGCTGACCTGCTGGTGAAGAATTGGAACCCAGCCTACCTCCAGCTGAAGAAGAGCCCTTCCGTTCAGTCAGCTTGTACCTGTTTTTGCTTGGGACCTTGGGTATGTGTCCAGCGGAGAATTATACCACTACTAGCTTCTTGTTTTCTTTTCCTAGCAAAGAGATCGTGGAGATTGTTAGGGATCCTTGTGATGGGTGTTGCACCCTAATTTCACTATTAAGTTGTGGAGATGGCCTTTTCTTAAATGCTTTTCTCCAAGTCCCAAGCACTGACTGGGAATCTCCTCTCACAGCCTTAATGTCAATGAAGATGGTTATGCGTTTTCTGAGCACTTGGTAGTTCAAAGATGAGGATGATGTGAACCACTTCAGGGACAGGTTATGCCATTCCTTTGGAGGTAGAGGCTTGCCCTTTGTCCTTGTTGTGTGAAATGGTGTGAGGGTGCTCATGTGCCTCATGTTTTGATGAAGCAGTTTCATAGACGTAACAAGCAGCACTGAAGTACTAGAGCTGGATACAAATCATGGCCTCATTCAGGAGCAGTTGCAATGAATATACCATTAGCTTGGTGGATCTGAAAGGGATCCTAAGGATTATTGAGTCTAGCTTTCTCATTTTGCAGGGAACTGAGGACCCCAGAGGTATAGGGACCTGCCCAATTTCGTAGTCTCCTGGGGGCAGAGCTAGTGTTCATGAGTCTTTAAGCAATGTCTCCAGCAGGTTTGGGACAGTAAACACAGCCTTTGACTAATTAAAACAGAAGAATCTTTTTTTTTTTCCCCAGTTCATGGTAATGACAGAAAATTATAATGGTCAGATAGCAGGTGACCTCTTAATCTGGCATCTAAATTTAAAAAGGAAAAAGTCCCAAATCATGTAGATATTTAGGTCCAGATTTCTCTCCCCCTTACCTTTGGAAATTTGGTAACTGAAAACACCCCAAATTCATTTTAGCTAACACTTTTAACCCTTTGCTTACTTGGCTATTTATTAATGTTGTTCAACATGAAACCAAGCAAGCCCCGGAAGGACCTTCCCAGGGACAGACCCCTGGTGTCCTCTGCTCCTTGTCTGTAGAAGAGCTTTAGCCACCTAGGCCTTTCCAAGGTTCCAAAGAGCAGATTTAAACAGAGAACTGAGAAAATGCAGAAACAAAGGAAAACAGTAAAGCAAGGCTAAATAATAATAGTTTAATCATAACATAAAGTCAAGGACCTTTAGTTCCTCCTTAAGGGCTATAGATAATATCCTGAACCATATCCTTGAGTTGATTTTGCAGAAAGCAGACCCTCCCCCCCAAGATGAAAACTGCTGACCACCAGCGTGTAGACCCCAGACCAGTTGGAATGAATGAATCTTCAGGGATTCCTGAAACAGCACCCTGATGGTTAATTCACCATTGACCAATCAGAGAATTGTGCACAAGCTGGTCAGGCACCCTGCAACCCACACCCCTGATGTTGCCTTTAAAAACCCTTCTCTAAAAGCCATTGGGGAGTTCCAGTCTTTTGAGCATTAGCTTCCTGTTCTCCTTGCTTGGTGCCTTGCAATAAACACTATACTTCACCACCATCTCATGTCAGTAGATTAGCTTTACTGTGCATTGGATGAGCAGACCCAAGTTCAGTTCAGTAACAGAGCATTGATTTATAATGTGATGTTTTCCTTGTCCTATTAATAAACTAAAAATGGAATGACCAAAATGGTCATGAATTTTTCTTCTCACTCAGTTTAAGTAAAGCTTTCCCATCCTATTTTCCCAAGCCATCCTACAATGTTTGGGCCCCTGCAAAGTTTACCCAGTGTAAGCTCCAATGAGCATGAGGTTTAGTTATGACAAGGCAACTTGATCTTTTCCAGGGAGCTTAAAGTGTCCAGTGAAACAGTTTAAATAAGGCATCAAACAAATGTTGTAACATAAATTTTGGGCTTATTTGGTGAGATTTCAGAGACAACACCAAGAAAGATATCTGGAAACATTTTTTTACCATCATATTTTGCCCTTCTCTCTCTCTTCCCTCTCAACCCTCCCAGCATCACTTTGTGTATCATTGGCAAGGTGAAATGCAGTGATTTCTACCTGGAATCATTACTATGCCAATTATATAGAAGATAACTTTGAGGTAGATAAGTATTAAGTTAGGAGGATTAGATTTCAATTTCTTATTTAGCTATTCAAGTGTTAAGCTAAAGAGATATTAAGGAGTTAGAACTGGCGTTGTTTGATAACAAGATGTAGTTGATAACAGAAAAATGTGTAGAAGATGACACACGTTTCTGGCTTGATCATTTATATAGATGGTTCAGGAAAAGGGAAAATACAGGATGATGGGCAATGTTTTTCTAGTTGTGTTTTCTTGGGGGGTGAGGTGGGGAAAGGGTACAGTTTTTTTTTTAACATCTTTAGTGGAGTATAATTGCTTTACAGTGTTGTGTTAGTTTCTGCTGTATAACAAAGTGAATCAGCTATATGCATACGTATATCCCCATATCCCCTCCCTGTTGCGTCTCCCTCCCACCCTCCTTATGCCACCCTTCTAGGTGGTCGCAAAGCACGGAGCTGATCTCCCTAAGGGTACGGTTTTTAATATATTGGGTTTGAGGTTGGGATATTGAAGTAAGGTATCCAAATATAAATCTTAGAGATGAGACTTGGACTGCTATGGTAATTTAGGAGTCAACATCTTACATAGACAAATAATTGAAAGCCATGGATGGAGTAAGATCAGCATGGGAGATTGCAAAATAAAAGAATATCAAAGACTACAATTGAGCAAAGCTGAGTAAGAAAAGCACAGAAAGGAGTTGAGGGTTAGTCAGATGGTAAGAAAAAAAAATTAGAGTCCCAACAACTAAGAGAAGAAATTCAAGAAGGAATTCATCAACAATGTCAAATTGTGGAGGTGTCAAATTCTCATTGGATTTAACAAAAAGGAAGTCATTGGTAAACTTGGGAAGTGATAGCTATATCCCATGTGAAATAGGCTGTGGGCCAGACTGAGGCAGCAACAATTATGGAGAGTTAGAAGGAGTAACCAATGATTTTAAGGAGGTAGAAAATATTGGAATTGAGTGGTTGAATTGAAGGGAGGGAGGATGAGTATAGAGTGACTCTTAGGAATCTATTTTGGTAACTGGTATGATGGCTGTAAATCACTCAAGATAGGAAACAGGAGGAGGAAGTTTGATTGAGAAAGATGAGGGGTTTCATTTGTATGTAATGATTTTTCAAGGCCAATTGGATCTGAGTTTGGCAGTCAAAAGAAACATCTGGGCTGGAGATACAGATGACTGATTATAAATATGCAGGCATACACATCTACATATACACATGTGCATATAAACACACACACATGGTCAACATACTGTAAACACTAGGAAAAGGAAACACCAATTGGAAAGTTTTCTATACCAGGTAAGGTAAATTTTCAAGATAAAGATGACTGTACCTGTCTCCTCAATTATTAATGTGGTCCAAAGTGGCCTCTTTAGTGAATATTAATCATTTATTAACACCTGTTAGAGGAACTCCTGTGCTACTGACATAGCTATTATTGCTCATTAGCAGCTTGTATAGGATTACACATTGTTCTATAGGGATATACCAACATTTCTCAGAGCAAACTATTACCTGTAAAAATTTTTTTAATTGACTAGGCATTAGGGATTGGCTAAGCAAATAATGGATGATTCACATGATAGGTTTATATTAAATTGTTTTGTAACAGTAAACAATTATAATGTTATAGGAAAAAAATAGAATATAGAATTTATGTAGACTGTGCTCACAACTATGCAAAAACATCATGCACAGAAAAGAAACATGAGGAAAATTCACTAAAATGTCAGCAGTGGTTTGTCTATGATTGGTGGGTCCATAGGGATTCCTTCCTTCCTTTAAAAAATATTCCATGATGATCATGGCATATTTATTAATGGAAAAACCTTATTTAAAAATATATTATAGTGAGTCCCCTACATACGAATGAGTTCCATTCCCAGAGCACATTTGTAAGTCCAACAAAGTTAGCCTAGGTACCCAACTAACACAATCAGCTATACAGTACTGTACTGTAATAGGTTTATAATACTTTTCACACAAATAATACATTAAAACAAATACAAAAAATAAAGAAAACATTTTTAATCTTACAGTACAGTACCTTGAAAAGTACAGTAGTACAGTACAACAGCTGGCATACAGAGTCTGGCATCAAGTGACAGGCAAGAAGAGTTACTGACTGGAGGAGGGACACTAGGTGGGAGATAGTAGAGATGAAGATCATCAGCAATAGGAGACGGAGGGCAAGCTGCAGTTTCACTCACCTGACATTGATGGCATGGGTTCTGGTTCCTTGCTGGATTCAATTCTACCCTCTTGAAAAAATGATCCAGTGTTGTCTGGGTAGTAGCTCTTTTTTTCTCATCATAGATGACACGGTAGCCCTGGATTGCGTTCTGAACAGCTGCTGCAACCTTCGTGTACAATTCTACGTTCGGTTCCTGTGCCTCAGAAACTAACAGTGCCTCCTCAAATAAAGAAAATCCCCTTGCTATTTCCTGCATCGTGAATCTCTTAGTTCTTCAGTTACTTCTTCTTCCTCTTGTCTCTCTTCGTCCTTTCTATGGGCCTCCAATTCCATCAGGTCTTCATTAGTAAGCTCCTTGTATTGCACAGCAAGGACGCATCTTTGAAATTTCCCAACTTGAAGGTTCCTATGTAGGGGACTTACTGTATTCAAAGCATTTTAGGAAGATAGGGCAGTGACAGCATAATTTTTCAATCTGCCTGAAAATCTACATTAAAAAAAAAAACAGATCAACTGGTTAGCAAAACTGAAAGCTGTGGACAACCTTTACAATAAAACTGGGTGAGAAGGTATGTCCATAAATCCCCAAACACAAGAGGTAAGGACAAACCACCAAGAGCCACAAGACATGCATGTATAAAAAATTCTGTCGGGGGAGGGAGGGAAGCAATAAGTTGGTGTCCGACGGACAGGAAAATTCAAGATGTTATCCTCCAGTTACTCATTTTAAAACATTGCAGGCCAATTTTCTAACAGCAACTGAAACAGTGAAAAGTGACTGAAGAGGCTGAAGCAATCTCACCCTATGATATCTCAAAACTAACCCACCAGGACTCCTTTCTAGGAGAGAATCCCACAACAAGAAACTTTGTCGAAGGAAATCAAAATCAAGTAGGATGGGGCAGAAGAGACAGTGGAAAGTGAAAGGCTAGAGGAGCTCTCTCCATTAGAGTAGCCAGTAATCACATGTAGTTGTTTAAAATTTAATTAGATTAACTAAAATTAATTAAAATTTAAAATTTAGACATATTTCAAGTGCTCAACAGCCAGAAAGGGGAACAGAGTCAGGAAATCCTAAAAGTCCTGCTGTATTTTTAAACACTCCATAAAAACAAGGGAAGATGGAGCTCTCTCAAGTTGGACATGGTTTTCTGAACCCTGCGTCATTGTAAAAGTTTAGGAAAATTAATATCACATAAAAATAGGTAACAGTAAATGTTATATTAAGGTCAAATCCAATACAAGATTATAAGAAAAGAGAGAAAACAGAGCAGAATAACTTCCCTACAGATAAAGAAAGAATGTCAGAAAGATGTGTCCACAAAACAGAACAAAACTATAAGCTATTACTTAAAACAAGTTAAAGACATTACAAAGTTAATGCATGTCGTGAAAGAACCACACAGATCAGAGTTAGAAAAACTCAGAAGTGAGGTGATAGAACTCAGGAAAGAATTAGAAATGAAGAAAATAATATTACATAGATGAAAACTAAAGTGAAAAGAATACTAGGCCAAAAAACTGATAATGCCTACAAACAATGGATAGTAAAAATTCTTTTTTCTAACAAAATTAAAAAATAATGAAGACAGAAATATAAAGTTTTCTAGAGAATGTAACAAATATTGAAAATAAGATAAAGAGATCAAACATATGGATGATAGGAGTCTCTGAAGAAGAAAACCAAACCAAAGGAACAAACACTAAAAAACTGTGATTCAAGAAAATTTTCCTGAATTAAAAAAAAATGATATGAAACTAGATATTGAAAGATCATACTGCATACTTGAGAATATATTGTCTCAAAATAACCAGCACAAGACATATTCTAGTGAAGCTACTGGGCTTTGAACAATAGGAAAAAAATCCTTTGGGTATCCAGCTTTAGGAAGGGATGTGACTTACAAGGGGAAGACAATTATATTAACATCACACTTTTTCTACAGCAATCCTCTAAATCAGAAGTAGAATAACATATTTAAGCTATTCAAGAAAGATAGTGTAAACCAAGGATTTTATATGAAGTGACTTTCAAGTGTAAAGGGCACAAAATTTTATAAACATAGAACTTAGGAAATACAGTTCACATGAGCCCTTCCTGAGGAATCTTCACATGGCTGTTTCCTCTGTGTCTGAGTCTAAATCTCTCCTGTCTCTCATGAAGACACCAGTCATTGGATTTAGGGCCAACCCTAACCTGGTATGACTTCATCTTAACTAATTACATCTATAAAAACCCTATTTCCAAATAAGGTTGTATTCTGAGGTTCTGGATGGATATGAATTTTGGGGGGACACAATATGACCCACTACAGTGGGGGAACAAAAGTAACATACCCACAATAAAACTGCTACTTGGAAAAAGCAGGAGCAATCAGTGGCCATTGTTCCACAGCAAACACTATATCTTGCAGAATTAAGAATATAAGAACTAAATTTACTTCTACTGTAGATGCACTGGATTATTACTTCTGGAAAACTCTTCCTTATCCAGTGTTCCCTAAGGTGAATTTCTAGAAAGGCATTGATTGAGGTTTTCCTTCTGGAGAGCTGTGCTAGCATACGCATCTTTCTGGAGGACTGAGGTATTTGGGATAACATAATACCTTTTGCCAGGCTTGAGACTTAAGGTAACTATACGCCTGTCATTTTTATTTCAGGGGAACTTTAATTCGGCATTTCTGAAGCATGAAACCAATGACATTTTGAGCGAGATAATTATTGATATTTGTTGCAGGGGTTTGTCATGTGTATTGTAGACTGTTTAATAGCATTCCTGGCTTTAACCCACTAGATGCCAGTAGCATCCCTCCCCAGTTGTGACAACCAAAAATGTCTCCAGACATTGCTAGATGTCTTCTGTGGAGCAAAATCATCCTCAGTTGAGAACCACTCAGCTTTAAATGATTCCAGAAATCTATTATCTATTGCTGTGTAACAAACCACCCTAAAACTTAATGGCTTTACACAATAAGAACAACAAATTTATTTTGTGAGCAAATCTGCAGTTTGAGCAGGAAAGGCCAGAATCCCTTGTCTCTGCTGCATGCATTATCAGCTGAGATGGCTGAACTGGAGTACAAAATGGTTTTACATGACTGGCATGTTGGTGCTGGACCTCAGTGATGTTTGTAGGGGGGAGCCTCAGTTCCTCTCCAGCTAGGGCCTCTGTGAGCTGCTTGGACTTCTTTACAACTTGGTGGCTGAGTTTCAAAAGCAAGTGTTCTAAGAGAGTTAGGTGGAATTTATGGCATTTTTATGATCTGGCTATGGAAGTCACATAGTGCCACTTATATCGTGCTCTGTTGTTTGAGATAATCATAAAGATCTGCTCAAGTTTAAGTGGAGGAGACATAGACCCCACCTTGATGGGAAGAGTATCCAAATCACAATTTAAGAAGAGTATATAGGATGGGAGATATTGTTGCAATCTTCTTTGGAAATTATCATCTTCTACCTTCTACCCTATTGTCAAAAAAACTCACATCCCTTCCACATACCAAATATAATTATTTCATTCTCCAAGATCTTCAGGTCTTCTCAGTACAAAGTCTATTATCTGTCATCTAAATCAAGTCTAGATGTGGATGATACTCAGGTGTGGTTAATTGGTTACAGCTCTTTGAATACCATTCCTCTTGATCTGAACTAAAGAAACAAGATATCTGTACCTCACACACACTTAATATATAGTGGGCCAGTCCTAGAATACCTGCTGTAGACAATCCCTTTCAAAAATGGGTAAAACAGGAGGCATATAACAATCACTGTTCCATAGCAGTTCTGAAATCCAGCCAGGACCATGTTGTGACTTTCTTGATTAGGACTCATTTCTACTCCCTGGCAATTGTTCTTCATGGATCTTGGCTCCACTCTCTGGAATCTTGGCTCTGTTCTCTGAGGCATTCTTCCTTTTCCATCAAAAGTACTCCATGTTTGCTTTTGAGTCATTGTCTCAATCTGCTTCCTGAATGCAAAAGTTAGGAATCCAGAGCCCTCTTTGCATTTTGTACTGACTCTGTCCCTTTCAGTCCAAGCTGATATAATTATTTGAAAAATTATGTGTGTTTTCTTATGTGTCAATGTGTAATCTATTTTATTAAGCCAAAGTCGTATCCACAAACCTCTCTGATACTATCCTTTCTTTATCTTGTCCTGCCAGTGTGAAATTTCCATGAGATATTACATTTAGTATTCTTAGAAGCTCTCTATTTTAAATGCAGAAGATTTCTGAGGTACACCCTTTAAACCCTTGGGGGCCTTCCATCTGTCTAAAAGTTTATATATTAGTCACTCTGTTAAACCTTTCTGATGTCTTAACAAAGGCTGTTACACACCAACCTGGATTTGATCTTTACCCAGAAGTCATTTCTCAATTCTTAATTTAAAAATTATTTGACATATGGAAATGTTGGGTACGGGAAACAGTTTTACTTTTGAACGCAGACAGTACCAGTCCCTTTTTGTTTAACAGTGCATTTCAGTCTTTAGTTCATCTCTCTTCTCACATTTTATCATAGATGGTAAAAAGAAGCCAGATGGCACTTTCGATATTCTTCAGTCATCAAGTTCTAGGTATTTTCTGTTTTCTACATTATTGCAGACAACAGTCTTGGCAAACTTTCTGCCACTACATAACAACTGCTTTCTTTCTTCCAGCTTCTAGTAACACTTTCATACTTTCCTTTAAGCCCTCACTGACAGCTTCCTTTAGCTTCAGATAACTGTCGCCTAGAAGCCCATTAGACTTTCAGATAGTATCCTTAAGGCCCCTTAAGTTTCTTCTCACTTCTTCCCAAAGCCAGTGCCACCTGTTTTAGATTTTTTTTGGGGGGTGGGGTGGGGCAGGACCCTACTTCCAGTGCTCAAAAGCTGTTGTTGTATTTATTGCTTTGTAACAAAGCACCCCAAAGTTAGCTGCATAAAACAGCCATTTTAGTAGGGTTAAAAATTATGTGGGCCAAGAATTTGGAGAGAGCATAGTGGGAACGTAATGTTCCATGGTGCCTGGGGCTTTAGCTGGAAGTCTTAAAGGCTAAGAATGACAAAATGGTTGGGGAACAAAATTCTCTGGAGGTGTCTTCATATGTCTGATTAATGATTGATATTGACCAGTACTATCAGCAAGAACATCTAAATATGTCCTCTCTATGTGTTTTTTCTGCATAGGCTAGTTTGAACTTCCTCACAGCATGGTAGCTGAATTCCAAGATCCCAGAGAGCAAGGTGGAAGTGCATGGCATCTTTCTGAAGTAGCCTTGTGCTCAGTAGAGGGTTAACTCAGCAGACCTGGGTTGTTCAAACCCTGCACATTCCAAATATAAGATTGGCTTTAATTGTCACCTAGGAGATAACCTCTAAACCTTTGGAATATCCTTCCTGAGAAAAAAGTCTTTGTATATCTGGAGACTTAGGATATACTAGATGGTTTATATTAAAAATGTGACTCATGGTAAGGGCCTTGGACTGTGCTGTATCAATTCGACCTCTTGAGGGACTGTAGACTGAGTAACTAAGATCCATGCCTATGTGAATGACTACTAATAGTAACAGTGGACACCAAGGCTCAGGAGAGCTTCCTTGGTTGGCAATACTTCATGAATATTGTCACACATCATTACTGGGAGAATTAAGTGCTGTCCTTATAACTCCACTGGGAGAAGACAACTAGAATCTCATGTCTCTACTGGATTCTTCCCTATGTGCCTTTTTCCTTTGCTGAAATTAATCTGTACCTTTTCATTGTAATAAAACATAACCATGAGTATAACAGTTTTTCAGAGTTCTATGAGTCTTTCTACTGAATCATTGAATCTGAGAGTGGTCTTGGGGACCACAGACATAGGAAAAGGCTTTTTTCTGTTACATCATGTTTGACGCTTTTGCTGGAAGACTTGAAACCTGAGGTTGTCTCAATGGTTAGGGTTAGAATTATCGGAGGGTGTTTCATGTGTCTAGCTGATGATGGCTGGTGCTTAGGACTATCAACAAGAACATCTATAAATGGTGTCTCCATGTGTTCTTTCAGCATGAGCTAGTTTGAACTTCCTCACATATGGTAGCTGGGTTCCAGATTAAACATCAGAGAGCAAGGTGGAAGTGATTGACATTTTTCTGAACTAGCCTCTTAAGTCTCATGCATAGCTTTCACTAAATTCTGTTGGTCAAGGTAGTCACAAAGGTCCACTCAGGATCACGGGGTCATAGACTTTACTGTGCAATAGGAAGGATGTCAATATCACATAGCAAGAATATAGCATGGAAGATATTTTTGTGGCCATCTTTGGAAAATACAGTCTGCCACTCTTGTCAAGTAAAATCTTCGTATCTCTAGCCTGTAGCCATAGATTTGATCTCTTAGCAACAAGTTTGGGTTTCTATCTACCCCCTCTAGCCTCAATTTAATTGCCTGCTCTAGGCCACTGTCCTCAAACAGAGATAATAGAAAGCTTCACCTTGCCACAGGGCTAATCCCAGGTTACTGTGGCTTGAAATGAGGGTTTTGGAGAGTAGTCTAGTAGGGAGTACTCAGGAGATAATTTGGTGAATCATGGGAGATTAAATCTTCCCCATTTCTATGATTCCTTCTGAAAGCACCACTCTAAGCCAACACACTACATTTAGTATGGGACAAAGTGTTCAGTCTTTGTAATGAGCAGAACACATGATTTTTTGACCTTCTGCTATTTTGGATTTCTGGCAACAGGTGGAAAGTGCTTCTCTTAAAAACACTGTTGATTGATCCCAAGGGATCCTTTCTTCTTTCTGATGAGCCAGCTTGGATCCTACCTTATCTCTGTCTTGTAACTTATGAAGACTTCAAGATGTCACACATACGCTCCAATACACTGACATTTGCTATGAAATTCTTTTAAGTGACAGCCTTGATGTGTATGGCCTGTGTCCTAACAGAAAACTGGAAAGAAATTTGACCAACTTTCTTAATATCATTTTCAAAGAATTGTATCTCATTGTCCCCTCCCTCCACCAACAGAATCACATATTAAAGTCTTTCCTTTGCAATACCCCATTTTCAGATAGTAATTTCTCAATGTCTTGCCATTATCTAGTTGCATAGGACAGAAACATAATTTGAACCAGTTTAAGCCAATTAGGTTTATTGACTTTATTATAATTCTTACTCTCTCTCTCTCTCTTTCTCTCTCCCCCGCCCCTTGCAGTATTTCAGGTTCATTCTCTCAGACAAGCTTCTCCATGTCATGGGTGACAAGGCTACAGATAGTTCAAGCTCATATCTTTCATAACCAAATAAAATAAGGCTCTTCTTTACAAGTTCAATTTTGAAAAATTCTGGGAATGATCTGTGATCGATCAAGCTTTCTTTTCTTATTATACTAAGGAGTCACAAGGTGTTATTATCTATTTAAGTCCCTTATAATCTTAAGGAAGATACTGGCACAAAATACTCATTTTTCTGTTCTAGGAAAAAAACATTTTTCTTTTGTTATTTTGGTTGAGAAAACTCCATACTATTGCACCAATATTTAGTAATATTTATTTTTACCCTAAACCTAGAGCACTGAATAATCCCTCTTGAATTGCTGGATGAATTTAGAAATGATGTAAAAAGCAGAAATTATCTGTTTCTCCCACAAGTCATTGTTAAATGTTAATAATAATGCTAAGTATATGCTCACTACTTTCCTAGGCAAACAAGGAAAATGTGATGTAAAAGATAGGGTTGTAAAATAAAAGGATGAGACATTATAGCATTGGAGTTTATTGGGGTAATTGGCTAGGAATCCCTGTGTGTCCTGTAATGGAGAATTTCACATCATTTTTAGAATAGATATTTTCTTGGGGGCAAATGCAGTGAGTGCTGAATGGTATTTGGGGAATTATTGTCTATGGCAGCATGCTCCCTGGGTAGAATAATACCTTTTAGGAATAGGCAATGGGGGCTTTTTTAGTTTTGCTCAATAATTAAAACAGCTGTGGAAAAGAACCATGAGCACTGCCATAGACTAAATGTTTGCGTCCCCCCCGAAATTCATGCTGAAACCTAACCCCGATGTGGTAGTATTAAGAGGCTGGCCTTTGGGAAGTGATTAGGTCATGAGGGCAAAACTCTCATGAATGGGATTAATGCTCTTATAAAAGAGACCCCAGGGAACTCCCTTGCCCCTTCAGCAATGTGAAGACACAGGGAGAAGCAGGCTTTCACCAGACACCTAATCTGCTAGTGCCTTGAACTCAGACTTCCCAGTCTCCAGAGCTATGAGAAATAAATATTTGTTGTTTAAGCCACCCAGTCTATGATATTTTCATTATACCAGCCCAAAAGGACTAAGAAAAGTATCATGCAAAATTAAACAAATATTATTGTCTTACATTCTTTTAACTATTTTAGCAGTTTATATTCTAAACAATGTAATTATGGTTTTTCTAGTACAGTGTTTTAGTACAGAAAAAGACAATTTGGCTTGTACATAAGACACAGTACTATGTGCAATTCCTATACAGCTCAAAGCTCACAGATATTTTAATTCTACATTAATTATAACACAATACCTTGCCTTAAAGGAGTATTATTACTTAATAGTAAAATCATAATTTTACTTTATAGGAAAATATTCTTCTATCTAATATATTGTCATTTAATAAATTTTCTTACCTTAAAAGTTTACACAGATCTCATTTTTTTTAAACTGATTTTCCTTGGGTATACCATTTCCTGAGAGCTCAGTATGTTATGGCTAATGGAAATGTTGTACTTTGAAGACTGCCTCTTAACCATAGTATAAGTATGAGTCTCTGGTAAGCCTAAGTGTGAACACAAGCTACTAATTTATTTTTCATAAGTTGAATCAGTCCTAAAAAGGGATGACAACAGCCTATTGGTGACTATTTTAGTGTCATGCTTGCAGTAATAGCAGGGTAAGGAGGAAAATCAATTATAGTTCTGAAAGAGATGTAGATTTTGTTCACTTAAAACTCAGGCTTTTAATCCCTGGACAAAAACCTAGCCTGGAATGCATTCTAAAAGGCATTTCTTCTACCATAAGAGGATGTAGTAACTCCTAGACGCCTATCATTTAAACAAAAGGATTAGTCAAAATAATGATGTGAGAGATATGCCAAATAAGGCCAACATGTTCTTTTTGAATATGTGAAAAGGAAATTGCTCAATAAAATTTCCATCGTATCTCATCTGTTTTTGATAGGTCATAGAAGCTTATCAGTATTCATATGCACACAAGACATTCCAAGAGTATCAAAGGTGAATGAATTAATTGACTGGTATGCTTCTCCTTAAGACTCAAGTTCTCTGTAACCTTAAAAAATAAACACCTATACATATTCAAAATAGGTATACAGTTAATTTTGTCCTGGTGCTTCTGCTTTTGGTGAATAAAAGGAAAGAATGTTACATTTCACTGCCTACAGCAGGCTACTAATTCCATTCAATTTAATTCAACTCAGTTCAATTTATTTACTACTGAGAGCACATTCCTCTCCTAGTCGATATGGTATATAGCCCAAAGATGTAAGACTATCCTCTTTTTCTCAAGTCCTAGAGTGAAAGGAGTGAATGCATAGTAAGAAATAGTTAAATATCAGTTCACTTATTCAATTAATGCAAGTTATAAGTGATAGACAGCAAGTGCTATAGACTTTAGAAATAAGATGTTATAAGCACATTTACAAAGCTCTGCTTATAACTGCAAACTTCTGGAAATAAGCAACATGCTCAATATCATTGGAGAAGATAAATAAGTTGTTTATATTCACACAATGGAATTTAACATTTAGAATGAATGAACTGTGGCTACATGCATCAACACTAGTGAATCTTATACATAATATTGGGGTGGAACAACCAGGTAGCTCCATTTAGGAAAAGATGCAGTTAGAGCGAGTCCTTGTACTACGCACTGATATAAACTCAAAGATTTAAATGAAATTATGTAAGTACTGGAAGAAGACATAGGACTTGATAAAATTACTTGATAAAGTAAGTACTTGATAAAATTAAATTAGGAAAATACTTTGTACCTTTGATTAAAAATCCAGAGCTATGTTAAAACTGTCAAAACTAGTTACATTTAAAAAAATTTCTTGGTGGCAAAACTACAATACCCAAGGTGAAAAGACAAATGACAAATCAGAGAAAAATTGCTACTCATGTAAGTCTAAGAATTAATATGCTAGGAATTAATTTGAAAAAGTATCAATAATTTAAGAGAAAAATGTGCAAAAGACATGAAAAGCTATCTCACAGAAAAGACAGACAAATGGCTTTAAACATAAGAAAAACATACGCAACTTTAATTATAATACAATAGATGCATTTTACACCTATTAAATTAACAAAAATCTAAGTTTAATGAGATAGAGGGAAACAGGCACTTATATATCATTGGATGAGCATAAAATAGCACACCCTTTCTGAGGGGCAATTTGGTAATGCCTGTCAAAATTATAAATGTATTTCCCCTTCGACCCAGGAGTCCTACTCACAGGAATTTATCCTACAGAAATATATGCACACAGAAAAAATATGGCATATGTTATTATCTGCAACATTGTACTAGTAAAAGATTAGAGAATATCCAAGTGTCCATTAGTAGAGGACTAGTTATAAAACTATAGTAGATGGACACCATGGAATGTTATGAAGTTATAAAAAAGAATAAGAAAGTGCTCCAAGATTTGTATGGAAAGATTTATATGTGACGTCAGGTCCTTTATAAATTAAAAAGGTGGGGGGGGTGGCGAGTAAGAATACAATTTTATTGGAAAGATTCAAAAGAAGCTGATAGGAGTGATTACCTATGGGGACAAC
This sequence comes from Mesoplodon mirus, assembly GCF_964341445.2. Taxonomy (NCBI): domain Eukaryota; kingdom Metazoa; phylum Chordata; class Mammalia; order Artiodactyla; family Ziphiidae; genus Mesoplodon; species Mesoplodon mirus. The sequence continues at coordinate 82,050,559 of NC_138985.1, read as the reverse complement.
CTAGAGGGGGACATAGGTTGGCTGCAGCAGGGAGGAAGTCAGGCTTTCAGTATTTTGTATTGTTTTGTTTTGCTTTTTGAACCACGTATGTAATACCTACTCAAGTTAACTGACAGACCCATGATGATAAGAAGGAACAAAATACAGAAGAATAAATACATTATGATTGCTTTTATGTGAAGTTAAAAAAAGACAAAATGTAGCAGTTTATTATTTCAGGAAATATACATGAATGATAAATTCTGTGAAACAAACCAGGAAGTAATAAACATAGAATTTAAAATAGTGTTTACCAGGTTTGGGGAGCAGGGGATAGAGGTATAGAACGAGGAGAATACAGTTTTAGAAGGGAAAAAGGAAGGAAGGAAGGAAGGAAGAAAGGAAGGGAGGGAGGGGAATATAGAAAAGAAAAAGAAATAAGAGATCAGTGAGGACTATAGGAGTTTAGTAAGACTTCTTGGAAGAAGAGGAGACTTAAACTGGTTCTTGAAGAGTGTGAATTCCAGTAAATGTAGTTTACATTAATGTATTATTATAGTTTACAAAACTTTGCATACACATGATGTCATATTGAGTCTCATACTGAGGCAGAGAGTCTGAGAGCAGGCATTCAATAACATAGCCAAGGCACAGAGGATGTGAAGGCATAAAACGTTGAGGAATTAACCTAGCTGGGCAGTTGGACTGGCAGTAATGAGTAATAGTCTAATAGATTCACAAGGGTTGATTATAATGGGATTGGGAGCTTATCTCAGAAGCCATTAAATGTATGTTTGTTTGCAGACAAAGACAGATCCAAGAAGTATTTGAGAGTTGAACACAGCAGCATTTCTTAGGCCTTACCTAACACTGCCTCTAGCCTTAAGGCTTATCACCAACAATCATCTACAGGAGTAACATCTCCCAATCCAGCTGTGCAACCAGGTAGATCCATTGATTATTTAGGAGTGTGTTGTTTAACTTCTGTATGTTTGTGAATTTGTCAAATTTCCTTCTGTTATTGTGATTTTCTAACTTTGTTTCATTGGAGTTGGAGAGCACACTTTGTATGATTTCAATTCTTTTAAATCTGAGACCTAACATATGATCTCTCCTGGAGAAGGTCCCATGTACATTTGAGAAGAATATATATTCTGATGTTGAGGGAGTGTTTTATATAGAAGTTCTGTGTCTGTTACTATGTTTATAATTTGATCAAGTTTCTATATCCATGTTGATCTGTCTAGTTGTTATGTCCATTATTGAAAATGGGATATTGAAGTGTCCAAAAATTATTGTTGAATTGTCTATTTCTCCCTTCAGTTCTGTCAGTTTTCCTTCATGTATTTTGAAGCTCTGTTGTTAGTTGCATACATATTATTGTTGTTTTATCTTCTTAATGAATTGACCCTTTTATCATTATGAAATGCCCTTTTTGTCTCTAGTAACAATTTTTATCTTAAAATCCATTTTGTCTGATAATAGTACAGCCACTCCAGCTCTCTTTACTTACTATTAGCATTTGTCTTCTGGGACAAAGTAGTGTATAGAAAAGAGGAGGAAACTAATGTTTATAAAGCTTCTAAAACTTCCTGAACTATGCAGGAAAATTCCCATCTAAGCAATTTTCTTTAACTGAGGATGATAATGCTTTCCAGGAATGAATACTTTCTGGCTTACCTCAATGTTGTTATTATATAATGAAGTCCTAAGTTTTGATAGAGAAGGTATAGAGTTTTTGAAAAACCAGGAAAATCTCATTCTATTACATGAAAATTCGTAAAAATCATTCAATTGCATAACTACTTAAATACTGATGGGCCATGATTGTGTTTATAGTTCAACACAATAGACCATGTATAGCCTTTAGGAACATATTATTTGAAATATGACTGATGTAGAAAACACATACACACTTTCACTCACATCCCTCAATAAATAATTGATTTAGGTATGTATACAGATGGTCCCCTACTTACAATGGTTTAACTTATGATTTTCAACTGTATGATGGTGCAAAAGCGATATACATTTCAAACCATACTTTGAATCTTGAATTTTGATCTTTTCCCTGGCTAGTGATATGCATTAGATCTTCTCTGGAGATGCTGGGCAGTGGTGAGCCTCAACTTCCAGCCAGTCATGTGATCACAAGGGTAAACAACTGATAAACTTACAACCATTCTGTACCTGTACAACAATTCTGGTTTTTTACTTTCAATACAGTATTCAAAAAACTACATGAGATATTCAACACTTTATTATAAAATAAGCTTTGTATTTGATGACTTTCCCAACTGCAGGTTAATGTAAATGTTCTAAGCACGTTTAAGGTAGGCTAGGCTATGATGTTCAGAAGGTCATGTTCATTAAGTGTATTTTTGACTTGATATTTTCAGCCTACAATGGATTTATTGGGTCGTAACCCCATTGTAAGTTGAGGAAGATCTGTGTTAGTCTTCTATTGCTGCTGTAACAAATTGCCACAAATTTGGTGACTTAAAAGATACAAATGTATTATGTTACAATTCTGTAGGTCAGAAATCCTATGGGGGTCTCACTGGACTAAAAACTAAGGTGTCAGCTGGATGCATTCCTTTTTGGAAAGTCTAGGGGAGAATTTATTTCTTTGCCTTTTTCAGTTCCTAGAGGCTTCCTGAATTCCTTGGCTCATGGATCCCTTACTCCATCTCCTGACCCTGCTTAAGAGAGCAACTTAGCATCTCTCTGACCCTGCTCTCATCACATCACTTTCTCAGACTACATGTGGGAAAGGTTCTTTCCTCTACTGGGAAAGGTGATTAGACTGGATTCATCTCGATATTCTAGGGTAATTTCCCCATCTCAAGGTGCTTAACCTTAATCACATCTGAAGCTTTTTTTTTTTCATGTAAGATAACCTATTCATAGATTCTGGGGATTATGACATGAATATCTTTGGGGACCTTATTGTGCCTGTCACAGTAGGGAAAATTAATGAATTCTAAAACCATTAAATAAATGGTTGATGGGGAATACAGATTATATGCAGGTCCCCAAAGAAAATAAGTTAACTTTAAAACTGAGAGATTAGCTCATCTCCCCTTTAACTCAGTAATCCCATTTACTATCACTAATAGTGGGACATCAGACATGATATGCCTTTCTATGTGATGCACAGTGTTGTCCACAGTATCACCTAGGAAGAATTCCTGTTAACAGTATAAACCTGAACATAATTCAGGAGGTTCAGTTTTACCCTCCAGTATATAGGAAATACAGGAGATAGAGGGTTAATTTAAAGGATACCACAAGGAAATGAACAAAGCAGGGATATGTAATATTCTACAAGACAACTTGTCTCAAGTCTGTATTGTAGAGGAAAAAGGAAGAGGGAGTTGTAATTGTTTTAGATTAAGGGAGACAACAACTAAAGACAATGCATGGTTCTTGATTAGCTCTTGGTTTGAAAATAAAAACAGTTATAAAATATGTTTTGGAAATAAGTAGCAGTATTAAAATTTAGACTGGGAAATAGATGACATTAGGAAGTTTTCTAAATTTATTAGATGTGATGACAGTACTGTTAATAGGTAGGAGAATGCTCTTATTTTCTATAAATGCATGCTAAAGCAGTTAGGTTGAAGCATCAGAATATTTATAATTTATTTTATAATGGTTCAAGAAGAAAACATATATAGAAGAAACAAATACGGCAAAGTGTTAACGATATAGAGTCTCTGGGTGATATTTTGGTATTTCTACTTTTCTATATTATTAAACATTTTCATGTTAGTAAAACTTTAAATATCTAATATAAAAGTACATATACACATAACTTAATTGCATTATATCCTGTTGGAGATAATGAGGTTGTCATTACAGAAATAATGTCATCTGCAGGAATAATTAGAAAAAGGAAAAAGTTTAAGAAATAAATGTTTGTCAGCTTCGTCTAGTCTCATCTTTTCTCATTGTTCTAGGGGGACAGACTATTTTTCCTCTCATCTTTTTTTTAGAAGAGAGAGAGAGAGTTTCTAGAGTCACTATAACATGATGAATTTTTTAGAACATTCAGTTGTTTTTTTCAGTATTCTTGGAGGGCTCACCAAACCTTATACAATCTATATGTTGGGCTCCAATGTGTCCTAGGCAGATAACCAGTCCCAATTCTTGAAATGGGAAGAGCATGTTTCATTCATTTATCATGTGATAGAGCTGCCAGTGCAAGAGACTACATGGAGTTCAGTAAACCACAGACCACTGACTCACTTGAAGGATGCATCTGAACTTACCTCAATCAAGAGGGTCAAGCATTCAATAAACTTCTACTGCCGTGAGGTACCTCGTCTTCTTGATGAGTGAATGACACTGCTGGAAAAGCCCTTGTGATGATGTAATGACAGCTAAAAGATACTTGCTGAGGGCTCGCCAGACAGATATTGCAGGAGTTGTTGGAGACCCCTGGTGGCAACATAAAGGAAAAACAGATCACCACAAAATTCCAGACTTTTTAGTTTGGAAATCAGAGTAAATGGAAACTGAAACCAACTTCTCTAAGTCTCATTTACTTCTCTGACTTTTCCATTTCATTTTTTTTCTCCCATTCTTTAAAAACTTTGTCATTCTTTACAGGTTTTTTCATGACATTCTTCTCATTTATATGTTCTTTAATGATCACATCCATTCTCCAAATCATAATTTTAGCATGGTTTTCTCTATTGAGCTTGTGCTCGCACTTCTAACTCCCTGCTAGATATTTCCATTTAGATAGCTCTTAAACTCAGCATGCCAAAAGAAAGCTCCTTGGGCAAACTTGCTGATCCTTTATTTCCTATCTCAGGAAATGCTGTCATAATACAGCCAAGCCAGAGGGCTTATACTTCAATAAAGCATAAAGGTACAAAGAGTCTTGCACACTTACCATGTACCAAGCACAGGGATAGTTGCTGGGATGAAGAAAATTAAGACATATCTTAAAGTGGAGTAAAGAAAACAGACCCTTTAATGTGACAGAGGAATGTCTATCTTGTTTTGGGAGTTCTGAGGAAGGAAACCTAACCCAGCCTGAAACGGAAAGATTCAAGATGGATTCCTAGAAGAAATTACGAGCAAGCTATACACAGTACACAGTAAGAATTTGTATTATGGGCTGAACTGTGTCTCCCCCCACACACACTCCACAGTTGAAGTCCTAACCTCCAGTACTTCAGAATGTGATGGTATTTGGAGATAGAGACTTTAAAGAGGTAATTAACTTAAAATGAGGTTATTAGGGTAAGCTCTAATCCAATATGACTTCTGTCCTTGTAAGAAGAGGAAATTTGGACAAGATGGACGACAATATGAAGACATGGGGGAGAAGACAGCCATCTACAAACCACTGACCTTGTCAACACTTTGGTCGCGGATTTCCAGCCTCCAGGAAGTAAACTTGTGTTGTTTAATCCATGTAGTCTGTGGTACTTTGTTTTGATAGCTCTAGCAAACTGACATATTCTGATTTCTTTTTCAAAATAAATGTAAGACTTTTCTAAGCAGAGGGAAGAGAATATGCAAAACAAGTAACCATGAACGATAATATCTTACTTGTGAAACTAGAGTAGTTCAGTATGACCAGATTACTGGGTATGCAATGGGGACCAGATGTGGGGAATTGGGGGGAATGAGGCTAGAAAGAGAGGGGGAGGCCAGATTATGAGAGGCCTCATGTGCCAAATTAAAATAGTGGAAATTGAGGGTGAAGATGCTATGGAATTAAAGAAAGTAGTATTAAAGAAGATCTCATATTATAGTTAGTTTCCTCTAATTAAAGTTTATTACTGGTGTGCAACTCTTAGGGCTTTGTCTAATCTAGTTTTCCATGTTAATACTATTATTTCATGATGGCAATTGCCAGTTGTTCACTAGATAGAGGACTACTTTTAAAGAACTACATTAATCCTTATGTCTCACAAGATGTTTATCCCCTGCTGAGCAATCTAAATATTTTTTTTACTGAATTTTATGTCAATATTCTTTCCTTCACTTTGTATTCCAGCTTCAAAAATTTCTTCTTTCCAGTGTTTATATTTTAACAATATCTGGAATTTGTTACAGCAAGGCTGTCAGGCTAATGCTTATGTAAACTGTATCTAGCTAGAATATCATTACCTTTAAAAGTCAGTATTTTTATTTCTCAAGTCTTAGTATTTATTTTGCTTCTTTTTAATTATGATTAATTTTCCTAATATCTCAGGTATGGATAATTTAGCTTTGTTGCCCTTTCTGCAATCTCTCTATTATCTTTCAATGCTTGGATAGGACAGAATTGTTATGCCTAATAAAAAAAGGTATAAGCTCCCTGAAGGCAGTGGCCCTGACCCACCTGTTTATCAGTATGTTCCCAGTGCCTGATATAGTGCCTGACATATGATTGATAATGAATATATTTTATTTTATTTTTATTTAAAAAAATTTTTTATTGGAGTATAGTTGATTTACAATGTTGTGTTACTTTCTGCTGTGCAACAAAGTGAATCAGTTACACATATATCCACTCTTTTTTAGATTCTTTTCCCATATAGGTCATTACAGAGTACTGAGTAGAGTTCCCTGTGCTATACAGTAGGTCCTTATTAGTTATCTATTTTATATATAGTAGTGTGTATGTGTCAATCCCAATCTCCCATTTATCCGTCCCCCCCACTTCCCCCTGGCAACCATAAGATTGTTTTCTACATCTGTAACTCTATTTGTGTTTTGCAAATAAGTTCATATGTACCATTCTTGTTAGACTCCACATATAAGGGATAATTAATAATAAATATATTTTAAAGGAAAAATACTGTTTGCTCACAGCCGTCTATCAACAAATCCTTATGAGACAGTTGTTCTTAAATTAGAGCAGTACTTCAGAATCCCCTGGATTTTCAGTATACATATGTGCTAGTCCCTCCCTATATGACATACGAATTTGGGAGGACGGGATAGAGGGTTCTAGGCATAAGTACTGTACAGTGAAAAATCTTCCAACATTATTTTGATATTTATTACTAACTGATATGGGCAGAAGTTGTTACTGCTTTCATCTCAGGTAAATTCCTCCTGACCTGGGTACAAGGATGAGGAAATAGGTAGTGAGTGAAATGTTTTGGAGAAGGGGATTTTACCTAGAGCTTCTCAACACATTCGTTAGCTGCTTGTACTATTCACAAGGCTGATCTCCATTGAGATCAATATCCTGTGTAGTCTTATCTTAAAAAAATGGTGGCTCTGGAAAGATGGGTAGTCCAATAGACTTAGAATCAGGGTTTTATGGCTAGCTTTTGCACTTATTACGTTTGAGATCTCAAGCAAAATGGTTAGCTCTCTGAGATTCCTTTAACCTCACCTGTAGAAAGGGTGTAATAATGTCTACAGTTGACCTGTGAACAAGGTGGGGGTTAGGGGCACCAACCCTCCAAGGAGTCCCCAGTACCCATATAATTTATAGTCAGCCCTCCATATCTGAGGTTCCTCTTCATCCTCGGTTCTGCATCTGTGGATTCAGCCAATTGCTGATTGTGTAGTACTGTAGTATTTACTATTGAAAAAAATCTTTGTATAAGTGGACCCACATAGTTCAAACCCATTTTGTTCAAGGGTAAACAGTATTTGAAAAATAAGTAAGTATCGGCATTTGAGGAATGAGTTGTTTTGATTAACTTTTGTACTTGAAGAGTACCACTTGCCACTCTGAACCCTAAGGCATGTGTTTTGCTTTCAAGAAGTAAACCAAGTGCTATTTATAGAAAAAAAAAAGAGGTGTGAAGTTCTTAATAATAGACTTCCAGAGTTAGCTGTCCTCATAACTAAAATTACTGCTAATTGATTTCTCCTCCTGTAACTCAAATCAAGGACACAGCTGCAATGGCTTTTGGCAGTGCCTTTCCAAACTGCCCCTTTAGGACAAGGCAGATCTCTCTGTTTTAAAGCCTTCATATTAGCTAGGTGGTGGTTTTTCACCACTGGAGACTTTTTCCCTGTGTCTTTGTAAAGGAACTTTCCATTCTAAGCAACTGAAACTGCGTAAGCTAGTTTGTTCTAAGCATGAGGAAATGATAGAGAGTACAGGGATACCATGGGTCCCAAGGACAAGAAGTGCTATTGGGCCTCATATGGCTCTTGCATCAAGAACGGAAAGTTACAGGAGCAGAGGAATACCATAAAGCACCAATATCCTACCAATTTGGGGTACTTTGCAATGATGACTCCTGTTTATAATAGGGAATATGGTAGAAAGACACAGAACTTGATACGTAAAAAGCAAGGAGGACATATAAAGTCATGAATATTTGACTATCAAGCTATAAACACTGATATGCTTCATTTTTGTTTTAAGATTTACTTTGATTTTTTTGTTTATTTTAAAATTAATAGGAGTACTTTACTCAAATACTGGAAAATGGGAAAAAATAACTACAATCCCCCGTATTCCTACCATCTTAGCACAATAACTGTTTGTCTTTTAGAGTATGTTTTCTTATGCATTTTCCCCCTACGGTTACAAACATGAGGGTACGTAAGCTTGGTCAGAGGTTGGAGTCAGGGCACCCATAGGAATTCCTTTCTTTGTGACATTTAAGGGAAGCTGTTAGAATTTAAATTTGTAATTTCTTTCTGAGATTGCTCTGATCTGCCAGTGAACCAGCTATTCATGTTTGGCTGATGTGCTGTGAATTCTTACGAAAGTTCATGAAGGGAATGGTCTCTCAGGATCCAGTGCAGAAACCGTGTCAGCCTGTTGGGACACCTACTCCAGGATCCCAGATGGCACTGGGCAGTGCCAGAGAGTGTCCACAGAGTAGCTGGCAGTGGAATTTCCCAGGGCCTTAGAGAAATGTGCAGAGGAGACAGCGCCACTGTCAGCTATTGAAGAGACATGGAGTACACTCTTTGGACAGATATTTGTGTAAAAAATCAGAGAGAAAAAGTGAGATATAAAGGGTAAATCCAGCGGGCCCAGTATATGGTAGAAGTTCTATAAAAAAGAAGAGGTATGGCAGGAAGAAAATCACCAAAGACATAAAGGAAAACATCTCAAATTAGAAGAAGAAAGACAAAAGTATGGAGATAAAAAGAGCATATAGAGTTCAAAACAAAGTATAAGAAAAAAATGACTCATACCTACACATATTCCCATGGAATTTAGTTAATCCCAGGAAAAAAATTCCAATATCAATAGCTTTCTTAAAATATAGGTAACACCTGGGCAATTCAAATAATAAAAAATAATTTATCTGAGTTTCAATAATAGATAAAAACAAAATTAAGGGATGTTTTACTATATCTTGAAATCTTATTTTGTGTGCTAAAAAACTATTTATGCTTGCCTCTCTATAATATAATACATGAACCTCTGTCTCTTTGTCTGCCTCTCCTAAAACCAGTGGTAAGGGATGTGAGAGTTAGTGTGCTTTTAACGATTTTTTTTTTAACCCACATTTGTTTATTTATTTATTTTTGGCTGTGTTGGGTCTTCGTTTCTGTGCGAGGGCTTTCTCTGGTTGTGGCAAGCGGGGGCCACTCTTCATGGCGGTGTGGGGGCCTCTCACTATCGCGGCCTCTCTTGTTGCGGAGCACTGGCTCCAGACGCACAGGCTCAGTATTTGTGGCTCACGGGCCTAGTTGCTCCGCGGCATGTGGGATCTTCCCAGACCAGGGCTCGAACCCGTGTCCCCTGCATTAGCAGGCAGATTCTCAACCACTGCGCCACCAGGGAAGCCCCGGTAGGGTGCTTTTAATTTTCTGTAATCGAAACAAAATATAGACCCTCACCATTAAAACAGAAAGTAAATAGGACTTCACTGAAAACAAACGAACAAACCCTTTTGACTAATATTTCTCTCTTAGAGCTCTAGATCTTTCTTCACACTCTCCTACAAAAAAAGAACTAGTTAATTAAGAGCCCAAAAAAGAGAAGGGAGTCCCCCTGCTAGTTGGCCAAGAAGTTTACTAAAATATTTTTATATCTTTCTTGGTTTTTATTCCCCTTCCTAGTGGCTAGTCCCATTTTTTCAAGTTCCATTTAAGATAGTCTTCTATCAGTCATATTCTTCTGTTTCTCACAGCTCATCTCTCTCAGATACAAGATCAGAATGATATTTATGATACCCATGAGTCACACTCCTGATGCCTCAGGATAATTGCCCTAGGAATCCTTCCCTCACAGGCTTCCTGTGAGACTCAAGTGAGGTTAAGTATTTGATATGACCTTCAAAATGTACTTTTTTTGTTATTTTTTAAATATGTGAGTAACTATGCCTTTATTTATATAAATCTACACTGTACATATAAATCTACACTTATAAACACATCAGTGAAATACAAAGCTGGAGTTTTGACCACATAAAATGGATTATCTTCCAAACCACAAATTATCCTTGTATTGTAGCAGTTTTACATTTTATAGTAGTGTGTGGCATTTTTCTATTTAATAGAGAGGTGTGGTGTACTGACTAGGCATATAATAGATTTTAACTGAGTTATTTTTATTCATGATATTTAAAAATGATAAGTACTTATAAAACACCCAAAGACATCTAAAATAAAATTCTAGTCATTTCTGTAAACCAAATTTGACCAAAAAAATTCTTTATATATTGGCAGACAGGATATACTCTGGAAAGGTGAATTTATGAGTAGCCTCCTACCCTATTTCGATTACCCTGTTGATGCAGACCACCACAAGAACTTCTAAATACACATTGAGTAGATTTGTATTCCCTTAAAAACAGATCTTTGGGATATCAGCAAAATGGCAGAGCAGGCAGCTCCAAGCTCCTGTCTCTCTACAGAAACACTGAAAAGAAACAGAAATTGGCAGAATCAACTTTGTCAGAACTCCGGAAAACAGTCAAAGGTTTACAGCAACCAGGTGAATGCTGAATCAAAAACAAACAAGCAAACAAAAAGCAACTTAGCAATGATAAAAAAGCTCTGTGGCATTTTTTACGTCCCCTTGCCCCACCCCCTCCCCAGCTGGGTGGTGTTCTTGAAGGTGGCAGCACTGGGTACAGTGTAAGACTCTGACCCCCAGTTCCATAGGGAACAGAGCAGATCTAATTGGCAAAATATTATGTTTGTTCTAAGCTCTCTGGGGGCTGCCTGAGACACCTATGCAAGGTCTCTGGTTTGCCTAACTTGGAAGTCATTCAGGATGGAAAAGTGGCCAGCATTGCTCAGAAACATTGTAAGGTGAGGAACAACCCACAGCCAGCTGGGGCTAAAGATTACAGCTGAGACACAACAGACTGCCCAAGGGTTGGGAAGAAAAGCTGGGGAGAATTGTTTTGAGAAATGAACATGGAAAAGCATCCATGTATATTGGGGAATTTAGAAAACCACACATTTGCTCAAGGAAGGTCAGATGCTCAGAAAAGACCATAGAATGCCCTAAGATTTTACCTCTGGCTGACCTCTAGTCTCAGTGTAAGCAGGAAGTGAAGTCTAAGTCAGAGTTGTAAACAGCCTGGCTAAGTGTTGAGGGAGTGACTCATCACAGAGCCAATCTGTGAAAACTGGGAGAGGACTTTTTTTTTTTTAAGTTCCTAGTGTACAAGGAAATTGCTGTCAAAATACTAGCTGAACACAAGATAAAGGAACAAAGACTTCAGTGGCAACACACAGAAATGGAATAGTTTATATTCATTTGGAATTGTAAGGGGCCCTGAATAGCCAAGACAATCTCAAAAAAGAGGGCAAAGTTGGGCAACTCACATTTCCCAATTTAAAAACTCACTATAAAGCTACCGTAATCAAAACAGTATGGTATTAGCATAAGGCTAGACATACAGAACAATGGAACAGAACTGAGGGTTTAGAAACTAAGCCCATACATCTGTGGCTAATAGATTTTCAACAAAGGTGCCAAGACCATTCAATGGGTGAAGACTCATCTCTTCAATATATGGTGTGCAGACAACTGCATATCCACATTCAAAAAATGAAGTTGGGGGCTTCCCTGGTGGCGCAGTGGTTGGGGGTCCGCCTGCCGATGCAGGGGAGACGGGTTCGTGCCCCGGTCCGGGAGGATCCCGCGTGCCGCGGAGCTGCTGGGCCCGTGGGCCATGGCCGCTGAGCCTGCGCGTCCGGAGCCTGTGCTCCACAACGGGATAGGCCGCAGCGGTGAGAGGCCCGCGTACCGCAAAAAAAAAAAAAAAAAAAAAAAATGAAGTTGGGGGGCTTCCCCAGTGACGCAGTGGTTGAGAGTCCACCTGCCGATGCAGGGGACACAGGTTCGTGTCCCAGTCCGGGAAGATCCCACATGCCATGGAGCGGCTAGGCCCATGAGCCATAGCCACTGAGCCTGCACATCTGGAGCCTGTGCTCCGCAATGGAAGAGGCCACAACAGTGAGAGGCCTGCGTACCACAAAAAAAAAAAAAAAAAAAATGAAGTTGGAACCCTACCTCACACTATAAGCACAAGTTAACTCAACATGGGTCAATGACCTAAATATAAGAGTTAAAACAATAAAACTATGAGAGGAAAACATAGGGGTAAGTCTTTTTGACTTTGGATTTGTCAGTGGATTCTTAGGTATGACACCAAAAGAAAGACTGACAGAAGAAAAAATTAGATACATTGGAATTCATCTGAAACTTTTGTGTATCAAAGGATATTATCCAAAGAAGTGAAAAGATAACCTACAGAATGAGAGAAAATATTTGCAAATCATATATCTGACAAGAGACTAGTATCCAGAATATGTAAAGAACTGTACAACTCCACAATAAAGACAAACAACCCAATTAAAAAATGAGCTATGGATATGAACAGACATTTCTTCAAAGAAGATATACAAATGGCCAGAAAAGCACATGAAAAATGTTCAACATCGTTAGTCATCAGGAGAATATAAACCAAAACCACAGTGAGGTACCACTTTACATCTCCTGGGATGACTATAGTAATAATAATAAAATGGAAACTAAGTGTTGGAAAGGATGTGGAGGAAATGGAACCCTCTTACAGTGCTGATGGGAATGAGAAATGATTGGGCCATTGTGGAAAGCAGTTTGGGAGTTCTCAAAAAGTTAAACATAGAATTACCTTATGACCCTGCAATTAAACTCCTAGGTATATACCTGAAAAAATGGAAAAAAGGCACTAAAATAAGTACTTGGAACACATATGTTCATAGCAGCACTATTTGTAATAGTCAAAAAGTAGAAACAGTCCAAATGTTCATCAACAGATAAATGGATAAACAAATTATGATTAAAAATGTACATTTCAGGGACTTCCCTGGCAGTCCAGTAGTTAAGACTGCACTTCCACTGCAGGGGGCGTGGGTTCGATCCCTGGTGGGGGAACTAAGATCCCACATACTGTGCCACACAGCCAAAAAATAAAAAATAAAAAAACCTGTCTTGGGGCTTCCCTGGTGGTGCAGTGGTTGAGAGTCCGCCTGCCGATGCAGGGGACATGGGTTCGTGCCCCAGTCCGGGAAGATCCCACATGCCGTGGAGCGGCTGAACCCGTGAGCCATGGCCGCTGAGCCTGCGCGTACGGAGCCTGTGCTCTGCGATGAGAGAGGCCACAACAGTGAGAGGCCCACGTACCGCAAAAAAAAAAACAAAAAACCCTGTCTTGTTGTCATTAACACACACACACACACACACACACACACACACATATATTTCAGCCATAAAAAGAATGAAGTACTTATACATGGTACAGTGTGGATGAAGTGGATGAACCTTGAAAACAGTATTCTAAGTGAAAGTCAGACATGAAAAGTCAAATATTGTATGATTCTATATATATGAAATATCCAGAATGAATAAATCCATAGAGAATGCAGATGTCCAGGGGCTAGGGAGAGGTGGAAATGGGAAGAAATGGCTTAATGGATACAGGGTTTTACTTTGAAGTGATGGAAATGTTTTAGAACTAGACTGACGAGGTGGTTGCATAACGTTGTGAATGTACTAGATATGTCACCAAATTATCACTTTAAAAATGCTGAATTTTATGTTACATGAATTTTATTTCAATAAGTTATTAAGAAAACAAATAAATCCAGGAAACACTTGAGACTGGCTTGAGGAAAATTTTCTTGTCTCCAGAAGCTATATCTCAACAGACAGTTTCGTAGGAACATCCAGTCTATTCTTCCCTGGTGTTTCATGATAATGAAACTTCTTTCTCCAGGAACAAATGCATCACCTGTTCTAATCATTTTACACCAAACATGGTCTCTAGCAATGACACAAGGAGTGTGAGGCAGGTTGTTACAAGGCGATTGTTGATCCAGTGTTGCCAGAGTGGGTTTATAAACATCAAAGATAAGAAAAGGGCCCGGAATGAAATGCTTCCAAAGAAGCTTCCCCCCAAACACAGTGAGCTAGAGTCTATTCCTTCCCATGACACCATGATTCTGTAACTGGCAGGTGACAACACGTGATGGAGGCGGGTTTTGAGGGGTATGTGAATGAGCTTAGGAAGCCACAGGGGCACATCCTCCCTAAATGTGTGCTTCATAGCATATTTATAAAATAGAAATGGGAGGAAAGAGTTTCTCTAAATTGATCACTTTATGGACCTTATTGTGAACAGTGATGTAGGGCTGATTTATTCACGTGGAAAGTTACATAACTTTTGCCAGATTTCTTATTTTACACCACAGGTAAGTCCTGTGCTTAATGACAGGATCTCAGGATGTGGTAGACCCATTTCAGAAGTGTTTTCTAAGTCCATTACTGAATCTTCTCTGAAACTGCTTGTTCCACCGGGGCCTTCAACCCCTCCCTTGCTCCCAGAATAAAGAGAGAAGAGTAATACAAATGAGGGGATGCTGTTACTAATTAGGTGCCAAAAGATTCTGACTGAAACTGATACAACAGGACAAGAAGTAGAGGCTTAAGTGTATGTCTTAAAAAGCTTCCCAGGCTGTTTCACATGGCATATACTGAAAATGCTGTTTGTATGGCACTTGGAGGTAAATGGATGAGGCCCTTTGATCTGGAAGTGAGCATCCTGGGACATCTGGTAGTCCTAGGCCTGGAGTCCCTGAGAGCCAAGGAGATAAAGTTATCTGTACATCTGTTATACGTACGTGGTACAACCACCATGCCCCAGCTCACCTATTTATAAGTTCTTATTAAAGTTATGTGGAGAACTAAGGGGAGCCTTAAAAATAGTAGCATTAGAAGATATACAGATTGCCAACAAACACATGAAAGAATGCTCAACATCACTAATCATTAGAGATATGCAAATCAAAACTACAATGAGGTATCACCTCACACCAGACAGAATGGCCTTCATCAAAAAATCTACAAACGATAAATGCTGGAGATGGGTGGAGAAAAGGGAACCCTCTTGCACTGTTGGTGGGAATGTAAATTGATACAGCCACTATGGAGAAGAGTATGGAGGTTCCTTAAAAAACTAAAAATATGGGCTTCCCTGGTGGCGCAGTGGTTGAGAGTCCGCCTGCCGATGCATGGGACACGGGTTCGTGCCCTGGTCTGGGAAGATCCCACATGCCACGGAGCGGCTGGGCCCGTGGGCCATGGCCGCTGAGCCTGCGCATCCGGAGCCTGTGCTCCGCAACGGGAGAGGCCACAACAGTGAGAGGCCCGCGTACCGCAAAAAAAAAAAAAAAACTAAAAAACTAAAAATAGAACTATCATACGACCCAGCAATACCACTACTGGGCATATACCCTGAGAAAACCATAATTCAAAAAGAGTCATGTACCACAATGTTCATTGCAGCTCTATTTACAATAGCCAGGACATGGAAGCAACCTAAGTGTCTATCGACAGATGAATAAATAAAGAAGATGTGGCAGATATATACAATGGAATATTACTCAGCCATAAAAAGAAACGAAATTGAGTTATTTGTAGTGAGGTGGATGGACCTAGAGTCTGTCATAAGAGTAAAGTAAGTCAGAGAGAGAAAAACAAATACTATGCTAACACATATATATGGAATCTAAAAAAAAAAAAAGTTTTTGAAGAACCTAGGGGCAGGACAGGAATAAAGATGCAGAAGTAGAGAATGGACTTGAGGACACGGGGAGGGGTAAGGGTAAGCTGAGATGAAGTGAGAGAGTGGCATGGACTTATATATACTACCAAATGTAAAATAGATAGCTAGTGGGAAGCAGCTGCATAGCACAGGGAGATCAGCTCGGTGCTTTGTGACCACCTAGAGGGATGGGATAAGGAGGGTGGGAGGGAGACACAAGAGGGGGGAGATGTGGGTATATATGTATATGTATAGCTGATTCCCTTTGTTATAAAGCAGAAACTAACACACCATTGTAAAGCAGTTATACTCCAATAAGATGTTAAAAAATAGTAGCGTTAGAAAACTTAGGATGATACCACTTTATACACATTAGAATGGGTAAAATGAGAAATACTGACAATATTAAATGTTGGTGAGGCTGTAGAATGAATGGAACCCTCACATATTGCTCACTAGTGTGTAAAAGTACATAACTCTGGAAAACAGTTTGGCAGTTCCTTAAGGAATTAAGCCTTTCACTCTATAGGTACTTTGAGTCCTTGTACTTGGTATATTTCTGTCCCTATTTGGACCTTTTTCTGCTATACCCCAAGATATTAATGAAGGCAGGGGCAAGACCGGCATCCCATACCAGAACTTCAGGGATGGACGTGGGCCCTATAGAACAGCTGAATTTGGGGATGAAGGAAGTGGATATCTTTATTTTATTCAGGAAATCTTAGACAAGCAATTTTGACAACGTGTGTTATAATGATTTTCAAGCTTGAATTTCTAGTTAAGAAGTACCTTTTTAGAAAGAGGGTAATTTCACTCAGATGACACAGGACTGGTGATAGAGGAGATGAAGGTTGCAGCCTAATGTTTTTGATGTTGCTGGTATTTATTGATTCCATGTTGAGTTCTTCCCACTGGAGCCAACTTCATAAAAACAGAAAACTCCTAGAGTATTATTGACACATATAATCGACAAATTCTTTGGATTGAATTGAAAAAGAAACTGAATTTTTTTAAATTTGAAAGATAATTTTCTCTAACCATTAAGCATTTAAATTCAATACACTGTTAATCTTGATGTTTATGGAGCCCCTCCTGCTGAGAGGTAGCAATTGAACATGTTTATTTCTGTGTGCAGTCTAACCTGTCAAACCTGATATGAAGACACTTAAAGACAAAGGCTTTTGAAGTGTTTTGCTGCCACCTAATGGAATAAGTGGAATATTTTTCATTATTCTGCAATAGACAATTTCCCTTTTACCTCATTGAACATTCATATAAACCTCTAATAATTATTTTAACAAATATACTTGAATTGCAAATAATTTTTTAAATTTATATTAATTTTAACATTATTGGTGTATGTGTGTGTGTGTGTTCTGGTGGTGGTAATGCAGTGCGTATGGTAGAATGTGAAAATTAGTTTGATTAACCAGGTTTTAATCTAAGCATCATGATTCATTTTCTACAATTTTATTTCAATTAAATTTACCAAAGGCTTAAGGATCTAATAGATTGTTTATGAATACTGATCTTTTTTTTGCTCAGTGAACTTTAAGCAATTCAGATAAACCTATGAGTGAAATGAAGAGTTAGCATAATGTGAAAGGACCCTGGGGGAATAAATAGGAAAAGCATATATACATATATATAAATATGTGAGAGAGAGAGAGAGAGAGAGAGAGATATCTGCCTGCTGAGCTTGAAAATATTCAAAGTTGTCTTTTTCTATTTATAATCTAATCTCACATTGTATTTATTTTTTAAAAAGGCAGGGATTGATTTTTGCCTCTTTTGCTCACGGATGAAGAATGCCTGGTACATTCTAAGCATTGTATAAATAGTATTTACGTGAGTACGTAAACTCTAGAAAATAAAGGAAAGAAAGCAAAATCATCCATAATCCCTCTTGTAACGTAAACCACATTAGTCTTCTGATGATACATAACTATGTAACTTGCAGTTCACTAGGCCCCTTCTGTCCCTTAAGTAACCTGAGGGTTGCTAGAGGATTTGACTGCAAAGTTTTTCATCTACATGTCCTTCTGGAGTATTTTTCAAATCCCAGGGCTCCTCCTCCATTGCCAGTTTCCCTTTGGACTCTGGTATTTCTCTTCCCGCTTTGGGATTCTGAGGTATATTTACCCCAATATATTAACACTCTTTCCATTGGATCCATGGAACCTCTTGGCTGTCCTATTCCTTTATCTTCCACAAAACCATCACATACGGTTTTCTAAGAGTATGTGACTTCTTTAGGACAAAGGCAATTTTAGAAAGGAATTACAAGGTTGAAAGGACCAAGCTTAAAGTCTTAGTTAACTTGAAGTTTCTCTTGAATCCCACATGTTAAGGAACCTAAATACTTAGGGCTTCATGGTGATGGGACTTTATGGATGACTTCTGCTCCACCTTCTAAAGATTACCGGCCAGTTGTGTCTCCCTTCTAGCTTCACACACTCCTTCTTTGACACTCTTCATTCATAACTCTACTATTTTCTCTTGGAAAAACCACCACTTTCCACAGGAATGGCCTTCACTCCCTGGATCCACCTGGATCTAATACTCTGGGCTTCAGTCTGATGGACATTGACATTCATCACTGCCCAGACTCTAGGGGGACTGGCTGCAGTCATAAGAGACAATGAATGCAGGTCCTTCAATTAGAATTTCCTTTTTAACACTTACACAGCAAGAATTGTGTGTTTGCTGGTCCCTTTATTAGATGACCTATTACCCAAAGTACATTTTCTCAAAGTAATGACTAGGAATGGTTATGGGAAGTTAAAATGTATGCTTTACCGTTCAGATGTGCAAGAAAAACCAAGTAACCTTTCTTTACTTTCTTTATTTTTATGTTGTCTTGCTTACAAACCCCCATCTTTGCTACTGGGAGACTTGGGGGATAAGCATAAATATAAATTAAATAGCTCATGCTCTTTTGTTTTAAAATAGTCTCTTTTGGTTAAATTCAGTGTCTCTTTTGTTAATCTCAGTCTTTCATATATTATCTTCTACTTTGTTTTACAAAACTCACATTAGGGGCTTCCCTGGTGGCGCAGTGGTTGAGAGTCCGCCTGCCGATGCAGGGGACACGGGTTCGTGCCCCGATCCCGGAAGATCCCACATGCCGCGGAGCGGCTGGGCCCGCGAGCCATGGCCGCGGAGCCTGTGTGTCCGGAGCCTGTGCTCCGCAACGGGAGAGGCCACAGCAGTGAGAGGCCCGCGTACAGCAAAAAAAAAAAAAAAAAAAAAAAAAAAAAAAAAAAAAACCTCACATTAGAGCCAAGGAAGAATATTTGCTTTGTACTTTGTCTCAATCTGTGGCTCCTGTGGACCTTGGGTTGGGTTCTCTGGGCATCAAATTACACTCTCATAACTTAAATCACATCAGTCTTTTGTTGACACATAACTATGTAACTTACGGTTCACTAGCGCTTTCACTGGGCTCTCCACGTCCACTGCCTCTTCTAATGTGTCCTCAGGTGATGTTACTTGTGTTCTCTTCTCTTGGCATTGATATGGTGTGAGATTAAACTTGGTCCCCTCCCCCATCTGACCAAATCCTGTCCTGACTCTGTCGGAGAGGAAGAAATTTTCCTCCACCCTTCTAAGTTCTTATGGTTGGTCTAAGAACTACATTGACATGAGGCCGATTAACCGGAGCAAATCACACAAAAGTTTAATAACATGTATACATACAAGAGACCCAGAAAATCTAACCCACCAAAAAGGCTGAAATTCTCACCTTAAACACCACCTTCAGCTAAAGACAAAAGAGGATGCTGAGGGTAGTGGTTTGGGACCTCAAAGGGGAAGAAGGCACTTGACATGGAGATGGAAAAACAAATGTTTGGTAAACAGATGTTGCTAGGCCATGCAGAGACACAGAGAAATTTTAACAAACAGACTTTGCTAGGTTCCTCCCTGTCTACGCACCTAGTTCATACTATAGTTTTCTATGGTGACAGCTCCCTTCCTGGAACAGGTCCCCGTCTACATTCTTTAGGCAGTTAGGGAGAAGGTCAGAGTTTCTTCCTGAGTCTTTTGGGCCTTGATTGTTTTCATCACGAAATGATCCACATGCCAAAGAGACATTTTGGGGTGGCAAATTTTGCTACAACTCCTTCCCACTATATGTGTCCCTGAAGGTCCAGCTATGATTCCAGTTCAATCCCTTACATGGGTATTTAGCCTGAAAGCTGCGTGGTATAAGATAACTTCCTACTCATCCAGACCCCTCAGGTATGCTCACTTCATCTACTTTCCACCCCACACAGGAACTTCTGGATCACTTCTCTGTTACTCAGTAGGCAAGGGGATGATGCAGGAATGCCCAGCCCCATGTACCTAGACCCTTTTCTCTGGCCCTGCTGATGTAGGGTTCCCCATGGTGTAAACCGGAGTATCAGCTCAGTTGCTCTCAGATTCATTCTCAACTTACTTGGAATTTCTATAAGAATTTCTATAAACCACTGGGTTGAGGCCCTTTTTTGATACTTGCAGCTTCCTTACCCTGGACTTGTCTCATCTGACTTTCTCTGCTTACTCCCTGCGTCTCTCATCCCATCTCCTATCCTCACCCCCAACATTCTCCTTCCCAATCGTTCATTTGAAACTGATAGGTGGACATGAGCTCCAGGATATTATGTGCTATCCTAGTTCTTCTCTACTCATACCTTATAAAAAATTATATATTCAGACCTCTAAGCTTGATATGCAAAGGCAAACTTCAGATTTTAGAACATTCTTTACTCTCTCAACAAAGCCTGACTTTCAAGAGTATTCTCTTGCTGTGGACTCAAAAATTGAAGCTTCGAGCTTCAGAGAGAAACAATGACCTCTTTGTTTCAGGCTTTTATCACTTTCTTTTTCTAGGACATTGAACTCTATGCCTTAGCCTTAGTGGTAGAAGGAATGGCTTTTAAAAGAAGGAGAAAAATAGGATTAATACAAGGGAAAATACAATGTGGGGTTTTTCAAAATGCTTTTATTTTCAAAAATTTATTTATTTCTTTCTTAGAACATACTGACAAAGGAAATGCTCCACATGAGCAAGGCTCTGGGAAACCCTTGATATTATAGGTCCCTACTGCAATGCTGAAGAGATGGGCAAAGTCACAGAAGAAGATCTGTTTGCAGTCGTTGCTGCTGCTGTTACATGGGGAATGACAAGGCCTGGATTGCATTGTTTTGCTTTTGCATCACATTCAGATAGAAGATGTGGATGGGGGATAAGGGGGAAGGATGTGTAGCTAATTCTTGCTTTTGTTAAAATCACAGAATAAATACAATTTTAAACTGGGATGTAAATAAAACTTAGTGACATATATTAACAATAATAATTCTTATTTGCATAGTACTTGACAAAATATTTTTGTTTCATTATATCATATAGAACCTTCAAAACCTTTCATTTAGGAGTTGTTAGTCCTACTTCAGAGGTGAGAAACAGAATCCAGGGGATATTAAGTAACTTCTCTCACATGTGTAGATAATCAGTGCCAGCTAATGAATGGTGTTAATCCATATATAGTTGTTGATGTTGTTGTTGTTTAAATCATATCATAATACCTCTGCTGATAAAAGATATGATAATAATAATAGCCTTATCTCTTTTCTGCATGACAACCCTTCACCTGTTTTAAGGTCTTTATTATGTGTCTCTGTCAGATCCTCTTAGTTTTCATAGCAAAAAGGGTAAAGAAAGCTGGTAGGGAGGGAATAACCAAAGTGGGTGGAAGAGTCATTATCAAAGGAAGAAGATGAGTATGTAGAACCTGGAAGCTGAGTCCAGAGGTCCCACTCTGAAGACATTTTAACTTCACTTAGAGTCTTCTCTCTTGATTTTTCCCTCCACTAAATCAAGTCAAATAGAATCTTAGACTCATAGAATTGGGAGTAAAATTGCAAATGTTGAACTATTCAATGCTGGAATTCTATAATACCTAGTAGTGTGATAGTAAATGTTTAGCCACCAGGTCTTGGGGGAAAACAAAGGCCCTGTTTTCAGTGTTTGCTGATATTTTTGGTGTAAATACTACCATGATGGCCAGTTTCAACCTACTGAAATGATGTCAGTGAACATGGAGTTTGGAAGAGTTGCTAGCAATTATCTCTTGTGAGCTGGTACAAGAACTTTAACAAACCATTCGTAGGTTGATTGGAACGCTAAAATGCTACCTAGCCTTAGCTTTGAATAGTACTGTGTCCAACATTACCATTCCACTGTTTGGTAGTTCTGGTTATTATTGTTCTTTTCCTGATAATGCTTCTAAAATTACCTTTGGTCTACTTGGACCTTAGTCCTCCCTGTTTATTACTGTCTTAAACCTTCCCTTCTCCAGGATGTGTATTTTTTGCTAATTAAATCATATATATATGTGATATTTTTCACATGCCAAACCATTCTGATAACCCTGCCTTGGTAATAATAACCCTGCCATTGTTAATGTTCCTTTACAAATTTGATATTTATAACTGACCACATAACACAGCTCAGTAGAACACTCATCCCCTTTTAGATAGATATTTCTAACATAGATTAAGTCTATGTTGTTTTTCTTTTCTTTCTTTTTAACTAATTAATTAATTTTTAGCACCCACATGACTTAATTTGTTACTTTTGAGCTTGTGATCAACTACCAAAAATCCCCTTGGTCTTTTTCATGAGAATGGCTATTTTTACATGTCTTCCCTATCCCAATCAACCAAACTAGAGAATGTTATCACAAAATGATCTACTTGCAGATCATCTAGTCCAAGTTCCTCACTTTAGAGATGAGGGAACTAGAGATCACAGGGGTTAATTGATTGAAATAAGATTGCACACCTTGTTGGTGACAAAGTCAGGTCTAGATCAGATCTTATGGCTGCTATAATTTCCTTGTATTCTATTATTTCCTCTTACTCTTAGAACACCATCAGATAGGAAAAGCAAGTTCTGTTAACTCCATTTTTTTTCTTTTTTTTTTTGGTGGTACGTGGGCCTCTCACTGCTGTGGCCTCTCCCGCTGCGGAGCACAGGCTCCGGATGCGCAGGCCCAGCGGCCATGGCTCATGGGCCCAGCCGCTCAGCAGCATGTGGGATCCTCCTGGACCAGGGCACGAACCCGTGTCCCCTGCCTCGGCAGGCGGACTCTCAACCACTGCACCACCTGGGAAGCCCTGTTAACTCCATTTTAAACATGATAATATTTAGAGTCAGGAATACCAAGTAATTTGCTAAGGCTACATGGGCAATAAATGGCAGCTGATTTTTTGAGCCTAAGTGTAAGGCTGTTATAGTTTATATTTTTCGTATGGCCCCTTACATTCATTAGACTGTGAGATAATTTTTAATTTTGGCTATGTAATCCAGGTTTTTAACCATTCTTCCATCTTCCCGTCTTATATAAGTGTAATAAGCATAGGTCTCTGTCAACCAGGGTCCCGACAGAAAACAGAAGCCAACTCAGATGGTTCAAAAGAGTTTAACAAAGGTATTTTATTAGTTTCCCAGGGCTACCATAACAAATTACCACAAACTCAGTGGCTTAAAGCAAAAATTAAGGAGGCCAAAAGTCCAAAATCAAGGTGTTGGCAGATTTGGTTCCTTCTAGAGCCTCTGAAGGGAAAAAACTGTCCATGCTTCTCTCCTAGCTTCTAGTGTCTGCCAGCAGTCCTTGACATTCATTGGCTTCAAAAGGTATCTTCACATAGCCTCTTCTTTGTGTATCTTTTTGTGTCCTCTCCTCTTCATATAAGGATATCAGTCATTGGATTTAAGGCTCACCCTAAGTCCAGGATGATTTTATCTCAAGATCTTTAACTGCATCTGCAAAGAGCCTGTGTCCAAATAAGGTCACATTCTGAGGTTCTGGGTAGACATGAATTTTTGAGCAACACTATTCAACACACTACAGGTACCATGTATGAAATTGTGGGTGGAATAAGGAAACAGGCAAGATGTAAGAAATGCTTACCAACCCTAAGCTTGAAGGGACAAGAAGAGGTATTGTGCCCCAGGGTCCCACAGAGGTGGACCAGTGAAGGAGGGGCCCACGGCAGTAATTCTAGCTGTAGAGATATGAGTACCCTGACAGGACACTGGTTTCAGAACAGGTAGAGAACAGGAAGGAAACATCCCAACCACTTTCTCCTCTCAGTTGCCACTCTTCTTCGGATGATTCCCGTTAGCCACACAACCAGAAGCCAGGTGTATAAGTTTCCTATTACTCCTGTAAAAATTACTACAAACTTCATGGTTTAAACCAATTCAGATTTATTATCTTATAATTCTGGAGGCCAGATGTTATACAGAGGTCTCACTGGGTTAAAATCAAGGTATCAGCAGGGCTTGTTCCATTCTGGAGGCTCTAGCAGATAATCCATTTCCTTGCCTTTTCCAGCTTCTAGATGCCATCCACATTCTTTAGCTCATGACTCCCCTCCTCTACCTTAAAGCCAGCAACGGCAGATTGAGTCCTCATATCGTATCACTCTGACCTCTTTTGCTATATAAGGCAACATATTCACAAGATCCAGGGATTAGGATGTGGACATCTTTGGGAGGAGCCATTCTTCTGCCTGCAGTATCAGCTGACAGTCTTTAGGATTTAGCCTCCTGGGCAGGGTTGGATACAAGTCATGTGGCAATGAAGCTTATACAATTAGGAGGTACTCTACAAGAAAAATAATTCAAAATTATCTTAGGCACAATGCTTGGAAGGGGCAATACCTGAGGGGCCCTGAAGAGGAAGCTTCATTAGCTCAACAGTAAATCAGCCTCTGCTCCTGGGCACAGAACATGGCAAAGCAGGGCAGAGAATAATCTGGGGTGGGTCAAATGGGCAAGAGTCAGAAGAGCATGCCTTAAACATTCCTCCAAATAGCTGATTAAAAGTTTGACTTGTGTGGAATCTGCTGCATTCTACTAGTGCCTCTACTTCAGAGTGATATCAACCTTCATCAGTCAGCCATAAGTCAGCTGATTTTTGATCATCTTGTTCATGAGGATAGCATAAGAGATGGCCAACAGCTTAGGAAACTGATTTATACCATGCCTTCATAGAAGCCATTTTTTACTCTTACTGCCTTTAGGCAAATGTATAGTAATGGTAATGGGGTTGCTGTATTCCTACTCAATACTGTTCCTTAGCCTTTTAAGGCAATGTAGATTTCATGGGCAACTTTCCCTCCAGTCTTCCCCTCAAATGACCTGTAACAAGTTGTTCACTCAATCCACAAAAGGTACAACTGAACCTTAGGTTTTATAATAAGAAGTTCAGTCTTATTGTGTCACTTATGGAAGTTCCATCTAGCCATAGTCTATTCAATTCTAAATTTGCTTCTCTCTTGTGACTATGTAGTGTATTTGATACAGAATTTTTCTTCTAGATCCCCTAAGTTCTAGGACTTTACAGTTCAGTCACATGAGAGTGAGTCAGCAGTTTAATTCCAATATCTGTCTCACCACTGCCCAGGGACTTTCTAACAAGAACCAAGACAGTTATTAGTTTTATTATCACCCAAGTAGAATAAAGAGGAACTACATTAACAAGAATAGAGAAGTGAAGAATACCAACTGCCCATGTCTTAATAGTAAAAAATAAAATAAAAAAATAAAAAAGGAGAAAGGGAGTAAATTCCACTGTAGATTCTACTTTATGAAAATAGAGCGACTTCCCGAAGAAAGTGTGGTTTTCAGGGTATTTTCTTGTTTTATTTATTTCCACAAGTAAGATGAATTCTCTGATTGCCATAATTGAACCAAACTTCCAAATGGGAATTGCACTGAAAATAGAAAAAGGAAGAGAACTAATTGCACTTATAGACTGTAGAGGTTAGTGCATATAACCTAATGATGGACATTCTGGGTAATGCTCTTTTTTCAATTTAGGTCCATTGAATGAGCAAGTCACAAATAACCATAATGAAGTTAGGTGTTGGTTCAGTCTCTTATATCTATCAGCCAAGGTCTTTATTTGATATTAATATCTTAAAAGAGAAATTTCTAACTCTGTAGTGAACATTTCTTAGATTTTTTTCTCCAGATACTTAAACAAAATATGAAAGGAAATAGCAATGGAGTAAAAATCAAAGGAAATTCAGGGAAAGGGAACTTTTAGAATGAAAGTGATGGTTATTTCAAGTGCTGGCACTTTCCAGAAGCTCATTGTCTGACTTAAATAGTCCATGGAGCACAACTTAATCTTTGATTCAACATCAGTGCCAACACAAAATGCTACTTTAACATGTCCTATGCAAATGTGACATAAATAATGAAAGACCTCAAATGACCTTCTGGCTCGGTCACTTACTACCTGTGTGATCTTGGGTAAGATACTTAATTTTTTTAACCCTCTATTTCTAAGATTTAAAACGGGGATCATGTTATTTTCCTTAAGGTGCTGTAAGAATTACAGGTAATATGTATAAAATGCCTATAGCCACCGTAGGCAATTATGGTGCAGTGTTACTCATATTACAAATTGCATAGAAGTTTTTAATTAGTTTATGTGACTCTTTTTTTGTATATTTAATTTTAAATAAGATTCAAGATCTTAAAATAATCTCTAGCTGGGGAATTATATGCATTTGTTTGTTAATGGGAGTGATAATTTTGGGCGAAATAGATAGCATACATCTTTCTCAATCTTTCTCAGTCAAAGGGGCTTTCCTTTGAGGATATGGTCTGCAGATGTTTATTAAAATGTGTCTCTTCTTTAGTAGAAGAAATAGAGAGCTCAATTATAGCTAAGTTTTACATGGTATATTCTATAATTCTTAGTCTTCAAACTCCTGGGCCACAAATAATTATTACAGTACTTTATGGAAGAACAAAAGTATTTTCAGCAATATTTTGTGTAATTACAAAGGATATAAATACTTAAGGAAAACAAGTACACGAACATGGAATTTTTATAGTGAATGGTAGCAAGGAAAGTCACTCACTGATTTTCCAGATATTTCCAAAAAAGTTAAAAGATTTCATAGAACTGTATTTTAGTTTCTTCATCTATAAAATGGGGGGAAACCCCATAAATCTCTTCCTCTCAAATCTCACATTTGTAACACTTTGTCAAGTTCCCTATGGCAGAGTCTCCTAGATGTCACCACGATGCATTCTCCCCTTCTTTATTAAAAGAAATTCTGAGTTTCAGCAGGGGGCGTGGCTGCTTGGCTAGGCATTATGTTTCCCAGTTTCCCTCACAGACTTAGTTCTGACCAAAGGGATGGGAGAGAAAGTGATGTGTGCCACTAGAAGATGAAGGAAATGAGACAGGTACATTGGCCCAGAGATGGAAACCCCTGTTGAGAGTGGCAGATCGCTTATACCAGTCCTGAGACCTTTTATCTCTGTACAATTATATGAACACAAAATAAACTACCTTGTTTAAAGTACTGTATTTTAGGTGTCTATTGAAGCTTAGCCTATGCCCTCCTAATTCGACTCACCAGAGGAACATAAGACTGTCCTAGAGAAAAAGTAGGCAGTGTCTAGATAAACATTGTAGTGTGGTCTTTTCCACACTGAGTGTACACTCCTGACAGTTGGTAGTGGCAGTCAGAAAAGTCAGAGTTTTTCTTTTTTAATTAATTAATTAATTAATTAGTGGCTGTGTTGGGTCTTTGTTGCCGCAGGCGAGCTTTCTCTAGTTGCGGCGAGCGGGGGCTATTTTTCCTTGCAGTGTGCGGCTTCTCATTGTGGTGGCTTCTCGTTGCAGAGCATCGGCTCTAGGTGTGCAGGCTTCAGTAGTTGTGGCACATGGACTCAGTAGTTGTGGCTCATGGGCTCTAGAGCACAGGCTCAGTAGTTGTGGCGCACGGGCTTAGTTGCTCCACAGCACGTGGGATCTTCCCGGACCAGGGCTCGAACCTGTGTCCTCTGCATTGGCAGGCAGATTCTTTTTTTTTTTTTGGTGGTACGCGGGCCTCTCACTGTTGTGGCCTCTCCCGCTGCGGAGCACAGGCTCCGGACGTGCAGGCTCAGCGGCCATGGCTCACGGGCCTAGCTGCTCCGCGGCATGTGGGATCTTCCCGAACCGGGGCATGAACCCGTGTCCCCTGCATCAGCAGGCAGACTCTCAACCACTGCGCCGCCCGGGAAGCCCTGGCAGGTGGATTCTTAACCACTGAACCACCAGGGAAGCCCCAGGAATGTCAGAGTTCTTTAAAATTTCTAGAGATTCTAACTGAGCAGTGATCCATAGTTCTGAGCTGTGAAAACATTAGCAGTCTCAGAAGTTCTCAGTAGTTATTGGAGTTGCCTCCTGGCTGCCTTGACTTCAAGATGTAGACTCACAACAGCCTTTTCTTCTTTGCTTCCGGACTGCCCTGTGGCTTCTTTGGCATGCACAACCCAGATTATGCCTCTCTGCCTTCTTCCTGTTTCCCTGGGGCCTGACCCCCAATCAACCTGAGCAACTGACTTTGTAACTGTCCTTTGGAACTGCCTGGGAATATAGGTCCCTGTTTGGCTTCTCTGGCAGTAAATGCTGGGCTATAGCTTAAGGGGGTCACTTTTCGATTGGCTCAAATTTCTCTGAAGTTTAGGAAGATGCCTTCTATAGAGAGTTTGAGATTTGTAAACCCAGACACTGGTAATAATTCTGCTGGTTGTATGTAACAAAGGGAAATGTTCTTGCAATAATAGTAACCAGTAACTATTGAATATTTTGCAAAATGATGTGTCACAGTAATTCCATGATATCTCATGGTTTGTTTTACCCCCTGTTAGTTATAAGTGTCATAGAAAATTCGATTGATTTAGAGGTTCATCTTAGACTTCTAGACTGATGTGTCTGTTGTACTTCATAAGCTTACATTGCCTCTTGCTAGCTGTTCTTTCTAAATAACTTGTCTGATGTCTCCAGTAATAATAGGTCCACAGGTCATTTTTTTTTTAAGCCATATGTGTTGCCTCCATGTTCTTCTGTCTATCTGGATTGTCTTGATTCCTAATCTTCCCATTGAAGGTCACTTTTTGAAAATAACCAACCTTTAACAAATATAATCTCTCCTCCTCCTCCTCTACTTCTTCTCTTTCTTCTTTTACACAGACTCTGTTCCTGTGCATCTCTCTCTTTTTAAAAAATTTTTATTGGAGTGTAGTTGATTTACAATGTTGTGTTAGTTTCAGGTGTACAGCAAAGTGAATCAGTTATACATATACATATATCCACTCTTTTTTTATATTCTTTTCCTATATAGGCCATTACAGACTATTGAGTAGAGTTCCCTATGTTAAAAAGTAGGTCCTTATTAGTTATCTGTTTTATATATTGTAGTGTGTATATGTCACTCCTAATCTCCCAATTTACACCCCCCCACCCCCACTTAACCCCTGGTAACCATAAGTTTGTTTTCTATATCTGTAACTCTGTTTCCGTTTAGTAGGTAAGTTCATTTGTCCCCTCTTTTTAGATTCCACATATAAATGTTATCATATGATATTTATCTTTCTCTGACTGACTTACTTCACCCAGTATGACAATCTCTAGGTCCATCCATGTCACTGTAAATGGCATTATTTCATTCTTTTTATGGCTGAGTAATATTCCATTGTATATATGTACCACATCTTCTTTATCCATTCCTCTGTTGATGGACATTTAGGTTGCTTCCATGTCTTAGCTATTGTAAATTGTGCTGCTGTGAACATTGGGGTGCATGTATCTTTTCAAATTATGGTTTTCTCTGGATATATGCCTAGGAGTGGCATTGCTAGATCATATGGTAGCTCTATTTTTAGTTTTTTAGGGAACCTCCATACTGTTCTCCATAGTGGCTGTACCAATTTACATTCCCACCAACAGTGTAGGAGGGTGCCCTTTTCTCCACACCCTCTCCAGCATTTACTGTTTGTAGATTTTTTGATGATGGTGTGAGGTGATACCTCATTGTAGTTTTGATTTGCATTTCTCTAATAATTTGTGATGTTGAGCATCTTTTTTTTAGCCATCTGTATGTCTTTGGAGAAATATCTATTTAGATCTTCCACCCATTTTTTGATTGGGTTATTTGTTTTTTTGATATTGAGCTGCATGAGCTGTTTGTATATTTTGGAGATGAATCCCTTGTCAATTGCTTTGTTTGCAAATATGTTCTCCCATTCTGAGGGTTGTCTTTTCATTTTGTTTATGGTTTCCTTTGCTGTGCAAAAGCTTTTAAGTTTAATTAGACCCCATTTGTTTATTTTTATTTTCATTACTCTAGGAGGTGGATTGAAAAAGATCTTGCTGTGATTTATGTCAAAGAATGTTCTGCCTATGTTTTCCTCTAAGAGTTTTATAGTATCTGGCCTTACATTTAGGTCTTTAATCCATTTTGAGTGTATTTTTGTGTATGGTGTTAAGGAGTGTTCCAATTTCATTAGTTTCTATGTAGCTGTCCAGTTTTCCCAGTACCACTTATTGAAGAGATTGTCTTTTCTCCACTGTATATTCTTGCCTCCTTTGTCATAGATTAGGTGACCATAGGTGTGTGGGCTTATCTCTGGACTTTCTATCCTGTTCCATTGATCTATATTTCTGTTTTTGTGCCAGTACCATACTGTTTTGATACAGAAATCTCTTGTGCATCTCTTAAGGCAAAGAGCCCTTCTTTCTTCCTTCACCATGTCAAGAGGCTATTCCTGACATACATATACCCCTGCATATCAACACATTCCTTGGCTCTCTCGTTTGACTCTTGCCATAGTAACATAGCTCTGAGAATGGCTGCAGAAAGGAAATCTGATCCATGTATATATTATATAATCTATAAATATATTTATATGAATTTATATTAATATATGAATTTATATTAATATATAAATTATATATATATATATATCAAACTACTTGGAGCCAGTTGTCTCACCTGGACTATTTCAATAACCATCCAACTTATCTTCCTGCTTCCATAGTTGGCCTCCTACAATCCATTCTCCACAAAGCAGCCTTGATGATCCTTTGAAAACGTAAGCCAAATCATGTTCTACTCTGCTTAAAACTTTCCAGTGCTTTCTATCTCATTCAGAAAAATTTCATTGCCTTCATCATTGACTACAAGAGACTTGGTTCCTCCTCTATGTCTTTGATCTCATCCCTTGTATTCATCCTCTTCTCAAGGTGCCTCAATCTAAATGGTTTTCATGCTGTTCTTCAAATACACTAAGAACATTCCTGCCTCAGGGCCCTTGCACATGCTGCACCCACTGCCTGGAAAACTGTTCCCTCGAGTATCCACATGGTTCACAGTCCTTCATTGAATTCTCTGCTCAAGTGTCAGCTTAACAAGGAGGTTTTTCCTGACCACTTATCATAATCACCCTTGCCTCCTTCTTTTCCCACATACAGCCTCTGCTTGTCACTGTCTGTTTTCCTCCATCACAGCAGAGAATTTGCCTAATTTGCTTAATTATCCACTCCTCCAATGCATAGAACAATACCTGACATGGTAAATAATTAATAAGTGTTTTAACACATTAAGAATAATTAAACACTTGGCTAGTGAAAAGTATTACCTGAAAGAGATGTTCTCAGTCTATAAACCAGCATTAGACATTGATTAAAGGCTTAAATAATTGTTGGAATAGAATTTGCCTTTAATTACTAATATTTATTTAGTATCCATTGTGATATAAAATATTTTACTTGGTGATAGGGCATTTAGAGAAGAATAGAATATATTTCTATCCTTTAGTAAGGGCAACACATAAAACTTGTATATTATTTTATTTGTTACTCAACTTTGTTACATAAACACAGAAACTATTATTGTACCCATTTTACAAATGGGAAACTTAAGTTTAGAGTGCTTAAATGACTTGCCCAAAGTAATGCAACAAGTTAGTGAGAGGTTCAAGCTTTGCTACTAATTAGTTTGCATTACTTTGGACAACTATCCAGATCTCCAAGCGTTGTCCTCTTTCCATATGATTAGTCGGCACATTCATTGTAGAGGCAAGATAGCTCACAGGAGGGAGTGGAGGCTTGTTCTTATAGACACAAGTATTTAAAGGTACACTACTTTTGAAAATAGAGTAATTATAATTTCATCCCCTGAGCCAGTTAAAATTGGTTAGGTTAGACACATAACTTCCAGATATCAGTAGTTAATAAAATAGTTTATTTTTCATTTGTGTTACAAGCCCAATGTAGGTGGTAGGAGGGTTTTGTCTACCAGAGTCAAACCCAGGGGCCCTGGGTTGATGAAAACTCTTTGGACACTTGCTTCCATGATCACCAAGGCAGCCAGAAAGGAGGGCTGTAGAGCCAAGCACTAGCAAGAAATGTTTCAAACCCTCTTATTTCACTGGCCAAAAGTTAGTTCCATGGTCACTCGTAACTTCAAGTGAGTCCGAAGTATAGGAGAATGGAATATGAATGAAAATGGTGAACATTAAATGATTACCACACCCACCCATTGACAAATACTCATACAGATACAGATACACAGATGTATGTATGTTACTTTTCTTTTTTTTTTTTTTCTGGAAACATAACTCACTTGTTCTTCTAAATCTTTGACTGAAGCAAGCCCAGTGTTTCCTACTTGAGTTTATTTGTTAACTTTTCCAGAAGACAACTTGTAAAATCCAGAGAAACTACAGCCAGACAATGATGACAGAGGAACAATTTATCTTTTCCTAGGAGCCTTCACCTAACAGTGGCAATATTGTCCTCTTATTACACACTGAAATTTCTGCTTACTTCTCAGTTTTTATATTAATCACTTCTAACTTTTATTTGTATATAGAGCATTCTTGATAAAATAATAAAATATTTGATAGGGGGAAAAAAGAATTGGGTTGTTCTTTGTAATTACAAATTATTAAAATCATGGTCAGTTAAATATTACTCATTCTCTTCAAAACTATAGTCAGGAATATGAGAAATGAATGTAATGCCAAAAAGAGGAACTAAATCATGCTTTATATAGCTTGGCCTCCCTTAGAAGTAGAACAGGTAGAGAAGTAGGAGTCAACAGAAAGATAATGCTTACAGTACATAGAAAGCAAATGGAGTGACTGACTCTTACAGATTATGTTCCTGAGACATAACAAAGGTAATTTTTTCCTCCAAATTATTTAATTAGAACTATAAAATTACATATATCTAGGGGTTTAAAAGCAAAAAACTATAAATTTCAACTTAATTTGAAATGTTTACATATAAAAACATTTAGATTTTAACTTACATTTTGCTCTATAAATTAGAAATAGATAAAATTTTAGTGCTATTTTTAAAATTATTGGTAACATTTGATTATAATGCTTCAGTGATGAATTTAATAGAAGAAAAAGGAAATGATGTGTTGAGGAACTGATATGTGAGATTTCTAAATAGTTTTCTCTTTTGGCTGTGCAAAAATGGTTTCAAATTTTGCCAAAGTTTATAGAGAATTGGCATGAGTATGTTTATCTCATTTTATGCAATATATATGTTTACAAAGAACTGGTTGAGGATATAATTATTATCTATAATGTAAGGAATATAATCTATCTATCATCTCTCAATCATCTATCTAATTTAAAGAAAGAGCACCAGACAAGATAGTTATTCTATAGGGTATATTTTTGATAAAGAAGTATGCATTATAAATTTGAAACTTTGAAAATTATATATCCTTAAAGTGAGGCATAAATAGATTTGAATTTCATAATTTAATGGGTGATATTTATTTCTCATTATTCACTGCAGTAAATACACTTGTAACTTAGTGTTCATTTCATTTATCACATTGAATCCTAGTTCAGATAGCCCTTAAATGGAGAGAAATGAGTTATTTAAAAATAAAAACAATTAAATAAATTCTGTGGATTAGATATATGAATGACATGAAATACAGATTGTTCATATTCGTATTTGTAATGATAAATTCTATAATAAATAAATTAGCACATTTTATAATCTTTTAAGATAAAAAAATTAAAGAATATTTGATTATACCTTTTTGTCACTTCCTATTTTTAATATAAGCAAACATCAAAAATAAAAGCAAGTACAATTAAGCAAAGGCCCTCTTCAAATCATAATGTTAATGAAGAATTGTGAAATACTATAAGACCGAATTTACATTGTTATAATATGACATTAATACTATGTTTTTACAGTTGTATGCGATCATAAAAGAAAGGAAAAACAATTGTTTATCCATTATTGTTTAAGTAAGGCCAACACAGGACTTCATGAAATATTTTTATAGCTCAGAACTTCATTCTCAGCTCCACACTTACCATCTCATTTTTTGTTTTCCCTCTGTTTCCTGGTTTCTCTTTCTCCCCCGCGAACACTGTTCATTCCCTACTAAATGTATTTTGTCATCACATATTATTTGTAATAACTAATCCATTTTACTTATAGCATATGTTTTCCTTACTATGTTATTCCTCATGCACTGAATAGAGTATGCATTGTATGTATACTGTCAAGTAAAATTCAATTTGTAATGTTATTTTACTTGCTCATATATTCTGAACTGAACATCTAGGATCTTCTCTACTGTCATAAAGGAAGTTAATGAGAGAAAAAGGAAGAAAATGGGAAAAGCAAGCCAAGGAAGAAAAAAGAAGAGAATAGAGAGAGAGAGATCTTTCAAGGAAAGTGAATTTAATAGAACGAATTAGTTATACAATTGGCAAAATAGTTGATTCCATACTCTGGGTTCTTTTCGTACTGGACGGGGGTCAATTAACAATGATATGGAAGATGTCAGATTTGTGGGCTATACTTTGGAACTGTAAAAACAAGGTGAGGTAACCCAGATTGGGAGTGTGTTTATGACTTCTTAGGGTGCCAAGCAGGGTGCTAGAATTGCCAAAGGGGACAATTTAGCATGGGCTACTATAGCTGAGTTAAGGAAATCAGAGCTAAGGATGGGACCTCAGAAGGGTCACAGCCACTTTCATGGACACCACCACAAGGCAAAGAGAGAGGAATACATGCCCAATAGAGAGGAAGACCCATGACTTTTCCCCTCCTGTCACCTTCCAATATTGTATCAATTCCTCTCATCAGCCAAACTTAACTGGAAGTCAGTTAGCAAGGAAATATGGGAAATATACTTTCTGGGGGGTCTCTGGCCCCCTGTAGATACGGCACAGAACATGGAAGAAAGGGATTGACCTCAGACAAATAATTAAAGTTAGTATGCTAAACAAGTATATATTAATTAATGCTATTATCAGGGTAATGCCAATCTTTCCAGGCAGCCTCTAATTTCCATGGATCAAGAATGTATCTGCCTTATTCACTAATATATTCCCAACACATTTCATAGTGCCTGGCCCATAAAAGATTTTGAATAAATAAAAAAATATATGGATGAATATTATTATTGCCACTATACTTTCAAGAGTCATGATCTCCGCTGAGAGTTATGTGTTCCTTCCAGTGCCAGTGTGAATAGGAGCTCTGTGATATACCAAGAGATAGTAAAGCCTCCATCTGAAGAAAGTGGGGGATAGAGATGAGAGCGAGGAAGGAAAGGAAGGGCTTTAATAAGTGACAGAGTTTCATAGCTTATAAAGTTTTCTTCAGCCTGAGTCTTAACTGCATTATCCATCTCTCCCTCACACCTTGGAGCCCACTCTAGTACATGTGTCAACTTGGGAAGATTTTTGTCAAAAGTGGGAAGACAGGCATCATATGAAGAATGGCCACTGTAGCTCAATACTCTTAACTAAAGTTAAATGATGATATTCCTAATGTCTGTTGCCTGACAATGTTTAGTGAACACCGTGTTCTTTACCATTATGCTAGGGCAGGATCACTCTTCTCTCCTTATGGTTTTATCTAATCCTCTGCTTCAAGGGATGGGCCACATACAAAAGCTTTCAAAACCTAGCGACACATTTTGTTTCCCTTTTCCTTCTGTGACTCCAATTACATGTATATTAGCCTGCTTGAAGTTGTCTGATAGCTCGCTGATAACCCCTTAATTTTTTCAGACTTCTTCTGTTAGTTTAATTTCGAGTAGTTTCTACTATTATGTCTTTAAGTTCACTGATCTTTTCTTCAGTGGTATCGAATTTGCTTTTAATCCTATCCAGTGTCTTTTTTTACTTCATTATAAATTTTATTTGGTTTGCTAACCAGTAACGGAAGAGAGAGCTTTTTTTTTCCTTTGCCTAACTATTGCTAATCACTATGGGTAAAGTGAATGATCAGAGGTAGAATGCAAAACACAAAATAAGTAACTACAACTATAGCATCAAAGAAATAGAAAATAGCCAGATTAACAATCATCTTTGTTGCTTAATTTGCTCAAAGGATAAGGACTATCAAGGCTATTTGTCCAGCCTGTTGGTATTTCCTGGTTGCAAGCTTCTCCAGTTCCCAGGCTAAGATTTATATTATCCAGAGTAAACTTTATTTTAGACATTATATTTTCCTTTTCTAGAATTTAGAGTTAGATCTTTTGTAGTATCTTTCCTGTCTCTCCTTAAAAGGCTCGTTCTTTCCTCTACCTTCTTGAAAATATGGAGTATGGTTATAGTAGTTGTTTTAATGTGCTTTTTATTGTTACTGTCATTTGTGTCATTCATTGGTCAGTTTTTACTGAATTAGTGCTTTCCATATTGTTCTTCATATTTTCCTACTTCTTTGTATGTCTGGTAATTTTTGATTGGATACCAAGCATTGTGAGTATTGGCACTTTTAGTATTTTTTAGAAACATTTTTGAGCTTTGCTCTGGGATGAAGTTAAGTTGCTTGGGAACATTTTGATTCTTTCACAAGTAGCTTTAATTTTTGCCAGATGGAATCGAAGCAGTCTTTAGTCTAAGGCTAATTTTCTGCCTTAGTAAGGCAGTACCTTTCTGAGTACTCTTCTTGAGGTACGCCCTGTGTATTTTCTACCCCCTGGCTCTTGGGAACATAAATCGTTCCCAGCTTTGTGTGTCTCTAGAAATTATTCCTACTACTTCTTTCCGGTGGTTTGTTGCCCAGCCAAAAGGTAGTTTGCTTATACACGTGCTCTGATCAGTACTCAGCTGAAGTCTGTAGGGGAACCCTCTGTGGATCTCAGGAGCTCTCTCTCTTTGTAACTCTCTCTGTTGTGGTACTCTGCCCTGCAAATTCTAACTGCCTTTGCCTCCCCAGATTCTTGTCTTTGTCTCCTCAATTCAGAGAGAA
Source organism: Mesoplodon mirus (assembly GCF_964341445.2). Classification (NCBI taxonomy): domain Eukaryota; kingdom Metazoa; phylum Chordata; class Mammalia; order Artiodactyla; family Ziphiidae; genus Mesoplodon; species Mesoplodon mirus. Next base: position 82,013,496 of record NC_138985.1, on the reverse strand, counting down.
CTCTGGGCTCTGCTTGGATTCTCTCTCCCTGTGGTGTGATTTGGAAACTCTCTCCAGGAAGTAAGCTGAAGCAATCACAGAGCTTAAGTAGTTTATTTTCCTTCTCTCAGGGATCACTGCTCTCTGCTGCCAGTTGTTCAATGTCTGAAAATCATTGTTTCGTATATTTTGTTAGACTTTTTAGTTGTTTAAGATACAAGCGTAAATCTGGGCCTTGTTCCTCTACCTTGGCTAACAGTGGAAGTCCTTGACATTTTTTCCAAACTAAAGCTCATGAACACATTGCTCCTAAATGCTATTTTTTAAATTCAAAGTTTAATCCAGGTACACTTGCAGAGATCTGAGTATTACTCTGCAGCATCACTTCAAAAGGTTTTAATACTTTGATAAAATGACCAGAGAGATCTACATTTATGTTTAAATTATCCTATTTCCTACATTGGGAAATAATTTTAAAAATTTCCAGGAATTTAATCTTTGCTGAAGTCCAAGGTGCTTACTGAATTAGAATGGATATCTCAGTGAAAAAAATGTTAAAATCCAGTGAAACAAATCAATTCAGATTTTGTTATTATCTTATGAACCAATTAAATTGATGACTTTATGTTATCTTATACTACAGATGTTCATTCACTATTTCATCCATCAAAAATGCAAATCTTCCAATTATGAAAATTTGTATAATGATATAAAGAGTTAAGTACATTTGTCCTGCTGAATAAAAGAAAATTCCATTGTAACAAGTTTTCATTCTTGTTGAAAAAAAAAAAACAAGCCCTGTTAAGATAAGGAGAAAAATTCAACTGGAGAGTAAAAATTTCAAAAGCTAATATCAAATGAAAATGTTCTGTGTTCAGATTAATGTTAGAAAAAATCTATTTTGAATTTAACTGAGATTAATCAATCTTTCAAAAGAGATTCAGACTTTGTCACACATTTATTCATTTTCATGTGCTAATGATGGAGTATATGCTACACACAACTTGCTAAAAATCTACTGCATTATTTTCAAAGGAAATCAATGAAAATATTGTAGTGTGAATAAATTTACGTTTAGAAGTTACAATTTTAAAACCTCAAATGTTGGTTTTATACTATTTATTATACTCACTTAAAAGAGATGCATACCAAAATTAATGTTTATCAAATTAAGCTTTGAGCCAAGACAAAACCATACATCACAAGGGCTTTATTTCTATATGAACAAATATAATTTGAGTTTGAATCAAACTCACATGTCTTCCAATCACCCTTACTCTACTTCTGAATGCTAATATAAGAACACAAAAACTCTTCTCATGAAATTTTAAATGTTAGTTTCACTTCCAGTTAACACACTATTAAAATAGTATTCCCCTAACTATACACTCTGCAAGAAAGAAATGTGACAGCAATAAAAATGCAAACATATTCTCTAAACATGTAGATGCCAGGGTAGTTGTTGTTGTTATTATTGTTACTGTTTTAATGTCCTTAACCATTTGTACATCACCATGTGACTGTAGTGGTTTAGTTTTTGAGCAGGAAGGTGAGCTGTGGATTTTTTTTTTCTTTAAGGCCATTTAATCATAGTTCTAGTGACTCCACAATAAAATTTAAAGACAAGGAAGCCCATAATCATTGTATTCAATATTGTAATAGAGGTCCCAGGAGATATAATACAATTTATTCCCTGACTTCTAATTTAAAAACAGATTTAATTCTTCTTATTATAAAAATAATTCATGCATATCATTGAAAATCTTGAAAGTAGCAGTTGGTAGTTGGGAAGTCATAATTCCACTCCCCAAAGAAGAGGAGCTTTAACTGAAGTAAGGTCTTCTATTAACATTAAACAATTTTAAGTAAGAGACAGAACATTAGTAGTAAACTGTAAAAGTAAACAAGGTATAACAAAAAGGAAATTTTAGATTGTGTGAAAAATGTTTTGGTCTGTTGGAATGTGAAATTATTTGGATTTTAAAAGTCAACAGAAACTAACATCTAAAGCCCAGAATTAATTTACTAGGTGAGGAATCCAGATAGGGAGGAGGAAGTTTTTTGAGTTAGTCTGATTTCCATCTAGTTGCACATTGGCTGTTGTAAAGGAATTCCAGTATGGATGCCCCATTACTTAGAGGCAATGCAAAATACTTGAGGAGTTAATGGTGAACTGCTGAATTCAGTACCTCTTAATGTCTTTTTTCCAGTTCTTTATTGTCCCAAGGCTGAAAAGTTCTATGAATTTTTGTTTTGTTTAGCTGGATGTAGAATGTGGGAATCGGGAGAATGAGAGAAAAGTGTGAATTTTTCTGCTGAAATATGAAGATATCACCAAATATAACAGCAAATGTATTATTATTTAGAAATAACTCAAAAAGCCTCTGTACATCACTGCAACTTGAGAAATGATGATGCTTGAACTTGTATATACATACATACACCAGTCATACCCTTTCCTTACTTGTGTGTTATTCTCACACAGTATAATAGTTAAACATTGATTATTTGTAATCCTCAAAATTAGATATTGTTATTGATTTATTTAGATGCTTATTTAGATTCAACTGCTTTTTAAACTACTTCTGTGCTCACCATTCATTTTAGCCCCTCAGACCTTCCTTCTCAGATCATTTTCTTCCTAATTCCTTTAGTGAGGGTATGTTGGTAATAAACTCTTTCAATTTTTATTTGTCTGAAAAATGTCTTTATTTCATCATCATTCTGAAAAGATTATTGAAAGCCTTTTTTTTTGGGGGGGGAGGGGGCTTCTCTTCTCTCCTCCAACGCTCCCTCCTCCAGCTTTACTCTCAGTTGATGATCTTGCAAGATCTGATCATGTGATGGAAGGAAAACCAAAAGAGGTACGGTGTGGCAAGTCAAGAAAATATATTAAAGAGTAGTGATTGTTTGTGTCAAATGCTACTGATAGTAGAGTATAATGGAAATTGGGAATTTAGCGCTGGATTTAGCCATGTAACCTTGAAGTAAGCGATTTGGTGGTGAGGCACAAACCTGATTGTATAGTTGGATAAGATAATTGAGGGAAATGGAAAATAGCCTTGAATAGTAGTTATTTCAAGGACCCTTCCTGCAAAGGGAACAGGGAAATATTGTGGTAGCTAACCATGCAAATAAGGGTGAAAAAAACTTTTTAGAAATATTTGGAAGAAAGAAGAACATGCTATATGCTGATGTGAATGTCCAGTAGAAGAGAAACAAGTGATTGTGCAGAAGAGAGAGGGAAGAATTGCTGGAGGAGTCAGCAAAAGGATATGGGGTCCAGTACCCAGTGGGTCATGTTGAGTTCACCTGAAGTTTCAGCCAGGACTGTCCTACACTTTCACTGATATGTCTAAGTATGGATTTCTTTCCATTCATTCTCATTGGGACTTACTGAGGTTCTTAAATATGAGGGTTTAGTATCTTTCATCATATCAGGAAAGATCTCAGCCATTATTGTTTCAAATATTTCTTCTACATCTTTTCTCTCATTCATCTCTGGAACTCCAATTAGCAGACACATTGGAATCTTTATATTTTCATGTCTCTTAACTTTTATATTTTCCATTCTTTTGACTCTTTATGCTCCATTTTGAATATTTTATCCATATATGTCTCAGAATTCACAAAATTTCTCTTCACTTTTGTCTAATCTGTTGTTTAATCTAAACTTTGAGTTCTTAATTCTAGTTATTACATTTCTTCATTTCCAACAATTTTATTTTATTCTTTCCTCAAATCTCTCCAATCAGTTCCCATAATTTCTTCTTCCTCAGTTGTAGTTGATAATGGTCTCTTTTATTTATTTAACAGTAACAAGTAAACTCATTTTGTAGGCTTCTTCTGATCATTATAAGATTAACCATCTTTGAGAGTCTCGTTTGGCAGTTTCTTGATTTATATCTTAACTCGCATTTATAGTTGTTTGATCCTTTAGTGTTTGGTGACTTTTCACTGTGAGTCAATCTTGAAGCATTAACTGTGAGACTTCTTTGAGGTGTGTTAAAGTGAGTTTGTCTATGTAAGGCTTGTGTTTGCTTTTGTCAGGAACCTGTGTTTACTACCAACCCTGGATCACTTTAATCAACATTTCCGGACATGGTAAAGCTGCAGCATGCAAGTGTCTCCACAGGCTCTACAAGCAGGGCAGTTTCTTTCAGGCACTGACCATAGTGTCCTTTCTTCACGGGTTCTGGCTTTGGTGGATTTTCTTTGATCAACTTAGGTCCCAGACCTTTGTCTCTCTTGCCCCAACTGTGAGCCTTTTAAATTTTGACTGCTCGTTTGTCAGGGATAGCAAACAGTCCTGGGCAAACTCCTGCTCTGGGGTTTACTTCTTCTGGATTTGCAGTTTTTTTGTGTTTCTGGTGGTTGAGGAATTTCTTGATTGTCTTCTCTTGCTAAGACAGATATTAAAGTGATTTCTAAAAATGCTATTCAGCTGTATTAGGTATACTACACTGGTAGGTTTTTCACTTAATTTCTTGTCCTTCATAGTTGCTACAAACAGAATTCAAATTTTGTCATTTCCTGTCAGTGTTTTACCTTTGTCTGTGATTTAAATCTCCATATTCTACTTTGAATTTGAAAATGTAAAGAAATTGATGATGACCAATTTTTATCATGTACAATACTTGAGTCTTAAAATATTACTTTTTCAACTGTCACAGAAATTATGGTATTTCAATTTGTAAGCAACCTGAGAAGTTTTGCCTGCTCTAGAATTACCTTGTTTTAGTGGGTGTCATGGGTATTTCTGAGACAATATTATTGAGGAATTCAGGTCCATTCGTGTGTGCACCTAAATTAATCCAAAATAACTTGATTTCCTGCAAGTATTTCTGAAACTGAAACTACTTGAGACCTGATTGATTATAACTCCTGCATCCCTTAACAAATCAGAACTTCATTTTTGGCTTTGCAATCTTGGTACTTGGTTGGAAATACTCTGCTTCTCAGAATTGCCTGTAATCCTTGAGCTTAGAGTGTTTGCTGGATGTAAGTCTAGCAATTATGATATTCTACATATATGCAGAAAAGGAAGTGACCTCTGTTGTGTGATTTTTTTGGGTGCTGCCAGGCCCCTCCTGACCAAATGATTTCCTCCTATTTTTAACTGTGGTTCAGAGATGACAGTTTTAGCCACTTTACATCATACAGCAAAAGCAGAAGTCACTATCTTCAGATAGTTCGGGGAAAGAGCAGGATTTCTAGAAATCAGCCTGCTCTCTCCTTAGCATGGATTTGACTATAAGATAAAGTAAATGTCTCTTCCCAAGGTTGAGAGCCTAGGGGGAAGAGATTCAGGACAGGTAAATTTCTAGGGAAAGAAGAGGAATCAGTTTTATCTTGTTTGGACAATTTACTGTTGTGAAAGAATAAGCATCCAGAATTTCCTGAGATCAGGGGAAAAGGGGGTAATTATTAGTAGTATACTGTTTTATTTGTATTTATTTTTACTTTTTTGCCACAGTTGGCCAGGATTGCATTTTTCCCTAGCAATACAATTTCTATTAGTCAAAAAAGTTCTCCAGAAAAACAGAGAGAGAGAGAGAGAGAGAGAGAGAGAGAGTGTGTGTGTGTGTGTGTGTGTGTGTGTTTGTGTATCAATCTTGAGTCTTCATGAGTTGATGTTGAGTCTTGAGTCTGAAATCTGCAGAGCCAGCCAGCAGATGGGAAACTCAGGCAGGGTTCCTATGTTGCAATCTTGAGGCAGAATTGCTTCTTCTATGGGAAACCTGTCTTTTCCCTTAAGGCCTTCAACTGATTAAATGAGGCCCACCTACATTATGGAGGCACTCTGCTTTACTAAAGTTTACCAGTTTAAATGCTAATCACATCTTAAAAAATACCTTCATAGCAGCATCTAGTTTGGTGTCTGACCAAACAACTGGGCACCACAGCCTAGCCAAGTTGGCATAAGAAATTAATCATCACATAATCCTATAAAATTTTAGTGGACTGCTTGCCAATTTCATTTAGCATGATTGCATTCACTGTATCCTCATAACTTTTTTGTCATGCCATATTTAGTAATACCCAGATGAGTGATATTGATGGAGTTTTTGTGCTAAGACACTCTACGCTTTCCGAGTACTTGAGTATCAGTGAATCAGGAAATAGTTAAAAAGGGCTTTCAGATACCCTTCCAGCCAGAGGAAGGCTATCTGCAAGCACTTCATCTCTAGTCTTCTCTGGGCCTCTTTCTCCCCATAATCCTGTACTAAACTTTATAATTAGAGGCATTGTGATACGTTTGTAGAAAGAGTAGAGACAGCACAGAGGACAGGTTTCCTCAGTTTTCTCACTCTTCCCAGATCCCATAACAATGGTCAGGATGTTGCAGTTCCATAATAGAACATCAGTAATATACACATCAAGGAGTGATGTGCATAATTCAGTTTGGCAAGACATCTATTCATTTCTTGACTTAGGCTTCAGCAGTTTCAGTTCATTAAACATATTTTCTCTATCTGCATCCAGATGGGAACCCTGGACTGTTTTCCTCTTTTATGTTGTACTTCATTGATTATCACAAACAGTAGGCATCACATTTTAAAATTCTCACTCTAAACAAAGAATTCTCCTAAAACATTGTCATCTTTGGGCAATATCATTCGAATTCCCAGAGACTATAGGTAGGATTTTAACTAACTGCTTCAGCATCACGTAACATAGACAGTAGGATTTTCATACCGAAATAAAAATTTTACCCCACATATTCTCTACTCAGCTAGCTCTGCATTTTCTCTGAAGGTCTATTATGGCAACCTCTCTGTATTGATTAGGGGAGTCTTGTCTTCTGTAGCAAAAAGACCTCATGATATAGTGGTGCAAATGAGATAGAAGTTCACTCCTCTCTTGTGCTGGTCAGTCAGGCAGGTGGTGTGGGCACAGTGGCAGAATCTTTTCTCCTGAAGGTCAACCAGGTACATCGGTTGGTGCGTTGGCTTTGTCATCCCAATTGTGTTTCTGTTTCTGGTCCAAGACAATTGTTCCAGTGGTCACCATTTTCCAGTCAGTGAGAAAAGAGGAAAATTCAGGGTAGGCAGCTTGTCTAAAGGAGATAACCATAAAGTTGCATGCATCAATTTCACATACATCCTATTAGACGGAACACAGTCAAATGGTCACACCTAGCTGCAAAAGAAGTTGGGAAGTGGAAGCTTGAGTACTGGGCTACAATCAGTGGTCTGTGCTACACTTACACCAGGCATTAAATTGTTTATTATTGCTAGCTAAGAGTTTTTGTAAATTATAATAATAGAAACATGCTTGAGCTGGCTTATACAAAAATGGAGAATGTATTATAAAGATACAAGGAACTCAAGAGTGAGAATGCAGCTTGGACCTCAGGAAGAGACTGGAAAGAGGAACTGAAAATTGTCAGGACCCTCCCATGTCAGTATCTCTGCTTCTTTCTGCAGTTCTGATTCATTCTGTCTCCATAACCTGGCTTTTTGTGATTGTCAGGCCACATAAGGAAAAGAACATCCACAGAGCCCCGGAGTTAACCTGCGACAATCCAGCTGCATGCAGAACTCATTTGGCTTCTCTGAATCCCAATTCCAGGTTTCTAGGAGGGGGAATTCGGTCCAGCTAGGGTCAGGTATCTACCTCTGTCCACTTAATTGTGGCAAAAGGGTATCAAATAATGCAATTGTAGCTGGTAGAACCCAACAATGTGTGGGAATGCGTTCTGAAAAATAAGGTGGGGCTCCCTAGAATGTGTCCACAATGCCAGCCTTATCAGTCTTCTTAGAAATCCAGCACTTCAAAGAGGACCCTTATCTTTTGTGCCCAGCTCTTCCAGTTTACTGATAAAGTGAGTGTTCCTAGGGACAAGCAGAATTCATAGCAAATTCTCATCAGTTGGGAGTTTTGAAGAAAATGAAGAATTCCTTCAGAAGATGTATATTTTTCTCACTGCATGGACAATCCTTGCATCACAGAAAATTGTGCTTGAGAAAAAAGAGCAGCTCTGACAGCTGTCAGCTGGTAGCTGGCCTGATCCTAACAGCGAAGGCATGGTGTTCTGCTTATCCTAAACAGCACCAGCATCTGCTGAGGTCACTCTGAGATTATGATAGAATGAGACAAAAACCAGACCCTGTGCCAGCCACAAAAATGACCAAACGACTCCCTCTAATGGCTGACATGAGTGGCTGCATTTGTTTATCAATTACAGTTTTAGACAATCTGTGTTTTCCTTGATTCCTAGAAAATTACTGGTACCCAACCACTGAATTACCCCCAATTCCTGATAACATCCAATCTAAAGCCAAGGATGCTTCTTTGAACCTTTCTTAAAAATCACCTAATACAAGCCCAACCCCTCTAACCAGCTCCCTGTAACATCCTTGAACTGAGGTGCTCCCTAATTCCTCATGAAATATGGTCTCCTTGGCTGCAGCAAGTACTCAATGTAACTTTGTTTGACCTCAGCGGTACTTCCATAGTCCTTGGTTGGTGATGCTTCTCTAAGGCATCTGACTGAAAGAAAACCAACAAAATGAAACACTCTAAATACACATGTACATACACACAGAGATTCTTTTTGTCCCTTTGATCTTCTGTCCAGATGGACTGAGCATGTTTTCAGGCTGGTGAGTTGGTTTGTTTGGAAGATTATTAGATATCTATTATAACTCAATTGGCTCAATAGTTTGTTATGAGGGAGTGTGTTACAGAAACTTCATTTTTTACTTAGCTTTTAAAAATTATTAAACATTTAGACAGATACCCATGAAAGACTATTTATTATTTGTGACATTAAGACAATGATGAGAATATAATAGTTTGAATGGCTCCAGCTCCTTTTCGCAGTTCCAGATATTTAAAATTACTCAAGCAATTTAAGTTTGGAAATGGCAATTAGCCTTTTAATTTTTACTTTTACTACTTGCATCCTCACTGATATATCCCTCCTGTGAATTCCTGGAACAACTTCTGCAGCACTTACTTACTTACCCTGAATTATTAATTAGCATGTAATAGGTATGCTTCTGTTTATGTACTTGTGTAATTTGTTGATTGTAAATTTCAGAGAGTATTGACCATGTAAGAGGGTTTCTCCCAAGTCTCCCACAGGGCTTGATACTTTTATGCAGAGTAGTTGTTTTATTAACAAGTGGCTGGTATCTGGAAGGTGGGGAAATTCGGTGCCAGTCTGGAAAGGACTAGATGGGGCAAGTGCCTTGAGGGCATAGATCGTGTCATATTCAACTTTATGAGGCTGCTCTATAAATATTTGTAAAATGATGAAAAGACTGCAATGGTATGACCTCTAGAGTGTGGAGAGTCTGGTGATTGTCACAGTTGGGAAGGGAGAAATTGAAGATAGTTTCCACCTGATATATCATTTGCCTCTAAGTCTGGGTGTGTGGACTACCATATCCCTTTAAGTAATACATTTAAAATAGTTATGGCCATTCATATGCTATAAGGCACTGCCAATATATCATTGCTTTAGTTTATATTGCACATAACTTCTTTTATTATTTGTTTTAAGGATATAATATTGATACCTTGAAATATGAAGTTGTTCTCAGCAGAAATTTAGGATATTTACTCTAGGCTCTCTCAAAGATGTTTGGGACATAAAATATCTCCTCATGGGATGGAGTCACTAAAAAAAGTCATATTTATTGAAGTATGTTATTTATTCTGTGGAATACTAAACAAAATACAGATGAAATTGGCTCTACCCTTGGGAGAAGAATGTGAAATTGTAGTATCTAAACAAAGAATAGGTTCTTTTCCTGTCTAAACCACACTTTTCTTTCATTTATCTCATTTTTCACCAAGCTTCATCTCTCAGATTTGCCTCTTTTTCTATGTTGAAAAACCAATCACCTGGTCTTGGCCCTTATTATCAAAACCACAGATTGTGTTAATAACCAAGTAATGCATTTTCTGACAGTCCTTCACCTCTCTTGGTAAACTTCCACTTCTGCCTTGACAGCCAAATCTGCTGTGACTATATTTCTAGAACATTCCTTCTTTTGCCTCACATCCCAACATAAAACACTATAATGGCTCCCCTCTGCTTTTTAAACTGGTGGACCTTTTTCTCTTGAACCTCTACAATCCAGCCTACTAGAGGTTATGCCCATTTCTGTTCAAGCGCCTCTGGATGCCTGGTCCAGCTGGCTTCTCTCTGTCTTCTGCTTATGCAATGGTCATTTTTGTATCTGTGTCCTTTCACTTGATGATTTCTCACCTGGTTTCTCCTTTTGCCTCCTTTTTTTCTCCCAGGTCACTTAATCCTTTAAGATTTAGTTCAAGCTCCCACTCTTCTCTAACCCCTTCTTTTCCAGGACACAAATATAATCTCCTGTGAATTACATTGGTAATTCTTGCCAGGATCCCATAGTTTATCACTAAATTGTTCTCTAGTTGCTTCTTATGATTGGATCGACATTCCTAACCTTGATAATTAACTAAATGAATCCAAGGCTCATTGGTTTAAACTCTTTTTCTTTTTGACATTACCTCCATTCTTGGCATGCGTTGTAAATACTAACAATAAAATGCTAGAGCGATGAAAGGTGAGCTTTAATCAAAAAAAGCACTATCAAGAAGTGGCTCCTGAATGGAGAAGGTTTGTTGAAAGGCTGGGGACAGGTTGGGAAGCGGTGAGGATTGCGCACTGTTCCGACACAGTGCGGGATGGAGTGCTGGGCAGTGAATGGAGCTGTCAGCTCTGGTTAGACTTGGCCATTGTTCCTGGGAAGCCCGTGTTAGCTCCGAGTAAGAGATAATTCATCAGAACGCTCTTGTACTTTTTCTCTCTTTTGCTCTGGGGCAGAATCTGTTCTACTTCACAGGCTGAACTTTTTACCTCTTGCCCTGTGAGGCAGAAACACGCTGCCTGAGTGCTTCCATTTTGAGACACCTTGTAGGAATCCTTATTGAATTGCTTTAGAAGAGTAGATTCTCAGCCCTCTAGTGCAGCCATCTGCCACAGTAACCCCAGAGGGTGTTATTTTTCACTCAGAGGCAGAAGCCTCCTGTAATATGGGCTCACTGGGCTCTTGGGGGGAAAAAAAGACAGCATTTTGCAAGCCTAGTTCTAATTGAATATCCCCACGTTGCAATTATTATTGTATTTCAGTCTTGTAGCCTTTGTTATAGAGGTTTTTGTGTGAGTTAGGAGGGGACGCTTTGGGTGACTGTTCAGGCTTTTACTTTTCTTCTTTAATTTATTAAAGTTCAAATTAAACAAGGCTCCTGCTGTCACCAAAGTTTTCTGAACTATTTTGTGTAAATGTTATTCACCCTTTGAAACCAATACAATTAAAAGTTGTGTTAAGAGTCGTTCTTTTCAAGGCTCTGAACTTTTTCTCTAAGGATTTTAAACTTGTTTCAGGTCTTTGATTTCTTCAACGCACTTCAGAAAAGAAGATACACATGTTCTTTAATTGCTTCTTACATTAGCAAAGTTATACTCTGTCCCTTAGACAAAAATCTTTAAATGATTGCATTTCTCTGTAGATTAGTCGCTTGCTAATTTTCAGGATGAAATGAACTCAGGAAAAAAAATCATTTGACAAGGTATCTCAGAAACTCACTTCAAAAAGAAACAGTAGATGCAGATTCTAACAAGGCCCCATCTGAGATCAGAGCTTCTGTATGACGTACTGGGGACATCTAGTGGACGAAAGACAGAATGGAACATAAAACTACCCTCAAGCAGGATCCTCACTTTCAGATAACATACTTTAAAAAAAATCAGAAAAAATTTCCCTCCTATACTAACATTAGTATGCTTTCTCTGAAGATAAGATGTCGGGTTCATTTTAAACCTGCTTTTAACTTTGTATGTTATTTTGAACTCTTTCTGACTATAATGGCTTATCTTTCTTGATTAACTTGGTATAGTTTATTTTGGCAGTATCAGATGTTAATTTAATACAACCTGTATGTAGAGGGAGATATCTTACAATCAACCGTGGAGAGGTAGATGTACATAAAACAGATAAACGTTGTATTTGGCTAGTTACGTATTCTTGGGAAAGCCTGTCTGAATCTCTTTTCTTTCACATTTATGGTTTTCTTCTGGTTTAGAAATCTGCGGTACTATTTGTATAATATTATTTTTGTTTTCTATACTATTTGATACGGTTCAAGGGTTTTTCACGACTATCATCTAAATTGATTCTTAATAAAAATGTCCTGGCTATTTAGTTCAAATTTTATTCATTGATGCTCAGGAAGGTGAGGTGACTTGTGAACTGAAGAAAGAATCCAGGTTTCTTGGAACTCATTCTGACACCCTTCTAGGAGCTATCACTGTTGGTACAGTGCCGGTAAACTTCTTAATGTTTGGGGGAACCCAGCTAAACTGTCAACAACTGGTCACTATCAGCTAGCATCTACCATTACCATATCCCTTACATACATCATTTCTAATCATCTTAATAACCTTGAAGAAAAGGATTGTTTAAACCCAGTTTAAAGTTGAGAAAGTTAAGACTCAAATAAGTGAAATAATTTGCTCAAGCTCATCAGAGGGTCTTGTGACAGGACCTATGTTCACACCCAGGTCTGTGACTTTGTTACAATAAACTGAAAAGCATCCCTTAACCAAGCCAGGGAACCCAAGAAAGCTGGTGCTGGGTGTGTTTATTTCCCCTGAGGATTTAGAAGCATGTGGGTAGGTATCGCCAAAGTCTCAAACTAGACCTCTGGACACAAAAACACAGGCACATAAATACAACTTAGAGTTGAATAGCTCAGAAGATCTCTTAAAAATCATTTTAAGAGACAAATTAAAGCAACATGGTGAGTCTTTTACTGAGAGGAAAAGATCAAGAAAATTTATAACAATTGCTGGTCACTACAAGTTCTATATTAATGAAAAAATTATATTTAAGATATGACAAAGACACAACAGGACATGTAAATATATTTTAATATTAGCCAAAGACAAATTTATGGAAGAAACAATTCTAAACAGCAAAATTGATTAAATTTGAAGGAATAGTTCATGAAATTAACAATTTTTACACATTCTCGGTTGCCATCGAAATGTATAATGCAATGAAAAATATTCATTAGGAAGCAATTTGGAATAGAGAAAAGGATCAATTAAGTAGATGTGATGACTTAAAAAGTCACATAATTTATTTTGCTAACATTGATTTGATTAATTTTACTTGGATAAAAATATTTTTAAAATGTGGCTAAAATGAAATATTGGTCATATCATTAGAAACAACACCTTTATGGTATTTCATTTATTTTCCTACAAATGTTTAATTTTACAAATAAATCGAGAGATTATTTGGATAAATTACATATTTATATAAAACAGTGCTCAAGAATCAACTGGTTTTTGGGGGCTTCCCTGGTGACGCAGTGGTTAAGAATCCACCTGCCAGTGCAGGGGACACGGGGTCGAGCCCTGGTCCGGGAAGACCCCACATGCCGCAGAGAAACTAAGCCCGTGCGCCACAACTACTGAGCCCGCGTGCCACAACTACTGAAGCCTGCACGCCTAGAGCCTGTGCTCCGCATTAAGAGAAGCCACCGCAATGAGGAGCCTGCACACCGCAACATAGAGTAGCCCCCACTCACGGCAACTAGAGAAAGCCTGCGCTCAACAAGGAAGACCCAACACAGCCAAAAATGAATAAATAAATTTATTTAAAAAAAAAAGAATCAACTGGTTTTTGAAAACTTGAAAGTCAATGAGTTACTATTTTAAATAATATTAATATTTAAATTTCTATTGAGTTTGAAAACATACTATGATTCATTAATGGAAATATTTACGTTATTATCTTTGATCCTTTTAAGAGAAATTCATTGTGTTCAGTAATTACATTTTGAAAGAGCAAATCTTCCATGGTGGTGAAAGTATTCACTTATTAGTATATAATTATAGATTTCACCTTAACTAATCTGTAATCCTTGAAGTATGTCCTGTTTACAGCTATACCATTGGCTTGATGAAATTTACCAAAATTTAATCAGTTGTTAGCATTTAGCCATATGTGAGTTTTATGTAACTACAATTAATATAAATTAATATACATTTTAAAATAATACTTTTGAATCATTAAGCTATTGGAGTTGTTTTCATTAATAAGTTCAAAATATTACTGCTTAAAAGTCATATCTATTAACAATGTCTTATTATTATGATTTCCCCTACCCCTTCTTTTTTCCTGAGTAAATTACATGCATGGCTTAAAACCAGTTTCCTACGTAATGCATACAATAATCTCAACACCTTCTTGGTAGTATAAAGGAATACATAGAAAAGATTCATATCACTGAACCAAAGAAACTGCAGGTGTATGCAAAATAAACAAATGAGTCACATACATACTAATAAGCTTTAAGTAAAGCCTTCTTTTATTCACGGTAAGGAACCAATCTGTCTTTGCAGGGAACCCTAAAAACTAATTTTCTAAAGCTATACTTTTTTCACATAGTTTTAGTGATCAGGCACATTATAGAAAGGTAGTAACTAAATAAATATAATTTTAGTTTAATTAGATTAAAAATTAGAAATGCAAATTCTCCTTGTACTATATCTACAAGCCCTCATCTCTGTTTTTATGGTAATACCCTTTTAATGGTTTAAGCCTATGAAGAAAAAACACTGAAGATTTTTAACTAGCTGCTTTGCAGGGGGCAGAAAGGAGCAAAGAAGATTTAGTGGTGAAAAGAGCAAATAAATAGGTGCTCCAAGATTAAAAAGAGGGTAGAAGTGCATGCTGAGCTGTTGAAAGACCTCTCTGTGTTTAAAGAAAAATATTGTTTGGTGCTTTCACCAGTGCATGATCAAAATAAGAGGTACAAATTAGTTCATGGCTGCTGAAGCTACAAAACATCATGCAGAGCGCTGTCTTTGGGAACGTTTTAATGAGGAGAAGAGGTCATCAGACTGTGACATTGCTTTTCAGAATTCTTCAAGAACAACACAGACTTCCTGTTCCAAATGTGGTAGAGAATAAAACAACCTTAGTAGTAATCGTACAACTTTTGAACCATGCTCCTTGGAAATGCCGTACAGTGCTCATTTTGTAGCTTTAGTTAGCCATCTCAAAGGAAACGCTTCCATATTTTCCATGTGCCCTTATTTCAAAAGTACAGTGAAACGGTGGAGCTTTAACATGGATTATATTTATAAAATAAAGTTTTATTCAGGCTTCTAAAGAGATTTTAATGTTTTCATTGCTCCAGGTGAAATGGTACACGGTGGCTCTGTTCATTAACATTTAGCATCAGCAAAAAATCAAGGATTACCACATACAGCATAAAAGGAGGGATAGTATGACTTTGAAATTAAATTCACTACAGTCTTAGTTTTGCCGCATTTCAAAACGTGGTTTTAAAATGTATAAGTTGTTAATGACATTCTAGGTCAAATATTCATAGTCCAATATCAGTCCTACAGAGACTGGCATTATTCAAATGTTGCAATGTATTTGAACAGAAGCTGAAGAGGTTTTCCTAATGCTTAATAAATAAGACATTTATTTTGGTTTCAAAGACCAGTATTATAACAATGTTTAATACTTCACATATAGCTTGGTGCATTTTTGCCACTCCACTGTGAAGCTAAAATATACCTTTTGTTTTCCATTAGTATGGCCACATTTATAAGATTTGTACAGATAGAGAAAATATTTATGTCCATATATTTAACTCAGATATCAAAATAAAAGATGCAAAAACAGGACTTCTAATTTTTCATATAGTAATGCTTATAATCTTATTAATTTCAAAGTTTTCAAATAATATTTTTTTCTCCAAAATAAGGGATTCACAAATAATCACATTTCCTCTTGATGTGTGAAATTAATTGTCAGATGTGTGAAAATAATGTCAGAGACCTAAAGAGAAGGGTTTGAACTGGAGTTGAGAAGGAAGACAGGTCATTTCTGTATGCAGTAATATTTCTGATAAACTTATAAGTAAGAGGTGATTCAATTTGTGTACAATTAATTGATTGAGAGGGAGCATTTTTTTCTTCCTCTTTCTTTATCTTCTTTTCTTTTTTCTTTTTAGCATAAAACAGAAGTCAAGCATAGACTCCCTGCTTAACATGTGATAAAGGATAAAAGCTGTAATTCTAGTTTTACAGCTTTTCAAGTATTTAATCCAAGTTTCTGAACTTACATAGATCATTTACTTGACTCAGTCTTTTACATTAATTTTATTTCTTTTAATGTATGTAGTCTTGTTCTTAAATATTCTTATTTATAAACCAGACACATTTACGTTGACATCCTTAGCATGCAGAAGTTTTCTACAAAGACTAGTGAGGTAGTTATTTTTATCTTAAGCTTTTAGTCTGGTTTGCCTGTCCTCCTACTATCTTTTGGCTTGATTTGCAGGCTTTTTCTGTCAATGATTACATGTTAGGAGCTTGTGTCAATCTGGGGTTTTTTTTGTTTGTTTTTTGCATTATTATCTTTCATAACCTATTCTCTTTTATCTACTCTATGATTTTAACAGTGCTCTACTTCATCAACATTGTTTTAAATCTTAAAGATGTCTTAGGCATCTAATAAGCTGCTCTACATTAGGCTTCAATTAGCACTTATTACAGTAGCATAGGTTAAGCCCTGAAAAATAATGCAAAAAAATGAAAAATAGATAAGAGGTAGAAATCTAAAATTTTCTTTTAATTTTTTCAAAATACAATTCAGTCAAGAAAGAAAAGGCTGAATTTTTGGGAAATCAACAAGGATGGCATGAAGAATCTTTAATGTAAATGATTAAGTTATGTTATAGTTTCCAAAACACATTTATCAGTAAAGAAACTTTCTAATTAAGAAAGGAATTATTTTTTGTTTGCTAAATAAGAAATGTTTTCACTTTTTGTTACCAGGAATCTTAACATAAGTCATTGTGATTTAAACAAATATTAAATTACTATTTATCACTATATAAATAACTATATAACTTTTGAGAATCAACAGAAACTTAAAAATATTATAAGCACTTTAAAGATTTACGATAGCTTTTATTGCATACATTTATTTCTCTTTAAGTTACTGTAATAATGGCCTTCTTCATCTCCTAATCTATAAGAAAACCATTTTGAAGAAAAATAAAAAGTAACTGGCAAAGCTTTAAAATTGACATTGTTCTGTACCAGAGCTGTGTTATAACCATCCTTTGGGCCCTCTGCTGGAAAAGTAGAATCAAGTCTCAAATAATGCCTTTTAAATTATATCCTCTAGTATTATAGATGTAGGACCGTACTGTATCATACCTCTGTAAATGTAAAATATCTTGTACCTGCTTTATGATATGTAGTAGTGACCGTGCTTTATCAGATCTGTTTTTAATGATGTTATTCTAGAATGTTTTCTTTCCAGATGATAATTGAGAAGCTAATTTTTAAAAAAAATGGTGCCAGGTACCACAACAGTAACAGAATTTGCTGTTTTCTGACGTTTTGTTTTTAACCTTTTTTTTTAATGGAGTGTGCTTTTTGTCTCTATAATTTTATTCTGATGACTGCAGAACCTGGAAAAGCTGTTGCTGCTATTGATGCATAACATACTGCTATTGGTCTTTTTATATAAAAATAAATCTATCTATCTATCTATATCTATATCTATATATATATACATATACATATAGTTTGAATTTTTGGAAACTTTAGCTGTGCTGTCAACTTTGGAGAAGTATCCCAGTTGTACCGTGTTGGGTTGGCATTGTACAGAAATCAACAGCCGTATTGGTCTAGAAACGTTAAACATAATTTTTTCCATTTGTACAGGGGTAACGCACTGTATTAAATATATAAGGTCTTATCTACATGGGTTTGATTACAGAAACTAATAGAGTATTCTCTAAATAAAAAAAAAATAAAATTGACATTGTTCTGGAATAAGGACAAATAAGAAATGAGATAAAAGCAAAAATAAAAGTGATTTCAAAGTGTTACCTATTATATTGCTTACATTTTTACATAAATATTTATTATATAAACATTCACAATAAAATGAAAAGATATTTTGCCATTAGAAAGAAGAATTCTCACATTTTTTTCAGCTACTAATGTTCTATAGTTTGTTTAAATGTTGAGTAAATGCTATAGTTCTCAAAGAGTGTTCCATAATCTCCAGGGAGTCTCTTAAGACACTTTCAGGAGGCCCACAATGTCAAAATTATTTTTATATTAATTGTAAGATGTTATTTGCCATTTTCACAGTCTTGTTATTTGTGCTGATGGTGCAAGAGCAATAGTGAGTGAAATTTCTGGTGTCTTTTCAAGAATCAAGGCAGTGGCACCAAACTGCTAGTAATTACTGGGCTCTTCACTGCCATTTACTCACAGTTAGAGAAAAATACTGCCAGTTTTACTTAAGAATGTCTTGGATGAGGCAGTAAATATGATTAACTTTATCAAATTTTGATGCTTGAGCACATTCAGTTTTTTAAGAGCTGTACTTATCGATGACATTCCAAGTAACTCCTGGATAATAACTTTGATCTGTTCTGCATTTGTATTTTCCATTCAGTGTAGACCTTAATGGGCAAGTATTTCATCTGATGCCCAAAGAAGCAGAAATTTGTTCAAATCCTTGAGAAAACACAGAGAAATGATATATTTGAGCAGTGTTGTATAGATAAAACTAAAGGATACAGCTTATGGTTGATTGAAGGGATTTCCATAAGTAATTTTGACTGTACATTTTTTTTTGGACTCATGGGTCAGCTTTAGGCACTAACTCCTAAAAACAATGCTGCCAGCTGCTCTGAGTATATCCCATCACCTGCTGTGCATGTGATGATGGAACATCACCTAGATCTAGAGGGAACAGCATGAGTTTATCATTAAAAAAAAAAAAAAAAAAGCAACTATTCCCACCTCTCCATCAAATGCTCTCTACAGATTTTTGGAGCATAAAGTGAAGCATAATGATCTAATATGATTACAGGCAAGAGTAAAACTTCAAAGGAGCATTTTTAGGAGGGCAGAAAGTGGTAACCATAATTAAGTACCTGTATCCTACCATTTTATTGTGCCATGTAGAAAAAGCTCTTTTCAAGCCATTTTATATTTAATATGTGTTAACATCTCAAGGGTACTAAATATTGCAAATCATCGCTGGCAGTGAGTACTTCTAGGGTAGAGTCTCATCCTAATTTTTATTATTGCTTAGAACTCTCCTTCTTTATGGGTAGTGGAAATGATATAAAAGCTGGAGGAAACAAAATATTTGAGGAAACAATTTTTTCAAGTGCTCTCATGTTCTCTAGAAAAATATATTTAAATATAAACAATAATATTGCTAATTAAAATCATTCCTTTTCCCCTCTATTTCATGTTATTTATTTATTTTTGGCTGCATTGGGTCTTTGTTGCTTTCTCTAGTTGCGGGCTTTCTCTAGTTGCGGCGAGTGGGGGTTACTCTTCGTTGCGGTGCGTGGGCTTCTCATTGCGGTGGCTTCTCCTGTTGCGGAGCACAGGTTCTAGGCATGTGGGCTTCAGTGGTTGTGGCATGCAGGCTCAGTAGTTGTGGCGCACGGGCTTAGTTGCTCCGTGGCATGTGAGATCTTCCCGGACCAGGGCTCGACCCCATATCCCCTGCATTGGCAGATGGATTCTTAACCACTGCGCCACCAAGGAAGTCCCTCCCTCTATTTATTTTAGAGTATTCTTTCTATGAGGTAATATTTTACCTGCATTTAGTAAAAATAATATAAAATAATATGATTACACTTGTTTTTACAATAGGCATAATGTTATTAGACTGGTAAATGAGAAATCTGTTCTACATATATATTTTCATGATATCTTTGTGGCCAAAGTGAAGATATATGTTCTGAATGATGATATTGTTAATTCATTTTAACTGATTAACAGACCAGTCTTGGTTAGTGGATCCATATTACCCAAGAAAAAAGTCTGTAGTGGCTGATCTTTGTGCCCTGTCCTTGTTTTTAACCTCTCCAAGATATTTATAAATTATTTTCGTGAGGGTTTGGATGACTTACTGATGGCATATTGACCCAACTTACAGATGGTCTGAAAGCACAGCCATATCTGTTTATCATCTATTGCATATTTAAAAATTAGTTGTAAATAAACTTACTTTAAAAATTTGCTGTACATAAACAATACTATAAATGAGATCATGCGTCTTAATGTCCTGGGTACAAATTTGTATTAATACACATTGATGTAAATTCTACTAAAGGAAAAGGAAAGTTTGGCCATACAGTTATGTCATATAGTTAAATCAGTGTTCATAATACATTTTGGGAAATTTTGATCTAGGAAAGGCTTGGCAAAAGGAAAAATAAAGGGACGTCTTTGAGAAATAATGTACAGAGTAGAGACAGTAGGACTTGAGACACATAGTTTAGCTCTAAATGAACAGTTTTACAAATGATATGTCTGATGTGCCTGTGGTACATAGGTGGAGCTGTCCACTAGTTGGTTGCAAATATGGCCTATGGAGTCATAGTTATCACTGGTGTGAAATTATATTATGAAATATATATTGTATCTATAACTATTTGCTCTTCACTGCAAACCTGTGACTGAGTTACTATTCTCATTTTATATATTTATTCATTCACTCATTTATTTATGTAACAAATAATTATTAAGTGCCTACATCTGCCAATAACTGTTTTAAGTGCTGGGATGCAGCAGTTAACAAAACATGCAAAACCCCTGTCTTTCTGAAACTTCATTCTAAGATGAGGGAAAATAAAAAGAAATTTAAAGAAAGATTAACTAACCTAAGCTAGTAAGTGGTAGAGTCCAAATTTAAACCCAGGTCATCGTTATTTTAAAATCTCAATTTGTTGATCTTTTCAATATAAATCAACCATATGATGTCACAGGAGAGAGAGACAGAAGGCGGGGGGTTGGGGGGAGAGAGAGAGAGAAAAGGAAATTACAAAACACTAATAGTGGTTATATGAATAGATATGGCACACAGAATGAGGAAACGTACATTTCCACCACAATTAAATTGGTCATCTTATGTCTGGGGTATTATATTCCATTTTTGGCACTTTAATAATTCTTATGAAGTGAATTTTTCAGAAGAGATACTATGATAAACTATACTATATGAGGAAATGGATAAACTTTGCATGAAGTCCAAAGACTTAGCCTTGATGGTTGTATTATAACTATGACAGATTGTTAAGTGATAGAGATTTGATTAGTCTGAAACCAATAAGGTTGCCCAGTCACAACAGTTAGGGTTAGAGTTAGGGTAAGGGTTGCATGACAGTTTTCAAGCACTTTGTGGAAATCTTTTATTATATGAAATATGAGATGGACAACTTCTAAGTCCCCTTCTAACATGTGGAATATTAGATGGATAACATAGAAATTTATGATTCTATTCTAGAATTCAAATATATTATTGCTTCTGCATGGTTTTCCATTACTTTCTTTTAAATTAATGAGGTTTTTCTATAAATTGAAATATAGACTATATAGACTTTTCATAACAAAACTTTTTACAATCCCTCCTTTTGTTTCTTCCTTAAAAGTTTGATAAAATCTCTACTGACTAATGTTTCCTGTCCTAGTCTTTTGTGTTTAGAGATTCATCACTTTTTAATTTTTCTTTCATCATTTGGTATCTTAGAAAGGAATGTAAGCAACGATGTGTGATAAATTTGGAATGAATATCTGGACAGTTTACATATTTTTAAAACTAGAATTCTGACCACTTGTCCCTTATAAGTCTCTTCACTGGATTTTCACCAAGTCTTAAATATAGAGCATTAGTTTTTCTTGTAGGTTACCATATTATCAATTTCACTTCCCTCTCTCTGCATTTGATAGAACTGCTTCCATTTGCTTACATATTTGTCATGCTGTACTAGTTGGCAACAGTGAAAGAGACAGGTTAGGTTTCAGTGCTCATGGAATTCATAGTCTAGCTAATGAATGCATAAGAAAACAAAATGCCAGCATTCTGTGATAGGGCAATATTAGTGAAACTACAGGGAACTAACAAAAGAAAATAACAGCCCTGACCTACACTTGATTAGTCTGAGGAGACTTCTAGTGGATAGGGCTTCAAATTTGTAAGTGAGCAGAAAGGAACTTGTCAAGCTAATGTGTGTGTGTGTGTGTGTGTGTGTGTGTGTGTGTGTGTTCTTGCATTTGTGGTAGTAGGAATATGGTGATATAAACAAGAATGCAGAAAAAAATATTGAATCATTAACATCATAGTGTGAGGGCAAGGAGAACACTGGGAATTGAAGGTGTTAGACAACCACCATTGAAGGGAAAAAGTACATCAGGAAAAGACATCTGAGGGAATGACAATAACTTTCTTCTTCTTCTCAGTTTGGTTAAGAATTGGCTTCAGAAATTATAAAAATGTAAAAATATTAGGAACCACAAAGCTAATAAGAAAAACACCATACAAAGAGGGTTGTGTTCTAGATCTTGTTCTTTCACCACTTTATTGGTTAGTCTTGGGAATCAATTATATTACTTTCACTACACAAATTACATTTGTTGTTCTCTGTATGCTTAGTGAAATATGGTGTGCCAATGTAAAGGCAACATATGAGAAAGAAAATGTTAATTTGTGCTTGTTTCCCTTATATCTCTCAGTAACAACTCTTACCTCATGTTATACAGGTTGCCTTCTCAAGCCCAGTCACCCACATACCTGTATTATTCTTTACTCACTTACCTTTAAATAACATTTTGTTATTTTTGGTTGAACTAGTCTTTTTTTACCTATTTTAATATTTGTATAGTCTTTGGGTTTGTAAGGCCTTTCTAAATATAAAACCAAAGCCAGGAAAAGATAAGAAGATGAACTACTAAAAAAGAGGTAACTCAAAAAGGATATATAGCTTTTTAAAACCACAAACTAAACATGCTCTGAAGCAAAATTCAAAATGGCCGATAAAACTGAAGCTGTGAACATACTAGTTTGAAGTCACATTCCCCATATTCAGGAAGTTAAACCAACTTAAATACATACCCAGCAGAACATCTTATATGAAGCAGAAATATTTAAAGCTAGTAGAGAGAAAAGAATGATTACCTTAAAAGGGGCGAGAATTAGAAGAATTGAAGATTTCTCATCAGCAACAATAGAGGCCATAAGATAATGGAGTAGTGGAGGGAAAATAATTATAATGTAAAATTTTATACCTAGCTAAACTATCACTCTAGGGTTGGAGCCCCAGATTTTATTTTTTGAATCCTAATCTCCTTTTTCTTGGTATACTTCCACAATTGGCTAAAGTACGTTATTCAGTAGTAGTTAGGAGAGTATGTAAGGAAATGAAATTTCATGATCTCACGTGTTTGTAAGATTTTTTTTGACCCTGACACCTAGGCCTAATAACTAAGTTGGTAAAGATTTCTAGACCAAAAGTCATTTTCCCTCAGATTTTGAAGGAATCATACCTCCATTGTGTTCTAGCTTCCTAGGTTACTGATACCAATTCCATCTGCCCATCTGGAGTTCTAACTCTTTTTCACTGAAATTTCTTGATAGTGTGACTTTGTCATTCCTTTGATAAGTTCACGAGGGCCTTTTCAATCTGGAAATTGATGAGCTTCAGTTCTAGGGAATTTTATTTATTAATTTATTAATTCTTTGATCATTTTACCTACCCCTCTTTTTTCTTTCTAGAATTCCTAGTTGTTTACCTAGTGTAAACAACTAAGAATTCTTATTTTTTTCCTCTCCTATATCCATCACTCCTTTATTTTTGCATTTTGGATAGTCTCTTATATTTAGTTAGTTAGTTGAAATTGTTTTTTTCTGTTTTTAGTGCATCCTGATTTTTATTTCATAAAAAATATATTTTATAAAATATATAATATATAATATATATATATATAATATATATAAAATATATTATTTTATCACTCTGAGGCTAATTTTAAGCTTTATTTATTTTTTTCTTTTACCCCCCCATATACATTGTCTCATTTACTTTAAGTTTTTTTCCTGTGATGGTCTTATTGGGAAATACTTTTGTACGCTTGGTTTAATTTCTCTAAAGAATGAATTTTCCACCTCCTACCATGTTGGAAGAGGACTAAATGCAGAGCGGGGACATGGAGAGTTAACTGCTTCTACTCACCCTTTCTCATGAGCTTCCTATTTTCATTACTAGGTTTCTGTGGTGTCAAATTAGCTCTTTTTGCTGCTTTTTGTACAAGGTCTGAGATTTCAGTTTGTTCAGTTCTTTTATACTCACTCCGGTTGTTTTCCAAATCTACAACTTTAATCTCTGATTTCAATTGTCCTACATTGTAATTCGCATCTGGGTATTTCATTCTGAAAGGCACTTCAAGCTGAAAAATATGTCTGAATGAAGTCATCAACTCTCCATAGATACCAACCTTACCCCTCTTCTGTTCTTAGTTTCCCTAAATGGCATTATCTTTGAGATGATTCTCTTGCTTCATATTTGATCTAATCAACCAAGTCTCAGTTAATTTTATCTCTGTAGGATGTCCTGGAATTATCTTCCATTTTGTCCTGGTCACTACATATACCACCAACTTTACTTCTTCTCTAAACTAATCTCATATAGCCTCTTAATAGATTCCCCATGTCTCCACACTCAAGGCCATTCCATGCATTGTCATCTGATTAATTGCCCTAAAGCACAACTGTGATTGTCACTCTCTTGCTCAAAATTTCAAGACTCCTTCTTTGCTAGATTAAAGTCAAATTCTTAAGCTTGGAATTGACTGTCTTCTATATTCCTGTTCCAATCTAGCTTTCCAATATAATTTCTCAGTGTTTCATTTCACATTTTCTGTATATCACAGTAAAAAAATTAATGTTCTCATATTCATCTGTGCCTTTGCACATGATAAAATCTCTGCCTGGAATGCTTTCTCTAATACTTCCCAACCCTGCATATTTAAACCATACCTCTACAATAAGATGAATCACAAATTCTGCCTCTTCTATCAAATACTCTCTTGCCCTATTTAATGTACCTGCTGTACATTTCTTGTTAGACATACTGCTTTTGAGGGTCAGTTGTGTAATTGGTTTACTTCTTATTCCCAAATGACTAATATAACAGTTTGCTAATTGTGAGCCTTTAATATTTGTTGAGGTATGAAAATATAGACTATCTGCATAATATGTGGTATACTTACTTAAAAGTTACCATGGAATTTTTTACTATCTGTTAAATTTTAAATTGTATAGGCCTTCTTGCCCCAGTAAGAAACTTGAGGGCAGGGTCTCTGGCATTTATATTCTTTGTTTCCCTCTACAGTATCTTGCACAAGGCCTTGCATATGTATCACTCTTTTGTGATGAAATAGCAGTATATATACAGCATATAAGTAATTGTCCTTTTTTGATCCCTTTGAAAATGTCAGATTAAGGAATTGGGGAGGGGGAGATTTACATAGGAGAGATTTTTTTCTCTCTCTCCTCAAGATAGAATCAGCTGCTACCCCTTAAAATAGTCTAATTATTTTACTGGGAGCCTCGTTATAAAACTACTTGCAGTTGCACTAGAAATAGAATTCTGGTGTCACTTAATGAGATTTTTCAAGTTCACATTACTTATTCTGCAGACTTCATTTGAGTAGATTATTTAATATTTTATTTGTTTTATTATTCACATTTTGGGGGTAAAATATTTCTGTTCACATTCGAAGTTGTTTGAATTGTATGCCAGAGTTTGAGTGCAGAGAACTTTCTCCTGGTCCTGTTATTTCCAAGTGTGCAGCTGCCTAATCTGTCTGTAATTCATATCCCTGGAGCAGATTTTCTGCTGCTACCCAAGAATTAAAACGTTGTCTTACCTTAGAATGCAAGTTAACATTTCATTACCTTTTAAATAACAATTTCTTTTTCTTCTGTGTTTCTCCTCTTTTTATCTGTGAAGTGAGCTCCTCGCCCTGGCTGCACCCAAAGCAACTATATTCTACTGCAAACTTCCATGATTAAATTGTTCTACATATTTTGAAATATTAGTTTAAATGTATCCTGGCATTTTTTTTCAATTTAAATTTCTAATTTATTATTGTATGAATATACTGATTTAATATTCTGGCAACTGACTTATGTGCATCTATGATTACTTTTTTTAAACATCTTTATTGGAGTATAATTGCTTTACAGTGGTGTGTTAGTTTCTGCTTTATAACAAAGTGAATCAGTTATACATATACATATGTTCCCATATCTCTTCCCTCTTGCGTCTCCCTCCCTCCCACCCTCCCTATCCCACCCCTCTAGGTGGTCACAAACCACCTAGCTGATCTCCCTGTGCTATGCGGCTGCTTCCCACTAGCTATCTATTTTACATTTGGTAGTGTATATATGTCCATGCCACTCTCTCACTTTGTCACAGTTTACCCTTCCCCCTCCCCATATCCTCAAGTCCATGCTCTAGTAGGTCTGTGTCATTATCCTGGCATTTTGAGGGATACTTTTCTGTTTGTCACTGCTATTTTACATGATAAAGGAGGATAGAATTAACATTTTTCAATTCATAGGGTATAATTCCAGCAATCTTTCCCCATTCTATTCTCCCTCCTCTTCCCTTGTTCCCCACCACCAGACCACCAAAAGCACTTTAATTACAGGAACTCTTCTCTATCCCTTTCTAAATAAATCATTTATTTACTGTATTCAATGTTATGTTTAACACCATGCTGAGGTTTGTGGGAGATACAGACATTTTTAAGTTACAGAACGGGGCTTCCCTGGTGGCACAGTGGTTAAGAATCTGCCTGCCAATGCAGGGAACACCAGTTTGAGCCCTGCTCCAGGAAGATCCCACATGCCGCGGAGCAACTAAACTTGTACGCCACAACTACTGAGCCTGTACTCTAGACCCCAAGAGCCAAAACTACTAAGCCCTTGCACCACAACTGCTGAAGCCCGCGCACCTACAGCCCATGCTCTTCAACAAGAGAAACCACCGCAGTGAGAAGCCCACACACTGCAAGGAGGAGTAGCTCCTGCTTGCCACAACTAGAGAAAACCCATGCACAGCAACGAAGACCCAACACAGCCAAAAAAAAAAAAAAAAAGAAGCTATGGAACGTTCTTTGCAGACATAATACACATAAAGCAATTAGAAAATAATTAAATAGTAAACTCAGTGGTAATAACCATGAATGTAGGAAGTTAGAGAAGGAAGAAGTGAGCTTGGCAGGGTTAGTAGGTGAAAACTAATAGAAAAGGTGGAGTCTGAGTTGGATCTGAGTACTCAGCGATAGGTAAAAGCATGGTTGTGTCTGAGATTTGGAGGTTGTGAAGCAACAGTGAGGAAAGTAGCCTAAGGGGCAGGCAATGCATTTACTAAGTGGAGTGTGGGGTTATGTGGGTTAGACCAAGCTTGTTAAAGATTACAACAGGATTCATTTAAGCATTCAAGCTTTTAATAGGGAAGTAGTATGACAAAAGTGATGTTTAAGGAAACTGACCAGGTAAGACTCATAGGGGCTTATGGCATAAAATGAAAGAAGAGGAACTCAAAATGTGACAAAGTCGACAGCTAATTGTAAAGATTAAAATAAAGATAACTGTAAATAGAAGGATTTAGAGACTATTTAGAATTATAAACTAGAAGAGACCAAGTATGAAAGGAAAACAGGAGGTTGGAATCCAAGAGACAAAAGGAGCTTCAATGTTATGTTACATTCTTGTAACAAACCCCAATATTTTTGAATTTCAGTGCACTTTGTTCAAGTGCAATTATCCTGCTGGGGCCACTAGGTGGTGATCTTTGTTAGTTGGTAACTCGTGATTCCTTAATGATATGAGTTCAACAGTTACAAGGAAACCAATATTTTTGTTTCAAACAATTCCCGATGTACAACATTGAAACCTATGGATATACATCTATAAATGATTTTCCTTCTCCTTTATTCTTTTATGTCTGTGCTCTCAGGTAATGAGATAGGAAGGAAATAAATATTTAGGTCTCAGTCCTCATACCTGTTTGGCTTTAACACTATTCCTGGCATTTCCCACTCCTGATTACTGCTGTATGGGAGAGTGAAACAGGAAAAAGCATCCTTTATCTTACTGACCTTTATTGGTATCATCTTCTAGGGCTTTCCTACTGTAAAGCCAATGTGGCCACGGTGTGATGAATGGGGACAAGGGCATAGACGGCTTGGTTGGTGGATGGTTCCTGTGCCATCACCTTGTTTTACTGATTCCCAGCCCTCATTATGTCAACTTACCCTAGAGTCTCATCTTTGCCCCTAGAGGGACCCCCACCATGATGGAGTTTATAAGCTAGGCCACAAGGTACTTACTCCAAGTTGAAGAAAATCTACTACCTGGCAGATGGAAAGGGAGACGACTTGTCAAGGGCCTGGCACATAGCAGGCACTACCAATGCTTGTTAAATGAGTGATGGAATGATGAATGAATGAATAAGCATCAGTAATGCAGTGGAGGGAAGAGGTGGTCTTGGTCCCAGAATGCTGAATGAATGTTTCCACGAAAATCTTTTTACGTGTGCGTTGTACTCTTTAGTACTGTTGGTGCAGGTGTGTATCGATTACCTGTTCCTTTGTACCCCATGGATGTACAGCTCAACAACCATGGCTAACATTGATCTGTGGGGAAATGCTTTCTGAGCTCCAAACATTTAACTTACTAAAGAACTTTTGTTAACCTGTGACTTTATTCGAAGTTATTATTAAATTAAATAATAGCACAGTTCATAAAAGTCACTTTTGAAGTGCTTAGTTACAGCAACATGTAATTAACAGTAAAGGCTTAAAGTGCAAACAGGGGTCTTATCTATCTAAACACTTTTTTAATGCCAAGCTTCCTGATGATCTTTAATAAACCCTAGCAATTGTAATAACAATTACAACTTGAGTGGCTTCAGTAAGTCTGAAGGCTCTTCCTAAATTTATTTCCAGCATTTCCCAGTAGAGAAGAAATTCTGGGCACCTTGCTATAGCCATACATCTGTTACCTGTTCTGAAAATTAGGTTGTCAATTTTCTCTTTAGTAGAAGAAAGGAAGGTTATTTCCTTTCCTCCCAATAGCTAAATTTAAATGAATTTTTTATTTTACTGATTTATTCTTGACTGCTTTTTCCTTTCCATTTGACCTTTTGGGCCAATCAGGGCTTTTAGCCAAGAATCAAAGGAATCTGAGTCCTGGCTTAGGCAAATCCCAGACTCATTTCTTTTACCTTATTTCCCTGCTTTATCTCTGTCTGGCAGAGGTAATCATCACATAATATTAATCATTTGGAACTCTGACCCCTGAAATAAGTGAGTCTGTAGCACAAAGTTTCTTGGTAGCAAGTCAATACATTTATGCTATACTACATTTTAAAATAGTAATTTACTTTTATTTATTTATAAAATCCCTATAACATAAAATTCACCATTTTAACCATTTTAAACTGTACAATTCAGTGACTTACAGTACATTCACAATAATGTGCAACTATCACCACTATCTAATTCCAAAACATTTTTGTCACCCCCAAAAGAAACCCCATACCCATTAAGCAGGCTCCCCATTCCTCCTTCTCTCTAGCCCCTGACAACTACTAATCTGCTTTTTCTCTCTATGAATTTGCCTCTTCTGGACATTTTATATAAATGGAATCAAGCAATATGTGTCTTTTTTGTGTCTGGCTTCTTTCACTTAATATTTTCAAAGTTCATCCGCGTTGTAACAGGTATCAGTACTTCATTCCCTTTTATGGCTGGATAATATTCCATTGTATGTATAAAACACATTTTGCTTATCCATTCATCCGTTGATGGACTTTTGGATTGTTTCCACTTTTTGGCTATTATGAACAATGCTGTTATTAACATTCATGTCCAAATTTTTGTTTGAATAGCTGTTTTCAGTTCTTTTGAGTATTTACCTAGGAGTGGAATTTCTGGGTCATATGGTAATTCTAGTTTTAACTTTTAGAAGCCTCCTTTTATTTTATACATACTAATATTGGTTATTCTTCAGAAAGTTATTAGATAGGATTTATTATGCACCAACAAATATTATTTTCACATGATATCTTGGACTGGAATATTTATCCATTAGCTTTTGTCTCCATATACAATAGAAAGGTTTGAAAGACAGAGTAACTTAGATAATTAAGGAAACATGAAATAGTATATTTCTTCAATGAAAATCACTGAGGTATCCCTCTCCCCATCCTATGCTTTCATTCAACAAATATTCACTGTGTTCCAGCTGCGCATCAAGAATGATTTTGAGAACTAAGGATACAGGCAAAAAGACAAAAAGATTTTTGTCCTAATGGAACTACATGTAGGAAGGAGAGAGAATTTTAGAGATGAATAAGAGCTATGAAGAAAATGATGAAGGAAATTGGTATGGGGTCTCTATCATAGACTATAAAATCAGTGCTTCTCAAATTTTAGTGTGCACGAGAATCACCTGGGGATGATATTAAACTACAGATTTGAATTCAATGGATCTTGGGTAGAGCATGAAATTCTGACTTCCCAACAAATTCCCAGGTGATGACCATGCTGCTTTAGGTGGGCAGAAAAGACCTTACAGTTTACTAAATGACTTTTAAGTGGCAACATGTATGTGGAATGTGCATCAGGAGCCAGCCAAGTTAAAATCTAGGAGAAGAAATTTCCAGGAAGAGAAAACAGCCTTTGCAAAGGCTCCATGGGGAGAGTAGGCTTGGTGTATCTGAGGGAAAGTGATGCAGAGCAGCAATCCCATCTCTTTCCCTAACATTTAGGGGTTATACACAGAACAAGCTACAATTCCTTGACCCTCTGTTATGCCAGTGACAACCTATTCCCCACCAGCAAATGAACTAATTCATTCCTAGACCCAAGTGTGCCTTCATATCAGCTTCTTTTATCTTGTCCAATATATTTTTGCAAAAAAATCCTCTTCTCTCATACCATTTATTATAACTCTAATTTCTTTTTAACCTTTATTTTATTTGTATCTTGCCATTTTCATTTAACATTGTGAGCATTTTCAATGTAATTATTCTGAAACATGATTTTTTATGGATATATTGAAGTAAATTTAGAAGTTCCTGGATTTGTATAGCTTCCATTGTTTTAATTCTTTTTGGGGGGACCTGTTATAAACAATGAGTATTATTGAATGAATATTATTATGAATATTATTGTGTATAAATCTAATGGTTCATCTCCAATTAGTTTCCTAGAATGCATTTTTAGACATTTATTTATTTATAATAACTAGACTTTTGATAAACAAAGCTTAATTACTCTCTAGAAAAAAAGTTCTAATTTACATTTATACCATCAATGAATAGTCCTTATTTCACCCGCTTTCTCTCATATTAACTGGTAGTATAATCATTTATTTTTTAACCTTTATTGAGATACAATTTACATACTGTAAAATTCATTCTCTTAAAGTGTTCAATTCAGTGAGTTTTAAAGTATATTCATAAGTGTGTGCACGTAATTAAGATTTTAAAAAATTTATTGTATTTAAACTCTTGTTATTTACAATTTTTTTGGTTGTTGTTGGTTTTTCTTCGGTTTTCTATATAGCTATTTGTATCATTTACAAATAATAATCATGTATCCTTTTAGTAGTCTTAACTCATTTCTCTTTCCTGACCTACTGCAGTGGGTGGATTGTGTTTTTCTCAATTATTGCTAAGACTATTTTGTTGTATAATACAGACGTTTGGAAGCATATATTTTGAAGTCAAACTGATATGAATTTAATATTCAACTTACTAAATATGTAGCATGGGGCAAATTACTTGTGATTATTGAGTTTCAGTTTCTCCATTTGATAACAATAAAGAGCATTAATAAATAGACTTATTGAAACTGTTGAAGGAGATAGTAGATACAAAGTGCTCAGCAAATTTTCAAGTATGGTGATATTGATATTTTTTGTGTGTGAATTTCTAAAGATTGATTCTGCCCAGGAAATAAAAATATGTGAGATGATACACAATAGAAGACTTATGCTACTATTAAATTATGTTTGTATAATCATAGTTGCTGTTGAACAGTTTCTTCTAGACATCCTTGAGCCAGATTATATCTACCCCTCCTACACTATTATTTTATTTTATTATGCTGCCTACCCGTAACCAGGATCCTATTTATGCCCGCTCAGGAATATAGCTGTTTATATCATTAAAAACCTCCAGAGAGGGCTTCCCTGGTGGCGCAGTGGTTGAGAGTTCGCCTGCCGATGCAGGGGACACGGGTTCATGCCCCGGTCCGGGAAGATCCCACATGCCGCGGAGCGGCTGGGTCCGTGAGCCATGGCTGCTGAGCCTGCGCATCCGGAGCCTGTGCTCCACAACGGGAGAGGCCACAACAGTGAGAGGCCCGCATAACGCAAAAAAAAAAAAAAAAAAAAAACCTCCAGAGAATCTGCATTCTCCCTGGATAACTCACAGAGGTGCCTCACCTCCTTATTGCCATAAATTATTAATCCCTAAATTAGATACCTCCTACTGTACTTTTGGACTTTTCTCTTTGGTATTGTAATTTTCATAATATGCAACTATTAAATTTGTTTTTGTTAGAGAAGTACTGTTAGACTATACTAATCATGTCTAAGTCCTTTAACTATACCTCATTTATTACTTTCAAAATAATGGGATAGACCCGAACAATTGTGTATAGGTGCAGGACTTATCTAGGGGATAAAAGAGGCACCAGAATGCCTTGAAATTAATTTCTCCATTAGGAAACGATGCCAGCAGGCAGCCAATTGATCAGAAGAAACTGTTGTAACTTTTTAAAAATGCAGACACAGTCAGTTGGTTATTTTTAATGTATAATTGAGCACAAACATTTTAGTGAAGAGGTTAAGAACTCTGAATAATGCATATTATTTTGGAATTTGCAAATATTTTACAGTTCTGAATGTATTTGAAATGGAGGAAATACATAATTGAACAGAAAGTTTTAGTGTTCTTTACATGTTGAGGAATGTTTTTTCTTTGTTAGACCGACCATCAGCAGTGGTATGAAGCAATGATTCAGAGGCAGAGATGTCTATTCTTGTCCCAAGTCAAGGCATTCACTGAAAAAATTGCTTCAGGCCATAACTTTGGCATGCCATGGGTTAAATAAAGGCCAATTCCAAGTAAAAAATAAAAATCAGTTAATCTTTTGGTGTTAAATGGACAAAATAGTTATCATTTTAGACTTTTTTAGTGCTCTTATAATTCAAGGATTTTGGATTTCTTTTTCCCTCAACAGAATTTTCAGGCCAGTGAGGTCCATAATGTATACGAGTGGCGAGGCATTTTGAAGGGGAAGAGAATAAAATTTACCATATTTTTAAAACGTTCTTACCTATACTGGCTCTTGCATGATATTTAATAACTCAGTGATGTCGCTAGCCCATGGGGGCTGACAGTGGTTTTCATATTTAAATTAGTCAATAGTCATTTGGAACACTGTTATCTGGAGAACTAGGTTCTAACCCCATCTTTGGCACACTGTTTATTTTTGTAAAAGATATCTAAATACAGACTTGTAATTACTTTTTAAAAATTTCTGCTAACTTATTTATCTTTGTTAGGGAGGTGGTTAAATTTTGTGGTTTATCAGTCAATGGGAGCTCAAGAGCCTGTCCCTTTGCATTTTAATCTTGACCTCATCACATTCATTAGACAAGGATAAAGTGATACCTGCTCAACAGGGTGTTGAAAGGATTGCCTATGATGGTTCATATGATGTAACCATCACGTAGTAAAAGCTCATTAAAGGTCCATTTGTATTAGGGTTATTATTATCCCTGCTTTGTGTCTTCTGCAAAGAAAATATTATAAGCAGCAAAAATCAAATAGAGGGCTATCCAATTATCTGGTCAATTCTGACACATACTAACAGCTGTATAATAAATGCTAGTGGGTGCTGTGTGATGAAGTGTCATATGGGTGGTGTAGACACTGGGCACATTCTGCTCAGTGGCTGGAGACTTTCTTGGATTACCTGTGTAATTCAGGTAATTCTCCAAAAGCAATCTCCCTTAGCCAGAGAGATTAGGTGAGAGGTAGGTAGACAACTTCTTAATAATTCCCAGGACAAATCAGACTTAACCGATTTTTACCACAATTAATTTATTTGTGGGTCCACGAGAGTGAGTAAAGTCTCTGCATATCTTTGCTGGAGACAATGGCAAAGCACAGACTGTTCCAAAGTGGCTTATCCTTCAGATCAAATGAGAAGGGTCCCATCTTTTCCCCTTCTTTGGATTAAAAGAGGTTGATTATTATTATATTTGTTTGCCTAGGCTGAAAGGAAAAGTAAAGTAACTAATGTAGAATAAAATTCTCTTCGCTCCTTTTAAGAAAAGCCCCTGCTATGAGAATGCAAAATAAGTGATTTTTCCTATTAAAAACTGACTCTTTAGTGCAGAAAAAGTCTCCCTGTGACTAGTGATAAGTGATTGTGAAAATAAAGGCTTACTGCAGATCACACCAGACCAACCAGAGAGCCTGGGAGCTGAAGAATCAGTAAATCCAATGGGAATCAGCCTGAACTTATGTCTATTTTTGTAACATGTGTTCTTATTTGTTCATTCATAGAATAGGAGATTCTGTTATTTTCAGAGTTGTAAGGGGCCTTACAGGCGGTACACACAGAAGATGTTCAGTAAATATTTGCTGAATAAAAGCATGAATGTATTCTAATGTCCCTCTCATTGTTGAAATCCTTTCCATATTTTATATACTACAGAAAGTCACTTACCTTGTGCTTGAACATTCCAACGGACTAAAAGCTTACAAAATTCTGAGGCAGACTTTTCCATTGGTGGATTGCTCTAATTATTAGATCTTTCTCTTTTTTTTTAGGATTTTTTTTTTGATGTGGACCATTTTTAAAGTCTTTATTGAATTTGTTACAATATTGCTTCTGTTTTGTGTTTTGGTTTTTTGGCCCCGAGGCATGTGGGATCTTAGCTCCCCAACCAGGGATCAAACCTGCACCCCCTGCATTGGAAGGGGAAGTCCCAACCACTGGACCACCAGGGAAGTCCCTTTCACTTTTTTTGAGCCAGATTTTATCACCCTGTAATTTCTACCTTTAGGTTTTAGTTTGGTTTTATGGAGGAACATTAAAATAAATCTACTTCCCCTTTCACATGAAAGCTCATCACATGTTTCAAGACAGCTATCATGTCCCCATAATTCTTTTCTTCTCCAAGCTAAACTATCATTGTCCAGATCATAGCATTTCCAATCCTTAGTCACGCTTATTCTTCTTTTCCTGTTTTGGGTTGGTTTTTATTTTGGTCAATGCTTCTGCTATATTTATTTATTTTATCATTTACCATGTAATGAGTACTTTTTTTTTTTTTTTTTTTGCGGTACGCAGGCCTCTCACTGTTGTGGCCTCTCCCGTTGTGGAGCACAGGCTCCGGACGCGCAGGCTCAGGGGCCATGGCTCACGGGCCCAGCTGCTACGCGGCATGTGGGATCTTCCCAGACCGGGGCACGAACCCGTGTCCCCTGCATTGGCAGGCGGACTCTCAACCACCGCGCCACCAGGGAAGCCCAAATGTAATGAGTACATTTTGAATGAACAACTGTGCTATCTATTTTATATACATTATTTTATTTAATCCTTATAACAACTATATAAAATAGGGTTTTCCCAGAGAAAACACTGTATCAAGGCCACCCAGCTAAGAGGTATTACTTGGATTCATACTGCCTCTAAATAACCACCAAACCGTCTGTGAGTAACTTATCCTTTCTGTACCTCAGTTTTCTCACCAGTGAAATGGGGATTATAATGATTCCTACCTCCTAGGGCTATCATAAAGATTAAATGTGTTAATAATGTGAAGCATTTAGGAAAGCAGCTGGCCAATAAAAAGCATTATAAGTGTTTGTGAAACAAGCAAAACTAGCTTATGCTTTCATGGACCTTGCAGATGTAGTTAAGTATCTTAAGACAGAGATATCATCCTGGATTATCAGGGTGAGCCCAGTGTAATCACTGCAGTACTTATAAGAGGGATGCAGAAGTCAGAGTCAGGGAGAAGGACATGTGACCACAGAAGCAAAAATTAGAGTGCCCCACTTTAAGGATGGAGGAGGGAGGCACAAGCTAAGGAATATGGGCAACTTCTAGAATCTGAATAAAGGAAGGAAATGGATTCTCCTCTAGAGCCTCCAGAAGGAACCAGCACTGCTGACACCTTGACTTTAGCCCAGGGAAACTGATTTCAGTGTCTGTCCCATAAGAGAAAAAAATTAAAATTGTGTTTTTTAAGCCACCAAAGTTTTGGTAATTATTTTACAGCATCCATAGGAACTAGTACAGTGAGTAATCAAAACTGTCTGAAACCTGGCATAGAAAGAACTCAAGTATAAAGATCCCGAGTTACTTTCTATGATCAGTATCATAGGCACTGTGTTCTACTCAACGTCTAAGAAAATACATTTTACATACAGAAGGTTCCCCATTGCATGTAATGTTCCTAAAAGCCTTGAGATAGAGGTTTAATTAACAAAAAGCCACACTAACAATATTAGACCTGCCCTTCTTTGTCCCCTTTTCTTGGATATCACCAAAACTCATGACAGTGTGAGCTTCTCTTCTCATACCTTTGTCTTCATTCTCTGGCAAATGTCTTCCCTCTCTCCTTACTTTTGGTGTCTCCTTTGGATATTTGGGAGTGATATGCTCCAAATTCTCTTCCTAACTGGTGTCTTTCTTTTAGCCCCTCAAATGCCTGTGGTCATTCTTTGCACCCTTTGGTCTTAGCTGAAGGAGACTCTGGTATTTCTTAAAGCTGCTGCATTTCTTGGATGCTGCTATTATGAAGCTTCAGTTGTTTCAGTGCTTCAACTGAAGCAATCCGGCCTTCACCCAGATCTTCGTGTGACACTGATTTGCATACCTTGGGAGCCTACCTCTTTTTATCTTCCTGAAATTTGGCTGGGAATGTGCAGAAACCCTCCATCTCCTTTGGAACTCTCTCTTCTTTCTAAACCATGTAGGCTGTTGTCAAATGTAAAGAGGAGAATTGCTGCTTTTAGAAAAACAAACCTCTTACCTCCCCCTTCTGCAAATTATCACAGGCTTACGTACACCTATTAATTCACCCCAAGTTTTCACCTTTGTTGTTTGTTTCGTTTTGTTTTTGTTTTAGAGGCCACAAAAACACTGGACAGATTGAGACTTTGGGCAGCTGAAATGTCCAAATCTATTTTATATGAATTTATGATGAACCTGGATATTTCCCACTTCACATACTTTTATAATTTTGAACCCAAATGAAATATTGTGTATTTTGCACCTAAGTGAGATTGACCCATTATTCTAGGCTATAACGCTATTAATAATAGTAGTTTATTGAGTATCTATTATGTATTAAGTACTGTTAGGAGTACTGTTAGTGGTTTAAATTATTAAATTTTTAATAGTGATTACTAAATTATACTGTTATAATAATAAATAACTATTAAGATAATAATAAGAATTTTATTTTTAAATGTTGTTTGTCTTTCAGTGAGTGTTATTTCTCCAACTTATCTTTTTCCTTATATTTGAGTAGCATCCATTCTGTGTATTTCTCTAAGTCTTGTTAAATGTGTTAAAAGTAACAGGTGAATGAAGGTCCTGTGTCCACCATTACAAATGTTACTCAAGATCAGTTTCCCAACTTCTGTCCATTTGTCTCCAAGAGCCCTAAAATATAGACATCCAAGGCCTGAGAGCTATTTTTAACGTATCAATAAGTGAATTTTTTGGAAAAAATTAGATTTATGTTGAGTTATTAATCAGCTCTCATTGGGAATGACAGTTTTAACAACTTTGAACCTAACTCATAATTGAACTCACATAGATTGATTTTATTAGTAAATGCATTACAAGAAACTTTGTGAAATGTTTTGCTGAAATTAAGAATTGCTGATATCTTCCTGACAATCACCTTAGGAAGATATATCACTAATTTCATTTTATAGAAGGGTATATTAGTTTAGTAGGGCTGTCATAACAAATTACCAAAAACTTGGTCACTTAGAACAATAGAAATTTATTCTCTCACAGTTCTGGAGACCAGAAGTCCAAAATCAAGGTGTCAGCAGGAGTGTTTCCTTCCTGGGAGTCAAGAGGGATATTTCCATGCTTCTCTCCTGGCACAATTCCAGTCTCTGCCTCCATCATCACCTGGTGTTCTTCCGGGTGTGTCTGTCTTCTCCATGTCTCTTCTCCTCTTCCTTTCAGGTCACCAGACATGTAGACTAAGGGCTCACCCTCTTCCAGTATGACTTTACCTTAACTTGCAACTTAATTACATCTGCAAAGACAGTGTTTTGAAATAAGGTCATATTTACAGGTACCAGAGGTGAGGACTTCAACAGATTTTTGAGGGGGACACAATTTATCCCACAACAAATAAGAAAAAAGAGAAATCACTAAAGTAATCAGGGTACACATATAGAACATGAACCCAGAACTTCTGTTTTCATACAATACTCTTTTGACTTTATGCAATACTATCTCCTACTGAATTCCACTTTATTTTTCACGACTTCCTAGACTATATGTTTAATAATCTGCTTTGAATTTCACGGGGGCTAAAAAATCAAGCTCACTAGTTCTTGGTATCCAAATGTATCATTTCCCTTTTTTTTTTTCTTTTTTTTGCGGTACACGGGCCTCTCACTGTTGTGGCCTCTCCTGTTGTGGAGCACAGGCTCCGGACGCGCAGGCTCAGCGGCCATGGCTCACGGGCCCAGCCGCTCCACGGCATGTGGGATCTTCCCAGACCAGGGCATGAACCCGTGTCCCCTGCATCGGCAGGCGGACTCTCAACCACTGCGCCACCAGGGAAGCCCCTCATTTCCCATTTTTAATAAGTTATTCTTATCATTAACTTAGGTTCCTCACATACTTTCCTTGTTCTAAGCTTACATAGTTGTTCTGGGCCTGGACAGTTTAATTTATTTAGATTGGTTTGCTGATCCCTTATTATCTTTCCTCCTATACTCGGCTTCAATTTCATTTTAATAATGGCTCTGTATATTCGAGTTTAAAGCATAGTTCAGAGTTGAGTAGGTCTGCTCTTCTATATGTATATCCATTGTTTCTGGACTGTAAGTTTTCACAGAAATTGTTGATGTCTTCATAGATCGACCTTCCCTTTACAATTCTTCTGCTGTCTTCCAGGAAAGCGTTGGTAGTTCAAAAGGGGACACAAATTGTCAACCGCACAACTATATTTAATAAGTTAACCACCCAACGAATTAAATTATTCAATTCCTATTACGTGCCAGGGGCTGTGTGAGATGGGGGTTCTAAAAAACATTTAAAAAATGACATAAAAATCACAACAGAGTAAGTAGGTAATTGCAATAATATCCGGTAACTGCTACGAAAATCGTTGAGCAAAAATGTCCCTGTATACAAGAGGAGAGCCTTATCCAGCTTTGAAATAATTGTTGGTACCACATTTTGTAATTAGTTACATTTTCTGCAATATTGTTCCCTTATTGTTCCAGATTATTATCTGCTTTTTGAAGGCATATGCTTTTTAAAAATATATCCTGCTGTGCTGAGGACTGGAGCTATCACACTGAGCATCCAATGTTTATTTTTGCCTTACAATAATATGCAACATACTAATCAAATAAGAACAGTATTATTAGACTTGAACAACATTAACCTCCTTTTTCTTTTTTCTTTTTGCAGATTCATATTAATGATATAGTTCTCTAGAGAAAAATCAGAAAAGCAAAGGTTGGTATGATATCTTATGAATGCTTAAACCAGACTTTATCTAAGAGGGGTTATTTAAAGATATGTTAGAGCATTAATTCTAAATTCCCTGGGCTACGTTTGTTTAATCCAGCCACTTCACGTTATTACAATGTCTTATGTGGCAAGAGGTTTTATAGAGACTAGAAAGAAAAAATGTTTTTCCAGATACACATTCAGTTCCTCTAGCAGTTTCCTTGTTTTACTTTCATAGCTTTTTAAGAGGTGACTTCTAGGACAGCACTGCTCTTCAGTCTGTGATAGCTCAAGTCAGAAACATACTGAGGGAAATGCAGCATCTATTGTGGTCTGTTTTTCTATGTGACAGTTGTTCCTATTTTGTGTTTGTTTCTCCTTTAATGAGGATACAACTTTCATCCAGGGAAATGTATGGGTCACTTGTTAGTGCACTTAAATGCACTAAGGCACTCCAGCAGCTGGAAATTGTGACTTGTAGTTGAATTATTTTTGCACAGCGAATGGTTTTCCTTTTGACATATTTTAATATACTTGCACACTGAGAGCAAGAGTGGGTGAACAGAAAACAGGCTGTTTTATTAACCCAGCAGTCACCTTTGAGGTTTGTACATGTCCACTTTTTTTCTTGCCTTTGTACATAATCCCAAGAGACTGGTACCTGGCTTTGCTCAGAATAACAAAGTCAGGCACAAATCTCCAAACACAATTGTTAGCTGAATGCCAACTGTTTCTTCTCATCTTTTTTTTTTTTAACTTGAACATTAAGAATTGTATTATGGGTGAACCATAACCATTAAAGAATGAATTTGTTTTTCGATTTCAGATGCTTCCCCTATCATTTACTAGATTATTTTACAATATGTAATCTCAGGTGATAAAAGAAAATAATTTTTTGCATGTTTTTTTGGAGAGCTTCTTTTTTTTTCAAATCATTAATAGTGAGAAGAAAAGAAGAAAAATATGTTATAAGCTTTAATCGGACTCCAATTTCAACTGAAAGGACAATTAGGAGAAAAGGAGAGGAGACTTCAACTCAGCCAGGAAGCCAGGACCCAGCACACACAATTCCACATGCAATTTTCATACAAACCAATGTTTCAGAGACTTTTCCCAGTAAGACCAGAAATTTCTTCAAGTCAGTTACCATCCTTTTCCAAGGTACATATCTGTATACATAATAGCTATAATTTCTAAGTAAATATAGTGGGTAATCACCTACTTTTTAATTCATACATTTTAATTGTACTCAAAAGTTGAAGACAAAGTAAGGATATAAATCCAGAAATTCCTCTCAATACCCAGCAAGTGGTTCATTTAACAGCATGTAGATATTAAAGCAACAAAACCTCCAAAGTACATAATTTTCTCTTTCCTATCATCATCATTATAATCAACATCATCATTAAGATAATAATACGGCATTTTATACTATACAGAGAAGTTTCATATCATCTCATTTGACTATCTAAACCAATCAGTGAGGTGTGCCATATGAGTAGGAAGATTATTAAGAATGATAAGCTTTCTAAAGTCATTCTAAGACTTTAAAACACAAGTAAGTGCTAGAGTGTAAAGAAAGGATTCCATCTTTGAGTTGGAATTCTGGATCTCTCGCTGACCCTATGATAATGGGTCTTTGAAAGCATTGCTCTGTTGAGTTGTTCAACGTGAGAGATAATAATTACGCAAAAAAGTGGTTATGAACTTCATTGAATATTACTTTTTTGTAGAAGGTCTATCTGAGTGTGCAAACGTATTTTATTTTATATATTTTTATTGGAGTATAATTGCTTTACAATGGTGTGTTAGTTTCTGCTTTATAACAAAATGAGTCAGCTATACATATCCATATATCCCCATATCTTCTCCCTCTGGCGTCTCCCTCCCACCCTCCCTATCCCACCCCTCTAAGTGGTCACAAAGCACTGAGCTGATCTCCCTGTGCTATGTGGCTGCTTCCCACTAGCTATCTATTTTACATTTGGTAGTGTATATATGTCCATGCCACTCTCTCACTTCGTCCCAGCTTACCCTTCCCCCTCCCCGTGTCCTCAAGTCCATTCTCTGTCTGCATCTTTATTACTGTCCTGTCCCTAGGCTTTTCAGAACCAATTTTTTTTTTTTTTAGATTCCATATATATGTGTTAGCATACGGTATTTGTTTTTCTCTTTCTGACTTAACTTCACTCTGTATGACAGACTCTAAGTCCATCCACCTCACTACAAATAACTCAATTTCGAGCAAATGTATTTTAGAGGGGATTTTTGCACTGGAGTAGGAGGTTAGAGTACCTAACTTTGAAGTCCATGCAGTGAGTATATGACTGTAAGGCTATTGATTTTTTTAAGGGAACACACTGAGTGAATGACAGAGGCAAGATAGGAAAGCATTTCTTCTGACTCCCAGTAACTAGAGTTCAGTTTAATTTAATACTTTGAGCAGCTACTTTTTTTTTTTTTTTTTTCGGTATGCGGGCCTCTCACTGTTGTGGCCTCTCCCGTTGAGGAGCACAGGCTCCGGACGCGCAGGCTCAGCAGCCATGGCTCACGGGCCCAGCCGCTTCGCGGCATATGGGATCTTCCTGGACCGGGGCACGAACCCGTGTCCCCTACATCGGCAGGCGGACTCTCAACCACTGTACCACCAGGGAAGCCCTGAGCAGCTACTTTTGACCAAGTTCTTGAGCTATAATTATAGGGTACAAATATGAAAAAGAGAGACCTTGCTATGTAGGTTTTATAATGTAGAAGGTAAATAAATAAATATCAATACAATGAAAGAAAGACTAAATACCATAGGTATGGTGTCTAGTAATTGTACATAGGTTTGGTGAAGTCATGGAAGGCTTTATTATTATGGAGGTATTTCAGTTGGGCCTAAAACTATTGTTATATCCATTCTCAGGGAATAGCTATATCAATCACATTTGCTTGTTTTTATATTAAGCCTATTCTTAAAAGTAAGACTATTTCATTAACCTCTAGTAAACTTTTGACCATGAATGCTTATTTGTTGTAAATTAAGCTTTTAAAATCATTGCTTCTTAAGGTAATGGAGATGTTTTGTTTATAATTATCTCTGACTATGTTACATTTTTCTTTTCAGTTCTTGTAACTTTCTTTATTAAAATATGTTTGATCAGGCATGCTTTTAATAGAAAAATCACATAAGATTCTGAGTCCTGTAATCTTTGTCTTTTCAGGGTCATCTTCATCATTATCCTCACATCCTCACTTTCAGAAAAATAAATTTTTAGCACTTTTTAAGAAGTGCCATGGAAAGCCATTATGCTAATACTTTACAACATTATTCTTAGGTTTTCAATAATCCAGTAGAGTAACTGTAAGCCCTATTTTGCAGATAACATACTGAGGCTCAGAGATTTTAAGAAATTAGCTCAAAATTGCACAATTAAAAAAATGTTATTGTTCTATGACCATTACAGTGTTGGCAGTCATTATTTGTCCATCTGGTTGGGGTTTACCCACTTTCTCACTAGCTTTATTAGTGAAGACTCGGATGATGTTCAGTAAGAACAACCCAGTTGGAAGTTGATTAAGTCACAAAGAGAATTCGTTGACCCCTATTACTAGGAAGGATAGCAGATATCAGGGGTGACTGGAACCAGGACTTTGAATACCATTAGGAAACTTCAAATATGGTTAAGAAGTGTCTATTTCTCATCTGTGCTTTTCTCTGAATATTGTCTTTGTTCTCAGACCAGCTCCTCCTTGTAGCACACTGTGTGGGCTTCATTCCCTTTAGGGCTGCATCCTCACAACTTGTCACCTAGGAAAATGGGGGCTTACGTTACTTGGCTCTAGTGTGAAAAATTCCAGATAAAGATTTGCTGGGATCTCATTTGGGATCCCAGCCTTTTTTTTTTTTTTTTTTTTTTTTTTTAATTTTATTTTTGTCTGTGTTGGGTCTTCGTTGCTGCGTGCAAGCTTTCTGTAGCTGCGGTGAGCGGGAGCCACTCTTCCTTGTGGTGCGGGGGCTTCTCATTGCAGTGGATTCTCTTGTTGCGGAGCATGGGCTCTAGGTGCGTGGGCTTCAGTAGTTGTGGCTCGCGGGTTCTAGAGCGCAGGCTCAGTAGTTGTGGCGCCCGGGCTTAGTTGCTCTGCGGCATGTGATCCCTTGGGCTGGTCATTAAGGTGATGGTGATGCTACGATCAGTTTTCATTAGTCAGGTATTCACTTTTGTGGCTGTAGGGAGAGATGGAAGGGATAGTATATTATTAGAATGAGAAGGGG
Source organism: Mesoplodon mirus (assembly GCF_964341445.2). Lineage (NCBI taxonomy): Eukaryota > Metazoa > Chordata > Mammalia > Artiodactyla > Ziphiidae > Mesoplodon > Mesoplodon mirus. Next base: position 81,969,589 of record NC_138985.1, on the reverse strand, counting down.
ATGCTTTACAAACATGGCTCCTGAAATGACTATGAGCCAGGCAGTCATCCCAGTTTGTGGCTATTAACACAGGCCATACCTGTTCTTGTTGCATTAGTTAATTCTCTACTGGTTTACAGCCTAACTGATTATATTTGTTAAATCACTTCTGCAGGGTAGAGGGGCTTTGTCTAATTTTGTCCATTAGCTGAAGTCTGTCAAATTTGTTTGGAACGTTTGAAGCTGGTTTGACCTAAGAACCAGGCTTCCTGTTAGCTCCCCTTGCTAAGTCTGTGGCTAATGGGGTTCACGGTCTGCCTCCAGAAAGGGCAGCATCAGTGGTCAATGCCAGTGGACCTTGGGCCTCAGTCACAGAGCCTGGGGCCTGCTGGAATATTTGTCATCATTTCTGATATGCTGTGGTGACTCAACACCATCATAAATGGAAAATGGAGGAAAAATCCCTCTTTTTATGTTTCTTCTTCTCTCTGACTCTCCACTGCATATACAAAAATGTTTTTGTCCCAGAACAGGGAATTAGAACCCTCATGTTTGTCATCTTGTCTCCCTTTGTCCTCTTACTATAATTTTTTTTTTTTGGTGGAAATGTATTACTTCTCATTGCTTGATCTGTCAAGAACTTCCTACATCTTCGTTTTTCCAGTGTTGGCATTTGCCTTTTCTTTTCTCTGTAGTCATAGGACAGGAGGGATTCAGGGAAAGGATTTGGCATACAAAAAAGGAAAAATCACAAGAGGTGTATATCAAGGATACTAACTCTGATGCAGAGGTAAAACTTAGAGAACAAGAGAAAAGAGTTAGAAACCAGAAATCCAGTTACAGTGTCAGTTGCTAAATCTTCCATGCTTAGATAGCATTTTCTTTTTTATTTTTTTCCGGTACGCGGGCCTCTCACTGTTGTGGCCTCTCCCATTGCGGAGCACAGGCTCCGGACGTGCAGGCTCAGCGGCCATGGCTCACGGGCCCAGCCACTCCGCGGCATGTGGGATCTTCCCAGACCGGGGCACGAACTCGTGTCCCCTGCATTGGCAGGCGGACTCTTAACCACTGCGCCACCAGGGAAGCCCTAGATAGCATTTTCTAGTTGTCCTTTGGATGTTCTAAATTTGTTAAATAACCTGTAGGATTTGTTCATTTCCTCCAGACATAGATTTCATTTACATCTATGCTGATCAAATTTTTGAAGTTATCTATTCCAAAAACCTTTTAAAACCCTTCTTTTTTTTTTTCTAATAAGACTCAGAATTAAAAAAAAAATTATGTCAAGTGGCCTGTGTATTATACCTAACATACTTTAAAAACCCCTCTGCCTCTAGTGTTGATGAAAGGGACAGAAATTACAGAAGCTGCAGAGCTTAAAACATAAAGTGAGAGCTATACACTGCCTATAAAAAGATTTTTTGATCAGAGTGAGGACATGTTTTCCACAAACATGTATTTCCTTTTGTTATAAAAATGAGGAATGCATGGTTGGACCTGAGCAAATGCAGCTACTACTAACTGATAATGAGCAATGGGTGAACTAAGATGGTAGCTGTGGCTTAAGCTGAGTTCATCCAAGTTATGATCAACTTCATAAGCAAGAGTCTCAAGAAGACAACTAATTCCCATGGTGTTGTCTGAATAAAATTTATTATACACCTGAGACTAGTAGCATCTAAAACCCTATGAAATATCTTTATAGCTCAAAAGCTTACTGATGGAGGAAAATGGCTCACTGAAGTCAAAGGGGACAAGAGTGGGAGTGACCTGTTTCTTTGGAAACCTCAAATATAAGATAGTCTGGCCCTATGATTCTTATTAATCAATACCTGCTTTTCAGGGCCTATCTTGATTTTAGGTAATGAAGCAGAGAGAATTATACAACCTTCTGGGTAATATATTGTGGCATACATAGAAGTTATAATATTAATCTTCTTCTTCACTATGATTGGCTTATAATTTTAATCTAATTTCCTTTTACTTATCTTGAAACATAGAAAATTGGTCACCTTTAACTTTATAATCTCCCTCCATAAATGTGAATACTGTTGTTCTTTTTCAACTTTTCCTTGTATGTCTCTTTTTGAGGCTTTTAATAAATTATTATGACTTCAAATTATTATGATTTCAAATTTCAAGGAATCTTCAAATTTCTCATAGCTACTTGAGAATGCATTATGGGGATTAACCAAAAATTTTTTCATTAGAATTTTAAAATAATATGTGCTCAACCTATAACTTTGTTTTGCTAATTTTTAGTGGCAACACAGGTATCATCATTAAAAATTATTTTTTAAATATGTAAACCTAGATATACAGATGCTAATTATTTCAGTCGCTTCCACTAGATAAATCATGATGTCTAGATGTGGTAACTAATCCTGAGGGTGAAATATCAAGTATGAATAACTGAGAAAAGAAGGAATAGTATACATTTCCATTCCAAATTACATTTTTGATATTAATATGTAACTATATTAAGGAAAGGTCTTATCTTGGTGTTTTGTTAATCGTTTTAGCTCACTAGATTCAGCAGTTCCCAAACCCTCCTTGCTTTCCTTTTAACTTTCTAGACTTTAGATTCAAGGCACTGTCCTTCTACAACTTTTCTGAGAACTGTCCAGTTTGATTACACACTGTATAACCAGCAGTTTTGGCAGAGAAACTTTTGGTGGCCTTATTAGAGAGAAAACTAACTTTCTGTTTTCTGCCTCTTGGTTGGCTTTGAGTTGCAATAGTTTCCCTCTGCCCATAAAAGACCTGTTCCTATTGCTGCTCTCCTTCCTTAGGACTCCTGCTTTCCTTTGCGTGCTGCATCTTCTTATCCCTCCCTCAGTGTTCCACCATGTTCCAGACACTTGTTATCACCATGTGCTCTTTTATTTTCTACACAGTTTCTCAGAGTATCTGAAAATACCTAATTATCATGTTGGAAGGTTTTGCTCTTATATGTTTACTGGTTAGCTGTTTGGCTCAACCCCTGAAAATGTATGCTACATGGGAGAATACACCTTATCTGTTTTATAGAGCAAGATAGATCGAGCTCTGGGGACTAGAACAGAGTAGGTGCTTACAAAATACTTGTTTAATAAATCTTTTTCCTTAAAAGTGTTTTTGAGATTCTTTGCTTCTGATTTTTCACATTATCCTCAGGCAAATTTATCCACTACCATGGTTTCAATAAAGTAAATGCTGCTTACCTAAAAATATTTGTCTTCAATTTACAGCCCTCCTCTTAGCTACACATCCAAATATCCAACTGCTTCTATCTAGATGCCTCTTCAAACTTAATATGGCCTAAACTGGATTAGTAGTGTCTCCCAATGAATTCACACACACACACACAAAAACCAAACAAAGACGCTGCTCCTTCTTCAGAGTTTCGTATTTCATAACTGGAATATTTATCCATGCCCTTGCTCAAGCCTTAAAACAGAGATCATCCTACTGTCCTCTCTCTCTTTCATCCCTGTTATTGCAAATTCCTGTTTGAGCCCCCCTCATAAATAGTTTTCAAATATCTCCACTCCTCTACTGCTGCAGCCACAACCCTAGTCAAGGTCATCATCATTTCTCATCTAATTACTACAATGCTCCACACTGGTGTCCTTATTCGCTGTCATGTTACCCTCCAATCTTTCCCCACCATGTATTCCCAGGGATCTTTGGTGATGTAAATGTGACTGTGGTACCCTTCTCCCAAGCACACACCTCAACAAAAGCTTTTCAGTGGCTTCCTGTTCCCTTTAAGATGAAGTCCAAACTCTTTAAGTGGCCTCAGAATAGTGTATGATTGATCCTTAGGCAATTTCCCCTACATTATACTTTTGTCAGCTGGACTATAGCTAAAAGAAAATTTTGAGATTATAGTCTCAAATAAGACCTTGTATCCTGTTTCTCCCTATTAACAATTGTGGATGGGTTATTAAACTTTGAAAACAGATGAACGTGGTAGGATTAATATCTTATGATAAAAATTATATTTAAGATTAAATTACATACAAAGGGATATAGGCAAGCAAGGCTTAGAATTTTCCTTAAGAATCACCTTTGAATCTCCTCTAACACATGAACAAATGTTCTGTTGACTCACAGTTTCCAGACATTATTGAATGGCCAAATTACTTTTGTCCAAAAAATTCTCAAAGCACTTATTACTTGTGTCTAATTATACTCATAGAAATGTATCCATAACATCCTCGAGCATTTTCTAATTCTGAGATATCAATTAATGCTTGTTAATAATTTACATGTATTCATTATTGTTCCCTGCCCCCAGACCCCAGCTTTTTTCTGGAGTCAATGCTATTTTAAAAGTAAAAATTCCTTTGCTGGTTCTTGTGAACAAAAACATTCCTCCTCTTTCTCAAACCAATTATTTGGATAGTCAATCAGGTCTGCTATGGAGGCAAATAGTTTAAATATTTTTAAAACTTTAATTCTTGAATTGTGAAAGCTACATATATGTTAAACTTATTTAAAATGGTTACTTTCTGATTCTACCTTCATCTTCTTTTCTTCCATTACAGTTGGAGCATATTGCAATTGCCTTCTTTCTTCACTGTTATTAACTTTTCCCCTTTTATCAGAAAAAGGATCTTGCTTTCTTTGATTCTCTTATTGATATTTTAAAAGAACTTTTTTCCCTCTCTTGCTGTCTCTCTCAGGCAAGTCCCATCTCAGTTGTCCTTTGTCATTCATTGTCAGTCTTTGTGTCCCTCCTCTTATCCCAGCTTAGTTTTTTCCTTTCTCTTTTTTCAGGGGAGGGGTGGAAGTAGCGGGCACTGGTGTTGGGAGTCTCACATCAGTTTCAGGCCTAAAGCAAAATGCATTCATTTCAAATGGAAATTACAGTTTATACCAAAAATGCAAGGTTTCTTTACTTCAGTAAATTGGAGCCTTATGTAACACATACTCATCTAAAGAAATTTTAGAATAGAACTTCTAAATAACTAATAACTGGAAAATTCTGATCTTGAGCTTTAGTTGCTGAAGATAGGGAAAGACATCTGCTTCAGTACCCCCATCTGGCTTTTACGTATCTATTTCAGACTCAGTATGCTCTTGCTCTTTCTTTTATCTAAGCCCATCTGCTTGTATGGTGTGTTCCCACCCTAACATATTTTCAGACCCTTGCCATAGGGCAAAAGTGCCAAGCAATTATTCGTTGAGATAGATAGTCCACATAATACTGTAAGTGACATCTGTTCTGTAGGAAATCCCTCCCTTGTGGCAGCAATGTCATATTGGCAGCTCATAGGAATATCGGAATTGACATACGTGAACAATTGAATGTTTCATCTTATCCTGAATTCTCACTCAGAAAGCATCCAGTACCAGATGCTTTAGAGGGCCGTGTAACCCCTGGACTCTTTCTCTTGTTCTCTCTACACCTGTGGTAATTGGCAATACTACACTATGGAGAAAATTTCTTCCTGACCCCAGCTGGTAACCAAATTATGCCCTAAAGCATGAAGATTGGCATATTTTAAAGTTTATTGTAGCTAAGATGGCGAAAAAAGAGATGTTTTTCATATTAATGTGCTTACTAGATTGACCTAAATAATAGCTTGAATAATAAATTCCACAAATTACTCAATAACTTATTTGGCAAAATTACAATGACAGATGAACATTTTAATCTTTTTAGTGTTGATCTCCACATTTGGCAAGTGGTTCTTCTTCTTTAAACTATTTCAAAAGATGATAAGAAAAACAGTCCACAGTCCACAATTGTTCAAGACTTGAACTTTGTATAAAGGTATAATTGGTAAAACTTACATTAATTGGTTCTGGGTAAATTCTGAATTTGCTGGTTTTTAGCCATTTGATATTCCGAAGGCAGGCAGAATTTGAAGCCAAAATCATTATTGGCAAATTAAAAATACATTATGTAAGGTAGGTTCTGAATAAATTGACACAAAATTCAATTTCCCCAACCAGCTACATTGATGCTGTTACTCTCTTCAGTGATTCTCATAATACCATGAACAACTTCAAATTTTAAAAAGTTAAAGTGTATAATTATGAAGGGCTTTCAAAGTTAGAGTTGAAATGAAAGTACTCAATTACATAATTTAGTCAACCCATTTACTTAAGTTTAAGTAAGGTTTAAATATTTAGTAATAATAAGCTGTATCAGTTATGTGTTGTTACAAAATCTACCACTGTGAAAAATAGTGACTTAGAACAACTATTTTACCTCTTTATCATTCTCTGGGTCAGCAATATGGGCAATTCATTTTAGTGGTTCCTTTGCTGCTAATTATGCATACTATCTGGTGACTATCCTTGGGATTGATGGTCTAAGACAGCCTCACTCAAAAGTCAGGTTGTTGGTATTGGCTGTCTGCTGGACCATTTGTCTCTAGTAGGATAACTTGGCTTCGTATGTAGCAGGGTTCTAAAAGCAGGAAGAGATGGGGCCAGCCTGAATGTGACATCATTTTGCATGATGTCTCATTGGCCAAGCCAACATGGCTAAGCCCGGAGTCAATGTAGGAATAGACTACATAATGGAGTTAATACAAACAGGTGTGATTTTTTGGGGGGTACTCTAACTGTAATAATCTATCACATATTGCTATCCCAGGATTATCAGTTGGCAGAACCTTACCTTCCTGGTTACTTAATACAGTGTAGCATTACTATTGTGCAGAGTCCTGTAAGTCTGTAAGAAAACTGTATAAATAACATAAAGATCAGTGAAGCTAATTCTTTATCCTTCTTTCTATACATTTTAAAGGTATAAGTCATTTGCCAGATATGTGGTTTGCAAATATTTTCTTTGAGGCTGTAGTTTTTCTTTTTATCCTTTTAATAAGACCTTTCACAGGACAGAAAAGTTTAATTTTGATAAAATCCAATTTATCAATTATTTCTTTTATGAATTGAGTTTTGGTGTTATGTTTAAGAACTCTTTTTATACATTGCTAGATTCAAAATGTTCATATTTTGTCAAGGATTTTTTGCATTTAAGTTCATGAAAAATATTAATCTGTAGTTTCCTTCCTTTCTTTCTCTCTTCTTCCCTCCTTTCTTTTCCTTCCTTCCTTCCTCCCTCCCTCCCTTTCTCCTTCCCTCTCTCTCTTCCTTTCTTCCTGTATTGTTTTTGTCTGACCTTGATATCAGGATAATCCTGACCTCATAAAATAAGGTGGAAAATGTTAGTTTCTCTTCTATTATCTAGAAGAGATTATGTAGAGTTGTTCCCAATTCTTATTTATTGTTTGGTGGATTCCTCCACTGAAGCCATCTGGGTCTAGAGAGATTATTTTTTGTAAGTTTTTAATTTACAAATTAAATTTCTTTAACAGTTATAGGGTGTTGCAACTGCCAGTTAAAATGATTTGTCTTCTTTTCCTTTCAGTTCTATTAGTCCTTGTTTCATGTATTTTGATGCTCTGTTGCTTGGTGCATACACATGTAGGATCACTATGTCTTCTTGGTATAATGACCCTTGTAATATGCTTCTTTGTTGTTGGTAAGGTTTTGGTGGGGTTTTTGTTTTTGTTGTTGCTTGTTTGTTTGTTTTTGGTTTGATTTTTTTTTCTCGGAAGTCTACTTTACATGATATTAATAGAGCTACTCTTTCTTTAAAATTAAGTTTTGTATGGTGTATCTTTTTTCTGTCCTTCTAATCTGCTTATATCATTATGTTTGAAGGAAGTTTCTTGTAGACATCATACAATTTAATCATTTTTAAATCCAGCCCACTAATTACTGTCATTTAGTTAATATATTTAGAACAGTTACAATTAATGAAATTGTTGATATATTAGGAGATGTCTTCTATTTTATTATTTGTTTTCTGTTTGTTCCCTCTGTTTCTCATCCTCTGTTTCCTTTTCCTTTCCTTCTTATGGATTACTTGAATGTGTTTTAGAGTTTCATTTTCTTTATTTACAGTTTTATAAGTATATATCATTGTATAGTTTTTCAGTGTTGACTGTAGGTATTAAAGTATATACATATATATCTACCATCACAGTCTACATACACCACAGTCTACTGGTATTGACATTTTACAACTTTGAGTAAAGTGTAGAAAATTACTTCCATTTAGGTCCTTTTACCCTGCCCACTTTTAAAATGTAATTTTCTTAATTAGTTTTTCTACATTGAGCATACATCAAACAGCACTATAATTTTTGCTTAAACCATCAAATGTGATTTTTAAAACTCATGAAGAAAGAACTCATAAAACTCAACAATAAAAAACAAATGACTCAATTAAAAACTGGGCAAAAAATATCTGAACAGGGACCTCACCAAAGAAGATACAGAGATGTCAATTAAACATATGAAAAGTGCTCAATATCGTATGTTATTAGGGAATTTGAAATTAAAACAATAATGGAATACCACTACACATCTATTAGAATGACCAAAAGCTGAAACACTGACAATTCCAAATACTAGTGAGGATGTGGAGCAACAGGAACTTTTATTTATTGCTGGTAGGAATGCAAAATGGCTCAGCCCCTTTGGAAGACAGGTGATTTTTTAACAAAACTAAATATTCTCTCTCTCTCAGATTTTCTACATAGACAATTATATCATCTGAACAAAGTTTTATTTCTTCCTTTCCAACCTGTATATTTTAACTTCCTTTCATATCTTACTGGATTTTCTAGGACTTCTAGAAGGCGCTGTAAAGCATATGTGAAAGGGGACATCCTTGGTTTGTTCGTGATCTTAGTGAGAAATCTTTGAGTTTCTCACCATTAAGTATGATATTAGTTGTAGGTTTTGTGTAGTTGTTCTTTTATCAAGTTAATGAAGTTCTTCTTTATTCCTAGTTTGCTGAAAGATTTATCATGAATGGGTGTTGTAATTTGTCAAATGCCTTTTTGCATTCATTGATATGATTATGTGATTTTTCTTCTTCAGCTTTGAAGTGATGGATTACATTAATAGATTAATTGATTTTCAAATGTTGAACCAGCTTTGTGTACCTGGGTTAAATCCCACTTGGTCATGGTGTATAATTATTTTTATGCATTGTTGGATTCAATTTGATAATATTTTGTTGAAATTTTTTTCATTTATGTTCATAAGAGATATTTGTCTGTAGTAGTTTCCTTTTCTTGTCTTTGTCTGGGTAAAGCTGGCCTCATACAATGAGTTAGAAAATATTCCCTCTGCTTCTGTCTTTTGGATGAGATTGTAAGAATTGGTATAATTTCTTCATTAAATATTTGGTAGAATTCAACAATGAGCCCATGTGAGCCTCATGCTTTCTGTTTTGGAAGATTGTTAATTATTGATTCAATTCACCTAATAGATGTAGGCCTATTCAGATTGTCTATTTCTTCTTGTGTGAGTTTTGTCAAATTGTATCAAGAAATTGGTCCATTTAATCTAGGTTATCAAATTTGTGGGCATAGAATTGTTTATAATATTCATTTATTATCTTTTTATGTCCATGGGCTCTTTAGTGATATTGGTGATATTTCTGATATTGGTCATTTGTGTCTTTCTCTTTTTCTTCATCTCACTAGAAGCTTATTGCTTTTATTGGTATTTTCAAACAACCAATATTTTCAAAGCTTTTGGTTTTGTTGATTTTCTCTGTTGATTTCCTACTTTCAATTTCATTGATTTCTGCTCTAATTTATTATTTATTTTCTTTTGGTTACTTTGCATTTAATTTGCTCTTCTTTTTCAAATTTTCTAATGTGGAATCTTAGATTACTGATTTTAGATATTTTTTCTTTTTTAGCCTGCTCATTCAATGCTATACATTTCCCTCTAAGCACTTCTTTCACTGCATCCCATAAATTTTGATAAGCTGTATTTTTGTTTGCATTTAGTTTAAAATGTTTCTTAATTGCTCTTGAATTTTCCTCTTTGATTCATGTATTATTTAGGAGTATGTTATTTAATCTCCAAGTATTTTGGGATTTCATGCTATCTTTCTTTTATTGATTTCTAGTTTAAATTCACTGTGATATGAGAAAATACAGTGTATGATTTCTATACTTTTAAACTTGTTAAGATGTGTTTTATGGCCCAGAATATTGGTGACCGTTCCGTGTAAACTTGAGAAAAATGTACATTCTACTATTGTCGAATGGAGTACCCTATAGATGTCAGTTATATCCAGTCAATGATTAGTACTGTTGAGTTCAGCTATGTCCTTAGTGATTTTCTGCCTGCTGGATCTTTCCACTTCTGATGCAGGGATGTTAAAGTCTGCAACTATAATAGTGGATTCATCTATTTCTCCTTGAAATTCTAGCAGTTTTGCCTCATATATTCTATAGTTAGATGTATACATGTTAAAGATTGATTCACTTTGTTGTACAACAGAAACTAACACAGTATTGTGAAGCAATTATACTCCAATAACGATCTATTAAAAAAGAAAACAGATTGTTACGTCTTGGAGAATTGACTCCTTTCTCATTATGTAATGCCTCTCTTTATCGCTGATAACTTTCCTTGACTGAAGTTCACTCTATTGAAAATTAATATAGCTACTCCCACTTTCTATTGATTAGTGTGAGTATGGTATATCTTTCTCCATTCATTTACTTTGAATTTATATATTACATAGTATATAACTATATAAGTATAATCTTTATATTTAAAGTGAGTTTCTTATAGACAACATATAGTTGGGTCTTGTTTTTTATCCACTTTGACAATCTCTGTCTTTTAATTGATGCATATAAACCATTGATGTCCAAAGTAATTACTGATATAGTTGGATTAAATATCTACCATATTTGTTATTGTTTTCTCTTTGTTGTCCTTGTTTTTTATTTTTGTTTTTGCCTTCTACTCTTTTTCTACCTTTGTGGTTTTCACAGAGCATTTTATATAATTCTATTTTATTTCCTTTTTTAGCATATCCATTATATTTTAAACTTTTTTAGTGTGTGACCTAGAATTTGCAATATACATTTACAAGTAATCCAAGTCCATTTTAATTAGCACTATATCACTTCACAGTAGTGCAAGTACCTTGTAATAACAAAATAATTCTAATTCCTCTCATTCTTTGTATTGTTGCTGTCACCCATTTCACTTACACATAAGCATACACATAAGTATACAAAATTTAATATATTGTTATTATTTTGAATAAATTGTTTTCTATTAGATCAATTAAAAATAAGAAGAGCAAAAGCTTTTATTTTACTTTCACTTAATTCTTCTCTGCTGCTCTTTCTTTATGTAGATCTGAGTTTCTGACCTATATCATTTTCCTTCTCTCTTAAGAATTTCTTTTAACATTTCTTGCAAGGTAGGTCTACTGGCAACAAATTCCCTCAATTTTTGCTTGTCTGAAAAATCTTTATTTCTCCTTCACTTTAAAGGATAATTTCAGAGTACAGGATTCTAGGTTGGTTTTTTTTTCTCTCAACACTTTGAATATTTCACTCCATTTTTTGCTTGTGTGTTTTCTAAGGAGAAGTTGACATAAATCTTGTTTTTGCTCCTTTGTAGGTAAGGTGTTTCTATCCTATGGCTTCTTTCAAGATTTTTTCTTTGTCTTTCATTTTCTCAAGTTTGAACATGATATGCCTAGGGGTAGTATTTTAAGCATTTATCCTACTTGATATTCTTTAACCTTCTTGGATACATGGTTTGGTGTCTGACATTAATTTGGGGAACTTTTCAGTCATTATTGCTGCAAATACTTCTCCTGTTCCTCTTTCTCTTCCTTCTCCTTCTGGTATTCCCATTACATGTATGTTACACCTTTTATAGTTGTCCCATGAGTATTGAATATTCTGTTCTGGTGTTTTCAGTCTTTGCTTTCCTTTTCATCTTTGGAACTTTCTACTGTCATATCCTTAAACGCAGAGATTCTTTCCTCAGTTATGTCCTGTATGCTAATGAGCCTGTCAAAGTCTTTCTTCATTTCTGCTACAGTGTTTTTGATGTCTGACATTTCTTTTTTACTCTTTTTTAGAATTTTCACCTCTCTGTTTACGTTATCCATCTGTTCTTACATGTTGCCTACCTTTTTCTACTAAAGCCCTTAGCATGTTAATTGCAGGGTTTTTGTGTTTTTTAAAATTCCTGGCCTTATAATTCCAACATCCCTGCCATATTTTATTCTGACTGACACTTGTTTAATCTCCTCAAACTGTTTTTCACCTTTTAGTATGCCTCATAATTTTTTTTATTGTTGAAAAGTGGACATGATTTATTTCATGAAAGAATCTGCCTTAAAAGGTCTTTAGCAATATAGTGGTAAACTATGGGAGTTAAGGGACAAATTTTAAAGTCTGTGATTAGGTCCCAGTCTTTCAGTGAGCTTAGGTCTCTGGACCGTGAACTTCACACCTTCTTAATCTCCACTTCCATATACCCTAGGTGGGACAGGATGGCTAGGTGGGGCTGAAGTTATATATTTCTTTCTCTCAGGAGGTTAGGATCTGGTAAAATAGTTTCTTCTGAGGGAAGTTCTTGTTAAGAATAACAGAATGCTCCAGTGTATTTTAAAATGGCCACTATCCCCCTACCTTTGCCAGAAGCAGGAGGGAATTTGTCTCTGATTATTCATTATGAGAACCTGGTAGAGCTCCTGGAGGTAAGACGCATGAAAGTGGGAGGTCCCTATAGGTCTGTGTACCCTTAGAGCTTTTAACTCGCAGTCTTGTACTCCCTGAGCTTCCAGCAATTCATCAATTACAGTTTAGGTTTTTCTACCATGCTACTGGTTCCCAAGGAGATTTCTGCTTATGGATTTCTGCTTGAGTAAGTTGTGATTCTCTGTACCTGCCTGTCTCTCTCTTCAATTTGGGGGGCAAGAGTTTGCCCTGTGAGAGGTCTTTTTGACAGATCTAAGAAGAGTTGTTTATTTTTCAGTTTGTTCAGCTTTTCACTTGCTATTAGGAAGGAGTGGCTACTTCTAAGCTTCTTACATTTGGACCAGAAACCAGACGTCACACACTTTTGTTTTGTTTGTGCCGTTGGTATAGTGGCATTAGTGAAATGTTTTTCATTTCAATAAAACAGAAACAATTCACAGAGAAAATAGGTTTTGAGGTGAGCTAAGGCAACAAAGTTTTGAAAATTCAGTGGTTTTATGCTTAAATATTAAACTGCATTTTGAAAAGGTCAACCTATAAAAGGAATATTAAATAACCAACTTTGTATTATAAATTCTACAAATCTTGGATACAATTTAATGATATCTTTGCAAGTGGGTATTACACCTGTTAATTAAAGTTGAAAAAATAACCAGCATCCTCATTATTAGTATCTATAAGTAGCAATTCATCTGCTGGGTATCCCAGGCATATATATTTAAAGCACAATGTGCTACATAAAATCAATGATAGTTTAATTAGCATCTGATGGGAGTTAGCAATTTAACTTCAATTTACAGCATAAAGATTAGGTGTGGTGAGCTCATTCTATGGTACTGGTGCTATTATAATGACAAACCAGTAAATTGACCACTGAATAAAAAATAAGAGTAGAGGAAAACAGTCCACAAGTTTGGTAAACTGTAAAGCTACTACATCCCAATAAAAATGTATTCTAATTTTTAATTTCAAAATACATTTGTCATTACATGGTAGTGCTTATGGGAAGCTAAAACCTGAAGTCTAGTCTAGTCCTAGGCATAATGAGAAAAAAGTAATCACGTTAACAGCAGTTGGTCTTACCCATCTGACTTCAGACCAATTCTGATTTTTATAAAATTGTCCAGGTTACCAGATGTTGGGGCAAATTCTCTGTAGTGTTTATATCTCATACTTAGGAATCAAGATTATTTATGTCCTTTTTTACCTCCTTGATGTATTTAAAACTACCTCATACATTATTTTGTTAGTCTCCAAACTGTCTCAGTGGCTTTTAAATGTGTTCTTTATCCTTTTAAATAGCTCTTGTGGTGTTTGTTTTTGTAAGCTCACCTCACTTTTATAATAAATTCTGTCAAGTTGTATAGTTTGGAAAAAAACGGAAAATGGGGGAGACCTTCAAGATGGTGGAGGAGTAAGACATGGAGATCACCTTCCTCCCCACAAATACATCAGAAATACATCTACATGTGGAACAACTCCTACAGAACACCTACTGAACGCTGGCAGAAGACCTCAGACCTCTCAAAAGGCAAGAAACTCCCCACGTACCTGGGTAGGGCAAAAGAAAAAACAGAGACAAAAGAATAGCGACGGGACCTGCACCAGTGGGAGGGAGCTGTGAAGAAGGAAAGGTTTCCACACACTATGCGGGTGGTGGAGCGGGAAAGCTTCGGAGCTGCAGAGGAGAGCGCAGCAACAGGGGTGCAGAGAGCAAAGCGGAGAGATTCCCGCACAGAGGATCGGTGCCGAGCAGCACTCAACCAGCCCGAGAGGCTTGTCTGCTCCCCCGCCGGGCGGGCGGTGGGAGCTGAGGCTTGGGCTTCGGAAGTCAGATCCCAGGGAGAGGACTGGGGTTGGCGGCGTGAACACAGCCTGAAGGGGGCTAGTGCGCCACGGCTAGCAGGGAGGGAGTCCGGGAAAAAGTCTGGAGCTGCCGGAGAGGCAAGAGACCATTGTTTCGGTTGCCCGAGGAGAGGGGATTCAGAGCACCGCCTAAACGAGCTCCAGAAATGGGTGCGAGCCGCGGCTACCAGCGCGGACCCCAGAGACGGGCACGAGACGCTAAGGCTGCTGCTGCCGCCACCAAGAACCCTGTGTGCGAGCACAGGTCGCTATCCACACCTCCCCTCCCGGGAGCCTGTGAAGCCCGCCACTGCCAGGGTCCCGCGATCCAGGGACAACTTCCCCGGGAGAACACACGGCGCGCCTCAGGCTGTGGCAACGTCACGCTGGCCTCTGCCGCCGCAGGCTCGCCCACATCCGTACCCTTCCCTCCCCCCCGGCCTGAGTGAGCCAGAGCCACCTGATCAGCTTCTCCTTTAACCCCGTCCTGTCTGAGCGGGAACAGATGCCCTCAGGAGATCTACATGCAGAGGTGGGGCCAAATGCAAAGCTGAACCCCGGGAGCTGTGCAAACAAAGAAGAGGAAGGGGAATCTCTCCCAGCAGCCTCAGGAGCAGCGGATTAAATCCCCACAGTCAACTTGATGTACCCTGTATCGGTGGAATACCTGAATAGACAATGAATCATTCCAAAATTTAGGTGGTGGACTTTGTGTGATTTTGTCTGTATAGCTTTGCGTTTACCATTTGTCTTAGGGTTCTGTATGTCAGTTTCTTTTCTTTTTTTTTTTTAATATAGTTTTTGGCACTTGTTACCATTGGTGGATTTCTTTTTGGTTTGGCTACTCTCTTCTTTCTTTCTCTCCTTTATTTAAATTACTTAAAATTTTTTAAATTTTTAATAATTTTCTTATTTTTTATTTTAATAACTTTATTTTATTTTATTATTTTTTCGTTCTTTCTTTTTTTCTCCCTTTTCTTCCAAGCCATGTGGCTGACAGGGTCTTGGTGCTCCAGCCGGCTATCAGGCCTGTGCCTCTGAGGTGGGAGAACCGAGTTCAGGACACTGCTCCACCAGAGACCTCCCAGTTCCACATAATATCAAAAGGTGAAAGCTCTCTGAGAGATCTCCATCTCAAGGCTAAGACCCAGCTCCTCTCAACGACCAGCAAACTACAGTGCTGGCCACCCTATGCCAAACAACTAGCAAGACAGGAACACAACCCCACCCATTAGCAGAGAGACTGCCAAAATCATAATAAGGTCATAGACACCCCAAAGCACACCGGATGCGGTGCTGCCCACCAGAAAGACAAAAATCCAGCCTCATCCATCAGAACACAGGCACCAGTCCCCTACACTAGGAAGTCTACACAACCCACTGAAACAACCTTAGCCACTAGAGGCAGACACCCAAAACAATGGGAACTATGAACCTGCAGCCTGTGAAAAGGAGACCCCAAACACAGTACATTAAGCAAAATGAGAAGACAGAGAAACACACAGCAGTTGAAGGAGCAAGGTAAAAACCCACCAGACCAAACAAATGAAGAGGAAATAGGCAGTCTACCTTAAAAGGAATTCAGAGTAATAATAGTAAAGATGATCCAAAATCTTGGAAATAGAATGGAGAAAATACAAGAAACGTTGAACAAGGACCTAGAAGAACTAAAGAGCAAACTAACAATGATGAACAGCACAATAAATGAAATTTAAAATTCTCTAGGAGGAATCAATAGCAGAATAACTGAGGCAGAACACATAAGTGATCTAGAAGATAAAGTAGTGGAAGTAACTACTGCAGAGCAGAATAGAGAAAAAAGAATGAAAAGAATTGAGGACAGTCTCAGAGACCTCTAGGACACATTAAATGCACCAACATTCGAATTATAGGGGTCCCAGAAAAAGAAGAGAAAAAGAAAGGGACTGAGAAAATATTTGAAGAGATTATCATTGAAAACTTCCCTAACATGGGAAAGGAGATAGACAAGTCCAGGAAGCTCAGAGAGTCCCATACAGGATAAATCCAAGGAGAAACATGCCAAGACATATATTAATCAAACTATCAAAAATTAAATACAAAGAAAAAATAAAAGCAGCAAGGGAAAAACAACAAATAACATAAAAGGGAATCCCCATAAGGTTACCAGCTGATCTTTCAGTGGAAACTCTGCAAGCCAGAAGGGACTGGTAGGACATATTTAAAGTGATGAAAGGGAAAACCCTACAACCAAGATTACTCTACCCAGCAAGGAACTCATTCAGATTTCATGGAGAAATTAAAACCTTTACAGACAAGCAAAAATTAAGACAATTCAGCACCACCAATTGAGCTTTACAACAAATGCTAAAGGAACTTCTCTAAGCAGGAAACACAAGAGAAGGAAAAGACCTACAATAATAAACCCAAAACAATTAAGAAAATGGTAATAGGAACATACATATCGATAATTACCTTAAATATGAATGGATTTAATGCTCCAACCAAAAGACACAGGCTCGCTGAATGGATACAAGAAACAAGACCCATATATATTCTGTCTACAAGAGACCCACTTCAGACCGAGGGACACATACAGACTGAAAGTAAGGGGATGGAAAAAGATATTCCATGAAAATGGAAATCAAAAGAAAGCTGGAGTAGCAATTCTCACATCAGACAAAATAGACTTTAAAATAAAGACTATTAGAAGAGACAAAGAAGGCCACTACATAATGATCAAGGGATCGATTCAAGAAGAAGATATAACAATTTTAAATATTTATGCACCCAACATAGGAGCACCTCAATACATAAGGCAAATACTAACAGCCATCAAAGGGGAAATCGACAGTAACACAATCATAGTAGGGGACTTTAACACCCCACTTTCACCAATGGACAGATCATCCAAAATGAAAATAAATAAGGAAACACAAGCTTTAAATGATACATTAAACAAGATGGACTTAATTGATATTTATAGGACATTTCCATCCAAAAACAACAGAATACACTTTCTTCTCAAGTGCTCATTGATTTTCCAGGATAGATCATATCATGTGTCACAAATAAAGCCTTGGTAAATTTAAGAAAATTGAAATTGTATTAAGTATCTTTTCCGACCACAACGCTATGAGTCTAGATATCAATACAGGAAAAAATGTGTAAAAAGTACAAACACATGGGGGCCAAACAATACACTACTAAATAACCAAGAGATCACTGAAGAAATCAAAGAAGAAATCAAAAGATACCTAGAAACAAATGTCTATGAAAACACGATGATCCAAAACCTATGGGATGCAGCAAAAGCAGTTCTAAGAGGGAAGTTAATAGCAATACAATCCCACCTTAAGTAACAAGAAACATCTCAGATAAACAACCTAAACTTACACCTAATGCAATTAGAGAGAAAAGAACAAAAAAACCCCAAAGTTAGCAGAAGGAAACAAATCATAAAGATCAGATCAGAAATAAATGAAAAAGAAATGAAGGAAACAATAGCAAGATCAATAAAACTAAAAGCTGGTTCTTTGAGAAGATAAACAAAATTGATAAACCATTAGCCAGACTCATCAAGAAAAAAAGGGAGAAGACTCAAATCAATAGAATTAGAAATGATAAAGGAGAAGTAACAACTGACACTGTAGAAATACAAGGGATCATGAGAGATTACTGCAAGCCACTCTATGCCAATAAAATGGACAACCTGGAAGAAATGGACAAGCTCTTAGAAATGCACAACCATCTGAGACTGAACCAGGAACAAATAGAAAATCTAAACAGAGCAATCACAAGCACTGAAATTGAGACTGTGATTAAAAATCTTCCAACAAGCAAAAGCCCAGGACCAGATGGCTTCACAGGCGAATTCTATCAAATATTTAGAGAAGAGTTAATACCCATCCTTCTCAAATTCTTCCAAAATATAGCAGAAAGAGGAACACCACCAAACTCATTCTACAAGGCCACCATCAGCTTGATACCAAAACCAGACAAAGATGTCAAAAAGAAGGAAAACTACAGGCCAATATCACTGATGAACATAGATGCAAAAATCCTCAACAAAATACTAGCAAACAGAATCCAACAGCGCATTAAAAGGATCATATGCCATGATCAAGTGGGGTTTATCCCAGAAATGCAAGGATTCTTCAGTATATGCACATCAATCAATGTGATAAACCCTATTAACAAATTGAAGGAGAAAAACCATATGATGATCTCAATAGATGGAGAAAAAGCTTTCGAAAAATTCAACACTCATTTATTATAAAAACGCTCCAGAAAGTAGGCATAGGGGGAACTTACCTCAACATAATAAAGGCCATATATGACAAACCCACAGCCAACATCATTCTCAATGGTGAAAAACTGAAAGCATTTCCACTAAGATCCAGAATAAGACAAGGTTGCCCACTCTCACGACTATTAGTCAACATAGTTTTGGAAGTTTTAGCCATAACAATCAGAGACGAAAAAGAAATAAAAGGAATCCAAATCAGAAAAGAAGAAATAAAGCTGTCACTGTTTGCAGATGACATGATACTATACATAGAGAATCCTAATTATGCTACCAGAAAACTACTAGAACTAATCAATGAATTTGGTAAAGTAGCAGGATACAAAATTATTGCACAGAAATCTCTTGCATTCCTATACACTAATGATGAAAAATCTGGAAGACAAATTAAGGAAACACTCCCATTTACCACTGCAACAAAAAGAATAAAGTACCTAGGAATAAACCTACCTAAGCAGACAAAAGACCTGTATGCAAAAATCTATAAGACACTGATGAAAGAAATTAAAGATGTTGCAAACAGATGTAGAGATATACCATGCTCCTGGATTGGAAGAATCAACATTGTGAAAATGACTCTACTACCCAAAGCAATCTACAGATTCAATGCAATCCCTATCAAACTGCCAATGGCATGTTCCCCAGAACTAGAACAAAAATTTTCACAATTTGTAATGAAACAAAAAAGACCCCAAATAGCCAAAGCAATCTTGAGAAAGAAAAACAGAGCTGGAGGAATCAGGCTCCTAGACTTCAGACTATACTATAAAGCTACAGTAATCAAGACAGTGTGGTACTGGCACAAAAACAGAAATATAGATCAATGGAACAGGATAGAAAGCCCAGAGATAAACCCATGCACATATGGTCACCTTACTTTTGATAAAGTAGGCAAGAATATACAATGGCAAAAAGACAACCTCTTCAATAAGTGGTGCTGGGAAAACTGGACAACTACATGTAAAATAATGAAAGTAGAACACTCCCTAACATCATACACAAAAATAAACTCAAAATGGATTAAAGACCTAAATGTAAGGCTAGACACTATAAAACTCTCAGAGGGAAACATAGGCAGAACACTCTATGACATAAATCACAGAAAGAACTTTTGGGCCCACCTCCTAGAGAAATGGAAATAAAAACAAAAATAAACAAATGGGACCTAATGAAACTTAAAAGCTTTTGCACAGCAAAGGAAACCGTAAACAAGACGAAAAGACAACCCTCAGAATGGGAGAAAACATTTGCAAATGAAGCAACTGACAAAGGATTAATCTTCAAAATTTACAATCAGCTCATGCAGCTCAATATCAAAAAAACCAACAACCCAATCCAAAAATTGGCAGAAGATCTAAATAGACATTTCTCCAAAGAAGATATACAGATTGCCAACAAACACATGAAAGGATGCCCAACATCACTAATCATTAGAGAAATGCAAATCAAAACTACAATGAGATATCACCTCATACCAGTCAGAATGGCCATCATCAAGAAATCTACAAACACTAAGTGCTGGAGAAGATATGGAGAAAAGGGAACCCTCTTGCACTGTTGGTGGGAATGTAAATTGATACAGCCACTATGGAAAACAGTATGGAGGTTCCTTAAGAAAATGAAAATAGAACTAGCATACAACCCAGCAATCCCACTACTGGGCATATACCCGGATAAAGGCATAATTCAAAAAGAGTCATGTACCACAATGTTCATTGCAGCTCTATTTACAATAGCCAGGACATGGAAGTAACCTAAGTGTTCATCGACAGATGAATTGATAAAGAAGATGTGGCACATATATACAATGGAATATTACTCAGCCATAAAAAGAAATGAAATTGGGTTATTTGTAGTGAGGTGGATGGATCTAGGGTCTGTGATACAGAGTGAAGTAAGTCAGAAAGAGAAAAGCAAATACCATATGCTAACACATATATATGGAATCTAAAAAAAAAATGGTTCTGTAGAACCTAGAGACAGGACAGGAATAAAGACGCAGATGTGGAGAATGGACTTGAGGATGAGGAGAGGGGGAAGGGTAAGCTGGGATGAATTGAGAGAGTGGCATGGACATACATATGGCCATATATACTACCAAATGTAAAACAGATAGCTAGTAGGAAGCAGCCGCATAGCACAGGGAGATCAGCTCCGTGCTTTGTGACCACCTAGAGGGGTTGGATAGGGAGGGTGGGAGGGAGATGCAAGAGGGAGGGGATATGGGGATATATGGATATGTATAGCTGATTCACTTTGTTATAAAGCAGAAACTTACACCCCATTGTAAAGCAATTATACTCCAATAAAAATGTTTTAAAAAAGATAATGAAACAAAACAACAAAAACCTTTGTTTTACAACTACCTTAAAAAATGTGGCATCTCAGGAAGATGAGATAAGTGAACGTAACTAAATTTCTGATATTAATTTTTTTCTGGGTAGGGTTATGTCTATAACAAACGTTTAGAGCTTGCATTTTTTCTTACGTATACCAACCTATGCATGTATTTTCCAACATCAGCTTAGATCTTGTTTCACTATTAGAGCTTCAGAAATCAATGAAGTTATGAGTCAGGAAAAAGGTAGGGTTTTTTTAAAAATAGAAAGTGAGAGGTTGTTTTAGGTATAAACAGATGTGAGGGAAAAGAGTATAAAACATGAAATCACAAAGAGAATATATATTTGGTATGTGCAAAATGACAAAGCAACAAAATTAAACAAACAAAAAGAAGCAAAGAACAAAATTGCACCTGCTCTAAAACCACATAGCAGGATAAGTCATGTATTAGATTGTAGACTAGGTAAATTTAACCTTCAGAATTCAAAGCCTCAAATTCTGCATTCTTTATTTTTTTGCTAGAGCCCTTTTTTGCTCATTTTGTTTCCTTGTGCCTTTATGTTATCTCTTCCTCACACGTCTTGAGAAATTTTCTTTTGCTTTAAAAAACAAAAATGCAGCCTCTTGTATGAACTGTAACTGTAGATTTTTCTTTTACTTTCCATTTTTTAAGCATGTATTTTCTATAGACCACACTGCAGGGTTCAGGTATCCTCTTACCATGGTTTCATGGATGTCACGTATTGTTTCTTACTAGGAAATTTTCCCTGAGGACAAGGCCCAAGTTTACTGCTTTCTTTGAAACTTCAAAGTATTCATCTGCTGATGTATTAACTCAATAGGTACTCAGTAAATTTAATTGATTGAATAAATGGGCCAATGAAACGGATGCAAATTCTTTTACCTTCGTTAAGAATGGTTAATCTATTCTTGCTTAGGATCTGTTTAAATTGCTATAAGGGCATTTGGTGGGGCTGTTTGTTAATCTAACTTGCTTTTTGTTTGTAGAACCTATGGAAGTTGGCTGATTATCTAATAATGATCATACTTTGCAATATACTTTTTGGACACAGGATTAGAGATCCAGTTTGGCAATTACTCAGTGACTATTCAAGTGACCTATATTTTTTACATTAAAAACATATGGCTAAAGAGAGCAGTAGTGACCATCATGGAAATCTGCCTTGTTTACTTGGTGGAGATTGCCCAATTCAAATTAATTAAAGTTATTAATGTTGTGAGTATCTCCTTTAGCCTTGGCCCTTATTTTAAGTCAGAAGAATACTACCAAGCAAGAGTGTATATTGAGCAAAACTTTAATTAATACACACACACACATACACACATAGTAATCTTTCTTTTTAAAGTTTGGTTTTAAAACTTTACCATAATGGAAAACAATACTTTAGCTAAAAAGCAAAATGCTAAAATATCTTATTATGCTTATTTTGCCTCAGGTAACATATTTATTTTAAAATTCATGGGATACATGAAAGATGTGTTTGCCAAGATTTTTGTCTATTAAAATCTGCAGTTCCAAGGCAGTGTTTTAATCCTATTAACGCTAATTGAATGGATTCTACAGGCTTTGTCAGTAAGGTGAAGTTCAAGTTGTAACTAGTATTAAAGGAAGAAAAATGTAAGAATCAAATAGTAATGTGTAACTTCTGCCATTTATTCTTTCCACTTGAACCTAGGGCAACGTGCAAGAGTGCTTTCTGAGTTCACAGGGCAGTTCATTGGAGACACTGGATGAGATCTGATCTCTGAAAGGACAATTAGTAGGTAAAAAAGGCCCCTGTGTTTGGAAGTTTAAATTATGTCTTTATGGGTCCAGTAGCTCTACCGGAGACAAAGGTCTGACAGTGTTTCCATTAAAATACCACTTTCCAGAGCAAACACTGTCAGTGTAAAAATTTGCTCCAGGCTAAAGTTGGCATCAAGATTCTAGCCTAGAAGCTATTTTGTTTCAGAAATTCATTTGGGCCAGTTTAGCTTAATGGTTAAAGGGGATAAATATATGTGTCCAATTGCTTTTTTATTTTTTTAGTGAAGTTATGAAATTCTTTTATCAATGCCATGTGCAACTGGACAGTTTTCTTCTATACAGCTAAACAGACTGGTTTATAAAAAGAACAGTTTGGAATGAAGCACATTTTCAGTCTTGGATGATTTTGTATATTGGGCTAAAGAATTAGTGTTCTTGTTTATTTTTATTTTTATTAAAAAAAATTCATGTTGAAGGTGTTTCTCCATTTAGAATGCAACTCAGTCAATTTTGACATCCATTTTGAAGCTAAATATCTTTGAGTCTCTGTTCTTTTTCTCCCATGGAAAGATTTTGTATACAAATAATACTGATTTTTAATAGCAGAAACATTACCAATGTTTATGAATTGCTTATATTAAGAATCTCATTTTAGTGATGACCTAACTGAGGGAAAAACAAATTGGGGGAAAATACAATCCTTAATTTTTATGAGAAAGGCAGGACGATTAATTTATTTCACCATTTACACAGTATTTATTTTTATTTAGGATCTTACATCATTTAATAGGTTTTACAGCAACTGGAAGCTTTGTATAGTCTAACTAGTCTTTCTAAGATTTTAGAAAGACCATTTTTCATGCTAACACTATTTCCCACTGTATTATTCAATGTTCTTCACACAATTCTGATCTATATAAGGAATTTTTCTGGAGGATTTTTTTATGCATAAAGTCTTGCAAAAAATAGTATTTTCTGTGAATTCTCTTTTAAGTCCACAGTTCAGATCTCTAGAATAGCCTCTGATCTTTTAACATCACATGACTATTGGTAAAACATTTTTGAGCATCTGCAAATTATGTATGTCTTATTATATTTAAAAATGTATTATACTAATATACTTCAGATAAAAATAGTTTTATCTTTGGGGCTTCCCTGGTGGCGCAGTGGTTGAGAGTCCGCCTGCTGATGCAGGGGACACGGGTTTGTGCCCCGGCCCGGGAAGATCCCACATGCTGTGGAGCGGCTAGGCCCTTGAGCCATGGCCACTGAGCCTGCGCGTCCGGAGCCTATGCTCCGCAATGGGAGAGGCCACAACAGTGAGAGGCCCGCGTACCGCAAAAAAAAAAAAAAAAAAAAAAAAAAAAAGTTTTATCTTTGAGGAAAAAAAACAGTAGTAAAAATTCTAGTGCTTTCTCCTTTCACACCAGTGATAAGACCTCACCTTGAAGACAAGCACCCTTGATATCTGGGAGAAGTCATACTGGTTCTCTGAGGTTTGGAACTTCTTCCCAGAGTACTGGATTTATGTGATCCAAACCTTGACATGAGTATTCCTTGAAATTTCCAGGGATACTGGCTAGTAGAATAGGGAGAAGGACTTACCCTCTTCATTTTAAAATCAGCTTCTTCATACATTCTTATTTGTGTGCATCCTTCCACCATAGCTAGTGGTTGACATCTACCTAAATCAAGGCCCAGCTTCAATAATCCTCCTTCAGAGATACTTTCCTTAGTCTTTTTCACCCTCAATGGGAATTAATATCTCTTCTCCTAAATCATCATTTTAATTTCTATTTTAAGAGTAGTCAAAGCTGCCTTCTATCAGTTTTTTAAAATATATATATCTATATTCTCAGTTCCCTTGATTATTTTTTAACCTATAAGGCTTGTGTATATTTCATCATTATGTCCCCATCAATGGCAGTGATTGTGATTTGTACCTGATGGTGGTTCAATAAATACTTTTGGCTAACCTCTTGCTCAGGCTACTACAAAAACTTTTAAGTGGTCTCCTTGCTTAAGAGTCCACCCTTCCCCATCATCTTGCATATTGGGACACATAACATTCCTGAATTAGAGGTTCAGTTGTGTCATTCTTCTACTAAAAAGTTTCATTGGCTACTCTTCCAAATAAGTGTTTACTCTTCATCTTTGTATTGTAGGCCTTAAAAAGTCCAGCCCATTCCCACCTTTCCAATATTACTTCTTTACTACTTTTTATGTACCATATTTTCAGGACCAGGTATGATACTCACTATTCATCAAATATGCTTCAGGCTTCTCTGTGATAAATACTATAGAGTAATTATAGGTTCAGAGGATAGAGATCATTTCCAGTTACTATAGATTTAAGCAAATACATGCCAAAATGATAATGAAATATTGATCTGATGATAATGCACTGTAGTGTGGTAAATTTATAGCTGGCTAAACATCTACAACAAAGAGATTAATAATGGAAGAAAGTAAGCAACTTTTCCAAGTTTGTACAA
Organism: Mesoplodon mirus; assembly: GCF_964341445.2. Lineage (NCBI taxonomy): Eukaryota > Metazoa > Chordata > Mammalia > Artiodactyla > Ziphiidae > Mesoplodon > Mesoplodon mirus. The sequence goes on along the minus strand of NC_138985.1, from coordinate 81,944,323 downwards.
TCATTAGGTGCAAGAACTGAGACTTGGACCCAAAGCTGACTGTGTCCAGAATCCTTGCACTTAACTAATACATTTCCCTCTCTGTCTCTCCCATTTTCTCCCACCCTTCTCACTCCCATCTCTCTGTCTCTCTGTCTCTGTTTCTATTACATACATATATACATATAATATATATATGTTTCTTTATTCATATTTCAGGTGAAAATACTAATTGCATACATATTTCAATTATCTTGAACAATTGGCTAAGAGGAAAAGTAACTAATACAAATGTTAAACTTGTCCCTTAATTTTTAAAAATCAACACTGAAAGTACAAAATTGTGTAGACACTTTAATATTAAATTATATGAAAAAGAAAGTGGTTTTAGTTGACCACAAAAAAAAATAACCAAGATTTATCAAAACCTTCCTGTGTACTAGGGAATTTTCTAAGATTTTTTATATATTGCTTCAATTGATCTTTTCAACAAGCTCAGTAAGTGGATACTGGTCTGATTTCCACTTTACATATAAAGAAACTGAGGAACACAGATGTTCACTATTCTACCTCATTCTTTAGTTCTCTAGTTCCCAGTTTTGGAGATGTATCAGTGATTAAGGCAGCTACTTTCATCAGAGAGCTGGCAGTCTATTTGGAAAGACACAGGAAAAAAGGACAATTACAGGACAGTATGAAAAGTTCCATAATGGGTCAGCCCACAGTTCTATAGAGATAAATATGGGTGAAGGTGAGAGTGGTTATCCAACCCAGTTTTTGAGAACACAAGAGAAAGCTTCCCAAATAAATTTATCCCAAAGTTAAAATCTGGTAAATGAGAGATAGGTAGCCTGGAGCAGTAGAGGGTGAGGAAATAGTGCTCCTGGCAGAAGGAGCAGCAGGTACAAAAGCTCTGAGGTGAGAGAAATCATGAAGAACTTGACAATAAAGTCATATAAAGCATCATGAAGGAATTAATATAGTATCTCAGAGATTGGATTTAAGGGAATTGTGATAGCAAGTATTTTTTGAAGGACTGTTGCAGGAAGAAAATAATCTTCTTCCACACTTTTCCAAAGGAAGAATGAGAAACAGAAATTAAGATGTTAATTACCATGTTAGAATGTGGTGATTTACAGTTTAAGATTAAAAATAAACACTTAAGCTATTAGATTGATCCAACAGCAGAATGGGTTTCAGATCTCTGTTACTGGAGGCATTTAATAGCAGTCTGAAAATTTTCCCTTTTTCATGAATAATCAAAGGTTATATTTTCCTTTCTCTCACTGGGAAGGAACTTAGAATGTTCTCAAAGATACTTTCTACCTCACCCACCCCTGAAAACATTACTAGATTGGAAAGTGTGCTGTTTAGAAAAGGACAATGGAATGTAGCACTCTAAGTTGCTGACTACAGAATCTATAGAAAAGGGGATATATCTGATAATACTTGAAGTTCAGTTTGTAAGCAGTCTTACAGTTCATGGATCAAAACCCTATGTACTTTGGAGAAATAGTGAAGGAATATAAAATTATGGTCTTTATTGTATACAATTTCAGTTTCGATATGAAGAGTAGGATATATTACAGACAACACTAGTCAATATTTTTTAGGATTCTAGACATTCTATTTTGATAGGGTATTTGTTTTGGAGAGTCCTAACATTAATGCAATTTAAATTTTTAAAATTTTCATCTGAAATAGTCCCTTAAAAGAGAAATAATTTCATGTGATATATGAAATGGTTTAGTACAATATTTAACCACCATTTTAGGTTCTGAAGAACCTAGGGGCAGGACGGGAATAAAGACACAGACATAGAGAATGGACTTGAGCACATGAGGAGGGGGAAGGGTAAGTTGGGAAGAAGTGAGAGAGTAGCATTGACATATATACACTACCAAATGTAAAATAGATAGATAGTGAGAAGCAGCTGCACGGCACAGGGAGATCAGCTTGGTGCTTTGTGTCCACCTAGAGGGGTGGGATAGGGAGGGTGGGAGTGAGACGCAAGAGGGAGGGGATATGAGGATATATGTATATGTATAGCTGATTCACTTTGTTATACAGCAGAAACACACCATTGTAAAGCAATTATACTCCAATAAAGATGTTAAAAAAATTAAACACCATTTTAAATATAGTTTATGTTGAATAGATGTATTTTAAGAACAGTTTTATTGATATAAAATTGAGGACCCAAGGGTGTGAGTTGGAGGTATGGAAATTTATAACATTGGCTGAGATGCCTTCTCTTCTTTGACCTCTAACTGATTATGGATCATGTACCAAAGAGTTTTGCTATAAAACTCCCAGTGATGGTTCAAATAGTGGCAGATTAAGCCAGATAGTTAATGAATTTACCAATGGAAAATAGCTCAAATATTATTGTTGCTGCTCTAAGGATGTCACTTCACCTCTTTTACAGCATTTGGCAGATTCCGAACTATCTCACTCATACATCCAGAGGGAATGTATCAGAAGAATACCTTGTGAGATATGAGGAAGCAAATGTGGAGGCAGAAATTACATAACTATACAGTTTCCAATCTATATCAGTTCAAGCAGTTTACTAGTAGCTTATAAATAGGGGAGGGAAGTTTAAAATCATGAGTTGGCAGTACATTCTGCTTTCTCTCTTTCCTATGGAATGCTGAATTATCATTCTTCTAGAATCTGATTCCTAAAAATAAATCCAACTTTCCTGAAGTATTGATATTTTCACCCTGCATTTGCTAACACTTCATTGCAGGACAATGAACTTATTGTGTCTTATAGAATTACAACTTGAGAAAAAGTGGGGAGGGTAATCGTAAAGAAACATTCAAGATCTTAAAAATGAGGACAAGAGCAATTGAATGGTCATTTGGAGTTGGCCTTTTTTCAATTTCCCTGGTCCTAAATGTGGCATCATTATTTTAGGATAGTACCCATAACGTGACTAGCCAGAAATAGAGAGAGAAAAATATTTAGTTTGACAAACTGGGCCAGGGGAGATGAAGGGGTTTGGAATGAAGCAAATAAGTTCTTTGAATTCTGCAGGGAGCAAGAGGGAGTTAAGGGGGTGCTAACATCAATCTAGAGCGCCCCTCTTTACTTCAAGTGTGGAACTTTGAGTTAGATGAAAATCATTAGAATGAAACTACATTTTAAAACTATCATTTACCTTTCATTTATATTAAGAAAAAAGAGCTTAATACCTTAATTAATCATGAGTGAAAGAAGTTAAATTTAAAAGAGAATAATTGGCATTCTAAAAATTAGAAATAGGCAAGCCACAGGCTCTGAAAAATGTATTTTTGCAGATGTTATGTAAGAGTCAATTAATTCATGGAACTATTTTTGCCATCCTAGTGTTAGTGTTACAGCATCTTATGAAAGAGAGGTTAAAAGGATACATTTAATAACTTTGGAATCATGGTTGGTTATTTTTGTGTTAGCTTTATTAAAAGGTCAATCTGAAAAGTTCTGTCATTGATAGCACTGTGAATGAACTAACCAAACACATTTAATGCAAGGTTGCAGCTAAAGGTGACATCTATGTAACTTCGAATGAATGATTGGTATAACTTCACTGGCACTAATCATTTCATGTTGGCTTCATCTTGGGCTTGTATTATTCTTGTGACATTTAATAAAATCTGTAAACCAACTTAAAAAGCTTATTCAACAATTATGTACTTTGGGCTTTTAAACGTATTTTATTTAAACCAAGAAGTTATTGGCCTCTTCTTTTGACACAATTGCTTTGTGGAGTGTAGGATTCTATCATCTGTTTAATGGAGATTAACAATTGGAATCTATGCGGTCAAATTAGTTCTGTAAATTAGACTCAAGGAAGTTTTATGGGTATATGCAAAGAAAGCTCTCCATCACAGAAGTAATTAGAAGATTTATGGAATTCCTACTTAAAAACTGATCTCTGGCTTTGCTTCTCTTTTAGTCTAAAAATCCATTGATGTATTCTTCTCAGCAGTATAAAAAATAATTACATCATATGCATTGTTCCTTAAATAAGTTCTTTTCATAGTCTAGAGCACCCTGCACGATCTGGTTCCTATTTTCCTAATCTAGTCCCCAGTCATTCTTCTCCCTCTCACTATACTGCAAATTGGTTTAACAGTTTTTCAGACTCAGCTTGCTCACCTCTAATGGGGAGCTTTTGCATATACTGTTCCATCTGCCCTGCTCTTTCCATGCAGGGCCCCTTTTCATTCTTCAGATTAATGGTTCTGTTTGTTAATGGGCCTCCTTCTTCAAGGCAGCTTCTGTTTGTTACTATTTATGTTAGCATTTGCTTATCTGTTGAAATTTTGACAACTCCATTAACCTAAAGTTCTGTGAGAGTAGACACTCTTTTAAACCCATTCACCCTTTGTCCACAGCAGCCAGCAAATGCTAGATATGTAGTAGCTGCTTAATTAATTGCTATTCAGTGAAAACACAACTGCAATAACTGAAAATAAATTGAGTACTTAATTAGTGCATAGCTCTGAAATAGATGCTTTCAAACAATTGCCAGATACTGTTGAAACTGATACATGAAAAGCAATGGATTCTTGAAGGTTTTGAAAAAGTATAAAGACGTATAAGGCATACTCAGGAAGCACTACAAGGCAGGATTATTTACTTTTGGAATTATATTTCAGAATTATGATAATGGTCAAATATTGAAAATTTACAGAAACTGTGTAGACTCACCACAGGTGATTTCTTTAAATATCCTGATAATATTGGGATTAGTTCATATATTACGGGAACCTCAATACGACATGTAAAAACTAAATCTCAGTTCAGATCTTGGCTGACAAATGTGCAAAAAGTCATTTTTATTAGAATGGGCTGTGACTCAGTGTAGGAAAGTGGAATAAATAATTTAATATTGCTGACTGTTCAGCAATTTGTTAAAGAATTTTTATGTTATAAATAATGTATTTATGACAATTAGTACAGAAGAAAATTTAATTGTGTCATTAGTTTATGAAAGATTATATCATGAAATAAGTTTTAATCAAATCTTAAAGTTGCTTGGTTTATTCTGTAGGTAACCCAGTGAAAATATTTTAGGCAAAGCTCGAAAAGATGCTGGAAGGCCAAGCAAAAATGCCAAGAATTGGGTTAATTGGCATAATACAAGGTGGCTGGGCACAGTTGGGGAAAGTGTCAGAGTAGGGAGAATCCCTACCAAGAAAGACGGTTTGTGCAATTAGCTCTCTGAACTTTAACCCTTCCAGAATAATTAATGAGTAACAGAGGGGATCAAGACAAAGACACAAAGTGATATGGTGGGTGCTAGCAAGTAATACATCAAAGAATGCTTGTAATTGGCCCTGTGGCTTTCATTCTTTGCCCTATTTCTTTCAATCCATTGACTCAAAATAATGGGTTCAGGTTCATTATCAACAGGTTTTTAGCTGTAAGAGTACAGCATTACAACAAAGCTTGGATTGTGGCAGTGTTGATGGCTAAGTAAGAAGTTGTACTTGGTAACCACACTTTGAGGAGGGAAAATTACAGATTCCTTCTAAATGAATCAACAGCTTTTACACACATATTCAGAATATTGAAAGCCTTAAATTCTCCAACTCTACAATGCTGGAATATGGTTGGTGTGGGCAGGTATGTGTATTTCTATTTGAATGATTGATGTTTGAGGCTGTGGTGAAAGGTTTATCATCCCTATATTATTTTAAATGAAACTGAATTATTGGTATATGACACATAAAGACACCAAGGGTTTTGTCACTCTAAGCCTGTAACTGTAGATTATTTCTTATATTTTTGAATTATAAGTTTGCAGAAGTTTTGATTTCCTTTAATTATTTACTTTAGATCATAATGGGAGAAAATTTGGACATTTCTAAGATAAGTGGTCTGATTTCTTTTAATTTAGTAAGCTAAACTTAATAAGAACTTATATTGTACACAAGATATGTATATAGTTTCAAGATTTATGCTTTGTTATTTTATTTAATTTTGTGTGATCATTATGTAAAGCAGGGTAAATTTTATTTTTGTACTTCAATACTTAAAAATATCTTTATTAATCACTCTAAAGTCTTTAAAAATTAGCATTGCAGTTATTAATTTATATTACCATACCAGTACAGGTAATTTCAATTGTAGAAATTAGATATCATTATGCAATTACAAATATCAGAATCTAAAACTAATTAATGCATCTAATATTTATCATTTAAAATTTCAAATATTTTCATAGTGCTTAATATTATCATTTTATCTAACTAAAAATTTAGCTGTATAATTTAAACCAGAATTTTATTAAAAGCTTCTGTATTTTCAGCTATTATATTGTCTTTCTCAAAAGGATACCATTTACTGGTAAACAAGCCATCTATTTGTTGTTAATGTTACAATCAAATTTCTCTCAAACTTTAAATACATATTGGAGTCAAATACTGAATATTAGATTGACTAAGTAGACATTTAGCTTTGGGATTCTCATTAATTAGACATCTATTAAAATGTATTGAAAATGATTGATGGAGATGAGATTCACTAGATATATATGTATATATATGTATATGTATCTATGTATGTTATATATGTAATTTTATTGTGAGATAATAAAATTATCTCACAATAATGAAATTATACTAATTACCTAGCATGTATCTGCTGAGACTACAATTTGCCAACAAAAAATTTATGACATTATCACTTATTCATATGAGCATATCATTGGAAATCATTATGCTTATGATCATTATGATTCACTCTAACAAATCTATGAATTTACAAATTTAGCTTTTACATTTCCTGGTGGACAGTGTTTCACTTAGCATAGTTTCTTTTGTTTTAGATCATAATGGTACATTAGATTTTAAAAGAGGAAGATACTCATTTTTAAAAATCAGTAACAGAAGGCACTTTCTCATTTGGTTAATAAATGATTCATTAATACATAATATTGGCCAAGTATTTCCTGTAGTGAGTTAAAATCTTCTTGGACTTAAAAGTTTAGAGTTTTAAAGACTCCTTATAGAGCATTCTTTGACTTTAGTTTATCAAGTTAATCTAGAAAAAGGTCCTCCTAGCTCTAATATGCTATGCTAAATCTGGGTGGAATAGCAGATTTAGGAGTGAGGCTTTGGAGGATTTGTCTCTCAGTGTTAAATTCTCCACTTACCCTGAAACAAATGTGTATGTATAACATTCATTAATTCTGTATGCCTTTTATGCTTTAATAAGAATTAATTAAGCATTTCCTAATATAACAAGGATTCTAATGGATGGATTGGAAAATCAAAGATGAATAAATGTGTTATCACTAAGCTCACAGTCTACTGAGGAAAACAGATGTGTAAACAAATAATAACAATACAACAGTGTTCAATACTATAATGAAGATATGAATAAAATTCTTCCCAAGCAGAAGAAAAGAACCACTAAATATACCTGAGGGGGTCTCCTAGAAGACTTCATAGAAAAGGTGGCATCTAAACTTGGGTCTTGATTGATAAATAAAATTTAATCTAATCAGACAGGAAAGGTGAGAGGTGGAGAGGATGTATTATACATGGTTACTGAGGCATAAAGAGCATACTAAGTTCAAATAGCAGCAAGTTGCTTAAAAGATTACTTTGAGTACTGAGTACTGGTTGGAAAGTTGTAGGGATATTAGGCTAATTTGTTGTATGGGGTCAGGTTGAAAAATACCTGAATCTATGCTAAAGATTTTGGACTTAATTCTGGGAGCTGTGGGGGAACTCTGGAATATCTCTCAGAGCATGCTTTAGGAAGACAAGTGTATAGGCAGTGAGTAGATGGTCTGGAGAGAGCAGAGACTGTTGGCTGACAGCAAGGACTTCTGGGAGGCAGCTATGATTATTTAGACAGTAAACTATGACCTACTCAACTGAGGCAAGGGCAGTGGGCAAGGAGAAGAGTAGGAAGGATTTAAAGAAGATTGCTGAATGGCTCCACAGGATTTTGATACTGCCATGTAAAGAAGATGGTATAGCTGAGAGAAAACCCCGAGATTTTTTTTTTTTTTTTTGGTGTTTGAGACATTGTAGGTGTAATATTTCTTTGTGGGAAAATAATGAGATGGACATTTAAAAAATAGCATCATTGAGATATAATTCATATACTACTCAGTTCACCCACTTAAAATGTACAATTCAATGTTTTTTTTTTAAAGCATATTCACAGAGTTGTGCAAAATCACCACAATCTAATTTTAGAATGTTTTCATCATCCTCCCCCCAAAACACCATAACAATTAGCAGTCACTCCTTGTTATCCCCATTTTCCCAACTCTGGGCAACTACTACTGTGCTTTCTGTTTTTGGTCTATTCTTGTCATTTCATATAAATGGACTCATACAGTATGTAGTCTTTTGTCACTGGCTTCTTTGACTTAGCATAATGATTTCAAGGTTCATTCATATTGTAGCATGTATCAGAACTTTGTTCTTCATTCTTTTTTATTGGCAAATAATATTTCATTGTATGAACATATTTCATTTTATTCATCCATTAACTGGTTGATGGATGTTTGGGTTGCTTCTACTTTTTGGCTATTTTGAGTAATGCTGCTATAATATATGGGTATAAGTTTTTTTTTGTCGGTACGCGGGCCTCTCACTGTTGTGGCCTCTCCCGTTGCGGAGCTCAGGCTCCGGACCCGCAGGCTCAGTGGCCATGGCTCACGGGCCCAGCCGCTCCGCGGCATGTGGGATCTTCCCGGACCAGGGCACGAACCCGTGTCCCCTGCATCGGCAGGCGGACTCTCAACCACTGCGCCACCAGGGAAGCCGGGTATAAGTTTTTATGTGGAGGTATTCTCTCATTTTCAATTCACCAAGGTGTCGAATTACTTGGTTTTTATAGTAACTCTATGTTTAACATTTAAAGAACTGCCAAATTATTTTCCAAAGTGACTGCACAATTTTACATTCCTACCAGAAGTGCATGAAGGTTCCAATTTCTCCACATCCTCATCAACACTTGTTATTGTCTGCCTTTTTGTTATAGTCATCCTGGTGTGTGTGTGTGAAGCCATTGTGGTTTGGATTTACATTTTCCTAGTGAATAATGTTGTTTAGCATCTGTTCTTGTGCTAATTGGCTATTTGTATATCCTCTTTGGAGAAATGTCTATTCAAATTCTTTGTCCATTTTTAAATTGGATTCTTATAATTTTTTTTAAATTTTTGAGTTGTAAGAATTCTTTACATATTTTGGATAAAAGCCCCTTGTGAGGTGTATGATTTGCAAATATTTTCTCTCATTATGTGGGTGGTCTTTTCACTTTCTTGATGGTGTCTTTTGAAGGACAAATATTTTTAATTTTGGAAGTCCAATTTATATATTTTTTCTTGCATCACTTGTGCTTTGAATGAAACCTCTAAGAAAGCATTGCCTAACCCAAGGCCACAAAAAGTTGTTTCTATGTTTTTTTCTAAGAATTTTATAGTTTTAGCTCTTATAAGGTCTAGGATCCCTTTTTAGTCAATTTTTGTGTTTAGTGTGAGTAAGGTGTTCAGCTTTATTCTTTTGCATGTGAATATCCACTTGTCTCAGCACCGTTTGGTGAAAAGATTATTCTTTCCCATTTTACTGTCTGAGCACCCTGTTGAAAATCAATTGACCATAAAGGTAAGGGTTTATTTCTGGACTTTCAATTCTATTCCATTAATTTATGTCTATCCTTGGCTAGTACCACATTGTATTGATTACTGTAGCTTTATTGTAAGTTTTGAAATTGGGGATAGTAAGTCTTCCAACTTAATCGTTTGTTGTTCTTTTTTAGTACTTGTTTTGGTTATTCTGGGTCCATTAAATTTCGATATGAATTTTAGGATCAGTTTGTCAATTTCTGCAAAACAGCCCACTGGGATTTTAATAGGGATTTTGTTGAATCTGTAGATCTATTTGGTACACATTGCAGTTTTAACAGAGTTGAATATTCCTATCCATAACCATGGGACATCTCTTCAAATATTTAGAACTTTGTTTTCTTTCAACAATATTTTATAGTTTTAGTATACAAGTCATATTTTCATTAAATTTATTCCCAAGTATTGTTTCATTTTGGTGCTGTTGTAAATGATATTGTTTTCTCAGTTTTATTGTTTGGATTGCTCATTGTGGTTTATAGAAATACAATTTTTGTTTATTGATCTTCGTATCCTGCAACCTTGCTGAATTTATTTATTAGTTTTAATAGTTTTTCAGTGGATTCCTTAGTATTTTCTGTGTACAAGATCATGTCATTTGCAAAAGTAGATAACTTTTCTTCCTTTCCAATCTGGATGCCTTTTATTTATTTTTTTAGCCTAATTGCTCTGGCTAAACTCTCTAGTACACTGTTGAATAGAAGTGGTACAGCATCCTTCTCTTGTTCCTGGTCTTAAAGGAATAGCATTTAATCTTTCACCATTAAGTATGAGCTATGTTTTCTTCAAAGATACCCTTTATCAAGTTGAGGAAGTACCCTTCTATCCCTAGATTTTTTTTTTTTTGTCATAAAAATGTGTTGATTTTTTTCAGATTCTTTCTCTGCATCTATTAAGATGTTCACGTGGTTTTGATGGGATGGAATGAAATTTAAAAAGAATTAGTCCATGGATACACATAAATACAACATTATAAGACTACTTAAACATTTTTGTAGCAAACATTTTATTGTTAATAATATGTATTTTTAAGAAAAATGTTTGGGCCCAAATACAAAGGCATGATCTGTGTATTCCATACTTCAATATCCCATACTGAATATATCTATTTGTATAAGATTTAAAATATATTCTTTTTGTCTATAAAATAAAAATTAACCAATTTTATAAACACACACAAATATGAAACTGCAGCTGTATTTTTTGCATGTGTGCATTTTCAATAGAGACAGAATAAGGGCTAATCTTCGGGAAAGAAATGAACAATGAATAAATTTACTTCATAGAGTCTTGTTTGTATTTCAGTTATGACAAAAACACATTTTCTTGTTTATGTAGTACTAAGTATTTTACTTAAAATGGTGGCATACATTACTAAAAATGGGTTTCTACTTTGATATGTGGTATTTAGACTTGAGAAAATCAAGTGCATTATCATAGACAGTGAGGCATTATAAGCAGGTGTTTAGATCAGAATATGAAATTATTAACATTTATAGGAGAATTATTTAAAATGAAATTTGTGTATTATGTGGCAGCTGCAGAATTCTCTCACTATACCCTTTACATAATTATAGCAATCATTATAATAGACTAAAGAAATCTCTTTATATCTAATAAAGTATACGTTTTAGGAAAAGGAAAGAGGGATATTTTAGAAATTCAGTAGTTATTCTTAAAATAATAAGTCATTTCTGAAATGTACCTTTGATTATATAGTCTATTAAAATCTCAGTTCAAGATAAATATTTCTGTATTGCTACATACCTGAGTTACCCTTTAAATGCCTAATACCTTGATTCATATTCAGGGATTTTTTTTAACTTTAGTCTGCCTGCTGTGATGAAAGAGTCGTCTCATCTTGTATTAATTTCATTTGATATATAGAATATCATTATGTCATAGCTGTTGGGTAAGCTTAAATTTCAGAGAATCTCTAAATTTTAAAAATAATATTTTAAATTTTTCTTGTGTTGGGTGTATTTTTCCTTTTCATAAAAATTCCATTTTAGCATCACCTAATATAGTAAAAATATTAATTTGTTGAGCATCAGAATATTTTAAGAATTCCTCTTCTTATACGATAACCAAATAAAATAGCTTAAAATGTGTATATGCATATTCCTTATCATTTGAATCTTTGCCTTTTTTTCCTTTAATCATTATGCATGGAGAATACAGATAATGTTCAGATTTATAGCTTAGAGGAATATTTTAAGTCGATTTCATTGTGCATTACTTGAGTGAGCATGTGTGTGTCTATGTGCTGCTTTGGGGTTTATGCCCTTACTTTTTTGTTCTGTCTTGCTCTTCTTAGAGGATTATTTCTTCAAATATATATTTGAAAAAGTACTTTTTCATGCTTCTCTGATAATAGTAACACGAATAGTCACATTGTTAAATTTGATTTTAACTACATGATAAAAATATCGAAGAGTGTACCACAATTTGGTCATAAGAGAACATTATTACTTTAAAGTGGAATTTTGTCATTGAAACTTCAGTTTAGATCAAATAGACACTTGTGTTTATTGTTATATATATTAAAAGATGATGTTTCTAACCAACTGCCAAATAGAATATGTATGTTGAATGTGTTTCTTTTTATTTCTAATGTGTTTATGTTTTCTTCAGATTCATCTCACAACCTAATGATACTCATTTCTGAGAGTATAATACTAGATTCTTAAGTACCAAAACACTAAAATACCTAACTCTATAATTTTATATTAGATGATCTGAGAGAATTTATTTGTTTATAAATATTACATTTATAAATAACCTTATTTTTTCAAACAAATACATGTTAGGAGATTTTTGTATAAGTCAACAAAAATGATCCATTTGTTTGCTTTATTATCTCTTGCTTTGTCTGGTGACAAAAAAGTAATAAATGAATATACCTGACATTTTAACACAAGGAAGCATATTGAATTTTATAGGTTTTACTAACAATTAAAAAGGTTGGATTTCTTTGGAAATTTTGAAAATGGCTTTGTACTTATACACACACATTTATATTGCTTTATATATGCATACACTTACGTATATATAAAATAAATACATATGTATATTATATTTTTATATTATTTAATAAATGATTTTATTTTATTTTATATATGTGTATGCTTATACATGTATTTATATTGTTCTGAAGAGCATATCTCAGAGAAAATTATGTCATCACTGGAGACTAAAAATGGTTAAATATCTAAATATATTAAAATTACCCCAGACCAGTAATTTGAGGTAAATTTCTAAAAATATTTTAAATTTGATTAGTAGAAAGATTAATTTTGGTTGGCAAAAGACCATTTAGGAAGCTTTCATAATTTTTCAGACAAAAAACCATGAACCCATCAACTAAAGCAGGGGCAGTGAGAGTGGAAAAGTGGGAAGGCTTTTAAACTATTGATTAACACATAATGATATAGGATTAAACATTAATTATGACATCTCTGGAAAAAGAAGCAGTGCTCACTAAAAACCTATATGCATAAATCATGCCAATCTAAAATTATCGTTAAGAATCATGACAGCAGACTATTACATTGTTGATTAATAGTGTTTTATCAACCTGGCAGAAAGGCTCTAGCAGCATTTCAGAAAATATAGTCTTTGAACTTTTCCTCTTCCGGATTTTTAATCATCAGAAAGAAGAGGAAATGTGCATCAAATATGTGCATAGGATTACTCGACCTCTTCATTTCTTATTGAGTCAATTCTGATGAGACATATTTTTAGGAATTTGTAAATTTTATTTTCAAAATCAGAGCCTTATAATCTCTCATTACTTTTTTAGTCTCTTCTTTATCTTTGATTATGTTCCTCTTTTAATGGATTATATTGTTTATGTTTTCTTTATTCTTTTAATCAACTTTGTCAGAGATTTGTCTGTTTTGTTAGGCTTTTTTTTTCCCCTCAAACAACCAATTTCAGCTTTGTTGGTCTTCTCTAGAGTACCTCTGGGTGCTATTTCATTGAATTTTAAAAATGATCACTCTTTCTATGCTCAACATGTTAGCCAAGAATCAAGTACGGAGAAGTGTAACGTTTGCAAACCCCACATTTAACAAATATTAACGAATTGTATGTATCTATTTTTTAATGGCCAAACAGATTATTAGGTGGAGGAGGACTGTGGTATTAGTGGAAGAAAGACTTTAGTCAAGAACACCATACCTTTTCACTAAAAGATAGATTATTTGAGTGAGTTTGGGAATAATAGCTATGAGTAGTACATAGTAAATCTTTATGTATATATGTATGTATGTCTTTATTTATTTATGGCTGCGTTGGGTCTTCGTTGCTGCACGCGGGCTTTCTCTGGTTGTGGTGAGCGGGGGCTACTCTTCATTGCGGTGCATGGGCTTCTCATTGCGGTGGCTTCTCTTGTTGCAGAGCACGGGCTCTAGGTGTGCAGGTTTCAGTAGTTGTGGCTCACGGGCTCTAGAGTGCAGGCTCAGTAGTTGTGACGCACGGGCTTAGTTGCTTCGTGGCATGTGGGATCTTCCCAGACCAGGGCTCGAACCCATGTCCCCTGCATTGGCAGGCGGATTCTTAACCACTGTGCCACCAGGGAAGCCCCGTATTAAATCTTAATAAATATTTGCTTAATTAATAAATAAATGCATGATCAAATCATGTTGAGTGTCAACATTCAAAGCCATTGAGACAGGACAATGTGTCATTAATTGCCCTGTGCACTTGCTCTAAGCAATACAACATGAAAATCAGTTGAGCGGAACGCTTGTAGTCATGGATATCCAAAATTCTTGGTGGTTTGACTACAGGTTTTTCCATATTTCTCTTCTTGTCCTCATTTCTTGTCTCACCTTCTCTTCCATAATCCAGAGCTAAGAATGGTCAACATTCCACTCAAGGTGCCCTTGTGTTTTTGCTGAAATCAGAGGCTATACAAACATTCTCAAATTAGCACTTGAAAATCATAGGTTCATCTCTCTCTTATACGTGGAAATACCCATGAAAAATAGGTCTTGCCTAATCATCTGAAATGAGTAAATCAAAGTTTGTGGAAAATCAGGGAATCCTGAGTAATAAAAGCAATGAAAGATAAAGAGCTTGTCCTGCCTCGTGTTTTACAGCCTTATTCTGCACTAAAGGGGCTGTCCCAAAGATCCTTCTAACTCTCCCCTTTATAAAACTCTATATTAGAATAATAATAATTAGAATCTAAGAAATGTTAGTAGACAAATTGGAGTTTAAATGTTCACTTAAAATGTATTTTACATTTTATATAAACTGATCACAAAGCTCATTATATTATTTAATTTTTATCCTTAAATACAAATTATTCTTAGGTGAGAGAATGATAAACTCTCAGTATTTCACTTGAAATCACCTCTTGGCCAAGATGAACTGTGGTCTTACATAAACTGTACATTGACTTTAATGGGTCATATATGCCTACTGTGTAAACTACGCCTAGGGAATAATGTAGTAGATTGTAGATTGCATTATCTTCTCAAGACTACTAGGGTACCATTCAGCTTCCTGAAGAGGCTTACACAGTAGACATAATTAATGTTATTTATTCAGTTTCAGATATTTAAAAAAATTTTAAGTGCATTTTTTAAACATCACATAAAATAATTACAGTTTAGCAAACTTGTTTTATCTCAACTAGTTTAACACTTCCCCAGCTAAGTTCAAAGTTCTCGAGCATTTTAAACTTTTCCTAGGCTCATTACAACTCAGAGAAAAAAAAATTCTCAAATGTAATTCAATATCTTAAAATTAGAATATGTATTGCTTTTCAGATTTATCTCATACACATATTCCCTGACAGTTTAAAAAACATGATCGGGCCTCCCTGGTGGCGCAGTGGTTGAGAGTCCGCCTGCCGATGCAGGGGATACAGGTTCGTGCCCCGGTCTGGGAGGATCCCATATGCCGCGGAGCGGCTGGGCCCGTGAGCCATGGCCGCTGGGCCTGCGCGTCCGGAGCCTGTGCTCCGCAACGGGAGAGGCCACAACAGTGAGAGGCCCGCATACCGCAAAAAGAAACAAACAAACAAACAAACAAACAAAAAACATGATCTCCTATTTCATTTCCCCTAACCCAGAATTACAAACTAAAAAAAATGTCTTATTTTCTAACATATTAAATGTTGATTAATCTCTTAGGGAGGAACCTACTTTAACCTAGATCTAAAGAAACATTATAATTGTATTAATTTCCAATGAGAAATGCAACTACCAAGGATGCTATATATTTGTGTCCTCTGATGAGTGCATATAATTTTTATAGCTTTGTGATAGGCCTGGTTCAAGTGTCTAATGGCAGCAGGTAATGAAAGAATGGGTAAATTCATTTCCTCAATAGGGACAGAAGGGCCACCAGGGCCATCAAGCTGTGTTATGTAAACAGGGCAGCTTCGTCCTTGGGTAGGCCTTGAATGGACATTGCCAGCATTCACCAGGAAGATTCTAATTTTACTTGGCTCCCTTTGCTGATCAAGGCTCCTTCTGTTTTATGTATTCTTTCTTTAGGTAAGATAATAACCTCAATCAGGTTGCATTCTATTTTTTTTAGCTGACTGGGAAGCCCTTTTCTCTAAGATGACGCTGTAACTTCAGTGTGGTCTGTTATGTCTCAGTTCTCCTGCAGACGACAATCTCATGTTCCTAGTGGAACATCATCCACATCAAAACCACATATAAGTGTGCACATATGTATAGACACTTTTGTATTAGCCACTGTCATGCAGTAGGTGACGAAGACTGGCAATTTCAAATGGTGAAATAATCTTTGGTTTCAGTTTATAATTCATGCTCTAGTAAGTGAATGTGTTACAATAAAAGTCTGTACTGGATATAAAACTTTTTGTTGGTTTCCAGTTTTATCAGTTTTACATATTCAAATAGTTCAACAAGGCTCTTATGAAAATCAGTAGTCTACCACACTCACTCTCTTCCTCCATTTTCCCTGTGCCAGAAGCAACTCCATTCATGACTTTAGTTGATTTGTTTGGTACTAGTCTCTAAATAATGTGATAAAAATTATACATTTTGGTTTCTCAGTTTTATGCACTATCAATCGCCTTCCCATTCCTAAGGATCAGGATTTAACTCTCTTCTCTACCCACCCCATAATGCATATACATAATGCATAATACAAAATCTTCCCAGTCCCCCCACCCCCAATTTCCCTATACAATTATGTTGTTATTTAGTTTAGATAAATATTATGTTTAGATTATTATGACCATGTAAGCACTATCCAGAACTGAACAATATGGTATATCATGATTAATTTCCTTTACTGTTCAATGTTCTGTTTTTCCTAGAGATATTACTTTCATTCCTCATTTAAATGATTTTTTTAATGTATTTGTAACTTATTTGGTACCATAGACTCCCCAACATTCTCTGTGTCTTCCTTCAAGATGTTCAGGTACATCAGTATACTATCAATTTCATCTTTTTTTGGAGTAGCCTGATATTCTCCAATACAGACAAGTTGTACTTTATACCTGGTGCATAACAGTCATATGGAACCTCCTGCACCATCACCCTGCATGCACCCATTGTCTCCACCATGTTGGGTCTGCTATGTCCTACCCCATGTCTTCCTTATAGGTTTAATCCCTTATCTTGTATATAAAATAACATATCCATTTTTTCATGTCTGCAAATATCTTTTGCTTGGAAATAATTTTCTTGAACCAATTCTCAGTGATGGTTTATTGAGAAGAAAGAGGCCATTTGGTACTTAATCTTTTGTATGTGTTCTTTCTTCCCCCTCCTCTCTGGAAGCTTGTAAGATCTTCTTTTTGTCCCACTATTCCTAGTTGGGGTAGGCATATTTTCATGCATTATCTCAGTGGGTCAGTTTCTCCCACTGCCAATTGCAGGCAACCTCTGATCTGCCTTCGGTTACTATACATTACTTTGTATTTTCTAGAATATTATATAAATGGAATCAAACAGTATGCACTCTCTTTTTTTCTGGCTTCTTTCACTCAGTATAATAATTTTGAGATCCATGCATGTTGTAGCATGGATCAATAGTGCATTCCTGTTTTATTGCTGAGTAGTGTTTCTTTGCATGGATAAATCTTGATGGATATTTGCATTGTCTCAGCTTTTGACTTTTATAAATAAAGCTATTATGAATATTTGTGTACAAGTCTTTGCATGGACATATGCTTTCATATCCCTTGAATAAATACCCAGAAGTGGAATGGCTAGGTCATAGAGTAGATGCATGTTTAACTTTTTACGAGTAAGCCCAACTTTTTCTATAGATTGTACTATTTTATATACCTACCAGCAGTGTATGAGAGTTCCCATTCCTTCACAACCTGACACTCAATATGGTCAGTGTTTCATATTTTAACCATCCTAATTGGTGGATACATGCATGGTGGTATCTCACTGTGGTTTTAAATTGGATTTCCCTAAATGACTATTGGCATTGAACACATTTTCATTTGCTTATTCACTATACTTACACCTTCTTTGGTGAAGTGTCTGTTCAAATAGTTTTCCTCCTTTCTTACTGGATGTCTCGTACTAAATTTTGAGAGTTCTTTATGTATTCCAGCAACATGCTTTTCTTAGATATATGATTTACAAATATTTTGTCCTAGTCTCCTAGTCCTATCTTTTCATTCTCTTAATAGCATCTTTTAAAGAGGTGTTTTACAATTTGTTAACATTCCATTTATCGAATTCTCCTTTTCTGGATCAGACTTTTGATGTCATATCTATGAAATTGTTCATTATCCCCAATTCACAGTGGTTTCTTTGAGAATTTTTGTAGTTTTAGGTTTCATATTTAAGTTTTTGATCCATTTTGAGTTAACTTCTGTTACAGTGCAAGTTATGGAAGTTATTTCTTTTTTTCATATCTAATTTTTCCAGGACAATTTGTTGAAAAAGTGACCTTCTCTGTGCTGAATTACTTTACAGCTTGATTGAAATCAGTTGTCTATATATCTATTAGTCTATTTCTGGACTCCCTATTTTGTTCCATTGGTTTATGTATACGTTTTAACATCAATTCTACACTATAATGATTACTGTAACTTTATAAGTTTTGAGATCAGGTAGTATTAGTCCTCCAGCTTTTAACTTCTTTTTCATTTATTTTGACAATTTTACACCATTTCCACTTCCGATGAATTTTAGAATCAGCTTGTCAATTTCTACAAAGACCCTGCTTGAATTTTGATAGAGATTATGTTGAATCTATGGATCAGTTTGGGGATTTTTGACATATTAATAATATTGAATCTTCTGAACCATGAAAACAGTATACTTTTTCAGTTATTTAAGTCTTTATTTTTTCCCAGGAATTTTTTGTATTTATAAGTGTGCTGGTATTTCACATATTTTGTCAGACTTATTCTGACAATGTTTAATGCTATTTTTAAAATATTTAAAAATTACCCATTTTCTAACTGCTCATTGTATTTTCTAATGGTTCATAAAAGTGTCATTGATTTTTATGTTGATTTTGTATCCTACAACCTTGACAAATTCACTTAGTAGTTCTAGTAGCTTTTTTTGTAGATTCAACTGCATTTTTTACATGGACGATCATGTCTAAGAATAATGACAGTTTTACTTCTTCCTTTCCAATCTAGATGCATTTTGTATTATTTGCTGCCTTATTGAAATGGCTTAAATCTTCAGTAAACTGTTGAATAGAGATGGTGAGAGTTGACATCTTTGTCTTGTTTCTGATCTTAGTGGCAAAACACTCAGTCTTTCACTACTAAGTGTGATGTTTTCATAGAATCTTTTATCAGGTTAAATTCCCTTTTGTTCTAAGTTTGCTGAGACTTTTTATCAAGAATGAATCTTGTAGTTTGTCAAATGCTTTTTTAATGTCTTCTGAGATGATTGTATCACTTTTCTTTTTAATTATGTTAATAAGGCAAATTACGTAGATTAAGATTTGAATGTTAAACCAACCTTGTGTTTGTAGGATGAACTCCACTGAGTAATGATTATTTCTTTCATTTGATATATTGTTGGATTATATTTGCAAAAGCTTTGTTTAAAATTCCTGCATTTGTGTTCATGAAAGATATTGATATGTAGTTTTCTTGTTTTGTAACATCTGGTTTTGATTCAAGGTAATACTGACCTCATAGAATAAGTGAGAAAGGATTCCCACCTTTTCAGTTGTCTAGAAAAGTTTGTGTAGAATTGAAATTATTTACCCATAAAAGTTTGGTAGAATTCATCACTGAAGCTATCTGATTTTGGAGTTTTCTTTTTGGTAAGAATGTTAACTTCATATTCTATTTTTTTTTAGATAGACATAGGCTATTCAGGTTATCCATTTCTTCTTGACGTCTTGTTTGTGCCTTTTAACAAATTTGTCCATTTAATTTTTTTAAAAGTTTTGAGGGTTTTGTGGAATATAGTTATTTGTAATATACATTGATCATCTTTTCAAGTAGCTGTAGTATCTGTAGTGATATCATCTCTTTCATTCCTTATTGAGTGATTTGTGTTTTCTCTTTTTTACTCTCTTTTTGGATCAATATGGCTAGAGTCTTATCAATTTTATTGATTTTCTCAAAGAACAGCTTTTGGTTTCATTTATTTCTTTATTTTTTATTTTATTAATTTTCACCCTGATCTTTATTATTTCCTTTCTTTTTTTACTTAATTTGTAATTTGTTTCCTTTTTCTAGTTTCTTAAGGTAGAAGCTGAGGTTTGATATGAGACCTTTCTTCTTTTTAAATATAGTCACTTAGTGCTAAAGATGCATCCTCAAGTACTGCTTCATTAGTACTTCAACCATTTATTTAGCACACATAGTTTTGTTTTTATTTTTATTCAGTTCAAAATACTTTCTAAATTCCCTTTTGATTTCTTTTCTGATCATGAATTATTTAGAAGCATATTACTTTGTTCCAGATATTTGGAGTTTTTCCATAAATCTTTCTGTTTTGATTTCCAATTTAATTACACTATGCAGAGAACCATACTTTGTATGACATGATTTCTGTTATATTTATTCATATTTATTTATTGCCCATAATATGTTATCGAGGTAAATTTTCCATGTGAATGTAAAAATAATGTGTATTTGTTGTTGCTGAGTGGAATGTTCTGTAAATATCAATTAGGACAAGTTGGTTGATAATCCAACATCTTACTCACATCTTCTATATTCTGATTTACCATCTTCTATCTGTTATTAAAAGAAGGTTATTAAAATTTCTAACTAAAATTGTATAATTTTTTATTTCTCATTGTAGTTCCATCAGTTTTTGCTTCATATACTTTGAAGCTTTGTTATTAGGTATATAATTGTTTAAAATTATAATATTGGTTTAAATGAATTGACAGTTTCATTATTATAAAATTACCTTCTTTATCCCTGCTAATATTCATTGCTGAATAACCTAGTTTAACTGATATTAATACAGTCACTCCAACTTTCTTTTGATTAGTGTTAGTAAGGGTATAGCTTTTTCCACCCTTTCACTTTAAAACTATTTCTTACTGTATATTTAAAGGGAATTTCTTGTAGGAAGCATATAGTTGGGTCTTGCTTTTTAAAAAATAATACAATCCTACAATCTTTGCCTTTTAATTAGGGTAATAAGACATTCAATGTGATTAGTAATTTGAGTGGTTTAAAACTATTATTATTTGTTTTCTATTTTTTCCATCTATTCCTTGTTCTCCTTTCCTCTTTTTCTGCCTCGTTTTGGATTAGTCAAATTAAATAAATACTGCTTATGATTGCACTTTGTCTCTTTTTTTGGCTTATTCTCTATAACTCTTTATTTATTTCAATGACTACTTTAGGGTTTATAGCTATGTCTTTGACTTCACACAGTTTTCCCTCAAGTGATATAACTCTTTATGTATAGTGAAGAACCTCACAATAGTATAATTCCATTTCTTTTCTCCCAGCTTTTGTGTTATTTTTTGTTAATTTTATTTTTATGGTATGAGCCTCACACTGCATTATTATTAATTTTGTTTAAATAGTCAATTATATTTTACAGAGATTTAATAATATGAAATAATATGAAAAAATCATAAATATGTACCCATAAATTACTATTTCTAGTCCTCTTCTTTCTTTAACATTTCTGATAGTATGGGTCTGCAGCTGTTGAATGCTTTCAGATTTTGTATGTCTGGAAAAGTATTTCACCTTCGTTTTCAAAAGATGTTTCTGTTGAGTTTAGAAATCTAGGTTTACCATTATTATCTTTCAACACCTTAATGATGCTGTTTCACTATCTTCAGTGACAGAAATCTGCTGTCACCCTTATCTTTGTTCCTCTGTACATAACATGTTTTCTCTGGCTACTTTTAAGATTTTGTCTTTATCACTGGCTTTGAACAATTTAGTAATGGTATGCCATGATGTTTAGGGCTTGGAGTTATTTAATTGAGCTTCTTTGGTTTATATGGGTTTATAGTTTTTACCGTATTTGAAGAGTTTTGGGCTACCATTTCATCCTTTTTTTTTTTTCTGTTCTCTTTCTCTTTCCTAACTCTGGAAACTACAATTACACATATTTTAGGCTACAAGAAGTTGTCCCATAGCTAGCTGGCACTCTGTTCATTTTTGTTCTTATTATTCTTATTTTACTCTGTGTTTCATTTTGGATAGTTTATTTTGTTGTGACTTTAAGTGTACTAATTTTTTTTTCTTTTTTTGCAGCAGTATCTAATCTGCTGTTATTTCCATCTGGCACATTTTGCATCTCACACATTGTAGTTTTTATCCCTAGAAGTTCAACTGAGTCCTTTTTATATCTTATATGTCTTTACATAATTTTTCAAACATATCATATGCAATACAGTTATAATGTTTTAATGTCATTTTCTTCTAATTCTTAACATCTGTGTTGGTTTTTATTGGTTTATTGATTGATTGATTTTTATCCTCATTATGGGCTGGGTTTCCTTGTTTCTTTGCACGTTTGATAGTTTTTTATTGGATGTCAGACATCATGAATTTTATCTTATTGGATGCTGGATATTTTTGTATTCTTATAAATGTTTTTAAACTTTGTTTGGGGACACAATTTAGTTACTTGGAAAGAGTTTGAATTTTGCTGGTTATGTTTTTAAGATTTCTTTTAAATGGGAGCAGAGCAGTGCTAGATCTAGGGCTATAATTATCCTCATAATTGAGGCAAGATCCTTCTGTGTTCTCTTACTGCATACCTGTGAGTCATGCTTTTCACTATGGTTCTCAGCATTTACCTCTAATCATTTCAAGTGGCTCTTTTTCTGGTTTGGGGTATTTTCATACAAGAATGCACTTATCAGTGCTCAGCTGAATGCTTTGAGAGAACCGCCTACAGATATCTGGAGTTCTCTCTCTGTGCAGCTCTTTCTTCTCCAGTATATTTGGAACTCTAGCCACCTTGGTTTCCTCATATTTTCAGATTTCCCCCACTCACAGAGTCTGCCAGCTTCTGCCTGTGTTGACTTACTGTGTACCACAGCCTCAAACTCTCTCATGGCAGTAAGCTAGGGAAATCATTGAGCTCACTTTTTCTCCTGAATGTTTCCTGTCTCTCAGGGATCATTTTCTTTTACTGACTGATGCCCAGTCTCTTGACAGCTAGTGTTTCAAATATTTTGTCTGTTTGTTGGTTGTTTTCGTTAGGAACGTAGATTTGGCCCCAGTTACTCTGTGTTGGTCAGGTGTAGTAACATCAAGTTTATGTGTTCTTAATATTTTTATTAAGGTTTTAATGAGATTTCAACAATGTGCTATCAATAATTATAAATTGATCTGTAATAGCTACTAATTCTAATATCAATAAAACCAGAAAAAATATGGTACAGTATGCATCAAATAGGAACATCTGAAGATGTAGTTTATCAGAGTACAAAGATCACAGAACCAATAATAAGAGTATCTGGTCCTTGAATGAAACTTGCCATTGATCAGTGTGTCACACTTTAAGTTTTCTGTTTATTCTTGATTGTCTTATTTGCAAAAAAGATATTATTACAGCTATAGTATCTTCTTCAAAGACTTGTGAAATCATGTTGCATGTAAAATTTCTTTGAAAAATCACATTTTATGTACATTTAAGACCTCTTTAAATATTTTCAATATTAATTTTATAAAATATTTATTACAAATATTTTTGCAGTATATAATCCATGTATGTTTCATATGTTACTTATATATTTTTCAGGAAAAGCCCATATTATGAAAACATTAAAAGACTCCTAGTAGATTGTAAAATCACTATGTAAATAATATCAGAAAATATTTGTATATTTAATTTATTTTGAATTTAGATTTCTATTCTTCATTTACACGTTTTACTATCTTTCTTGATCTTGATTTTGTCTACATCATTCAAAAAGAACTTAAATTAAAGATGAGATAGTGTGAAATAGTACTGGAAAAAGAAAAAAAAAACCCACAAAAAACACATTTAAATGACAGAGATTACTATAGCATTGATTGCAAACTGTGGGGCCTATTGCTTTTAAAAGCATAACTTCAAGCACAATGCTAAATTGTTTTAAATATAACTATGGAATTACTGAGAGGAATCTTTTCCCAGTTATGTCAAAGATGAAAGATAATTTGTGATGATGCATAGCTATTTTCCTGTCATCATAATTGAACTTATTCTCTAAACTGTGTTAACAACAGGGATGATCAGGGAGCCTACCCACTGATATCTTACTACACATAGAACTAGTGATAAAAATTTTATACCACAGTTTATGCTTTCAAAATGCTTTTGCTTTCATAAAATGCCATGTGCATTTATATATTCATATGAATATCATATTTAAGATCATGAAATGCATTTACTCTAGTTTAGCAAACTAGGAGTATAATTTTTGACTCGATAAGATTTACTCATTACTTTATTTGCTTAAATTAATACTAGCAATAAAGATATGTTATCAAGTTTAGGAACTAAATCTGTGAGTTGGAAAAATCTGAATTCAGATGCTGGCTCCATTAGTAAGGTTGCCAGATAAAATATAGGGTGCCCAGGTCTACATTTGAGTTTCAGGTGAACAACACATTATTATTTGGTATGTATATGTCCCATACAATATTTGGACATACTCAAAGAAAATTTATTTTTCTTATCTGAAATTAAAATATATCTGTGCATCTTATATTTTTATTTACTAAATCTGGCAACCCTATCCATCAGTCACCATTTTAATGGCAATCCCCTTATTCCCTCAACGTTTTAGCCCCTGGATCTATGTCATTCTCCCTTCAAATTGTTCTGTCTTGGTGATATCAAGTTTTCTGCAGATAATGTCTCCAGTACTTTGGTCTCTTACTTCCTTAACCTCTTTTCCTCCAGTGATCTTTCTCTATTATGTTAACCACCCTTCTACATTAATTATTATATTCTAGGCCTCATCATTCCAAATATATGCACTTCTCTCATAATCTTTAATTCCAAGAATTCCACTCTCCAGCTAACACTTCTGATTTTTTTATTGTACATCATTGAAAATCCACAGCTGTAGTATTTGTTCTTTCTTACTCCACTGGAACCTACAGTCCACTGATCCTTCTACCATTTCATTCTTCATGTTCTTAATTCACTCCTTATTTGATAGATTCCATAGTTGTTCATGGCAGTATGGAATTATTATTATATGGAGCCAGACTACCTGTAATTAAAGGACTTAAATCCTGCCTTCACCATTTACTATCTATAACTTTCAACAATTTACTTAATCATTCTGCCTCAGTTTACTCATCTATAAAATGGCAATACTAATAGTTAAACATGCCACATAAGGCTATTGTGAAGAATGAATAATTTATGTAATGTGTTTTGAACAGTTCCCTCCTGGTACAAAGTTTGCACTATAAATTTAGCTTTTGTTATCATTATCATCATTAACATTATTACCATTGGCAACATCAAAATGCCCTAATTCACACTCTCAAATCCTTTGTCCATCTCTTCCTTCACTTTTCTTGTCTGGCAAAACCTAAATCCTATTCAAATCCAACTGTACTCTGTATATGAACATAGAAAGTAGAAGGAAAAATTGCAAAGCAAACAGGCTGTCTGGTTTCACTTTAAATTAATAATTGTGAACTTCAAATTGTCCCTTACTGCTCCCCAGAACTCCAATTACATGTCCAAGATTCATTCTATCTCTGTTTCACATGTCTCCTTTCTCACCAACCTTGAATGCCTCTCCTCATTCTTACATTGTACTTCACTGAGGAAGTGTGAGCCATCAGAAAAGAACTTCCAAAAACTCACAGCCATGTTTCCCAGCCTCCTGTAGTCTGTCCATCCTTTGGCTTCCCTCCTTTCACTCTGCATGGACTCTCCGTGCCCCTACCTTGACCAGTCCCCCGATTTGTGCACTGCATCTCCTCCCCTCCTGGATGTTTGCATTTGGGTGGATGTCTAATAGACACCTCAAAATTAACACATCCAAAACCACACTGCTAAATTTTCCAGCAGATTATCTCATCTCAGGAAATGGCAGCTCCAGCCTCGCAATTCCTCAGGACAAAACACTTGGCTCCTCTCTTCCTCTCACACCTCACATCCTTTGCATGAGGCTCTGAAGAGCACCTGATGTACCCAAAAGTTATTTTATCCAATCTTTAGTTTTATAATTTGGAAAAATAGATGAAACAAATAGTATCATCTATCAAAATTTTGGGAGAGAATTAAATCAATAATGCCTGGAAAGTGCTGACCGCTGTGTCTGGTATATAGTAAATATTCAATAAATATTTGTAGCTATTTTTACTATTATTCATACTGCTCCTTTTTCTTTTTCTCCTCCTCCAGACTATGCTTATGTAGGTAAATATATAAACACATGCAGCTGAATATAAAATGCTATGAGCTTAAACATCATTAGATGTGTATTAATACAAAATATACTATTTGCCCCAGTTTTGTAGAAAAGTAATTCCTTTTGGACTGTTTATATGAGTTTAGTTTGAGATACCCAAAGAATCTCATCATTTAGTAATGATGTTGTATAATGTAAAAATTCAACTTAAGCCAGACTTCCTGAGCTTGTATTTTGCCTCTAGTATGACTTTGGTCACTTACTTGAACTCTATGCCTCAGTTTTCTCATCTGTAGTATGGGGATTATAATAGTACCTCCTCATAGGATTGTTCCACTGTTTTTCATATTTGTGCAGTTTTAGTGTGGTTACTGAGATATTATAAGTGCTTTATAAGTGTTCACCACTTTTGTTTCTATTTTGTTTTTGTTTCTAAGAAGGGGTCTTCTTCATAAGCTTCCAAGGCATGAATTCAAAGGATTGTATTCTAGCTCGTTTCTCTTGCAGGTATTATGGTCTATGTATATGAGTATAGTTTTTCACAACTTCAGAAATGTAAAGTACAGTGTGATTTTGCCCCAGATGCTTTGCCGTTTGTGTGTGTGTGTGTGTGTGTGTGTGTGTGGTACGCAGGCCTCTCACTGTTGTGGCCTCTCCCGTTGTGGAGCACAGGCTCCGGACACGCAGGCTCAGTGGCCATGGCTCACGGGCCCAGCCGCTCACGGGCCCAGCCGCTCTGCAGCATGTGGGATCCTCCCGGACCGGGGCACGAACCCCTGTCCCCTGCATCGGCAGGCGGACTCTCAACCACTGCGCCACCAGGGAAGCCCCGTTTTTGTTTTTGTTTTGTTTTTTTGACATACATGTTTCTGAAACAAAAATGGATGACTTTGGCTGCATTTAAATTATGGGGAGTATAATCAATACCAAATGTCTGTCAATTTCATTCATTCCACAGAGAGCTATTAAACACTAGTATATATATTGTGTACAAAGTTTTATAGTGGGGTACAATGGTGATTAAACTGAAAAAGCTTTTGCCCTCTTTGAACTTATGGTATGAAACAAGGAAAAGATATTTTTCACATAAATAACTATAAGCCTATTTCTTTTCTTTTTGCTAGTCATGTTGGATTAAGGATCTGGCCAACTTTGTAGCATCACATGGTGCCAATTTTTAGGCAGCACTGCAACAACGCTGGGGTTCTTTGGATCTGGGGTGCTAGTTTGCTGAGGTTTTGCCCACGCAATTCCTTACATAACTGGAAAAATTGAATTTGGTCTCCCTTCCACTGAAGTAGACAGTGCTGCTCAGTGTAAACAAATTTGGAAAAGAGAAACTTCTTCACGGGTGCTGCTTGTCCCAATCAAGTATTTTAGATCTTACACAGGCGGGTTCCAGGTAGAACTACAGATCATGCCTCAGAGCCTGAGACTGGGAAGCTGTCAGTTGCCTGGAATCAGCAGGTCTAGGCAGTCAAAATACTGAAGAAGAGAATAACATTCAGCATCTGGCTCTTTACCAGGAACCAGTGATTCATTTTATTACCTAACATTTAGACCCTTAAATATGCTTCCCAAGTGGTTGCTCAAAAAAAACGAGAAAACAAATACTAAAGGATTTGAAGGACATTTTGCTGATACAGTAGCCAGAGGAAAATAAACTTACGTTCTAATAAGATTTTTTTAATTAATTAATTTATTAGTTATATTTGGTTGCATTGGGTCTTCATTGCTGCGCACGGGCTTTCTCTATTTGTGGTGAGCGGGGGCTACTCTTCGTTGTCGTTGCGGTGCATAGGCTTCTCATTGCGGTGACTTCTCTTGTTGCGGAGCACAGGCTGTAGGCCATGCGGGCTTCAGTAGTCGCAGCATGTGGGCTCAGTAGTTGTGGCTCACAGGCTCTAGAGCACAGGCTCAGTAGTTGTGGCGCACGGGCTTAGTTGCTCCATGGCATGTGGGATCTTCCCAGACCAGGGCTCGAACTCGTGTCCCTTGCATTGGCAGGCAGGTTCTTAACCACTGCGCCACCAGGGAAGCCCCTCTAATAAGATTTTATAACAAAGTAAGTGTAGGTCAGTTTATCTATTCTTGGTAACTATAACACTGTGAAAGGAAAAAATATTCTAAATAATTTAAATTTTATGTTCAGAGCATGTAATAAATCTCTTATTTTGAATATAAGAGCTACATGATTAGTACTAATTAAGAGCAAATGCCTATTCTCATTAAATAGATGTTGTACAAATACCTTAAAATATATCAGTTAGAAGACAGTAACATGATATCCCATAAGACTTGTTCTGACCATGATGGAGAATATGCGTAGGAGGACTTTAGAATACTTAATGAATCCTACTCCTGTCTTCTTTGGGGCAAGTTACTTCTTTGTTTAATGTTCAGAGGCCCAAGTTTACAACTTCTGAGTAAAATTTAACATCGTTCACATTGGAAGACTTAGATTCTAATTCTGCCATAAATGTAAATGATATACTTTTAGAGATTGTAGATTACCTTTTTATTTTTGAGAAAATAATTAAGCATTATTTGGCAGCTGAGGGTCCCGAAATTGTATACTAGTGGTTTTGTAGTTCACATTCACAGGAAGGCCACATTTAGCACCCAGAAGAGCTTTCTTTCATAGTGTCACGATTCCCACCCATATATTCTACTTCATTAATCAAAGAATTCAGTAGTGTTTAGTTCATTTTGAGCCCTGCATAGACTGAATATGCATAAGAGGTTGACCTTGGATTTGTCAGGGTATGAGTGAATCCATTGGTGATCTCTCATGACATTTTTAGGTAAAGCATCTCAAACAGTCATACTCTGTTAAATACTAAGACATGCATTTTCATATGGGTTTCCTTTCCTTTTTGTTCTTAACTATTATTTGCAGGTAAAACTATATACTGTTTTTGATACTTTTTCTTTGAAAAATAAGAAATGGTTTATTTTTAACACATTTTGATAAATGTAAATAGAAATCTCAAAGTTAATCATAGTTTGTTCAGCAAGATTTGCTAGGTGAGAGCCCCTTATTTTTACTTAAACCCTTACATATTGATACTATGACAGTTTTAACAATTCATGTTTTAGCCCACCATCTTCTCATAGGAATTTGATGAAGGATTTTTAAATGACTTTTTCCATTCATAAGCTTATTCCCCTTTGTATAACCTTCACTTATAGTGCATATAGTTTTCAAAAACTTTGGTCCTCTGTTTGTAGAGTGTGAGATATCTATTATTAATGAAATATTGGTGGATTTTTTTTTTTCTGAATTGTCTTGAGAGAATAATGTTCTCTTACTCAGAAGAAAGTCCTTCAGAATGAGGTATTCTAACAAAAAAATCATTATATCCACATATGTTCATAAGATACACTATTAAATTTAGTAGTCCCATCACATGTAAGCTTCAGATATTGTTGCTTTAATGCATTCCCTCACTACTTTGATAAAAGCCTTAAGATGTTGCCACTAGTTCTTTGATGATTTCCTCTGATGTTACAGTATCTTTCTTTTTTTTCTCCAAAAAATCTGTTTTGCATAAACATGAGAAGTCAAGGCAGTTTGAGTTAACCTGTAAAAAGATTCAAGTTTTTGCAACAAAAGTACATATATTTGTAATCACATATTATAACCCTCTCTCTCAATGTAAGGGAAATTTATTTTCTATTTCTGGAAAATTTGAGCCTTTAGGTTTAAGAGAAGCCCAAATATGTTATTCAAATTTATAATTTTGAGCTTTATTCAGTTATTTCCATGTTGAATTAATGAGATTTATTAATGGAATTTAGAAGGAGAAGAGGCATATTGACCTAGATATTGACTTATTCATTTTTCCCTATCATCCCTGCCTGACTCCTGAATGAGTCCTGCATTCTGTTGGATTCAGGCATGGATACTTTTATTTTTAATGTTTAGTTCTAGCTTCCAAATCTTTTTGTGGCAATTTCATTTAATAAAAAGCCATTCTGGATTACTTATTACATCCATAATTAGGTTCAATATTCCTATAAGGATGAAATATTAACAAATTAATAACGAACTTAAGTTTGTCCATTTTAACTACAAAGTTCTGCTTTCAACTAGACTATAGTAATAATATGGTGTTACATACTTGAAATTTGCTGAGAGTAGAAAAGTGTTCTCAGCATTTAAAAAAAGAGTTAACTAAGTGAGGTGATGGATATGTTAATTATTTTGATTATGGTGATCATTCCACAATGTATATCATACTTTTTTTAAAGCCAAGCATGTTCTTCTGTGACTCTATTCTAGAAAAGAATGCCATTCTACCAACTATCAGTGGTACCTGTAGGTTTGCATTCATCTCATTGTGCTAAAATGTCATTTTTCACTTTGTTACCTATATTCCGTGACTTGATAGTATAGACATCTAAAATCTAACTGTTGCATCTGATACTTTTACCTGTATTTCCTTTTCTTTAAAATGAAGCTTACTAGGCAGCACTTTCACTATTGTTTTTCCCACATCACACTTGTTTTTCTCTAATAACTGATCTGTAGCTTTATGTCAGCTTGCCAGCAGAAGGTGAACAGTTGTAGGTCTGTATATGGTGTGAGAGATGCATCTTTTGCCCTTTGTTTCAGGAACTGGCTGATTGTGAGGCTTTGCCATATTATTTTTGTGTGTGTGCATGTGTGTGTGTGTTCTTTGTTTCAGAGCTGTCATCCTACACAGGGAGCATAGAACCTCTGAAATCCCTGGGTTTTTCAAAACTCAGCTCTGCCTGCTTTGAGTTGAAACCAGAAAATGAAGTATAGTTTTCTACATGATTAGCAAGATCCGTACACATGAGAAAAGAATCACTTCTGAGCACACTATTACTTGTTATAGATTTTCAGATATACCAGCATGGTCACTACCACTTACCAGCTCTCTTTTTCTCTTATTTAACATAGCAAGTTTTCAACGGGTTGAATTTTCCAATATTCTAACTTTATAATTTCTGAAGTATGTTACCTTTTAAAAAACTTTTAAATCACTGCATTTCATATTCAAGTGAAAGCACCTAGCACAGCTCCTGGAACATGACACACATGCCCCAAGTTACTTGAATCTAGAACTGATATCTGAATAGAGTTGTGCTTATATTTTGTAATACTTGGCTGACCTTCTCTAGCAGTTTAGTTGGATATGTATATATATATATATTTTTTCTACTTTTCCCTCATTAGTTGATAGCAAAATGAAAGGAAGCATTACCATATGGGAAATGCAATAAATACAAATGTTATATTGAAATATAAGGCAATTCACATAGCTTACACCCGGTGTAATTAGTATGTTTACATGCTAGTCTAGATACAACCAGTTATTTATGTTACAAGAAATATTTCAGTATATTTGACAGATCCTTCTCATTTCAGTGTCACAACAGGAGACAGACACTCAAGTTACGATATTCAAGTTACATTAACTAAGTATCCTGGGAAATTAAGTCTTAACATTCCCTTGAGGGAAACCTCTACCTAAAAAGAATGTGTTCCATTTTAAATTTCCTAAGCCATGGCACTGTATTTACTTTATCCTAACATTTGAACTCTGACAAAATGAAAGTGAATAATACAATGTTAATTCTTTAATATCTGGCTTAAGAATCACAGTTCCTACAAATGCAAGAACCATGCATAGGTTCTGGCGAATCTGGGTTAACCCATATCAGATAAGTCCCAAATGGCAAAGGTGGGGATGGGAATGTGATTTAGAAAGTGTAGGATGGTTTTCATTGGCCATGATGTTAGTGGCTCTGTGTCGTGAATATGTGGCTGCATGTTTGTGCTTGCCAGGTTTGATGTCATTAACCCAGGAACTCAAAGCTGACCATCACGACACTGTGCAATTTAAGCATTACAATAGACTCCTAATATGGGGAAAGAAAATAAATAAAAATAGAGTACTTAAAATGCAATTGTAAAACAAAAATAATATTAAAATATCAGGTCTTTCTATTTGTAATTTCTATTTTATGTGCCCTGTAAAAATTGAAATGAAAAGATATTTCCAAAGCTGATTTGTGAATTTAGTTGGGCCTCTCTCTTCTGAGCCCAAATGAGGTGAAAAATCTTATTAATAGAAAATATTAATGCTCTTTCTCTCTCTGTATGTACATGTCTTCCTCAACTTACGATGGGGTTACGTCCCAATAAACCCATTGTAGAAAATATTGTAAGTCGAAAATGTATTTAATACACCTAACTTACCAGACATCACAGCCTAGCCTAGCCTACCTTAAATGTGCTCAGAACACTTACATTAGCCTATAGTTAGGCAAGATCACCTAACTCAAAGTCTATTTTATAATAAAGTGTTGAATATCTCATGTTATTTATTGAATACTGCACTGAAAGTGAAAAACAGAATGGTTGTGAGTGTATCTATTGTTTATCCTTGTGATCATGTGGCTGACGGCTCTGTGGCTCACTGATGCTGCCAGCATGGGGAGAGAGCATCTTACCGCATATGGCTAGCCCAGGAAAAGATCCAAATTCAAAATTTGATGCATGATTTCTGCTGAATTCGTATTGCTTTTGCACCATTGTAAAGTCGAAAAATCATAAGTTGAACCAGTGTAAGTTGGGGACCATCTGTATACATTTTTTTAAAAAATTAGAGAATAAGAACAAATCATGTTGCCTAATTACTAAAACATTATCAATTAAACAAAGACTATTCCTGCCAGTGCCATCATTTTCCTGGCATTTGTTGACACCTTTATTGAAGTCCTATGAGCCCCATTTTCCTTTGTTGTATTCCCACATCATGATGCACCTACTGACCAAAGTGAATTTAAATACCACTGGCATTTCTTGTCACCAGGAGTATGAATTATCCCCAGCAGAACATTTATACCTTGCTTTATTCTACTCTCTTTGTCTAGGTCACACCTAGACTTTGTAGATTATTGCATATTACCTCCTATCTTACTTGAGGAACAAGACAATCTTATTCCCCTCTTCCCCCTTCTATTTCTTCTTATTTTACTTTGTCAGAGTGTAGTTTTATCGTAGTTAAAAATGTCAACCAAAAATTGTAGATTAAAACAAGAAGTATACTTTGATGATTGTTTGGTGTGCATGGGCATTTTTTTAAACCTCTAAAGGAATTTTAAAAACCCTCAAAATGGAAATAGGAAACACATTTCTACACTTATTCTTTCTCTATCTCTGATCTTATTACCTTTCCAGATTCTATTCATTTAAAAATTATTATACTGTTATAATTATTATAGTTTACTCAGGGAAACTTCATGTTTGCTTATAGCAAACTATGAATTTGTGAAGTGTCTCACATTTTTATACTTCTTTTGATTACCAAATCATGGTAATCAAAATTATCATCGTAATCTCTCTGTCAATCTACTCCCGCCCTTATTCCTGTACCTACTCCCTCTTCCTATTTGTATTTATAATGAGTTTCAGAATAAAGTTCATAGCTTATTGCATGGACTGAATTTGTTTCTTAGGTGACAGTACAGAAGAACTAAACTTTACTAAAGAGCAATTCCCTTGGGAAAAGTTGATAAGTTAAATGCTCTTAGGAGAGTTTTATAGTCATTGATCCTAATGACAAATATCCCAGTTCTCTCAATATATGGAAGGATTATGCAGGTTAATTTCCTTTGAAGTAGACATGGTCATTGATAGCTTTGGCCAATGAGTGACAAACAGAAGTGACAAGTGTCACTTCCTACAGAAGCTTTAAGAACCTGCATATGGTTCATTGCATCCTGTTTGCCTGCCTCAGTGGTGTTGAAAGCGTATATGGAGATGGAGCCTCCGTTATCCTGGGTTCTTGAGTAACTGTGTGGAACAGAGCCTCCCTCCCCCCCACCCCCCTCAATCCACACTGGACTTATAGAGTATAAAATAACGTTTTGTTTTTAACTCTGTATTTTTTGAAGGTTTTTCTTACCACAGCATATCCTGTCCTCCCCTGTCTAGCAGAGAACAACTGTACAATTTTGGCAGACTGCAAAAGAATTATAATTTTCCCAATCTCTAGGGAGCTGCAGTGTCAATCATGGGAGATGCCTTCTCATTGGGAACTTCCTAATATTACAAAGGAAGAAGCTTTATACGTTTACTTATTTTATGGATAATAAATACATTGTCTCGTCTGAGTATAGGTTAGATGGTAGCCTCCATGGAATATTTCTGATTTCTGTAATTTTATATATATTTTCCCTTCCCAATTTTAAATATATCTTCTGTCTTTACCTTAAGGATTTATTACCTTCCAAATGCAAATGCTTTGGGGAAGGAGAATATTTTAAGTCTTATTAGTCATTTATACCTTGGTGAATAAAGTACGTAATGAATTAATTAGAGAGTTTCCTAAAAACAGTTTTAGATAGTGGCAAAGTGGGGAGATGATAAGGGATCATGGCACCTGTCTGGCAAAAGGGAAAAAGACATAGAGATTGCATGTTAAAGACAAATTTTGCCTACTTCATAATTTTTAGAAGAGCTGATTCTTTGTTTAATTCTCTGGTGTATGCTGAGATTAAACATAAGCTCTAGAGAATTCTTAAAGCCCTTGGCATCATAGAAGAATTAAATTATATTAATGCCTTAAAGGTTTCTAGAGACTTCGTGCTCTTCAAAACTGATTTGTTGGGGACAGAAAAACTTGCAAAAGTCATTTGATTCTCCATTTCTCACAGAGCAATGTTAAGTCATGCACTTCTGCTGACACTGTGGATTGATGAGTTGATGTTTGTGAAGTTCACTGAAGTACATGAGAGCATTTTAGAACTGAAAAAGTCCTACTGTTGCAGTTGTGTGTTTATACTGATTTTACACGTGTTCCACAGCTCTCATGCCCAGTACGCTTCTTGTTAAGGACATAATAACTTTGATGGAATAAAACTTAAATGCAGTTTTAAAAGATATATTGAAAGTTTTCAAATACTACACTTGCTAATGTGCTAGTGAAATAGTAGAACTCTAGATAAGTTTCAGTGTTAGTATTCTAGTGGGATGAACTCCTATATGTTTGATGGTCTGTAATTCTTAAATGATATTGGAATTTAAGATCAGATTTGATATTTAGTGTTTATCTTAAAGTGCTATTCAGGCAAAGGGTAGAGTAATCACATACAAATAGGGAACATTCACTTTCTAACTTATGCACTTCTGGTAATGAAATCAGACTTTTGAATAATCAATGTGAATTATTTGCCAAATGACTTAATGATAATATTAATCTCTCTGTAAAAGGATAATTTCTATCCCCGAGGGACATATAAACTCCAGTTCTATATACTCACATCTGATTTTGTTTGTTTTCTATGGTAATATTGATTCTGGACTTTTTTTCCAAAATTCTTAGGAGAGTTATATCTTTTCCTTGAATTTAGCTTTTTAAAAGAGAAGTTAGATTTCTTCAGTGTTTATCCGGTTGGAAGTTTTTAAAAAATTAATGATTATCTTAAACTACGCTACTTGTTGGTAAGAAAAAAGGCATACTTATGGGCATAATGACCCTCAACATCAATTGCCATTAAAAGGATTCTTTACCAATAATCTTTTATCTTTGAGACTTCTATGAAAGCAGTCTGAAGTTACAATGAATACATTGTTTTTCTTTTTTGAAGAGCTGGTATGCAATCTTCTTGTCTGCTTTCTACTTACTTGTAGGAATGTTTTTTGAGTCCATTTCCAAAAGTGCATTAGCTGCCATTTGGCAAACAGAAACTTTTTTCTTCTATGATCTGTTAATATGTTTTTAACTTAAACATTATTTATCGTAGACATTATCTATTACTGATTGTTACCTTAGTGCCCCCAAATATGTTTGACTTTAGAAACCAAGCAGCCTCTACTTTTGTGGCATTTCTCATTTCAATATCCCAGTCCTTCACAAAATCAGATGTAAGAAAACAATCCATTTATTCCTTACATCATTTTTGTTTGCTATTTCATATATTAATCTATTAAATTACTGTTTCTCTGCCTTTAACTAACTTAAACCGTAGGTAATTTATCTTCCAAATTCTATTAGATTTTAATCTCCTTGAGGGTAAGGATCACAACAGCTTGTCTTTGTATCCTACTGCCTGATACATGGTAGACATTCAGTAGAAGCTGATTAATGAATAATAGATAGATAGATAAAGGACTGGTTTTGATAGAGAAGCTACTGTGAAGAACATAAGGCTTAGTATTTAATATACACTCTATTGTGTGACAGAACTAATTATAAGTACTTGGAGCATATGCTGTCCATGTTCTGTCTATACTTCCATATACCACTTACCATCTCAGTGAATGACAGCTTCTCTTCCAATCTCCTGCAATGGAAGTTTTGTCAGAAGGCTGCCCTCAGTAGAACAGATTCCACTTTGCCCAGCTGCAACTTGGGCAGGATATGCTTGGGAGTTAATGTTCCCTTGGAGGCAGCCTGAAACTAGTGGCTGATGGATTTTAGGGGGTCTAAATATCCCAGGTCCTTTGTTTCCTGCCTGGAATAAATCTAAGCATTGTACATAATTTCCAGTGTCTTGAAACTAAGAATTACCAATACAAAGAAGAAAAAGTTATGGTCCAATCCAGCAATAAGTACATCTTTAGATAAGAAGACAAACAATCAAACCTTTATAATACAGTGTAACGATTACCTACATATTATATGATTTAAAGCTAAGGAATAAAAGCATTTTCCCAAGTTTTTTTTGAGTCATTAAAAAGTATTTCTTTTCTTAGATTTTAATCTGTATGTGGTCAAATATGTTAGACTTTCTTGATATTTTTCTCTACTTTATGAATTACAAAATAGTCACATTTTGGGGGGTGATTTTTAAAATTTTATATTTGCATCTTTAAGATTTTGAAATTGAATTTTTGGTATAGTAGAAGTATGGGTCTCTGTCTACTTCTCTCTTCCTCTCTCCCTCTCTCCCAACAAATTGTTAGTTATTTGCCCTTAAAGTATTTATTGAGAAATATATCTATTTCCTACTGATGTGAAGTACAAGCTTCAACATGTACTAAATTTCTAAAAATGCATGTTTGAGTTTTCTGTCTACTGTATGCCATCAGTAAGCTGTTTTAATTAGTGTAGTTTTACAGTATGTCCAGTATCTCATTAGTCAAGTCCTTCTTCACTATTTTTTATTTTCAAAATATTTTGGCTATGTTTTTCATTTATTCTTCTTAGTAAATAATAATAGAAACACCAATAGACTGTAACTAGAATTTTGATGGATATTATACTGAATTTACAAATTTGTTTGGGATTAAAATATACTGACATTAATACTTATAGTAGAAAGATATGTAAAGTTCTGTTTGTTCACACACACAAGAGCATTTAATTCTTATCTTTCAAGAAAAGCCTATAGACAGGAGGTCAGACACAATCTAGACCTTGAAAAAGGGAGTCTTGCATCAGGACATTCTAAGCAGAAGGAAGGAAGGATGTTTATGATGAAGCTTGAAATCCAGACTTAGATTTGGTTTTGAGGACTTTTATATGCTATTCTAGAGTAATGGAAATCAGTTTAGGCAGTAGGAAGCTTCTGATGGTTACAAGTAAGGAGAATAAAATTATCAAATCTGTGATTTAGAAAAACAATGCTCTGATCACTTGGTTGTTTCCTCTGACAACCAGCCCTCATCCGGAAACTATTTTGGGGCCTAAGAAGTCACCTCTTCAACATAAACTCATGTACTAGTTGAAATGGGCTTACATGATTAACAAAAGATGCTCTTCTCACCCCTATTAAGAACCGTGAACCAGGAACCAAGGATGAAGAACAAATATTTATTTCTTATTATATCACAGTATCACACAAAGTATACTATCCTTAAATGTTTTGGTGTACAAACTATTTTTAAAATCAAAACTATATTTTAATACAAATTACAAACATGTTTATTATATAAAATATAGAAGCTATAGGTAAACAAAACTTTTAAAATATCTTAAGTGCTCCTCTAGACCACCATTAAGATATAAGCGCTGTTAACACATTGGTGCCTTTTGCTTCAGGTGTGTGTGTCCACGTGTGCATTTCCAACTTTTCCAAAACCAAAATGTATGCCCTTATACTAATAGAGCTTCAAAACTTACCTTCTGAATCACACAAATGTGTTTTAAATTATAATTCTATCTGAAGTAGTTTCTAATATGAGTTAAAATCCCATATGTTTCTCTTTCTTAACAATGTTTCTTATTAATCTTGTTTTTTTTAATTTCTAAAATTAGCTTAAATCAATCACCTTTGCTCTAAATTAAGTACTTACTCCTTCCCATCACCTTAGGAGATTTAAATGTGTGATAACATCATAAGGAAATGTAAGGTGACTCAAAAATTAGTTATTGATAATGAGAGAACTTTTAAAATTTTTACTTAAGAGTTTTGCAGTTCTTCAGAGAAGACACAAAGTGCAGAGACATTTTCACATAAACTTCACTCCTTGACAAACATCAATGTCAATTTAATTGCATGATTTTATATATATATTTTAAAATTTATTTATTTATTTATTTATTTATTTATGGCTGTGTTGGGTCCTCGTTTCTGTGCGAGGGCTTTCTCCATTTGCGGCAAGTGGGGGCCACTCTTCATCGCAGTGAGCAGGCCACTCACTATTGCGGCCTCTCTTGTTGGGGAGCACAGGCTCCAGACGCGCAGGCTCAGTAATTGTGGCTCACGGGCCTAGTTGCTCCGTGGCATATGGGATCTTCCCAGACCATGGGATCTTCCCAGACCAGGGCTTGAACCCGTGTCCCCTGCATTGGCAGGCAGATTCTCAACCACTGCGCCACCAGGGAAGCCTAATTGCATGATTTTATAAAACACAAAGAGAGGAATTTGAATGTAACCTTTGCATGAAACTTTAGTAATTATGTTATATGTAATGATGTAACTGTTATAAAATAAATGCAAATTTTCACAGCACAAATTATAGTGTGGGAACAAAGTTGTATCTTTAGATTTTTACTTTCATGCAGGTAACTAATATATAAAATGAGACCTCTTTAGATGTTTCATTTATAAAGGCAGTGAGTGAGTAACCAGTACTCATGTCCCTTAAAAATATGTCACACTGGGATATGGAAAATAAAAATAATAATAAAAATTAGAAATCTTGTAAGTTGAAATATATATCTTCCAACTACATGGGAAAATAAAATATTCCTGGACAAGATGAAAATTATCCTGGAATTTGAGAGCAAAATCATATGTAAGGAAAATGTGATTATATGAATTACGGGAAATTTAATGGCCTAAAGCAAAACCTCAAAATCTGTTAACACTCTTAACAAAAACTGCAGTTCTTAAAAACTGAAAATCGGTGCAGGTCAGCTTTTTTTTTTTTTTTTTTTTGGCAGTCTCCTTTTTTATTAAAGCAAGACCTTGACTGAAGTGTGTGTGTGTAATAACTTCTATTCAGAAATCAGAGATAGCCTATAATATTAGAAAACTGGACCTTGTAAATTATCCTATGTTGTGTATGTTCTTGATTCTTTTTTTTCTGTAGGTAGGTTCTTTGAGAATCATAACATTGTTTGTGTGATGTTCATAGAAATATTGCCAATGTCTGGAGAAATGAACAATTCTTCCCATGCTGCGCCTTTAGCTTGGGTGATGCATCCATACACCATGTACCCATTACACAGCAAAAGTCTGGACTTTTGCTCCTTTTCTGCATCTTGCTCAGTTTGTGTGTGTGTGTGTGTGTGTGTGTGTGTGTGTGAATTTCTGCTTTGTAACAAAATGAATCAGTTATACATATACATATGTTCCCATATCCCCTCCCTCTTGCGTCTCCCTCCCACCCTCCCTATCCCACCCCTCCAGGCGGTCACAAAGCACCGAGCTGATCTCCCTGTGCTATGTGGCTGCTTCCCACTAGCTATCTACCTTACGTTTGGTAGTGTATATATGTCCATGCCTCTCTTTTGCTTTGTCACAGCTTACCCTTCCCCCTCCCCATATCCTCAAGTCCATTCTCTAGTAGGTCTGTGTCTTTATTCCTGTCTTACCCCTGTGTTCTTCAGGACATTTTTTTTTCTTAAATTCCATATATATGTGTCAGCATACAGTATTTGCCTTTCTCTTTCTGACTTACTTCACTCTGTATGACAGACTCCAGGGCCATCCACCTCATTACAAATAGCTCAATTTCGTTTCCTTTTATGGCTGAGTAATATTCCATTGTATATATGTGCCACATCTTCTTTATCCATTCATCCAATGATGGACACATAGGTTGTTTCCATCTCCAGGCTATTGTAAATAGGGCTGCTATGAACATATTGGTACATGACTCTTTTTGAATTATGGTTTCCTCAGGGTATATGCCCAGTAGTGGGATTGCTGGGTCATATGGTAGTTCTATTTGTATTTTTTAAAGGAACCTCCATACTGTTCTCCATAGTGGCTGTACCAATTCACATTCCCACCAGCAGTGCAAGAGGGTTCCCTTTTTTCTACACCCTCTCCAGCATTTATTGTTTCTAGATTTTTTGATGATGGCCATTCTGACTGGTGTGAGATGATATCTAATTGTAGTTTTGATTTGCATTTCTCTAATGAGTAAAGATGTTGAGCATCCTTTCATGTGTTTGTTAGCAGTCTGTATATCTTCTGTGGAGAAATGTCTATTTAGGTCTTCTGCCCATTTTTTGATTTGGTTGTTTGTTTTTTTGTTATTGAGCTGCATGAGCTGCTTATAAATTTTGGAGATTAATCCTTTGTCAGTTTCTTCATTTGCAAATATTTTATCCCATTCTAAGGGTTGTCTTTTGGTCTTGTTTATGGTCTCCTTTGCTGTGCAAAAGCTTTGAAGTTTCATTAGGTCCCATGTGTTTATTTTTGTCTTTATTTCCATTTCTCTAGGAGGCGGGTCAAAAAGGATCTTGCTGTGATTTATGTCATAGAGTGTTCTGCCTATGTTTTCCTCTAAGAGTTTGATAGTGTCTGGCCTTACATTTAGGTCTTTAATCCATTTTGAGCTTATTTTTGTGTATGTTGTTAGGGAGTGATCTAATCTCATACTTTTACATGTCCCTGTCCAGTTTTCCCAGCACCACTTATTGAAGAGACTGTCCTTTCTCCACTGTACATTCCTGCCTCCTTTATCAAAGATAAGGTGACCATATGTGCGTGGGTTTATCTCTGGGCTTTCTATCCTGTTCCATTGATCTATCTTTCTGTTTTTGTGCCAGTACCATACTGTCTTGATTACTGTAGCTTTGTAGTATAGTCTGAAGTCAGGGAGCCTGATTCCTCCAGCTCCATTTTTCATTCTCAAGGTTGCTTTGGCTATTCGGGGTCTTTTGTGTTTCCATACAAATTGTGAAATTTTTTGTTCTAGTTCTGTGAAAAATGCCAGTGGTAGTTTGATACGGATTGCATTGAATCTGTAGATTGCTTTGGGTAGTGGAGTCATTTTCACAATGTTGTTTCTTCCAATCCAAGGACATGGTATATCTCTCCATCTATTTGTATCATCTTTAATTTCTTTCATCAGTGTCTTATAATTTTCTGCATACAGGTCTTTTGTCTCCTTAGGTAGGTTTATTCCTAGATATTTTATTCTTTTTGTTGCAATGGTAAATGGGAGTGTTTTCTTGATTTCACTTTCAGATTTTTCATCATTAGTGTATAGCAACGCCAGAGATTTCTGTGCATTAATTTTGTATCCTGCTACTTTACCAAATTCATTGATTAGCTCTAGTAGTTTTCTGGTAGCATCTTTAGGATTCTCTATGTATAGTATCATGTCATCTGCAAACAGTGACAGCTTTACTTCTTCTTTTCCAATTTGGATTCCTTTTATTTCCTTTTCTTCTCTGATCGCTGTGGCTAAAACTTCCAAAACTAAGTTGAATAAGAGTGGTGAGAGTGGGCAGCCTTGTCTTGTTCCTGATCTTAGTGGAAATGGTTTCAGTTTTTCACCATTGAGGACAATGTTGGATGTGGGTTTGTCATATATGGCCTTTATTATGTTGAGGAAAGTTCCCTCTATGCCTACTTTTTGCAGGGTTTTTATCATAAATGGGTGTTGAATTTTGTCGAAAGCTTTCTCTGCATCTATTGAGATGATCATATGGTTTTTATCTTTCAATTTGTTAATATGGTGTATCACGTTGATTGATTTGCATATATTGAAGAATCCTTGCATTCCTGGAATAAACCCCACTTGATCATGGTGTATGATTCTTTTAATGTGCTGTTGGATTCTG
The DNA here is from genome assembly GCF_964341445.2 of Mesoplodon mirus. Classification (NCBI taxonomy): domain Eukaryota; kingdom Metazoa; phylum Chordata; class Mammalia; order Artiodactyla; family Ziphiidae; genus Mesoplodon; species Mesoplodon mirus. The sequence goes on along the minus strand of NC_138985.1, from coordinate 81,901,678 downwards.
TTTGCTAGTATTTTGTTGAGGATTTTTGCATCTATGTTCATCAGTGATATTGGCCTGTAGTTTTCTTTCTTTGTGACATCCTTGTCTGGTTTTGGTATCAAGGTGATGGTGGCCTCGTAGAATGAGTTTGGGAGTGTTCGTCCCTCTGCTATATTTTGGAAGACTTTGAGAAGGATAGGTGTTAGCTCTTCTCTAAATGTTTGATAGAATTCGCCTGTGAAGCCATCTAGTCCTAGGCTTTTGTTTGTTCGAAGATTTTTTTTTTATCACAGTTTCAATTTCAGTGCTTGTGACTGGTCTTTTCATATTTTCTATTTCTTCCTGATTCAGTCTTGGCAGGTTGTGCATTTCAAAGAATTTGTCCATTTCTTCCAGGTTGTCCATTTTATTGGCATAGAGTTGCTTGTAGTAATCTCTCATGATCTTTTGTATTTCTGCAGTGTCAGTTGTTACTTTTCCTTTTTCATTTCTAATTCTATTGATTTGAGTCTTCTCCCTTTTTTTCTTGATGAGTCTGGCTAATGGTTTATCAATTTTGTTTATCTTCTCAAAGAACCAGCTTTTAGTTTTATTGCTCTTTGCTATCGTTTCCTTCATTTCTTTTTCATTTATTTCTGATCTGATTTTTAAGATTTCTTTCCTTCTGCTAACTTTGGGATGTTTTTGTTCTTCTTTCTCTAATTGCTTTAGGTGCAAGGTTAGGTTGTTTATTCGAGATGTTTCCTGTTTCTTAAGGTGGGATTGTATTGCTATAAACTTCCCTCTTAGAACTGCTTTTGCTGCATCCCATAGGTTTTGGGTCGTCCTGTCTCCATTGTCATTTGTTTCTAGGTATTTTTTAATTTCCTCTTTGATTTCTTCAGTGATCAGTTCGTTATTAAGTAGTGTATTGTTTAGCCTCCATGTGTTTGTATTTTTTACAGATCTTTTCCTGTAATTGATATCTAGTCTCATAGCATTGTAGTCGGAAAAGATACTTGATACAATTTCCATTTTCTTAAATTTACCAAGGCTTGATTTGTGACCCAAGATATGATCTATCCTGGAGAATATTCCATGAGCACTTGAGAAAAATGTGTATTCTGTTGATTTTGGATGGAATGTCCTATAAATATCAATTAAGTCCATCTTGTTTAATGTATCATTTAAAGCTTGTGTTTCCTTATTTATTTTCATTTTGGATGATCTGTCCATTGGTGAAAGTGGGGTGTTAAAGTCCCCTACTATGAGTGTGTTACTGTCGATTTCTCCTTTTATGGCTGTTAGTAATTGCCTTATGTATTGAGGTGCTCCTATGTTGGGTGCATAAATATTTACAATTGTTACGTCTTCTTCTTGGATTGATCCCTAGATCATCATGTAGTGTCCTTCTTTGTCTCTTCTAATGGTCTTTATTTTAAAGTCTATTTTGTCTGATATGAGAATTGCTACTCCAGCTTTCTTTTGGTTTCCATTTTCATGGAACATCTTTTTCCATCCCCTTACTTTCAGTCTGTATGTGTTTCTAGGTTTGAAGTGGGTCTCTTGTAGACAGCATATATATGGGTCTTGTTTTTGTATCCATTCAGCCAATCTGTGTCTTTTGGTGGGAGCATTTAGTCCATTTACATTTAAGGTAATTATCGATATGTATGTTCCTATTCCCATTTTCTTAATTGCTTTGGGTTTGTTACTGTAGGTCTTTTCCTTCTGCTGTATTTGTTGCCTAGAGAAGTTCCTTTAGCATTTGTTGTAAAGCTGGTTTGGTGGAGCTGAACTCTCTCAGCTTTTGCTTCTCTGTAAACGTTTTAATTTCTCCATCAAATCTGAATGAGATCCTTGCTGGGTAGAGTAATCTTGGTTGCAGGTTTTTCTCCTTCATCACTTTAAATATGTCCTGCCAGTCCCTTCTGGCTTGTAGAGTTTCTGATGAAAGATCAGCTGTTAACCTTATGGGGATTCCCTTGTGTGTTATTTGTTGTTTTACCCTTGCTGCTTTTAATATGTTTTCTTTGTATTTAATTTTTGACAGTTTGATTAATATGTGTCTTGGCGTATTTCTCCTTGGATTTATCCTGTATGGGACTCTCTGTGCCTCCTGGACTTGACTATTTCCTTTCCCATATTAGGGAAGTTTTCAACTATAATCTCTTCAAATATTTTCTCAGTCCCTTTCTTTTTCTCTTCTTCTTCTGGAACCCCTATAATTCAAATGTTGGTGCATTTAATGGTGTCCCAGAGGTCTCTGAGACTGTCCTCAGTTCTTTTCATTCTTTTTTCTTTCTTCTGCTCTGCAGTAGTTATTTCCACTATTTTATCTTCCACATCACTTATCTGTTCTTCTTCCTCAGGTATTCTTCTATTGATCCCATCTAGAGTATTTTTCATTTCATTTATTGTGTTTTTAATCGTTGCTTGATTCATCTTTAGTTCTTCTAGGTCCTTGTTAACTGTTTCTTGCATTTTGTCTATTCTATTTCCAAGATTTTGGATCATCTTTACTATCATTATTCTGAATTCTTTTTCAGGTAGACTGCCTGTTTCCTCTTCATTTGTTAGGTCTGGTGGTTTTTTATCTTGCTCCTTCTCCTGCTGTGTGTTTTTCTGTCTTCTCATTTTGCTTATGTTACTGTGTTTGGGGTCTCCTTTTTGCAGGCTGCAGGTTCGAAGTTCCCGTTGTTTTTGGTGTCTGTCCCCAGTGGCTAAGGTTGGTTCAGTGGGTTGTGTAGGCTTCCTGGTGGAGGGGACTAGTGCCTGTGTTCTGGTGGATGAGACTGGATCTTGTCTTTCTGGTGGGCAGGTCCACGTCTGGTGGTGTGTTTTGGGGTGTCTGTGGACTTTTTATGATTTTAGGGAGCCTCTCTGCTAATGGGTGTCATTGTGTTCCTGTCTTGCTAGTTGTTTGGCATAGGGTGTCCAGCACTGTAGCTTGCTGGTCGTTGAGTGCAGCTGGGTGCTGGTGTTGAGATGGAGATCTCTGGAAGATTTTCGCCGTTTGATATTATGTGGACCTGGGAGGTCTCTTGTGGACCAGTGTCCTGAAGTTGGCTCTCCCACCTCAGAGGCACAGCACTGACTCCTGGCTCCTCAGTTTGGGATGATTCGTTGTCTATTCATGTATTCCACAGATGCAGGGTACATCAAGTTGATTGTGGAGCTTTAATCCACTGCTTCTGAGGCTGCTGGGAGAGATTTCCCTTTCTCTTCTTTGTTCTCACAGCTCCTGGGTCTCAGCTTTGGATTCGGCCCCGCCTCTCCGTGTAGGTTACCTGAGGGCGTCTGTTCTTCGCTCAGACAGGACAGGGTTAAAGGAGCAGCCGCTTCGGGGACTCTGGCTCACTCAGGCTGGGGGGGAGGGAGGGGCACGGAGTGCGTGGTGAGCCTGCGGCCGCAGAGGCCGGCGTGACGTTGCACCAGCCCGAGGCGCAGCGTGCATTCTCCCAGGGAAGCCGTCCCTGGATCCCGGGAACCCGGCAGTGACGGGCTGCACAGGCTCCCCGGAAGGGGGACGTGGACGGTGACCTGCGCTCGCACACAGGCCTCTTGGCGGTGGCAGCTGCAGCCCCAGCGCCCCACGCCCGTCTCTGGGGTCCGCGCTTTCAGCCGCGTTTCGCGCCCGTCTCTGGAGCTCCTTTAAGCAGCGCTCTTAATCCCCTCTCCTCGCGCACCAGGAAACAGAGGGAAGAAAAAGTCTCTTGCCTCTTCAGCAGGTCCAGACTTTTTCCCGGACTCCCTCCCGGCTAGCTGTGGCGCATTAGCCCCTTCAGGCTGTGTTCACGCCGCCAACCCCAGTCCTCTCCCTGCGCTCTGACTGAAGCCCGAGCCTCAGCTCCCAGCGCCACCCGTCCCTGCGGGCGAGCAGACAAGCCTCTCGGCCTGGTGAGTGCCGGTTGGCACCGGTCCTCTGTGCGGGAATCTCTCCGCTTTGCCCTACCCAGGTACGTGGGGAGTTTCTTGCCTTTTGGGAGGTCTGAGGTCTTCTGCCAGCGTTCAGTAGGTGTTCTGTAGGAGTTGTTCCACGTTTAGCTGTATTTCTGGTGTATCTGTCCAGGTCAGCTTTTTGAAGAAACGTTAAGTGTGAGACTTGACACGTCGCAATAAATGTGGGACCTTAGTCCATTTTGATAACAACCATTTACTGCTTGTGTTTATTCTGGGAAGAAATGTTGATTATGGGGCAATAATGGGATCAACTAGAGCTTTTACTGTGGTCACATTACTGTGGAGTACTTTTGTTGGAGTGCTATTTCTCAAATTGGTAGCATATTTCACATAAAGAAAGGAAGTCCCCTTACATGAAACTGCTGTGTCATTTCTTCTTCCTTAACTGAAATTCCAACCAAGGTTCAGGAAATGCCCTAATGAGCCACTTCTCTTTTCTCTTTCCTCAACTAAGTGGTTTCCAACCAGCCCAAACTATTCATTATTCATGATCAGGACGTTTACTTTGGTTGTCTCCTGTGGCATGGTGCTTATGTTATGGGAAGAGGGATTATAATTTGGTGCTGTTTGTAAAGGTGATAACACTGATAGAATCCAGTCATTGCTGGTAGGTAACTAAACTGGCAAGTTAATTTTCTGTACTTTAAACTGTGAAAGACAAGTCTAATCAATACCTATTTTACTTTGATATGTGTGGCTTGCTGATAATTATAGTTTTATCTTGCATGATCACTGGACATCAGGATATTAGAGTAGTTGAGCTATGATTTGCTATAATTTGGGTAAAATACATTAAAACTCAATCTATTAATGTCTTATTTTAATCAAGATGTAGAAATCACTGTTTTATTTCATGATAACCAAAGGAATTTCTTCTTCCAGTTTAATATTCCTGGGTATTTACTAAATTGGAATATGATTTAACATTTTATTGCATCTTGTATGTTATTTTATGAGTAAATGTGTTAATTTCTGTTTACATTTTAGCAATATATATTTTATTGGCTTTTAAAGGTAAGAAAATATGCATACAATTCATAGCAGAAATAACACCAGATAGTATTTTAGCATATGTTATTTTTCCAGATTAAAAGTTATTCTGTTTTTTTATGGAAATTTGAATCTGAAAAATTTGTGTAGGAGATGTCAAATATCCCAAAGCAATAACTTTTTATTATAATAGTTTTCAATTAGTTTATTAGTAATAGTTTTCAACTGTAATAATTAGCAGAGTTGTAGTAGGGACTGGAAGATTATATATATATTTGTTTATATATATATATATGTACATAAAAACATATATTTTATATATATTTGTTTAAATGAATTATAAACCCATGCTTTCAGTATCATCTTAAAATGTTTCATTGGGAATACACATTTTGAGAAGAAAATAAACCTGAGGTAATCTTTAATTCATTTTGGGTAGCTTTTTAGTAACTTATTTACTAGAAACTTCATTTAAAGTTAAGAGAATTTAAAATAACCTTCACAGTTCTTCCCTGTTCAGAGACTGTGTCAACAAAGCAAAGTGAAACAGAATATAGAGTTCATTATCAAGATTATTCAGACAATTCTGCTTCACTTCTATTTTAGATGAATCTGAGTGTAGCTTTACACTTTCAAGTAACTTTTGAATTAATACGAAATCTTTTACTTTTTTTGGTGGAAGCTACCTTAAATAGGCCAAACTTTGTAATCTCCATTTTGAGAATAAAAACTTTTTTTAGCTATAAAACCAATGGAATAGAGATAATTTTCATGTTGTCTATTTCTTTGGTTTGATTATCATTAGTTTTTAAAAAATTTCTATTTCATTACAAAGCAGTAGAATAGTTCAATGTATGAGTAATTTTATTGAACTGGAAGTTGGAGCTGATGTCAAAAATGAAACAAACTGAAAAAAGTTCCTTAAAAATCAGCTTAATTTTAATGACTGTGGCACAAGTGTTTATCATAAGTTTTAGATAGCCAAAATAATTATGAGGTATTTAAATCTGATGGAAATGTCTAGCATTAGTGACATTTTCAGAAATTGTGGTAATTAACACAGTGAAAGTGGAAAATAATTTGAAAACAGTGGTTTGAATAGTTAGAAAGGAGAAACTGAAAGAAATAAAATGTTCTTACATGATAGTTTCAAATAAACTAGTGAAATATGATTCAAAGGAATAATGATGGATACTGATAAAGTAATAAATATACAAGTGGATGTATAATCATCAATTCTTTATTAATTATAAATAAAATTCAATTTTATTTTTGTACAAATCAATGTACAAAATGAAATTCACTAGACATACCAGATTCTTCATGGAGGAAACTTTAATTAACTCTTCATAGTAAAAAATATTGGATTAAGCAGTGGAGTGATAGCAGATCCAGAGAAGCGATGTTTACAAATAGCAGATTGCAAATTTTATACTATTTGCCAAAAAAGCCCAAAACAAATGTATAGTGCAAAATATAGTTCTTGCTCAGGTTTTACTGATTATATTTACTAAGACTAGGAAGAAGAGTCAGTGAGGCATAGAGCAGAGGATGTATGAGGAAAACAGTAAGAATCACAAGTGTTTTCAAAAACATAACCTATGAGGGGAGAGCTTAACAGTAGTCTTATAGAAAAATGAGTATCAATAAACTAACATACAAAAATATCCCTTATTTTCTAGAGTTGTGAATTACCAGTCTGTTCAGGAATCTGTAGGTCAGGGTATAGGTGTTTGGAGATACACCAAAAATTGGTCAGACATTATTTTGCTTGTGAGAACTTAGTTGATGATAATTTTGTGATTCCATTAAATTGTAGCTATTGGAGCATGGATGTCTTGGCCAATTACTCATCAGCAAAAAAGAATGATATGGGAATGTATTACAGGTAGTTTATGTTAAACATTAGGAAAATTGGGGGAATCTGTATTATTGAAAAGTGAGATAGTAAGATAGGTTGTGGAATTTCCTTAGGTGACAGTTTTAAGAACAGATTGGTTAAGGACAGAAAACCCTAGGTTCTAATTTTGTAATTGTTCTCAGAATACAGCAGGAGGTTGAGCCTAATGATCTTAAAGCCCATTAGGTTGCTGTTTTTCTTTTTATCACTCCACATTTGAAAGAACATGTGAAATTCAAAAATAGAACTAAAAAAGGCAATTGAAGGGAATGAGTCTAGGAAAGAGATTGAGGTTTAATACGAATTCCCATATCCCCTTATGTTTATTCCCCAGAGTTACCATGGAAGAGTATTTCCAAATCATTTCTTGCCTTTCCTGAAACACTCCTCCTCAGCCTGTGTACTGGAACAGATTGTGATTCACTTTCTAGCTTCTTCCACTGGGCCAGAGAATCCTTCTATCCCTCCCTTTGTTCCTTTCTTTATTCCTTGTTTTGTGAACATGTTTCCAATACAAAAGTTCTATGCACATGAACAATTAAGTTCTGAAAGATATTTAGCTTCCTTGGGTGTATTTCCATCCAGAAAAGCATTAGAACCAGGGTTATCTGTTCAATCAGACATTTCACTGTATCCCTTTTTTTCTCCATTGGTGAAAACTCATTCTATCAGACATCTTTCCACACTCCCCAAAAATCTAGACCAGTACCTATTTGCCTTGAAAATCTCTCTATAGACAGGTAATGCTGTCAGCTAGTGTCTTCAGGGAATTCCTCAGCAGCTAGGATGTTTACATTCTCTGCTCCCTTTGATCCTGTGCAAATTCAAATAGATTTGAACCTACTGAACTACTGAGGTCTGTAACAGAAGTTTTGGCAGTAGCATTTTTACCATCAGACTCTAAGGTTTGGTAAACTTTTAGGCTTCTCTTTAATTAGTCTTAGGCTAAGAGGCGTCTCTCAAATGTTTCTTTCCATTTAGTCAATCACTTTTCCTCTTCTATAGCTTATGATTGTCCTACACATATGTAAGTCACTTTTCACATGATGGATGATTTGCTCTTTCCATCAGTGCAGAGATGTGAAAAGCATGGCACATTCAGGGGTCTTTGATTATAGCTTGGAATCATTGTGGGGAATAACATAAAGAAGAGCTGGAGAGTTAAGGTGGGGGCAGACCATAAGAGCTATGCTTTTAAGGGTTGTACAGTTTTAACAAGAGTAGCTTGTTCTGATTGTGTTTTAGCAGGATATCTCTGGCCATTTGGAACACAGATTGGTGGGATGAAAGACCAGAGTCATAAGTTTTAGATTTTGTTTATAGAGTGCTCCTGTACCTGCTTTAAGACAACAAGGACAATTATGTGTCTCTGGATAATACTTTGCAAAGTGGTTGTACCTCTGGCAACAACAAAAGGCAAGTTCTTTACTAAAAATATTGTAGAACCTACTTCATAAGAAAATCAAAGGTGGTGGACTGTGTCATTTTCCACTGTAAAAATAACCACTTAAACTGAACATGGATTAGCTCCCAAACCAGTGGGCCAAGGAAATATTTGCAAGTGATTCAGTGATTTCTTTGTGGTTGCTTTGTTTAGTGCTGATAGAACACACTGTAAAATAGGAAGTCAGAAGTTCAGCATTTTTAGCTTGCTACTAACTTGCCATGTGACTTTAAATAAGTCTCTGTGTGTATATGTGCGAGTGTTAGCTGAATATTTTATATTGAATTAATACCTAGCGTGGAGAGTGAATGAAGGGCTGGGACTGAGCCTGAGTGTGAAGGAAGAGGGGTCTGGTTGTGTTAGTCTCCTGTGCTTGAAGAGTAGTTCTGAATTTGCTCCTAAAATATCAAATTTAGATTGGTCATGGCAGCTCTAAGATTGGAAATAAAGGTCACAACCCAAAGGGAGGACTTCTCTGCTTCTCCCTATGGGATCCCTGATCTCACATTTCTGACAGATTTCTAGAGCACAGAACATAACCAGGGGCTACTGTCTCATATATTCTCTCCTATGAAAATAGCCTTGGAGGACTCTGCCTTAGGACAGAGCTCTCAGAGCAAAATGAAGTAGAAAATGAAGCAACTCTTTGCATAATTTGCCTTTTCTTCATAGGTCACATCTACTTTTCCATATTTTCTAAAAATACATTACCAGTTCATTCTCATTTCTATTTGTTTCAATAGGAAACACTGGTGTACTAAGTAGTATCTGAATTCATTTAGATTCAGCCCCACTGAACACACCAAGTGAAATATGTAACAAAACCTTTAACCAGTTGCTTAAGATGTATTTGTCTAAAGACAAAACAAGCAGCAACAATGACAAAATAGCAAGCAAAAATATCCTATAATGTGCTAGGAGAAGGAAAGAATTTATAAAATAAATGCATAAGCTGAAATATTAAGTCCTCTATTGAGGGTTAAAAGAGAGACAGTGAATGTTAATTACTTCTGCTTGAGTAGCAGTAATCTTAGAAGGAGTTTTAACCAGTATCAAAATCAGATATTGTACATGAAATAGTCTTTTCTCTTCCACAGTTGATAATAGTTAACATCCATTGGGCTCTCATCATGTACTAAAGACTTTATCACCTCATTTGAGCCTGACATGCCCTTGAGGCAAGTCCACTATTGCCATTGTTGAGAAAAGTGAGGCTTTTGAAGGATAGGTAACTTTTCCAAGGTGACCAGTGGATAAGTGATGGAGCAGCGACCTGGATCTAGGGCTGTAAGGGTCTTAGACCTAAGTAAACTCTGTAGTCTTTTCTGGGGAACTTTTAAACTTAAACTGTATCTTTGTTGTTCTACTTTATTCATTTTGAACAAGATCCCATCTTTATAGCAGAGAAGGGGAAACAGTTCAAGGGAGAAGGGTTGGGGGAAATCAGAAATCACAGCTCTGCTAAAAGTGGTTCCTAGGCTTATACATGGATAACGAGGTATTTGACTACATTAAATTTGCAAAGATGGCAGTTGCAGAGGTAACAAGGGACCAGAATAGATGGCTCTATTTCATAAAAGAAGGGCAAAGTGAAGAGACTCATTAATGTTGAAGCAGTAGATGGATAACCAGTGACAAATATCAAGCAGATTTGCTTCAGTTTGGTCAGAGAAAGGTCATTGATTATTTTTGGTTAAACTGGTTCACAGAGGCCAGGTCTCCACTAAAAAAGGGAATTAATTGCTTCCATTTCCCACTAATTGCCTCAACATTTCCCTTTGCTTTGTCATTGGAGATTTGGTCAGAGAGGCAAAAAGTCAAAAGTCAGAGTTTGATGGAATCTACATAAAAAGGGAATCTGAGGAGACCAAATTATGGCATTTGGTGTAATAATGATAATGATATTTAGCATTTTTCCCTGGGAGTGCTGTGGATTTTTAGAGACCTTTTCAATCTTTAATCAGACCATAGGGCACATTTAAGAGAGTTCACTGCTTTTATTTCCATCTAGAGGATAAGGCATCACAGAGAGATGAACTGACCTAGGGCAAATCTCCTGAGATGTTAACCCTCTATGTTGGATTACACCCTCTATGTTGAGTTTTAGCTGGAAGTCTGGGCACTTCCCAGAGGTATCATTCATTCATACTCCTTCAGAGTCTAGACTTTTTGTACATTATTCTCTGAGATTACTACCTCTATCAATGGCAGAAAAATCACCCAAGAAATTGGCATGAAATAGTTTTGATGTCACAAGAATTACTTATTTTTCAGGTTATTAATTGATTCTTGAGCCATCTTCAATTAATGAGATATTCTACCTGTATTTTCTTAATTAACCAGCCTTTAAAATCCTTTATAATTCTAAATCCTTTGGAATCTGTGAGTTTTGTTGTCCAGACATTTTGGGTTTTTTGGAACCCAAAGTGGCAGTGTAGAGAGTGGGAAGAACATGGGGTCTGGATATGCCAGGTCAGTGTTCAATCTTCCTGGTTCCTCTGATTTACTTGTAATACCTTTGGAGGCCCAACAGACAAATGTTGCTCTTTAGGACGTCCCAAACCTGCAATGTCAGCTACTCTTCTTTGCTGGAAGGACCAGAAATATGTTATTATTAATTAGATATTTATTACATTATAGGTTCTTAGAAACATGGTGTATTAGAATGAGCATAGGTTTTAAAGCAAGGCGCTTAGGTTTCAAAACCAGCTCTGTCATAACCAGCTGTCTGATCCCAGACAGGTCATGTAATTTGATTGAAACTCATGTGTAAACTCATTTCTTCATGTGTAAACCTGGTATACCTCATTGGGTTTCATGATTATTAAATAAGAAGGTAAAGGTAAAGCACCCAGCTCAATGTCCACATATACTTATTAGCCATGTATCTATTAACATCATTATTAGAAATGATAAAGATATTAAATGGTAAAACTATTAGTTGGGGCATGACTTAAAACATAAAACCCTAGTATAAAAGAAGTCTAGTACTTTATAAAAATCCTTCCTTTGAATAAGATACTCTCACAGTTATGGTGAACTTGAGCTGGACCATCTTCTGGTCAGATGCCTCTCTACCGCAAGTCCTCCTTACCTTCCCCAATTGAAAGTGCTTTACTCACATTAAGTCATTTAGTAATCAGAACAATTCTGGAAATTAAGCAGTATTATTGCGCCCAGTGAACAGGTAAGAGTGTTTACATACGGGGAGGGAAATATGTGGCCCAAAGTCATACAACTTGTCAGTAAAGAGCCCAGCTTTGAAGCCAGGTGGGCTGATTCCAAACCCTATAATCCTAACTGCTCCTCTAACACTGCTTTGGAAACATCAGACTGCAGTTCAAGGTTGTCATTTGTGCAAGCTGAGAAATTAAATAGCCCTCACCCTCATTTTTAAATTAAGGGGATTCTTAAAGCTTATCTTTTGTCTGACAGAAATGGCTCTTCGCACCAAGAATCAAAAACCATTGTGAACAGTGATAGCTATGTCACCAAACCCTTCCTTGGATTCTTTCTAAGCGTTTCTATTTAATTTCAAAAGGTACAACCAGCCCTTGTCAGAACACATCTCAGTCCTCTAACCAAGAAATGTTAGGAGCTGGACATATGGTTTCTTCCTGCTCCCGTGGTTTTTTCCCCTTGTCTGCCCCTGCCCTTGCCTCCCTCTGGAGCTCTCAGCAGGCCCCATGAGCCTTTTCTCCCCAGTGCTGAAGCTGAGGTCCAGCTCTGAGGGGAGCCCTAACTGTCAAACTAGTTGCTCATAACTTTTTGACTTGTTTCTCTTAAACAATGTAACTTAATAAAACTCTTTCAAATATGTAAACAGGGCACAGCTACTAACACAGGAAGAGCTAAGACCGTGTACACATGGAAAAGCTGGTTTGACTGTTTTGATTAACTTGACTGCACAAGTCAGTCAAAAAGTAATCACCAGTTAAGCAAACCATTCTGACAGATTTTTGGCCCACTGTGACTGCTTATTTGACTGGCTTGCCTGTCAGCTTGAAGTGGTCAGATTGACTGGAGACAGTCTAACTGGAAAATTTAACTTTGGAGTACGTGTATACCAGAATCTACTTTAAATAACTTCATTTGAAATCTGTACATATTTTCCTGGGACCAGTGAGAGAAGTTTGAAAGTGACACATTGCAGCATTTGACTTTCTAGAGTGAGATAGATGTCTTGCCACTTGGCTAGCACTGGCAATATATTTATAGGCTACAAAACAATCACATTTCCCCCCATGCACATATAGAGTTCAATAAAATTGAAACTCTACCTTAACTTGGCCAAGTCCTAATGTAAGGCATTATATTCTCTTACTCTTCTGAAGGGTTGGTGATAGACATATGACAGCAAATGACTTCTCAGATATCAGGTTACCAATTCAGTCATTCGTGACTTGGGGTAAGGCAAAGTTGACCTTGCCACTAAGAGTAGTCCTTCTAAGAAGAATTTATGAGAGAAGGAAAAACAAAACAAAACCTTTGATGAGAGGCAAAAGAATATGGTTGACATTATTATTTGAGCTGCTTTTTCAAAGCAAGCCCCTTTATATCTATCTATCTATCTATCTATCTATCTATCTATCCTTATGTTCCTTTAGGAAATTTACTTTGGAATGAGCTCCAGCTTTGGGCAAGACATAAACAACACTATAAGGATGGAAAGAATGATTTATTCTCACATTATAGTGTTGGATTTTATGGGGAGAACATAATGGGGTTATTGTCTGCTGTAAGCGCATTTTTATAAGGTCTGGTTTATGCTGGTTGAACATCCTAATATATTTATGTTGAGATTTTGAAATATCCTGTTACTGTTTGAAAGACATTCATGTGCTGCTCTTCAACACTCCTAAAATTCTAACTTTTCCCATGGAAATGTTTTGTAAATGTTCAGGACTTAGATGCTATCTCATGTACTTCTATTAAAGTTCAGTGGTAAGGCTAGATAGAAGTTAAAGCCAGAGTGTTAGTAACGATTAAAATAATGATACTTTTCTTAAAATAGCTTGCTTAATAGTCATATTTTCTCTTGTGTTAGAGTCACTTGATGTATAATTCTATTTTTAAAATTTTGTGATTAATAGAGAGAAGGGAAGCTTACTTTAACTTTGCTTTCAAAGTTTATGCTTTCTAGTCATTTTACGCTTAAGTGGTTTTAGCAGTAAAGCCCTTTGACCTGAGTAAAAGAGAGAAATAAATTAAATCTCACAGTTTGAAGAATGCTATAGAGAGTCCACTGGGGTATATATTTAAATTGTATATGTTCTCTACATTATAGAATCATTATTAATAATGTTTCAGTGATCATCTTGATGCTTCAAACCTTTTACACATCTAGGATTATTTCCTTAAGCTAAGAAAATGTACGAATTTACTTCCCCGGCAGCAACTCACACAGATGCCTATTGCATTGTTCCCTCCTCAACCCTAGGTATTATCATTTAAAAATATTTGTTAATTTGAAAGGAAAACATCTTCATTTTAATAGTCAATTCTGATGAGGAACAAAGACTCAGTAGTGAGACCAGTGAGGCTTTGAACTCAGGCTTTGCTTCAGAGCTCCTCAACCTATCCTTTATCTCCACTTTCTCATGAAAGTGCGGAGAAAGGCTACTCACCTCATGGCTTGCTGCGAGGATTATATGAGACATGGTGGGTAGCACTCCGTGCTCTGTGCCTGACACAAAGCAAACTTTCTATACTTATCAGCAATGTATGCCATTATTATCATTATGATTATTAACATACTTTTTCACTTTCAAGAGAACACCAGCATAGAGAGGAGCAGACTTCGATTGATTTTAACTCTGCGTGCTGCTTTATTAACATGCTTAACATGAGCCTTAATTAGCTTATCAAAAAAATGGGTCAAATAAGGGATCATAATCATAAGGGATCAAATGAAAAATGAAGTTGAATAGGTAGGTGGGGGACAACCTATCCATAGGCCATGATAAGGAAACTGAACTTTATTCTAGATGAAATGGGAAGCAACTGAAAGATTTTTAATCAGGAGAGAGGCTAATCCATTTTATGATTTTAAAAGTCCATTCTGAAAGGTGTATGAAGAATGGTTGAAGAGAGCAAAGGAGGGTGCTGGGAGATGAGTAATGAGGGATTCACAGTAAGGGATGATGGTGGCTTGTACTAGAGCTCTGGTAGTTAGAGATAGAGATGACTCTATTTGAGGTCCATTTGTGAGTTAGAATGGATGGGGTGGATTATATATGAGGGTAAAGGAAAATGAAGGACAAAAGGAAGCCTGCACAGTTTCTGAGTTGAGAAATTGGATGAATAATTATGCCATTAACTGATTTGGAGAAGAATGAAGAGAAACAGGCTTTGGGGAGGATTATCACGAGTGGTTGGACATGCAAATTTTAAATTTCGACATATTTGTGAGATATCTATCTATTTATCTAATATACATAAACCTCGGCCTCCCAGAGAGAAACTTTGGGATTCATGTTTTGTTAGTGTGTAACTGGTATTTATAACTGAGGGAATAGACAATATCATCCACATACATGAGAAAGAGAAGGTGTCTAGTGCTGAGTCCTGTGTCGTCTCCAATTCACTTTTCAAGTTACTGCATTCCAGTTTCCATTTCATAGAGAGTTCTGGAAGAGAATTGCAAATTTGGGTATCATTAGCATATTGGTGGTATTTAAAGCCAGGGGAACAGATGAGACCCTCTTTGGGGACAGTGTGGAGAGAGAGAAGACGTGCCTAGTGCTGAGCCCCGAGGTCTCCTCATTTACAACTTGCAATGTCTCTCTTGTCCCTGCAGGCTGACTTCTATTCTCACTATGTCCCTGAGATCATTCTCCTGAGGGTCACCAGTGACCCAGTTATTTCCCAATCTGCCAGCAATATCTCCTGCTCTTTCTATTCCCTCATCCCTGTGCTATTTGACTCTGTTAACCACTTTTTCCTTGAAATTCTATCCTATTTTGGCTTTGTTATATCATTCTGTCCTAATTTTCATTATACTTTCTTGAGATTTCTTTAGTCTTTTCTGCCCATTACATGTTGATGATATTCCTCAGAGTTCTTTACCTGGATTCTGTCTTTTTAATTCTAATTCTTTGTCCTGTGTGATTTTAACTAAAACCCTGATTCAGTGATTTGTTCTAAGCTGGCCACCATATCTGTTTCTCTAAATCCACACATCTAGCTGTTTACTAGGCATCCCTGTTGGATGTTTCACAGCCACTCTGATATCATTATGTCCAATACTGAAGTTAGCATCTTTCCTTCTAATCTTTTGCCTCCACTTTTATTCTTTATTTTGATAAATGCCATCTTCTCCACCACTTCATCATATGTGAATCTTCCCCTTCACCACATGTATAAACCAATCAGAAATCCTGTACATATTTTAAAATTTTTATCCTCTACATTATGGGTAACATTTAACCTATCTTTTTAATATCAAATACTATTGCCTTAGCTTGGGCTCTCTATTCTTCTCTCCTGGAATATTACTAAAAACTCCTAATTGTTCTCTTTGTGCCCTGATCTTTCAATAATTCAGTTTCCATATTGTTGCCTAAGGGATATTTCTGAAATAATAATTGATCATATTACTATCCTGCTAAAAAAAGTCTTATATGGCACATCAGGGCTATAAGCACAAAGCTTAAGGTTGTATTTATTTCTCTTTATGAGCTGGCTTCTGCCTAGTTTTCTATTTTCATTTGTCCTCACCTACACTTTATTCAGATCATACTGAGGCAGAAAGAAGGGAAGAAAGGAAGGGAGGAAGGGGGTAAGAAAGAACATTTTGTCTTTATAACTTCTGCTATTGGAGCATTTTAATAACATTGAGAACTTAATTAAAGACATTAGATTTGGGGAACTGAACTCCGTAGGATTTTCCTCAAAAGACTTCAGCTATGATGAGGAAATCCCATAGCACCAGAATTTCCAGGCAGGGTGTTTCCTAGAAGCCATCATCAAGATTTTTAATGCTACAAGAATGAGAAACTCAGAATTTAAAAGGAGTACCTATTAGTTTCCTATTGCTGCTGTAACAAAATTACCACAAACTTAGTGATTTAAAACAATACACATTTATTATCTTACAATTCTAGAGGATAGACATCTGAAATCATTTAAACAGGGCTAAAGTCATAGTGTCACCAGGGTTTAGTTTGTTTCTGGAGGTTCTAAGGGAAAATCTGTTTCCTTGCCTTTTCTAGCTTCTAGAGGCTGCCCACATTCTTTGGCTTAATTCTCATCACTGTGTGATCTGCTTCCATAGCCATATCTCTCTCCTTTGTCTAATTCTGACACTCCTGTCTCTCTTTTATAAGGACCCTCCCTTGAGATTACGTTGGACCTATCCAGATAATCCAGGATAATTTCCCCATCTCAAGATCCTTAATTTAATCACACCTACAAAGTTCCTTTTATAGTGTAAGGTCAGATATCCACAGGTTCTGGGGATTAAGATGTGGACATCTTTGGTGAAAGAGGCATTACTTTACCTACCACTGAATAATTGAAAATAAATGGAAAAAGTTTAAAAAGGCTAAAACAAATATGTTCAAATTTATTTTTGTTTTCAATGGAAAAGTTTTATTTTACTTAGTTTGTCTGCTCAAATTAGTGTGGAAAATAGAATCCTGTATCCTCATATATGAAGTTTCAGTAAAAATATTTTCCATATATTCCAAAGCTATAATATTAACTAGCACTTTGATTTTTCTTTATTTCTCAAAAGTAATCGACACAAAAGAAAGCTCTTACAAAGAACTTCTTTATTATTTCAACTCTTACCAACTTTTTATATGCAGTTATTCATTTCTTAAATTTATCTCCAAAAGCAGGAAGTTTAAAGATACTGAATAGAATAGTCATGATATTTATATAGAATAAGCCAAGCTGAAATTAATATTATTTTCTGCTCTTTCCACCTGCTGCCTTCCCATCCACCCTTGTGAAAAGGAGTAAAAGGTTTTTGGAAAAGGTAACAAGAAAATGATATAAGGGAAATAAAATTTCTCGTGGGTAAGGAGGCTAATACTCTTCAGAATAGTGTATATTTAATACATAGATCTAGAGACTAAAGTGGAAAAAGCATCTTAAAGAAAGGAAACACTTATCTAGAGTTCATATTTTCTGATGGTAGATTTCAATTATAGCATTACCCCACTTGTATGGAAAACCCAGGTCTTGCACCATAAGGTGGTTATAAGATAGATGAAGTGAAACACAAAATAATACAAAATCAAAAGTGAATCAAGCCAAACTCAACTAATAATGGGGAAGCAACTCCAAAGGTTTTTCCACTACAGAGTAGAGTCAATTGATTCATATTTGTATACAGATATGGGACATATTTTTTTCTAATTGCAGGGGCTGGAGTTTTACTATCCTTGTGTGCTGATAATAAATAACTTGCAATTGAAAGCATACCCTCCTTGTACTCAAAAGACAAGAGGTCAGATTCACTTTTCTGCCTGTGTGATTGTAAGCGAGTCTGATAACTTGTTTGAGCTTCAGTTTCTTCATCTATAAAATGAGGATAAAAGTCTTTACTTAAATCGTTGGAGTGTTTGATTCAACTTGTGACTGTGGCTACTATTATCTTGCATTCTGGGGCTTTCAACTAGTCCATGAGGTCCTGTGATCAATCTTCTCAACAAATTGATGTTTCATGGCTATATACTTTCCAAGCGGAAGTATATTTTTTTGATTCTAAAGGAACATTATTCTTCAGGGATAAGTGGAAAGTAAAACTACAACTTTGTAACTGAAGGCCTTTCGTACATGAGGGCACAATTACTTGAGGAGTTTCATTTATGTAAATAATGAAGTAACAGGTGCCTTTAAAACATAGAGAACCAAAAATAATTATATGTACTAGTTAGGTAAAACAAAGACAAGATAAATTTTACTTTTTTTTTTCTCTAGAAACACTAGTAATATCTACGAAAATTGAGTGATAAAATGTACTTATGAAACAAAGCCATTTTCTGCCGTTTGCCAATCAAAATGAATAATTTTAAAGTCTCATTTTCAATTAGATTATTTTAATATTTAACTACCTAAAATGCCCCAATCATATTTTTTAGAAAATGGTTACACTATAATACTGCAGTTCTAATGATGACATTTTATTATGATAAAAATGACTTCATTAATTGACGACCATATATCAACTCATAAGGTAGATAAGGGATATAAAAAGTTTTCAAGCCTAAGATAATATAAACCAATTTGAATTGTTTAGATTTTCTTTTTTAGGAATAAACATGTATGATCCTTTTATTCTTACAAAATACATAAATTTATTTGTTATAAATTCATCTGCATTAAGTGGCCTATGAATTTCTTTTATAAGGTCTGCATAAGTCGGCAATATATTGATGTTATCCCAATCTTACCATTAAGATATACTAAAAATTAAAAATGTAATGTATTTGCAGCATAGTGATACAAGAGATGACAAGTATTATATGGAAGTTTGTCCCAGATATTCCTATTTATGGCTTTGGATCTATTTTAGAATGTGTAAAACTTTTTTTAAAAAAAACATTGATGACTTTCCAAGATATTTGAAATATGACCTTTTGAAGAAGTCAGTCTTGTTTCTCCTTTATTCTCTGCGTCCTTGAAAGAACATTCACAACTTCATAATGAAAATGATATCAAAAAGTCACTATACAGAGGATGAAAAATAGTACATTTAAGCATTACATGAGAGCTTTGTTTTAAGTTGAAAGTAACTGTGAAGTATAAAGCATCATTTAAACACAACTGTTGATTTCTGAAGCAAAATGTCTTTTGTTTTATAAAAGTCATTAATAAATATTAATATTCAAGTCTTAATGCCATTAGATAAATATTTTTTTAAAGAAGACTTTTTACTGAATCTAGCTTAAGTAATTAACTTGTATATTTCCACATTTACAGGAAACAATTTAATTGTATGAGAAGCTTCTAAAAAGAATATAAACTGTAGTGTTAACTTACTTAAAGACAGCCATAAGCACTAAACATAAATATGTCTAATAATATCAAAGTATAATGTTACAACTGGACAATTCTTTTTTATTAAAGGAAGAATACATCATTCATTCATTCAATTGGTTTGTTGAATTGGAAAGGACATTTCCTCATCTCATTATTTCTCCAAGAGAGAATATGCTCAATTTTAATTTTTGATACACTATAATTTCTGAAAACAAAATGCAGTTAAATATTGTACTGAAGTTTTAGAAAATAATTGTGGAGGCCCAATTGAGTATTTATTTATGATATTGTAAGAGTAAATAAGATAATATATGCAAAGTATATAGCATAGTCCTTTCTATAGGCTGTTCACTCAATAAACAAGAAAGCGTACAAAATCTATTATTTAAAAACCTAGGGCTAGATGTGTTTCAAAATTATCAATACTTTAAAATTTGAAAGGTAATATGGTACATATTCCTTGATACCCTGCAGAGTCCAAGACAGCATCCATAATCAAACACATTAATATACCTGCAACAGTACATGTGAATGTCTACTGTAAGTAGGATAAAGAAAGACTTTAAATAATCTTACTTCATTTCAGGTTTGATTTTGTCACCAATTGGGTTTGTGCCAAACATAAAAAAAAAAAAAAGAAAACTCCTACTTTCAGAACATTTTGGATTTTGGAATTGCAGTTAAGAGGTGGAGGACTGATAGTATTGTAATGCAATTGGACTAGGAAAATAGGGCTGTATCTACATCAAAAAGTTGAATGCATAATTTTAGAAATAGGGCAAACTAACTATTAATTAAGGAGGATTTACCTGACAATGTAACACACACAAACTTCAAATAAGCATTTTGCAAAATGTGAGAAAAAAATCAGTGGAACCAAGGGGAAAAATAAAGTTTAGAATCGGAATAGATTTCCCTACGTGTAGTTAGAACATGGGAGTTAACCATCTTTGGCACTAGGTCCTCTCATCTTCTATTCTGTACATCCTTCTGTACATCTTCTGTACATCCTCCAACGATCATCTCAGCTATCACCTCAGTGTAGATGTTATGTAAATTTTATCCACAGTCCATACCTTACCTCTGAATTCCATACCCATAAATGCAGCTGCCTACTTCACATACCTTCTTGGACACTTTCAAAACATCACAAACTCAACGTGTTCAAAACTGAACTTATAATTCTCTGTCCCCCTCAAAAAACCTAGTCTTCTCTGTGAAAGCCATCACTATCTATTTAGTCACTTAAACCAGAAACCTCAGGTGTCATTTATTAATCCATTTCTAAACATCTCTTGAATCCATCTACTTGTTTCCATGTGACTATGCAACCCTTATCACATGACCCTAGTTCAAGCAGCCCTTTTTTCTTTCCTAAACTCTCTCATTTTACCTCTCTAAAATTCATCCCACTGAACTGCTACTGCCCCCTTTCTTATGATAAAGAAAATAAGTCATCTTTCTATACCGAAAAGATTGCATGAATTGGCCCTACTGGCCTCCCCAGCCTCATACCACACTCTGCTCTAGTCCTATCATCTCCTTTCAGTGCATTTTTTCATCTTGTTTCTTCCCACCAGGGTCTTCACATATGCTGCTTTATCTCCCTAAATGTTTTTTCTACTCTTCCTCTCTTTATTTCCTACTCATCCTCCAGATCCAGCCCTATCATCCCTTCTTTAGGAAAGTTGTCCCTAACTTCTGTCTAGATAACCTTTTTCTACAGGCTCATAGTCATGTGTATCTCTCCTGCCTATCACTTGTTACACTTGAAAATTTACAGTCATTTGTGTGATTATTAGATTAAAATCTGTCTCTTCCACCTGTCCATAAGCTGCATGGGGAGAGGGACCACGTTTCACATTATTCATCATTGTGACCCACACAACTGGCTACTATATATAGGCACACACATATCTATTAAGTGAATGAATCAATGAAATTAATAGCAGAAACTGTCATTTGAATGACTCGTTCCCATTTTATCTATGTCTTTCTGCTTGATTTTGTGACACCCTTTACTTTCACAGGGTTTATCACATTGTGTTATAATTATATTTTAATTATCTATTTCTCCTAGTAGACTGTGAACTCTTTGAAGACTGGGTTATGTCTATTTTGTTCATAATTATATCCCCAGAGCTTATCACAGTTGCATAAAACCTGATGTGTAGTGGCACTCAAAAATATTTATAGAATTAATGAATACTAAGCCTGAGAATGCAATGTCAAATATATGTTAAAGTATTATGGCTTAAGTTATCTGCATTTTTCATATTAACTTATTTTGGTTATTGATGATATTGACAGTTGACTTTAGTGTGTACATGGCTGCTGTGTAATTTTGAAGTCAATGGGAAGTGGTCAGTGTCTGCTGTGATTCTTAGTTGATATTTATGGCTCTAAATTTCTATGTACACATACTCTTATAAAACAGATCAGACTAAATAAACCACAGTTATTTCTGGCATTAGTTCTAATTCTTTTAAAGATATAAAATGGTAATTTTCCTGAGATACTAACATAAACAAAGCAAATCAATGCAAGTATAAATGGAGATAGATGGAGTTGTAAGGGAAGCTTAGTCTTTACAGTAATAATATGAGTGCTCATGGAGTGCAAGCATTTTTACTGCTAGAACACTATTGAATTAGGAAAACTATGCTTAATAATATTCATGCATCTTTAAAGTCTCTTAAGTGTGGATCTCTTCTAAAGACACAGCATTGGAATTATCCAAATTCAAGTGATAGGGACTGAAGGAATATGTTACAATCACATTTTATATTATTATCCATTAAATAGCTTTGGATTATATAATGCTCAGCTGAAATATGCTGACAGTTATTCAGAAACCTAAGTAAAACTTTTGATGAACCCGGCCCTACTTTGTTCAGTAGTTATATCTCAATCAGACAAGCTCGACTGTATAATTTTAGGTTTAGTCAGGATGAGATTTATGGGTATATCATATCCAAAGACTGCTGTGAAGAAAGTAAGATTTGAAGAAACGAGTTATTAATCTTTGCTACAGAATATTAACAAACGTCATGTGGCTTTTATGAGTAGGTATCTAGGAGGTAGTAGATTCATAAGCCCCCCAAAATAGATTTCTTCTTATATACCTCTGCTACTAGGAACATAATTAATAGTTACCTATTACTCACTTGTGAAGTCCAAGCTTTTACTTCATTTATTAATTTCAACCTTAGTGCAAAATTAACAAAATTAAATGAGGGTTGTCATGTTGTAGTGAATGGGATTGTCTGTCTTGCTTTTTGATGGGGCTGTGTGTATACACCTGCCTGTAGTGTGTGTGTGTGTGTTTAGCGGTAGTGCATGTGTTTTTATTTACTAGCACTACATAGTAAATACGTATAGAATAAATATTTTTCTTGCTGAAAATATTTCTGTTTCTGTTTTTGCAGATAGTCTAAACACACTCATTAGGTAGGTGCCCATATTTGCCTGATTGATTTTTTTGGCTAGTCAAATTAATGGTGATAAAATGTCTTGTTATTCAGACGATTGCTTGTGTGATGTTTGCCACCACTTTTTAGTTTTGAATTTCAAAAGGCCAGTACCCAGAAGGTGTTTCATCTCCTCCCAGGTTCTGTGCCCTCAGTTTAGATAAGTGATCTCCAGGTGGATGGTGACACATGGATCATAGACCTGCTTTCTGAAGAGGAATGACTTTCCCTTGGGACTGGCTTTAACAAAGAACAAACTTTCATTAAATGTTTGCTGAGTGAATGTTAAAAGAATTAGCTGAGGGCTTTTACAATTATCTTACGGTTTCTCTATAAAAAGGTAACTTTTTAAAGAGGCTATCATATATATGCATATATATGAATTATGTTTAAAAGAATTTATATGATTTGTAGCAATATTTAAGAAGATATGATACAAGTAGACAATATTATAGACAGAGAATCACAGGGTTGGTGAAATCCTTCAAAGTTGTTTTTTTTGTTTTTGTTTTTCTGTACAACTACCTACCCAATTGTTTCTAAAATTTCCTCATTCAAAATACTCCCCTTGTCCGCCTGCCGATGCAGGGGACACGGGTTCGTGCCCCGGTCTGGGAAGATCCCACATGCCGCGGAGCGGCTGGGCCCGTGAGCCATGGCCGCTGAGCCTGCGCGTCCAGAGCCTGTGCTCCGCAATGGGAGAGGCCAAAACAGTGAGAGGCCCGCATAACCGCAAAAAAAAAAAAAGAAAAAAAAGAAAAAAAAATACTCTCCTTGTTGTTTATCTACTGGATAGGACTGAAACCCATATGAGAACTAAATCAAAAGACTACAGTGTGGAACAATGAAACGTAAATTGGGAGAATTAATTCATGTATTTAGGAGCATAATTTGAAAACCACTGTGTGAAAATAAGAATGCCTCCTTCTAGCCAGCACTGTTGCCTGGCCTGCATTACTCCATAGCTCTTCTATCTACCAGGAGACTTTAAATACAAATGCATATAGGGCCACATAACATTTTGTTAGCCTTAATTTCTAATTAAATATTTGCTGATTTACAGAGTTGAAACCTCCGAAGACTGATCTAAACTCTGGAATTAAAAAACAAAACAAACAAAAAAACCACTTCAGGTATCAGATACCCTAAATCATCTTCTGTTGTGTCAGAGAATGAGATCTGACCTTTTCTTATGGCATTGGGCTGCTGGCTCATGGATTTCCATCAATGCTCTCAATAGTCAGGAGTCCTGCATCTATTCTAGTCTAAAAATAGGAGTAGGAAAAAAAAAACCGACAGATACATAAAAATTTTTTAACGTCTTTATTGGAGTATAATTGCTTTAAAATGGTGTGTTTGTTTCTTCTGTATAACAAAGTGAATCAGCTATACATATATCCCCGTATCTCCTCTCTCTTGCGTCTCCCTCCCACCCTCCCTATCCCACCCCTCTAGGTGGACACAAAGCACCGAGCTGATCTCCCTGTGCCGTGCAGCTGCTTCCCACTAGCTATCTATTTTACATTTGGTAGTGTATATATGTCAATGCTACTCTCTCACTTCGTCCTAGCTTACCCTTCCCCCTCCCCGTGTCCTCAAGTCCATTCTCTATGTCTGCGTCTTTACTCCTGTCCTGACCCCAGGTTCTTCAGAACTTTTTTGTTTGTTTGTTTTTAGATTCCATATATAGGTGTTAGCATACGGTATTTGTTTTCCTCGTTCTGACTTACTTCACTCTGTATGAGTCTCTAGGTCCATCCACCTCACTACAAATAACTCAATTTTGTTTCTTTTTATGGCTGAGTAATATTCCATTGTATATATGTGCCACATCTTCTTTATCCATTCATCTGTCGATGGACACTTAGGTTGCTTCCATGTCCTGGCTATTGTAAATAGAGCTGCAGTGAACATTGTGGTACATGACTCTTTTTGAATTAGATACATACATTTTGTATTTGTGATTGTGATTCCCCAGTGATTATATTTTCTACAACCAAAATGCTTTTTTCTTCCTGACCAATTTCTTCCCATTAGCTTGTTGTACTTGCAGGAATTTATGTATTTCTAATTTAAAAAAAATACTTCAATTGACCCATTAAGCACATTGCTCTTGTTCTCTTATTAATGAATCTAAGCATTTTTTAAAGCTCATCAATACATGCATTTCTAATTTTTAAAAAACCCACATCCCTTTATTAGAATATGAGAACTTAACTATATTTGAAGCATATTTAAAAAAATAATTGGATGTTTTAAGCTAAGTTTCATTTTTGTAACTCCAAATAATGGAACTTTTTGAAAAAAAACAACGTAATTTCTATTGAAAGCCTAGGTTGAGATAATTGATATTGGGTTAATGGTCTAACCAGGTGAACCTCTAGGTTACTGTATTTAAATATGGAGTCTGAAATATAAATTGGTTTGGAAAACATTGCTCTGCCTGCTCTAAGTGCTGTCTAAGGTATCTAAGAGTCAAGTCAGATCACTATAAAGTTATATGTTTGGGCTTTCACTTGAGCTGATTCATATTATGCTTTGGGCCTTTGATCAAGAATAAATGTAGTGGATGTTGTGGTGCATGGCCAACATTATCCCCTTCATGACTAAACCACTCTTGCCTCCATCTGATCCTGTTTCCCTCACCCTACTGCAGCGCTGATTCTGAGAGCACCCCCCAATAAATATCCTACAGGCAAGTTTCAGATTATGTTTCCCGGCTAACTCAATTTAAGATGATAAATATTTATTTTTAAATATAGGCATATAAAGAATTTCACTGCCTATTTTGCAAGTTGGAATTTTGTTCAAGATATCATTCAAGTCTTCCATGAAAAAATCTAGTTTATAAATTCTCAGATATTATTCTGAAAAATATTTGTCTTTCCTCAGAGCTGGCATGATTTAATTACTTATTAAGAAATATATATTAGGTTGAACTATACAGAAGGGACAATTTATAGATCAAAAATTGTCAAATACCTGCAATTTCACAAGGCTCCACCTAATACGTTTTTAAATTTTTCCTTTTTCCTTGGCTGTCGGGATGCTCATGGGGAAATTTTGTACTCGATTGCAATATTAATCTTCAGCCTACATTTTCTGGCATAAATACCTCTCACCACATTTACACCTCATATTTATTTATAATGTTTTGGAAAAGAGGGAGGATATAAGTAAATAAATTCTTTTAATTGAAATAAAACAGATCTCTGCACATACACAGAACCTTGGACTTAAGCTGACCATCATTATTTTTAGTTTGCAATAACAGCATGCCAGAGAGATAATGCTGAGACATAATTCAGAGTTAGGAGATAATGTTTTACTTATTACTTTCAATAGCAAAACTTCCCTACCTCTGGGTGGTCTTAGTCTCTTTGATAGTCCAAAGAACGAAATCACAATCTACAGCTGCTCTAGCCTTCTAGGTGAAGACTTTGGTATTCTGATTATGGTTTACCTGCTTCCTCTAGTGGGTTCCCAAAGCTCTCTGCAGTCACCATAGTTATTCACACACTGTACCTTAATGATTTATTCATAAAATCACTCATTGAACACATGTGAACACATATTTTTAAGTGCCTGCTCTGTGCCCCTCTCTGGGTTATGTATAGGAAGTATGGCAGTCCAGCAGCCAGCAAGATAAATGCAGCCCTTGCCCTTGGAGATCTCTTATTTTTCTTCCCTGACTAGACTACGAGCTCTTTGAAGGCAGATACTGTGGTTATCTCCCTTTTACCTTCAATGCACGACTCAGTGCACACACACTTGACACTCAAAAATATTTCTTAAATAAATGAATAAATGAACAATGGCAACATATAGTTTCATTTACTTCATCTCACCAAGTACCAAGACCTTCAGTGAAACCAATCCAATAGATAGTTTTATAGTTGTGTCTTCAGATCCCAGGCAATTTAAAAGTATTTTAAAATTGACTGCACATGGTTTAACTGATGTTTTACATTTAGTTGTCTCATTGTTCTGATATCAGTCCATGCTTGGAAAAGACGGAGGTTTACTGGGGAGTAATTTAATTACATTCCATTTAATCTTCCCCGGCTCCACTGATCTTTCAGACTCTCATGCTTAGTTTATAGATGTTGTATACAGATGTATATAGATGTAGGATCCAAGAGAGTCTTCACGTTTGCCTGCTAAGCCCTTGTAATTCCCTATAAATAACCAATAATTCAGGCAGAATTAGAATTTCATATTTTTTATTGTGTCTCTGTATAGAGTGATCTAATGAGATGGTAGAGGAAAAGTATTCATGTGAATTCCTTTTCATGACTAATATTTGTGACTGCCTCCCAACTTCTTTTCTTCTTTCATTTTGATCTTTTACGTTTGAGTTTTCCTTCTTTCTGTCCCCTATCCCAGGACCATCTCCTTCCAACACCTGATTTATAACCATTTTCTCTTTCAATTAGTTTTTTAAAACCACTGCTTCTTGTGGCATTCTAAATTCATTGTATATGTTACTGAGCTTTTGCTTTGTATTCCAGTCATTTCAATCAGGAGCCAATATCATGTAGTGTTTGGGAAACCAGGCCCTGTATTCCAGTTCCATCTTTTACTAGTGAAGTGATAACAGCCACACCATTTAACCTCTCTAAGTCTCAGTGGCTTCAATTATATGGTGCAATGGGGGTACTATTGATACCTATCTCCTAAGGTTGTAACAAGAATTAAATGAAACAATGTGTGTAAAATGCTTAACACAGTGCCTGATACCTGCTGCATATTATTATTTTTATCATCATCATCATTTTTGCTGTAGTTGATATTAATATTGCCCAAGTATATTGTAAATTCCTAGAGCCCTAGGATCACAGTTATGACTTCCCTTGGACTCCTGATGTAACACAAAACACAATAAGTACTCTAATGATGCTTTTAGCATCCATAGATGAAAAGTGAAAAATGAATTAGTTAATGAATGTTGTAAATTCTGATTCAACATACTTTTCTTAAAATAATATACAATGTCCTTTAGCATTCAGTTATGTTGTGTGAAAGTCATTCAGATTTGTGAATCTGAAAATGCTGTTTATAATGTATATTTTGTAAATTTATATGGATTAAGAAGGATTCATTTAAAACTGTAGGATAGGGCTTCCCGGGTGGCGCAGTGGTTGAGAGTCCGCCTGCCGATGCAGGGGACACGGGTTCGTGACCCGGTCTGGGAAGATCCCACATGCTGCACAGCGGCTGGGCCTGTGAGCCATGGCCACTGAGCCTGCACTTTCAGAGCCTGTGCTCTGCAACAGGAGAGGCCACAACAGTGAGAGACCCACATACCGCAAAAAAAAAAAAAAAAAAAAAAAAAAAAAAACTGTAGGATAATCTAAATAACTACCCCCAAAAAATTACCACAGGCATTTTAATGAAATGTTGTTTTACAACTTTAAAGCTCACAGCAATATAATTAGTAATATGTGTAATCTTTATTACTAATCTTAATCTTTTTTATATGACTGAAAAATTATTTTATGGTAGTACAATTAAAATAATGCTAAAAATGTCAGCATAACAGAATTAAACTAAAGTAACTACTACAATATTGTACCCCAAACCAGCTAATTTAAATGCAAAATACTTTGTAAAGGCTATTTATCTGAGCTAATGCATGTTAAGGGATTTAAGGAGTAGTTTGTGTAGCTGAAATAAAAGGAAAAATAAGCACTGTACAGCAATCTTTACTATTGTTTAACACGAGGGAAATATTAAATAGGTTTATATATAGGCCACTTGAGGAAAATGTATTAGAAGTCACATCGCAGCATAGTAAATATAAAGGGGACTGGCAGGCAATACTATTTTCAGAGGGAAAGCTTGAAATACTTCAAATTGTCCTTATACAAATAATGGTATATCATTAACTATGATAGCTAGACTGAAGATGCCCAGAATTTTATGTCTATTATTTGAAATAGGGATTTCAATATACTGGATAGTTGCTTAGTTGGCACATGACACTGGTTAAATTTTTTTCTGAATGCTTCTTTCTGTCAATTCATAATGATTCTATCAAAGTATTGTTATTATAAAGTGAGAATATGGAAGGGTTTAAAATTAAGATTTTTAAAAAATTAAAATAAACTCAGTATAGAAACTCTGGAAAATACAGAAAACTGAAAAAAATCACCTAGATTTTCACCACCCATAAAGTATCAGGCAATATTTAGTATATATATTTCTAGTCTCTTCTCCCTCATGGATAATTTTTTAAAATCTTTAATTAAAAATAGAGTGATTATAGCCAATGGAATATTTATATGTAATATAAAGGAATATAAGAGATATATATGTTATATAAAAATCACTAATAATAGTAAATCAGCTGTGTTTTCCTTTTATTATTTTAGTCATTCTTTTTCAGACCCTCAAAAAGTTTTGCTGCTTTTATATTTATTCCAAGTTGGTTTCAGTTGCATGTTATTTTAAGAGCTATTCTTAAACACTTGGTTAGCATTTAAAATATTTTAGTAAAGTTTAAATGACTTATCAAAAACTATAGTCCATTAATATCTTATGTAAATTATGACAGAAGCATAGACAATAAATTAGAAAGAAACTAGATGTTATAGTGTTTATTGTCATAATCCAATTGTTGAAAGTGGAACTCTTTTACCAGATGATGCTACACATTGCATTTGTTTGGTTTTTATTTGGTAGGTCCCAGCACACCTGGAAAGTTCTGCTAGGACTCAGCTACAGAAAGTTCAGAGACAGCAAGTAAAACCTTTCATGACCCCTGACCACCAGATCGTCCACCAGACTCTTAAACGGTCACACCCTCCAACACCAAGCAGTGCACTTCTGGTACAGCATGGACACCAGTCTCCCGAGAGTAACACTGGACTCACTGGAAATCCACTCACCAAGTTGCTAACTCTTGGGAAAGAAGATGACAATGTAGAATGGCATGTATGTCTAATGGCTGCTTATGAAAATATATAATCAGTTTCTTGGGAAAAAAAATACCTCAAGAAATTGAAGTCAAATTTTTATAGTAAACATTCCATATGCAAATTTATTTAACAAAAGGATGTCTTAATTTATTAATTTGTAATAATTAGTTATGCCCATAAGAATTGTTATGCATAAAATATAACAATTCATTTTTTAACACTCATTTCAGTTTTGTATCAGTGTGAGTCAAAGCAAGTTCTAATAGTAATATGTTAAGAAGATTTAGCTTTAATTGTAATGGTTTTCTGATAACTTTAGTTAAAACATTTATCAACAGTTACATTATCTGAAGTACCCATTAAGATAAAACAAGCAAAAGAATAAATAACAGTAAACATGTGTGCTAGAAATGTTTATCAGAGTGAGACTAATAATCTTCTTGCACTTAATATTTTGTAGAATTATATTGGAATTTATTACTATTGATTATCTATCCATTCATTTCTATTTTCAACAAATACTTGCCTACCATTTACTAAATAAGAGGAAATTAGAGGTGCTGAGGATACAAAATGAATGAGTGTCTAGCTTCGTGGAGTTCATAATTATTGTGACTTGCTTGTAAATGAACCTTCAAAAAATACTGAAGAATGAGTAGAAGTGGGAGAAAGCTAGAACTGGGTAAAAGAGTTCCTTTAATATCTCAATGTAGAAAAACTACATCAGTAACTGAGCTTTCTATTCTTTTATTTTTCTTTTTTTCCATTTGATTTTTAGATGGAGACATGGTTCTGTGATCTCCCAGATTTAATCTCCCAATCTACATTCCTGGTGATTATTACTGATTTCAGGTCACTGCTTTTTAGCTAAGTCTGTAGCCTCCAGGTACAAAAGAGCAATGCTCAGTATATCATTATTTGAATTCCAAATGATAGAGGAAGATTTTCTTTTGCAAATTTTTTATGAATCTAGAAAAGAGAAAAGAATAAGGATCTGGTAGATTGTTTAATAAAATATAAAACAACCACAAAACAGGACTAGTTGAAATCCAAAACTGAACATAGATCTCTACATGTATATTTACTTAAACTTTTCAGTAGTGGATATACGAAGAATTTTCAAAAAAAATGTAGAACTAGGTTCTCTATTCACTCTATGAAGATAATAAAAATATATGTAGGTTGAAAATCATCTGTACAGTAAATATTAGAACTCACACCATACAATTTATCTTACAACCACCTTCTTCCCAAGTTCATTTCCTTGTGTGGAAGAGTGATTCCCAAAGGAAAAAACAAATCCCAAAGGATATGCATATGCCAATCAATTCTAGGCAAAACCCAGAAAATGATCTTATTATGTGTCTTATGAAATATGTCTTCTAAAAAATGAGAAAGGATAAGTAACACATATCAGTCTTCTCGGTTTTTCTTAGATAACATTTTTATTCCTTAGGCACACAGATTACCTTTCACTTTATAATAAGTTTGTATAAGAGAAATTTACCTGATCTTAGTGGACCTTTAGGTGGTGTCAGTCAAAAGGAGTTGCATGGCTGGGAAGGGTTGAAAGCCTCATTAAGTGCCTCATTAAGTGGTCTACGTACAACATGCACATTGGCTGCAGACAAACACTTTCTATTTTTTTAAACATTGTTCTTTAAACTGTGTATATAAGTCTCTTCAACCATTAATGTCAATCATAATTTTATTCCACCTGTTATAGTTTTAATGTGTGTTCTCCTTGAATTTGACTTATCATGTACACATTTTCACATACTGCCATCAATTCAAGTCTTGCTATCTTTAGTAGCTAAGATGTATCCTACCTTCTTGCCATTTCCTAATATTCTTTTTTTAACATCTTTATTGGAGTATAATTGCTTTACAATGTTGCATTAGTTTCTGCTGTATAACAAAGTGAATCAGCTATATGTATACATATATCCCAATATCCCCTCCCTCTTGCATCTCCCTCCCACCCTCCCTATCCCACCCCTCTAGGTGGACACAAAGCACCGAGCTGTTCTCCCTGTGTGATGCAGCTGCTCCCCACTAACTATTTATTTTATGTTTGGTAGTGTATATATGTCAATGCTACTCTCTCACTTCGTCCCAGCTCACCCTTCCCCCTCCCTATGTCCTCAAGTCCATTCTTTTTTTTTCTTTTCTTTTTTAAAATTTATTTATGGCTGTGTTGGCTCCTTGTTTCTGTGCGAGGGCTTTCTCTAGTTGTGGCAAGCGGGGGCCACTCCTCATCGGGGTGCGCAGGTCTCTCACTATCGCGGCCTCTCTTGTTGCGGAGCACAGGCTCCAGACGCACAGGCTCAGTAATTGTGGCTCACGGGGCTAGTTGCTCCGTGGCATGTGGGATCTTCCCAGACCAGGGCTCGAACCTGTGTCCCCTGCATTGGCAGGCAGATTCTCAACCACTGCGCCACCAGGGAAGCCCCTCAAGTCCATTCTTTACGTCTGCGTCTTTATTCCTGTCCTTCCCCTAGGTTCATCAGAACCTTTTTTTTTTTTTTTTAGATTCCATATATATGTGTTAGCTTACAGTACTTGTTTTTCTCTTTCTGACTTACTTCACTCTGCATGACAGACTCTAGGTCCATCCACCTCAGTACAAATAACTCAATTTCCTTTTTATGACTGAGTAATATTCTATTGTATATATGTGCCACATCTTCTTTATCCATTCATCTGTCAATGGACACCTACGTTGCTTCCATGTTCTGGCTATTGAGAATAATGCTGCAATGAACATTGTGGTACATGACTCTTTGAATTATGGTTTTCTCAGGGTATATGCCCAGTAGTGGGATTGCTGGGTCATATGGTAGTTCTATTTTTAGTTTTTTAAGGAACCTCCATACTGTTCTCCATAGTGGCTGTATCAATTTCCATTCCCACCAACAGTGCAAGAGGGTTCCCTTTTCTCCATACCCGCTCCAGCATTTATTGTTTGTAGATTTTTTAATGATGGCCATTCTGACCGGAGTGAGGTGATACCTCATTGTAGCTTTGATTTGCATTTCTCTAATGATTTGTGACGTTGAGCATCCTTTCATATGTTTGTTGGCAATCTGTATATCTTCTCTGGAGAAATGTCTGTTTAGATCTTCTGCCCAGTTTTGGATTGGGTTGTTTGTATTTTTGATATTGAGCTGCATGAGCTCCTTATATATTTTGGAGATTAATCCTTTGTCGGTTGTTTCATTTGCAAATATTTTCTCCCATTCTGAGGGTTGTCTTTTCATCTTGTTTATGGTTTCCTTTGCTGTGCAAAAGCTTTTAAGTTTCATTCGGTCCCATTTATTTATTTGAACTGTGATTAAAAATCTTCCAACAAACAAAGCCCAGGACCAGATGGCTTCACAGGCGAATTCTATCAAACATTTAGAGAAGAGCTAACACTTATGCTTCTCAAACTCTTCCAAAATAGACCAGAGGGAGGAACACTCCCAAACTCATTCTTCGAAGCCACCATCACCGTGATACCAAAACCAGACAAAGATGTTACAAAAAAAGAAAACTACAGACCAATATCACTGATAAACATAGATGCAAAAATCCTCAACAAAATACTAGCAAACAGAATCCAACAGCACATTAAAAGGATCACACACAACCATCAAGTGGGGTTTATCCCAGGAATACAAGGATTCTTCAATATTCGCAAATCAATCAATGTGATACACCATATTAACAAACTGAAGGATAAAAACCATATGATCATCTCAATAGATGCAGAAAAAGCTTTTGACAAAATTCAACACCGATTTATGATAAAAACTCTCCAGGATGTAGGCATAGAGGGAACTTACCTCAACATCCTAATATTCTTTGATTGGTGCTAAGAGTCATTGTCACAAAGCAGATAGTTTGCAGTCTTCAGAGTCAGGCACCATGAGGTTAGCACCACCACTTAGTTGTTGTGTGGTCTCAATCCTTAACCTCTCTCACCAACATTTCTATGGTTTGAAGAGTTGTCTTTTTAAAATATATTTATTTATTTATTTACATTTATATTTATTTACATTTTATTTTTGGCTGTGTTGGGTCTTCATTGCGGCGAGTGGGGGCTACTCTTCATTGCAGTGTGCGGGCTTCTCATCGTGATGGCTTCTCTTGTTGTGAAGCACGGGCTCTAGGCACACGGGCTTCAGTAGTTGTATGTGGGTTCAGTAGTTGTGGCTCGCGGGCTCTAGAGTGCAGGCTCAGTAGTTATGGCACACGAGCTTTGTTGCTCCACGGCATGTGGGATCTTCCTGGACCAGGGCTTGAACCTGTGTCCCCTACGTTGGCAGGCAGATTCTTAGGCACTGTGCCACCAGGGAAGTCCTTGAAGAGTTTTCTTTTTTTTTTTTTTTTTAATGGTACGCGGGCCTCTCACTGTTGTGGCCTCTCCTGTTGCGGAGCACAGGCTCTGGATGCGCAGGCTCAGCAGCCATGGCTCACGGACCCAGCTGCCCCGCGGCATGTGGGATCTTCCCGGACTGGGGCATGAACCCATGTCCCCTGCATCGGCAGGCGGACTCTCAACCACTGTGCCACCAGGGAAGCCTCTCTGATCTCTTTTTCTACGAGGTTTTTTTGTTTTGTTTTGTTTTTGCTTTAGATTCCACCTATAAGTGAGATCATGCAGTATTTGTCTTTCTCTGTCTGACTTCCTTCACTTAGCATAATGCCTTCAAGGCCTGCTTTTGCTGTATCCCGTAAGTTCTGGTATGTCGTGTCTCTATTTTTGTTTGTCTTAATAAACTTTTTTGTTTCCCTTTTAATTTCCTCTTTGATCCATTGAATGTTCAGGAGAGTGTTGTTTAATTTCAATGTGTTTGTGAATTTTCTAGTTTCCTCTTGTTGATTTCTAGTTTCATGCCATTGTGATTAGAGAAGACACTTAGTATGATTCCATTCTTCTTGAATTTGTTAAGACGTGTTTTGTGGTCTAACATATGGTATATCCTAGAAAATGTCACATGTATAGTTGAGAATAATGTGTATTCTGCTGTCACTAGATAGAATGTTCTTTATGTATCTTTTAGGTCCAGGAAGTCTATAGTGTTGATCAAATCCACTGTTTCCTTATTGATTCTGTGTGGATGATCTATCCATTGATGAGTGGGGTAAAATAGTCTTCAACTATTATTGTTTATAGCAACTATACCATTTATTTTTCTCTTTAGCTCTGTTAGTTTTTGCTTTATATACTTAGGTGCTGTGATGTTGGACTCATAAATAGTTACATCTTTTTGATGTATCATTATATAATGACCTTCTTTGTCTCTTTTTACCATTTTTAGTTGAGTCTGTTTTGTCTGATGTAAGCAATATAAGCTGTCTACCCCTGCTTTCTTTTGGTTACCACTGCTTGAAATGTCTTTTTCCATCCCTTCACTCTCAGTCTATTTGTGTCTTTAAGGTGAAAGTGAGTCTCCTATAGACAGCACATTTTGGATCTTCTTTTTTAAATCCATTCATCCATACTATGTCTTTGAATTGGAGAATTTAATCCATTTATATTTAAAGTAATTACTTATAGATAAGGGCTCACTACAATAAAATGTTTTTAGTTGTTTTCTGGTTATTTTGTAGCTCCATCATTCCCTGTTTCTTATCCTGCTATCATTTTTTGTGTTCTGCCTTTTGGTATCAATATGCTTTGACTTCTTTATTGAGTTCTTTTGCGTAATTACAATACTATAAGATTTTCCTGTGGTTATCATAAGGCTTACATAAAATAACTTAAACTTATAACACCCTATTTTAAATTGATAGCAACTTAACTTCAATAGAATATGTATTTTTTACACTTTTACTTCTTCTCCCCATCACACTTTAGGTTATTGCTATTAAAATTTATACTTTTTTAAAATATTAGGCTATTAATAATAGATTATTCTATTTATTCTATTTCTTAATTTTGTTTAGTTATCTGTCTGTGTTTTCATGTAGGTCACTAAACTTCCTTAAAAGGATTATTCTGAATTCTTTATCTGACAGTTCATAGATCTCCATTTCTTTAGGGTCAGTTATTGGAGTTTAATTAGTTTCCTTTGGTGGTGTCATATTTACCTGATTTTTTATGATCCTTAATTTCTTATGTTGGTATCTGTGCATTTGAGTAATAGTGCTCCTCTTGCAGACTTTACAGGTTTGCTTTGCCAGAGACAGTTCTTCACCAGTCTGCTCAGTTTGGGTTTCTGGGTGTGTCTGCCACTAATGCCTTTGGGCAGGTGGAGCCTGATATTATGATATATTGGGGTGAGGCAACTGTTAGAACTCTGAAGACAGGGATTGGGGGTTGTGCCACTAGCTGAGAGCAGTTGGATAGGACTGTTGGCTTTGTTTCTTACTCAAGTGAGGCTGTGGAGTGGGCTCCACAGTTGCCTGAATTCTCTGATCACGCTTACTAGATGGTTGGGACTGGATGTAGCAGGTGGGGCTATGAATTAGCTTCCCTGTCCTAGCAGGGAAGTAGGTCAGGGCCCAGGGCCTATGCAGTTCATTGTTTGGAGGCCTGAATAAGGCCTGAGTATGCACTGAATTCCCTGGTCAGGTGAGGTCACTGATTTTGCTCTGCACATAGGGGAAGCCATGGCTGTGCTCTCTGTTCAAGTGCCACTGTATGTGGGACTGTTGAATGGGCTATGCAACTTCCCATGTGTTCTGCTTAGGTTTCCTGGTTGGATGGGCTGAAGGCTGTATTCAATGATGAGCAAGACTATGAATTAGATTCTCTGCCCAGGCACAGTTGCAGAAGCTGCTCTAAAACAAGTAAAGCTCTTTGTTGTCTTAACTCAAGCTGACCCACACCCAAGTTCCTTGGCTGAACAGGGCTGCTGGCTTTGCTCTCCAGACTATCAGTTCTGTCTGCCCTTTGCTCAGCTTGAGTGCTGCTGTGCTGCAAAGCTTTCAGGTATTTTTGCTAACCCTTCTGATCAGTTGGGGCCAGAGGAATAGCCTTCCAGACTATTCTCAATTTTCCAAGGAGGTTCTCAGTTTGAGAGAGGCCAAGAGCTACCCTTGGCTATGAATTAATCTTCCTGCTTGTGCATAGCATGGGAAGACCCCATGACTGGCACTGGCTTTGCTCTGTGGGTGTTCTGCTCTGCCTGTCCACCTGCCTCTTGACTCAAGCACCACTGTGCCCCACAACTTCCAGGAGTTGTCACTAGCTCTTCTGTTCAGATGGGGCTGGAAGGTACTTTTCACTGTGGGTGGGGCTATGACTCAGCACCTTGCCTGGGTGTGGACAAATGGGCTCTAGGGCTGATAAAACTCCTTTGAGGATCTGAATTAGTCAGATCTGTGCCCCCTCCCCCCAAGTTACCTGGTCAAATTGTACCCCTGATTTGGTTCTGCAGACCAACGATGTCGCTGGTTGGGTTTACTACTCAGGCACTGCAGATATGAACTGTCTGCCAAGATCTGTGTGTTGATTGTTGGAAGCCCCTCCCTGCTTCTCTGTCACAGATTCCCAGTGGCTGGGCCCCATAGATTCCTCTGCAATTCCCATAGTGCGAGATCAAAGTAGGGGCTCCCACAGAGCAGCCCACAATGTTGAAGAAGATTGGTTGTCCGCCCTGGGTTCTCTTTTCCCTCCGGACGAACCAGCGGCTCAGAGAAGACCTCTCTGCATAGAGTTGCACTGTCCTAGGGGAGGGTCAATGTGGTCAACGTGTAGCTGCTTCTCTCACCTTCTGATGCAGTCTGCCTTGATCTCTGAGGTTCAGGGGGTATTTCAGCCTCACCCCCATGCTCTAGGTTTCTCTTAGTGGTGTCTTCTTTCTGAATAGATGTTAATTGTTCTCCTCATGATGGTGAGTGAATTCAGGAACTAACTATGTTGCCATCTTGGTGATGTCACTCTGATGCTTACATTTTTTGAAGTTTCTAACACAAGGGCAGTGGGATTGCTCAGGATTTGGTGGCTGTTGCCATATTTTGGTGTTTCTTTTCTTCTATGCTTGTCCTCCTGTGACATCAAGGAACATTTCATTAATTCAAAGACCCCAGAAATCATAGCTACCACAGAATAAATCTATGAGAGCATCCATAGATTTAGGACTTGGGGGTTGGAATTAGGAGTAACTAGGTGATTAAAGCTCTCCAAGACAATCAGATATAAAGTTGAATAAGCATTTTATAGCATGGGTCTTTCCAAGATAAAATTCAAATTTGGACTCACAGCACACAGGACTCTTCCACACTTAACCCTTGCTACCCTACCCAGACTTATCATTACACATCTGCATGGTACTCTGTTCTTCAGCCATATGGTTCACTAGTGATTTTCACAGCGGCCAGGTTCTCCTTCCTTATATCCTTTCTTTACCGACTACTCATTCAATCTCCATTTATCTGGATAATTCTGACTGACTCTTCAAAATTCATCTCAGGTTTCTTCTTTCCCTGGGGGTATTCTGTGTGGATTAGGTGCCTATTCTCTGAGTTTTCATAGTAACACCTATATCGTGTGGATAAAAATTGCTCTTATCATAGCATTTTTACAGCACATGCTATATTTTAATTATTCCTTGTCTTGTTTTTCTTATCCTCTGTACTCTACAAGAACTCTAAGTTGAAGGGAAGAGAAAAAAAGGAAGCAAATAATTATACTATTATGTAGAAAGGGCTATGGTATATGTAGAAGTGCAGAAGTGCTGTTCTGCTTCAGAAGTATGTCAAGTAGACTTAGAGGAAAATGGCTAGTGGGGCAATTTAGCCAAGTAAGATAACATGAGCAAAAAATAGGAAACAGCATGAGGTGAGGAGAAAATGAGAGGCAGGTGATGACAAAAGGTCACACTAGAGAAGCAGATAATAGACAAATCACAGAAAGGCTGGTGCTCCATGTTAAGTAATTTCAAATCCTTGAAAGGCTTAAATGTAAGGGCTAGGGCAACATAATCAGATTTGACTTTAATATCACTCTGTCAACTATGTAGAAGAAGCCTGGAGGGAGGGAGCGACCAGTGGGGAGGTTATTTCTATAGTAAAATGAGAGATGATAAGGCCTTATATTAGAACACGTTAGAACTGAGGTATCTGTGAGACCACCATGTGGAGATGCTGGTGACAGCTAGATATCCAAGTTTGTCTTGAGGAGGAATAATCTAGACTGGAAGAAGAGATTTAAGAATTGTCAGCCTATGGGTAGTACTTGAAAATTTGAATGAGGAAGAAAGCTCCTGAAGAACATGAAAACAATGAGGAGAGTAGGAAACCAAGGGTGGGATTGAGGAGATCACCCACATTTAAGGGGTGGTCAGAGGAAAAGGACTGTAAATGTAAAGTAAAAAGATAACTAGTGTGGTGCCACTGAAGGAACCGGTTTAAAGAAGGAGGAAATGACCCACACACTCAAATGTAGTGACTGAGTCTAATAAAATAAGGACTGATAAATATCTATTGAATTTATCAGTCAAGCAGTCAAAGAAAACAGCAACAAAAGGAATTTCAGTAAGATGGTGAGCAAGAACCATTCTACTTTGAATTCAGAGTTAACAGGAAGTAGAGAGGTAGAACTCCTGGGGAGTTAGGGGTGGTTGGGCAGAAAGATAATGGTAAAAGCATAGAGAGTCATAATGAAAATTGTTCAGTTGATCTGCCATAGGGGGTCTTGATTGGATCTAAATGGAATATTGCATTTTATGAGTGAGATAATTGAATTTAAAATTTCAGAAATTGAGTGGTATAGACTAGAAGGTGATAGGACCCAGGCATGGCCTAGAGAATAGGTGAAGAGAAGGCTAAATTCAGATTTATGATTTTGAGAGTGGTGAGCTAAAATATTCAAGTACAATTGAATTTATTTTTCATAGATTTCTGACAGCTGTTGCTACAGAGTTTTTTAGGTGCATATGTATTCATGGTCACTTGGTACTATTTTTCCTTTAACATTTGATCTTGAATTTTATATGGTCTAATATTAACATTGCTACTGTTGCTTTCCTTTTGGTCATTTTTGTGGTACATTTTTGCACTTTATTTTCCGCTTTCTCTATTGTTTTATTTTAAACGTGTCCCTTATAGACAAAGTATTACAATACCTTTGAAAAATCCAATTTGAATGATAATTTCTTGGGCACTATTTTAACTCATTTACATTCTTGTAATTACCATTAGGATTTAATACTTACCTTTTTTCACATTTTTTTAATTACTATGCTTTCTGTTTCCTTATTTGCCATCTTTTTTTCTACCCTCTATTGGAAAGGTTAAATTTCTCTCTCTCTCTTTTTGGTTACACCTAACTTAAGACACATAGCTATATTTCTTCTTTATCTATGTCATTGTTTAACAATATCTATGTCATACCTTTAAGTAAAAGTCTATCTGAGTATGGTCTTCTCCTTCTTGTTCTCACCTATCTTTCTGAATTGATATTTTTAGAATGAATACACACACACTCACACACACACATTCTTCTTATTTAGACCACAAACATTTTACTGTTACTTCCTCATTCTTATATTTTGTATTGACTTTATAGTTTTATTTATTATCTGACTAGTGTACTTCCTGAAAGAGTGTTTTCCGAAGGTCTTTTTGTCCTAAAACTTCTGAGTTTTTATGTCTAAGAAAAGCTTTATTTCATGCACATCCTAAAAGGATATTTTCTTGGTTATAAATGTCTAGGTTCAAAATTCTTTACCTTTAACACTTCAAATGTTATCCTATTGTTTTCTTGCACCCAGGGTTGTTGAGAAACTTGATTCTTAGTCTTTTGTAGACCTTTACTTATAATCTTTTCCTTTGTCCTTGAGTCTCATTCTTTCCATACCTATTATTTCCATTTTTATTTTAGTCAAAATATTGTGTTCTTCCTTTGTATTTCATCATCTTCATTTATCACTTTGAGGACGCTTATTCCACTGATTTGTAATTCTTCTTTTGTCTAATCTGTTCATTCTGTTTCATCTGATATAAAATGATGTGTTTGTTGTCTTTCTTAAAGTAGCAACTGGATTCCAAGGTGATTAATTATGAAGATTCCTGGAAGCTGTGAAGCAAAGTTTTGGGTTAGATTTTAAAGTCAATTTAGAATAATGGAAGAGACAGCAACTCCAACAAATTAGGGGAAAAGATAGTCATGTAGGTGGATGACAGAAATGAGGGATAGAAGTGTTAAAGGCAAAAGTAGAGTCTCCAAGGAGGATGAACTTTGACATGTAGGAAAGAAGGGTTTCCTTCTAGAATAGAAGAAACCTGAGTATGTTTATAGGTAAGAGGAAAAAATGAGAGATGCAGGAGACTGAGTAATTTATGATGTAAACTTCCAGAAAGAAAAGGGACAAATGACATGTGTAATTTTTACTGAAACTATCAGAAATACTCCAAAGTAAACCATTTACCATGAATTGTGTTTAGCATCCTCCTTCCCTCAGGTTTTCTTCACATCTGTTCAATACAAATTTGTTGTCTATTTAATGGTGGAGTAGTAATAAGAAAAATGTCATGAAATTAAAATTTGAGTTTGGTAACAATCAATAATATACTTGAAAACTTTCAGAAAGTGGACTAACCAAAAGAAAGAAAACATGTATATTTATTTTCCTAGATCCTTTAGAGATCTCTCAGTGCACATGGAATAACATCTAAAGTCCAGAACAGGGCCTAGAGCCACACTCTGGAATATGGTACCCAATGGCCACGTGTGTGTGTGTGTGTGTGTGTGTGTGTGTGTGTGTGTTTAAATTTAATTTTAAATTAATTCAAATTCAATGCAATCTTTAAAAACTGAATGAAATAAAAAATTCAGTTCTTCAGAAACACTGGCTACATTTCAAGTGCTCATAGCCATATGTGTTTAGTTGCTACTGTATTGGACACTGTAGATATAGAACATTCCCATTGTTGCAGAAATTTCTGTTAGATACTACTGGTCCAGAGGATTCTAAGATGTAAGTTCCTTACCTACTTTTCATCTTCAACTCAACCCTCTCTTGCTCTTGCACACTCTTTTCCATTCCCCTTGCCCCCCCCCCCCCACTCTTTCTCAAACACTCTGAGGTTGTTTCTACATTAAGGTCTGTATTTTTGCTTTCTTTCAAGGACTACCCTTTCCTCATGTTATTTTTTTTATATATAAATTTATTGATTGATTGATTGCTTTTGGAGTGTGTTGGGTCTTCGTTTCTGTGTGAGGACTTTCTCTAGTTGCGGCGAGCGGGGGCCACTCTTCATTGCGGTGTGCGGGCCTCTCACTGTCACGGCCTCTCTTGTTGCGGAGCACAGGCTCCAGATGCGCAGGTTCAGTAGTTGTGGCTCACTGGCTTAGTTGCTCCGCGGCATGTGGGATCTTCCCAGAGCAGGGCTCGAACCTGTGTCCCCTGCATTAGCAGGCAGATTCTCAACAACTGCGCCACCAGGGAAGCCCTATTAAATTAATATATGAATAGTGTTCCGATTTTTTGGCATATCACCTTTGCGGGTATCTTAGTAAAAGTCTATGAACATCTGATTCTCTAAGGTCTTCAGAAATCTTGCTTAGAAGATAACATTAACAGAATAATAAAATATTTTTATATATCTCCCAGAGTTTACTTCTGGTTGTTTCTGCACATGTCATGGGAAACTCAGAGTACTACAGTTATATAAATTCCACATTCTTACTATCTTTAACCCTACATCATACTTTAAAATTTCACTAAAGAGAATATAATGGGCGAGAGGAGAACCAGAGCTGTGGGGGGATAGAGGGAGAGAGAAAGAGACAGAGAGAGAAAGAGACAGAGAGGGAGGGAGGGAGAGAGAGAGAGAGAGAGAGGGAGAGAGGGAGGGAGGGAGATGGTATTTTTAAAAGGTAAGCTTTAAAATCCCCTCCAGCTGAAGTACAGAAGGAAAGGAAGGCTATTTTAGAAAGGACCTGAGAAAGAAAGTAAAAAGCTGATTTCAGTTAGGACTATAGAGTCAGATTTCCAGAATTTCAAATTCTGCGTTTGTCACTCATTAGCTGTAAACTCTGGAACAAGTTATCGAACTTCTTTTTCTTTCCTCATCTGTACAATGCAGATAATGATAGTATCTGCTTCATGTGGTTGTTGTGAAGATAAATGAGCTGATGTATGCAAAGCATGTAAAACAGCTCCTGCCACATTTCCTGCATTATCTGTGTTTGTTACTATTTAAGGTGTCCGTGATTATTATTGTTGTTGATAATATTGTAATTATTATTATTAGTGATCATTAAGGGAAAGTTGGATAATACATTTCCATGTAGTTTCTATACATGTGGACTAACTGGCTAAAGTTTGATCACTGATATTTGAATATCTAACTATAAGATGCCATCAAAACTTTTTTTTTTTTTTTTTTGCGGTACGCGGGCCTCTCACTGCTGTGGCCTCTCCCATTGCGGAGCACAGGCTCCGGACGCGCAGGCCCAGTGGCCATGGCTCACGAGCCTAGCTGCTCTGCGGCATGTGGGATCTTCCCGGACCGGGGCACGAACCCACGTCCCCTGCATCGGCAGGCGGACTCTCAACCACTGCGCCACCAGGGAAGCCCCCTATAAAAACATTTTAAAAGAAAAATAAAGTTTGTAGGAAGTCATCTCTCTACAAGCTAAGTATATGAGCTCTGGCTCAAGGTATTCATGATAACCACTCTATTTACGCAGATACTAATTTCCAAAGGGCTAACCCAGGGTGATTTGCCCAGCCATCACCTGCCAACTGGCGTAAGCTAATGCAAAGAAAAGCAACACAGATCAGAGTGTCAGGATTACTTCATTTTAAGTTCTAAGATATTCTGTGTTTTGATACACATATAATCTAAATATCCTAAAAAACTTTTAAAGATTCCTAAAATTTTTCTCTCTGAATTCAGACTGACGTGCAACTTTTATCATTATGCACAATATTCTAAATGTATTATATTTTGCTAGATGGAGGACGTTATTGAGGATATAATCGGTATGGAATCAAGTTTTAAAGAGAAAGGAACAGACTCTCCTCTGCTAATGCAAAGAACAGTAAGTGTTTC
Organism: Mesoplodon mirus; assembly: GCF_964341445.2. Taxonomy (NCBI): domain Eukaryota; kingdom Metazoa; phylum Chordata; class Mammalia; order Artiodactyla; family Ziphiidae; genus Mesoplodon; species Mesoplodon mirus. The sequence continues at coordinate 81,858,046 of NC_138985.1, read as the reverse complement.
CAGACCTGAGAGGTCAATGAGATTAAAATCAATAATAGCATATGATGATAAAACAAGAAATTTCATTTGATTAATAAGTGATGTTTTCTTCTGCACTTTTGAAACAGGTACAAGATAGATAAATATTAAAAAATATTTATTGGTGCAGAAAAAAAGATACATAATTTTATTGAGGAAGATAATAGGACGTGTACTATTCTATCTATCTGTCTATCTATCTATCTACTTACCTACCTAATCTCTATAAACACCATCTAATTATATATCTAGTCTGCTATAGCATTTTCTGTGAAATCTTCAGATTTCCATTTGAAGCACAACATATCATAATACCCTCATAAGTTCATGGCTAAATTTTAACTATTTTACCATGACTAACAGCTATCAGATTCAGAGGCTCTACACCTTATAGAGGAAAGAAAAAAATTATAACAACAAAAATATAACTTTACTTCTGAGCCAATAACCAAAGGTTAAAGATGAACTGAAGAAAGGTAGAAGAGCCTCACACTACTTTAAGGCATGTAGACAGATTTCTGTGTTGAACTCACAAATTCCTGGAATAATACACAGTGAAGAGATATCTTATCTCCTATTTGATTACTATTGCCTTCTCATTGTTCATTTATTAATCTCTAGAAATGAATCTGTAAAGGGTGTGCAAGCTCTTTCTATACAGTTTGAAGGGTTGTTGGTTTGTTTGTTTATGGTTTTAGACCTTTTAGAAAACATGAGAAAAAATATGAAAGATTGTGATTTAATTGTTATTTTAAACATTTCATTTAAAGAAAGTGAATTCTGACTAGATGCTGTTCATCAGTAAATCAGTGGGCTAAGTTGTATTAATGTTAACAATGGACATTTTAAATTTAAAACTTTAAGAAAAAATTAGACAAAGCATCCCTCTTTTCTTTATTAATTCCCAAATAGACTACAAAAAGGAGAATTATCTCTTTCCTCCTTTTCTCTCGTACAAAGGACCTCCACTTTATAACAAGTCATTAATACCACTATTATCAGACAAAGATCAAATGAGGTTTAAAATCTAGTTTTTTTTTGAAGGTTTTTTGTTTGTTTTTTGCTTGTTTGTTCGTTCGTTTTTTAGAATGAAGTGACAATTCTTTCTACCTCTTCTCTCTTCAGATATCAAGCAGCATATTTATAGGAAATCTGACTAATTATCTATATAAATATGTTATTAATGCTAAGTTTCCCCATCTAATTCCACAGCATGAGGTTACTATTTTCGTAACTAGTATTCAACCTCTGGGTTTCAGGAAATGATATTAATTTCCTGCAATCTTCTCTTCCTTGTATGTGGTACTTATTTCATTGAAATTGTATATTGAAACATTCTCTTTGTCAAATTATCTTACTTGTTTTGTAGAGGTTGCATAGATTACTTATTCCGTGCAAACTGGTGACAGTGACTATTGGGAATTTGCTTTTGATATACAGAATATAAAAGATAGATACTACTGGCCTATTTGTACTTATATAAAGAAGTATCTGCTGTTGGCCAATCAACAATCATTGATAAATCAAGATCAAGATATGACCCCAAGCAGTTCAACTGACCAAATATTTATTCAATAGTTATTATATGCAAAGCACAATACGTGCACTAAGGAAACTAAAAGTTGAGTGAGACACAATTCACATACCAAGAGGCCACATGATAGTGAGGCAGTGCAGTGAGGCACACCTGAGAGGCAGGGAGGGAAAGAATATGGATCTTGGTATTAACCCAAGTTGTCAGCTAGGTATTGTGCAAGTCACTTCTCTTTATTTCACTTTCTTCTTCTGCATTATGAGAATAATTGAAAATATTTATTGCCAAAGCTATTTTTATATTAAATCTTGGTAGATGGCATATATATATATATATTTTTTAAATGCTAGTCAGAGAGTTGCCCTGGAGTTTGACTAAAGTAGAAACCATGCGAAATTGAGATATTTTTGGAATGCTTTAGGAAAAGATGATATTTGAGATACAGTTATAAAGAAAGGTTAAGATTTTAAGAGGTAGACATGAAGGCAGCAAAGTATAACAAGTTAAGAGAACAACATAAGAAAAGGCAAGAAGTCAGAAAAAAAATGTATAAGAATAGGTGGTAGAACAGAGATAGGAAATTCTGAAGGATATTTATAGTTCATGTGGATAAAAATAAAGACCTGTTAGATTCAGAGGAATGCTTTGAGTAAGCATTTTAGCTAGTGAACTTTTGGTTGTAGATGATAGAACCTGGCTTATATGGGGCTTAAGTATGAAAGGAATTTGTTGGCTCATGTCATCCACAAATTCCTAAGTAATATTGTATGTGAACATCCCTCCATAACTTTGCCTTTGTTCTGTACTGGCCTTATTCTCAGCTGTTGAGCAGACACTATCACAGCTTATTCCTAGCTATGCACACAATTCTTCCTTGCTAACCCAGTTTTTTTTCAGACATCCACTCCTTCACAAGGAAGAGGAAGTTTCTGATTAATTCAAGCCAACCCTGTTGGCCCCTTTTCCCTTGCCAGAGATTGTTTTAAGAATGAGCTTGTGTTGCAATTCTGGCAGGTTGAGCAGGTTCCTGGGGTCTTCTAGAATTTACTTCAGCCTTTAAAGGAGACCCAAGAAAGAGAAGATTTTGCCTCTCCATGATGTTGTAAGACAATGTGACTTATGTAGTCATTTTATTGCCCAGAAGGTAAATAAACTGAGGAAAAACTAAAGAAACAAAGGGAGAGGAAAATCCAAGCGGAATGCAAAGAAATACTGCTTATATGCCCCTGGAGAATTCTTTACCTATGGATTTCACACATTAAGTAAGATTTTTTTCCTTTATTTTATAAGCTAATTGTGTCAGGATTTTCTGATTGTCATAACCAAATGCATCCTGGTGGATACATTAAATCAAGCTTAAAAACTTGAGAGGAGAGCTTCCTTTCCCACTTAGTTCCAGTTAAATCTTGTGGAGCAATTTCTGTCATATATCTATCTGTCAGCCAATTGTTCTGGGTCTTGGGCCCACCCTAGAGCTGTAAATCAAGCAGCTCCACAAAACAAATTATCTAGGTTAAGAGTGAGAACCAGGAGAGCAGGAGTTGTTACCAAAATAAATGTAAATGAATTCTAGAGAGGCTAAAACAACAGATGCCCATAATGGTAAGCTTCAAAAGTGAGGATATTTATCAATAACAATAATTTTTCTTAATGTCTCACCTACTATGTCACAGGCACGTTGCTGAGTATTTTACATATTTTCTCTAGTTCTCACAGAAATTGCAGTCTTAGGGGCAATCTACCGATTGCGCTGTTAGTCACTTTGGGGTTCTTTTGCTGTGACTTTAAGCAGAAAACCTTGAGTGTAGATTTATCCCAGGACCACTGCATATAGGCTTAATTAAAAATCATGTTCTAACTTCTGTTGGTGGAAAGCTTGGAAGCTGCTAAGGGGTAGCTTGCACCACTTGTGGTGGTCCTTCACATTTCCCCAGATTGAATGGAATAGTTCAAGGTTTTCACAGATCAATTTAGCCCAGGTATTTCTGACCCAGAAATGAATATTGAGTGATTAGTGACTAGACTCAGAATAATTAAGCAGAAGTTACCTCTCAATTTCTATTTGACCAAGAGAGCTAGGCAACTGTCAATTAGTTCTTACTGCAACAATTTTGTAAATTGGACTGAAAAGACCCAAAGTGCAAGAAACATTCAGTGAAATCAGTTGTATTTTCATCAATACCTTAACCTCTCAGTTTCTCAGTCTCCTTCGTGTCAATGGTATTTTTCTCCTTCCTATCCAGCCATCCCTTCACATGATGATATCTTAGATCTTGTTATTATGTATTTCTCTATCCTATAACATTTTTATTTCATACTTTTTGACCATTACATTCTGTTTTTCAGTGCACCTACTCTAATGTTCTTACTTCACCAATTGCTCAAGTTTGTGGAGACTCCAAATCAATTGACTCTACCACTCTATCAATTATTTCTCACTCATGACATTTTTTTGATATAGAATATGTTTATTATACATAATCTAGGTATATTGAGTATAAAATAACTATCAGTACAAATAATTACACACACACATTATTAGGGTTAAGCATCAGGTTAGGATTTTTGTATCTCAAAGACTTGTGTTGTGCGACTTCTCGGTCTGTTTTCCAGATGATCGCCATTCTCAGATACAACGTTTGCAAATCAGTGTCTTCTCACATTCGGTCCACTGCCTCTTTCGTCATGCATACGCTTACCTGTTCTGTTGAAAACCTTTTCAGTCACCTGGAGCCCCAACTGGGTTTATTGTGCTTCTCTTTCCCTTGCTTGAGGACACCAATCCACAAACATGATTGTAAGACTGAGGTCCAAGAACGCAGTACCTATGGGTTTCTTCTAGGCCTGGCCTGGCTTCAGGTTTTACGTTGCAGTAGTCGATTTGGTGTGAGTTTCTTGTTGTAGGTGGCATGAGAAAGGAATCCATTGTGATGCTCGTGCATGGAGCAGTCCTTTTCCCCAACACCATTCATTGCACAGGCTATCGTGTCCCCATGGGACCTTCTCACCTCCTTTGTCAGAGATGAGTAGACACACAAGCGTGGCTTTCTTTCTGGGCTCTCCTTTCTCCTCCATGGATCTATGTGGATGTCTTGTGTGCCTATACCATGATGTCTTGATGATGGCAGGTTGGCAGACTAGTTGGAAATCAGGCGGTGTGGGAAGTCCGAAGTCTGTGCTTCTGTCTGAAGAGCATATTGACACTCTCTAGGTTCTTTTGTGTTTCCAGATGCATTTTGGAATTCTTGGTTGTACTTGTCTGAGAAAATCCATGGGTATTTTGAGAGGAATGGCATTGCATCTCTGGATTGCCCTGGGAGTGTGGAATCATTTCCACAAGACGGACTTTTCTGATCCATGAGCACCACCTATCTTTCCATGTTGCGTGTGTATCGTTTTCATTTTCTTTCATTGGTATGTCTCTCGTCCAGTTTTCTGAGTTACGGGTCTTATAGGTCATGGGTTAGATGGACTCCTAGGTTCTTACCGTCATTGTCCACAGTGTTCTCTTCTTCCTTCCTCATTCGGATAGTTTGTTGTGAGTGTACAGAAAGGCAACCGATTTCTGTAGTGTCGATGAAGTTTCTACCCTGCAATCGAACTGAGTTTCCTGACGAGTTTTGTTCTGTTTTGTTCTGTTTTCTTTTGGGGGCAGAGGGGGGCACCTTCAGCATTCTCTGTGCAGAGAATCAGGTCCATTGGACTCTTTCCTCTGCCGTTGGATACCTCTTCTTTCTTTTTTCCATGCCATTAATATGGTGAGGATTTCCTCCACCTTGGAAAATGAAAGCGGCCAGTGTAGAGTTGGGCGTATGCAATAACCGGCCCCCTTCTCCTTCCTCTGTCTCTATCTCTCTGAGACCTCCAGGAAGGGCAGGACAAGCCAGGGCTGCATATAGCTCAGCTCGGTGAGCTGGATCGCTGTTTGTCTGCCCCTCCGTCCAGGGCGTAATTTGCTCTACCATCTGTGGCCGGGGGTGTGGTCATGCGGGGTTGGGGGTCCCATCAGCCTTTTCCCTCTTTGAACCAATCTTTTCTTCGTTATGTGTTGGCAAACTGCAGTCCACCAGATGGGTTGTCTGAGGCCAGCCTTTGGTTCGGGCCGAACACCAGCCTCTGGGGGTCACCCTATGGTGCCCAGCATACAGCCCACCCTGCTCACCTTTGTGCTCCAACTGCTGTACTCTGGGTCCTCCAGCTGACACTGGGGGAAGCGTGGCATGGTGCTCCAGGTCAGTGCCAGCTGTGCTGTGCTCTTTTCAAAGCCCGGGATTGGGTCCCGTGGACCTCTGGGCCCTGGTTCCAGAGAACCCTCCATGGCCACACTCACCCGGAGCCCACGCTGGCCCTCGTGGGCAGTGGGGGCAGGGGGAGGGTGGGCTGCCCCGGCCCCTCACTCATGACATTTTGACAATTTCTTTCTTAACCTATTCTTGGTCAAGTACTATAACCATTTCTCTTGTGAACACTCTTAGCATATACCCGTTTTTCTTCATTTTATTCTCCTAACAAAAGCCAAACCATGATTAAACTTATTTTTCATCTTACTCCACATCTTCACCTGAGTAGCTGAATGGATAAAATTTTACCACATTGCTCGTAGTACTCACCTCCAATACATCACCAAAATTTCATAGGGGCTTTCACTACTACCAGACAATACTACAGCTATTCCTTGATGAAAATTCTCATTAATTAAGACAACATTATACTTTCTCTTCTCTTCTCAAATCTCCACCATTCCCCATCCATTCTCCATTTTCTAGCTGATTTCTCTTTCACAACATACTTCAGAGAGAAAATATATGCTGTCAGATTAGAACTTACTTGTTAGCTTTGCATCACAAATTCTATAAGACCACCTGCATCTGTTTTGATTTTCTCTGCCATCCCTTCTGTTAGAATAGAATTGTCCCAGCTCATAATCTGAAGCCAGCCCAACTACTTGTGTCCTAGCTCTCACAAATTCTTACCTTCTCAAGCACTTTCCCTCTCTAAATAGCAACTCCTCCTATATCATCAGTCTATTCTGATGTATTGAATTATAAATATCAGCATTACACTTGTCTTTACTAAGATTCCCCCAAAATAAAACCAAATCAAACAACTCCCTTTGAATGCAGTTCCTCTCCAGCAACCACACCATTTCCTGACTACCTACCCCTCAAAACTCTCTCTGCTTCCATTTCCTTACCTCCCATTCTCTACTCTCCAATACAGCTGTTGCCCTTACAATTCTAAAAGAGCTCTTAAAACCAACCAATACCAAAGCCAATAGTAAATTCTCCATTCTCACCAGGCTTGGTTTCTTTGTGGCAGTAGCCATGGTTGACCACTCCCTCCTTCTTGAAGTATTATCTGGGATTCTGTAGCACCATATTTTTTTGGCTTTTCACCCACCTTACTGGTTCTTTCTCCTCTAATAGACATCTACATGCTAAAGTTCTCCCAGGCTTAGACTTCAGTCCTCTTTTCTCACATATCTATACATTCTGTTGGTGATCTCAACCCTTCTCCAGCCTAGCTGTCTCCCCTAATGCTAGATTCGTATGTCCTACTGCTACCCTAACATGATTTGTGCTTCCAACAGACATCTCAAACCTAATCTGACTGAAAAGAAGTTTTTGTCCCCCTCCTTATCCATCTAGAACCAACACCCTCCAAAATAAGTAATTCTTCTTCTCTCTCTTACTTCCACACAACCACATTTATCAGTATGTCCTCCTACTCAGCATCCCAGATTTCCTGAATCTCACAGCTTATCAGCTCCTCTACTAAAACCCTTTTCCAGGCTATGATCATCTCTCACTTGAATTTCAGAACTAACCTCTCTGCTACTTCTTTCCCCCTTAGAGCTGTTGATCACACAGCAGCCAGAATGATCTTCACAAAGCAAAAATCAGATCCTGTTTCTCTGATTGCTGAGCATTCTGTTAACTTCCTGAAATCCTCAGAATATAACCAAGACACTTTTCCATAGTCAGCACTTCCCTTTAACTTTAGGTTCTGGTCTTGATAGCCTTCTTCCTACTTCTTGAATATGACATGCATATTATCATGTTAGGACCATTGAATTTCCTTTTTTGAGCTTGGAATGATTTTGTCCCACATCTTTGCATGACAATCTCTTTATGCCTCAGATCTTTAGTCAATATCAACTTGTCAGAGAATTCTTCCACAATCACCCTATTTGGAAGACCCCATCCCACACTTCCTAAATCAATATCTTATTTAATTCCCTGGGACACTTAGGATTAGAGTTACAAAAATTATCTTGTTTTTAATTTTATTTACCTATTTATTGTGTGCTCCCACCCTTAAAATATAAACTCCTGGAAGCTGGTGATCTTGTCTGTCTTGTTCACTGCTGTGTCCCTAAAGCCTAAAAGAGTGACCTGTTCATTATTTTATTCTCAGCACCCAGCACAAATGTCTAACACACCATAGGTGCTCAGCAAATGCATATGAAATAAATACTTTAACATTCACACACAATATTTTAAAAAATTGTTCCCATTATACATTACCATTTAGGAAATTTTTTAATGGCTAAAATCAGGAGCAATAAGGATAACAACAATAATAATAGCTACTATGCCTTGGGTACTTGCTATGTGACAAGGATTGTGCAAAACACTTTTCATGAAAATTTAATCACCACAACAAACATATGAGATAGAGACTATTATTACAGATTATCATTTTACAAATGAGGAAAGAGGCTTAGAGAAGTTCAGTAACTCACTCAAGTTCATATAGTTAGTGAATGGCAGGAGAGGGGTTTGAATCCAATCCTGTATGACACCAAATGCAACAATCTTACCCACTCTGCTGTGCTAGCAGCCTCAGAAGGAAACCATTTCATAGAATTGTAGAATCTTAGAATCTGAAGGGACCTTAGCCTGATCCGATCCTCTGTCACATTCCAGCCAAAGGATTGTTTAGCCTCTGAGTTTAAATCTGTCTCCCTATAATTTCTACCCTTTAGTCTTAGTTTCACCTCTCCCTTTCAGAGATATGGTTGTGCACAGTAACTCATTTCTTTTATCATAGATGGGTATTTTTCAATCAAGTGTTTGTAAATGCTGGTGGCATTTGACAATCTCAGTATACTGTTATAGTTCAAGACTATTTCAGAGACAAGGATTGAGTAAATATTAACAACCCCCTGTGCTTGGTTGGAACTTGAAAGGACTGCATAACACCAACAAGCAAGCTTTTGTCAATCACAATCTGGAGCAGATTAGACTTAAAGTCCAAGGAAGAACCAAAGTTCACCTTAGAAGTTTCTGCACAGCTCTCCCAGTTATTGCTTGCAAGTGTAAGGAAAAGAAAATGATGAAGGAGAAAGAGAAAACCATTGCTATTGTGAAGGTTATAGACACTTCAAAGTTAAAACTGGTGAGCAAGTGCATTTTGGAATTCTTTCAATGTTTGGAGATGAAACCACCTTAAATACTGAATTTAAACTTTATAAACTAATAGTCAATAAAATAAGGTATGTAGAAGTTGAGCATTGAAAAGTGTAACATATAATCTCCTGTACTGACAAGCTTGTTTACTTACAAGATAGTTTTTAATGCTTTGGCTACAGTAAAAATATTTTTATAGTCTATTTAGTTTAAAAAATTGTTAAAAATAATGTTATATTGTGACCTTTTTATCAAAAAGTGAAGGTTCTACTAATTATTTGTTGCAGCATTTACATTTGGTACTAAACAGATTATATATATATAAAGTGTATGATGCAAAAGCATTTATTATGTTACCATTCTCTGTTTTGTATTTTATCTTTTCTATTTGCTTTATGAACCAGCTGGTCAAGGACAGGAATCTCCCACTCCCACCCAACAGATTATTTTTATTCACTTATAATAGAATGAAAAAAAAAACTCAGTGGGATTTCTCTTTTCAATGTTTATCATTCAAACCTCATAGCCCTGCTTCAGCAAATAAAATAAAGTTAGGGGGAGATCAATTGTACATGTCCTAAAACTGGAAAAATCTAGTTTACTATGTTTAAAGGTAAACTAGAGGAAAGAATAAATACACAAAAGGAAAGAAAATATTCCCTTAAATGCCAGTTTTTATGTAGGCTTACATTGTGTGATATATGCTCTCCTACAGTGTTCACTCTTTATTCCTAAAGTTTATCTTCTTTCTATGCCTACAATTCTAATAGTCTCAAGCTCAATTTTGCCATTTTGCATTCACAGTAAATGTCTTCAGAGAAAAGCAAAATAGAGGATCCAAACAACTCAAAATCCCCTCACTTCCCCATGAAACTCACACTAAATATTTGATATAGATATAGACATATAGATATCACACATATACATCTATGTATGGGTTTAGAAGTTTTTCTTCTTTTAGTCTCTATACTGAAAAATTGTCTGGAAATATATGTATATATATACATGATTTTACTTCCTTTTTTGTATTTATAATGAGATTATCTGGTAGATAGATACATCACACACACACCACACACACCCATATATAATATACATAATACATATATGCATATTATATGTATGTATGCATATACACAAATGCACATGTATGTATCTCCAGGAAATTCTCAGGGTTTTACATAATCAGTTTTCAGAAACATGATGAGTGTTCCTGGGTACTATAGTACCCTCTCTCTTGCTGAGTGAATATAAATGAAGAGGGGTAAAACAATAAAAATGAATTGAATTATTGAATTTGTGGTCAAGTTTCCTCATACTATAGCATTTTGGTGAAGAAAAAAATTAAGCCAGGTTGCCCTAGGGAGAGTGTTGGAGATGGTTTGGACCTTAAGTTGAGCCTGAGAGAGTAGGTTGTAGTTTGATACTTAAAGAAAAGGTGAGGACATTTGAGGTGCAGAAAATAGCAGTGGGAAAGAATAAAACTGAGAAAAATATTCTCCAATGGCCTCCAACTTTTTTGAGTTTTCAAAACACTTCTTACTATTAAAAGTGTTAAGGCAGGAGCCCTTCCACAATAGGATAGGTAGTAAAGAATCCAGCCTCTGTGTTAGACGGACCTAGGTTTTAATCTCAAGTCTTTTATTTATTACAACTGTATGATCTTGAGATAAGTACTTAATTTTTCAGAGTTTTAATTATTTATATTTAAAATGGGAACTATGAGACTTCACTCACAAAGTTATTATAAAGATTACCTGAGAAGCTGTTATTTGTTATTACTATGAAACATGCTTATCTGAATATCTGGCATATAATAAATACTCAACTATCTATGATGTTGCATATATATATTATGATATTGCTTGTATTTTATTATCTTTTAAAAATTCTCCATATGCGGATTCATAGGTTCCATTTGGCAACATTCTATCCTCTTGCCTCTTCCCTCCCACTGGAGTGGGAGATCTATTTTTACAAGCTGTGACATAGTCTACATATGTGTATGTGGTGATGAGAAATCTTTCAGAACTTGAGAGTAGTGGGAAATAATGTTGACCAGATAATGTGGGGCCATTTAATGAGATTTTGAAAGCTGGACACAAGGGTTTGAACTTAATATATGAGTTAAAGGGGAGAGGTTTAAATTTTAGGTTTTTGAGCTGGGAGAGATCAGAAAAAAGTTTTATTTTTTAAAACATGAGTTGGTTTGAGAGGAACAGTTGGAAACTAACTGAGAAGGATGGAGGGCTACTAGAGCGAGGGACATAACTTAAGCTGAAGGCCCTGAGGATCTTGAGATACGAGGATAGGGAAGAAAATTTAAACTGACCAATGATTTAAAAGAAAAAAACGTCATAACTGGGTAATAGATTGGACTTAGTACATGGAGAGGGAAGAGGCCAAAACAGTCAGAAAAAACTTATGTGGAATTTAGGTCAGATCATTTATGCTGCCCTTTACTGTATTTGGCCTGAGAGTAAAAGGTTATATGAATATTTATACAATAATTTTGGACCCAGATTTTATTTTCTCATAGGGAAGCACTGATTTTAAACACAGGCAAAGCTATATTTTTCTATTATTGAAAGTTATTGTCCTCTCACAAACTAAGAATTTTATAATAAATGGGATTGAATTTTATCAGATACTTTTTTTAAATCTATTGAGATGATCATAGAGTTTTTCTCTTTTAACGTCATAAAATATATTTATGGGAAATCCAACTTGATTATGGTAAGTTACCTTGTTTATATGCTCTTGAATTCAAATTACTAATAATATTTTGCTTAAGATTTATAGAATGAATGAAATGGGTCTATAATATTTGTTTCTCATAATGTTTTCATATGGTTTCAGTCTCAATGAATTGGAACATATTCTCTCTTGTCTCTATTGTCTGGAAATGTTTGTACAAAATTGAGATGGTATGTTTCTTGAAAATGTGACAGTTTTGCCCATAAAACTGTTTAGTCCAGATATTTTCTTGTGTAATATGTTTAAAGCTTGTTTTGATTTCTTCAGTAATCATATGACTATTCAAGGCTATTAATTACTTGTGTAGTAAGTTCTACCAAATAATACTTCTCTAGAAATTTATGTATTTTTCCTAAGCATTCACAGTCATTGGAAAATTATTATAGGTAATCTCTGTTATTATCTTTTTTATTGTGGTAAAACATGTATAACATAAAATTTGCTATTATAAACATTTTAAAGTGTACAATTCAGTGGCATAACATAGATTCACAATGTTGTGCAACCATTACCACTATACATTCCCAGAGCTTTTTCATTCTTCCAAACAGAAACCGTGAACCCATTAAACAATAACTCCCCATTTTCCCTTACCTCCAGCCCTTAGTAACCTCTATTCTCCTTTCTTCCTGCATAAATTTGCCTATTCTAGGTACCTCATGTAAGTGGAATCATACAATATTTGTCCTTTTCTATCGGCTTATTTCACTTAGCATAACGTTTTCAAGATTCATACATGTTGTAACATGTATCCGTACTTCATTACCTTTTATGGCTGAATAATATCCCATTATATGTATATATCATGTTTTATTTATCCATTCATCTATTGATGGACATTTGGATTGTTTCTATCCTTTGGCTCTTTAATGCTTCTATGGACATTGGTGTGCAAATATCTGTTTGAGTATCTGCTTTCAACTCTTACTGGTATATACCTAGAGGTGAGAAATTGTTGGTCATATGCTAATTTTATATTTAACTTTTGAAGAACTGTCATACTGTTTTCCACGGTGGCTGCATCATTTCACATTCTCAGTGGCAATGAACAAGGGTAACATTTTTTCCATAGCTTCACCAACATGTTTTCCCTTCTTTCTTTTCTTTTTTTTTTTTTTGCGGTACACGGGCCTCTCACTGTTGTGGCCTCTCCCATTGCGGAGCACAGGCTCCGGACGCGCAGGCTCAGCGGCCATGGCTCACGGGCCTAGCTCTCCACGGCATGTGGGATCTTCCCAGACCAGGGCACGAACCCATGTCCCCTGCATCGGCAGGCGGACCCTCAACCACTGCGCCACCAGGGAAGCCCTCCTTTCTTTTAATAATAGTCATCTTAATGAGTGTGAAGTTGTAAAACATTGTGGTATTGATTTATATTTCCCTAATGACTAATGATGTTGAGTATCTTTCAATGTCCTTATTGGTCATTTGTGTATCTTTTTCAGAGAAACGTCTATTCAAGTACTTTGCTCATTTTTTAAATTGGATTGTTTTTCTTGTTGTTTTTGTGAGTCATAGGAGTTTATTTTATGGAGTCTAGATATTAATCTCTGAACAGATATGTGATTTGCAAGTAATTTCTCCCATTTTGTGAGTTGTCCTTTCACTCTCTTGATAGTGTCCTTTGATGTACAAAAGTTTTAAATTTTGATGAAGTCCAATTTATCTGTTTTGCTTGTTGTTGTTGCCTGTAATTTTGATATCATATACAAAAAATCATCACCAAACCCAATATCATGAAGATTTTCCCTCATCTTTTCTTCTAGGAGTGTTATAGCCTTAACTTTTATGTTTAAGTCATTGATCCATTTTGAGAAATTTTTGTTTATGGTGTAAGAATCCAACCTCACCTTTTGCATGTGGCTATCTACTTTCTCAAGATCGTTTGTTGAAAAAGCTGTCTTGGTCTTGGCACTCTTATCAAAAATCATTTGACCATATATTTGAGGACTAATTTCTGGGCTCTCTATTCCACTCTCTACGTCTGTCTTCATGTCAGTACCACACTGTTTTGATTATTGTTGCTTTATAGTGAGCTTTGAAATATGGAAATTTGAGTCTTCCAACTTTGTTCTCTTTCAAAATTTTTTTGCTATTCAGGGTCCCTTGAGATTCCATATGAGTTTTAATATGGGTTTTTCTATTTCTGCAAAAACCACTGTTAGGATTTTAATAGGGTTTGGATTGCATCTGTAGATTGCTCTGGGTAGAACTGTCATCTTAACAATATTAAGTCTTCTTGTCAAAAAACATGGGATATCTTTCCATTTATTTATATCTTCTTTAATTTCTTTAAGCAATGTTTTTTTAGTTTTCAGTGTCTAAGTCTTTTCCTCCTTGGGTAAATTTATTCCCAAATATTTTATTCTTTTTAATGTTATTGTAAATGGAATTGACTTCTTAATATCCTTTTCAGATTGTTCTTTGTTAGTGTGTAAAGATGCAACATATTTTTGCATGTTGATTTTGTACCCTGCAACTTTGTTGAATTCAGTTATTAGCTTTCATACTTGTGTGTGTGTGTGTGTCTGTGTGTGTGTGTGTAGCCTCATGATTTTCTAAATATAGGATCATATCATCTGTGAACAAAATCATTTTACTTACTCTTTTCCAGTTTGGATGACTTTCTTTTCCATGCCTAATTGCTCTGGCTAGGACTTCCAACACTATGTTAAAAAGAAGTGACGAATGAAAGTGGGTGGTATCCCAGTCTTGTCTGTTCCTGATCCTTGAGGAAAAAAAACTTATAAATTTCAACTTGTACTGTGGTTATATCCTCCTTTCATTTAAGATATCATTTGTTTAGTCTTCATTCTTTTTAATCAGTCTTGTAAGAGGCATGTCAAGTTTGTTAACTGAAAAAACAAAACAAAACTTGTCTTTTGCATTGTTTTGTTTTTCACTGATTTATGATATTATATTACTATCTGTTCTACTTGCTTTGGGTTTATTTGGTTATTCTAACTTTTGAGAAATTTACTTAGTTTATCAAATTTCAAATTTTTATCTATTTTTTCTCATATTTAAGGGTATAAATTTCCTTCAAAGCATTACTTTGCCATATTCCAGAAGTTTCTTTATGTGAGTTTTCAGTATCTTTCATTTATTTTTAAATTACATTAAGATTTGGTCTTTACTCTTGAGTCACTTAAGAATTTCTAAATATATAGGAAATCAAGGACTCTGTGAAATGTTTGAAGTTTTTTTTGGGGGGGGGAGTTGGTTTTAGTATTTTTTCTGAGTACCTGATCAATACTTATGTACGTTCCTTACGTACTTGGAAAACTGTGTGTCCTCTAATTTGTAGATGTGGAACTATATACGTGTACTAGGCCAAGACTTTACTTTTATTGTCACATCTAGAACATTACCGATTATTTTTGTCTACTTGACTTTTCAAAAAACAGGGAGAAATGTGTTGAAATCTCCCAATATGTTGATGGATTTATTAATTTCTCCTTGTAGTTACAAATATTTTGTTTCATATTTTGAGGTTTTTCTATTAGGTACAAGCCTGCTCATAATTGCTGTGCCTTTTTGGATAATTGAATTCTTTATTATTAGATAGTGACTCTCTCTAGCCCTAATTTTTCTAATTTTAAAGCCTATTTTCTCTGATATTAATGTAGTTCACTGGTTTCCTATGGTTATAATTTGCTGGACATATCTTTTCCCATCTTTTAACTTTCAATCTTTTGTGTCCTTTTGCAACGTAGCAGTGTCTCTTGTAAGCTACATAGATCTAGATACTGTCTTTTTAGCCAAACTGTCAACCTTTTAGCTGAGGAGTTTGACCTATTTACATTGATTGTTCTTATTGATATATTTTCATCTGTTTCTCTCATCTTATTTTATTATTTAAGTGAGTCCTATATTTTAATATGTTTTTCTTTCGTACTTTTTTTTACCACTTTCACATCCATGGGCTTTTTTACTACTCCAATCCAATCATACTGATATTATCTACACTTTAATAGTGAGTTATATGGTTATACATTTCATTTTATCTTTGATTTTGATTCCCTTCTTCTTTTTTAGACTACAACCACTTTACCAAGATATTTGATTATTTTTTATGACATTTTATTATATCATATTTACTTCATCCAAAACTGTTTTCAGTGTTAGTCTTTGAGGGTAAATATTCTTAAGCATTTTATACCTCTAAGAATATTTTTCATCATGACCTCATATGTGGATGATATTTGGGCTGGATATAAAACTCTGTATTTTAAGTCCTTTTCTTTAAACATTTGAAAAATACTGATTCACTTTCTTCTTTCATCCATTTTTCTATTGAAAAATTTTATGTTAATCAGATTCTTGTTCCTTTGAGCATAATCTTCTCTTTTTCTCTTTAGGCTTTTCGATCTTTCTCTTTGTCATTGTATACTCTTAAATTTCACTATAATGTGTCTGGGTGTAGGTTTTTCTTCTTTGATATTCTATAGGCCCTTTGATTTTTAAATCAAAATAAAACAATGATAAAATAAGATGAGATAGAATAAAAGACTTTTTGGTCTTTTATTTAGAGTTAATTCTAGGAAATGCATCTCCATTATTTCTTAAAATGTATTCTTCCTTCCAGCTTTATTTATTCTTTCTCTCTGAGAGTCCTAATACCTGTCTGTATTTTAGTTCTAATAATTCTATCCTACATACTAATTAGATTTTCTTTCGTATGTTTTGTTTCTTGGTTCTTTTCATCACCCTCCTGAGAGATTACTTTAATTTGGTAATTCCTTTATTTCTTTCTAAGTGTATGCATTATGCTGTTTTTCCATAGTTTTCTTTTGTTCAAGTATTATATTTTCATGGCTCCTATTTCTGCTTCATCACTTCAGCCATTTTATGCTTTCTTGTTATTATTTTATATTATAAATTATTACAAGTTATTTTATATTATAAAGATATTACAAGTATCTTTATTTCTTTTAGAATGTACACTAGGTCAATTTAAAAAACTTGGTTTCATGTGATCTTTTAGTTTTTATTTCTAAAATTTTTCCTTTTGATGTTATTTCTAACACTCCATATTGTTTAAACTTTTAAAATAGTCATTTTCCTCTAACGTTTTGATATGTTGACCTGTGAGCTAATTTTCTTTAGGGAATATTGGCTACTCTGAAAAGTAGTGTTATGTGTGGTAAGGCCAGGGCTCAGTCCACTTAAGTCTCTATGATCTTAGTAATGAGATGTGACTAAAATCTAGGGTAGAGAATCTTGGACATCAGGAACCACTGTCAATCACTTCTCACTTCAAAGCAACTTCTTAGATCAGGAGTTCACTTTTTTCTACTGGAAAGAAGAAATGTCTTGAGGAGTATGTTTTACCTTGTTGAAAATATTTTATAATAAATTCTTTATTAGATGTCTTTAAAATTTTTGAGTTTATTTCTAATAATAATACTTCCCTATTGTTATGTCAATGATTTTGCTTTTCTGAAAAAGTAACCTTTGTTTTAACCAGAATAATAAATACTTCTTCATAAAATATCTATCCAGTTGCCTACTACTCTATAAAATAAAGCTAAGACTTAGACCTTAATACCTAAGTAACTTATACCTTTAAAAAAAGTAGTTATAATTTTGCTTTGTAAGCCTTTTCCAATGTCTATGTAATCTTTAAATTTTCACTAACACTGTACCCTTATATCTTTTAATGGAGAAAAGGCTCTTTAGATTATATGAGATGTATTACATACTTTGAAATTGAAACCAATTGTTTAATGATATTCAAAAAGTGATTAGCCATTTACATGAAATAGAGTAGTACCTACAGCATAAAATTAAATAGGATATTAATCATTGTGCTTCAGGGCATAAATTGATAATAACCAAGGTCAGGATAGGATGTAATATACCCACAGTTAAGCAGGATTAGATTCATTTTCAAAATTCCAGACCCATTTCTAAGGAAAAATGCGTTGGGTACAGTCTGACGAGGTAATATGGACCCAGTGAGATGCTATAGTTAGGAATCTATCACTTTATTGTTGCAGTGTATATGTAATATGTCTCCTTTTCTTCTCAAACATTTCTGCTATTTGCCACTGCTGCATTGAAATCCATCGGAATTCAAACTCTTCAGAGAAAAGTGCCCTTTTCCTAGTTCTTTCCCCCTTCCTTCTCCCTCATTCCCTGTCTTTTTGTTCAGCATGTCCATTATGTTTCTCAAAGGCACAGTGGAAATGTACAATTCAGGTTGTTGATGCCCCAACTTATAACCAACAGGGTTTTCAAAAAAAGATTTTGGAAACTTTTAAATTTTACCAATATAACTAAATGACTCACATGTTAGGGAAATATCTGCTTTTAGGATTTCTTCCTAATTGTGTTGTACTGATACTAATACTCATCATCTATCCAATTTGGTCAACTTTGTCCCTGTCCCTATTTTTCAGATGAGGGAATTGAGAAGGAATAAATATCCCACTTAAGGTGCTCCCTTCTAAGGTCCAAGAAACAAAAATACATTTTAAAACAATGAATTTATATAAAATAAAGATGAGGAGTCCAAATAGAGTAAATAATGAGAAGAACCAATATATGAAAACATACATCAGAATACCATATGCAATCTATAATGTCCTTATTTATATGCACATACACTTAAATATTAGCCTGATTTCCACTGTATTTTCAATGATTTTTTCCCTAAGAAATATACAATATTATTATATAGTTTAATAAATTATTATGTCAGAAACTAATTTTGGTCTTTCTTCACATTTATTTTCAGTCTGATTTTATAAGTATTAAAAAATTTCCCTCAGTTTGAACTGGAGTTTTACAAAAAGTGGGACTAAGATGTTAGAGTCTCCATAATAATCTTGTTATAGCTTTGCTTGGTTAATTGTATTATTTTTAGTTCTTTAGGAAAGAAAAAAGATACTACTTATTCAGCTCTTGGTTGACTTTCCAGAAATGAAATAAAGATACTTAGAATGGAAATATTTTAAACATTCAAATCTTATATTTTAAATGTAGCTTGTTCTGGAATAATGAATATTAACTTGAGTAACAAATATTATTTAAATTTTTTTCTTGGGAGATCAAATCAATAAGTACATTTTAACTAACAAATTGATATGATTTTAAATTGTGTATAAAGTATCTTAGCTTTCTGAAAAATTGTTCCCAAGAAGCACTTTAAGAATTGCAGTGTTGCTATAATTAGACATATCCTATATCCACTAGAGGCAAAAGCAGTTTTACACTGCTTTTGGTTACCGGCTAGGATATTTATAATAATCTAGAACATTAAGTGTACAGCGAGAAAAGCATGCCTTCCAGGAAGGAAAGAAAGTTTTTCACTTAATTAACAGTGTAGAACACCTCTTGACTGTGAGTTGCTGGTAGCACTGATGGTATTAAGAAGGCTTCCAAAATGTTCAACCATTATACCTAATTTATGATATGCAATGAACTTTCCAGCTTTGCTAATATGTATATTGATTTTTGTCAAAAATGATATTTTTAATCTTTTTCATTTATAACCAGGTAATGTGCTGGATCAAATTCCCATAACTTTGTAAATATTAATCAAAATTTTTCCTCGTGAGTGAACTAATTTCTCCTTTTGCTTAAATACAAATAGCTTTTTTCAACATAGCTTATCCATAAGCATGCCACAATGATTTTACAAAGTTAAGCCATATTCATTTTTGTTTCAAATTAAAATGCTATATATTACAAATTACTATTAATAAAGTGGTAAATTTAAAATGAACATCTAAATACTTCGTCAATATCCAATGAAGATTTGATTGATCTTTTCTTCCTTTTTCCTCTAAAGCTTTCTGGAAGTATTTTGGATGTGTATAGTGGTGAGCAGGGAATTTCACCAGTTAATATGGGCCTTACAAGTGCTTCTTGTCCAAGTAGTCTACCAATGAAAAGAGAAATTACAGGTAACATTGCTTTTATAGTTTTATCCTTTTTAAAAATCAACTACATAAGACATGAGTGACATATATTTCCAAGCTAAAGAGGATTTAAAAAATATTATTAAAATAGTTAGTTAAAATGGGAGACATTTAGAGAGTAAATCCATCTTTTTTCCTCTATGACAAGCAAACAGCAAGTTAACATAACTTACAGTTCAATTGAATTAATTAATTATTTTAGGAATTGGGTGAATATACACATAACTTCTATTCATATGTATATGACAGTTTGACTAAGTTCTTCACTTAACATAGGTTCATTTTGATATTGAATAGATGCAATTTATTAACATGGTTGCAAAAGAACAGATTAATAGATTAAAGAAAATTAGATTTTCCCCTTTTTAGCTTGTTTTATGGATTTCATGATTCACATTTAACTTTCTCATGTGGGTAAAAAACCCTCAGTTTTCAATAGTAAATCTCAAAATTGTTACAACTCAAAGGAATTATAGGGGCACTGTCAAGTTCCTCCAATATGTTGATGTGGGAATCAAGAGTCAGAGGAGTTATTTTCCCAAAGTCATACAGCTGATTAGAAGCAGAAGTGGATCAAAATAAGGATTTCATGACTTACAAGACCAGTGTTAGTTTCTCCATAAGAATAAAATAAAACTCAGTCGAAATTTCTATAACAAATTTTTAGTTTGGAGCTCAAACACTGGTCTTTAAATATTTTTATACAGTTAATATAAACATTTTTAATAAATGCAATATATCCATTCTTGGAGTCTAACCAACAACTCAAAAATATCTATGCATTCAAATTATTTAGACTAAAATTAATGAATGTAGCCTTAACTAAATTTAAATAAATGTATTTCTATTTTAAAACTAGAATAATTCAAAGAACATTGTATTAATTATCTATTGCTGTATAACAAAGTACTCAAAATTTAACAGCTTGAAATAATAAACATTTATTATCTCACACAAACCCTATGGTTCGGAAATTCCGGGGGTGACCTGTAAAACTGGTTTTGGCTCAGAGTCTCTCATAAGGTTGCAGTCAAGATGTTGGCCAGAGGTACAGACATTTGCCACTTGATGGGCTAGAGGATGCACTCCCAAGGTGGTTCATTCACAGGTCTTCCAAGTCAGTGCTGCTTGTTGGCAAGTGGCCTTGGTTCTTTACCACGTTGACCTCTCCACAGGGCTGCTCAGGTGTCCACATGACATGACAACTAGCAATTCAAAGGACACCAAAGTGGGAAGCTGAAAATGTCTTTTATGATGTAGTCTGGGAAGCCACACTAATCATTCCCACAAAATTCTATTGGTTTCAGTGTGGAAGGGCACCAACAAAGGTGTGAATATCATGAGTGAGAATCATCGTGGGCCATATTGGAGACTGACTATCACAAATGCTCACAACTACATAGCACATGAAGTGTCACTTACTGAAAGTATGGAGTTGTCCAATAGGTATATCTGAGAAATGTAGTTAGTTCCAATTCTTGGGATGTAGAAATCATAATTTTTTATAAAAAATTTAGGTTGTAATAATTTTGAACAATCTTAAAATTCTGAGAACAATACTAATAAAAATGATTAAGCAGTTTAATATTTTCTGTGTGCTGTACCTATTTTAATCATCACAGTGATTATCAGGTAAGTATTATATCAGTTTTACAGATAAGAAGCCTGAGACAGAGAACTTAGGTATCAGTTCACAAGGCTATTAAATGGAGGGCCAGAACACAAATCCAGATTTTACTGCTCAAAGCCCATAGGTTTTGTCAGTGCCTTCTTACTAAAGAGCACTCTGTTCCAAATTTCTGAATATTTTCAATATATATATATATATATTTTTTTTTTTTTTTTTACCACTTGGAGCAAGTAATATTGTATTTTCACTAGTATTTCTGAATTATGTTGACTGGAAGGATTGTAAGGTAGAAATGAGTACTGTTTCAATTGTCTTCCTTTCGATCAGAAACTGATACTCGAGATTTGGCAAAAGAGAGACAAAAAAAGGACAACCACAACCTCAGTGAGTATATTTTCCTTTTTTCAAAACAAAATTAATTAATGCAAGAGGAAATGCAGAAGGTTAAAATGTGTGATGTTTTATTGTTGCCCCATAAATATTTTGAGGTCAGATGACCAAAAGTAAGTGTACATGCTCACTGGTAGAGCTATGTTGGGAAATTTAAACAATGTGAACTCTCAGAAAATCTAGGCATTTTTATGAAGTTCAGCATCTCAAGTTCTCTCCTTGATCATTCTCTCTCTCTCAAGAAGACTGCATGTGAGCATTGAGTTATGTCTGAACTCAGTTGTGACTCATTGACTCCAAGGTTTAAAGAGATAAAAGTGACTTTAGAAAATGTACATCATTTAAATAGCAAGAAATGTGACTCCAGGTTCTTATCTTTCTGTGTCAATCTGCTCCTCCCTTCCTAATGATAAGTTATCTGAAAGTACTGCTTATGTTGTACTGCTGAATTCCACTGCTGCTGCCAAAAAAGGGGCCTCTTATGCCTTCCTGGGGGTCAATTTGACTCTGATAATGGGTCACATGAGATGGGTAAATGCAGTCCAGGGAAGTTGATGAGCTTTAGAGTGCTTTGTTATGTCTCAAATGCTTAACTGTCTTAAGTGAGCTTGACTAATTGAGTGTGAAGCTTTTTTGTTCTGGGAGCCAAATCAAAAAATGAGAAAAAAAATAGAATAGAATAGAAGTAAATAAAAACTTTAAAGCTCTAAAACAAACCAGGAATTTCCTTACATGTGGTTAGTTGAAATTGATTCTACATGTACCTGTGAAACCTGCATATATCTGTTCATGAAGCATCTGCGTACGTCACAGAGTAGGTTGACTGTGTGACTGAGGAGAGAGCTGACCTGTGGTTATAACAGTCCTTAGAGTAATTATGGAGAGGGAAATCATTTGATTCTGATCACTTAGTGGCAGAGAAGATAAGTGTCAGTAGAACCTGAAAGACAGAGCTAGTTGTTGCCAGAAGGAATTAATAATACAACGAGGAGCTAAAGGCTTCTCTCTTAGTTTTAAGCCTGCTAACTATTACCTTCCTTGCTCCTTTCTTCTCTCCTCTATGTTTGCACTTTAAATAACAGGTCATTTAATGTAAAGTATGATAGGTGCCTCGTATGACCATTATCAAAGAGTTTTCTAATTTGGATTCTCTTAGTGATCTTTCTTTTTGGAGATATCAATGTTACAAAAAATTAATATCACATTTTAAATATGAATCTAGGATATCCCTTAACATTTTTGAGGATCATGGCTGGAGGACAAATAAAGTCCCACTTACCAGATGTCTAAATACTTAAAAGCTATAACTCAAGCTAGAAATGCTAAATTAAGTATGTTCTATCCTTCCTAAAGATTGGAAGGCCAGGTGTGAAATAAGAATTCTCAGATCCTTGGAATTCTGAATAGGAATGTCAGGGTGGGGCAATGCCAGCCTTTAGCCAGCAGCCCATCTCACTTCTCTCTCTACCCCCTAGAGGCCACTTGCATTTCTATGCTGCAAGTGGACTCAAACACGAGTGGGAACCCCTCATTCTGTATATTCAAGTTCTATACATATCTCTGCAAACAGCTGCCCCTTGTCTGCATCTTGGGACTAGGGTAAGCAACTTGGTGTCCTGATCCTCTCTCAAGAGGATGGACCTGGGAAGCAGCCTGAACAGGCTCAGGGTGTTTGGGAAGATATTCCTGTTGCAAATTACCTGGAATGTAGTTTAGAAGGGGGATCCCTTTGTCCTGTGGCTGCCTTGCTCAGTGTGGATGGGTATGGTAAGAAAAGGCAAAGGGGACTCCTCATCAGTATGGGGTCTGAGAAGAGAGGCCCCTTTTGCTTGGATCTAAGGACAGGAATGAGTGAATATATCAAAAACTTGGTGAAGAGTGAAATCAGCTGAAGCATGAAATAGTTTAGTAATTTCTTAAAACTTGACTCCTTTACAGACAACTAGTACTGGAGATGAAAACATTGAGGAACCAAACTTCTCATCATAATTAGCCATTAAAAGTTTTACTGGGAACAATCTAAGAAGAGCTGGGTAGGAATTTCTGATATTTTACATAAGGTGCATCTAAATAATAGATTTTGATAAACCATTATAGGACTAAACCAGTCTCCTATTTTGAGATAAAACTGTGAACATCCTTCCTAGCTGCTCTTCATCTTATATTTAAAAGTCTGTTTTATAATATAGGAGTGAGTATGTGTGAACATAGACTTACTAATAAATTCTCACTGTAAAATATAAATGTATTTCTATCAGCATTATCCTTGTTTATTTTCTTTTCAGTTTTTTATATGGTGTCAGTTTTTTGAATCACATGCATAGGAAAACAGGATTGGTAAAGAGGGAAAATAAACTCTCCCAAGAATCAATTATATCCTAATTTCAGAGGAATCCCAATGTATTATTTTTGAAGATCAAGTTCATTCATGGTAAATTGCTTTGTAGAGTAGGTTCACCAAGACAATTGATATTTTTTTCATGACTTTCCTTGTTTCTAGTAACAGATCTTATTTTTGAAGCACGTATGGTTTAATGTTTTTGACATATAGTTTTCTTCCTCTTCATGACATTTTACTTCCTTCATTTCCCTAAAAAGCTTTAAAAATGTTAGCTACTTAAACAGTATTATGCATAAGTTGTGGTTCCTGATACTGGGAATATAGAGCACTGGGAATATAGGACTACTCTGTGCTCTATAAGACTGCTCTTAGGTAAGGGTCAACATAGAAAACTCTGCTTATTTGTATATTTGACATTTATTGAACATTTACTAGATGCACAAAATTTCCATAAGCAATGGATGCATAGAAATGCAAACAGAGAAAACAGTCTCTGAATAAAAACCTATATCAGTAGTTCTCGAAGTATGGGCCCTAGACAAGCAGCATCGGCATCACCTGGGAACTTGTTAGAAATGCAAATTATTGGGTCCCAACCCAGTCCTACTAAAATCAGAATCTCTAGGTGCGGGGTACAAATTTATTTTAACTATCCCTCCAGGTGTGTCTGATGCATGCCAGAGTTTAAGAATCACTGCTCTATGTATTATTGAAAGTTGTTAAATTAGAAAACTATATTTATAGTCTAATCAACGTACATTTATTTAGCACCTTTTACATGCCAAGGCCTCTGGAGATACAAAAGAAATGGTCCCTGCCCTCAAAGAGGTCATAGTCTATTTGGGCACACATACGTACCATGTAGCAAACTTTGTGTTAGCCTTTCAGTGGCGTGTATGAGAAAGGAGAGAATATAAATATATATATATATATATATATATATATATATATATATATATATCAGTATGAGTGAATATTATTGCATTTCAAAGAATGATAAAAATGTTTTTGAGAGAAAATGTTTTAAAATAATTGTGAATAATAGACTCACAATTCTAATATTGTTATTTTTACTTTTAGAATAAAATGTGTTTGAATTTTTTATTTTTGAAAAGTACCCTTTTCACTGAATGAAACTTTTTTGCTCATTGTTTTTCAAGATTGTTAAGAAAGTTTACAGCTGACCAAAAATGAATTATGCTTTAATGAGATAATCAATAATATTTCTTTTTTAATAGTTGAAAGAAGAAGAAGGTATAATATTAATTACCGAATCAAGGAGCTTGGCACTCTTATTCCAAAGTCTAATGATCCGTGAGTTCACCAATCATTTATTAATAATGTTATGGTTTCAATCCCCCCCCCAAAATGGGTGGGAGGGAGAGGGGGAGGGGAGAACCAAAGACTAGGAAACTAAGCAGCTGTGGTAAAGATTAGGCTACTGCTGGTCTCATTTTTTAATATCTATTCAAGGCTGATAGTTATTAAGCATCAACGTTGTTACTAACACTTGTCCTATTGAGCTATAGGAAATAAGTAAATTATTTCTTCTCAGTATTTAGTGGATTTTTCTGTATGACACCGATATTTGCAAATTTAGCGGTAGTACCAAATGCTTTCATGATACTGACTGGCATCCTCAATTTATGATTATAGCACTCCTTCCAATTTAAGATTTATGTGTACGTGAAAATTGGGATGTTGAATTTTCAGAGGTTCCAAAATTCTGGCGATATGCAAGCAGAAAAAATAGAATTGTAAAAACAGGCTGATTGACGCCAGTCAATAATCGCTTATTGCAATTAAATTTTCAGCTAGGTTATGGTGTCATACAGTCACAAAGTCAGTTAAACAAGATGTTTGAGGTTGTAAATTTCAAGAAATAGTTGATAAAACAAAATATCAATTTAGCATGTTAAGTGTTTCTCTAAAAACATGAAAACATTGTAGCATTAATAATGACTAGAAAAAAATGTTTTGTTCAGACTGAGAACTGGACTCTCCAGATACTGGCAAAAATCCATTATTCAGAAATGATGATGTTTGATAAAGTGATATTTGTGAAATTTGAAAGTATTCTTTCCCTAAATGTAAATGTGTTAATTCACTTGGACAATTCATCCATTTATAATAGAAGGGAATGCCATATTTATTCTTATGGGCATAGTAGATAGTGAAGGCATCTCCAGTAGAATGGCAGAAAGAGCACTGGACAGAAAGTAGGAAGAGCTCAATCTTGGTGTAGGTCCTACCAATAAGTTTTCAAACCTTTTGAAGTCTCTAAGCATGCAACTCTTTCTGTTAGCAGAAGGGAACATCCATTTTCCAGATAAGACTTTTTTTTAACACTTAAAATATAAATGCACATTTATTCACCAAACATTTGATTTAAGACCAAGACCTTTTAGTTTGAATGTGTTTCAATTTTTCTTTCTTACATAAACTACACAAAAATGTATAGTCTATTTCAATTTCTTAAAGATAAAACAAAAACCTAAGGGCCAACCACCTAAGTATAGATGGATTTTTAAAAAATGTTTGCACTCTAATTTCTTACAACATATTTTTTAGCAACCTATCTCTACTGACATTTTACTTGAGTTTTTCCAAAGCTTTTAATATACTTTTCCTAAGAACAATAACTATTTTTATAAATGCATTTTCTTCTTTTGCATTCGTATTTCATTAGTTAACATACATATAATTTAATTATACTATCACAATAATAAGTACAATGGTCATTCATTTAACAGCCTGTCACTAAGTACATGTCACCACAAGGATAACAGAAGTACCTGGGTGTCTCAGAAGGTAGCCTAGGGTCTACTTTGTTCTGTCAACAGTCAGTGAGTATTACAAAGGGAATGGAGAACATTAATTAATCCTGAAAGTGATTAGATAAGGTCAGTTAAGAGAGCTTCCCTTGTAACCAGTAGAGCTAACCCACAGTGCCAGGCCCAGGTTATATGCAGAAAACAGACGAGACTATAAAATTGGACTCTGAAGCCTGACTGAACATCTTTAGATGTCACCAAACCTGTAAAGCACCAATTATATGGCTAGGTTTTTATAAAAATAAAATCAAGTAATATGTATGAGAATATTATAAAGCTTGTATGAGGGATAATTATTACTCTACATTTTCATAGGAGCTTTGGTTGTAAAATGGCTCCTTTCTGGTTCTAATTCATTGTCCAGAACAGGGGATGGAAAACTTTTCCTCTAAAGGGCCAGATAGTAATTATTTCAAGCTTTGTGAGCATAAAATCTCTCACAATTATTCAACTCTACCATTGTAGCATGAAAGCAGACATAGACAATATGTATATGAAAGAGCATGACTGCATCCAATGAAACTTTATTGACAAAAACAGGATGCTGGCTATAGTTTGTCTACCCCGATCTAGAACATGGAAAATCAATTTATCACAGAATCACATCTGAAAGGGACCATAATTGGGAAAGCTTCATTTTAAGTATTCTTAAGGGACTTTCTCTTCTTTGTGGATTTCAGAAAGGGGAATTATTAATTGTTTTAATTCTATTATATTATATGTAGGCACTGAAAATATCAGAGTATTACATATTACACGTTAGAAGGATAGTAATACCTCATGAAAACTTCGTTGCTGTTATATGTACAAAGAGTGCAATGGGTCACAATAGAAAACACATTTCTTATGGCAGATGCATTTGATAAAGTGGGAAAGCCACAGATTTGCAGATACAGCACTGAACTGAGAGAGGAGACCTAGGACTCATCTTCTAAACACCGCATGCTCTTGGGCAAGTAGCAGGAACTCTGAAGCTTTGGTTATAAAAAGGCTCTGAGG
Source organism: Mesoplodon mirus (assembly GCF_964341445.2). NCBI lineage: Eukaryota > Metazoa > Chordata > Mammalia > Artiodactyla > Ziphiidae > Mesoplodon > Mesoplodon mirus. The sequence continues at coordinate 81,830,203 of NC_138985.1, read as the reverse complement.
ACCTTTCCAGCTCATGGCTAGAATAAACTTACGGTTTGGCTTAGCAAATGAAAGCTAATACCTGAAAGCATTTTGAATTCTATGAAGTTGCCATTTTTGCGTATGAAAAACATTCAGAAATTTGTACTTCTTTCTTCTTTGCTGGGTCAAAAGAGTATGGTCAGAAGGGAAAAAGTATAGTCGAGCTATCGTTGAGGTATATATGTTGAGAAAATGAAATGAAAAGCACACAGTCTCTTAACCGTCAGTGAAAAATAAAACCAAACAAAACTAGCAAATACAAAAAGTGAAGCATTTCTACAGATGTGTGGTAGTGATTTACTTCATATGTGCTTTTAATTAATCATATTTACAAAAAATCATATTTGTAGATATAAAAATGCCAACAGAGCATGAATTATTCTAGTTGTGCTATCAAATTATTCTTTCCTTTCTACTTTTTTATATATATAATTAAGGTATTTTTGTATTGATTTTTTTATCTTCTACAGTCAGAACTTTCTCCGGCTTTTGTGTAAGAATGGCAGTTGAGGTAGTAAATGAGACCTAACAAGACTTTCTAAATCAGAAGTTATAAAATGTTGATCAAAGCAAGAAGAATCAGACCTGTCATGGTGTTTTCTTTCTTTTTTATTTTTTTAATGCTTCTAAGTGAATGTGCACTCCTAAGATGACAACAGATTGTACATTTTCCATAGTTTTGCCTGGCAGCATTCTTACTCCAACCTACATATTTCTGTTACCTGCTTTAGCCCTATATACATTCAAGCTTTTAACTTTCTCAAAGATATAAGTTCTTCAAAGAAAATTATTTTGTAGAAAATGAAAAGCCAGTATCAACATTCACTCCTTAGGTATGTCCTTGTATGTGTTAGTGTTTATAGTATAATGTCATATATAATGTTTTTTAAGGCCTAACTGCATGAAATTATCTTGGGAGAGAGGTAAACATCTCTTTAATATACTTGGAAAACTTGAAATATTTTCAGAAGAAACCTCATATATTAAAATGGCTTTAAATAGAGTAAACTTTTAAACATTTAGTGAAATGACGTCAAGTAGATATTGTAGCAAAACCCATTGTGTGTTTTCTATCACAACTTTTTTTTTAACATCTTTATTGGAGTATAATTGCTCTACAATGGTGTGTTAGTTTCTGTTTTATAACAAAGTGAATCAGCCATACATATATATATATATATATCCCCATATCTCCTTCCTCTTGCGTCGCCCTCCCACCCTCCCTATCCCACCCCTCTAGGTGGTCACAAAGCACTGAGCTGATCTCCCTGTGCTATGTGGCTGCTTCCCACTAGCTATCAGTTTTACATTTGGTAGTGTATATATGTCCATGCCACTCTCTCACTTCGTCCCGGCTTACCCTTCCCCCTCCCCGTGTCCTCAAGTCCATTCTCTATGTCTGCATCTTTATTCCTGTCCTGCCCGAGGTTCTTCAGAACAATTTTTTTTTTTTTTTAGATTCCATATATATGTGTTAGCATACGGTATTTGTTTTTCTTTTTCTGACTGACTTCATTCTGTATGAGAAAACCATATTTCAAGAAGAGTCATGTACCACAATGTTCATTGCAGCTCTATTTACAATAGCCAGGACATGGAAGCAGCAACCTAAGTGTCCATCGACAGATGAATGGATAAAGAAGATGTGGCACATATATACAATGGAATATTACTCAACCATAAAAAGAAATGAAATTGAGTCATTTGTAATGAAGTGGATGGATCTACCACAACTTTGAAGGTTTATTCTAGACCTAAATAAACAGTACCTTAAACTTCAAAGTTGACTAGGGTTATTGTTTTCATCCTATTCCTTCTGTCCTTCAAGTTTTTCTTCCCATGAGAAGAAATAAAACAAAATTAGGGCCTTTAGACTCCTGTTGCTGCTTAGAGTTTTAACTCAGGAGTTCACTACACTTTTCAGTGACAGATAACTTCTTGGTTTAATGACAAAAGTAGCCTCTTTTCCCCCTACCCTTCCCACCACTAGATAATTCACTGTGCTTGGAAAGATATCAACAGCTGTATGGCCCCAGAGAACTGACAAAGCATTTTCAAGCTTGAGACAGACCTGGCAATGGTTTGGTGCTTTTCAGTAGAAGATGGCTTATTTCAGCATTCTCACCTAATAAGCATTTTCACCTGTGGTAGAATAATGTATCTTCCTTTAATTTGTTACAGCTAATGGAATTGTCATCTAACCTGAACTTCCAGTGAGGCACATGCCAGTCAGGTTTTTCATAAACTACATTTTCCCACTTCTGAACACTTAATACATACATATTAAGTTCCATGAATTTCATGTAGATCACGTAAACCAAAAATACATGCAGTGTAGTGTCTTTTCCCTACAAGTTTACTTTCTGTTGTATTAAAAGAAATCTCATGATTCTAAATGGAAAATTCATCCAGATTTTTCAAGAGCTCTGATTAACTTTTAGCAATCAGTTTGGCCCTATTCTCCATACATATTATGAATTGTCAGACAGTATTAAATTTATTGATGTATGTTTTTAGATATTAAACTCAGTAGCCTGTTCTGTAATTCCAAATTTACCATCTCTCCTGTCTAAAAATAAGTTTTAATAAAATATTTTTTCTATGCTACAGTCTGAAGATTATTGGCAATGTTCAACTGTATTTACTTATTGTACACTTACTTAAAAATAGATATCCAGCTTTAAAAAAAATGTTGATGCTTTTTGTGCAGAAAAATTTGCCTAATGATTCCAGAAAGTTTTGCTCTATTGCATAAAGTGATGTTGCCAAACTCCGATTTGTTTCACAATTACTCAGGATCACCATTCAGGAGGGACTTTATTTTTCTTTTCCTAGAAGCGTAAAAGCAACCTTATAGAAAGTAGGTTAAAAGATTGATACATTTGAAATGATCTTAAAAAATTTAGGCTTAAGTCCTCAGTAATGTACATTTCCTCGTTCATTAATGCAGAAATACCGCACATAGATTTTAATCTTGGAGTTAATAATAAAAGCAATTTTCACTAAAAATATAAAAACTGTAATGGTAGAATCATGATATTGCATTTAGCTCTCCCACAAAAAGTCACTTTATTACTTTCTTTTGACACTTATTTTCATTCTGGGATTAATTTTACTATATAAGGGCTTCTTAACTATTCTATTAAAATTTCTATTCAGAAGCAATAATATCTAAGAGTGAATAATAGTCATGTAAATCATTATTTCATATTAATGTGAAAGATTTTGTAAGTTCTTATGAATTCTGCTGACATGCACAATTGTGAAAAGGTTATCTCTCCTTTCTACAGTGATATGCGCTGGAACAAAGGAACCATTCTAAAAGCATCAGTGGAGTACATCAAGTGGCTACAAAAAGAACAACAGAGAGCTCGAGAATTAGAACACAGACAGAAGAAATTAGAGCAGGCTAACAGGCGCCTTCTACTCCGGATTCAGGTTTTTATAAGAACGTTGCCATGAACCATGTAGCTTACATATGACTTCTCCATCATCAGTTTTATTCATTGGTCTCATTTATTTTTTTCTCATTAACAATTATTTTTTCTTCCCAAGGATAATTTTATTACCTTTTAGAAGTTCATGAATTAGATTGATTCAATTAGGTTTTGATTAGAAATCTAGGATCAAGTTGGCTTTAAAAATATATAATGAATGACAATAACTAATTGCAAAAATGCAGAAAATAGAACCAATTTTATAAACACACAAATATTATCCCAGTCAAAAAATAATAATAAGCAGAACCTTTGTTTCTCTGGATAATATTGGACATTAAATTCTCCTCTCCCCCTTTTATTTCTATAGTAACATTGCTGTGGATTTCATTGCCTTAAGGCATATTATGCCAGTTTATATTGTCACTCCTCATCTGTTCATGTGACACAAAATCTCAGAATATAGGTTTTCATAAGCCTCAAGGTTTTTTCTTTAATATGTGAGCAAGCTTACTGCCAGGTAAAACACTCCTGTTTCCATGAAATGGACCTATAGAGAGAAATTAATCAGGAAGAATGACTGGAAGATTTCCACTATCTCCAAATAGTTGTACTGTAGCCTGAGCCACTATGGGACCATTATATGTCATGTATTCCTTTAACGAACAATCTGAGTATTTTTTTAAAATCTGAGTATTTTCCTCAGGGTTATTTTTCAGGCATTAGAAATATACCACACTCTGTTATTTGCAAAGAATATTGATAATATGTATTAGTCTTCATTTTGAGTGCTTGTTAATATTTTAAATCTATTTGTGGCTTACTCTATAGAGTTGAGTTTACTTTCAAAGTCATTATTTAATTATTCTTGTTTGAAATTGCAGGAACTAGAAATACAGGCTCGTGCTCATGGTCTGCCAGCTCTGGCTTCACTTGGCACAGTTGATTTAGGTGCTCACATCACGAAACAACAGGCCCATCTTGAGCAGAATTCAGTAGACTATTGCCAACAATTGATTCTGTCTCAGGGGAAAAGCCCTGAGCTCTGTGATCAAGCTATGGCCTTCTCTGATCCTTTGTCACACTTCACAGATTTATCATTTAGTGCGGCTTTGAAAGAGGAACAAAGATTGGATGACATGCTACTGGATGACACAATATCTCCATTTGGAACAGATCCTCTGCTGTCTGCCACTTCCCCTGCAGTTTCCAAAGAGAGCAGTAGGAGAAGTAGCTTTAGCTCAGATGATGGTGATGAGTTATAAGAAATAAACAAGCTCAATTCATCAACTGGGAATCAATTCTATGCTGGTGCTATGCAATGAAGTTCTGTGTTTCATATATTGCTTTGGCTCAATTTTTCTGAAAGGAATATATTGTTCATGAAAAACTGATTGGCTAGAAACAACAGAATTCACAGGAAGAAGAAGCACATTGTCGAAGAATTATTAAGAGCAAAAAAGATTTTTTTCTCTTTGACTACTGAGTCCAAATCTACTTAAATTTTGTTTTCCTGGAAAGAGGCACAACATAAGAAATAGCTCTCTACTGATATTTTAAAAGTAGTGAGTTGGTGGTGTACTATTGGAACTAACAGACTGCAAAGAATAAACCTTCTGAAATATACATTTTCTTAATTCTGTCTCCTTCCTATTCAGCTCTGACAATGTTAATTTTCAAGAATCAAGATCGACAGATCTGGTTGTTCATTGCCTTTTTTCCACTGTCTGGGGAATAGTTGTCTAAAGTTCAAGCCTTATAGGGGAACTAATTAAAAAATAGATTATCTACCACTTATAATTGAAAAGTGAATCTACAATAAACATTAGAATTTTCCACAATAAAATACAGAAAATTTATAAAAACTTAGGATTCTAAAATTAGACTCTAATTCCCTTGGTCAGTTCAATCACATAACTCTAAAAGCATCTTTGCATATTTATGGAGATATGCTCAGTTCAGAAAAAGAACACATTGAATACTGTCCTCAAGAATACTGGCTAGAATTGTTATCGCTTCACACAAGCATACCCACTGCCCCCGCAAACAGGTACACAATGCACGTAATACATGTTCTTTTTTCCCCCTTCATTCTTCTGATTTTCTAATCAGCATCTGAAATTACACTCCAAATCCTTTTTACTTTATCAAGAAGAGACACTGGATAATCAGTTTCAGCAAATAAAATATTGAAAGTTCCCCTACTAGGACAATTTGTTGATTTGTTAAATAAAACTTATCACTGTTTCCAAAATTGGATTTCAATTAATTAGTTGATACAGTTTTGCTCCAAGTTGATGAAATACTGAAAACTGGATTGCTAACTGACAAAATAATTAGTAAAACAGAAAATCTTTCTTATTACATTCAGCTCTGAGCAGAGGATAAAGTTCTATTCCTGTGAGTATTTAGAGTACCCTAAGATCTCTGTTAGCCTTGTTAGCATTTATTATTTATATCTATGGTGCTTCACTCAAATTTTTCTCTCTTGAGCTTCTTCAAAGCATTGGGAATTGACTTACCAAGGATGTTACTCTGTGCTAGACCTGCATGAATGATCATCTGATCAATGAGTATTTATGTAGGGATACTCAAAACTGCAGTAAGTTCTGTGAAAATATAGAATAGATGAGCAAGATATGGTCTTACTCCTCAGGGAGTTAAAAATGACTGCATAAGAAACCACAACAAAAGATAGAAGACATTTAAAATTAAAGCCTACATGGTGCAGCATAAGCTGCAAATACAGGAGGTCAGAAAAACTAAAAATGAAGATTGGAGAATCACAAAAATGTGTGGGAATAGCAGAATTTAGCTTCTTTTAAAAAGCATACATTTGGTGGAGGGGAGGCTATACAGGTGAATAATATCAACCAAATGATAAAAGCGAGAATAAGTTGGGGAAGTGTCTTCATGATACATTCATTAGAAAGATCTGACCACCCTAGAAGACGCCTGTTCAGAGTCCTGAAAAATACTGGCAACAAGTTATGAAAGCCCTTGAAAACCAAGATGAAATGATGTAACAATTTTTTTACTAAGAGGAAGAATCCTAAAAATTAAAATGCTACTGTATATTACTAATGTGATTGACATGTAATCTTTCATGAATATTAACTTTGGGATAAACTTTTGAAAGGGTGCTTCAGGTATTACATGAAAAATACGTCATCACAAAATTTGAGATTTTAATGCTAATGAAAGTGGAAAATATTAAATCTTTATGGTATGTTTCTATTATCTCAGGCTTAGCTTACAGCATTAGCTCAGAGTTTGGAGAATTAAAATAATTTTCATTTTTTGACATGAAAAAACTCTTAATTTATAGGAATAGTTGTCAAAGCCAGATAGATAAATTCATCTGAAGTAGATCACATGAAAGAGAGCCATAAGATACATTTCCTCAAGAATTTTCAAGAGAACATTATATACTTTATGACAAAATTCCACTTTATTATCCGAGTTGATAAGTTAGCATTACAAATCATAGAGAAGGAATATATCTTGAGGTCAATGGAAAACACATCATTCTAGATAGAGGTTAATTTCTGTTCTCATTTTATACATTATTCTAATTTCTTCATATTCTGAGAAAACTTACACTGAGGATTTCTTTACTCTGTCATCATTTTCCATTCTGCTAAAATACTACTACTCAGCCTTGAAAGCCATTTCTCATAATCTTAGCTAGTGAATGGCTTGACACAAGATGGTAGAGTCTGGATGAAGGAGATCTGGAAAGGGTAATAATATTTGCCACTACTTACAGATTATAATAACTATCAGGGGATTGTAAAACAGGTAATGGATTTTTAAAGACAGAGTGAAGAGTAGTGTTGTGTCACAGTCAACTGAAGTAGATTAAAAAATTAATTTTAGTCAGTAGTTCTTAACTTTTTAAGGCCTTGAGAATCTATTGAAAGTTATAGACTTTCTCCCTGGAAAAATACAGAATATATATATATAGCCCAAAATTTGTACGTGTTAAGAGGTGTGAGGGATCTCCTGAATATCTCCTTGGATCCCAGATGAAGAATTCCCACATCAGGTCTGTTACTCAATTGACAGCATTGTAGTTGTGTATCTATCAAGAGCTACGTGTACAGTTAATGTCATATGTAATGATGGAGGAGGGAGCGCTAGTTATCTGAATATCATTATCCCAGTCCCAGAAATGATAAGGTTTCATAGGTAAGTGAAAGTGTACCAAACAGTAAACTATTCACTAAAGAAATTGTTCACTTATAAAGTAGCCCCTTTCTAACATCCCCTGTTATATATATACCTCTGTTATATGCTTATACATTTATGGGTCAGTTTCTCTATGATACATAGATGTTATAACTATCTGACAATAACATTTTAAAGTTACATAGATATATATAACTTTATATATATATAATTTTATATATATATATATATATATATGTAAAAGTAGAAATAATGTAAATTCACAGGCAAATTATTTGAATAAGAATCAAGAATGATCCTCGGGAAAACTGATGCCTACAATATGTTTGCAGAAATGAGACTTACAACAGTAAAAGAGGCATATTGTTTACCGAATCATTTTGTCACAGAAAATATCAGCTACCACTGAACTATTAATACACAATTAACCGAGCCTTGTTCATTCAAATAATTATTACATAATTTCTATAATAATAAAAACTTTGTTAAAAATTAAAACAATTTAAAAATTATTTTTAGTTATCTTTTCAAGATAAGGTCCCATGCAATCTTTTTTCTCTAAAATATTGGCTTCCTTTTCGGGGACTCACACTAAACAACCTTTCCAACTCCCAGTTGTCTTAAAGTAACAAGGGCCTCTACGAGTAGATGTAGCTTTTCATATTTTTTTCTTCTTAGTGTCCTTTCTTATTGAATTTTCCGCATAACTGGAGAATATATATACAGATCATATTTTCTCAGTTTACAGATGTGAAGTCAGTGACTATAGCTTTCTAGATGTGGGTACAAAAGCTCTAAATAATAAATAGCCAGATGAGCTGGGGACATTGAGAAATAGCCTTTCTCCTCCTTTTTTAACTCATTCTTTTCCACTCATATGACTATAAATAAAATATTTAATAGCTCTTACTTTAAAAAAATAGACACAACGAGTTTCTTGATTGGTGTGCTCATTTACCTTCATTGTCAGGGGAGAAGTTAGATTACACAAGGTAAAAAAGAATTTATTTTTTTCTTTGTTTTGATAGATTGAGCCATGCTTGAATTTTCTTATACTTCAAAGTATCATGAAAATATTTTTTGCTGCTCTGGTATCGTTGAATTTTTATATTTAAATAAATGGCATAACTAAATGTTCCAATGTTTTTACAATATCTCTAGGCTGATATTTATCGACCTTATAATATCTAAGATGTAGACGAAAACTGGAATCAATTAATCTTTTGCTATGTTATCAACACTAGATCAACCATCTGGGTTTCTTGAAAATACCTGAAGGATTGAATTTTGCTTCAGTATTGATAATGGCACAGCCTATATCTGCTACATGGAATTACATCCTTTGCCCTTCTGGTGCCCTGCTTGTTGATAAATACAAGATGTCGATTTGAGTTAGTGTAAGTTACATATACAGAGATTTCATTTCATTTACTTAATAAATACTTAACACATTTAGAGTGTTGCTGATCTAATGCATCTTATGACCTTTCTGTAATCATTATTAATTGTATACACCAATATCTTATCATTTGTATGATTTCTAATTTGTAAACAAAGTATTCAAAATGATAAAAATAGTTTTCTTAAAATTTTTCTGTGCTACATTTGTTTTCTGTGAGAGTCATAGAGAATTTTAGTATATAGGAGATCATCAGAAAATAATTATTTTGATTAAAAAAACCTCCCACTGGATTCAATCAGTTTAATGATGAAATACTGCTATCTGCTGCTTTATACATAAAAGGGAACTTTTAATCTTTTTCTTGTAAAGGGATCTGTGTATGTATTTCTACATATCCAAATGATTTCTATTGTGTTTTCTACTGCTGAAATCTTCAGTAATATATCTTTTTTTCTACATTTATCCAACATGCTTCAAGAATAAAGTTATAAAGACTTTTATGTTTCCAATTCTACCTCTCCTATTCCTGCACTACCATTTTATTTCAAAAGTTCTGTATTTTCAACTTTGCTTTTGCCACAGAAATAAATTTTATTTGTACATCGTTTAAAGCTGGTGATTATATATAACAAACAAAATAGAAAATATGCAAAATATGCTGAAAGAATTATATGCAATCAGGAAGTTACATATTATATTATTCTTTACTACATGGCTACTGAAGTTTAAAAGCTAACTAAATTCAAGGATCTCATCTAAAAACACTGCAGTTGCTTATGGCATACAAGGCTACAATTAATTCAGCTATTTAATCTTAATAATAACAACGTAGTTAAAAATCTTTGACTTTAATAGCATTTTATATATATGAATAGCTGAAGTAATATTCCTATAATTTTAATCTAACATTGGTTAGATCAAGAAAACATTGTTTAATAAGACTGTAGAATTTATATAAGTATAATAAGGCTGTAGAATTTATAACTATTGGTATTTTTCATTTTTAATAACAAAGTAATGTCTTATTTTCTAAGAAAATAGAGAGCACTGGTGTTCTCTAACACATAAATGAATGCTTATACACATACTTTTTAAAAATGTACCAAAATTTTCTTTGCATATGTATAAAATGAAAGCATAGAATCATTAAATGCTTTAATATACTTTTTGTTCTGCCTTTGTATATAGATTGCACTGGAAAATATAGAATGTGGGTTAATCATCTGAAAGGATACTTAACAGCCATGAGACTTCACAACTGACAACTGCTTACTTCATAGTCCATGCTGAAAACAGTAATCCAGTATTTCCTTATTAATGAAAGTAATTGTTACATTTTAAAATATAGTCTCCTGCCATCTGCTTCTTAAGCTGTTATGATTTTGATTTATGGAAAATGTTCATCAAAATGTTGCAAAATTGCTAACAGGCATACTTGTAGCAATGAAATCACTAAGAAACTCTGCAAAATCTTTTAATATACTAGATAGTCCCCAGACAATCTAGGGTAAACAGAATACTGTATTTTAATATGTAAAACATTTTAAAGCTGCTAATTGGCATTGACTAGACCTATCCCTTGATAATGAAATTAATAAGAATTTCAGTTAAATGTTAAGACTTTCTAATATTTAATACCATGTTTGTGAATTTTTTTCTACACACCTGCCTCAGAAATAATAAAAAGGATGGCTCTGAGTTGACTATAAAAAGATGCTATTCTGTGTTCAAATATAGGTTCATTGATTTTTTTAAAATGTTATATCAGATAAATTTTTTTCTTAATGCATTATCAATGCCAAAAATACTGATCAATACAATAATTTCTGTGTAGAAAGGAATAACCACTCTAATAAGGTAAAGGTAAGTCAGGATGATTTTCTGACACTATATAGACTGAAAAGAGGATGACTGAATGGGTTCTATACTTGATTGTTTATTGTATGTGTATGTACATATGTGGTGTATTTGGGTACAGATACATGTCTGCCTATATGGGAGCTTATAAAAAAGTCTTCTAATCTCTTGATACTAGGAAAGACTCCACATATATGAATATGCTATTCTTATGTTATTTTTTTTATTGGAACCTACATGTAGGCAACATTTGAAGCTATCCGCAAATCCCTTCTGCTAGAAACACACACACACACACACACATCCCTTACTCTGAGTTGAGTCAAAAAGATGGAAAAAATGAAGAAAGTTGTAACAAGTTTTAATGTTTTTGTTAAAATAAGTGATATTTGCAGCTATAAACCTTTTAAATATATTACAAACATTGATTTTATTGACCACCAAAAGGAATATTGAAACCCACCTAAAAATTGTTATTATTATTATCGCCTGCAGAGTTCTAGCTGTGGGGTGGTTAAGTGGTAAAATACAATAAGGTTTATGGGTTAAGGACTGGATACCCATCATGTTAAATAAATATCAGTTTCATTAGTTGGCAACCATAAGACAAGAGTACAGCATTCTAGATGGTGATGATTTTGATAGGACTGACCACAATGTGGTTAAGTATATAATTCATGTAATAAGAAAAAGGTGCCTGTGGCCTATTGTTCCTGGCATGGATTAAAATTTACATTTTGCTTCTCCTTGTGTCAAAACATCTGGTGCCTGCAAATGCTAACATTTTGTTAAAAAGTTTCACAAGCCAAGAAAAGTAGATTGGAAACATTGCATGTGAATCATTCAAGCATTATAATAGAATAAGAGCTATGTTCAGAAAAAATTAAATTGCTGCGAACAATACCATAGTCAAGATTATAATTTATTTGCTTACACAAGTGAAAGGTGATGCTGTGTGTTTCTGTGGAGAAAAATCGTGTTTGAGTTATATGGTTGTCTCTTCAAAAATACTTATTTCATATAATTACATAGAACAAGTAGGTTTCTAAGTCCTTCAAGACTTTAAAATCACTCTAACTATGTTAGAAGCAGTATGTAGTTGTTTAAAACCCATTGTAATATTCCTAAGGACAGGAAGAGGGGATCCCTGAGACTTTATTCTGACATTAAATTTCTATTTATTCATTGGTAAATATAAAAAGTATTTTTCAGATATAGATGAATTACCTTTTCTTTAAAAAAAATTTTTTATTGAATAGATGAGTCACCTTTTCTACCTAGGTCCTCAAATCAATAAAGATAGTTCTTCCCACTTTCATCCTAGTCTGGCCTTCTGTTCTTTAATCTAAGACCACTTTAAGATTTTCCAACGTTGAGGGTTTTTTTCTCACTACCCTAATCAACGGTTATCATTGTCATGGTCCTTGATGGCTATAGCAGCTAGCTGCTACTTAAAATCTATCTTTGTATTGTTGTTTTTCATAGCCATGCATATATTACCTTCTTCAGTAGATGGATGAGCATTGGAAGCAAAAATTAGCTTTCTCTATATCTCACATTATTTAACACAGTGTCTTGCTTAACATGCTATTTTATTAATAAATGATTAAGTGATTGTTAATTATAGGTGACGGAAGTGTGCAAGTGTAAGATTCTTCAGATAATGAAATGGTGATCACTCAAGGCTGTGACCATTCATTGAAATGAATCTCTTCCAGTCTCTCTTTGTCAGTTCTTTCAATTGCAGTGAGATAAGCATTTGTGTCTTCTTTTGGTTTATCTAAAAGGTGAGGTCAGAAGTGAAAATAATATCTAAATGCTGCAACAATGGATATAGAGAAATCTTCTACTCTAGAATTCATCCTTTAATTCATTCACTGTTTCTTTAATAAGCATCCCCCAAAGAACAGTGGTTGTTGATGAGAGGAATATAAAAGATGATATTTCAGTAAAGTGTAGTATGTGCTATGCTGGCAAGATTAAGTGTGCTAGGGAAGCACAGATCAGGGCATCTGGACCAATCTCAGGGAAACTGAGACCTAAAGGCAATGTGAGGGCTAGCCTGGTTCAAAAGGGGAGGTGAGAAAGAGAAGGGGAAGGGTTCCTTAAATAGAGGCAATCAGTCAGATTACTATGACTAATTCAGGAGGCTCGTGAGTGCTTTTGGTATAGGGAATGTAACTCTTTGGGGTCAGAAAATTTAGACGTTTTTGGAGTAATTAGCCTTAAAATCTTCTCAATTCTTTATCACATAAGACCCAAGTTATTCTGGTACTAGGTCAGAGGACCTTTGTGTCCCTTCTCCTAGGCCCAGAGTAAGAAAGCACTTTGTGTGTGTGTGTGTGTGTGTGTGTGTGTGTGTGAGGAGAAGGTGGAGGAAGAAGTATACTGAGATGGTGAACCGAGACATACTCTTCTCAAATAGCTTCCCAGACAGGGGATCTTTTTCTTATTAGTATTAATCAAGGAGATGGAGACTGCTCATAGTAGACTTGATATTCAAATCTATGAGTATGAGTGAGGTCTCAGAAAAAGGGAAAAGAGAAAAAGGATGGAGGGGCTAAGAGTAAAATAGAGTAAAGAGGAGGAAGAAAGAAGAGGGAAGGCAAAAGAGAAGGGGAAAGGGGGAGTGGAAGACAAGGAGGACAATGATGAAGAAGAGGAGGAGATGAAGATGTATCATTTCAATGAAAAATAGCCTGTTTTCTTTTAAATTACTCATAAAAGGAAAGGAAGAAGGTTGAGTCTTTGAATGACCTTTTGCTTTTCAATTTTTATTCTCCACTCTAGATCTTATTGCTTTCAGCAACTCTTTTGAGTAACACCAATCACTTTAGGTATTTTTCCAGAGAGATCACATTCATTTAGTAGACAAGAAAATGTGAAGGTTTTTAGGGACTTTCAGATCAGATGCGGAGACAGCATGTAATATCTGAGATATCTGTAATAATTTGAGAGCCCCACAGTGTTTGTAGTCAGACAAAGTTGGTTCAAGTCCCTGCACTACAATTTAAGGTCTGTGTGACCTCGATGATTCACTTAATCTCTCTGTGCATCAATGTGTAAATTGGCAACATATTAAGTTGTTAGTGAGGATTAAAAGAGAGAACTTGCATAAAGAATTTAGCACAATCCCCTGCATATGTTTAGTTAGCACCCAGTAAATAATAGCTATGGCAACTATTATCAACTATTTGCTATTTCCTAACAAATTTTTATTTATTTAATTTTTAGGTAAGCTATTTGGTGGCATGCTATTATCATAGTTTCAGTTAACATATTCAGCCATGTCTTTCTGTCTATCTAGCCATCTATCCATCCATCAAAAAACTTGATTATTACAGAAAGAATTTGAAGTGCATAGAATTTTTATAATTTTCAAGGAGCTTCCCTATACAATAGTTCATTTATACATCATAAATATTCAAAATCTCAGCATAAAAATGATGAATGACCGGCCTTAGATCACATAACCCAGATCACAGCTTCTCACTCTAAACTATTTGCACTTTTCACCACAAAAATGGTGTTTGTGCTTTGTTGGACATTATTACAGATACAGAGACATTGTAGTAAATAAGACCAAGATGCTGCCTTCATTTAACTTAGATTTAAATAGGGAATATAGGCAATTAACAAATTAAAAAATAGAAAACAGTAAAATTTAGTAAAAAATATATAATACTCTGAAGTACTATTAGTCCTATGAAGAAAATAAAGGATGATAATATTATAGACTGATGAGAATAGAGATATATGCTTTGAACACATAATCAGGGAGAGTACCATAGGTTAGGTGACATTTGAAGAAAGATCACAAAGCTATGAGTGTACAAGTTGCACAAAGGACCAGGCCAGGTAGAAGAGAGAGCAAATGTGAAAAGAGCTCACTGTGGAAACAACTTGGCCTGCCTGAGGAATAGAAAGGCCAATGTGCTTTATTGTAGAGAAAGAGGAAGAATATATTAGGAAATGTGGGTATAGAGACAGAGTCTTCTAGTTCTGCAGGTATCAACTCCATAGCTTCCTGCTACAGCATAATCTTCCAAATGGATCTCATAATAATAGGACAGTCTGGATTTGCTTGTGGGCTAAAATTATGGCCATATGTGTCTGGTAATATTAAGCTGTTTATTCCCCAATCTTACCATGACTAGATTATTACCTGTTAGGATATAAGCAAGTTATTTATTACAACTCCTCCTTTACAGTACTAATTAAAGTAGTGTGGTTAGCACACTGGTGTCTAGGATATTTCTTGTCAGTCATTTGTAGTGCTGAATGTGTTTCTCTGCCAAATACCTTGCAGATAGAGATGACTCATGAGTATTAGAAGGCATTTACTGCAAATATGTCAAAAGTCTACTCTAAAACATTTGAATGTTGGCAAAAGCATTCAGGGCCTTCTTCAACAGTATGGAAATGACATAGATCATCATTCATTCCAGCCCTTCCCCCTTGGGAAGAAGCTGTGTCACTTTGGCAGAACAGATTCCACCCCGAGTTTCGAGTATGTGTTCTTGCAATAGGGGTTGGTTCAGGTAACTCAGGCCTACAACAATCAGCTCATGGCTTTTCCTTGGCAACGTAATTGGTAGTAAACGGTAGTAAAGTTCAGGAAGTTCAAAACTCATTTAATCACTTCGAAAAGTGATTTGCTTGCTGTCTCTCCATGTTTGTGAACAGAGCAGTATGTGGGACCAGTTAATACTGGTGGCCATCCCATCATATGGAGGAAAGTCAGCCCAAGAAAAAAGCTGATATATGTGGGGACGAAGGAGTTTTGAGAATTCCAGAGAAACATGGCGGGAACACCAACTGACTCCCACCTAAAGCCTACACTATCACATGTCTTTTTAAGTTCTGTGGTTTAAAAAAATTCTTCTTCAATATTTCAGCCAGTTTGGGTGGGAAATTCTGTTACTGGCAAATGAAAACAGTAATAGATACACCAGGACTAAGGGGCCATTGCCTGATCTTCTGACAGACTTGGCCTTGCGTGTGAGACATGATCACTTGCAGAGCAACACACGCAACTCCCATGTGTTGATGTTTAATTTGGGAACAGGGGATTGAGAGATTCTCCATCTGAGCTCTTTGCAAGCATCATAACGTAGTTCTCATACTGAAACCCCCATTTCCGTGTCTTAGGGACATATGTCCAATATGATAAGTCCCTCTAAGCTTGAGATGTGTGCATGAGGAAATTTAGGATGTCAGAGAAACACTTCTTTTTCCTTTTCAAATGCAGCAAAACTTGGTCACAATTCTTTTTTGCATCCACCCCCCTCCTTACTGTTCCTAGATTATTTCTCCTATTGGTGAAAATAATTTATATCATTTAAAAAGTTGTTCTCTTGATATTCACAGAATGCAAGTAATTCTGAACACAAAATGGGCAGGATCACTGTGAAACTGTAGCTTCACCCATTCACTCATTTATCTATTTATCAAACATCTCTTGATTTCCTGCCAGGTGTCCTATGTTTTGCATTCTATCAGTGGTTAACAGTGATAATGTTTCCTTAGTTCCCATCCTTAATGAACTCATTGGTGGAGGAGATAAACCAATATACCCACGATTACACACAGGATCACATAGGAGGACCCAGTAACCCAGACTTACAGGGGTCAGGAGAGGATTCCTGAAGGAAGTGGTTTATTCCCTGAGTGTATGGTGAATGCCACTATTCCAGGTCATGGTAAGCAGATTTCTTATAATTTTTAGTAAATTATTTCTTTCATTTTTTAAAGTAAACTAGTATTTATGATTTTTTAAAAGAAAGAGTTAATAGCTAAATAGCCCAAATATATAAAATAATATGAAAATATGGTATATAAAAAGATAAATATGAAATTGTATATAATAATTCAAACTTCTAAAATGTATACAACTGATTTATTAGTAAAAATAAATACAAGAAAATTTAGATATGAACACTCATATTCCCACTATGTAAAAAAAGATTTCTACTGCTATTTTATCTGTTATATGTGTATATGTGTTTGTGCATGTGTGTGAATATGTGATTCAGTGTACATAACATGTATAAGATTTGTTTTTGCAAAAATAAGATCATATTACATTTTACTTTTTTCACTTGTTGTGTTAGGGATATCTTTTTTGTCATGGAATAATCTACATTGTTATAATGGCTTCATAAATGTGTCTCCTAGTATACATGTAGAACTTTTCCTCTAGGGCACATACCTAGACAATTAATAGCTGGAATATGGGGTAATATCCTTCAAAGTAGGAGTATTATTTTGTATCCCTAGTTGAAGCATTTGATCATTCTCTATGGCCACAACTCAGCAATGCTTAGTTTTGTCTTCTGTTTTACTTTTATCAACTTAATGGGATAAAATGTTACTGTTTTGCCTTATTTTACATTTCACTGACTAGGACTAAATTTTTAAAATATTTTTGGCCATTTGGGTTTCTTTTGTGAGTATTCTCTTTCTATCCTTTGCCTCCTTTGGCTGTTTTATTGTTTTTTGTCTGAAACTATTTTTAATTGATTATAAGGATTTTAAATATATTCTGGGTGGCAATTCTTTGTTGGTTGTACCTTTGTAGGTATGTTTTGCTAGTCTGTGGCTTTTTTTTTTTTTAAACTTTGTTGGTGATATGTCTTTTTTTTTTCGGTACGCGGGCCTCTCACCGTTGTGGCCTCTCCCATTGCGGAGCACAGGCTCCGGACGCGCAGGCTCAGTGACCATGGCTCACGGGTCCAGCCGCTCCACGGCATGTGGGATCTTCCCGGACCAGGGCACGAACCCATGTTCCCTGCATCAGCAGGCGTACTCTCAACCACTGCGCCACCAGGGAAGCCCCGGTGATATGTCTTTTTAAGAAGAAATTTTAATCTCCAATGGAGTCAAATTTTTCAATCATTCTTTCTGAGATGTATTTCTTATATCTTATTTAGGAAATTTTTTGCACTCTTGTTGATTGAAGATATTCCATATAATACCTTTTGATAGTTTAAAATTTTTATTTTACACATATGAATCAAAATCTTCTGGAGTTTATTCTTGTATATATTGTAAGGCAGCAATCAAATTTTCTTTTATTCCAACTTATTTCAATATCATTTGTTCAGTAATCTCTCCTTTCTAAAATGATTGTATTGTACTATGTCATGGTATATACTTGGGCAATTTTCTGTGTTCTCTTATCCTTTTTGTTTTTCTGTTAAATATAATTTTGCCAGTATCACACTGCTTTTCTGCTGCAGTTTTATAATAAGCCTTAACAATAGGAGAATAGGTTCCTAGTTCTTTCCTTCAAAACTGTCTTTTTGTCTTCATGTGAGTATGAAAAATAGTTGTCTATTTTTGCAAATCATGTACATATTTTTATTAAAATTACATTTAATTTAAAGATTAACTGAGAGAAATTTACACCTTTAATGTGTCAAGCCTTTCCCTCTATGACAAGTTTCATGTAGCTAACAGTATTTTGTAATTTTTTTCTAAGATCTTCCACATTTTTTATTAGGTTTATACCTCTATTTTAAAAGTTTTTCTTCCATCAAGATGCAAATTTTTTTACATTAAAATTTTTCTATGCTTACATTTGGGGTAGAGGAAAGCTATAGATTTTTGTCTTTCTAGGAACTTGTCCATTTCATCTGAGTTTTCTAATTTGTTAGCACACAGTTATTCACAGTATTTCTTTATAATCAATTTTATTTTTGTAAGATTAGTAGTGAACTCTCTTTTATTCCTGATTTTAGTAATTTGGGTCTTTTACTCAAATTTCCTTTTTTTCTTGGTCAGTCTAAGCCAGTGATCCTTGTATGTTGACATTTAATCAAAAGAATCATGCTGGGTTTTTGTTGTTGTTGTTAGTTATAATAATACATTTGTAGATGCTCTTGAATTTTCTATGTTGACAGTCTCTGAAATTTTTTTTCTTCCTTTGTAATGCTTATATCTTTTAGGTCTTTTATAAGTATCAGTTTATTGACTTATATCAACAGTAGAGTGTTAAATTAACAAAGATTCGGGCTTCTTGACTTTAGCAGTGTCAATAAAAATCACCCTTTCAAGAAAAAAGTATTCAAAATTGGAAAAATGTAAAAGAGAATACTGGATCCTTTTCCAGTGCTTGTAATTTTGATTGACTTTTTAATTACTAAATGATTTTACAACTCTGAAGGGGTAGATCTGAATCGGCAGAAAATTGATTGTGATGTGAATTATTCTTGTATTAGAGAAAAGCAAATGATCCTTGTCCATAGCAGTGCAAAGGAATTTTGTCTGGTAGTCATGCAATTGATTTTAATACAAGTTTATTTTATGTTTATATGAAGGTTATGTTTTAACTTTTTAAAACTATGCTTTGGCAATGAAAACATTTATACATTTTTTTAACAATAAACATGAAACTTGCTGTAAATTTTTAGTAAATTGTTTGTATCGGTCTAGGGAGGTTCAGTCTGTTCATATATGCGGCGGAGGAGGGGTATTTGTCTCTTTTTTTTATTTTAGTTTACCTTAGTTTTTTTCTGTCTTTTTATTTTACGCATATGGATATCCAATTTTCAATTACCATTTGTCGAAAAAATTACTCTTCTTCCATTGAATTGTCTTTGTACCTTTGTTGAAAATCAATTGTCCATGTATTTGTAGGTGTATTTCTGGACTATCTATTCTGTTCTATTGACCTCTTTGACTAATTTATGTCAATACCACACTGTCTAGATTACTGTACCTTTATAACTTGTCTTGAAAGCACATAGTGTAGGTTTAAGAACTTTTTTCTTCTTTTTCAAGATCCTTTACTTTTCCATATGAATTTTAGAATCAGCTTGTCAATTTTGCAAATAGACAGCTGAATTTTGGATTGGGATTATTTTGAAACTATAAATCAATTTTGGAAGAAATAGCTTCTTAACAAAATGGAGACTTCTGACCCCTGAATTTTGTAGAGTCCATCAGATTTTCTACATGTTGTCTGTGAATAAAGACAGTTTTACTTATCCTTTCTCAATGTGGATTCGTTTTATTGTTTTTTCTTGCCTGACTCTTTCATTGGCTAAACCCACAGTAGAAATTGAACAATAGTGGTGAGAGCATAACTCCTTATATGTTTCTGATCTTTTGGGTAGAAAATATTCATTGTTTCACCATTAAATATATTTGGTGTATGTGTTTCATCAATGCCCTTTGTCATATTGTGGAAGTTTCCTTCTGTATTAGTTATCTTTTGCTACATAAATAATTACACCAAAATTTAATGGTTTAAAACAATATTTATTATCCCACAGTTTCTGTGGGTCAGGAATCCAGACATAACTTAGCTGTATCCTTTGATTCTGAGCCTCTGCAAGGCTGCAGTCATTTCAATGTTCATCTGGGAAAGAGCCACTTCCTGGCTCACTCACATGGATGTTTGCTCTGAAATGTAGTTGAGTTACTTGGAGAAAAGTTTGATCCTTTTGAGTCTTACTTTATGACTTTTTGGGAGTCTGAAGCAGTGCTCAATCTAGGGCTAAATATTCCCCATTGAGGCAAGACCTTCCTAAGTACTGTATGCAAACCCTATAAAGAAATTTTTTCAATTTGTTTCAGAAAGCAAAGAGTGATATAAAGAAATTAAAGTTCAGACTCAAAGAGTCATCAGTAAATATCTCAGGCTTTTATTTGAGAAAGTTTATGCCCCAGGAGTCAGGATGCCTAAGATGCCTCTTAGTCAGCCCTAAGAGTAATGGATCTGCCTTTGGAGTAATAGCAAAGCTGAATCATACTCATTTTAACAAAGCCTAAAAACAAGTCTTGATAGCTGTAATTCACCTCCAATAATGTAACATTTTGCCAAAAGAAAAATTTACACTCTACAGAGGAAAATAACATAATCCAGAGTTTTTCTACTATAACTTTTACAACTTTTGGAATATAATTTGCTATCACTAGACCTGTGAAGAAGGAAAATGTTACTGATAAACAAGAATTTTTTTTTAAGTCAATAGGAGCAAATCCAGGGATGATCCTGATATTGGATTTAGCAGAAGATGACTTCAAAAATAACTTTTCAAATATTTTTACTTCTGCAAAAAATTTTATTTTGGATTTAGAAACTAATTAAAAAATCTTTGTTTCTCTTTCTACTTCTGTGATAACAATTCTAACATTCTCATAGGTAAATGAATGGCCTTGTAAAAGTAGGAATGAGATCAGTGTAAGAAAATAAAAAGGAGAAACATCATAAATAAAGTTTAATAATGCATTATCCTTGTTGAAATTGCAAATTAAAAAATAAATAAAATACAATGTTATGCCTATCAAACTGAGAAAGATGAAAATAATTATTGGGCCTCCATGGTGGCGCAGTGGTTGAGAGTCCGCCTGCCGATGCAGGGGATATGGGTTCGTGCCCCGGTCCGGGAGGATCCCATATGCCGCGGAGTGGCTGGGCCCGTGGGCCATGGCTGCTGAGCCTGCGCGTCCGGAGCCTGTGCTCCGCAGCGGGGGAGGCCACAACGGCGAGAGGCCCGCGTACCGCAAAAAAAAAAAGAAAATAATTATTAAGATGACACTCTATTACTACTTGAAGGGTTTAAATTGTATATACTCAGCAACATGGTATTATATATCGGAAACCTTAAAGTCTTTAACATTTTTGACACTAATTTCATTTCTCAAAATATATCACAAGAAGAAAATGTTAATTGCAGGCAATGATTTATATGTAAGTTTGTTTATTCTAACCTTATTAACAATAGCAAAATGTGAGGAGCACATAAATTTCCTATAAAGTTGAATGATTAATTAATTGTTCATCCTTATTAAGAAAAAGTAAGATCTGTCATTTAAAATATTCATTTAATTATTTAAAATAAATAATATAAATGAATATGACATACATATATACACATGCATATATGTATATAATCATATGTATACAGTACATTCTTAATTATTTAAATAAAATTATATACATGAAACAACTAGAAAAATGTATAGCAACATTAATATTGATCACTTTTAGCTGCAAGACTATAATTCAAAGTTATTATTTTCTTTTATACATGCTTCTGTACCTCCTTCCAATAGTGATAGGATAGAGTGTCTTATCCTCTCTTTCACACACTCAGAAATTCCCACTTTCTTGCCCTTGTGCCCTAAGCTCCTCCAGAATGGGCATCCCTCTTATCTCTGCATACTAGTTAATCTTCATGAATCAGTTCAAATTTTGTCTCCTCCAAGAAGCTTTCCATAGGACTTCTGGCTGGAAGTCATTTTTACCATGTCTAAACTGTCATAGCACATTACCTCTACCTTCTTTATGGCGTTTTCACTTCCCACCTTGGATTATAACTATTTATGTATATCTTATGATTCAATGTATAATAGAATTTAAGTTCATTGAGAAAAAGGATCTTTTAAAACTTTTTTTGTGTATTACATAGCATCTAGCTTAGTGCATAGCATGTGTGTTTAAAAAATCTGTTGAATGAATAAATTTATGAAACTATAGATAATAATTAAAATCAATAATTCAATAATCCAGAATTTACTTTGTAAAAATTTGTGTTCATATTTCAGAATATTGGCTATTTAAGCTCTTTCTTAGACAACAATTTACTCTCTTAATGACAAACATATATATGATGATTTTCACTTATTAGTTATTGATGTGGGTATTCTATATAAATTAAAGTACTAAATCTTCTATATGAAGAAATTTAGGCATGGAGAAGTTAAGTAACTTGATCAAAGTCACACAGCTAGTAAGAATTGTAACCCAGGTAGTCTTATTTTTGAAATCTTGCTCTTAGACATATTACAGTGTTATAAGTTTTTCTTGCATCTTCTGAAATGTTGTATGCCTCTGCAAATCAGTGGCTATGAAAAATTTTTCTTCTGAGTGGAACTAAGCTTTGAGGATGAATTACATATATATACATATTTATATTTATTTATATTTATATGTGTGTGTATATATGAGGGTATGTATAAATACATATTTTTTTTCATGATGAATGGAATTCAATGCCCAAACAATTCAGATTAAGTGCTAACACTGGCTTGCCACAATATCAACTGCCCATTCGATTTGCCTTCATGTTTAATCTTTGGATTAATTAACTCTAGAGTTATTACCAGAAAGTGTCTTGAAAATGCTCTCCATATAGTAATCGATGCCTTTGCAAATAAATGCAGATAGTTTATTAGACAGTTAATTATTATCCTTCTCCTGCAGGCATAAAACTAGAACAAATTTGTTTCTGTGGAAAGGGAAATATGGCAGCAACACACAAAAATGATATGACATGGCTCTGACAGGTGACAATCCAGAAGAATAGTTCTGGAGTGCCCTATCTGATTCTTGGGAAACTAAAGGTAAGCTTGGGGTTGATGGACATTGCTGTTTAACGCCTGAGAGAGAAAAGTAGTAGATGCTCAAGTCTTAACTTATTTTAGAATATTC
This sequence comes from Mesoplodon mirus, assembly GCF_964341445.2. NCBI lineage: Eukaryota > Metazoa > Chordata > Mammalia > Artiodactyla > Ziphiidae > Mesoplodon > Mesoplodon mirus. The sequence goes on along the minus strand of NC_138985.1, from coordinate 81,806,853 downwards.
CTGGGAGATTGACTTCATTTGGGGTAATTAATCTGAAGAGCCAACCTAGAATATTCTGAAATTACTTGTGATATCCCGCTATATGTTATCTTAGTTTCTTTGAGAAAAAAATTAAAATAACAGATGGAAGAATTGTTTGGCTACAGTCCAGGCCATCTGGCTTAGTCGCATACACACATCCACTAGGACAGTTTACTCAAAACAGAAAAATATAACTAAACGAGCTAGAAGACTGGAATTCCTCTTCATCATCAAAGGTATGCCCAGAATAGTTGAAGAACTACCATTGTCATTTTATCTTCCCAGAAAAGAAACTTGGAAATACATTATTTCAGAGTTTCAGAATGGCTATATGTCAACAAAAACCAGTCCGTTCAGTGGAAAATTAATTCCATCATAATTGTAATTTTCTTATAGAGAGCACTAACAGGGTGGTTGATATTTTACACTCTTCAACTAGTTTTTAGAACATCATACTATCATAGTCACAGTGGTGTTATGTCTTTTTGTGTACTAAGAAAACTTATTAAATTTGCTGGTAACACATATGCAGATAGTCTTTTGTACTTCTAGCAATTACGTTATGTATGACTGGTCAGAATATGTTCTAACTATTATGGTTTACTCTCAGAGCACACAAATACTTTCTCCAGAATGACAGATATTCTACAACCCTGGATTTCTTATTTTATCCAAAAACACATCTTCTTGCATAAAAGAAGCCTGTAAATACCAAGAAAAAGGACATGCCCATATATGTGTTTTGTAAAAATTTATCCCCAATTACAAATAATAATAACTGCATGTGGTACATAATTCTAATGATATAATCCAGTCTTAGTGTTTTACTGCCATTCATAAACTGCTTCAGCAGAACTCCCTGTGATTTACAGCATCAATAGAACCCTTTAAATTACATCCTATATTATGTTGTAGGGCATGTATTGCCCTATGGTCTCACATGCAATGTCAGAGACAGAGGGAACAGGAAATGAAGAATTGTGATTTCACTGTAAATCAAAAGCTAAATGTTGTTTATGAGCACTGGGGTTTTAGCTCATGGTATCATTTCACTTTTTTTTTTTCCTTATAACAGCTAACCTGATGGGACAAACTTAATCCAATCAATAATTATTTACCCTTTAACATCTTTGGTATCAATAAGCAAAAGGCAAGTACTAAACATATAATTATTTCCCTAAAATTAGTCTGTTATTTTAAAAATTGGCTGGATTTTTACTGTAAGAATGAAAGAAATATTGAAAGATGTGTATACTTAATCCAAATGTCATGTATATATCGTGGGCACTCTATAAACATTTGTTGACTTTTCCCTTAGTTTTAAAAATAAAATTTCCAAATTAAACCAATTTATTAATTTGTATTTAACTGAGAATATAAAACAATGAAGGTTGCACTTGAGAAGCCATCTATAGTCACCAATGAATTTGTTATTTTATAATTTTGATTAAATGTTTTAATAACATTTAATAACATTTTCGACGTCACAGACACCCAAACACAAAAGTTGGATTCAGAGGAGACACTCAATTTGTTTCATGGCCAAGTATTTGAAGTGTTCACATCAACTTCAGTGATTTATTTTAAGACGTAAGAAGACAACTACGATTTTTCAAAGCATTTTAGGACAGCTTGACCTTGATTTTTCACAGAATAAATGTGTCATTTGACTTCAGATTTCCTCACAAAGTCTGAGCCTAGTAATAAGTAGTTATAAATGAGGGCAATAATAATTTGTGATTCAAATGCAAGCATCTCATCTGAGCAAAACCATTGGTCTTGTAACCATTACTTAGCTCTGGTGAACACATAGGGAGATATGCTGCTTCCTAATGAATATTATCTTCTCTCTTCCAGTTGTGATTTGATGTCTTCAAATCCTGTGCATACCATAAGCAGCAACTCTGTGAAATTTCCATGAACAAAAGATATGTATACAGATAGAAAGAGTGGTTTAAAAAAATAGATCCTCAAGCCCATTTGGATTCAGTTAGTCTCTAAAGAGGCTGGTTAAGAAATCAAAGAAGTAGATGGGGTTCTTTCTATATTCTATGAGTCTAATATTTACCCGCAGGCATATATGAAATAATTCTTAAATAACTGTGGCTACTTAAAATTTACAGAATTGAACCTATGCAAGGAGTGGTTGATCTTAAACTGACACAAACCAGATAGTCTCTTAATGTTACTCTAAGGAATTTTAAACTGACTCTGTTAAAGCTGAGGTTATTTGCCTTGGGGATGCCTAATGGAAGGGTTATTATAACATTGTCCACAAATAGGGGTCTTGAGAGAGTCAGGCCATAGCACTCCATTGACAGCTAATACACTGGGCCATTGCCATGTCACAGAGATCTCCAAGGTCAAAGGTCATATCTCTCCCTTAATATTTAAATAAAGATACTTGACAAGAGCAGAAAACACCTTATTGTCAGTGATGGCTGCTGCTCAACTTATAAGAACCTTTACAAAGTCATGCTAATTCTCGGCCTTCTTAGAATGCATGGTAGCCTTTCATAAATCCATCTTTTCCAGATGTCCTTGGAAAAGACAGTTATAAAACTACAAATGATTTGTAATGCAAAATGGGACTGACACACTTGAAGATTAGGGCTCTGTGTACTAAAATGACTGAGATTATAGCTAACAAAAGGCATAAAATGCATCAATAAATAGCTGCCAAAGTAATTTAAGATTATTTTGAACATCCTAGTAAATGCTAGAACAACAGCAACAAAAAACTTATGCTTATAATTTTACAAGTAGCAGTTTACTTCAAAATAATGGAACAAAATTCCTCTGTGTAGGTCAGCTGGAAGGCAGATAGCAAACCAGTTATGCTTTTTTTTTTCTAGGCAGTATAATTTTTTTCTCTTATGTCATTCTTTTACATGTCAACATATGAACTTGATTTTTTAAATCTTTAAGGAACACTGGACAAGTTGAACTTAATTATATATTCTTTTTTCCTTAACTTTTTAAAAACGAATCAACAAAATGCCTTATCCTATTAACATATCTAAGATGAGTCACAAATTAAAACCTAATGAAAAATAATTTTCATACTTAATGTTTACTGCTGAGATGACTTACATTAACAGGGTAAGTTGGGGCAATCTATTTAAGCAATACACACTAATGGATATTTTCAACTGTCTGATTTCAGGGAGACTGAAAGTCAGGAAATAATTTGAGGCATATAACCTGAGATGCTATAACCTGAGCTTTTGAATAATACTTGAAGAAATGACTAAATACTACTTTTTTCTGTATAATCTTCAAAAACCTACATGATAAGCCTCTTGCCCTGTTGCACTTGCAAATAGCACGTATAAGACCTGCCTCTGAAAGCATCAGGAAAGTGCTAAGAGCTTGGATCCAAAGTGACCTTCTGCTGGAGAGGAAGCTCATGGCTGACCCATTTTCAATGCTTTGGTTCTGTTTGCTTCCTATCCCTTTTTTCTCCGTATGTCCTCTACTTGAATTTAATTCCTTCCATTTTATTCTCTCTTCTCCTCTGCCTAATGACTGTTCAATAAAAATGAGACCAAGCCCATAGCTGTGATTCTGCTAGGTGTGGGGGAAAAAAACAACTTAAAATCCATCGAAACCTTCAAATATTTGTCCTTTATTTGCATGCTGAGAGCTTGAAAGTGAGGCATAAGCCTCTCAATATTAGTAACCTAGAACTAGAATTATAGTAAAGACTTTTTTGTAGAGGAGCTAATACATCTTTGGAAACAGGAAATAGTACATTTCCAAGGAATCTCTAAGTTTTGCTGTGAATAGTTGCATTCATTAGCTCAACTTTACTCAAAGTAGGAAGTTCATTTCTGAAAATTTCTGGAAACCCCATGTGTGCTAAGTTTAGTTAACTGTAAAATATATTTGACCAAAGCATGGAGGAAGGATATTTCCTTTCCTTGCTTATTTTTCCAGTACCATAAAATACGCTATCACATTTACAGTATGTCAGAGTGATGTCATATGCAGAACATAAAAACAGATTGTTTTCAGTATGTGGGTAAAAAAACCCTCAGGACTCACTAGGAGCCCTAAAACCAAGATATTATACTGAGACTGTATTGGACTGTAAGGAGTAGGCTAGGTCCCTATGAAAACCAGGGTGTGACTTACCTATCACATGGTCAACTTATTCTCCTTTCTCACTTAGTCCATCTTATGAAATTATTAAGTTTTGGGGTGAAAAATACAGTGCAGTGTGAGGTCAAGCTACTCATGCAAGAAAACTTGCCATTTCTAGATGTTTTGAGCACCAGGCCTGCAGTATATCTTTCATTCACCCTTAGCTTAACATTTATTTACTCACCAGAGCCAAGGAAACTGACTCTTCTGGGGTTCTTTGAGTGCAATGTTTATTCACTCATTCATTCATTCATTCACAAGCCCCTGCAAAGCTTCCAGGCACCACGGGGATAAAGATGAACAATGCAGTGCCTCCTTCTTTAAAGGCCTAATAATTACCTTGGCATTATACCCTCATCAAGTGACTTGGCCTTCTTCTTCGTTTTGACTCTCATCTTCAATATTAACTGATACATTTTCACTGAAAGAGACAATTGCATTTGTCTTTCTTACCTCACTAAGCTGTGGATTTCTGCTGGGAAAGAACTATGCTTCATCATTTTTATAAACCCAGAGTAAATGGTCAATAAAAATGTATAGAATGAATGAGTGAATGAGTGGATGAATGAATGAATGAACAGGATACATAACAGCACAATTATACTTGCTTTGTGATCTGCAGCTTGCTAGTGTTCAGTCTGAGATGCTCAAACATCCCTATGGCACAGTATTGTCAATAATCTTAAACATTCTTTTATTCCAAACTATGGTTTGGGGAAATTTGAAAGAAAAAGCAGAAGGGGAAGCTCATGATTCAAATATGGGACAGAGGTGCCAACTGCTTATTGTGTAGCTTAGCTATACTTGAGAATAAAATAGACTCAAAATCAGGATGAGATCCCCAGAACTTTCTACGTTTATTCCAATCAAGATATGTCATATTGACATTTAGAACATTTAACACTCTTTAAATGATTCCTCAGTTGATATTTCCTTATGCAGTTTGTATCTCATTTGATCTACTGTTTAATTATCGTGAGTGTCATATGGTCTGATTGTCTTAAATGATTCTCCATAATATTTCTCCCGTATACACAGGATCTCATCATCGCCCTAGCCCCCTGCGTCACCACCCCTCTGGTTGCAACACAGAAGCATTTGGGGTAACATATTCTTTTTTCTCTTTTTAATACAAATTCAGCCTGGCAGGCACAGTGCTATGTATAGACTGGATTGAATCAAAGCACTATTCTCCTACTTTTCCCATGTATAGGAAGTGATACTAACAAGAATCAGATTTTCCTGGACCCGTAACAGAGGAAACAACTTCTGGCACAGTAATTCTTTGAACTGGAACCATGAGGGCAAGTACTAACGTATCCTTCTATTGCATGCAATGTCTTATGCACAAAAGCAGTGTTTTTGACAGTTGAAATCAACTGAATCAGATTTGTGTTACTAAATTTTTTAGGGTATGTGAATATTTTTATTTATTATGAAAGATTCTGTGTTCACAATTCATCTGGTCAGATCAGGAGTTTCATTTTTATTCCATGTAATTTACTTATGGAATGGATTTAAGACAGATGTTTAGGAAGATGTTTTATAAATATTTTCATTTGATCAGAAGAAGAAGACAACTAATAATCCAAAAATATTAATAATCCAACAACACGATCTTGTATTGTTGGATTAGTATTCATTAAGCACCCGCAGGATTTGGAGTAAGAAGCCTAGAGGCTGTGATCTGCCATTGATTAGCTGAGTGACCTGAAGCAACATAATTAACCTCTGAGAAACTCACTTTCCTCATCTGTAAAAATGGAGCTAATTATACCAACCTCAAATGGTTGTTAAGGTTCAAAGGATATCATGGAAGTAAATGTGCTTTTCAAACTGTATGGTTACTAAAATCATGTAATATAATATTATTTTATTTCCATTAGACTGTGAGCTCTTTTAGGGCTAGGATCATGTATTCATCTTCGTAAAAATTTCTACACTTAACAATATTCCTGGCATGTAGCAGGTGCTCAATAAATGCAGAATGAATGCACAAATGAATAAATTCAGGATATTAGAGCTATGAAGATTCCTATGATCCTTGCCCTCAGAAAACTCATAATCTAATAAAGGAGGTGGATATATATACAGCATACTATAACACAATTTAAAATTACACCTGCACAACCTCAGCAGTGTTATGTTAATCAGTATCTGGTAATTTCTCTATTCCTTCTTTTCTGTGTGCAAACATCTGCAGAACAATATGCAAACACAAATTGAAGCTCACGCTGATATGTGCTATTTTCAAATTACTATGAATTTTACCATATGAACAAAGAAAAATAAAATCAAAGGTTTTAGAGTTGGAAGAGATACTTTAGATAACATATCTAGTGAGGAAAGCAAGCCTATATTATGTGCACGTTCTTTTAAAGAAGATAGGTGAACAACCCCCATTTACTATTTCCCTATATTTGATGTAGGAACAATGGTCTTCCAGAAAATCTATACTGACTGACCTTTGTGATTTCTCATGATAAAGGGAAAGTAAGCGTAATGTTTAACTCTAGTGAAAAAATCTTGAATTGATTAAGATGTCGGGTATAATAACTTACATCTCAAGGATATTTCCTACCAGAAATGTTCTTGTTCACAAACCAGAGAAAACTCTGCTTACTTAGTAGGTGCTTAAATAATTCCTGTTGTATGAATGAACCAAATAACCTCTTAGGTCCTTCTTTCCTCTGAAATTGCTTGAGGATGAAAAGCCTAGAACAATCAGGGATTAGACACTCTAGCCCTCTTTGATGCAGTTTGCATCTGGAACCTGAAATCGCTTCTCAGCTGGAAGATGGTGTTGAACACTAATTGGCCACAGCTGCTTTATTGGCAAAGGGAAGAAAACACAGGTCACTTCAAAGTTTGGCTTAGTCTCACCCACAATTCAGCGTCAGTCATTTGTGTGGCTCTAGTAAGGTCCCAAAGCAATGGGCAAAGGATTTAAGCTGGAGGATTTCGAGTACAGCCATCAATTCTATTAAGCAGAGGAATTCTAACAGCATCCGACAGCTGCTGTCTTCATTTTCAGATGCATAATATTACCTTGTATTTGTATTTCTTCCAAGCATTTCATCTTTATATCAACATTCCATTAGGGCAAATAGTGATATCTTTATATGTTGAGGATAGAGAAACCAAAGCACAGAGGAGTTAGGGACCTCCTAAGGTGACCTGTTTAGTGACAGAGCAGTGACAATAATCCAACACTGCAGAAATGAGAAGTTGGGTCGACTGAGTGCCATTCCAAGAGTGTTTGTTTTTCACTAGAATGCTTTTCTGTAACAGCACATCTGGTGCCTACTTGGTGGTCCCTGCGGTTAGAATGGGAATAAGGGTGAGGATGACATTGAATGGTGGGAAATGATAAATGCTGAATCAGTTTATTGCAGCCTGAAAAAAGTGTATGAAAACACAGCCCCAAACTAAAAAGTGAAATGAAAAATACTGCCCATGTTTAGGGCAGAAAAGACTCTGATTCTCTTCCTTCCTTCTTTTCTTTCTTTATTCCCCCCTTGTTTGCACCCAAAAGAGAAGCATAAAGGGCAATAGTAGGTGTATAAAAATTAATAATTAAGACAAGGATCTGAAACAAACCTAAAATAAGAATGAAATTGTATTTGCAGAGTTCTTTCCTGTTGCCAGTATGTGTGTGTGTGTGTGTGTGTGTGTGTGTGTGTAAATGAGGCCCTCAAGCAAGGCATAAGGTAGTAAGTGAAGAATGGTTTGCATTTATGCCCCTTAGCCAGACCCGATTGTGACTTTTCCTTTTCCAACGAGAATTCTGGCAAACTCGGAAGGCTTTTGTTTTCACCTTCACTCTTTCTCGTGTACTATGGTGCTTGTGGAAATTAGTCTTTTTGTGGAACATGAATGGTGAGATCTATTAAGATCAGAAAGAGTGCAAGGAACCCATTCACGAGGTGTACATGCCGATAGAGACAGGGTTCAACATTGTTAGGGGAAATAGTTATAAACTGAAATGTGCAGTTTCATTTGAAGAACACACAGCAAGCTACGAATGTGAATAGCTTTATTTTAAAGAAGAAAGAATCAGAAAGGATAAACAAATATGTTGCTTTATGTTCTTCTACCTTCGGACACTTTCTGTTAGCCATTATAATTATTTTTAAATATAAAAAGAATCTCATTCAAAGCCTTTAAATTTTGAAGCTATTTTTTTCTCTGAAGAAATGCCATTCTAAACTGGAAACAAAGTCAGGGAAATGAAATTTGAGTGACACTCTCCAGTAACCCCTACCCCCCTACTACCAATTCTCATTTAACTGGCTGCCAGCCACCAGCCCAAATTTGAAAAGATTCATGAAGCATGCTTCCTCGGAATTATGATGTCCTGTTTTATGGGATGTTCAGACTTTGGTAAGAATGGAAAGATAGATCCTCTTCAGCATTAACTGAGATATATTAGTATGAGGAATATAAGGGCTGTTAATAACCTGCCTTGCAAATAGGCTCTAAAATTTCATTGTCCTAAGGAGAAATTGAAGAGTTTTATTAAAGACAATAGGAAGAATTAAAAATGGATAAGAAAACTAGGGACTACACTGAAAGTAAAAAATAGTCTCACAAAATACTCCTTTCCTAAATTTGGATGAACATCTGAACAATAACAAAACCTAAAGCTCTATTGTGGTTAAATTTTTAAAAGTGTATGTAACAGTTGTCATTATTATAGAAGCGAATTTCAGAAATTGTTACTGTAAGCAACTGGTTCCCACAGCTATAATACTTTCCTTAAAAATTGTGACCATATTTCAGTGCTGAGTTAATACTACACCTTTGGATTATCAACTTCTTTCACTTTCTTCCTTATGCCTGGAGCACTTTCTTAAATTATATAGCTCTGGGTCATGGTGTTTTTCTGAACTCAGGTGGATGTCCTAATTTAAATTAGAACTTATTACCTAGTTCATAAACACAGTTAGTAGACCCAGATTTCTCTGGGATTTACTGCTATATCTCTAGCCAGAAAACATATCCTAATTATCATATTTACCATTACCATTGTTTAAAGTAGAAAACTGTAATAAGTGATTAAAATTAGTTATACATCAGAGGGAGAATTAAATGCAATTGTATGAAGGACAGAGGAAAACTAATCTTAAAACTAAGGAGCACCAGTTGAATGAGACACTCTAATCCAGAGGCAACTGTTTTCTCTAAATAACCTGTACTTGGGTGCCTTCTTACACTGCATTTGCCAGCCTTTGCTGTTTCTCTTAAAAAATAACATTGAATTAATATTTTATTATTAAAAGTTATGGTTTATGAAAAAATGGAAAATCCCCAATCCCTGCTCCACCCTCCACCCATAGAAAAGTGCTTTGATATTTTATATGTAAAACAATTACCTACAATTAAAGTATAATTCAACAAACAAATAAGGCTATAGTTCCTAGCTTATGGAATGCCCCCAAATTCTGGTTGCCCTCTTTTACAAATCTTGTCTTTCTTCTTAGACACCTGTAACATGTTTTCCAAAATCTAATATCTAAGAAGTTGTCTCCCTCACGCACTTTGTTGGCTCCGTTAGGAAAATCATTATTTGCCTAAACAAATCGCACGTACTCAGGATGAAAGAGGAGTTTAGTTTGCTGTCTTGTGGACGCTGTCTTAAAATAGCGTATGCAAGTTCCGTTTCTCAGATGAAGCATAAACAATAAAACCCCATTCCAAGGCACTTGCATTTTTTTCCACTAGAGGTCTCTCTCGTAACAGCTTTCCTTTTGCTTGGGCTCATTAATTATTTTACTCAAAGGAACAATTCTACCTTTTAGATTGGAATGCTGCACTTAACATGTTATGCTAGAGAAAGATATAATACCTTCTCAGCTTGTTCTCTTCCTTGATGAGTAGATATCAGGTTGACTGAATGAATCACCTTGAGTATTTTATTACACAATGGCTATACTTTAGTAAAGAAGTTTGAATTTTCACCTACGCTTCCAAAAGTCTCGAAATTTGACCAGTTAAAACAATGTACTACAATAAATATGCCTTATCAACGAGCACTAAATGGTCAGGCTTTGAATTCTTCAGAGAACATCCATGATTTGGTTCCAACTTAGATCATATAATTGCAAGCCTGAATCATTTTACATTCATTTCTTCCACTTTTGCAAGAAAAGAAAGCATATTTTCTCATTTGTGTAAGGGTATTTAGTTTTTGCCATTTCCTTGTATATCCCTTTTATAGAAAATAAAGTATTCAAACAGATCTATATTATATTATGAAGGGTTTTTTTGTTTTTAATGTATGTTTTCTGGGGGAAATACTAATTAAGAACTTTGTTTTTTACTCAAAAAAGTCTTCTGTCATTAATTCAGACAAAAAGACCAATAAGATTCAACAACATTGAAACAGAAAGAATCAGAAATGAAAATGAGCACTGACTACTCTCAAAGATTAATACAAAATTGTATTGAACACAGTACTATAGAATGAATCACACTGACATCAGTCTCAAAGCCACTTAAATATTCAGAAAACCCAAAGAGTGTTCAGATTTCTGAGGATGGAAGTAGAAAGATAGTGCTGTGCTCCTGACACAAGAAATTCAATGGGAAGATGTGAAATGTGAAGAAGCAAAGGAAAGCCTAGCAAATCAATTTTAGTGTTACACTGAAGGTAGAGTGTGTCTGCATGCACGGATACAGTGGCTAAGCACAGAGCAATGCTGTATAATGAAAAAGGGCGCAGGGAAATTTGACAAGCTGAAAAATGTACCACCACCTGGCCGAGAGAACACAGACCTGTCAGACAACAGTTTGGAGAATCAGAAACTATACTATAACAGAAGCAGAAAATAGATGATATGCTATTTACATTATTGAAATTTTATTCTGCTACCCAAAGAGTTTACCTGATACGCCTTCCTCCAGTTGTGATTTGTTAACCAGTTTAAGTACATATTTTCTTTCAACACCAGTTCAGACATATCAATCAATGTATTTTATAACTGAATCACTGGTCAATTAATAACCAAAAAAATGGTGAAATTAAATATAAGGTTGGCACATTTTTCAACCTGAGTGACTAGATTGAACAGATATTTTTACAAAGTTTTGGTCTCTTTGTGTTAGTGACAGCCCTCCCATTCACCCTCCCCTCCCCCCAAAAAAAGCATATGCTGGTGATCAGTTTGAGCTGTTCAGATGGCTGAAATAATAGCATAGGCATGACAAACAGGAAGAAATCTTAGAGACCAAATTTTTATTTTACATTTGAAGAGATTGTTCAAATCGGTTAAGTGACTACTGTTGGACGCTTATATGACTGGATTATTCTGGTAGTTGAGAAAAAGACCTAATTTGTTGAAAAACAAATAAACAGCAGCTTGGTAGCATCATAGACAAAGGGTATACACCACAGAGAAATACAGATTCTAAAAACTTTGCGAGTTAAGGACATGTTAATAGCATCTTATTATGGAAAAACTTATTTTTGAATATTAATTGGCTCATTTTAGCGGAATGTAAAATAAGCGCTATCTTTAAGAAAGATGGTTTTTCAGGATAGGCATTCAATGCAGGAGGGTTTTTTTTTAATCTATCAGAGGACACTATGCCCCTAAAGGTATGTTTCTGTTCTTAACTTATGAACTATTATCCTGGTTTCAGGCAGATCTTCTTTATTTTTTATTTAATTCAGAAAATTCTAATTAATAAGCGGATAGATTGACCTAGTCACCCACACCCAATAGAACTAGCAACAAAATGATCCAAATTAGAACAATGAAGAAGCGTTCTATTTAAGTGGTTGTTTTTTCTTTCTTTATTTTATTTTATTTTATTTTATTTTTTGCTCTTTCTAAGCCAGTTTGTTTGAATTTAGTCCATAGTCAAAATTGTGCATTTCGAAGTACGATGAAAAAGGGATGATAAAATAAATCGTCATTAATATACGGAAGCTGAAAATCTCTACAAGAGAAATTAGAAGTGAAGGAACAAACCAGGCTCTTTCTTTGAAAAATATGATATTGCATCTTTGTGAGATCTTTTTTCCACAAATCTACCTAAGTAGGGTAGTTAACAACTATATTTCTGTGTGTTTGTCAAGTCATTTTATTCAAACTATTGACATTCTGATGTTGAACATATTATAGAAGAAAAATATTATAAGCAATTTCCAAACTTTAAAAAGTCATTAATTTTTTTCCTTAGTAGCCCTTTAGGTAAAAATAATGTGTTTATTCTATTAGTTACCAGGGAATTATAAAGGAATGCAATTGGTTTGAATTAGATTGGTTCAGACTTCAATGCAATCTTAATAATTAGAAGGCTTTACTTTTAATATGTTTTGGAGTGAGGGAAAAACAACCTAGAACTGCCCCCTTCAAATGCTTTTCTCATTTCGTCTTCCTTTTTCATTATTTCTCCCTCTATCTTTTAATCCTTCTTTAATCCCTCTTTCATTGTCCTGTGATATTTTAGAAAGTTATTTGCTTAACTTTTGTTCCCACTTCCATTTTAAATCCTAGATGAGTTTCATGAGGTCAATGAAAACCATTTGGAAGACAACGTAAATTCATTTTGGTGATTTTTAAAGGATGTACTTCTTAATTCATGTGTATATATAGATTTTTTCCCCTTTTTTGTCTACCACGGGAATAGAACTATTCAGGTACTCCCTCCCAGTATTAAATTATACACTGTAGTAATCCCTGATCGGAGATAAAAATGCCAGGAAGATATGGATCAACTGTGTGTTCCCTCCACTGAGAAAACTGGGTTTATTGCCTAGGCAATAAGTTGAGCTTTCTTGCTGTGTGGCCAATCAGGGTGTGGGTGCAATTTATTAGAAAAACCCAGGAATAGGTTCTTGTTTTGGAAATTTGCATGTTTTTTTTTTTCTCTGCCCATTTTTTTTTCTCTCTAAGCTTTTAACAAGTGTTTCACTTGATGGCGTGATTTACGGCTGGTTGTTAAGGTAAAATAGCATATTATCCTGCCTGCCCAATGACTTTTCTCTGATTAAATCATGCAGAAGTTTGTGTAGGGAAGAGCAACAGGCACTTGGATTTAGCTCTGACTTGGGTGAACTTAAAAGGAGAATTTGTCTTTTCTTTCTTTAAAGGACTTTTTCTTAATGGAGAAATTATTTTTCTGAAGCAAATGTTTCAAACCATCTTATTGACAGTTCTTTCAGTCTGGCAGGTAACTAAAATGGTACAGGAAACAAATAATGATGGAATGTCACTGGCTTTATTTTACTTTTAAAAGGAGCTACTTTATTTTCATAGGACTTTGACATATTTATGTGATTTCTCTTTCCTTTAAAGTACAAGTGAGTAGTTTTTAAAAAACTCTTTGTCAGTAGCCATCTGATACATCATTTCAATTGCTTTGTTTACAGCAAAATTTTGACATAAATAAATAAGAATATTGAACTAGTACAAATGCCTTGAGCAGTCAGCATAGTGAATCAGACATCAGCTGTCATAGTGAGCTGAAACACGTCTACATACTGAGTAGCATGTTTGGCGTGCCTAATCAGAACAGTATGTAATCTGCAAGTACATATGAGGGCTTGCCAAGCCAGAATTATTTACAAGTTGCAGTTTGTGTCCTGGAAAGTTTCATAAATGAAGAAAAAGATATCTGAAAAAAAAATGGGAAAGAAACATGTAAGTTTCAAATATACAACTTAAAGAATGAATAAAAAAATTTTGAGCTTTTTATTCAATAGATGCTATCAAACAGCTGAAGTTTTATAGCTCAATTACAATCAAAAGTTTTCATTAAAATTTCTTGTTTGTATTATTTTTTATACTGATCCTCTACTCCTGGTTCCTTGTGGATCTGGCTTCAGAAAAAGTCTCTTTTTGGTTAGTTTTCTGTTTTCTAATTCTCAACTCAAAATGCCAAAGCATGATTTGTTGACAACTTAGTCATATAAAAGAATATGCCTGTGGTTGTATATTCCATGCAGGTTGAGGTAAACCTTGCTTGTTGAAGGTAAAATAACGTGCAGTATTAAGAAGGGCATATATGGATTCTTGAAAGAGAAGGAAGGAGACAGTCAAGTTTAAGAAGAGCTTGGAATGAGCAAAATTTATTTTTAAGGACCTCGGAGTCCTCTTCTATACCCTTCTTTCGACTTCAAACCCTAAGGATTCTTATGCTTTCTTTCCTTCTTTACATAATTTTTCCTGATCCCACTCACTATTTTCAAAGCATTTTAATGGCCATTAAATTGTTAAATAAAATGGGATAAAAATGTGTCTTTGACATTTCAGAAAAATTTTACCTACTTCCTGTCCCTAAATTCACACCACAGATTATTTACCCATATATTAGCCTGTTTGAGCTCACTTTGCATACATACATGTATTTTCAAATACAATATAAAAAGCTAGATCTCCATTTGAGTAGTTTAATTCTATGTTTACTAAATAATCAATAACCATGATAAATAGTATGGTATTTTTAAAATGCAACTTTGAAAGAAGTGGCTAATAACTGATAAACAGGTAATAATTTCATAATTACAGTTCAAGTCACTTTTTCTCCTATTAGTGTCTAAAGGTAGCTGGCATACGTAGATATCAAAATGTTGTAGTGTATTCTGAGTGTCTCTTCTTAGGAGAAAAGATTTTCACTGTCTTATTTTTCACCTTATTTTCTCTTATTTTTCACCTCGTGATAAATTGTTCACACATGAGACACAGCTAGATAGAAGACGTAGGGATGAAAGCATTTTGTGGTAAATAGGTTATTTGTTATTGGTTATATTAATATGAGGATTTCTTTTTAGTTTAACAATAGCATATCTAAAACAGTGTCTTTTTTGAAAAAGACTTGCTATTTTATGTCTCACACTACTTAATTGTCACCTAAAATTTGTCAGTAAATAGGTCTATGTGAACTTCTTTAAACTTACAATGGCTGTTAACCCTTTCTTACTTTATGATATTTCAATCTGTTAAAACCTAATACCTTTTCTTAAATTCATGCTGCCAAATCACTACGAGAATCATCATTAGAACTTAGCTTGAAAACATGGCATTGATCAAACTTGATGAGAAAAGTTAGTGCTTTCTTTTGTCCACAAGAAAATAAGATTCCAAAGATTTTATGTAACTTTTAAATAAAGCCTTAAAGTATGTACTTGTAGGGGAAAAAAGCAGAAATAGATCTCTTTCTTGTCAGTAAGAAATTAAATTTTAGAAGTGCTGGCAGCAATATTGGATAGTGACGCTCTTTGTAGAATCTTACTATCTAAGTGACTGCTGTGTCTGTATGATATTTGATGGTATTAGTAAAACAAATAGTTTTAGGTAATTAGAAATTTCAAGATGTTAGTCATTGTGTAGGGAATAATCTGGATTTGGGAATAATTCTGATTTGTTTTTGTTTTGTCTAAATGCTTACTTCTATGTATACATTGACCATAATATTCCAATCGGTTATAGTAAAAATGGATAAATGTGCCCAAACAGCTCCTTATTTTTTGCCATTAAAAGTGGCAGAGACTTAAATTTTTATATAAATAAGGACAATATTTAAAGATATAAATGGAGAGTTATAGGTACAAAGTTTTATAACTCAAGTGTTCATTCAGTAGAAAGCTACTCTATCAGTTCTTGTTCTCAAGTATTCCTCATAATCCACCGCGTTGTTTAAAATAGGTTCTGATACTAGAAAACATAGAAGAAAATTTATTTTGAAAAGAAATGTGCATTTTTCAGAAAATATATGAGAATATCTACGAAGCCAGAAATTTTGTTACTTATTTAAAGATGTAAAGAACTTAAAAACATAAATTTGTCCAGTAAAAGGAAATTACTAAATATATACTCCCCATTGACATAAATAAGAGTAAATAAAAAATGAGTGTAGTAAGATTAGTTATTCCATTTGGAGATGGGCATGTTTCTTGTCATGGCCTGTCCCATAAACATTTTTTTAGTGGTCACTGAGATTGTGAATCAGACCTAATTAGTCCTTAACCATGTTAAAACTCTGAGGCTTTTCAAGTACTCAGACTTGGCACTAAGATAATAAGAGAATTATTTTGAATTCTATGTAAGAAAAAAAAGTTCCTTATGCAGAAAAAAAAAAACCCAGTTGCTATCATAAACAATGTATTGTCTGTGTTTTAAGGTGCCTTTAAGTGTGGAAGTGTGACAGCATTCCAGTGCACTGTGGGGTGTGCAGAAAGCCAGGCTATGGGCCTCCTGACTATAAGGGCTCACCCAAAGTTGGAGAGGTTTTACATCCTCACAGGAGCAGTTAGGTAACTCTTACAAAGCAACACCAGCCATGACACCAAGTATGTGGTATCAACTCTAGGGACCATGGCAAGGTTTCTGCATCTGCAGCAGCCCTGGACTATGGAATTTTAGAGAATGAGAAGAATGTTGTGGAAGAGGTGGGAACCTCTATAGAAGAAACCCATTGGTAGAGTCATGCTCTGCAAGATTGGAATATTCTTTGTTGTTCATTATCATGTGTATACATTTCACTTATGTGTTTAAAAAATCCATTGTCCTGCTATATCAAATATTTCTCCTTGCTCATTGAAGTAACATAGTTATTGATTAGGTAAACATAAACATAACAAAAGTTGATGATGTCTCTTGTGGTAAGAGGTTACCACAGTGATTTTAATTTTGAAGGTATCTACTGAGCTACTCTTTGGTAACTACATAATCACTAATAATTCTGATGGCTGACAAAATAAATACAGAAAACAAGTAAGCAGGTAAAATTTTATTTGAAAATATATCTTACATGAATTTTCACTTTCGAGCCAGATATTTTGGTGTTGCATAAGCACAGCCTATGTTTACTTTATGAACTATAAACTTAATTTATCATATATGCAAGATTTAGCCCAGGTGCTTTTTTATCTGCAGTAAAACCTAATTTCACTTTATACTTGAAATATAATTCACTGTTTTATAAAGATTTTTCAAATAAACAATTATTCTCAAAATAATCATGATCATGTGAATATATAATGAGTCCCATTTTATAAACATGGAAATGAGGGCTCAGAGAGATGAGATGGCTATTCCAAGGCAAAACTGCTATTTAAAAAATAGAACTGGGTTTAGACATTGAGATATCTTGAACCAGTGCTCTTTTCTGTTAAAAATATTGCCTCTTACATCAGAAGGTATATTTGAATACCTTACCGTAGCCTTCATTTAAATATACATATACTTAACATTGTCATTAAAGATAATTGAACTCTGTAATTTTAGGGAAAGAGGAAATATGAAATGTATTGGCTCCTAGCAGGAGGTAGTCCCGACTAAAAGAGCCAGGGGGCACTCTATCAGAAACTCCAGAAAGTGTTTGTAAAATGTGTCACAGGAAAAACATCACTGGATGACAAACTGTATGGCCAGTTTCACTTAAGAATATCCTGGGTGCTGTGTGACAGGGTGAATCAGCTATACATATACATATATCCCCATGTCCCCTCCCTCTTGTGTCAACTAACACAACAATGTAAAACAATTATACTCCAATAAAGATGTTAAAAAAAATCACTGGATTCAGATATTAATCTTCACTTCTAGTCCAGAATTCACTCATAGGAAACAAAATTTATATTCCTCAAAGGAAGGAGAAATATAAAAGGTATCTGCCTAAATGCTTACAAAAGAGGCTGTGTTACGCTGAAGAAATATACATTTGATTTCTTCAGAGGGATGTTCAAAGTTCATAAAACACATTAGTTAATAATGCGACCATGTAGACAGTTTCCTGAATGCTTATTTAGAAATATTCATTAAAATGCTTGAAATTTCAAAACTGACTTGATGAAAATCCCAAAATATTCCTCAGAACTTTAAATGTATGCTAAAAACTAAGGAATGCTAAAACTTAAGAATATGAAAGCAAACCTAACGGTGATTGGACTTCAACATTGTTTTTAGAGGTTCCTAGTTTCTATTATACTATTTGCCTTGTCTAAAAAAATATGGTGAGATTTTGGTTTCCATGGTGACACAACTCTTTTCATACATATTTATCATTGAAATGCCAGAAACCCACCCCTTTCTATCAAAGAATGCTACTTTAGCCTTAATAATTGAAGTTAAAGCTGATTTATTTTTTATGTCAGAGTGTTTTAAACAGATCCCTCTATCACTGAAAACTGAGGCAGCATTACAGTCATTTTCTCATAAGCAGTTTATTTCATACATGACTTCTGAAAAATACTTCTGGTTTTTAAAAACTGGAGAAGACTTTGCTTCCTTTTTTCCTTCAGTCAGCACCACAGGGATTCCAAGCTAAGCTTTCAAAATGTTGCAGAACATACATTGCATAAAGCACACAACCTTCAATTTCTTTAATACAGTGTTCAAAAGGAGAACATGCACATCTTGCCTTTGCCAATAATCAGAGAGCAATGAAGTTATTACTTACTATGAAATTAATACTTTGGAAAGCAAAATGCTTAACTTTTGCTCCAATTACTGCTTTTTACTGTTGTCTAATTTACTTGAGGTCTGATGAGAGCTTCCAGTTTTTCTTCTACCAAGGTCCTTCCTTTTAAAAATAAACCCCATAATTGGGTATATACTTATATCATCTTAAATGGTTCCTCTGTTGTTCCTATATCTTACATGGCCTCTAATTGACAGTATTCTCATTTTGAGGTCTAAGTTTCATGGTGAGCTTATTATTTAACTCATTTTGCATATTAAAATCACCAAAAAGGAGAAAAAATGTAATTAAGGAAGTTAATTGTTAGTAACCTGCCTTTGTTGAAACACAACTATAGTAATGTATTTAAGAAATGAATGAAAATATGATGAGTTAAAAAAAAGGCTCATCCACAAATACTGTTTAAAAACCCTTTAAAATACATTAAAACAATATAAAATAAAATGTATTGTAACCTCAAAGAAAGAAAGTTGAATAAACAGGTAAAGGTCTAACGTGTCACTTAAAAATGAAATTAGATCTAGATAGTTAAAAATACTTCTATCCCCTATTAGGGTAAAATGTTCAGTTGCATTTATTTATTCCAAAGAGAACTGAGGGAAACTCTGCGTGTGGTACAATTAAATGGTTTTCGTCAACTTGCTTAGCATCATTTTAGGTGTATATCCATGAGAATGCCAGCTCAACTGTATGACATGCCTTGATATTTGTTTTCTACAAATAAACCTTCTAAATGACTAAAAATTCAAGAATAAGAAGGAAAATGGTTCTCCCATTTTCATATTCTTTGGAGAAATTTTTCTTCTTAACAAGATGCAACAATTTTCTTTGAGGAAAGTAAATTCTTTGACTGGGATGATTATAAATGATGAGATTTTTGTGGTGTCCTGTGCACATTCCCCTGTGGTCCAGAGACATTGCAGCTTTCACCAATATTCCTGAAGTTAAGTGAGTAGAATGGGCTATTCAGAGAAAACTTAAAAAGGCATTAAAAAAAAAGTACCACTTTAGAATCTGGATATTAAAGCACACTCATTTATTATAAAATAATATATTCATTTACAGAAATTAGAAAACATTAAAGTATTAATAAATGTGAATAAATGTAAAAGTATGAAAAAATATATATGCCATGCAAGCAACAACCATAGTAGAGCTGGAGTGGCTACACCACCAGACAAAATAGACTTTAAGACAAAACAAAAAAAAAAATGTTACTAGAGATAAAGAAAGGTATTTTATAATAATAAAAATCTCAATCCATCAGGAAGTTCTAACAATTATACACATATATGTACCTTACAACAACGTTCCAAAATTCATGAAGCAAAGATGGACAGAACTAAGAGGAAAAATAGACAATTCAACAACTTCAATATTCCACTGTTAATTACAGATTAGATCAAATAAGTAGAAGATCAAGAATATAGAAGACATGAAGAACATTATCAGCCAAACAGACCTAACTGACTTCTACTTAACATTCTACTCAAGTACAGTAAAATATACACTCGTCTCAAGCACACGTGGGACATTCTCCAGAATGGACAATATGTTAGGTCATACACAAGCGTTAATACATTTAAAAGGATTAAAATAATAAAAAGCATGTTCTCAGAACATAATGGAATTAAATTAGAAATCAGTAACACATGGAAAGTTGAGAATTTCACAAATATGTGGAAATTAAACAACATGTTCCTAAGCCATTGGTGGATCAAAGAAGAAATCAAAAGGAAAATTAGACAACACTTTGAGATGAATGAAACTAAAACACATCACATAAGAATTTATGGGCCGCAGCTAAAGCCATGCTTAGATGGAAATTTAAAACTGGAAAAATTTATATTTATTTATTTATAGTTTAATTTAATTTAATTTTTTTCACATCATTATTGGAGTATAAATGCTTTACAATGTTGTGTTAGTTTCTGCTGTACAACAAAGTGAATCAGCTATATGTATACATATATCCCCATATCTCCTCCCTCTTAAGCCTCCCTCCCACCCTCCCTATCCCATCCCTCTAGGTTGTCACAAAGCATCGAGTTGATCTCCTTGTGCTATGCAGCAGCTTCCCACTAGCCATCCATTTTACATTTGGTAGTGTATATATGTCAAGCTACTCTCTCACTGCATTCCAGCTTCCCCTTCCCACCCTGTGCCCTCAAGTCCATTATCTACGTCTGCGTCTTTAATCCTGCCCTGACACTAGGTTCTTCAGTACCGCTTTTTTTTTAATATAAATTTATTTATTTTATTTTATTTATTTGGCTGTATTGGGTCTTCGTTGCTGCCCGTGGGCTTTCTCTAGTTGCGGCAAGCAGCAGCTACTCTTCGTTGCAGTCTGTGGGCTTCTTATTGTGGTGTCTTCTCGTACCGGAGCACAGGCTGTAGGCATGCGGGTTTCAGTAGTTGTTGCACATGAGCTAAGTAGTTGTGTTGCACGGGCTTAGTTGCTCTGTGGCATGTGGGATCTTCCTGGACCAGGGCTAAAACCCGTGTCCCCTGCATTGGCAGGTGGATTCTTAACCACTGTGCCACCAGGGAAGTCCCAGTACCACTTTTTAAAATTTCATATATATGCGTTAGCATACGGTATTTGTTTTTCTCTTTCTGACTTACTTCACTCTGTATGGCAGATTCTAGGTCCATCCACCTCACTACAAATAACTCAATTTTGTTCCTTTTTATGGCTGAGTAATATTCCATTGTATATATGTGCCACAACTTCTTTATCCATTTATCTGTTGATGGACGTTTAGGTTGCTTCCATGTCCTGGCTATTGTAAATAGTGCTGCAATGAACATTTTGGTACACGTATCTTTTTGAATTATGGTTTTCTCATGGTATACGCCCAGTAGTGGGATTGCTGGGTCATATGGTAGTTCTATTTTTAGGTTTTTAGGGAACCTCCATACTGTTCTCCATAGTGGCTGTATCAATTTACATTCCCACCAACAGTGCAAGAGGGTTCCTTTTCTCCACACTCTCTCCAGCATTTTTGTTTGTAGATTTTTTGATGATGGCCAGTCTGACTGGTGTGAGGTGATACCTCATTGTAGTTTTGATTTGCATTTCT
This sequence comes from Mesoplodon mirus, assembly GCF_964341445.2. NCBI lineage: Eukaryota > Metazoa > Chordata > Mammalia > Artiodactyla > Ziphiidae > Mesoplodon > Mesoplodon mirus. Next base: position 81,785,173 of record NC_138985.1, on the reverse strand, counting down.
CTAATGATTAATGATGTTGAGCATCTCTTCATGTATTTGTTGGCCATCTGTATGTCTTCGTTAGAGAAATGTCTATTTAGGGCTTGCACCCATTTTTGGACAGGGTTTATTTATTTATTTATTTATTTTATTTTTGCAGTACACAGGCCTCTCCCTGTTGTGACCTCTCCCATTGCGGAGCACAGGCTCTGGACGCGCAGGCCCAGCGGCCATGGCTCATGGGCCAGGCCACTCCGCAGCATGTGGGACCCTCCTGGACCGGGGCACGAACCCATGTCCCCTGCATTGGCAGGCGGACTCTCAACAACTGCACCACCAGGGAAGCCCCAGGATAGGGTTTTTTGTTTTTGTGATATTGAGCTGCATGAGCTACTTGTATATTTTGGAGATTAATCCCTAGTCAGTTGCTTCATTTGCAAATATTTTCTCCCACTCTCAAGGGTGTCTTTTAGTCTTATTTATGGTTTCCTTTGCTGTGCAAAAGCTTTGAAGTTTCATTAGATCCCATTTGTTTATTTTTGTTTTTATTTCCATTGCTCTAGGAGGTGGGTCCAAAAGGATCTTGCTGTGATTTATGTCATAGAATGTTCTGCCTTTGTTTCCTCTAATAGATTTATAGTGTCTGGCCTTACATTTAGGTCTTTAATCCATTTTGAGTTTATTTTTGTGTATCATGTTAAGGTGTGTTCTAATTTCATTCTTTTACATGTATCTATCCATTTTTCCCAGCACCACTTATTGAAGAGGCTGTCCTTTCTCCATTGTATATTCTTGCCTCCTTTGTCAAAGGTAAGGTGACCATATGTATATGGGTTTATCTCTGGGCTTTCTATCCTGTTCCATTGATCTATATTTCTGTTTTTGTGCCAATACCATACTGTCTTGATTACTGTAGCTTTGTAATATAGTCTGAAGTCCAGGAGCCTCATTCCTCCGCTCCATTTTTCTTTCTTAAGATTGCTTTGGCTATTCAGGGCCTTTTGTGTTTCCATACATATTGTAAAATTTCTTGTTCTAGTTCTGAAAAAAATGCCATTGGTAATTTCATAGGGATTGCATTGAACCTGTAGATTGCTTTGGGTAGTATAGTCATTTTTACAATATTGATTCTTCCAATCCAGGAGCATGGTATATCTCTCCATCTGTTTACGTTATCTTTGATTTCTTTCATCAGTGTTTTATAGTTTTCTGAATACAGGTCTTTTGCCTCCTTAGGTAGGTTTATTCCTAGGTATTTTATTCTTTTCGTTGTGATGGTAAATGGGATTGTTTCCTTAATTTCTCTTTCCAGTCTTTTGTTGTTAGTGTATAGGAATGCAGGAGATTTCTGTGCATTAATCTTGTATCCTGCAAACTTACCAAATCCATTGATTAGTTCTCATAGTTTTCTAGTGGCATCTTTAGGATTTTCTATGTATGGATGGCATCATGTCATTGGCAAACAGTGACCATTTTACTTCTTCTTTTCCAATTTGTCTTCCTTTTATTTCTTTTTCTTCTCTGATTGCTGTGGCTAGGACTTCCAGTACCATGATGAATAATAGTGGCTAGAGTGGATATCCTTGTTTTGTTCCTAATCTTAGAGGAAATGGTTTCAGTTTTTCACCATTGAGAATGACGTTTGCTGTGGGTTTGTCATACATGGCTTTTATTATGTTGAGGTAGGTTCCCTCTAAGCCCACTTTCTGGAGAGTTTTTATCATAAATGGGTGTTGAATTTTGTCAAAAGCTTTTTCTGCATCTATTGAGATGATCATATGGTTTTTATTCTTTAATTTGTTAATATGGTGTATCGCATTGATTGTTTTGCATATATTGAAGAATCCTTGCATCCCTAGAATAAATCCCACTTGATCATGGTATATGATCCTTTTACTGTGTTGTTGGATTTTGCTTGCTTATATTTTGTTTAGGATATTTGCATCTATGTTCATCAGTGATATTGATCTATAATTTTCTTTTTTTGTGATATCTTTGTCTGGTTTTGGTATCAGGGTGATGATGGCCTAGTAGAATGAGTTTGGGAGTGTTCCTCCTTACACAATTTTTTGGCAGAGTTTGAGAAGGATAGGTGTTAGGTCTTCTCTAAATGTTTGATAGAATTTGCCTGTGAAGTCATCTGGTCCTGGAATTTTGTTTGTTGGAAGATTTTTAATTACAGTTTCAATTTCATTACCTGTGATTGGTCTGGTTATATTTTCTAATTCTTCCTGGTTCAATCTTGGAAAGTTGTACTTTTCCAAGAATTTGTGCATTTCTTCCAGGTTGTCCATTTTATTTTCATAAAGTTGCTTGTAGTAGTCTCTTATGATCTTTTGTATTTCTGCAGTGTCAGTTGTAATCTCTCCTTTTTCATTTCTAATTTTATTGATTTGAGTCCTCTCCCTTTTTTTCTTGATGAGTCTGGCTAAAGGTTTATCAATTTCGTTCATCATCTCAAAGAACCAACATTTAGTTTTATTGATCTTTGCTATTGTTTTCTTCATTTCTATTTCATTTATCTGTGCTCTGATCTTTATGACTTCTTTCCTTCTACTAACTTTGGTTTTCTTTTTTCTTCTTTTTCTAGTTGCTTTAGGTGTAAGGTTAGATTGTTTGAGATTTTTCTTGTTTCTTGAGGTGAGCTTGAATTGCTATGAACTTCCCTCTTAGAACTGCTTTTGCTGCGTCCCATAGGTTTTGGATCACTGTGCTTTCATTGTCATTTGTTTCTAAGTAATTTTTTATTTCTTCTTTGATTTCTTCAATGATCTGTTGGTTATTTAGCAGCACACTCTTTAGCCTCCATATATTTGTGCTTTTTACTGTTTCTTCGTGTAATTGATTTCTAATCTCATAATGTCGTGGTTGGAAAAGATGCTTGATACGATTTCAATATTTTTGAATTTTCCAAGGCTTGATTTGTGACCCCAGATGTAATCTATTCTGGAGAACGTTCCGTATGCACTTGAGAAGAACATGTATTCTTCCACTTTCAGGTGGAATGCCCTAAAAGTATCAATCAAGTCTATCTGGTCTATTGTGTCACTTAAAGCTTGTGTTTCCTTATTTATTTTCTGTCTGGATGATCTGTCTATTGGTGTAAGTGGGGTGTTAAAGTCTCCCACTATTATTGTGATACTATTGATTTCTCCTTTTATGGCTGTTAACATTTGCCTTATGTATTGAGGTGCTCCTATGTTGGGTCATAAATATTTATAATTGTTATATTTTTTTCTTGGATTCATCCCTTGATCATTATGTAGTGTCCTTCCTTATCTCTTGTAACAGTCTTTATTTTAAAGTCTATTTTATCTGATATGAGTATTGCTACTCCAGCTTTCTTGTGATTTCCATTTGCCTGGAATATATTTTTTCATCCCCTCACTTTCTGTCTGTATGTGTCCCTAGGTCTGAAGTGGGTCTCTTGTAGACAGCGTATATAAGGGTCTTGTTTTTGTATCCATTCAGCCAGTCTGTGTCTTTTGGTTGGAGCATTTAATCCATTTACATTCAAGGTGATTTTTGACATGTATGTTCCTATTACAATTTTCTTAATTGATTTGGGTTTATTTTTGTGTGTCTTTTTCTTCTCTTTGTTTTCCGCTTAGAGAAGTTCCTTTAGCATTTCTTGTGAAGCTGTTTTAGTGGTGCTGAATTCTTGTAGTTTTTGCTTGTCAGTAAAGCTTTTGATTTCTCTGTCAAATCTGAATGAGATCCTTGCCAGGGAGAGTAATCTTGATTGTAGATTTTTCCCTTTCATCACTTTAAATATGTCCTTCCACTCCCTTCTGGCTTGTAGAGTTTCTGCTGAAAGATCAGCTGTTAACCTTATGGGGATTCCCTTGTATGTTATTTGTTTGTTTGTTTTTCTCTTGCTGCTTTTAATGTTTTCTTCTTTGTATTTAAGTTTTGATAGTTTGATTAATATGTGTCTCGGCATGTTTCTCTTTGGGTTTATCCTGTATGAGACTCTCTGCCCTTCCTAGACTTGATAGACTATTTCCTTTCCCATGTTAGGGAAGTTTTTGACCATAATCTCTTCAAATATTTTCTTAGACCCTTTCTTTTTCTCTTCTTCTTCCAGGACCCCTATAATTCGAATGTTGGTGCATTTAATGTTGTCCCAGAGGTCTCTGAGACTGTCCTCAGTTCTTTTCATTCTTTTTTCTTTAATCTGCTCCCAGCAGTTATTTACACTATTTTATCTTCCAGCTCACTTATCCATTCTTCTGCCTCAGTTAGTCTGCTATTGATTCCTTCTAGAGTGTTTTTAATTTCAGTTATTGTGGTTTTCATCACTGTTTGTTTGCTCTTTAGTTCTTCTAGATCCTTGTTAAACATTTCTTGTATTTTCTCCATTCTGTTTCCCAGATTTTGGATCATCTTTACCCTCATTACTCTGAGTTCTTTTTCAGGTGGGTTGCCTATTTCGTCTTCATTTATTTGATCTTGTAGGTTTTTACCTTGCTCCTTCATCTGTGACATACTTTTTTTGTTATTTCATTTTTTTTTTTTTTTTTTTGGTGAGTGGAGCTGTATTCCTGTCTTACTGGTTGTTTGGCCTAAGGCATCCAGCACTGGAGTTTGCAGGCAGTTGGGTAGAGCCAGGTCTTGGTGCTGAGATGAGGACCTCTGGGAGTTTTCACTCTGATTAATATTCCCTGGGGTCTGAGGTTCTCTGTTAGTCCAGCGATTTGGACTTGGTGCTCCCACCACAGGAGCTTGGACCTGACCTTCAGCCTGGGAACCAAGATCCTGCAAGCTGCATGGCGTGGCAAAAAAAAAAAAAAAGAAGAAGAAGAAAAAACGGAGCAGTACAATAACAATGTATAAAGAATAAAATAAAATTAGAAACATAAAAAATATATTAGGAAAAATAAAAATATATTTGAAACAACTGCAACAAGGTAAAACAAAACCACAACAGAAAAAATAAAAGGGGGGACAAGCCAAAAGGAAAAGAACAATAACAAAGTATATAGAATAAAATAAAATGAGAAAAATAAAACATTTATTAGAAAAAATAAAAATATAAATGAATCAACAACAACAAGGTAAAACAGAATCTCAACCTAAAAGAAAAAAAAAGCAAAAAGGCTTGGCTATCGGTGGCAGAGATTAGGTGGGGGTGTAACTGAGGCAGTGGTGGGGTTTAGGGTGGGGCGAGACCTAGGCAGCGTGGGTGGGGTGACTTTTGAGCTTGCAGTAGGGAATAGGCTCCCCCTTCTCTCCCTCCTACTCCCTCAGGACCTGTGCAGCTGGAGGGGGCCTTGGTGGGCAGGGGAAACCTGACCATGCTCCCTTTTGATTCTCTGCCTTCCCATCCCTCAATTTCCCCCTTCGGGTGTGGGATCCCTTCCCCTCCCCCAGCCGCCCCTCAGGGGCACCAGTCCCATCCCGCCTCCACTTCTCCTCCCCCTTCGCTCCCCCCCATGCCCCACGTCCTACCTGGTTGCTGGGGGTTCCACCCGTCCTCTTAGGTGTCCGTGGTCCCCCACCAGTGCCTGGTAGGTACCCTAGTTGTGCAGAGATGTGAAATCCATGTCCTCCCAGTCTGCCATCTTGACTTCACCCCCAAAAATCTATATTTAAAAAGAAAGATCCCAAATAAAAGATCTTACCCTCTACTTTAAAAATCCAGAATGATAACAAACTGAACTCAAGTAAAAAGGAGGAAGGAAATAATAAATGTTAGAGCAGAAATAAATGAATTATAGAATAGAAAAACAATAGAGAAAATCAATGATACCAAGGGTTGGTTCTTTAAAAATATTAACAAAATTGACAAATCGTCAGCTAGGTTGACCAAAAAAAGAAAAGAAAAAAATAGAAAGAAAAATCAAATTAATAAAATCAGAAGTGAAAGAGGTATGAGCCATCACTACTAACATTACAGAAATAAAAAATTTTATTAAGGGAATACAATAAACAAGTGTAGTCCTAAAAATTAGGCAAATTAGATAAAATTGGGAAATTTCTAAAAAGACACACACTGCCAAAACTGACTCAAGAAGATATATAAAAATCTGAATTACTTAAAACAAGTAACTGGGATTGGATTAGTAATTTTAAAAGTTATCACAAAGAAAAGCCAGGTCCAGAGGGCTTTCCTTTAGATTTCTACCAAATATTAAAAAAATAGTAATCATTCACAAACTTCTAAAATAAGGAAATAGAAGAGACTACCCAAATCATTCTATGAAAACCATATTATTCTCATACGAAAACAATACAAAGACATCACAAGAAAATGCAACTATTGACCAATATATCTTATGAATATATATATAACAAATCTCAACAACACACTAGCAAATTGAATCCAACAATATGTAAAAAAGATTGTATACCATGATTATGTGGAATTTACCCAAGGAATGCACAGTTGGTTTAATATCTGGATATCAATTTATGTAATGCACTATATTGATAGAAAAAAATTTTTTATTTAATCTATTTAAAAAGCAATAATTAATTACTATACTCAACACTAAAATAAGATCATCTCAGTAAATGCAGAATAAAGCATTTCACAAAATCTAACACTCTTTCATGATAAAAACACTCAACACAAAAATAGAAGGGACCTTCCTCAACATGTTAAAGGCCATCTACAAAAAACCCACAGTTAATGGGAAAAACTTAATACCATCTACTTTTGCCACTTCTGTTCAACATTGTACTGATCACTCTAACCAGGATAATTGGGCAAGAAAAATAATTTAAAAAGAGCATGAAGATTGGAAAGGAAGAAGTCACACTATTTCTATTTGCAGATGATGACATGACCTCATATATAAAAAATTCTAAAAATATCCACAAAACTTTTTTTTAGTAATGGTATGTTGAACAAATTTGTGCAATGTAAGATCAATATATAAAATCAATTGTATTTATAAAAACTAGCAATGAACAATCCAAAAGTGAAATTAAGAAAACTATTTCATTTATAATAGTGTCAGAGAATACAATACTTAGGAATAAATTTAACAAAGTAATGTAACACACTAAAACATGCAAAATATTGTTGAAAGAAATTAAAACTCTAAATAATAGAAATATATCCCATGTTCATGGAACCAAAGATTTAATATGGTTAAGCTGACAAATAACTTCCCAAATAGATCTACAAATTCAACATGATCCCCATCAAAATTTTAGGTGGCTTTTCTTAGCCACCTAAGATAAGTTTCTTGAGAAGCTAATCTTACATTCATATTGAAATGTAAGGGACCTAGGAAAACCAAAAGAATCTTGAAAAAGAAGAGTAAAATTAGAGGACTGACATTTTCCAATTTCACAACTTACTGCAAATCTACAATAATCAAGACAACATGGAACCTGTCCAAAGATTGACATATAGATCAATGGAATTGAGAGTACAGAAATTGACATCTATAATAGTCAATTGATATTTGATAAGGACAGCAAGACAGTAAAATGGAGAGACTATAATATTTTCAATAAATAGTGCTGGTACAACTGGATATCAACCTGCAAAAGAATGAAGTTGAACCTCTTCTTTACAGCATACACCAAATTTTTTAAGCTGGATCATAGACCTAAGTGTAAAATCTAAAAGGATAAAACTCTTAGGAGAAAACATAGGAGTAAATCTTTGTGGCCTTAGGTTGACAATGGTTTCTCAGATATGATATCTAAAGCAAAAAACAATTGGATCTCATCAAACTTTAAAAACTTCTCTGCTACCAATGATGCCATTGAGAGAATGAGAAGAAAACACACAGGATGAGAGAATATACTTGAAAAGAGACTTGTATCCAGAATGTATAAAAAACTGTTATAACTAAATAATAAGAAAAAGACGACCCCGATTTAAAAATGGGCAAAGGACCTGAACAGTCATTTTTCCAGTCATTTTTCCAAAGAAGACAATAGAAGATAACCAATAACCCCATGAAAATATGCTTAACAATCATAAGTTCATTAAGGAAATGCAAATCAAAACCACAATGAGATACACTTCACACCCACTAGGATGACTAAAAAAATTAAAAGAAAGAAAGAACACAAGCATTGGCAAGGATATGTAGAAATTGGAACCCTCACATATCTCACATATTGCTGATGGGACTTATTGCTGACGGGAATGTATAATGGGGCAGCCGCTTTGGAAAAACATTTGGCGGTACTTCAAAATGTTAAACATAGAGTTATTATAAGACCCAGTAATTTTGCTCCTAGAAATAAACTGAAGAAAAATGAAAACATGTTTCTATACAAAGGTTATACATGAATGTTCATAGAAACATTATTCATAATAGCAAAAAGATAGAAAACCCCAAATGTCCATCAATGGATGAAGGAACAAATGAAATGTGGTATAGTCATCCAAAGGAATATTATTCAGTAATAGATGGGAATGAGGTACTGATACATGCTACAACATGGATCGGTCTTGAGAATGTTATGCTAAGTGAAAGAAGCCAGATACAAAAGGCCACATGTTGTTTGATTTAATTTATATGAAATGTCCAAAATAGTCAGTTACAGATATAGAGACAGAAAGTAATTTATTGATTTCCTAGTGCTGTGGGAGAGTTAGAGAGAATAGGGAATAATTGCTAGTGGGTATAGGATTATTTTTGAGGTGACAAAATGTTCTTAAATTAGATACTGGTGATGATTGCACAGTTCTGTGAATATACTAACAAGCACTGAATTGTACAATTTAAGTGGGTGAATTTTATGTATATGAATTACAGGTCAATAAATCTATTAAAAACAATATATAAGGAGAATTTTCTTACATTATTAATAATATATTATAGGAGCATTCCATAATTCATTTAATTAATTGTACATTTTTGTTGTCTTTATGTCTCAGTTTTGTAAGTAACACTTAAATGAATAATAATTATACAAATATCTAGTAATTTATTGTTTCATTTCTTGATGTAAATTTACTGGATGAAAATGTAAAAACATTTTGTATGCTTTTGATTAATTGTGCCAAGTTGTACTCCAGAAAGCTTTGCTATTTTCACTAAGAGTGTTTGACAGCACCTGATCCTGACAGAAGCAATCTGTGTCTGGGTGTTACAGTCTGTATTAATCTCTAATTTCTTCAATACATGTAAAACACTATTTTTTAAATCATGTAAGAATGTTATTTTTTAAATTTTAATAAATGCAGCAATATACATGTTGAAAATATCAGACAGGAACTTCTATCACTGCCTGCACAAGAGGCATAAGATTTAAGGACTTAGAATGGCCTCATTCCTATAAACTTTCATGCCTTACAACACTATATAAGAGATATAATACATATTGTTTTTTAATATACATATGAAATCACACTAAAATATTGTTGTGAATTTTGCTGTTTTCAACTTCAGAATATATATCAAAGATTTTTTTATCAGCACAGATAGTTCAGATTCATTTTCTAAATGGCTATATTATACTCCTTTGTATGGATAAATTAAAATTTATTTAAACAATTCCCTACAAATGTGTTTTATGTTACTTATTTTCCTTGAACTTTACTTTTATTTACCTCATATTTTTTATTCCCTTATAATTTTGCCATTACTAATAATGAGTAATGATCAACTTTATATACACATGTATTGGTGTAATTATATGAGTATATTCATTAAGAAAATTTCTAAACATAGAATCTCTGAGATAAATATAATACATAATTTTAAAATAAATATTTTTCTAGTTAATCTTCAAAAATGTTGCACCAATTCTCAGTCCCACTCAGTGTGTGCTAATGCTTATTTCTCCACCCACTTAACAGTTGCTTTTGTAAAACACTATATGTTGATGCTTTATATTCATAAATATTGTGCCTATAATGCACTTTATAGCCTTTATTAGTCTTCATTTTAATATACTGTATAGTTTTACTTGATTTTTCTTGACAAAATGTTAGAATCATACACAAAGAAAATTGATATTTTAATTTATATAAGCTTAATTAATTAATTTGAGGAAGATTATACTTTTTATAATTGTGTGTCTTTCTACCCAGGAATATGATTTATCTTCCTGTTTATTCCAATCTTTAAAAGTTTCTGTCACATTTCATGTATCTTTCCAATTTATTTTAGTGTTGAGTATAGTAATTAATTATTGCTTTTTAAATAGATTAAATAAAAAATATTTTTAACATTGCTTTTAAATAGATCACTTTAGGATAAAATAGGATTAGGTCTTTGTTTTCCCAGTTTCAGATTTGTGACTTGCACATTCCTTTTCCTCTATTGTATCACCTGCTTTTTTGATTAAAATAAACATTTTATTGTGAGTTTGTGTATTTCTTTTAGAGCCAAATTGTGGATGACAATTCTACTTTGAATTTATGAATTTGTAAATTTTGCTTTTGTACTTTTTAATCCAATTCTTTTGTTTTTCTTTACTTTGATTTTATTTTGTCTAACCTCTGGAAAAATTGTTCAGTTTACTTATTTTATTTTTCTTGCTAAATAATTAAAGCTTTTAAAGTGATGAATTTATCTCTATACATATTTTTGGTTACATATGTTTTAGTTTGCAATGTTTTCATTTCTTTTTTGTCCTGAATATTATATAATAGAAGTTTTAAGTTTTTTCTTTGTACAAGGAGTTATTTAGAAGTTTTTCCCCCTTTTCATGTCAAAGTACTTAGTTTTTAATTTATGGCAATGTGGTCTAATAAAGGGTGTTTTTTGGAACATATTAAACCAAACTTTGTATCCTAATATATTATCCACTTAACTCTATGGACACATAAACATCACATTTATTAAAATTAAACTATGATTTTTACTTTTTTTTCTTTTTTTGCTGTATGCGGGCCTCTCACTGTTGTGGCCTCTCCTGTTGCAGAGCACAGGCTCCGGGCGTGCAGGTTCAGGGGCCATGGCTCACGGGCCTAGCCGCTCTGCGGCATGTGGGATCCTCCCGGACCGGGGCACCAACCCGTGTCCCCTGCATCGGCAGGCGGACTCTTAACCACTGCGCCACCAGGGAAGCCCGATTTTTACATTATTTATCTTTACTTTCAAGTAAGGCTTTTTACAACTTTAATTTCTATTTTGTAATCAGGGTTTTGATGCTCACTACCCCAACCTTTTATATTATACCTACCATAGTCTTCATTTATTTACTTTGGCTCATCTTGGTTGACTGCCGTTGATCATTGAATAACTGCTTTCAAGATTCAGGAGAGGTCTGTAGGTGGCATACGTCTGAGTTATTATGAGCTCCTTTTAATGACTATACACAATTTGGTTAGGTTTATAGTTCTTAGTTCTTAAAAATGTTTCCATCAAAATTTTGTACACATTATTTCTTTATGTGTTGTTACTGAATGTTACAGAGCAAAAGATTATTTTATCGTGTTCTTGTGTAAACCAGAATTTATTCCTTTTGGGGTATTTGGAAGATGGTTTTTGTTTGAGCTTGGATGTTTGCGTAATGTTTATTCATCTTTAATGAATATTAAATAAATTCAAATATGTCATCAGGAAATTTTACCTGAAACTCTGGAGGAGACCTTCTGTCCTATACAGCCAGGTCTAGAGTATTCTGAATTAAATTTGCTTTTTTTGTTGTTTGCTCTCTCTTATCCCATTTATAGTAATCTTTTCCCTCTCTTTAATTATGATTTCTCTTTATGTAAAACTTAATATCAACATATTTAATATCCCCTGACATTTGTGTCTACTACATTGTTTTATTGTTTTCATGTCTTAATATTTTCTGTTCTCAGGAGGGTTTCTTAAGTCTGTCTGTCACATCCCTATTCAGTTTTCTACAGTGTTTCTTCTCATCTTTACTTCATTTGATGAAAATTTAAAGTTTTAAATTTTATATTTTTACCTTGCAATCCTGATTTCCTCCACAGGTCTTTTTTTCAGCCTGTTCTTATGTCTCCTTGCTTCTCATCTCAACCTCTGTGGTCAAGCTTTTTGCATGTTTAGGCTCTGTCTCGGAAAGCAGAATTCACTCTACCTAGCTTAAGTCAAAATGGATTTATTATAGTGTATCTGGCTTACAGAATTGCCTGAATATCTGAAGAAACAAATCTCAGGTTGAGATTTCAGGAGTGACTCTAACCTCACTGAAGAACCTGGTCACCGTAGTAGATGAAACTTCCTGTTTGATCAGAGAGCCATTTTCCAATGTGGAACATGGCTGCTGCTGCTCCAGAACTGTGCTGCCACTAAAACAAACCAGAAACCACTGTGATCAATCATTAAGGCACCACCATGAGGAAACTGTCCTGATACCAGCTCCAAACCAATGCTATCCATGTTGCAGTCTGTACAGCAAAACAGATGCCATACATCCTGCTTTGACATTCACAAATCTTGTGACCAGGCCCTGGGACTCTGCTAATGGTGCGGCAGAAAATAAAGCACATGCCTCTGACCATACTTGTCAGTAAAAATAGAAAAATATTCTGTTTCACTTCTACCTTCCAAATCTCGTTAGAGTGTATCTGAGTGGTGGAATCTTATTCATATCCAGCAGCTTAGCTGTTGTGGCTCTGTGAGAAAAAAAAAATGTGGCTTTTAGTTTTCTAGTATCTGTAGTATCAGAAAAAACCTTGAGAGGCGTTTAGATAGATGTTGAATACTGAGCCACCATATCTACCTCAATTTACTGCTTTGGATACTCACATTTCATCAAGTCCTTCTTTCCAATCTTAACCTTTCAGATGACAACAAGAGAACAGCGAAATACATCCTGCACTACTGTAGCTTTCAATGTACAAATGAAAATGCTTTCACCTTCTCTCTACAAAAGGAGGCCTAAAATCCCATTAGTCACCACATCCACAAACTGGTGATATTCATTTCCCACATTCAGTCATAGTCCCACCTTGATATTCTTTAACTTATGGACAAAATTGCAAAGTAAACTAACACTAGTATGCCCTATACAAAATAAGAGAAAATAATGAGGAAAATAAAATTGTTCAGGGAAAATGCTATAGATACAAGCACGTAAGGAAGATAATGAGTAGTTGTTTTAGTCTTTGTTTCTAAAATTGATCACCAGGTCTTAATTATTATTTATAACTTTTCTCTTTCCGAAACCCTTTCCCAGGTCTCTTTCTCCTTGGGCAACATAACGAGCTGGGATTTTTAACTGATGGAGTGACCCAAACCTTCACACCTAAGGTGTACAAGCCTTGACTGATCCTACATGCTGTTCCATTAAGTTTTAAAATTGGACTTGGCAGAACCATAATGAGTGCTAGAGGATTTCCTGAGTCGAAGGTATACTTCTCCCTGCCTCACATGATAACAGAAACCCCATTTCCCCTTAGTAATCAGAATTAGTCACCCCAGAAAACACAACAATTCCCTTTCTATTGGCCCAGTGGCATGTGTAGCTCCATATTAAAAGGTGGCAATCTCAACTTTCAATTCAAAAAACCATTGATGTGTTCCTGGTGGAAGGATTCATCTCTTGGGTACCAAGTCCTCTAAACCATCATAAGCAAAGCCACAGAAATGAGGAACAAAAATATTGTTAGTAGGTCATTAAATGTACCGGAACAGAAGTGCCATTAGTAGCAATACTTCTACCCCTTAGTGCCCAGACAAGTGTGTTCCAACCATAAAAGAAAAAGGAATGCACATCATTTGCTGGCTGAAAGCATGTGTCTTCCTGTAGGGAAACATTCTATTCTAACAAGTTATATTGACTTGTTTTCAATGGTCTGTTCTATCTTTACAAAATGCCCATTGTTTCTGAGCACATGCTAAGAATAGTGAATCCCTTGGGAGTCAGCCCACTTTCTCTCCTATTTCTTCTATATAATGAATGTCATGGCCAGTCAGGAGTTGTGTTATGTGGTAAAACCATGATTTAAAAAGTAAACTATTCAGTAAATCCAAAAATGCTGCTTTACAAAGTAGGCAGTAAAGCCAAATCCATATCCAAAATCAGCCAGTACACTCACCAGTCAGTACACCCACTTCCTCTTCCATATTGGAGGAATCCAATATAATCAACCTGTCCCAGTTCCTGGCTGCACCACCCTGGCAATGGTTTTGTAGGTTGCTGAGTGCCAATGACCAGCAACAGAGACTCGTGTTTTCCCTTAATGATGATTATGATTTAAGTAACTTTTCATCACTATGTGTCCTCCTTCTAAGGCTAACAAGATCATTGTCACCTTCAAATGTAACTACTTCAGGGAGCTAATCACATATTGTAATTTTCTGAGTGTTTCATGTACCAGTGACTGCATCCATCACAGTACAGTGTGGAAAATGGAATAGCACTCCAGGTAGTTAAAGCCAAAGGGATTTATTATAGGATCTTAAGTTGTTCATAGAACTGTCAGACAGCCTGAAGAAAATAGACACACTTGCCTCTCAACAGCCACAAAGATATCATCCAGACACTAGGGTGTCTATTAATGTTGTTGCCAAAACCCAGATATCTCTATTATGGACTTGCCTGCAGTAGAATTGAGGCAACTGCCACATTTTTGCCCTTAAATCTTACCCAGAGCCATTAAACTTTTGAAGCCTAAATCATAACCAGAATTTAAGCTGCAAAAGAGACTGGGAGTTGTTTTCAGCTTTCTAGGCACAGTAGAGGGGTTTAGAAAGCCGTCATCCTATTTACAGCCACCTCCTACATAAAGTTCCTCCTCCTTTCCTTAGGTTGGATTGGTTTACTGATTTATTGATTGATCAATCAATTCATTCATTCATCCATTCATTCCTCAGCACTTGACATTTCATTAATTTTATTAAAATTTATTTTACAAAAATTTCTTTGATGGCAAGGCCTCTGTTTCAGTTTAATATCACCAGAGCATGTCACATCCATAGTAGGAGATCAACTAATACTTGGTTTCATTGAATTTTTGATAGTTCAAAGCTGACTCTGTCAAACATTTACTTCTACTTTCTGTAGATAAAAAATAAATAAAAGTAGACACTTCATAGGTATGGTTTCTTTCATATTGCAAAATCTCTTGGCAATCTCCATTTGGGTTTTTCTCATTCACTTATTGTTGAAAGAAGAGAGATAAATCCAGCTGGAAGTCTGCCCATAAACACAGCCTCTCTTTTTGGGTCCCCTGTATTATTTTCTTGGTTGTTCCTAGATTTCTGCTTTTAGCTGTTCAGATGAAGGGCTGGTAAATGCAAATTTACATTAGCAGTGTAGAACCTTGCTTCCTGAGAGAACCAAAGGGCAATTCAAATACAGAACTTTCCAGCAAAGGAAGTAGCTCTTGTGTAGTTTCTTCTCTATTTGGTGAAGCTAGTGCACCAGGATAAAGTTCTTTGGTGTTTCTGCCCAACCTCCTGGCCAAGTGTATCATGAAGCTGCTCCCGTGCCTCCTCCTGGCCGGGCTGCCTCCTTGTCATGCAAGATCCATGCCTCGGGTTGACAGATAAAATACAGAATGCTCAGTTAAATTTTAATGTAAGATAAACAACAAGTATGTACCAAAGTACATGGGAAAATACAATTGCAGTAAAAATGTTTTCATTGTTCATCTGAAATACAAATGTTCCTGGGCATCCCGTATTTTTTTGTTTGCCACATCTGGCAAACCTAGCCATACTATATCCAGTGAAATTCTCTGTGCATCATTGAGAAGCCAGTATAGCTGGTGGCATTCTTGACTTTCTAGGAGACCATATAAAATCATATCTGAGGGCATCATCTCGAGTCAGATTGCCAGAGTGGACATCTTGGTTCTTTCACTTATTATTTTACTTTGGATAAGATACTTGAGCTTTCTATGCTTTAGTTTACTTTCTTATGAAATTGGTCTAATAAGTGTACCTACTTCCAGGGTCAATAGGAGTACTAATTGTGATAATTCATATTAAGCATTTAGAAAAGTATCTGGCACATAATAAACTCTCTATAATTATTAAGTATTGTTATTATCTCTGCTAGGAACACAAGGACATGCCAGGCCTCCCTCAAACAACTGAATGGAAATGCTTTTCCTCTAAAACAGTAAAAATGATCCCAAATTTAAACTCCCCATCTGCCCCATAGATTCTCCTTGCCTCCAATGTTCATGCTTCCAATTTAAAAAGGTGACAGGGGGGTCTGCCAGCCCATCCACTGATTGCTTCCTAAGAGTCTGAACCATTTTCTCTGGAGAGGAATTTTGAACCAGACTTCAGTGCCTTGTCATTTCATCTGCACTAAATCTAGCAGAAATACGCTGCTATTTCTGACAATGGAAATGATAACCCTTCTCTGGTCCTTTAACTGATGCAGATTAGTGTCTATTTTTATATTCCTTTGGTCATTTCAGGAGATATGTAACAGGATGGAAATTAAACCCATGGACTCAAGTTGTCAGCTATCTCAGTATAGCTGAGCAGAACCAAAGCATAAGCAGAACCTTCATTTTGTTTTAATCACTTGACTGTATTGATACTTAACAACTAATATGATACTTAAAATTCAGAGAGGCAAGGATGGAGAAAAGATCTTTCAACATAAGCTTCATTGACTGGCTCACTTCTGTGTTGTTTATAAATTTTGGCTCAAACCTCCTCACCAGTTCTCTATATGTTAATATATGAAATTACCTCTTTCTGCAGTTAATGTAATACAGCTCTAATCCTTATGCAATGATTCTAGCATAGGCTTCTTTCCAGTCCTCTGGAGTTATTTATATGCAATTTTCAAACAGAGATGATCTTTCCTATATGCACTAATAATATTTACATTTTTAAATGGAACACAGACTTAAAGTTGAGGTAAAAGGTTATGAGGTCAAAGAAACATAGAGATTAGATCTTTAACCAGGGCAGACAGTTACATATTGAAAATAGCAATATCATATTTTTGCAAATTTCATGCTCTCATTGGAGACATAGATGCCTAATTGAAGGAGGATTTCTTTTTTAAAAGAACAACTATGTTTATTAATATCTGTTAAGTAGCCCAGATGAAGGTCAATGGCAATTAGAATAAAAATATATCTGAACAATTCCAAACAATGAAGTCTAAAACACTGAGTAAAAAGAGATGGAAATAATGGAATAATATTTCAAACAATCAGTGATAGTAAAGCAAATGTAAAATCATAACGAATAGAACTGGTTTTTCAAGGGGTGAAGTTGCTATTTACAGGAAATCTAAATATTGAAAGATTATTTTAATGGTGCTGTATACAGCTCTTGATGAATTAAAATTTTTTTAAAAATCATGGGATGAATACAGAACCAAAGCAAGGTATGAAAGTAAAAAGCATATTAACTGAAAAATGTTCTCACTTTTCCCTGGTTCTCTGGACTCATCCCTCCAGAGAATGAGTTTCATGAAAGAGCAGTCTATAGACCTCCCATTAGCTTGCAGGGGTCTTTCTGCCTTTTTACATTAGAATAAGGTTCTTGGTGGAATGGCTGACACTTTGTGCTCTCAACTGTATGAAGTTAGATCTTTTGTAGAGATGATGAATAGCTCCTTCAGTGTCTAACAGAAAGTTTCCTATAGTTTATCTCAAGTGGTGGAGGTTTATACTATCGACGTGGAGCATTTTGACACATAATGTTCCTTTCTTTTACACATTGACTCTCGTTGCAGAGTCTCATGCCTTGTAATCTGAAAATAAAATATATTTATAATTTACCCTCAGAAAATGTGACAGCTATCACATTCCACCTATAAATTTAAGGAATGTTGGTCTACCAATATATGTGCTAGATCTGAGGTCAGCAAACTGTTTCTTTAAATGGCCAGACAATAAATATTTTAGGGTTTTGGGGCCTTATGGTTTCTGTTGCAACTACTCATTTCTGCCCTTTTAAGGAGAATGCAGCCATAGAAAAGCTGAAGACAACATGTAAACAAATGGCATGGCTGTGTTCCTATAAAACTACATTTACAAAAACAGGTAACAAGCCTGTGGACCTTAGTTTGACATTCCCAGTACTAGTTAACTCCATTTTTATGTAATGAAGTATCAGCTTGCTCTTTTATCTTTTGCTTTAAAATGTTAGATAAGGGTGCATTATTTTGTTTCTTACATCTCTAAAGTAAGTATACGATACATAACTCCGATACTTTTTTATGCATGTGTGTTGCTTATATGTATAAATTACAAATTATATTTAAACTTTTATAGATTATTCTTTTAATAATCAAAAGAAATATTTCATAAAAATATGCTTTCTAACATCATAACTATTTCAAGAAACTCACCTCTGTATCTTTTATTTTTATTGAATTTACATGAATAAACAGCAAAAAGGGAAAGGCAAAAATTCTTTTCTTAACCTTAAAAGGAATGACCCAGGATAAATACAGTAGCTCAACTCAAACAAGCCCTAACATGAAAAAGAAAACAAAAGTTATGAATTAGAACTACTTTGATCAGATATCATCCAATAAAACCTAACAACATACCAGTTAAAGCATTCAGAGATGGGTAGAAGAGTAATGAAGAATATATAACTTTTCAAAATGAGGTTAGTCCAATCCCATACATATGACATATGAATAAATTCCGTTTGAAACCCTCAGTAGAAGTACTGTACATTAAAGAAAAAAAGAGGCAGCTTCAGGCTGTTTTTCTTAATTTTTCTAATTCATTGTCTTAATGGAATAGAAGAATTTGGTGGGACTGAAAGAAAAAAAAAAAAAAAAGAAGAAGCCCTCTCTGATGAGCTCTGCATTTGCAAATAGTACCTGCCACCTGACTAAAGTACAGTACTTTGAATGATGGTGATATTGTCAGTGATGCATTTTAAATCAATGTAGCTCTAAAAGACAGCAGGATCTTTTCTTCATTTCACATTACTGTATTTACCACTTTTCCTGGCCTTTTCCTAGGTAATAAATAATAAATGAACTTATCTTAGAAAAAAGTGACCATGAAGGAAGAATTTCTGAACCACAGTTTTATTAATAATAATTATTATTATATTATTAATTCTAACAAACTTTGACAAGAAATTGTAGTTCTCCTGTGAAGATTAAGAATCATCCTGCTCCCATAGAATCAGTGTTTTTTCTGATGAGCCAGAAACCACAGTGGGGATTTCGATACTCAATTTTAGCCCCAGGTTAAGTCAGAGAGTGCAGTGTCTCAAAATTAGAATAAAATAAAAGAACTCATTAAAGACATATTATAACCAGGAGCATTAAGTCTTAGTTAGATAAGACTTTGAAAGAAAGTGATAATAAATAACTCTTCCACTGTATTAAGAAATACATTATGATTTCTGCCTAAGATACCATCATGTAAGTAAACCTGGTGACTATCTATGTGGAGAAATTAATAATCATTCTATTTATTTATTTATTGTTACCAAAACTGGGAAGTTTGTTTCCTGATTAGAAATTCTGTCTTTTATATTCCTGGTAACTGCAACAGCATGTGCCATGTAGATATTAGAGACTCATGCTTGTTGAGATATTAGTTGATACATGTAGAAAATTTATTTAGCTGCAAAAATAACAGGAAGCCAACTGCTTAACAATAAAAAACAATTGGGGCTTACCTGGTGACGCAGTGGTTGAGAGTCCGCCTGCCGATGCAGGGGACACGGGTTTGTGCCCTGGTCCGGGAGGATCCCACATGCCGCGGAGCGGCTGGGCCCATGAGCCATGGCCACTGAGCCTGCGCGTCCAGAGCCTGTGCTCCGCAGTTGGAGAGGCCACAACCGTTAGAGGCCCGCGTACTGCAAAAAAAAAAAAAAAAAGGAAACAATCAAAAAGAATACTAAAAATGTATTACCTCTCTGTATCACAGAAGGTTCTTAGTTGTAGGTGATAAAAATCAACTCTAGATGGTTTAAGAGAAAAAACATCTCGAAGCCAAACCTTGCAAGCCTTGTCCCATGAAAACACCATTGTCATTGCTGGTGAGCATAGACAGTCCAGTTTTCACCACTGGCACCACCAAAGCTGAACCTGGGATACTGAGGCCAGCAATGCTGCCCAGCTGCCCCTGGAAAGTGAACACATCCACTGCTGGTTCCACTACTGTCACTCAAAGTGCTTTCTTCATGGTCCATGCTCTTTCATGTCACTGGCTCCTGTTAAGATCTAGTGCAGAGTCTAGCTTGCAGTCTGACCTGCAAGGGAAAATGGGAAAGTGAGTATGTAGCAACTTTAGTTTTCTAATATAGGGCTGGCTCTACCTAATAAGAAGGAGGATGTCCTAGCATAGAAAAAGGATTAAAAATTTTGATAGTTAAAAAGAAAGACAATTGTCTACTGCTCCCATAGAATCAGGAGTCCAGTGGATGAGGAATTCTAGGTTGATAATTTTTTAACTCCGTGCTGTCAGTAAGAACCTAGATTCTTCCCATCTCTTCCCTCTGCAGTCCTCAGTAAGTTGGCCTTTAGTCTTTGCTTTTTTTTTTTTCTTAATTGTCTTTCTTCATCTACCCATAAGTTTCCTAAGGCAGCTGCAGAATTTCTAAATCAGTCTATATTCCAGGCCCAGGGAATATAACCAGGGAGAAAACTGTCTGGGCTTAAAGGCATGAAGTTTTCTAGATTGGTAGCCTGTAGCATCAAGAGAGACATTTGATATACTTGAAAGATATTCACTTAAAAGTGCCAGCCCTGGGAGTGAGTGAGCAAGACGTAAAGTCTCCAAGGATAAAATTGTTCTTCTTTTATTACTGCTTGAACCCCGGGGGAACAATAACAAGAAGCCTGCAGAAGCCCCTAGGACTACTTATTGATATGAAGAAATTCTTGAAAAGGGTTCCAACCAAAAGGAAGATGGAGAAAGGGATCAATAATTTCATTATCTATTATTGCTACCTCTACAATTATCCTATAGGGCTCCAACATGTACCCCACAGAAAATATCCAAACCCACTAACATACCAACATTATAACTTTATCCATTTGAGTCTTAAAAAATATTCTATTAAAGCATCAAGAAACGTCTCAGTTAAAACTCTTTCAGTTGTAAGTGAAAGAAAACTTAATTCAACTGGCTTAAGCAAAAGGAGAACTTATTGGATCACACTATGGAAATGTCTATAGGAGATGTTAACCACAGCTTGAGGCAGGGGCTTAAATGATACCACCAGGGCTGCGTTTATCTATTTCTACTGCTGTCTTGACTCCAGTCTCAGAAAAGCACCCCTCTGATGGTTACACATGGCATAGCAGCTCCAGATTTTATGTCCTCACAGCTTCAAGTCCAGGAAAAGAAAAAAATCAAACTACTTTGTTTCCAGATATCCCAACAATATCTCATTGGCTGTAATTGTTCATATAACCATCCCTGAACCTCCCACTGACCTGACCTGGGTAATGTATCTACCCTGACATGTCACAAAGTCATCCTTGGAGACTGGAGTGTGGTCAACCCACCTAAAGAAGCCCAGAAACTAAGAGAGGGTGAGAGGATATTCTCTCAGATGGAATTAGGCCAAGGTTAAACAAAAACAACAAAAAACAGGTGAATGAATGCTGGGAATAAAAATAAACAGATGTCCCCTAACACTTTATCAGAAATTATCTGAACTCTAAAACGCAAAGATTAGAAAGAAAGTAGATATCTAGGGAAGAAAACAGACAAGAAGGAAGAAGTGGATGGTGGATGGAGATGGTTAAGAGCATCAAAGACAAAGAACCTAACTTACAAATTAAATGCCCATAGTAAGCACTAAAAGGAGAGAAGCCTGTGGACTTTTCTGCAGGATTCTAAACCTACAAAAATAAGAAATTGTTTTAAAGCTAGGTGTGAAGCTATTTTTTATTTAAATCCGAAGGTTGAAGTAGTTTCTGAAATTTGGGGCATGTATTATTTACATTTGTTAACATTCAGTATTCTTTATATATTAAGAGCTTACTATGTGCTAGTTCCTATCCTAAATATCTGCGTGCATCTAGTAATGATTAGGAGGACAGGCTCTGAGATGAAACTATTTGTATTTTAGTAATTACTTGGCAATTTACTAGCTTATGACTTTGTGCAGAAAACTTTAAACTCTCTATGGTTATTTCCTTATCTATAAAATGGAGAGAGAAAGGGTATGTCATTCATAGGGTTGTCGAGAGGATTAAATAATTTAAAGGGTTTAGAACTTTACTCACCACATAGTAACTGCTGAATAAATAATTATAAGCATTAAGTATTGTTATTATTAAGTATTAATTTCTTTAAGTCTCAAAACCTATGAGATGGGTACTATTATTATGAACAAGGAAACTAGAGAAAAAGAGATTAAGTAATCTTTCAAGCTGCATAGGCAGCAAATTAAGTTGAGTTGAGTTGAGTTGGGATCAGAATCCAGGTCTCTCTACTATATAACCTGCATTGTAAACCACAAATTAAATGGCTTTTAGGATATATCTTCTGCCAGAATTCAGGACTCCATGCACACAGAGAGGAGACAGAGGGGAAAACACAGCTGGGCTCTCTACCTTTTACTTTCAGTATATTTCATGATTCATGGTCTTCAGAAGCAGTATAGGCCACTGTACATTAAGTAATATAGATTGTACTCTGGGGAATAATTAGTCTTATGTAGGCAAGAAACAATCCACATTCTCATTTCGAATTCATATTTGGCCATAGCCTGAAAATAATAGTAACTCCAAGTTCCACTCGAAAATGTAATATATCAACCAGGTAGCCTGCATACCATTAAAGACTTAATTTGCTGGGACCAGAAGTCCACCTTTTTCAGTTAAAATAAGACTAATGCTTAGCATATCAATATTTAAGCTGAATCTATTTTTATTAATTAGGATTTGAAGGTTGTCAGAAACTCACTGCAAATCGTCAATTACCTAGTACCTAGGATGTCCCTTATAAGAGTATCACATCATACAGACATAAAAATTTCAGAAATAAAGTGGAATGTGCAGGAAAATCTTCATTTAAAATTGAAAGAATGAAAATTAACCCTTATTCTTTAAGAGGACTTATATTTAACTTTATGTCTTTCTAGGTTTTAAAACTATTAAATACTGTACATATCAGTTCTTTTTTGTTCTACCTAATCCAATTGAATCTACTTTAAATAGCCATAATTGGTGATTTTCTAGATCAAAGTCTTCCTCAGATCAATGAGCAGAGCTTGTCTATATTGATTACTAGCCATGCCTATGAAAATATCATTTGTTACCTCGGGAATGATAGTGGAATAAAGAGGCTAACACCAAATTGGAAGGAGATCAATGAGCTTCATGTAGATAAAAGTAAGCATGTTACCTGAGAAGAGAACATCAATTTTTTATGGACCCTGGACTAAACAGCAAAGGAAAAAAGTGTCTAGTAGGTCAGTCCTCTGAATACTCAGTATGTCTTCTTATTCATAGTGGAGCTTCTAACCTAACAGAATTTCATCAAAGAGAAAAGGAAAAGGAATGAAAAGGGTTGAGAATTCTTAATTTCTATTGATTGCTACACAAACAACTCTACATTTTGTTTTTTAAAGTCTAAGCCTCACATTCTCTACATATTTATGAAAAACAATCAAAATATTTGATTTTCCTAAAGAACTTAGTTTCATATAATTGTTCCATATCCTGAAAACTATGGCTTCTGCTGCATTAAAATAATACAGTCGAATAAGAGAATTATTAATTAAAAAAAACTGGAACTCAGGAATCATCTGAACATAATGGTAGCTTAAAAAAAAAACTAAGATATTTGACAAAATTTTATTTTTCCTTGAATATGCTTATTTCCATCAGTAGGTTAAATTACCTCCAAATATATACTGTTAATACATCCCTACTATTCTAAATGCCCAGAAAGTTTTGGCCAAGTCAGAGTTGATGTGAGGGGTGTAGCCAAGGCCTGTTGTAGGAGTTACAATTACCTACAATAATCAGAAGTAGCAGATTTGGTTGAGAGCCAGGCAACCAGAGGTGGAAACTGCAATTTTAGTTTGCATGGCTAGGCTGAGGCTACTCACAAAAGGAAAATAACAAGCAGAACTTATATAAGAGAGATAAAATAGAAAATCAGGGATAGAACAAAGAGAACAGGGACGTTGGTCTGACTGAGAAGGATACCTAAGGGAAGAAAAGGGAATAAAGGTAAAGGATCAATTTTAGAGCAAAGGCCAAGACAGTTCCCAATGGACTAAGCTAACAGAGGCTTTTTGCCTAATGTCATCTTTAGCAAGATGGTTGAGGAATTCCTTTAGCAGCCACTTAACTATCCTCTCAGATCTGTCCATTCTGATCTTACAGAGGTCTGTGATGTGTATTCTTCAGTCCAAAAGTTTTATGACCCTATATCTAGAGGTCATTCCACTTCCTCTACAAACAAGGTACTTTCCTGGGGGCTAAATTCTCAAACTCTGGAATTGTCCATTTGGGTATAGCTCCAGGAAGTGGGAAGTTTATAGCATATAAGAATCCACCACAGACTTCCGGGGAAGATGGCGGAAGAGTAACTCGCGGAGATCACCTTCCTCCCCACAGATACACCAGAAATACATCTACACATGGAACAACTCCTACAGAACACCTACTGAACGCTGGCAGAAGACCTCAGACCTCCCAAAAGGCAAGAAACTCCCCCACATACCTGGGTAGGGCAAAAGAAAAAAGAATAAACAGAGACCAAAGGATAGGGACGGGACCTGTGCCAGTGGGAGGGAGCCGTGAAGGAAGAAAGGTTTCCACACACTAGGAAGCCCCTTCGCAGGTGGAGACTGCGGGTGGCGGAGGGGGAAAGCTTCCGAGTAGCGGAAGAGAGCACAGCAACAGGGGTGTGGAGGGCAAAGCGGAGAGATTCCCGCACAGAGGATCGGTGCCGACCGGCACTCACCAGCCCGAGAGGCTTGTCTGCTTGGCTGCCGGGGCAGGCGGGGCTGGGAGCTGAGGCTCGGGTTTCGGGTTTCGGTCGGAGCACAGGGAGAGGACTGGGGTTGGCGGCGTGAACACAGCCTGCAGGGGGTTAGTGTGCCACGGCTAGCCGGGAGGAAGTCCAGGAAAAAGTCTGGACCTGCCGAAGAGGCAAGAGACTTTTTCTTCCCTCTTCGTTTCCTGGTGCTCGAGGAGAGGGGATTAAGAGCGCTGCTTAAAGGAGCTCCAGAGATGGGCGCGAGCCGCGGC
Source organism: Mesoplodon mirus (assembly GCF_964341445.2). Taxonomy (NCBI): domain Eukaryota; kingdom Metazoa; phylum Chordata; class Mammalia; order Artiodactyla; family Ziphiidae; genus Mesoplodon; species Mesoplodon mirus. The sequence goes on along the minus strand of NC_138985.1, from coordinate 81,760,177 downwards.
TGAAAGCGTGGACCCCAGAGACGGGCGTGGGATGCTGGGGCTGCTGCTGCCGCCGCCAAGAGGCCTGTGTGCGAGCGCAGGTCACCGTCCACGCCCCCCTTCCGGGGAGCCTGTGCAGCCCGTCACTGCCGGGGTCCCGGGATCCAGGGATGTCTTCCCCGGGAGAGCACACGGCGCGCCTGGGGCTGGTGCAACGTCATGCCGGCCTCTGCCGCAGCAGGCTCGCCCTGCACTCCATGCCCCTCCCTACTCCCCGGCCTGAGTGAGCCAGAGTCCCCGAGGCGGCTGCTCCTTTAACCCTGTCTTGTCTGAGCGAAGGCGACCTACATGCAGAGGCGGGGCCAAGTCCAAAGCTGAGACCCGCGAGCTGTGAGAACAAATAAGAGAAAGGGAAATCTCTCCCAGCAGCCTCAGAGCAGCGGATTAAAGCTCCGCAATCAATTTGATATACCCTGCATCTGTGGAATACATGAACAGACAACGAATCATCCCAAATTGAGGAGCCGTGTGGCTGAAAGGCTCTTGGTGCTGCAGCCAGGAGTCAGTGCTGTGCCTCTGAGGTGGGAGAGCCAACTTCAGGACACTGGTCCACAAGAGACTTCCCAGCTCCACATAATGTCAAACGGCGAAAATCTTCCAGAGATTTCCATCTCAACACCAGCACCCAGCTTCATTCAACGACCAGCAAGCTACAGTGCTGGACACCCTATGCCAAACAACTAGCAAGACAGGAACACAATGCCACCCATTAGCAGAGAGGCTGCCTAAAATCATAAAAAGTCCACAGACACCCCAAAACACACCACCAGACGTGGACCTGCCCACCAGAAAGACAAGATCCAGCCTCATCCACCAGAACACAGGCACCAGTCCCCTCCACCAGGAAGCCTACACAACCCACTGAACCAACCTTAGCCACTGGGGACAGACACCAAAAACAACGGGAACTTCGACCTGCAGCCTGCAAAAAGGAGACCCCAAACGCAGTAAGATAAGCAAAATGAGAAGACAGAAAAACACACAGCAGGAGAAGGAGCAAGATAAAAACCCACCAGACCTAACAAATGAAGAGGAAATAGGCAGTCTACCTGAAAAAAAATTCAGAATGATGATAGTAAAGATAATCCAAAATCTTGGAAATAGAATAGACAGAATGCAAGAAACATTTAATAAGGACCTAGAAGAACTAAAGATGAAACAAGCAACAATGAACAACACAATAAATGAAAATTAAAATACTCTAGATGGGATCAATAGCAGAATAACTGAGGCAGAAGAACGGATAAGTGACGTGGAAGATAAAATAGTGGAAATAACTACTGCAGAGCAGAAGAAAGAAAAAAGAATGAAAAGAACTGAGGACAGTCTCAGAGACCTCTGGGACAACATTAAATGCACCAACATTCGAATTATAGGGGTTCCAGAAGAAAAAGAGAAAAAGAAAGGGACTGAGAAGATATTTGAAGAGATTATAGTTGAAAACTTCCCTAATATGGGAAAGGAAATAGTTGATCAAGTTCAGGAGGCACAGAGAGTCCCATACAGGATAAATCCAAGGAGAAATATGCCAAGACATATATTAATCAAACTGTCAAAAATTAAATACAAAGAAAACATATTAAAAGCAGCAAGGGTAAAACAACAAATAACACACAAGGGAATCCCCATAAGGTTAACAGCTGATCTTTTAGCAGAAACTCTGCAAGCCAGAAGGGATTGGCAGGACATATTTAAAGTGATGAAGGAGAAAAACCTGCAACCAAGATTACTCGACCCAGCAAGGATCTCATTCAGATTTGATGGAGAAATTAAAACCTTTACAGACAAGCAAAAGCTGAGAGACTTCAGCACCACCAAACCAGCTTTACAACAAATGCTAAAGGAACTTCTCTAGGCAAGAAACACAACAGAAGGAAAAGAACTACAATAATGAACCCAAAACAATTAAGAAAATGGGAATAGGAACATACACATCGATAATTACCTTAAATGTAAATGAACTAAATGCTCCCACCAAAAGACACAGATTGGCTGAATGGATACAAAAACAAGACCCATATATATGCTGTCTACAAGAGACCCACTTCAGACCTAGGGACACATACAGACTGAAAGTAAGGGGATGGGAAAAGATATTCCATGCAAATGGAAATCAAAATAAAGCTGGAGTAGCAATTCTCATCTCAGAAAAAATATACTTTAAAATAAAGACCATTAGAAGAGACAAAGAAGGACACTACATGATGAACAAGGGATCGATCCAAGAAGAAGATATAACAATTGTAAATATTTATGCACCCAACATAGGAGCACCTCAATACATAAGGCAAATACTAACGGTCATAAAAGGGGAAATCGACAGTAACACATTCATAGTAGGGGACTTTTAACACCCCACTTTCACCAATGGACAGATCATCCAAAATGAAAATAAATAAGGAAACACAAGCTTTAAATGATACATTAAACAAGATGGACTTAATTGATATTTATAGGACATTCCATCCAAAAACAACAGAATACACATTTTTCTCAAGTGCTCATGGAACATTCTCCAGGATAGATCATATCTTGGGTCACAAATCAAACCTTGGTAAATTTAAGAAAATGGAAATTGTATCAAGCATCTTTTCTGACCACAACGCGATGAGACTAGATATCAATTACAGGAAAAGATCTGCTAAAAATACAAACGCATGGAGGCTGAACAATACACTACTGAATAACGTAGTGATCACTGAAGAAATCAAAGAGGAAATAAAAAAATACCTAGAAACAAATGACAATGGAGACAGGACGACCCAAAACCTATGGGATGCAGCAAAAGCAGTTTTAAGAGGGAAGTCTATAGCAATACAATCCCACCTTAAGAAACAGGAAACATCTCGAATAAACAACCTAACCTTGCACCTAAAGCAATTAGAGAAAGAAGAACAAAAACACCCCAAAGTTAGCAGAAGGAATGAAATCATAAAAATCAGATCAGAAATAAATGAAAAAGAAATGAAGGAAACGATAGCAAAGATCAATAAAACTAAAAGCTGGTTCTTTGAGAAGATAAACAAAATTGATAAACCATTAGCCAGACTCATCAAGAAAAAAAGGGAGAAGACTCAAATCAATAGAATTAGAAATGAAAAAGGAGAAGTAACAACTGACACTGCAGAAATACAAAAGATCATGAGAGATTACTACAAGCAACTCTATGCCAATAAAATGGACAACCTGGAAGAAACGGACAAATTCTTAGAAATGCACAACCTGCCAAGACTGAATCAGGAAGAAATAGAAAATATGAACAGACCAATCACAAACACTGAAATTGAAACTGTGATTAAAAATCTTCCAACAAACAAAAGCCCAGGACCAGATGGCTTCACAGGCAAGTTCTATCAAACATTTAGAGAAGAGCTAACAGCTATCCTTCTCAAACTCTTCCAAATATAACAGAGGGAGGAACACTCCCAAACTTGTTCTACGAGGCCACCATCACCTTGATACCAAAACCAGACAAGGATGTCACAAAGAAAGAAAACTACAGGCCAATATCACTGATGAACATAGATGCAAAAATCCTCAACAAAATACTAGCAAACAGAATCCAACAGCACATTAAAAGGATCATACACCATGATCAAGTGGGGTTTATCCCAGGAATGCAAGGATTCTTCAATATATGCAAATCAATCAACGTGATACACCATATTAACAAATTGAAGGAGAAAAACCATATGATCATCTCAATAGATGCAGAGAAAGCTTTCGACAAAATTCAACACCCATTTATGATAAAAACCCTGCAAAAAGTAGGCATAGAGGGAACTTTCCTCAACATAATAAAGGCCATACATAACAAACGCACAGCCAACATTGTCCTCAATGGTGAAAAACTGAAAGCATTTCCACTAAGATCAGGAACAGACAAGGTTGCCCACTCTCACCACTCTTATTCAACATAGTTTTGGAAGTTTTAGCCACAGCAATCAGAAAAGAAAAGGAAATGAATCCAAATCGGAAAAGAAGAAGTAAAGCTGTCACTGTTTGCAGATGACATGATAGTATACATAGAGAATCCTAAAGATGCTACCAGAAAACTACTAGAGCTAATCAATGAATTTGTTAAAGTAGCAGGATACAAAATTAATGCACAGAAATCTCTGGCATTCCTATATACTAATGATGAAAAATCTGAAAGTGAAATCAAGAAAACACTCCCATTTACCATTGCAACAAAAAGAATAAAATATCTAGGAATAAACCTACCTAAGGAGACAAAAGACCTGTGTGCAGAAAATTATAAGACACTGATGAAAGAAATTAAAGATGATACAAATAGATGGAGAGACATACCATGTTCTTGGATTGGAAGAATCAACATTGTGAAAATGACTCTAATACTCAAAGCAATCTACAGATTCAATGCAATCCCTATCAAACTACCACTGGCATTTTTCACAGAACTAGAACAAAAAAATTCACAATTTGTATGGAAACACAAAAGACCCTGAATATCCAAAGCAATCTTGAGAACGAAAAATGGAGCTGGAGGAATCAGGCTCCCTGACTTCAGACTATACTACAAAGCTACAGTAATCAAGACAGTATGGTACTGGCACAAAAACAGAAAGATAGATCAATGGAACAGGATAGAAAGCCCAGAGATAAACCCACACACATATGGTCACCTTATCTTTGATAAAGGAGGCAGGAATGTACAGTGGAGAAAGGGCAGCCTCTTCAATAAGTGGTGCTGGGAAAACTGGACAGGGACATGTAAAAGTATGAGATTAGATCACTCCCTAACACCATACACAAAAATAAGCTCAAAATGGATTAAAGACCTAAATGTAAGGCCAGACACTATCAAACTCTTAGAGGAAAACATGGGCAGAACACTCTATGACAAAAATCACAGCAAGATCCTTTTTGACCCACCTCCTAGAGAAATGGAAATAAAGACAAAAATAAACACATGGGACCTAATGAAGCTTAAAAGCTTTGCACAGCAAAGGAAACCATAAACAAGACCAAAAGACAACCCTCAGAATGGGAGAAAAGATTTGCAAATGAAGCAACTGACAAAGGATTAATCTCCAAAATTTATAAGCAGCTCATGCAGCTCAATAACAAAAAAACAAACAACCGAATAAAAAAATGGGCAGAAGACCTAAATAGACATTTCTCCAAAGAAGATATACAGACTGCCAACAAACATATGAAAGAATGCTCAACATCTTTAATCATTAGAGAAATGCAAATCAAAACTACAATGAGATATCATCTCACACCAATCAGAATGGCCATCATCAAAAAATCTAGAAGCAATAAATTCTGGAGAGGGTGTGGAGAAAAGGGAACACTCTTGCACTGCTGGTGGGAATGTGAATTGGTACAGCCACTCTGGAGAACAGTATGGAGGTTCCTTAAAAAACTAAAAATAGAATCACCATATGACCCAGCAATCCCACTACTGGGCATATACCCTGAGGAAACCATAATTCAAAAAGAGTCATGTACCAAAATATTCATTGCAGCTCTATTTACAATAGCCCGGAGATGGAAACAACCTAAGTGTCCAACATTGGATGAATGGATAAAGAAGATGTGGCACATATATACAATGGAATATTACTCAGCCATAAAAAGAAATGAAATTGAGCTATTTGTAATGAGGTGGATAGACCTAGAGTCTGTCATACAGAGTGAAGTATGTCAGAAAAAGAAAGACAAATACTGTATGCTAACACATATATATGGAATTTAAGAAAAAAAATGTCATGAAGAACCTAGGGGTAAAACAGGAATAAAGACACAGACCCACTTGAGAATGGATTTGAGGATATGGGGAGGGGGAAGAGTAAGCTGTGACAAAGCGAGAGAGAGGCATGGACATATATACACTACCAAACGTAAGGTAGATAGCTAGTGGGAAGCAGCCGCATAGCACAAGGAGATCAAATCGGTGCTATGTGACCACCTGGAGGGGTGGGATAGGGAGGGTGGGAGAGAGGGAGACGCAAGAGGGAAGGGATATGGGAACAGATATATATGTATAACTGATTCACTTTGTTATAAAGCAGAAACTAACCATTGTGAAGCAATTATACTCCAATAAAATGGTAAAAAAAAAAAAATCATCCACCACACTAATCCCAAAATTGGAGTTACTGGCTTCCAGCATAGAATAGATTAACTGGGATGCATATATGCAGTGTTTAATTTCTAGGATAGATTGTATTCCATGACTGATGTGTGGAAGTCTATGGGATGTAAGTATTTAGGCAGAGACCACTCATATTTTTGCTGCCATGGTCCCCAGGCTTCTTAAAAGCTTCTGTTCAAAGGGAAGTTGCCTAAGGCTCTTAAGACCAGGCATTGGGGAAAGCCAACAGTCACAAAGGATTGGAACAGTTCAAACCACACGTCAAAATTAATGCAGAAAAATTCAATTCCAATGTAGGCTTGATGTTGAAGAGTCTTACCCGAAGATTAGTTGATGGGGCATGGCAATGTGATTTCTAAGCAGTGGCAAGATATCTCAACATTGTGTGAGTGAACCAATCACAGAACATTGTGTGAAGCATTTCTAAAATGTGATCAAGACCCAGAAGTTAAACTAGTAATGGCCTGAGGGCCAGTTGAAGAACCTACAGACCTAGCAGGCAATTGGAATAGAGTCAAAACTAGAGACCAGGTGAAAATGACCAGCCACCATTGGTCCTGAACTGGAAGGAAGTATATAGCCCACAGTTCCAGTTCGATGTTCTGGACACAAGTTCAGATCCCTCTCGCTAGTAGGAAGGAGCTACGAGGTTCAGAGTGGTTACCTGGGAGAGAAAGGGCAAAGTTGGGGCTTTCAGGTAGCAAGTCTTTGTTGCTGAAAGCTAAGGCAGAGCCGTGTCAGGTGGGAGTGGAAGCTGGTGACTTGGAGGTTTCATAGCTCTTATCAGAGACCCTGATGAACTATTTACTTTGCAGACTAGGAGCAGGACCAAAGCCTCTCAGCCAAGTAAACAATGAAAGACTAGAGGTACACCGCGATACTTACAGACTGCTCAGCAGTGCATGTGTTGGATGCTTTTGTCCAGGATTTATACTTTTTTTGTTCGTCTGTGTTTCTTAAAATACCTTCGGTGAACACTTACTATTATAATAAGAAGATCTGACTTCAAATTGTACATGTTTTGAAACAGTCTTTATTACACTAAGTAGATAAAGAATGAATGCGTCAGTTAACTGATTATTTCCTCACCGTGGAAAGAGCATACTTCCTCCCTTTTCTTCACTTTCTCCAAACATATAGACCATTTTCACTAGAGAAACATTGTGGAGTAGACTCATAAACAGTTTGTGCATGATGACAGACCTAACTGATCAACTGCTAGTTTAAATTTATTCACTGAAATAACAATATGAATAAGATATGCGTATAAATGTTATTGTTCACCATGGGGCTAAAGTAATATTCACAGCAGGAAGAATTATTAGAAAATTATTTGTGTAGAATTTAATTTATATTTTGGGTGAAAGGAAAAAAACAATAAGTAGCTGTGTAAGTTTCTGTAACTTAATTGCAGATATCTGTATATAATAATATGTGAGCTGTGCTATTAAATTATAACATTAAGAAAAAACAAAACAGTTGTAGAAATTCAAACAGATTACCTTTAGCAGCAAGAGTTATAACAGGTGATGAAACTTATGATGTAAATAGTATTCTGATTAATTATGTTTCCAAATTTTTCATGCTATTAGCCAATTTGAATCTTTAGTCACTTAGATGTTGCTTTGGTAAGCCTTAAGACATTATATCAATGATAAAACATGCTGTCACCTATGTGAAAACTCTAAAATTATTCTGAGTGATTAAGTAAGATTTGAAGCCTGGACAGTGCTGGTTATCTACTCCTGATACTTTAGTCACTTTCTGACTCATATTTTCAAAGTGTTATTTCTCCCTGTGTGTAAACTATTGACCAAAAGGCTATTGGCCACTGCTCATTGCACCCCCTGATCATCTCATCATTGTCTTATAACTTCAAGCTATTTCTTAACAGTTAAATATTCAGAGAAGGGGGTGTTCTTTTTCCCGGTTACTTCACTCCAATTTCATCTCCACAATTCAATTATATTTAATTTAATTTTTCTCTTACAGTTTTATTGAGATATAATTGACATACAGCACTGTATAAGTTTAAGTACAGCATAATGATTTAACTTACACACATTATGAAATTATTGCCAAACTAAGTTTACTGAACATCCATCATCTCATATAGATACAAAATTAAAGAAATAGAAACATTTTTTCCCTGTGATGAGAACTCAGGAGAGTTAACAACTTTCATATACAAACTACAGCAATTTTAATTTTATTTATCATGTTGTACATTACATCTCTGGTAATTATTAATCTTATAACTGGGAGTATGTACTTTGACTGCTTTATCCAATTCCCCTCCCTCCACCTCCCTACCTCTGGGAGCCACAAATCTCATCTCTTTTTCTATGAATTTGTCTGTTTGTTTGTTTCTTTTTGAAGTATAATTGACCTACAACACCATGTTAATTCCTATTCCATAACACAGTGATTTGATATTTCTATATATTTCAAAATGATCACCACTATAAGTCTAGTTACTATATGTCACCATACAAAGATATTACATAGTTATTGACTATATTTTCTGCACTATATATTTCATACCTGTGACTCATCTATTTTACAACTGGAAGTTTGTACCTCTTAATCTCCCTCACCTATTTCTTCCCCCCCCACCCACTCCCTGGCAACCACCTGTTTGTTCTCTGTACCTATAATTCTGTTTCTGTTTTATTGTGTTTGTTCATTTATTTGTTTGTTTTTTAGATTACACATGTAAGTAAAATCATACAACATTTGTCTTTGTCTGACTTATTTCACTTAGGTCCATCTAGGTCCATTCATGTTGTCAAAAAGGCAAGAGTCCATCCTTTTTATGGCTGAGTAATATTCCATTGTATATATATACCACTTCTTTATCCATTCACCTATTGATGGGCACTTAATGTAGCTGCAACCATTTAATCCTTTTAAAAGAATTTAACTACACCATGGAGAGGGGAAAGGCACTAAAATTGTTGATGGGAATATTTATTGGAAAACATCTTAATTGGGAAGGCATTAGGGCAATTTCTATCAAATGTTCAAATGTTTTTACCTTCCAACACAGGATTTCTACCTCCAAAAATTTATGCTACAGGTATACACACTTGCCTGCAAAATAACATATGTAAAAGATTGTTGTCAATTATTTTTAGTTGTAATATCATCTGTAACAGCAAGATATTGGAAACAACCTATAAAATGAAATTATTTCCAAAATACAATGCTGAGTAAAAGAGTGAAGTATAGAATAATATGCACAGACTGTGATAATTAGTACTTACAAGGACAGAAAATAATATATATACATACTGGTTCATATACACATAAAATATCTCTGGAATAATACACAAACATTGATAACATTGGCTGCTTTCAGGACAGGGAACTGGATGGGGCAGATGGGATGAGTGCGAGACTCTTCACCATATACCTTCAAATACCTTTTGAGTATTAAATACAAGAATGTGTTGCCTATTTAATAAGTAGATATATATTTAAACAAAATTTGAAGTAACTCATCTTGACAGTAATTAGCTAGCTAAAATAATACTTGGATAATTGAATGATTTGGAGGAAGAATGCACTGTGCATGCCTGAATATAAGAAGAGATTCCCATCTTCCCCGTTATCTTTTTAAAGGAGAAAATTAGTTGATTTATATGTAAGCACTTATAAGATATCTCACACTATAGGTGCTTTCCCAGTTACCTTATTTTGAACATCAACATTCTCTTTGCCAGGTCTCTTCATTTTTTTAAAGATCAGTGCTATCGTTGCATGACCTTATAGGTTAACTGATGGGATTTTTATAAACAAAGAAATTTACCAAAGTTTTATTTCTCAATAAGTATTGGATCTGGTTTAAAAATGATGTACTTTATGGTTTGGAGATCAAAACAACGATGAAAAATATGTCTGAATGTTAAGCTCAGGGGTTCTTTATCTTTTGCAATATACTTTCCAGGGACAATTCACACAAGAATGAAAAAAGTGCTGTACAATCATAGGTGAATCTAAAAATAATATTCTCTGGAAAAAATTTGTTTAAAAACTTTAAAACTTTCCTAGTGATGACTAAGAGACTGAGGTCAAAGATATAGTGAAGGATTTTTAAAAACAATCATGAAATTAGAGTGGAATAAAGCAATATTAATAATTACTTTATTATTTTACATAATATAAGTTTTTAATATGCATAAATAAGGTAATTATTTTAATATTATAAGTAGACATTTGACTACCTCACTTGCATCCATAAGTATTTGTATGTTCAAATTGACTAAAAAGAATCTTTAATTGGATCTTCTCTTGGGAAAGTGGGGAATTGCCTTATTTAATGATCACATTATATTTGGTAATGTAAGATATCTTGAACTTTCCCAAGTAAATTTATTCGCAACAGTTTCCAAATCTGAGAGTGAGATTCCTTTTGCTTTGTGCTTTTCTAACCATATACCTTTTAATGTACTGTTTCAGATTCAGACAACTTTTATTCCACAGCACTACAAAGTATCTTGTAACTACATAGACAGCATAAAAACAGGTAAAATTGCCTTTGAATCACATTATGTAAGACGCATGACAACCCAAGGAGTAGATAAAATCCAAAAATAAAATCATTTTAATAAAAGCTTAGGTCTCTTTGAGGCTTTATTTCCTGCAGTGTCAGGAAGACTACAGAATAAAAGCCTTTCTGTTTCATTAGTAAAGACCACTGTATTATCACGGAGTTTGCAAATTATCCACAGCTATTTCAAATAAATACTTCTTCACAGTGCAGCACTCTTAAAATATTTGGGGTTGTCTGAACAAATCAAATGAACTCATGCACCCATGGGAAAAAAATGCATGAAAGTTGAAAACACAAACACTACTGTGGCTTATGGAATTTGTAGTTTAATGTAAACAGGGTGGCTGAAATGCTAATCTTTTATTTATTTAAAACAACGAGGAAGGTCATGAAAATAATTCACCATACTGATTCTGGCATGTAAGGGAAAAGTGAAAACCCTGTCAGCAAAGAAAGGAATGTTAATACAAAATTAGTTTGCTGGATTCAGCTCATGTTGTTTACTGTAGTTTGGACGGCGAGATCTCTCTTTTTCATGAAGGCTAAAAAGTGGTTTGTACGCTTTGTTTTATGAGTGATGCCTATATAGAGGGTAAGGATTTAATATAATTTTTAAGCCTAAAATTGGTACTCATGGTGAGCTAAAACCATAAATCTTAATGCATACATTTTTAAAGGACACATTTTCCTGTATATTGTAAGATCGTCGTTTACATGTAAATAAAAATTAAGTTAAGCCATTCATTAATTTGATTAGTAGCTTCCAACAAAATTTACCTATTATTTTGGTGGAATTCCTGTACTTAAGGCTTTCAAATGAAGGTCACATGAGCAAATCTTGTTTTGTCAGGTGGATGGTCTACGGTATACAGAGCCTTGATAGAAACCAGCTGCAATGACCTGACATTGGTTCAGGCTGAAAACTCAGACAGTGCAAACAAATACTATATCTTAGCTCAAAATACTCGCCACATCTGCCAACAATTAGTTCTATATCAAACCTAGAAGGGGGCAACAAAAAACAGGATCAGATTTCAGAGAAAGCAAATAAACAAAGGGCCCTGCATCATTAGTCATCAAATGGTTGCAGAGGTACCCAATTTCTAGACTAAAGCTCAGGCTGTCAATCCTATGGTTCAGCAGATAGTGTTAGTTAAGAGAGTTGCAGGGACGTTGCAAGTTGATAGACTAATCAGGCCATTGACTTATGGGTGCCACCCAACAACTGTTTATTATTCTAGATAGCAGAGACCATCCAGAGAGGTTAGATCACTAACCTTCAGCAATGGGAGGTTTAAAAAGCATTCAGATGTCATCGACTGACATTTCTGGTCAAGATTTATGACACAGTTCTAGGTGGCAATAGATAAGAAAAAAGACCGATTTTTCCTGCTGTCCTACTTTCTTCTAGAAATTCACTTTTCTAACTCTCCTTTTAGCCTTCCTTCAACTTTTCTAAGACAATGGGTCTATTCAGGATGATTTTTAAATTTTGACTCTAAAATGTGACTTACTGGATGGGTTATTCCTGGTATCATGATTCATTTTGGTGGCTTTTTTTGTTCACTTTCCAACCCAAGAATTGTCAGTTTCCCCTATCTCATACATGGCTTCTTGGTCTCCCAGTCTGCTGAGGTGGTCTTAATAGTTATAAAGTGATCGGAGTAGGAGCCATAGAAACACTCTATGCCTGTCAAGTTGGCTGTCACTGTTGGCTCTCCATGACTTAGCACATTGATGGGCAGATACTACTCCAGATACTGAATTTTAGGCTCGCCTTCCAACCAGAGTCAGTAACTTTCTCCCCTTCTCCCCTCATGGTAGATACCCATCTTAGAGAGCTGAACTGCTGGATGGAATACCTACCCAGGGTAATGGGCTTTTCCCACAGAGCTTCTCCCATCACTCTGTTCCTTCCAGTAAACTTTTCCCTTTTCCCTGACTTGTAGTTCATCACTTTTTCTGGAGTGTTAATCAACAAATTCACTCTTAAGTCTTATCTCTCTTATTTCTTTTTTTGTTTAGCTATGTATCAGAGATATCAGAAAATGAAGGACAAGATAGAGGAGATAGATATATAGATATATACCTCTGTATATATATATGTATGGAGAGAAAGAGAGTCATATGTTGGATTACATTATCTGCAGAATGTAGGTAACTGAACTGGGTGGGGAAAAAGATTTATTAAACAAATAATTCTTTTAGATCCAATCAACATTTATTCAAGAACATTATTTTAAATATTCATTAGTAATAAATGAAAAGTTTGGCTATAAAGTCTCTTCAATATAAAAAGAAGATGGACTTTTCTACTCCTATATTCCACTTGAAAGAATAATTTAATTAAAAGGTAAAGCCAGCAGGAACTTTATAATCTGCATGCAATGCAGGATATTATATAATGACCTTCATTTAAAACCCAAATCATTAAAACTAGTAAGTCTAACTGGTGACAAGGGAGATTTCAACATCCGGCCCAACAGCTTAAAAATATGAATAAAAATCATAGCTTAAATGAATCAGTCCATTGAGAACTTATCGCAAAGTAAAATGAGAGAAGAAAGTTACCTAGGCAATGAATCCTTCTGCTGCACTATTTTATCTTTTGACATGTGCTTCTTTTTTCTTCTCTCTTTCTTTTTTTTCAGAATTTCCTCCTCTGTATAAAATAAACCCAAATCTATTTCCTAGGAAAAAATTATTTTAGACAATTTGGATGCACCAGAGAAAATAATCTTTAGAGGTGGCTAAATCACTTCTTATCCACCCCAACCTCATTTGTCACATAATCTCCAGGGAAGCGAGCATTTGAAATAAAGTGGGAGAGCTGCAGCCCCATAGAGGAGCAGAGAGAATTGACTGATAACAATTTCTGGACATTTTTCAGCAGTAAAACACTAGCTAGAAGCTATAGTTTCTTTTGTGTAACATATCTTTGTTTCGGCATTGACTTCATATGATGTGACTCTTTAACACAGATAGGATTAGATCAACATTTAAATGGAAGCAAAAATATCTTTTAGTTGTTGAAATTGTTTCTAAGCTTTAGAGCAAAGCAGCATAACTAAGTGAAATTTTTATTACAATTATATAGGTGATACTTCACATTCACCAAATTCTGTTTTCATACTTTTTCTCTCAGACTTTTTGTGTCTGTTCTTTGTCTGTTTACTTTCTCATGTGAATTATTACCCCAATTTCCCTTTGTCTCCTCCAGTCCTGAGTTCCCAGGTGGCAAACGATACCAACTTTTCTTCCTCATGATGACTTCCAGAAGTGAAAAAACGAAATCCAGAACACACTGTCTTCTTAGGAAACATGATGCCAGAGTTACTAGAAGAAAGATGAAAAGTAAGTCAAAGTGATTATTTGATGTCGTGTAAAAAAAAATTGTCTTGAGTTTATTACAACGTTTAAAAATTGACTATGGCCTCACTCAGAATCTGAATGTGCACTAAAACAATAGAACAAAGAATAAAATATATCATCAACCACTGAATGTATTTATTTATAAGCAACAAACAGTTTGATTAGTTATTTTAGCATAAACTTACTAGCCGCTCTTAACCAATAATTTAGACATATAATTAGTCAAACTAATTGCTCAAACAGATTTTGACTAAACAAATCAATTTATAGATATACTGGATATGTGGCATTAATGTAGTAAAGGCTAGTAAGTAACCTTAGAAAGGAAAACAAGACAATAGGGTAGAGTGAATTGTCTTTATCAAATCATTGTTCTATTTTTTTCACTATTGAAAATAGGTTTAATTGAAAATAGGTTTCATTGTAATAGAAAAAAATATTTACTGGGTTAGGAATCTCAAGACTGAGTTGTAGTCCTTGGTCATCCTCCTTGTTTGGTCATGATAGAAAAAGGATGTGTGTACTTTCTGGTCCTCATTTTTTTTGTTGTTGTAAAAACATTATGCTAGCTAGATCTTCTTATTCTCACTATCTATGGTTGGATATGATGCTAGATCTGGAATATGTGTCCCAAAGGACAATACAAATATGAAGCTAGACAGGTCTTTAAGTCACTAAATTTCAATGAATATGTATTACTAATTAATGGTATTGTTATTAACATTTCATAACGCAGCTAAAAAGGGAATAAGCTTGTAACTATGTGAAATATGAAACGATTACCAAAGACATTTGATACTACATAGTACACTAATGGAATTTCTCTTTTTAAAAGTAATCCCCATAAATTGTTTTTAATAATTGCCTGGATTTTCAATGACTCTGTTTTACAACAAAATAATTAAAGTTTAAATTAGGTTTATAACAATAACCTTAGGAGACACATAGCACAACAATCTATGTGTCTTTGCTTTACTCGGCATTAATTTTAATATTTTGTTATTTTAACATTTAGTTTCATAGTATATTAAAACATGTACGAATGAAACTTGGTATGTTACTTAAGAAACAGTGTGAAATATGTCGTTCAGTAGGTAAGTTTAAGTTACTTTTTGGAAACTAATTTCTTGGACATTGTTTAATTCGGCAAAATAACGGATAATGAATTTAATTTGATGTAGTGATGAATAAATGCTAAAATATCTCAAATATTTTTAAAGAGTACTATATATAGTGCATACTATCCTGATAGTTAACTATGTAAAGACTGGCAAAGATTTACCTGACACCCTGTACTGATTTATTGAATCATTCACTAATTCAACATTTAGTGAAGAAAATTTCAGTTTTATCATTTACTAATTTAACCCAATAATTTCACTGAACCTAATTTTTCTCTAATTAATAATCCCTAACTCATATGGTTGCTGTGTGGATTGAGAGGAATAACACAGTAAAGTCAGGACAAAATAAAGTTTTGTTGAACTAAATTATCATTTTCTCCATCCTATCATACAACAGGTATTGTGTTAGGGCTTTAAGATTCACATGTGAAACACTATCCCTGCCCTTAAGAAGTCTCAAAACGAGTGCATGTGTCTATTTATTTTGGGTGTGAGAGAGAAACAGGGAAGTATAGTGATGTCAATGAATTGATAATTACTTTGGGAACCCACATTAATTGTAGAGATGAAGAATTCTCCAGACTGAGGTACATTTTGACCTAAATTTTAAAGAAAAAATGAGATTTTCATATCAGGGGGCAGAGAAAGGAATATTACCAGGAAGAAGGAACAGCATGTGAAAGGCACAAAGTTGGAAAAGTGGCTGAAATAACCAGGAAGAGGTGAGAAATTCAATTTGGCACAGTGTGTTGTAGCAGAATGATACAAGATGGCACATAAAATGGGTGTGTACCTGTTATAAAGATCTTTGCATGGTGATCTAAAGAATTTGGAATTTATCCTATAGGTTGGCCCAAAACTAAAAGAGATGTTTTTGGCAGGATCAGTTTTGCCTTGTACGATGTTACTTAGGCAGTAGAGTGGAGGATGAAAGGTCAGGAGTGAGAATCTTATGACTAAAGTATGAAAAAGGAAGTTGATGTACAGACATGGAGACATCGGAATGAAGGAAGTAGTTTAGAATCCATGGGGATGTCTGGGATAATCTTGGAAAAATAAGTAGAACAGGATTAGAAAAGGAACAAAGACAGAATCCTATGAATGAACAGTATTTCAGGAGTTCAAGGAGGTGACAGATGAAACAAGATAGATTGTTCAGGAAGAAAAATTTAGAGAGAGTCAAGGTGGATGGGATCAAACATCTCCATCCTCTGAGTCAGGCACAGGGAAGGTAAGTGGCCCCATGAAGGAAAACAATTTCTTTGCTAGTCACTTTGTTTATTTACTGATTATTAAATCACTGATCTGATCTAGTCATTGTCACACCAAGAGTTAGGCACAGGGGTTTCAATTGCCTAAGGAGAAATAAGAAGCTAAGGAATCTTCAAAGGTTTGCCCAGGATCACACAGCTATGTGAGATACAATAGGAAAGTATAGCAGCAGGAGGATAGTAAGTTGAGTGATTTCTTCCATGGACTTTATTTTCTTTGTAAAGACTGGAATGTGGAAAAAGAGAATTCAAGAATAAGGTATACTTTGGGAATAAGCTATCTAGAATGTGAAAGGGACTTTTCTAGAGAAAGTAAAACACTGCTGGACTCTGTGGAGATGGGAATCTGTAACCTCAACAGTAGTACCAGTTTTCATAACTGTGGTTTTCTGCAGCAATGTTTGCCTTCTGAGAGCAGAAGAGAGAATACACTCATGAAGGTTGTATTTCATCAGTTTTGCTCTGTTGGGGGATTTTCATGGACTCTTTAGGTCAAGGTCGTAACATGAAATGCTCATAGGAGTTTGCTAGGCAACTAAAATTCGAGGCACTTGGCCATTGGCTCCCTGTGGAGGATGGAGCTGTGAAGAACTAAAAATTTAAAGGAGCTTCAGGTACGTGGACCCTGCAAATTATTGCCATGAGGAAGCCTGGGTCACAGGATATCAGATCTTCAAATTTTTCAAAATAGAATGGAAATGCAGATTTTAACATAAAGTCTAATTTTAAAATATTGGCTCTTTAAAAGAAAAACTATATTTCATAAACAACCTACAGCCCTAGTTTGTGACTTGTACTTGAAATGACTCTCCTTGTGAACTTGCAGAGGCTAATTGTATATAAAATCAACAATTGTTTTTATAGTCCCGTGTACTCCATTCATATGTTAGTCCTAACAGAATAAAGTTTCACCTAAGATTTGGACACCATTCAGAAAATATTTAAAGCACTTCATCTGATGACTTGGCTGTAACCAAACCTGAATCCAGAGACCATTTGGGAGTTGGGATATCATCACAGTTTCTGTTATGTTTTCTGTATTCTGGTAAATCACATTGAAACAGAAAGACATAACTAGTCAAGGTTTTCCCATACTCTGCACAGTGACAGTCTTCTGGGATGCCTAGGGAAAAACATATTTTAAAACAATTGAAATTTTAGCTTGACATTTCTCAAAACTTTTTCCTATATTGGTAATAAAAAGCTGAATATATTATACAAGATAACACTGAGAAGACTAATAAAATGTTTTTCTCATCTTCTACATGCCATCCATATGCTATATGCTGGAAACACAGAGGTTCAAATCACTATCATCTTTCCCTGGGACTTAAAATAGTAGAAAAAGCACAGATCAGAACTGAACATTCTCCAAGTCTTGTCACTTGCATACAAATGTACAGATGACATAGCACTACTTAGAGTAAATCTGGAGCAGAAATAACTCTGGCTTCTGACTGATTTCAGTTTCACTTGTTCCTGGTTTAGAGATAATAATAATAGATTAGTATTAAATGGAAATAAGTCAAGGTCATGGTTTTTTGGTCATAAGTGAAATTCATCAGCCTCAGCCTTTTTTCCTATATCTCCTCTGACTTCTGCTGAAACTTTTCCTATTCAGATGACTTATGTGGAGAATTTGAGTAGTATTTCTGTAGTAGGCTTCAATATGATATTCAGTCCTTAGTAAGAAAATTACACTACCTGTCAAATTGATGTTCAAATGCTACCATGCCTTTATGGGACAGCTTTCCTTTCCTTTGATATTATATGTTTCCAGTAGAGCAGACAGATTTGTTTCAAGTTGAGATGAGACATTCATTAACTCAAAAGGGTTTCATTGGCTGATTACTTTGCTCTCCAGTCAAGTTCTGAACACTCACACTTCTTTTAACTCTTTTTCATCCACTAATAATTTCTTTCTAATAGCTTCAATTTTTCCATCTTCCTATAACTGGAAAGCATTTTTTAATTTCCTTATTTAACATAGAGAAAATGGTACTTCTGGATCTTCATCTTCCCTTTGTCTACGTGGGGATAACAATTATAGACTGAGGAGTTCGGTTTTTTTCTAAGATGCATAGGTTATTGACCAAAGACACCATTTGTGCTCACAATAAAACATGACTAGAGATTCCTTTCCTGTAACCTGGTGAAAGACTGTGACATAGATGGTGGGGAAGGGGTGTTCTTAAAGTTATTGGATGGCACAATGCCATGCTGTGAGGAAGAGTTGCTCAGGCATCCTCGCTGTGTCTGGTGGCAGTGTGGCGATAACTCATGTATGGCAGACAGAGCTATGACCATCTAAATTGACCAAGCTTTGAGCTACGGTAAAGGCAAGGCCCCAGGACAGAGTGTCCAGAAGAACCTCAACTGATGTGAACAGATGTGAGGCATGACTAGTACAGTGAGCTATGAATTCTGTTTGGCAGGATTCCCTTTACTAACCCTTGGTGTCTGTGTGAGCTTGGGAATGTTATTTACATTCTGTGACCCAGTTTTCTAATTTGCTTAATGATAACAATATTTCTCACACAAAGTCCTTATAAGGGTAATGGTAAGAAACAAAATGTTATTTAAATTCACAAATATTTACAGATGCTGCTATCTTCCAAGGGCTTACTTTTTTTTTCCCCTTAAAAAAGTTTTCTCTTTTGCCATTTGGTTGTAAAAAATTGAGCCTGAGGACATGTGTGGGAAGACCAGGATTCTATAGAGTAGGGAGAAGAATGCTAAATTGCTTTGCATGAAAAAGTAAAAATTGTGAAATTTCTGGGAAGAAGAGATGGACCTGGGAGAACCTGAAGTATGAAGAACCCAGCAACTGGGGTGTAGGAGGGGTGTGGAATCTGTGGTTAATGAAAATGAACGAGAGTGAAAAATATGTGCTCGGATTCAGACTCTGACTCCAGACTGCCTCATTTTTACTTTTTATTAGCTCCGTGAGCTTTGGGCAACTTTATTAGCTTTTCTGTACGTCAGTTTCCTCATCTGTAAAATGCGGGTTATAATAAAACCGACTTCGTTGAGTTGCTATGAGAACTAAATAAATTGATATGTGAAGAGTTGAGACCCATGCCTGGCACATAGTGTTAGATGTGATGCATAATATATTTTCCCAGAGTCCAAATTATTAAATTTAGAGTGATACCATGGTGACTAGGAGTGGGGAAGGGGATGGTGGTGAGGTAAGATGCAAGGGCCGGTTTCAGCAAGACAGTTCAGGGAAGAGTTGACCACTCCTGGCCTGGGTAAACTCAAAACCCTGTGTTATTCCTAATCTTTCGTCAGATAATGGTTGCATCAAACCGCACAGACACATAGCTCAATAACAAGAAATAATTGTCAGAGACAATGCAGTCTGAATCTAGAGCTGCAGTGCCCCATAGAAACATAATATGAACCACAAATATAATTTTAATTTTTTGAGAGCCACATTTTAAAAAGTAACAAATGACATTTAATAAATATTTTACTTAACACCATACCTAAAATTTATGATTTCAATATGTGATCAATATAAAAATTATTACTGATATAATTACATTCTTTTTTTATATGCCAGGTCTTCCAAATCTGGTGTGTGTTTTACATTTACAGCGCACTCTCAATTCAGGCTGGACATATTTCAAGTGTTTAGTAGCCACAAGTGACTATTGGCTATCGTACTGGACAGCACAGAGCTCATTTAAGGAAGAGAAATATACCCAGATGTCTTTTTTTTTTTAAGTATCATTTTAACTTTATTTATTTATTTTAATTAATTTACTTATTTTGGGCTGTGTTGGGTCTTTGTTGCTGCACTCGGGCCTTCTCTAGTTGTGGCGAGCGGGGGCTACTCTTCATTGCGTTGTGCGGGCTTCTCATTGCAGTGGCTTCTCTTGTTGCAGAGCGCGGGCTCTAGGTGCACGGGCTTCAGTAGTTGTGGCACATGGACTCAGTAGCTGTGGTAAATGGACTCAGTAGTTGTGGCTCATGGGCTCTAGAGCGCAGGCTCAGTAGTTGTGGTGCATGGGCTTAGTTGATCTGCGGCATGTGGGATCTTCCTGGACGAAGGATTGAACCCGTGTCCCCTGCATTGGCAGGCGGATTCTTAACCACCACCAGGGAAGTCCCCAGATGTCTTTAAGTACATAAAAAAATCTACTACCACTAAATTCTCTCCAGTCAACAGAGCTTTCAGCCCCTTCATGCTTGTCATCTGGGTACAAAAAGATACAACAGACATTTTAAGACTGCTTTTCTCATCCTTAGAACAGATAAATTCTGAGGTAAGCTCCCCTCTCCACTTTATTTTTTTTCCAGTTACATTTATATACAACTGAATTGAATTTATTTGAAGCATCAAATCATGCACATGTTAGTGCAAGTAAAGATCTTATTACATTTAAATATGCCTGCACTAATCCAGAGTTGAGACATAACAGTACTTGAGTAAAATCTTTGTAAATCTGCTTCCCTAAACTTGGGATACTGTGAGAAACAATTAGAAAAATGCAACATTATCCTTAGAAATTGTACATGTTGAAGGAGTGGATATTAAACAAAAGTCTGTCAATAACCATAAGTACAAAATAAATACTAAAAAAATTTTTAACCAAGTAAGAAAAATATTCTTGCAAAAATATCTAGGTTTGCCAAGGATTGTTTCTCGTTAAAGCAAAATACTTTATGACACGCCCAATTATTTGTTATATGATTTCTGTGTAAATCTTTATAATTGGACAAAGCCCCAATCCTAAAATGTGCCTCTCTAAATTTATCCAGAATCAATCAGAAGAGTCCATTTGAATTTGTTGTTTTACATAAACAACATTAGAATCTATATCTAAATATCAATAGGTCTCAGTTCACATGTATGATGATATGTGTGTGTATATGCAAACTAATTATAAAAAACTTTAAAAATATTTAACTGTGTTCCTATTAGGCAGAAATTATGTTTCAAGAGAACATTGAAGTACAAACATAGTTATACTATAGAATATTTGACAGCACCCCAAGCAGCTAGTCAATGAAAATGAGAAATAGGAATCTGTAGTCAGCCACATTATCTCAGAACTATAAGAGTCCTTTTAGGAGAGTCGATCTAAACCCAAAGGTTAGGTAACTGGATTAAAGTCTCACAATTATTATCAGAATCAAGAATAAATCTAGATTTCTTACCTAGTTTCTCTAGAGATTTTCCAAGTACATTATTACTGCTCAAAGAGGAGAGACTAATTTTGAGCAAAGGAACTGAACATCTGGACAGTTAAGGAGAAACAGTTGTAAACAGTCTCTGTTCAAAACAAATGCAAGTCTTTGGACATTGTTTCTGTTTATTTCTCTTCTTATGGAAATGCCAATTAAATAAGATAATGTATATAAAGTACTTAGCAAAATGCCTGGTCCATAGTTCACACTTGATAAATTATTATTTTTATCATTGTTAGTCTTGCATTGGACTTTTCTACATCAGAGATGTATGAATGATAATACTCATATGCACGGATCTTCGGTCTTGAAGGACAACAGCATATCTATTTGTGAAATAATCTAAAGCCCTGTAATGGGTGTCATTAAATCTTGTCTACCTGAGGCAGTATAAATCATTCGGGTAAATGAACCAATTAAAAACCAATTACCGACACTGTCTGACAATGGAAGATTGAGGAATGGAGGGAAAGGCTGATATGGCCTCCCTGAAGCTGGTAGGAAGGCTCTACCCCTGAGGTTCCAGGGAATGGATTTGCCAAGATGGTTAGATTGTGGCTGTTCTTCTCAGAGACATTGACTCCTGCATTTCTTAAAAATAAATGCTTGCTGGCTAGCTACAAAAATGAACTGCATTGAGTAAATGATCATGTACATGTTGGCTCTCCATTTGCTATTTTATTCATTTGGTTTGAAATTTACCTCGAGCAAATAATTTTCCTCTGAAAATTGTCTGGATTTGGGTCTCTGATTTAAGATCTTCAAATCAGTACAAGCCACAAAATGATGACTTCATTTTCAAGGTGAGAAAATTTGGTGAAATCAGATGGGCAGCTTAATGGAAGCTGAAATCGCCATTTCAGTGGCAAATTTATTTGATACAGTTGAGAGGAAATTGAACAGACGTTTTGGGGTGTTTGTTTTACAATAGGCCAATACTTCATTGTTTCACATGGATTTTTAATCTTTCATATGTTGGCTATTTGCAATGGCACAAAACACATTCATATACTAGCCATAAATAAATGTAGAAATCATCTTTGTTATCATATATAAGAAAACCAGGTCAATGTTTTCCCTTCATATATATAAAAAAGAAAACTTTAGTCTGCTTTATTATTGATATGTAGTTCTAAGGTCTTATGCTTTTGTCTGTACTTTCTCCATTTCCAGTCATTGTAACATAATGACAACAGGAAAACACTGCCTGGGTTTTTCTCCTACATAGTTTTTTCTGCACTCTACACAACTGGATCCTTAATGTGCATGTATTGCCTCTCAACACTGCATTTTATTAGCATCCTAATAATGACAACCATTTCTCTAAGGCAGTGGCTCTCAATCTCTAACCCACATTAGAATCATCTGGGGTGCCACTTTAAGGATGTTCCTTTCACTCACCAGAGATTCTGATGTCCTGGGTCCAGGGTGAGGCCCAGGAATGTGCACTTTAGCAGTCACTCTAAGTGGACATGATGCAGGTATGTGATGATTTCGTATAGAAAAATGTGGTTCCTAAATGAGTCCATCCTGGCTTTCTTCCCATTAAATTAATAAATCTACTACTAGGTGTTTGTTACTCTCTCTGACCACACAGTTTAGACTATCATTCTTGTCTAAATTGACCACGCCGATCATCCACTGACCATTATACTGATTCAGTGGAATTGGTCTGTTTGTTGAAAACATGTGTTCACCAGAGCTCTCGGTTGCAGGTATAAGAAACCCATTTGAATAAGCTTAAATGCAGCAAGAAATTTATTGGAAAGGTACCAGGATATCTTATATAACCAAGTTCAAGAAAGTGCAGGACTAATCCCCAGGATGGCTGGTCCATCATCGTCTTTGCTTTCCTCTTTATTTTGGCTTTATCTTCTTTTGGTGCAAACTGACATTGCAGAGTTTGGGAACATGGTAATGAACCACTCAGGGTTATACTTCTCATACATATAGAAAGTACTGGCTAACATTACCTATAGTCCAAAGTAAAAAATCCAGAGAAGGGCTCTGACTGGTCTAGCCTGAGTCAGGTGTTCCTTTCTGCTTTGAGGTATAAGGCCAGTAACACCATGTCGTCTCCCATTCAAAACACAAGCTTGGACTTAGGGCTGTGTCAAGTGTTTCCCAGAAAATGCATGGTTCTTCACTCAGAGAAGAAATGGATTCTGAGTAGCAATAGATGATCACTGTATTTTTTGCTACATAGGTATTATGAAAGAGTCCATTATCTAATTGGCCCCTACCCTTATTGCCTGGATGAGAAGGACTAACATCCAGAGAATGTGGCCCAAGAAAGAGCCATCTTTCTCCATGTTTTCCTACTTCAAAATTCCCTTTTCTGCTCTCCATTTCTAATTTACACATGCAGACACTCATATACACACACTTATGCTCTAATAAATTCAATGATGAATTTAAAAATTCTCAGCATTCTAAATCCTTATCTCTTTTCTGTCGACCATATTTCACTAAAGGTATTGATTAATTTAATTAAGCATTCTCTGTCAAAACTAACTACAAATTTTGACAGAGAATGCTTCTCATTTTCTGTTTCAAAAATATCTTGAGAGTGATAATTTTTATAAGCTTCCATCTTTTTATTCTTATTGAGATATAACTGATATATAACATGGTATAAATTTAAGGTGTACAACGTCATATATATTGTAAAATGATTGCCACAATAAGGTTACTTAACACATCCATCACCTTACATAGTTACCATTATTTGGTGAGAACTTTCAAGATCTATGCTATTAGCAACTTTCAAGCATACAATAGATTATTGTTAACTATAAGTCACCATGATGTGCATTACATCCCCAGAACTTACTCATCTTATAACTGGAAGTTTGTACACTTTGACCACCTTCACCCATTTTTCCCACCCCACCCCTGCCCCTGGCAATCACCAATCTACTTTCTGTTTCTATGAATTTGGTTTTTTCTTTCTTTTTTTTTGTTAGATTCCACATATAAGGGAGATCATATATTGTATAGTTTTGTCTCTTTTGTCATAGATTAGTTGACCATATGTGCCTGAGTTTATTTCCAGGCTTTCAGTTCTGTTCCACTGTTCTATGTGTCTTTTTAAATGCCAGTACCATACTGTTTTGATTACTATTTGTAGTACAGTTTGAAATCAGGAAGTGTGATGACTCCATCTTTGTTCTTTTTCAAGATCACTTTGGCTGGTCAGGGTCTTTTGTGATTCCATATGAATTTTAGGATTTTTTTTTCTTTTTTTGTACAAAATGTCATTGGAGTCTTGATAAGGATTACATTGAATCTATAGATGGCTTGGGGCAGTATGGACATTTCAACAATATATATTCTTCCAATTCATGAACACAGGATATCTTTCCATTCATCTGTGTCTTCTGTCTTCAATTTCTTTCATCAATGTCTTAGAGTTTACAGTGTAGAGATCTTTCATCTCCGTGGTGAAATTTATTTCTAATTATTTTATTGTTTTTGCTTTTACTATAAATGAAATTATTTTCTTTCTCTTTCAAATAGTTCATTATTAGTGTATATAAATACAACAGAATTTTGTATGCTGATTTTGTATCCTGCCACTTTACTGAATTCCTTTATCAGTTAGAACAGTTATTTGGTGGAGTCTTTAGGGTTTTCTGTATATAAAGTCGTATCATCTGGAAATGCAGATATTTTTACTTCTTCCTTTCTGATTTGGAAGCTTTTTCCCCCCTTTTTCTTTCCTGATTGCTCTGGCCAGGACTTCCAGTACTGTGTTGAAAAAGAGTGCTGAAAGTAGGCATCCTTCAAGCTTTCACCATTGAGTGTGATGTTAGACTGAGAAGGACTGCGTTAGAAGAATGGGTTGCATTGCAAAGTGCTGGACAAATGCCATTTTATGGCAGAAATCTCTTGAAAGATGATCAGATAGAAACTTAGAGGTAAGAGGAAAAGGAAGACACTAGAGACTTGTGTGCTGCTTCTGCATCTCCTGTGAAATCCTTCTTAAATAATACATATTTTAAAGTGTGATTTCCATGTTTTTGGAATTTCACAGTTAATTCAATTAAATATATTAAATCCAAGACAGTGCTCATATGTTTGACTCTGTATCCATCACAGAGTTTTCTATTTTAAGGATTCCATAATCCTACTTAAGATTCTCTGAATCACTGTTCTCTATTTTACAATACATTCCACGTTTTCCCTCTCAACATTTTTATTAGCATTTTCATTGTCTTCATTAGTTCCCCTTTATTTGTCTTCATTCTTTTTTTTTGTTTGTTTTTTTGCGGTACGCGGGCCTCTCACTGCTGTGGCCTCTCCCGTTGCGGAGCACAGGCTCTGGACGCGCAGGCTCAGTGGCCACGGCTCACGGGCCCAGCCGCTCTGCGGCATGTGGGATCCTCCCGGACAGGGGCACGAACCCGTTTCCCCTACATCAGCAGGCGGACCCTCAACCACTGTGCCACCAGGGAAGCCCTGTCTTCATTCTTTTTTAAAGACATTTTTAAAATGGGCTCAATATATCAGCCTTCTTAGTGTAATAATTTTTTGCTTTCTCTCATTTATTAGTTGTCTTATTTTCTCTTCTGTTTCTGTCTTTCCCCAATATATCTGTTACACACTTTTTCATTTTTTCTTCTCATAATGTATCAAGTCAGTGTTTTGCTCTTCTATTTATATATATCTATCCTTTCATTGGAAGAGGGCGAATGAAAATATATGGTAAAACTTACTATGATACTCTAATTTGGCTTTTTTTTTCTATTTTTTCACAATGTTTAATTCCTCCTACTATAAAAGTGGTTCTGTGTTTTGTTTTTTTTTTTTTTTTTTTTGCTGTACACGGGCCTCTGACCGTTGTGGCCTCTCCCTTTGTGGAGCACAGGCTCCGAACGCGCAGGCTCAGCGGCCATGGCTCACGGGCCCAGCCGCTCCGCGGCATGTGGGATCTTCCCAGACTGGGGCACGAACCAGTGTCCCCTGCATCGGCAGGCGGACTCTCAACCACTGCACCACCAGGGAAGCCCTAAAAGTGGTTCTTTGATTCCTTTTACTTTGTGACTTTTTCATAGACCCCAAGTTGCCTCAGGATGCCAATTAACCCTATCTATAACAACAGAAAATGGACTCATTGGTATATTGAGAAAGATTGAGTTTTAATTAAAGATAGTGTTACTGGGTTTTTTTTGTTTGTTTGTTTTTGAGTCTCTTCCCTTGCCCCCACCCCATACACAACTTTGTTCTTGTTAGGGCCTTAATTTAATCTTAGAAGACTTATTTTAGAAGATAAGACAAATATATTTTCTAATATGGACAGTAATCCTAATAAATGACAAAATACTGTGAAAAGGAGTTTTATATTAGATCTTCTTTGGGCCATTTTAATTTAGCTCATGTATTCTAGGTTTGCAAATCTTTACATTAATGGAAATTTGTTCTTGTGAATGAAATCACGAGTTCTTAGGAAAATCTAGATAACACTAGGGGGCAGCATGATATCTAGAAAGAGAGTTTAGTTTCAAGGAGCCTGAGTTCTAATCTCAAATTACCAACAAAGAGAATAACTCTCTGAGTTATTTTTGGCTTTTTTCTTTCTACATCTATAAAATTAGAAGTATTGACCATGTAATCCAGAGGGGACCTTCAAACTCCCAGCATCTATGTTTAATTTGCCATTTTTATAGTTTATGCCAGGATAAAAATTAAAGCCAAGTCCAAATTCACATAAATTGGGTTTGCATTAAACCAATATGTTCCTTCCATCACCGCAGTTTTCATCCTTTATAATTCGTGTGTTCGGGCGAGCTCCATACAGCAAAACCCTTCCCTTAAAAAGTCATATTTTACTTTATGAGCAGTGAGCTGACTGTGAACCAAGGAAGATTCAGAGAAATGGCCCAATTCCAACTGCAATACTAGGTAGCTGTACAAAATAACCTAGAAAAAGCTGTGCCTCAGCAATGCCTCAGTTGTGAACTGTGCTGAGAGAGCAATTATGCACTCTTCATTCTCCAAGGGGCTTGCAAGCTGTTGGCAAGGCACACAGGGCACTGTCAAAAAGAGAAACCCATGGGAGACCCTATCACTGTTAGCACAGTCAACAGAAGCAGCTGATGGTGTTGACAGAAAGCGATAAAAGCCACTATTGGGAACCATTGACTGGAACTTCTTTGGGGAACTCCCTTTAATCGGGATTTTTAGATTGAGTGTTGTACCAGAGAGGACCTTTCAAAGTCTCTTTTCTGCTCCACCATTCAAATATCTCCCTTTCATGTGGACAGTACTTTGCTGAGAACAGCAACTCTATTTGATTTCTAACACAGAGGTGGTGACTATATTCTCTACCATATGAACTCATGCCACTGATTATAGGTGACTGAATTAGGGATTGACTGTTGACTCAATGAGAGCCAATCTGTAAGGGTGTCAAGGGTCTTGTGACGAGGCTTGAGGTTTAGTCACTTTCAAGAAGAGATACTATTATTATTATTATTATTTTTGCTGTACGTGGGCCTCTCACTGTTGTGGCCTCTCCCGTTGCGGAGCACAGGCTCCGGATGCGCAGGCTCAGCGGCCATGGCTCACGGGCCTGGCCGCTCCGCGGCATGTGGGATCTTTCCGGACCAGGGCACGAACCCGTGTCCCCTGCATCGGCAGGTGGACTCTCAACCACTGTGCCATGAGGGAAGCCCAAGAAGAGATATTATTAATTGGCCAAACCAATCAAAGTCAAACCAATCAAAGGGAGAAGAAGCTAGAGTTAAGGATAAATTCTAAATTCGAATATTCTGTTAAGTGAAATCAGGACAGAGTAAAAACGTGAAGTATTTGGTTGGTAGGTGCAGAAGAAAAGATAGAGATCACCCAAGAAACTACATTGTGAAAGAATCGTTCCCACCATTGAGGAGACAATGAGGTAATACTGTTACTAGTTCAACATTGGATTGTTCTACTACCTGAAGTGTGTTCTGATTTCAGAGACAGCTAACTACATGATTTTTCCTACAATACATTCTTATGAAGACTGATCACATGGATAAGATTCCTATTTCTGTACTACTTATTCTCATGTACTTCCTTGAAATAGATTTCCTATTAATTGAGGTAACAGTACTGTAATATGCAGCATGACTATAAGCTGATCTCTTCAGGTGCAAAAGCCTGGTATAAAAAGCCATGTGAGGGCTTCCCTGGTGGTGCAGTGGTTGAGAGTCTGCCTGCCGATGCAGGGGACAGGGGTTCGTGCCCCGGTCCGGTAAGATCCCACATGCCGTGGAGCGGCTGGGCTTGTGAGCCATGGCCGCTGAGCCTGTGCGTCTGGAGCCAGTGCTCCGCAATGGGAGAGGCCACAACAGTGAGAGGCCCACGTACCACAAAAAAAAAAGAAAAAAAAAAAAAAAAGCCATGTGAGGTAGCCAGAATTCAATCAGATAGCATTTTAAATGTAGATGGAATTATATGATGCTGAGAATTTGAAACTGTGCAGAATTCTGTCAAGTTCAAAAGTCTTTAAGCTTTTAGACAGGTATAAGGAGCAAAATAAATGCAGAATCCAATCAAGTATTTAACCTGGTGTTCCAGTAATCAATTTTTTTTTTTTTTTTGCCGTACACGGGCCTCTCACTGTTGTGGCCTCTCCCTTTGCGGAGCACAGGCTCCGGACACGCAGGCTCAGTGGCCATGGCTCATGGGCCTAGCCGCTCCGTGGCATGTGGAATCTTCCCGGACCGGGGCAGGAACCCATGTCCCCTGCATTGGCAGGCGGACTCTCAACCACTGAGCCACCAGGGAAGCCCCAATTATTTTCTTTCAGCTCCAAATCCATCTGTTTCCCATGCTATGTGATAATGAAACTGGGCCCTGTTAATATATTTACTTTGCCAACTGGCAAAATGTTAGGCATCATCAGTAGAGGGCACTGGAGAGATGCTACAAGCATGTAACAGCGGAAGATACCTTCCTGTGGGGCTCTGGTCTTGCGCTATTATTATTCAATGAGAGAGCACAGGAGCCTCCTGCAGAAGCAATCCAGCTGTGCCCTTTGATTATGATCTCCTATCAGTGGTCACTTCTGAGCAGCTCTGTCCTGACCACATCCTACAGCACCTGCAGGGTACTTCTACAGACTAGCCCCCATTCCCATCCTCAGGGAAGTTTCTTTTCCACCGGTAGTCTTCATGTTCACTGTATTGAAAAAGTTCTGAATCTCAACCTTGAGGTCAGGGCTCTCCCACTCTTTCATGGGTCTGTTTGGTTTTGGGGTTTTTTTGTTTCAGTTTTATTGTCCACACACCCTCAGATTAGAGGTAGTAGTTGCTTTCTTGTATCTGTTGCTTCTGAGTCTTCTTTTACCCCTTTTATCTACCTTCTACTAGTTAACAATTCTTTTTATTAAATTCAAATAACCACTATGGTTTACTGTCTCGTGGTTGGACCCTGAATGATGTATTTGCATAAGTTTTACAGACTTCTACTAGTACTGATTCAAAGGTTTGGACTACATGATAATTTCCTTTGAGTAATGAAAGTATTGACACAACAAATATAAATAGGGTTCAAATGATGGCCAACAAGAATCTAGTCAGCCTCTCATTTAAAAGCTTAGATAGTTGTCTTCACTAGTGAGAGTGCATCTTTTAACTCTGGGGAGATTTTAAATTAAATATAGAAAAGCATCTTAGGTTGGATTCCAGGAAAACAGAGTCTGAGATGGAGATTTGTGTATAGGAACACTTTTAGGGAATGCTTTCAGGATCAAAGCCTGTGGGGGAGTAAAGAAAGTAGCATTAGGAAAACAGAGGAGTTGATGTGCGATGTACCCCAAAGAAGGTCTCTTAGGATCTCACAGAGCTCAGGCAATTCAAACTCTTCCACCTTCATGGTGTTTAGGACAAGAGGATGTTAGCACCCCTACACTAACCAGTCATGTGGTATGAGCTGACTCCAAGAGGGCAAGTTACTTAGAGTGTTGTGTGGCAAATCTCTTTAGCTAAGGGCTATTTCCAGAGAGTGACTCAGCTGAAAACCTTCCCATCAGCTACCCATACTCTCACCAGCTGGGGAAATGGGTGCCACAGTCCTAAAGGGGGTTTCTAAGCAGCTGTATTAGCTATCTACTGCTGCTTAACCAACCTCCCTGTTTGAGTGGCTTAAAACAATGACAACATGTATTATGCTTGCAAATTTGCAAGTTGGCCAAAGCTCAGTGAAGATAACTCTATTCTGTTCCACTCAACATCAACTGCAAAAGCTTGAAGGCTAGGAGCTGAGCTTATCTGAAGACTTGCTCATTCACATGTATGGTGGTTGATGCTGGCTGAACTTGGGTTGTCAGCCTCTCTGTGTGGCCTGGGCTTCCTCACAACATGGTGGCAGTATCACTTTTTCTGCATTCTAGTTTTTGCAATAGACAAAAACTTGCCCAGGTTTAGGAGGTAAAGAAATAGACTCTGACACTTGATGGAGAGTGAGGTGTGACCATCTTTCTGTGACCGTTCTGGGAAAATATAATCTGGCACAGCAGCACATCCCAGAATGTACTATAAAAAGAAATGAAAACCACAGTATAAATATTTTGTTAGAAAAGAATGTATGCATGATTGACATTTTATTTACTCTGACATTTAAGAGAATCTTGGCATTTAAAGTAAAGCCTTATAACTCCAAGTTAAAGTGTATAATTGAGCAATATATTTAGAAATGATTTCAAGTTGAAATCATACAGTGTTTCTTTACAGAGCAAGAACTTTCAAGAAAATGTAAAGCACACTACCTTTTTATGTTTAATTCTTAAATTGATAAAATCATATCTATTATTTGGCAAGATCTGATTTATTAATTGGGTTAAAATATGTAAAAGTAAAAAAGAATGTATAAATTTATAAATGCCATTTGAAATATGTCAAAATATGTATATGTGTGTGTAGATATACATACATGTAAATAAGACCAAACATTCAAGGTTATCTTCAAAAGTTTATTAAAATCTGCAATATCACAAATACAATATTAAAATTTGCAACTTGAACTTAACTATTAGGGGAAAACAGGAGATTTGAATGTGCAACTTTATTAAGTTGAATAACAGCCCTAGTTCCCAAAATGAAATTCTGAATAGTCTTTTGTGCATACAAAACCCACCTCTGGATGCCATTTTTTTCCTCCACTAAAAATTCTCATCAATGTAATCAAGAGGGTCAACTAACATAGAGACATTAATTATAAATCTCAAATCTTTAATATAAGTTTTTGAGCTTGGAGAATAGGTTTGTAGAAATTTACAATATCAGCACAGATCAACTCAGCTATATGTATAATGCAGCAGACTTAAGATGATGGAACACAAGCTACTCCTTTGCTCCCCAAGATCGTCTTCTAAAGGTACTCATTTTCAGGAGCCTACAATGTGAAGTAGCAAAAGCAGAGCTGCTTTGTTTATAGAGACTAAGATAGAGCTGGGGTTGAATTTGGCTCTGACCAATGTACTTTCACCTTCTCTATACAGCATGTTTTGGAAACCACTGGTTGGTCTAACAGATAAAGAAATCCAATTTTAGGGCTCAAGGTATCCTTAGCAATTTTATTGTCAGTAATCTACTGATTAACTGGAAGTGAAATATATATATATTTTTTCCTGAACTTAAAGACTCACAGGGTCAGCTCTATAGATGAGAACTCATGCAAAATTCTTTCTTTTGGAAACTTTTGATTTTAAATTGTGTCTTTCAGTTATATTTTCTAGGTATACTATAATTAAACTTTCAATGACTGTTTTTTATTCTGTAAATATTTCTTTTGTGTCACATGAATTTTACAGCAAAATAGTATTATGTTAAATAAATTGACTTGTGATGTAATTAAAGATTGTAGTTTTCCCTCCAGAAGAGATATGAAACATGTCAAGGTTGTGGGTCCAGCTTCTAGAACTCTCTTTTTACATTGCCCAGATGAAAGATTCTAGATTTGAGATTATGTGATTTAAAAATGGAAAGATTGATTCAATCCCAGATCTGCATGCTGGCATATTTGAGGTATTTCTCAGCAAGCAGTGCAATAAAATATCTGGAAACTGACTGTTGTAGTCCTAAACTGATTACACCCTAACTATTTATTACTGTTCACCATTGTCATTTATCAGAATAACCTATCTACTCATACCCCTAAAATACTACATACTGATGAAGTCTCAGTGGTGTAATATTTCTGATAAAGAATAGCAAGTTAATGCTATCATAGTTAGGCTGCATTATATTAAGTTTATATTTGATTTAGCAAGTTCTGTCAACTTCTTGTCTAGTTTCTATTATGTAAAGAAAATAATGGTTTTGTTGTAGCATAGCTGTTATTTTAAAACTTGCTTAAAAGTTGAAAGACGGGCCTCCCTGGTGGCGCAGTGGTTGAGAGTCCGCCTGCCGATGCAGGGGATACGGGTTCGTGCCTCGGTCTGGGAGGATCCCATATGCCGCGGAGCGGCTGGGCCCGTGAGCCATGGCCGCTGGGCCTGCACGTCCGGAGCCTGTGCTCCGCAACGGGAGAGGCCACAACAGTGAGAGGCCCGCATACCGCAAAAAAAAAAAAAAAAAAAAAAAAAAAGTTGAAAGACAAGGGCTTCCCTGGTGGCGCAGTGGTTGAGAATCTGCCTGCTAATGCAGGGGACACGGGTTCGAGCCCTGGTCTGGGAGGATCCCACATGCCGCAGAGCAACTAGGCCCGTGAGCCACAACTACTGAGCCTGCGCGTCTGGAGCCTGTGCTCCCCAACAAGAGAGGCCGCGATAGTGAGAGGCCCGCGCACTGCGATGAAGAGTAGCCCCCGCTTGCCACAACTAGAGAAAGCCCTCGCACAGAAACGAGGACCCAACACAGCAAAAATAAATAAATTAATTAATTAAAAATTAAAAAAAAAAAAAAGTTGAAAGACATTAGATACCTGTTACAGTTGGGCTCTTCAGGAAGCAGCCTCTGAGACAAGGATCACAGACTTTGGTTTTAGATATATCTGTGGTTGAAAATGCAGCCGTGTAGAGTTTATAGCAAGCCCCAAGAGAATAATCATAATTTAGACCCCTTGACTTCTAGACCAAAATATTCAGCAGAAAATTTTACATCACTCAAAAAATAGCAGCTGGGAGTTCCCTGGTGGCCTAGTGGTTAGGATTCAGGGCTTTCGCTGCCGGGGCCTGGGTTCAATCCCTGGTCGGGGAACTGAGATCCCACAAGCTGCGAGGCGTGGCCAAAAAAAAAAAAAAAAAAATGGCAGCTGGATGCTCCTGGGCTCTAATAGTAAATGAGCAGCTGATCATGGGACATGAATTGACCACGTAGCCAGAGCTGATCATCATGAGCTGGGCTCTGTTAGGCTTTCCAAAACATAAGATTCAGGGGGCCCAGCAATTTATTGTAAGATGGAAGTGGTACATGTGGCAGCAGGCAAGAGCAGGGCCAAAGGGTAGACTATCATGTCATCCATCACTGTTGTACTTGGGCCTCTTGTTCATATGTGTTGCTCACAGCTATGGCTGCAAGGGTCCCATAGAACCAGCTGATGGAGAGAATAAATTTCATGCTTAATTTATGTTTGGACTGCTGCTTCACTCAAGGCTGACCTTGAAATATAGAGGTGAGGGGAACTTCTCCCAATGGGAAGAACTTTGGGGATGATGTGCCTGATCATCTACCTTGTATGGGAAATGATGTGACGTAGATGAGAATATATATAGATTCATAGGCTGTGGTGACTTGTATTGGCTGGTTGGTCAGGGACCCAGAAAGAGAAAGAGTAGAAGATTAAGAACAAGGGAATCTGGGAAAAAAAGCATATAGATAAACCTGTGAGACAGAAAATGAGAGAGTGTAAATTAGGTGTGAAGATCTTTCCAGTAAAGCTCATAAGAGTTATGTATACTTTGTGTCTCCATTTCCTCATCTCACATGTTCTAAACATACTTCACTCAACCTTTCAACCTCACCACTTTACTATCAAGGTCACTAATGGTCTCTGTCTTGCCAAATCCAGGGTCTATTCTTCACCTTTATTTACCTTATCTCAACAGCATTTGACATTAACCGTCACCTTCTTTGTTCTTGAATTAAGGTTTTTCACATGTCTTCTAGGATATCTAACTCCCTTGGTTTTCCTTTTATTACTCTGAATACTAGTTTTCAGTCACTTTTTCAGGCTTCTCATCTTTATATCCTTTAAATGTTTAAGTGCTCCAACGCTAAGACCTTCGCCCTCTTCTCTTATCTTATGTTTGTTTTTTCATTAGTTGATATTACATAGTCCTATGGCTTTAGATGCCATTTATAGCTGTCACTCCTCCTTGAGCTCTAAATTGGTATTATCTGCCTGCATGACATCTGCACTTGAATGAATAATGGCTAAATTAAAATGTCTAAACTGGAACTGTGGATTTCCCTCTGGAAACCTACTTCTCCATGGGGTCATCCTTGGATCCTCTCTATCATACATCACATCTGGCCCATCAACATCAGATCTCACATTTACACTCAAGATACAGCATAAACTCAACCCCTTCCCACAATCTTAGGCAACCTCCCCAGGCTAAGCATATTAAACTACACTGAAAGCTAATGTATTGACACCCCACAGTTCTATTCTTGCTGTGCTATAGTCAGTCTTCAACAGAGCCATCCCGGTGACCTTTTTTAAAAACAGAAATGAAGTCATGTCACAGCTCACAGCCCACCACTGGTTTCCATTCTGTTCTGAATAAAATCCAAACTACTTGCCATAGACAAACATGGTCTACCTGATTTAACCCCTGCCTATATCTCTGACCCTTTCTCCTAGTCCAGTCTTCTCTTCATTGATTCATTCCATTCCCTCTTGCAGAAATTCTTCTTCCTCCTATCTTTATGTGGCTCTTTCCCTTATTTGATTCAAATCTCTGGTCAAATGCCACCTTCTTGAAGAGTTTTTGCCTGAGTTGCTTATTCAAAATGTGCATCTATCCTCCCCTTAGCTCTCACTATTTTTCTTCAAAGCACTTATCATTATCTGACATGCTATAATCTTTTCATTTGTTTATTTTCTCCCTTTTCCTATAGAACATAAACTCATGAGGGCAGACATTAGATGTTTGGTTCACTGCTTATATTCATACCTAGAACTGTGCCTGAAATACTAAGCAGCATAGTAAACATTTGTTGAATTAAAAATCAATTTTGTAATTCATTGTCTCACCAACCTTGGAAGGTATACAAGATATACAATATTTAAGCCATTTTGCAGATGAGGAACATAAGGCAGGAAGGTTAAGTAACTTGGTGAAAATCACATACTTATATTATTCACTGTTTGTATATAGTGGCTTAAATGGAAAATTTCTTTTAGACTTTAGCACCAGGAGAAAAATGTCTGCTTGGGAAATATAATGAATGTGATTTTTTTTTCAAGTTTATGTTTCCTTCTTGAGCTTTGCTTTAGAAACTTATAGCCAGGTTTCCACTTAAATCACTGCATTTTTTGGGTTGTTGTTGATCCTTACGCTTTATTTATTTTATTTCACATTTTCAAACTTTCCTCATTTAAAAAGTCTTATCTCTTCTGCTTATGGTCAAAATGTGCTTTATTTTAAGGTTTAAAATTCAAGTGAATAAATTTGGAAAAGTAAGCCAACTTCAAATCAGAATAACTAAGAAAGAATAAATTGTAAGGTATGAATTTGTTGTAGTTTTAGGTAAAAGTGTTAGCAAGGTAAAGTGAGATGATTTCCAACAGTCTTTCAGAGGCTTTACAGATTTATCAGAGAAGGAAGAGCTCAGGAAAAAAAAGACCAAATAATAAATGAGGGTTACGTATTATTAATAATTCTGCTAAAAAGGCTGATATATTGAGCTCATTTTAAACATCTCTCTTTAACAAGAAAAATGAAGAAGGTAACTTGGGCAATTAGCTACTGACATGACCACTGCATATCTAGGTAATGATCAAAAGCGTGTGGGTGGTATGACCAGCCTAACCTTTCAAAAGGGGATGCGCTTTCTGACATAAGGCATGGAGTCTGGGCATTATTAACTATTTAAAGTTCACAGGGAATGCAGGTAAATTATTAATTTGTTTTAAGATTTTGATATTTATCTTCTGCTTAGTCGTTTGACCTTACAACACACTAATGTGCTTTAAGTTTACTGCAAAATAGTTTAAGCAATTAAATATGAAGTAATATTTATAAATGTCCGTTTTTAAAGGGAAGTAAAGCATATAGAATCAGCAACCAACAGGAATATACTTTCAGAATTTTTTTGCCTTGGAAAGAAACTTTTCTATTTAAAAAATAGTATCCCTGAAATCCTTAGGAGCAAAATGGATCCAAGGCACATTTAATTATCATACTACCTGATAATATGATTTGTAATGTTACATCACATCATGCCATATTTCTTATTATACCATACTGTATTGTATTATATACTTGTTTTTTATTTTGTACCTATATTCCAAGAAAAGAATATAAGTCCTATGGAGTTGGGGATTGTATCCCTTTTTTTATGGTTATATGTCTGGAATATGATAGATCCTCAAGCAATATTTATTGAAGAATGTGTCATCTGACCTGATTGAATTTGAAGGCTCAAGGGTCTGGTTACAAGTAGAGTATAGAACAATAGTAGTCTTTGTCAACCAGTGGCAACAGGTCCTCAAGAAGAAATGTCTTGCTGGAATAAAGTGTCAGTTAAAGGCATACCTTTGGCAGATCACACGGTAACTGTCACATCATAGAATGATGAGCATGAAGAATACAAAAATTTTGGATGGCCTGACTGTGTTTAACTGTACTTGGGAGTTAAAGGAAGAACACAACAGGCCCAGGGCTGTACAATTTCAGCTCAAGGCAGCATCAGAGGAAAAGAACATTTCATCTCTTATAACCCAAATTTACATACAGAATCTGATTCTACAAGTCGGAGAACCTACAATACCAAGTGAATTACAGCTACACTTTTATGTGAAGTTTAGGGTTTCAATTTGAAAAATAAGGCTCTGAGAATTAGAATAGTGACACTTAGAAGGATTCAGATGACTCTGAGTGACCCAGCTCCAAACTGTATTGAACAAAAGCAGTTCCACCTTCCAGTCTGAAGAGGCTTGTTTACCTTGTTTGGAGAACCTAGAATAACTTTATCAAGGATATTGCTAGTTATCCTTATGCTCTACCACTACCATGCCCCACGACCTCCAATCTCGCAGCCAGAGTCAGATTTCACCATGCCCAAGGAAACCAATTACCAAGTAAAACCAAGGATAGAAAACTTACATTTCAAAAGAATTCAAATATGAGATTAAAAGAATCAGAAACCTGGAGAATATATATGTGGATTCTTCAGTGATAGTTAGACCATGGAGAAAACAACAAATTTTTAGATAGGGCAAAATTTATTAACATGGGGCATTTACCTAAGATGCTGGATTCAGTGTGCTAGCCTGAGCAGTTAGCATTTTCTTAGTTGGTTAACTAAAAGCAGGATTCAACTGTGTCCTACAGTGAATGAAATGAACACTCCTTGATAATTATGTACAGGAAGGAAGCCAAATACATAGAGAGATAGGGGAGTATCATGTGCAGTCCATTCACTCACCCTCTAACTGTCCTCACCTCCTTCATTTCAATGGGAGTTATGAAATCCTGGTGTTTTGCTGTCTGAGACAATGAAGGCAGAGTTACTGTGATAGACACAATGTGGGAACAAGAGTGAGAATTGTGAGGATCTTTGCTACGGGCTAATGGATCATGGGGTCTCTAAGACAAAATAGGTGAAAAGTACACTAAGGCACTGCTTGATCTCTTCAGTGAATATAACTAGGTTTGGTGTGAAAAACCTTGCCCTAAGTTCCATGAAAGAGTTATATCCCCCATGCAATTCCCAGAACTGAATTACTGGGAAAGTGGTTATTGTTGGGGGAAGATCCCACAATGATATTTTATATCATCTTCCTTCAAATGAAACTATTTGCCAAAGTGACTGAGCACTGGGGAAGGGTAAATACCCAGACCTTTTAGGCTTATGGGACATTGGCTCTTAACCAGCACTAATCCTTCGAGACAGAAAACATCACTATTCAGTGTGAGGGTTTAAGGGGTCAAAGGAAGAATGGAATTTTGCTCTGTGTTTGTCTTGTAATTGTCTCAGTGGATCTGTCACACCCTGCGGTTACTATTGCAACCCTGAGTGTTAGATTGAAAAAGGGACAATTAGAAATTAGCAGAAGCCCTACTCTGACTCCTTGACCCATAGAGTAAGAATCATCATCATAGGAAGCAGAAGCTGCTTCCTGGTGCTGATATAGTAAACCAAAAACAATACCATTCTTGGGTAAGTCAGAGATATTAGTATTGTCCTCAAAGACTTGGAAAATACAGGGGTAGTAATTCCTACCATCATATTTAATTCTTCTGGATGAATCATAGAGAATGACAGTGGATAATTGTAATCTTAATCAGATGGTAATTCCAAATGCAGCTGCTGTTTCAGATATGGGTTCTTTAGTGGAGAAAATAATTATTGCCCTTTGCCACTGGTGTGCATTAGTAATTTTGAAAGATAATGCATTTTTTTCTTTTTTTTGAATTTTATTTTATTTATTTATCTTTTATACAGCAGGTTCTTATTATCTATTTTATACATTTTAGTGTATACATGTCAATCCCAATCTCCCAATTCATCCCACCCCCCCAACATTCCCCCGTGGTGTCCATACGTTTGTTCTCTACATCCTTGTCTCTATTTCTGCCTTGCAAACAAGTTCATCTGTACCATTTTTCTAGATTCAACATATATGCATTAATATATGATATTTGATTTTCTCTTTCTGACTTACTTCACTCTGTATGACAGTCTCTAGGTCCGTCCATATCTCTACAAATGACCCAATTTCATTCCTTTTTATGGTTGAGTAATATTCCATTGTATATGTGTATCACACTATCTATTGATGAGCACAGACCATCAGAAACAGTTTGCATTTACCTGATGGAGACTGAGTACACTTTTCCTGTCTTACTGTAGGGTTGGGCTAGCTCTTCAGCTCTTTCATAAGTTAGTACACAGACTCCATGACCTTCTCACCTTACCGCAAGGGGTTATCATGTTCTGTTACCTTGATGACACCATGGAAGTTCTATAAGCTCAAGGAAAATACCACCAGGCAGAAACCTTGATCTACAGAAAGGAATAAGAGTACCAAAAATAAGTGAGTGTATATGAAATATTTTTCTTAGTTTCTCTAAAAGGATATTAACTCTCTAAAGTAAAATACTGGTAATGTATGGTGGGTTTATAAGATATGGAGATGTAAATACATGACAACAGTAGCGAAAATGGCAGGGGGTATTGTAAGTTTCTTATATGTGAATTAGTATAAAATTAATCCAAGTAAGACTGTAATAAGTTAAGTATGTACATTATTATCTCCAGAGGCTAAAACAAAGACTTATTGCTAAAAATCTAAAAAGGAGATAAATGGAACATACTAAAACATACTCAACTAATACCAAAGGAAATAGGAAAAGAGAAACAAAAAAGATGGAGAAAGCAGTTAACAAAGAATATGATGGAAGAAATATTTGTCACATATAAAAGGAGAAATAGATAAATCCCAAATCATAGTTGGAGAACTTAACACTCCATTCTCAGCAATTTATAGGACATGCAGGAAAAAAAAATTTCATTAAGTGTATAGAATATTTGAACAAATGTATTAACAGATTTCACCAATGACATTTAGAGAACACTACACACAACAACTTCAAAATAAATATTTTTTTCTGCAAGTGTATGCAGAGTAATCACCAAGATATACCATGTGGTGGCCATGAAACAAGTCTCAATAAATTTCAAAGAACTGAAATTAGAAACAAACGAAGGCAGAAGAAGCAGTGCCACTATTTAGCCTCTGTCACTCTTGTCACCCTGATAAAATCAGTGGGTTCATTTCAATTATTCCTTTTCTCATCAGCATCTCTCTCACTGTAAAAAATTAATGAACAGAAACCTCAGATAGAATCGGAAGACCAGAACAGGGAGCTCTCATGCCCTGAAATGATAGCAGAGCCCAACAGGAAGAAGAAAGACACCTCTTCTTTCCTGACAAGGACTCAGCCAATGAAAAACTATGGACTCTTTGTTTACTATGGCGCTCCCAACTTCCTTTTCCTCTCTATAAAAGAGTTCTTCTTCCCTTTCCATGCTGGGACTTGCACATGTTTCACCATGGTTGCAGACCCCAAATTGCAATTCTCTGCTGATCCCAAATAAAGCCATCTTTGCTGGAGAAATATCTGGCAGGCTGATTGTTTCAGGGCCAACGTCACCTAAAAAGAACCATCACCTATGCATTTCTCAGATACATGTTCTCTGACCACAATGGAACTAAGTTAGAAATCAGTAACAAGATGCCTGAAAATCCCTGAATATTTGGAAATTAAGCTGTACACATGTAATATTTAATTGATTTTTAAAAATCACTTAGGAAACTAGAATATAATTTATATAAATGAAAATATACAACATACTAAAATTTGTGATATGCAGCTAAAACAATGCTATGAGGTAACGTTGTAACTTTAAATACATACCTTAAAAAAAATAAAGGTTTTGAAATCAATTATCTAATTTCCCAGCTCAAAAAGCCTGGAAAAGAAGAGAAAATTACACACACACACACACACACACACACACACACACACAGAAAAAAAAAAACACTAGAAGGAAGGAAATAATAAGAGAAGAAATCAATGAAACAGAAAACAAAACAAAAAAAATAGAGTAACTTGATAAAACTGAAAATTGGTTCTTTGAAAAGATTTATTTTAAAAAGTTGATAACACTGTAAAAAGGGGAACATTGAAGAGACAATAAAAGGATAATAAAGAGAAATTGTGAACAACTTTATGCCTATACTCCATTTATATGAATGTCAAGAATATGAAAAACATGGTAATGCAAGTCAGAATATTCATTGCCTCTGGGTGGGGGCATTAACTGGGAAAAGGCATCAGAGAAATTTTGAAGGTACTAGAAAGGGTCTACTTCTTTATCTGAGTGGTGGTTACATGGTATCTACATAAAAATTCATATTAACTGTATACATAATATTAGAGTGCTTTAGGCAATTTGTGTGTGTATTACCTCAAACAACAACAGTGACATATATTCATGGGGCCTGTCTGCACGACTACTTAAAACAATAGTTAAATCTTTTTTTTTTTTTTTTTTTTGTGGTACACGGACCTCTCACTATTGTGGCCTCTCCCGTTGCAGAGCACAGGCTCCGGATGCTCAGGCTCAGCAGCCATGGCTCATGGGCCCAGCCGCTCTGTGGCATGTGGGATCTTCCC
Source organism: Mesoplodon mirus (assembly GCF_964341445.2). NCBI lineage: Eukaryota > Metazoa > Chordata > Mammalia > Artiodactyla > Ziphiidae > Mesoplodon > Mesoplodon mirus. The sequence continues at coordinate 81,718,149 of NC_138985.1, read as the reverse complement.
GGACTGGGGCACAAACCCGTGTCCCCTGCATCGGCAGGCGGACTCTCAACCACTGCTCCACCAGGGAACCCCCATGATTCTATTTTAATCAATAACTTTGTGCCACACGATGACCATAAGTTAGCCATTATAATATATTCAATTAAGTGATAATATAGTTTGACTTAATTCTTTGTCAGTGGATCCTCAGTTGAACCATATATTCTCATTACTGTACTTTTTTGAAACTACATGATTTTAGAGATGAATGCCTGCTGGAGTAGGTTTTGACAAAACCCCTCAACATCTGCTACAAGTAAAGTCATTTAGGAGTTAGATAATATTTAAAGACTCCTGGGAAATAATGTACCCTATAACAAACAAAATCAGAACATGCAGAGATTTATGGAGCCCCAAAACCACAAATTTAAATCTCTTAACCAAAGGAGAAAAAGTTTTAACTATTAAACAATTTTACTGAAAGATTTGAAACAGTGTAATCGTCCTAATTGGCATGGTCTGATAGAAATAGAAATATGCCCATTAAAAAATAATAATGCTAATTGGTGGCTCAGGAAAACACATAGTTCTTCAATAATCTCACTTGTATTACATTATTTTATTTGGGAGAAAATGCATTTAAAAATTTCCAACATTTTATAAACTATAGCAAGGTGTAGAACAGAAAAGGAAGACATGCCTCCCCCCCCCCCCAAAGAAAGTAACTGAAACCAAGAGTAGCTGGCTGGGCAGAGGAGTAAAAGACTTTCTAATTAGCCCTCCGATGCATCTACAATCATCCTTTTTTATAGTTCAGGCGTCAGGATCTAGCCTACACTACTGTCAGGGTTTATGTGTAATCTTCCAGTGTCATTGAACATAAATCTCAGTGAAAATCATGGTGATAGTCAAGAAATGAGCCCTTTCTTCAATTTTGAGCAACATACTGAAAAAACATCATAAGAGTTTGAGAAGGAGATTTTTTTCTCTCTGCTAGATGGAGAGTGGTTTTTTTCTTTCTTTTTTCTTACCAAACTGACAATGATATAAAATTTTTTTAACTTAAAAGATTTCACTTTCATTTTTAGCCAGCTTACTTGATCCCGGGGTTAAGAATAGCTTCCTCTAATGGTGTCAATCTGGAGAAAGAGAAAGACTTTCTCAGAGGAAGTAGCTAGTCAGTTGCTGTGTGGGCAAAGCGTAATGTAAAGAGGGTGGGATCATCCGGAACCCTCCTACGCTGTCTCCTGCTCTTTCCACCACGTCCAGCTGCTTTTTCCTCAAACTATGGCTTGAGACTGAGAAAAAAATAAATGGACCTGGCAGAAGCACGTGACAAAAGCTCTACGGAAAAGTACCTTTACTACAACACTGACTCTGTAGCGCACAGCTAATTAATCCCGCAATAGAATGTGAGTTGGCTAGTTGTATTTTGAATGTCCTCATGTGGCCTCTCTTGACGGGACTTGCCACCAAGGGTTTTAAGCTTTCACCCTATTTAATATTCATGTCTAAAGAAGCAAGGTGCCTTGGGATATTAAGAATTTTTTAAAAATTGGTCCTTTAGGTTTAGATTATAATGGAAAATTCAACAGCTATAGCTGCTGGAGACAAAAGGTGAACAATTCACATTCTGAAAGTAAACTATCAACTATATGCTGAATAGGAAAAGCCATAATTATTGAACAGTGAAGTGACAGGCTTTGCGATTGAGTGGTTTAGTAAATTGTACCCACCAGAAGTTAATATCCCACGTGACATGACTCCTGAGAGCAAAGTTCCTTACAGCAGTAACAATATTTCAATGAAAGATGTACCTTGGATGAAGGGAGTGAAATCAGATATCAAAAATATATTGTTAAAATTTATGATACTCTTTTTAATGAAGCACCAATCCCTATGTATAACTCATTGTCCATTAGTCATTTAGGCCTTTGACATATATTGTGACTTGAAACATATTTAATCCGTGGGAAGCAGATCTGAAGTTTGCTAGGAATTTTCCTCACTGAAATTCCACATTGCTGCCAATATTGTTCTAGTCTCATGGTGTGTGCCTACAGCATGGAACAGGTACAACTGAAGACAGATGTACAGCAGCAACTCTTGAGTTACTATTCTTGATGTGCCCTAGGGCTGTTCCTGGTCAGGGGGCCCATTTTGGAAAAACTCCCAAGTGGTGCTGAGGGGCATCTTTGGTTAAGAACCGCCATAATGAGGTTAGGGAAAATATATCTGGAAAACATTTTCATTTTACTTCTCTGTAGCATATTTTGTCTTTTTTCTTAACCATACTCTAAGTTTTTATCTCCAACTTTCTTCCCCTTAGTAATATACGCTATCCACTCCCATGGATTTCTGTATGATGTGCCAGATTATCGCATTTGATTCATATAATAGTTCAAATATTATTCCTTTCTAAACTTTACTTATGAGAGAAATGAGAGAAGGGTAAAAACAAGTAAGATTTAAGGCATACCGATAGTGAATGGTGTTTGTTGAGGTTTTTTGTTTTTTTTTTTTTTAATTCCATGATTTTTCTACTATAGTACATTGCCTGGATTTTCTGTTGCCTCTAATTAATTAGGATTCATTCTGCCTCTTAAAAGGAGTACCAGCTCCCAGCAAAGTTTACTTAGTAAGGGAAACATCATCTCACGCTGACTCAGTCCTGGGCATAAAGACAGCTGCCTATATATTATGAACTCCAAACGTATCTTTTCTTTACCTTGTTATATTGGAAATTTTACAAACTTCCCCTAAATTCAGATAGATGGTAATAATGGATAAAATGACTCATATTCCTTTGGATTTATAAAGTGTATTTCCAAGACTCCACCATTAAAATAAAAATTCCTCTGGGAAGTATAATATATAAATTCCATATTAGGTATTAAAACTTACAGCTGGAGTAATATTCCTCGTAATTTTTCATCACTTTGGCAAATTGAAGACAAAATATTCAGCATATAGGGAAATCTGTACTTTAAAATTTTAATAAGCAAGTGGGTATAAGAAATGTCCAGAAACTGGAATAGTCCCAACTCTTGCACAGGGTTGGAGAAACACAGAACATCCTAGACAGCATGTTGGCCCTGGACATCTGAGAGAAGAAGGGGCTGGGTATACCAAATATGGGAGAGGAGAATGGGTGGGCGAAAGGGTACTAATATAAACACTGATGACTTCATTTAATTTAAACAGACCAGTATGGCACATAAGCTCAGGCCAAGTAGGTATCTGATGCAAAGAACCTTAGACCTGGAAGAAGCATAGCATCCTTTTTCTAATTTGAACTCTGTAGATAAGGAAACTGAATCTCAGTGATATTAAGTGAAGCACAAGGTAATATCTTTCATACATGGTAAATGTTTTAGTGTACATTTTTTGTTCAGCTCTTTGCATAGTACCCACAACCTACTAATTTTTGCTAAATATATAGTGAACGATTGCTCAGCTGTCAGTCATTTATACTTTTATTTGAATGAGTTTTTTAGGATTTTAATTTTTACAGACTCTTTCCTTGATAAGTAGTATGCCTGAATATGATTTAGAACCATTTTTGCTGTGGTTAAAAAATTCCAGGTTTCAACAGATTTTGAAGAGTGGAAGCTCTTATTTTGGACAATGGATAGATGATTGACACTATATATAAGATATAACATCCAGGCAATTTATTTTCTCTGTGTTGGTATCAAACACATGGGGAACCTGAATTCACATCAGTATATAGATATTTAGCATAATAATTGGCATCACTGAGAAGAGATCCTCCAAAGGGCTACATGGAATTATTTCTAGTTGCTCTTGGTAGACAGTTTGGTGAGTATGTTTTTATTGCTGGATTAAGTTGCCCAAGTCAGATGGTAGAAAGAAAGGGCTTTCTAATACCCTAGTGGTCTTCCATGAAGAATAATTACTGCTAATATTGTTTTTGTTCTTTTTATAAATATTATAATTTTTATCCTATGAAAATTAACTAGGATTTTAAATGACTCAATCTTCACAGTAAACTCTAGTCATTCAACTGACAAAAATGTGTTCTTATTTGAATTATGAACATAAAACTCAAGAGTTTTGCCTCCTCTTTAGCCTTGAAAAGCTGTGAAATAAGTAATTTTGAAAGACAGTCCTTATGATTAAAGAAAACAGTGAAGTCATTCACCTTATCAAGATATCTTTTCACATTTTCCTCTTTTTTCCCCATGAAGAAATTGTGACTTCTAAAACTCTAGAACAATCTTTCAAAATCTTTCTTATTTCATTAAAACCATGTACAAATATAATGCGTACTTAAGTTACTTTTAAAAACTTCTTTTTACAAACTTTTCTCTTCCATTCAACACCCTAAGCGTGAGTATGAAAATGCTTTGAATCAATGTGCTGGTGCTCTTAGTGTGGTCCGTGTCCTTCTTTTAGATTATGACATATCACATATCTGATCTCTTTCATGTGTAGATCCCAGTTGGGAGACAGTTCTCGAGGGGTTTCTCGTGTTTCCCCATGACTTGTGAGCAGAGTAACTGACAGCCTTTGTTCTGGAATATCTTTTCAAGGATGTCTGTATAATTAACAATGCTGGAAGAATAAGAGATAGTGTCTGTCAGAGCAAAAGGCAGATTTGTTTACTGTCCAGTATAATAAAGATAATGCCACCCTCTGGGAAAAGGTCAGGCATGTTTTCTTCCTTGCAGACTGTTATAAAAGGTTGTGATCCCCTAAGCTCAGGGTTCCTCAGCTGTAACACAAGCCCTCTGTGTGTGCAACATTCACTTGATGCCTCCACTTCACCCATGTGAGATGCGGGAGGCAAGGGAAGTTGATACACACATGATGGTGCTCATGCTGCTCACTGTGCCATGAGTTATGACATCTTTTTACTGTGTGATTCAGGTATTGTGTTTTCTGCCAGCATCCATGAAAATGTGTCAGCCTAACTTGCTAATTTGCAAGTAGGGTAAAATCTTAAACCCTTCACAGTTCTTGACAACACTTACATTTTTCCATTCTATAGAAATAGTAAGAAATACAGTAAGTCAATTCTATACTTACTAAAAATTTACATTTTATAAATATATGTTCAGTGGTTTTTTTAAAAGTCAGTTATACAAGCATTTGGAGGTACAAACATTGAGCACCTTCTCAGATTTTCCTGACTATTCCTTCCTTCTCTTGGTTAGCATCTTACCTCGGCTGGGTTGCCCTTCCACACCATAGGATGCGGCATCTAGCTTTCCAAGCATCTGCCGAAAGCTAGATGATGAAACTTTCAAGTTAGATTGAGTTAGCTCCCCTTGCAATGGAAAAGTTTGGGCCATATTGCTTCAGATATTTCTTCTGCTTGTTCTCTCTGTCTTCTACTTCAAAGTATTCCAATCAGGCTAAAGTTACTGGGTTTGATATTGTGTCACAGTTTTTGAAGATATGTTCTCTTCTTTTTTTTTCATTGTTTTTCTGTTTGCGTTTCAGTTTGGATAATTTCCATGGATCTACCTTAAAGCTCACTGATTGTTTTCTCATCTGTGTTGAGTCTCTGTTGTTCCGGCCAATAGTTGGGCTGTATTTGATGTTTCTTGTAACTATGGGCATCAGAGGCTTCAAATTCCTCCCATCACTTTGTCACCTTATTTTTGTCTCCCTGCTTGGCTTTGGTGCTTCCTTTTGTGCTGATCCTCAGAAAAAGTCTGCCTCTAGAGTTCTTCTATTTGTACTCGACTGTTACTGTTACTGAAGTCTTATTAGCTTGGTGGTAGGATGTGGGGCGAGGGGAGTAGTTTTGAATCTTCTAATATAAGCCTCAGTCTTTGGACTGCACGGGGGTGTCTGTGTCTCAGGGGTGTGCCTTGTCCCCGCCCCCAGCCCTCTAACCCTCTCCTCAGCTGCAGCAGTTACCTTTCAGCGCTCTCAATCTATAACCTTAAAACCCTCTCCCTTGTAGATAGCCAAGCAATGCTGTACCTGCATTTTTTATTGTGTTCTAATGTCATTTCTCCAATCAAGCTCTCTCTTTCTAATGTCATTTCTCCAATCAAGCTCTCTCTTTCTAATGTCATTTCTCCAATCAAGCTCTCTCTTTCTTGTTATAAAACATCTTAGTGATTTTTCTTCCAAACTTGAAAATCCTTTAAAAGATGGATGCTTCAGTGCTGTTGTTGTTCAGGACAGTGTCACATGAAAAATACCAAAGTTTCATCTTGTTAGCCTCAAAATAATAAAATGCATATTTTAAATAGGTGTCTAATTGCATCCCACATCTTTTTAAGTTGAAGCAATTCTTTGCTATTGGTAAGTTAATTATTATTGGGGCAATTTAGCCTCATCTTCATTGTGAAGTTCATTGTTGGGAGCCAAGAGAGAGCATCTGATCTGATATAACCCTAGATTTTCAGTTGTTTTGAATTTCTCTTATTTTTTATATACTTTAATAATGGCATAGCATATATTGTTTTTATGAACCCATATGTTCACTGTTGGAAATTTAATTTAGACATATCATACCTTTTATAGGGTAAGTAAAGACTGACATAAGTACATTTATATAAACAAAATTATTGGGACTGTTAAAATTATATTGTGCCTTGGATACTCTATGAATATGCTTTCAGGACAATTGTGACTGAAGTTAAACTAATTTGGGAGAGACAATGATTTTGTGTGTGAGTCTGTGTGTACATGCATGTGTGTAAATAAAACAAATGAATAAAACAGCTGGTTTATTAAGTTACAAACTCAGTTATCAGAAACCAGATGTTCAGATTGGTCCAGCTTCTAGCTCCTTTTTTTTTTTTTTTAACCTTTATTTATTTTTTAATTAATTTGGCCGCACTGGGTCTTAGTTGAGGCATGCAGGATCTTCACTGCCGCGTGCAGGATCTTCATTTTGGCTGAGGCATGCGGGATCTTTTTTTTTAGTTGCAGCATGCAGGCTCTTAGTTGTGGCATGCAGGATCTAGTTTCCTGACCAGGGATTGTACCTGGGCCCCCTGCACTGGGAGCACGGAGTCTTAACTGCTGGACCACCAGGGTAGTCCCAGCTTCCAGTTCCTTTGATGAGGATGATATTGAGAAGTTGACATCAGCCTGGTGGAATTTGCCTCTATTTTGATGATCCCTTAACTTTGAAATGACTACAATACTTATATCATTAGTTTCTATCATGATAGATCATTTCATTCATACATGATATTTTAGAATGTTTTAATTATTTTACTAAAATTCTTAAGACAGGCCTACATGATTAGGATTCTGTAACTTGTTTTTGTGAAAATGTGATTTTAAAAACAAATGAAAAAAACGATTCCTCCTGCCAAATCATTGATTTACTCTTACTCTCTAGAAGGGTTGATCATATGAAGCTTACCCCACAGAAATGTGTGTGCTATTTGTGGAAACATAGGTCCATAGGATCATTTAGGGGTTTATTGCCAGAAGTCAAGGAAGATTCAATCCCCAGGTTAGGAGCAGACCTAAATTTTTCCAAAATTCCTGGACGTTGATAAGATTTGTCAAATAATCAAATCCAGTCTTAGTAAAGAAAGGCTATATTCAAATGATTATTGCAAAAGTAGTGAAAGGGACTATTGCAATAGGGAGGACACGGCAACCATAGCATTCGACGAAAATAATTTTCTTCTCTATCAGGAGGGATAAACAGGACTGGAAAAAACTGGGTGTGTGGAAGTGGGATGAAAGAATGGCATGGTCTGAGAGTAGATCAGAGAATCTTTTTCCATGAGGCCAGTCTGTTCTCATGAGTTGTATGCTGGATCGGGATGAGGGTGGGTCAAAATTCAGGTCTCTGAGAGAAGGAGCAAAACTTAACCAAATTTCGGTTAACCAGCATTTTGTCCTGATTGATCTGTTGGAACAAGCAGTTCAGCTAATTACTTACGAGGCAAAAATTTGGAATGTGGAGGGTCTGTGCCTGGCTTTGTTATAGGTGAATGAGGTGGGGACAGAGGTGTATCATGAGTCTTAACTAAGTCATATGGGGAAAGGTGTCCTCAGAGCACAAAAGAGTGAGGGGATTTCTTAACCTTCACTATTTTCTTGGAGCACAGGGCTTAAGAAAATTTCAGCATTGTGAGATTAGAAATTGCTTTCTTTATTAGCTCTAAGACTGACTCTGCAGCACTTGTGCTTGTATCTATCTCATGGGCCTCTTGGGCCTTTACAACCTGGAGTGTTGTGTACAGGGCCCTGGATTGCATCTGGGATGAAGGGAATAGAACTGGAACAGCAAGACAGGTGAAAGGTGCGCTCTGTTTACTGACCTGACTCCTGGGTGGTAAACAGCACGGAACTTCTTTCATACTTTTCTTCCTGGGGAAGGGCTGCGGTGAATGCCAAGAATAGCTTTCTCTTGAAGACTGTCCTCTGACCCTTTGAGGTTTGAGATGTTTGGACATAGGCAGTGAACGTTTTCTTCCACTTTGCTGTGGATAGAATATTCAGTTTGAATAGTTTTCTATTTTTTTAACTGACTTTTAAATCCTTCTACAATTCTAATTAAGCTCATTTTCATCTCAGGAGCTTGGCTAGCTCTAAGGCAAGAAATAAAGGATGCTGGCTCGCCAGGCCAGCCTTCCTAAGCTCTCACATCTCTACTTGAATTGATTTGCATTATAATGCACATGGGCAGGAAGATAGGTAAATTGAATGTGTGATTAACTGAGCAAAGAATAAAGCCCATATAGAGTTAACATTATTGCTAGGCTACTTGCAGGTCATTTCTGAAGGATGGAAACAGGCACTCTCTAAGAATGAATGTATGAAATATGATGATTATCTTATTGAATATAAAACATTTATTACATCATCCAGTTTCTTTTTATTTAACATGAAATGTGTTAAACAATTTCTAAGATGAGAGCTAATCATGCTATGTGGAGGTAGTCCAGTGCTGGCAAAGTGGGAAACCCACTGGATCTGGAAATGATCCTTTTAGTACTAAGGAGATACGGTACAATAATACAACCCTACCTGGGATGCTAGGATTTTCACATAGTTCTGCAAAAACTGAATTAATGGCTTTTTAAATATATATTTGGCCAAAATATATGTCCTATCTTTAATTGGGTTTGGGGGAGTATTAATGCAGCCAGAAATATCTATCGTTGAGAAAAATGGATCCTAGATGACTTAAGAAGTAGCTTTGTGAGGACAT